>NC_136057.1:426087117-427456723 GCF_964261635.1 Lissotriton helveticus
CTTGTCTCTCGATCCTACCGAGAGACAAGATGGCGGCCGCTACGGACTGTTTGGAATGTTTACAGACGCCGGAGAACCAATCAGCTTCGCTTCACAAAGCTCCGTTGCGCGAAAAGTACGCGAACCGGAGCGCTGCCCGGTCCGCTGTTACAGATATATATCTTTTTTTAAACGTTAATTTCTCAAAATCCACTGGAGCACATATATTGAGACCTACAAAAGGCACATCGGGCTACCAGTCCCTAAAATTTTGCCAAGTTTCGTGCAAATCCATTCAGCCGTTCGGGCTAAAAGTGAGGCCAACCGCCCTATGGAAAACTCAATGTTAAAAACACGTTTTGGGACCCCCCTTTTTTCTCGACCCCCCCTGGACGAACCCCCCCAATTTTCAGGGGCTGCTCAGAAACAAAATGTGCCATTTTCCTGAAAATTTCAGCCAATTCCGTCCACAAACGCCAAAGTTATTAGACATAGAATTTTCAAAAATCCCATAGAGAAAAAATCCTAACTATATATACCTACTGGCGACCGCCAGTAGGTAATATTCACTGAAAAAACCATAGGTTATAGACCATATATAGTTAGGAATTAGCATTTACAAAACCTTGAAAATTCACTGAAAAAACCATAGGTTATAGATCATATATAGTTAGGAATTAGCATTTACAAAACCTTGAAAATTCACTGAAAAAACCATAGGTTATAGACCATATATAGTTAGGAATTAGCATTTAAAAAACCTTATTTTACTCACACAAAACCATTGAAATTCCATATATAGTTAGTTAACTATATATGTACCATAAACCCAAAAGCTCTTCTCAGAGCTACCCTACATCTGATCACTCACAATTATTATTTTACTCTAACTTTTTTCACTAATTTTCAAGAAAGTACGCTCCCCAGAACGCTTCCCGGTTCGCGAACCGGGCGCACTCCACGCAAAAAAACAAAAAAAACTGTTTATTTTTTTTTTGCCCTGCGAGACCCTTTTAAAGCCTCCACATCAAACCTAGGGGGTCAGGGACGATCTACTATGCCCCCTTATGGTCATTTGCCCCTTCGCTTTGGCCTCCTCTTGTCTCTCGATCCTACCGAGAGACAAGATGGCGGCCGCTACGGACTGTTTGGAATGTTTACAGACGCCGAAGAACCAATCAGCTTCGCAAACCTCCGTAACGCGAAAAGTACGCGAAGCGGAGCGCTGTTACAGATATATATCTTTTTTTGAACGTTAATTTCTCAAAATCCACTGGAGCACATATATTGAGACCTAGCAAAGGCACATCGGGCTACCAGTCCCTACAATTTTGCCAAGTTTCGTGCAAATCCATTCAGCCGTTCGATTATTATTATTTTTTTTTTTTTTGCCCCGCTGGGCCCTTTTAAAACCTCCACATCAAACCTAGGGGGTCAGCGAGAATCTACTATGCCCCCTTATGGTCATTTGCCCCTTCGCTTTGGCCTCCTCTTGTCTCTCGATCCTACCGAGAGACAAGATGGCGGCCGCTACGGACTGTTTGGAATGTTTACAGACGCCGGAGAACCAATCAGCTTTGCTTCACAAAGCTCCGTTGCGCGAAAAGTACGCGAACCGGAGCGCTGCCCGGTCCACTGTTACAGATATATATCTTTTTTTAAACGTTCATTTCTCAAAATCCACTGGAGCACATATATTGAGACCTACAAAAGGCACATCGGGCTACCAGTCCCTACAATTTTGCCAAGTTTCGTGCAAATCCATTCAGCCGTTCGGGCTAAAAGTGAGGCCAACCGCCCTATGGAAAACTCAATTTTCTCGACCCCCCCTGGACGAACCCCCCCAATTTTCAGGGGCTGCTCAGAAACAAAATGTGCCATTTTCCTGAAAATTTCAGCCAATTCCGTCCACAAACGCCAAAGTTATTAGACATAGAATTTTCAAAAATCCCATAGAGAAAAAATCCTAACTATATATACCTACTGGCGACCGCCAGTAGGTAATATTCACTGAAAAAACCATAGGTTATAGACCATATATAGTTAGGAATTAGCATTTACAAAACCTTGAAAATTCACTGAAAAAACCATAGGTTATAGAGTGTCTGTTTACACTGAGTGTATCTAAGGTTATATTAGAGTCTAAAGAAGTTCATTGTATTATCACATGAATGATGTCATCAGTGATGTGATCAGTAATGTCAAATGAGATGTCATCAGTGATGTCATCAGTGATGTCATTTGAGATGTCATCAGTGATGTCATTTGAGATGTCATCAGTGATGTCATCAGTAATGTCACTGACCATGTCATGAATGATGTAATATGTGACATCATCAGCAGTGGATTGCGGGTGCGCGATATATAGTTAGTGCAACTAACTATATATGGAATTTCAATGGTTTTGTGTGAGTAAAATAAGGTTTTTTAAATGCTAATTCCTAACTATATATGGTCTATAACCTATGGTTTTTTCAGTGAATTTTCAAGGTTTTGTAAATGCTAATTCCTAACTATATATGGTCTATAACCTATGGTTTTTTCAGTGAATTTTCAAGGTTTTGTAAATGCTAATTCCTAACTATATATGGTCTATAACCTATGTTTTTTTCAGTGAATTTCAATGGTTTTTTAATAGCAAATATCAAAAGCTTTAAAATGTATTCTTCTTTAAATCGAAAAATATATTTTATATGTTTTTAATATAATTTTTTTATGTATATATATACATTTTTTAATTTTTTTTTTGTTTCGCTACCGGTCCGCGCCCCGGGTAGCTTCCCGTTAGCTCAATTTGGTGCCGCGACCTGGTCCGCGAACCGGTAAACGTTCCGTTAGCGCAACTGCCGCGTTAGAAAACAACATCGTGACGCGTCGCGTAACCGCGACGTATCGCGTTGCCGCGTAATGCGTCTTATGACGCGCCGTGTTAGCGCACCCGGAAGTGTTCCGGAGCGCGAACCGAGGCGCGAAGTGCAGCTCCCCGGAAGCGATCCGGGGCGCGTCGCGAAGCTCGATGTATCGCGTTGCCGCGTAATGCGTCTTATGACGCGCCGCGTTACCGCACCCGGAAGTGCTCCGGAGCGCAAACCGAGGCGCGAAGCGCAGCTCCCCGGAAGCGATCCGGGGCGCGGAGCGGAGCACGTAACGTAAGCGTAACAGGTCATGTGACTTGTTAATAAAACTTTCTATTGGTTCATTTCACTTTTGGTTTCCTAATGATGTAAGGCTAGGTCATGTGACCTAAAAATAACACTTTTCATTGGTTTAGAACATTTTTTTTTCCCAAATGATGAAAGCCCCCACCTTCTTTCCTCACTCTGACTTTCATCTTTGTGAGAGAAAGACCTGTTTTTGCTTATTAAAATAATGGCATCTGTAGTAGCTGCAGCTGATGGACCCCCACCACCACCACAACCACCTAGGAAGGAAGGACCACCTCCACAGTTCCTTCCCAACCCAGAGGAGGAAGAGGACGAAGAAGAGGAAGAGGAAGTACAGCCAAGACAGTTTTTACGTGAGGAGCCCCGGATATCTCACCACAAAGATAGTTTTATTTGGCAGTTTTATTCTTTTCCTCGAGGCCAAAAAAAAGTGAATGCTCGCCACGTGACATGCCTCATATGTAAAGATGTTTTATCTAGAGGCACAGATAAAAAGTATAGTTACGGCAACTAAACTATGCACCGTCATATGCAGAGGTGGCATCCACTGAATTACAGCGTTGCAGAGATGCGTCACCTCCAAGACAACCCACCAACTCCTGTGGTCAGTACATCGGCACAGGTAACTCTGTCGGGGCCAGAGGCGCGGGAAACGGTGCCAAACATTCAACAGAATTTTGTGCACATGAAGATAGTGTGCCTTTATTGTGGTGACCTACTCTCATGTGCAAATATGAGTATCAATTTGATAAACAGAGCATTTGAAAACCACAAGTGCTCAAAACGCCCCAAAAAATAAAAAAACTTTGCTCCTGTTGAGCCCTTTGTAATGCCTGTTTTTCGTTGTTCCCCCTCAAAAAAAACAAAAAAAATATAAAACCGTTCAAAAAATACAAAAAAAGTAAAAAATTGTTCAGAAAAATAATAAAAAAAATATAAAACAACAAAAATAATTTTAAAAAAGTTCTTTTCAGAACTACCTCCCCTTTATAAAAAAATTACTAGAATCTTTAGCACTCTGGCAACCTCTATTTCTTTTGGTTCGCTACCCGGTTCGCTCGCCGGTACGCGAACCGGGAGCGAACCAAAAAAAACAATTTAAAAAAAAAGAAGAGTAAGTATAAGGGAAGGAAACAGAGAGTAATGTTAAAAGAAAGACAGCTATAGGGAGTAACACAGAGATACTGTTTAATAGATCTATTTACCGAAGAAAAGATGGAAGAGGGTATAATTGTGAAAAACAAAATAGATAAGGAAGTGGAAGAAAAAAAGTAGAGTAGAAGAATAATAAACAAGAGTTTCTTAGAGAATGTGAGTGAATGTTCGAAATAAGATTAAAACATGTGGAATAACAGAGAGAAAAAACAGAAAGCAGAAAAGAAGAAGTAACAGAAAAGGAATGATTGAAACAGCAAAGAAATGTAAATAACATAGGGGCATATTATCAACATAGGTGATAAAATTATCGCTGCTTTTGCGGAAGAAATCTGCCGCTAAAGCCGCTTTTGAGGCAGTTTTCTGCCGATAAAAGCAACGATAATTTTTTTGCCTGTGTTGATAATATGCCCCTTAGTGTGCTTGAACTACAGAGAGAAAGCATAATGAACAAGTAGTGAAAGAGTGATCAGTCAGAGACAGTGAGAGTAATAGAGACGGAGTGAGTGAACAAGAGTGAGGAAGTATGAGAAGAGAGGGACTGAGAAAAAGAGTGGAAGGAGTAGAGTAAGTAAGTAATAGAGAAAGGAATGAGGGAAGTAGCAAAGGCAGGAAAGTGAGGGTTAAAGAAATAAAGTAGTGGAACTAATAGAAGTTAAATGTGATAGAAATGTAACGAAAAGAGTACAAAACATTTACCTTATAATTGTCGTTAACTTAGTCACTTGTTATTTTTATACTTTCAATCTGTGAAAGAGAGAACAAACATTTGAAAAATATTAAAACATGTATTTAAAAATTAGAAAAGACAAGGGAAAAGATTGAAGGACAAACAGTTTTTCAACAACTTTGACACTTACAGAAGCCTCTGCTTCTCCATGCCCCCTACACAGTCCTAAAAATATACATTTTAAACTAACAGTATCTTGATGCAGATGAAGTGAGGCCTATCTTGCAACATGGTGCATCTTTTGCACTGCTGCTGTCTCACAAAAGTGACGCAACGGCAGCGCAAAAGAGGTGCACAGCCATCATAAAACTGTCCCTAACATTTTAAATGATTGTTTCAGGATGCCAATAAGGTGTGTCCTATCCAGAGGTTTGTTTGAGGTGAGGCCTACTCAGGGTTGCAGATGAAATTTAGAGTTGTTGAAGAGTACAGAGGAGATAATACATGTCCATGCCTACCAATGAAGTGAGTCATGTCCACTTCACTCTTGAACAAAGGCCAGACCTCCTCTGTTTCCCTGGACAGGCCTAAACTTGATCTGCACAATGTGATTCGTAATATTAGGAAACACAGGTGATGTAATTGAAAAACGTGCAATTTCTTTTGCTCATTTCACAATCACATCACTTGTGTTTCCTTTGCTTAGGTATCTCATTGTGCAGATGTAGTCCAGCATATGAAAGAGTACGCAGAAGTGCAGCACTGCATGCAACAACTTTGACACTTACTGAAGCCTCAGCTTCTGCATGCCCCCTACACAGTCCTAATTATATACATTTTAAACTGACGGTATCTTGCTGGAGATGAACTGAGGCCTATCTTGCAACATGGTGCATCTTTTACACTGCTGCTGCGTCACAAAAATGACGGAACAGCGGCGCAAAAGAGGCGCACGGCCATCATAAATCTGCCCTTAACATTTTAAATGATTGTTTCTAGATGCTGATAAGGTGTGACCTATCCACAGATTTGTTTCAGGTGAGTCCTACTCAGGGTTGCAGATGAAATTTAGGCTTGTTGAAGAGTACAGAGGAGATAATACATGTGCAGGCCTACCAACGAAGTGAGTCATGTCCACTGCACTCTTGAACAAATGTCAGACCTCCTCTGTCTCCTGGAACAGGCCTAAACCTCATCTACACAATGTGATGTGTAATGTTAGGAAACACAGGTAATGTCATTGAAAAACGTGCAATTTCTTTTGCTCATTCCACAATCACATCACCTGTGTTTCCTTTGCTTAGGTATCTCATTGTGCAGATGTAGTCTATCATATGAAAGACTACGTAGAATGTGAGCACTGTATGCAACAACTTTGACACTTACAGAAGCCTCAGCTTCTCCATGCCTACTTCACAGTTCTAAATGTATATCATAAATACAAAAAGTACAGAATTAATTATACATGTTAAATGGTTTATTTTTGCTGTTCTCAGAATTTATCAAATTTCACTAAAAACAGTGACTTGAAGGTATTCATCATATAACAGCGGGGGAAAAAAACACAATCAAAATGATTGTGTTTAAAAAACCCATATAACATAACCAATCAGAAATCAGAACTCCTGAAAAGTAACTTACTTTCCATGACGTCGAAGGATATCCTATGAACAGCTTACACTCTGTTGTGCTGTTATTATTTTCAGCCCGCCACTTTCTGAAAGAAAAGCTCCATCGTTTTGACAAATATGTTACATACAATAAATGACTTCTCGCTCTCTACCGCACTTTTCCACAAGGCCAAATCGTGTAAGAGCCATTTATAACTCTTGGAATTCTTCTAAGCAAATCCCGTCATTTTGTATTTCCGCAACTTTCAGAAAGAAAACGTTCAAGATCCCTTTCACAATCCTGTACTAGTAATATCTCACCCTTCTTGCTCACTCATGTTCCACATTTCCTATGACACTGATACTGCTTACTATGAGGCACATTACACTACCTCTATGACTACTACAATTATTTAATTCTCTTGATCACAGTGGATGTTGTCAAAGGACCATCATGTCATATAATAGCTGCAGTTAGAAATGTTCTTCCTAAAATCAACAACTGTGTAGCCACAACATTTGTAATTAAAGTTGAAAACTTATTTTCATCAGGTTTATATAGTTGGAATTTTTAAATGACATTATAACCAAAAGTTTGTTCAAAATATGTCGACAGCATTGCAGACTTACATTACCTCTACTCCATGTTTTGATTGGCTGCTTGAATTAGCTTATTAAAAGAAACAGTTTTTCTGAACTCATTCAAAGTGCAGTTATTTTTCCATGACATCAAGTGTTATGGTAAGAACACCGTTTGCTTTGGGAAATACTCTGTTGTCCTTTAACTAATCCGTGCCCACCACTTTCTGTAAGAAAACCTTTTTTTTTTTCAGTAACTACTTTAAACTCAAAAATAAATTTTGACTCTGTACTACACTTATCCTCAAGGCCAAATAGTGTAGGAGCCATTAGAACCTCTTGAAATTCCTCAGAGTAAATCCCGAGAATCTTTCCCTAAAATTTTGGTTGTAAAAACACCAGGTAAGAATTTTTAAGGTCAAAAGGCAATTTTTTTTTTAAAGTTAAAACAGAATCATTGCAGAATGACCAGCCGTTTCTAGACTTCAAATAAGCTGTGTAATGTCCTGATGTTGTTGAAGGACCGTCATGATATATAATTGCTGCAGTTACAAAAGTCCTTCCTGATATTGACAACTGCGAAGCCACAACATTTTTAATTAAAGTTGTCAATTTTGTTCCATCAGGCCTACATCGTTGGAACATTAAAATGACATACTGGCCATATGTTCGTATAAATAATGTGGACAACATTTCAGACTTACATTGGCTACACTCCATGTTGTGATCAGCTGCTTTTACTAGCTTATTAAAGGACACTGATTTACTGTCTTGCAAAGTTAAATATATAAATTTTTCTGAGTCTACACTAGTAGTACTTGATACCCTACAGTTCTCGCAGTCATGCTGCCATTGATAAGAAAGCCCGAACAGGTGATCTACATCTACACCTTCATCTTGCAATACATCAAGCATATACATTAAAAACTCCTGACAATCTTGCTGAATATTTTGAGAGAATTGCGTTTGACCTGAACATTTGTCTAACAGATTTCGAATTTCAGACACACTTTCTATTTTTGTTCTATCAGTGCTACATTTCTCTAACACAGAATTCAACAAACTGCAAAATCTTTGATCCGAATTGACCACAATCTCTTCTTTTAAATTTTCTAGAGAAAACAAAACATTAACCACTACATTAGCATAGCAGTTGACACCAGAACTGTTTTCAAATTGAAAACCAACAACATCTTCAACAAAATCCTTTTTCTTTCTGCTTATAATTTCTGGTTCATCGACTTTTCGTCTTTTTGCTACAACCTCTCTACTATTGGTCACATTTCTTCGTTTCCGGCCTACCACACGTTTCTCAAACAAAGGATATTGAGGCAAATGTGGCGCATACTCTCTTCTTAACCTATTGTATTCCTTAACACAATCTAGATCCGCACAAATGTTTGTGACATCACACTCAATCAAGTACAATCCCGATAAAGTTCTGACTCGTGACAATGCCACATATGCCATACCTTCCTTGAACACAGAACTGCCAATATTCACCAATGCACTGTCTACACTTAAACCTTGCGATTTATGGATTGTCACCGCATATGCCAAGCAAACAGGAAACTGCTTACGGCGAACATATAAGTCTTTTACAAGCAAAAACCTAGCAGAGCAACGACCAATTAGCTGTACTTCCTCAATGCCATCAAATTTAATTTTTAAAAATTCAATTCCATCTCTATTTCTGTATTTCTCAAAATCAACAACATTACCCATTGATCCATTTACCAGACCTCTTTCAACATGTAAATTCCTTCTTAAAATTATAGGGCAATTTAAGCACACATTCAGAGTCTTTTCAAAACTAGCAGTTTTAGATATAGTCTTCTCTAATGAATCCAATTTTGATTTCAAATTCTCAGACAAAATAATTGTTGCTCCCATATGCTCTACTCTGTCAATAGCTTCCAGTTTCACAATCTCTTGGTTTTCTAAATGCAACATTTTGTTGTTGAAGATGGCACATTCTGCAAGAGTTGGCATCAAACATATTCCAGATTTCTTCTCAGTAATTTTCTGAAAAATATTCTCAGGCACAACGTCTTCTTCTGGATACAAATTTGACAGTAATCGTGCATGTAAAGCTTCTTTCCCATGCTCGGTCACTTTTCCGATTCTAACATCTTGTAGAATATTCTTATAATCTTCATCCTTCGCTTGACGCATATTTTCACGCAGTTCAGCATAATTGAAGTTTAACCATATATTGACGTTGCCAATACTCCCTAGGCACTTCCTGGTATCTTCATGCGTGAGCATTTTGAACACAGGTTGTCCTTTCACTGGTGTCAGCTGCAGAAGATCACTGAAAACAATGATGTGTTTGCCACCAAATAACACATCATACTCTGTTTTGAGAACTTCTTGCATTTTCAAATGCACAAAGGCAAGCATGACATTGGAAACCATGCTTACTTCGTCAATGATAAGAAGTTTCATTTTCCTCAAGACTCTTGAAACTTCACAACAAGCATCTCCAGATAACTTGTGGTATTGTAATTTGTTATCATGCTCCACTGGCAGCATCAGTAGACGATGCAAAGTAATACCTTTAATGTTATGTGCTGCCAGTCCAGTTGGAGCGGTGACAACACAAGACAGCGATGACTCAGTCCTTTTCTGCAAATAACATGAAATTGCTTTAATGAGGAAACTTTTTCCAGTTCCCGCTTCTCCACTCACGTACAGTCGGACAGGCTTCAACGACGTACATGAGCACTCTTTCTTCTCATGACTTAATCCATGATCTATTTGGTTGGTAACTTCGTCATATATTTTCCTCTGTTCAACGTTGAGTTGTCTTTCCAAGTCTTCTAAGTTAACCGCATCCTCCTGAGCATGTGCCATGGCTCTTTCCACTTCAATCATGGCAGTGGCAGCTTCATTTTCGATAACTGGTCCTCCTAGTGGATCCTGACTCAATGAAACAGAACTCTGACTGTCCTGAGAACTGTCTCTAGCAATCTCGGCTGCAATCGTTGCTTCCTGCTCGATTTCCGCATTCAACATTTCTAGATATTTGGGAAAAACAGGACATTCTATGGTCTCCTTGGCGGCATTGAAAGAGTCTTCGTAACAGAGGAAATCTCCAAACAGTTCCTCTTCTGCACGCCAAGGCTTGAAAAGTTGCAAAAGTGCTAAATAGAAAAACTCTTTTCTTTCAGGAGATTCGCCACTCAATTTTCGATGGTTTACCAAGTGGCATTTTCTTTGCTTGACCAGACATCCCTCACTTCCAATTACAGCATACACTCCTTTATCAATATCTTCTTTGATGTTCCTCTTGAATATGTAATTTTGTAGAACCTCATACAGACAAACATTCTCGAGGTGACTGCTTCTATTTGGATAATATGTATCCAACATGTTGGTCTTCAAAATATCTGTACTGTTTGGCTCCTTTTCCGCCAAATACTCAATTTCCCGCACAGGTTTCAGAACTCGATTACGCGTTGCAGCAAGACCAAGACTCGCCCAAACAATACTCCTGGATTTGGCATAGAGACTTGCTGAAGACAACCGGTCAGAACATTCGTAAGCTCCGATTTCTCGATGCGACAACATCTTCAGACTGAAACTGTACAACTTCTTACTGAGGCTCTTTTCATGGGAAATGTCCTCCCACATATCCTTCAATTCTGTCTTTTCTTTTTTGGTGATGTAAGATGTCACATACCGAGCCACAGCCATACAGTTATCAGCCACAAACTGTATATCCATGTTAGCATTCCACATGGACAAAATCACTGGGTTGTAGTCGTTGATGTACTTGGACTCTTCGTTCCTTTTCAAATTGTATGTGTTTTTAGGTGATTTCTTCATCACATGTCGCAGCGAAGACATCAAACTGTTCACTCTTCCTTTAGAAATCACCGGTCGTGGAAAGGCGAAACGACATTTGGTGTAGAACTTGTCCTTGTCTGAATTTACGACGACAGTACTTTCCACAACGATGGCTTTGGAAGCGTAAAACTTGTTCTCTTAGGCTTTTGTCTTCCTTTGTGTTTGGAACAGCACATGTAGAATACTGTTCTATGAAACTCATCACTAAGTCTTCTGGATCTGTTCCAAATTTAGGTGCATCCTTGATCCACAGCAGCATATGTATATGAGGAGCACCTCTTGCTTGGTACTCCTTTCTCCAGAAGAAATCCAACACCTCTCCAAGAGGTGGATTTTTCTTGTTCATGATGAAAGACATCATAGCTTCAAATCTATGATTGAAGTACCTGCATACATTCACTGGATCCAAAGAGCACAGTTCTCCGGGTGTCTTGAATTCGATATTTTCAATGTTTCCATTTGCCTCTCGTAGAAATTCAAGTAAGTCTTCCCAGCCATACTCGGCACAGCTGAGAGTGAGGAACCATGTGGGAGTTCCTAAGTTCCTCAGCATACATTTTAAATCACCATGACGACGGTACCAGTACTCATTAGTACCACGCTGACACGCCATGAGATTAATCAGGTGAGAATCCAAAATACTGTCTTGCACATTGACTTTATCCATAAAGTCACTTGCCGAGATGTTTTGCATCTGTACACCACTTTTCAAGATGTGGTTCACTGCATATGACAGTCCAGACAGATCGCTTTCAAACAGGAGATGAAACAAATAGGGAATGCATTGACGAAACCTAGGATCTTCTGCATACAATCGTAAAGTCCGGTATTCAGAAGCAGGAATTTGATGAGGTCGCTCATCATATCTTCCTCCTTGACCTGTTGGAAATAGCTGTGGGAAACACCGAGCTTCCAAACCTTCCTCCCAAACACTAATGGGACTCCCTTTGGCTTGTTTCATTTGAAACAACTCAATAGCATTCCCCATGACTTCCTTGGAATGCAAAGGATGAACACTATAATGTTCATATATTTCTTCATTTTTAGAGGGTTCTACTTTCTCAATTTGACCAGCACACAAATCGCTATCCTCTTCTTCACTTACTTCCTCTTCTGCAACATATACATTCTTGTAGTACTTATTGTTTTTCTTCAAATACAATGTTGCCTTTTTGACTTTCCTAACATCCACTAAATCTTGCCATATTTTCTTACTCTTTGTCGGAACCCCATTAACTAAGATAACCAGAGGTTCCTCTTCCACTTTTTCTACTCCAATTGTATTAATGTTTTTCTTCAAATCTAGAGGCAAATAAACAACTCTTCCCTTTAATCCTCTCTGTAAATCTGATGGAGGCAATTTCCCTGTCTTTGGCTCCATTCTTACAATAGCCTGAAAGGGATGGATACTTTGAATCAAAATAGATTCATAAGTATTTAAATCCTACAATTCAGAAGGAATCTCAACCAATTCCAGATTATTATGAACCGCTCTAGCAGGCATCCGGTTTTGATTTAATTTGTTACAACAATAAGTACACACACGTTGATCCAATCCCAAATCAAAACAATTTTCTACCATCAAGTATGTTGCAAAATCCTTCCATTCACTATTATTTTCCCTTTCACTTTTCGCATATAAATCCACTAACTTAGTCTGATTCTTACAATAAGTGCGTCGACAACACACACAAGTGAAATTAGGCCTCTCACTTGATTTCACCTGAAACGTGGCAATTTCCTTCTGAAAATTATCTGTACTGGAAACCTGTACACTATCTTCCACATTACCTTCTTCTTTTGGGTCAATTTCAACATTCTCCTCTTTACTTGCAAAGTAACAAAACTCAATTTCTTCACAAATATTCTTCACATCTACTTCAGAACCATGAAAAAGAGCAGTGCATAATTGATTAAGCATAATTGCTGGACTCTTAGCATAATACAACATTCTAACTAATTTCCTCACTTTATTATGATGCACTGCTAGCATCCTGAAATGATGAAAAACACTCTGGCATACTCTACTGGAAAGACAGGCCAGTGAATGACCATGCAAACCTGTCACTTCTCTCACTCTGCAAGGATCTAATTCTTGCAACAACTTCATTTTCTGTTTTAAAGTTTTCTTATTAAATGTCCGTACAAAATCACAAAGCAAATTGATGGAATCCTGTCGCACACTGCAAATACTACTACACTTCCAGATATACACTGGTCCCTTAGGACGTCTTCCTAAAACCTCATTACCTAACACCTCTTCTGCCTCTGTTGCCACAAGTTTTTCTTTTTCAACTGGACAACCATCTTTCACCTCATAAGCTCGACCACTGGTGTCAACTGCATGCACCAAATCATTACCCTGGAAATAACTCTCCTCATTAAAAAATGCCTCACAACTTGAACTATGCATCCATTCTCCTGAAAAAACTTCACAAAAATTACTACGATTAACTGTTCTCTTCCATCTACTATTTCTTTTGAAATCATAAATTGCCTTGTTTAGCTTCCTAATTCTATTGATTATCAAAATAAATAACTTTCGCTTAATTTCAAATGCCTGATCAATAATTTTCTCAACTTTTTTTTTTCTCTTATAAAAAACCACTTTCTGTTGACCTTTCTTAATATTTTTTAACAAATTGCCAATTATCCTGTTGCGGAACATTCGTCTACGAATGTCCCTAAACTGATTTTTCCTTCTACTACCATGCACAGAGTTATCTCCTGCTCTAGCAGTAACATTTTTGATTGGCCTTTCCTTTCCGTTTAAATTGGTTCTCTTTTTCTGGACTAAAACATTTTCTGTAGTACTACTTTTTTTTCTACAAATGTTTCTTAGGAATGATTTCGTTGTCTTACCCGGAGCTTTCTTGGTGACTTGACGAGTTTTTATTGTAGAGGACTGCTGCAAGCATTTAGTAAGCTGCTGTCTTTGACGTTTTGTAGCCTTTCGGTTTCGTTGTTTAGATGGCATTATATCCTTTTGAAATGATCTGCAGTTGAATCTGTGGTAAAATATAAATAAAAATGTTATTAACCACCATTACCAAACAGTAAATCAATAACAGTCGTCAAAAATTTAACACACTACTTGTCATTTTTACATAAAATAATTTTTAGTGCATTGGCAAATTTAGTAGTCACAAATAGTAGCAAAGAAATGGAATGCTTCTACATTTGACCTGTGCTGTTTTATATGTGAATCTGAACTAATTTTATGAGCATATTTGACTATTTTATTAAAGACACTACACACAAGCTGTTTTTGAAGTTGTGTTTAATTTTAAATGAAACAGTTTACATGTTTACTTTTCATTTCCAGTAACTTTTAAAAATAAATGTTTATAGTTCCATAGGCTCAAGCAGGTCAGCTTCCCACCCTATGTCATACAATTCTGACAAATCGGCATCCTCATCATGTTCTTCATCATCCTCAGGATTTAAATCATCCAAGGGATCTACTTCCACTGATGTTTCAATCACAATTTCAATGATAATATCGAGATCAACAGATTGCTCATTATCACTCATGCTTGATGTTGTCGTTATCTTTAAAGAAAGAGAACAACAATGAGATGTTGCAGAGTAAGAGACAAATCTCAGAGACTATAATAGTAAAATTGTTTACCAAGAGTAACATTTTGCAGATATTATTTAACCATGTCCAGCGATGCTGAGGAGGTGAGGCCTATGTCCAATTTTTCAGTGAACAGGACTCATCTCTTCTTAACCTTGGATAAGCCTCACCAACACTGTGTCCCCTGCTAATACTTAAATTTAAAGGAGCAGATTTATGTTAACTGGCGCATCCCCAGGGATGCACCAGTTAACGTGCGCCACTGCTCTGCCACCCATGATGTGCCGCATTTACAATGCAGAGCACCATTGAGCAAAAACAGCACAGATGCGTCACGCATTTGTTCCACAAAAATGGCGCATTGCACGAATCACGTCGTAAGCGCGACATGTCTACTGCAATGCACAGGGGCAAGCCACACATTGCATGGTGCATCACGAAAACTTTATCTACCAGACATCCATCCATCACTCCGTGTCTCCAATATTGATCTATGGTGATAGAGTGGTGGTGAAACTACTGTGGAGTAGACCAAATGATGTACTGGGTGCCCAAAATCGCGTAACTGATGGACATTTTTCACAGTGGTTAACTGTCCAGTCTGTCTTCTATCTTCACAGGAGTAGCAGACACATAGCCAGCAACACTGAGCATGTTTTGAGCTCACTAGTAGACCCACAGTTATTTGTTGTTCTTTGCATCACTCCTTATGCCTGTTTCAAACAGGCGTAAGGATTTGATTCAGCAATGCCATAAATGTGACTCAGTGAAATCTTCTTAATTTTACTGTGTTAGTTTTACAGGGCTTTCATGCAAATGACTGGCCACCCTACAACAAAACGCTCACATGAAATCTGACGCAGGTTTCATGTGGCACAGGACTTTACAGCATGACACATCTGCATAGATGCATCAAGTTGTAAATATGTCGCAACATAGCAAATCTTTTGCACCGCCGCTGCGTCACAAAAGTGACGCACAGCGGCGCAAAAGAGGCACACGGCTATCATAAATCTGTCCCTAACATTTTAAATGATTGATTCAGGATGACGATAAGGTGTGGCCTATCCAGAGGTTTGTTTGAGGTGAGGCCTACTCAGGGTTGCAGATGAAATTTAGGCTTGTTGAAGAGTACAGAGGAGATAATACATGTGCAGGCCTACCAATGAAGTGAGTCATGTCCACTTCACTCTTGAACAAAGGCCAGACCTCTTCTGTGTCCGTGGACAGGCCTAAACCTCATCTGCACAATGTGATTCGTAATGTTAGGAAACACAGGTGATGTAATTGAAAAATGTGGAATTTCTTTTCCTCATTTCACAATCACATCACCTGTGTTTCCTTTGCTTAGGTATCTCATAGTGCAGATGGAGTCTAGCATATCAAAGAGTACACAGAAGTTGAGCACTGTATACAACAATTTTGACATTTACAGAAGATTCAGCTTCTCCATGCCCCCTACACAGTCCTAAATGTTTAAATTTTAAACTGACGGTATCTTGTTGGAGATGAAGTGAGGCCTGTCTTGCAACATGGTGCATCTTTTGCATCACTGCTGCATTGGTTTCATGTGGCACAGGACTTTACAGCATGACACATCTGCCTAGATGCATCAAGTTGTAAATATGTCGCAACATAGCGAATCTTTTGCACCACCGCTGCGTCACAAAAGTGACGCACAGCGGCGCAAAAGAGGCACACGGCTATCATAAATCTGTCCCTAACATTTTAAATGATTGATTCAGGATGACGATAAGGTGTGGCCTATCCAGAGGTTTGTTTGAGGTGAGGCCTACTCAGGGTTGCAGATGAAATTTAGGCTTATTGAAGAGTACAGAGGAGATAATACATGTGCAGGCCTACCAATGAAGTGAGTCATGTCCACTGCACTCTTGAACAAAGGCCAGACCTCTTCTGTGTCCGTGAACAGGCCTAAACCTCATCTGCACAATGTGATTCGTAATGTTAGGAAACACAGGTGATGTAATTGAAAAATGTGGAATTTCTTTTGCTCATTTCACAATCAAATCACCTGTGTTTCCTTTGCTTAGATATCTCATTGTGCAGATGGAGTCTAGCATATCAAAGACTACGCAGAAGGTGAGCACTGTTTGGAACATGGCTATGTAACTCAAAGAATCAAAATCTAAATTTGCCAAGCACACATGGGGGCGTATTTACAAGGACCTTGCACCACGGGGAAATGTCTTAAATTAAAATGGGAAAAATAACATCAAAGGGACTCAAAGGCCTTGTAAATATGCCCCAAGCAACCTATGAAACTCTAGCAGTACATATCAAGAAACCTAATTGATTTCAAAAAACGTTTTTAAACAAATCATGTAAAGCAATTATATACATACATTCATGGGGAAGTGACTTAAAATGCTCTAAGACACATGAAAGCGTTTTTTTAAGGCCCTTGCACCATTTTTGCGTCACTTTTAACATGGCTATGTAACTCAAAGAATCAAAATCTAAATTTGCCAAGCACACATGGGGGCGTATTTACAAGGACCTTCCACCACGGGGAAATGTCTTAAATTAAAATGGGAAAAATAACATCAAAGGGACTCAAATGCCTTTTAAATATACCCCAAGCAACCTATGAAACTCTAGCAGTACATATCAAGAAACCTAATTGATTTCAAAAAACGTTTTTAAACACATCATGTAAATCAATTATATACCTACATTCAAGGGGAAGTGACTTAAAATGCCCTAAGACACATGAAAGCATTTTTTTAAGGCCCTTGCACCATTTTTGCGTCACTTTTAACATGGCTATGTAACTCAAAGAATCAAAATCTAAATTTGCCAAGCACAGATGGGGGCGTATTTACAAGGACCTTGCACCACGGGGAAATGTCTTAAATTAAAATGGGAAAAATAACATCAGAGAGACTCAAAGGCCTTGTAAATATACCCCAAGCAACCTATGAAACTCTAGCAGTACATATCAAGAAACCTAATTGATTTCAAAAAACGTTTTTAAACACATCATGTAAATCAATTATATACCTACATTCAAGGGGAAGTGACTTAAAATGCCCTAAGACACATGAAAGCGTTTTTTTAAGGCCCTTGCACCATTTTTGCGTCACTTTTAACATGGCTATGTAACTCAAAGAATCAAAATCTAAATTTGCCAAGCACACATGGGGGTGTATTTACAAGGACCTTGCACCACAAGGAAATGTCTTAAATTAAAATGGGAAAAATACCATCAAAGGAACTCAAAGGCCTTGTAAATATGCCCCAAGCAACCTATGAAACTCTAGCAGTTCATATCAAGAAACCTAATTGATTTCAAAAAACGTTTTTAAACACATCATGTAAAGTAATTATATACCTACATTCATGGGGAAGTGACTTAAAATGCCCGAAGACACATGAAAGCATTTTTTTAAGGCCCTTGCACCATTTTTGCGTCACTTTTAACATGCCTATGTAACATGGCTATGTAACTCAAAGAAACAAAATCTATTTGTAAAACACTTGACACAAAGCAACATTTTAAATACACAACTTTCTTCATAATTTTCTCCTTAAAGCATACTATTCTCTATTTAAATTAAATGAATCTTTTCTCACCTTAGCAAATACTTTTTGAGTTTCAAAACAGTCTCAGACACACACCAATTTGTCTTCAGCAGAGCAAAAGGTATGCCCTCCAGAGGCTGCAACCATCAATGGCACGGAAATGCTGTAATTCATCACACATATCTCTCATGTCACCCAATCAAAACTCTTCCCTCACTTTTTTCAAATCAACACCCTTCCCCCCTCTGCCCTTTCTGCCTTTTTTCCATAGCAACCACCTCCTGAAAGACCTCTCATGTTTGCAAGTTAACACAACAATGTTTCAATTGAACTCTGAACTCTCAGTACACCTGCGTATCCAGTGCAATCTTTCATAAAATGATTTTTTCTTGACCATTCAAATTACATCTTTCAAAGAACTCATCCTTGCACCCTAACTTTCTGTTTTCAGCAATCAAAATCCACCAATCACTGCTACTGAATCATTAGCACAGAAACTCCACAGTTTTTTTCATTACATACTCCTACTATTTCAACTGCCATTTCATTCTCATACTTCATCTGACTGCAGCAGAACCTCCTCTCACCATGTTTTCTGTCTGGATTGTTGGACATAGTTACATCCACTGGGCTCAAAGGTATGCTGATAACAGAAATTTACACAATCTCAATTTACAAAATGTGGAAATCAACTGGATTGGTCACAGAGGATTAAGATGTCACCAATTGATACCATTGGTGAAAACCTTTTTGCATTTGCCAAAACCTGACCTGTTAATTGTGCACTGTGGAGGAAATGACTTGGGCACTTTGACTGGGGTAGGTCCGGAAATGCTTTTAAAGGACACCTTTGAGCAATTGATGGCACTATTTCCTCAAACTGCCTTGGTATATTCAAATATATGCCAAAGACAGCAATGGAAGTGGTCCAACCAATTTTGTCCACAAATTGAGAAATCGAGGAAGCATGTAAATAAGTCTGTTTCAGCTTACATGAGAGACCATGGAATGGGCTCCATCTACAACAATAACTTGCGTTACTACATGCAAGATATCTACAGAGCAGATGGAGTTCACTTCTCAGATGAGGGGAACAGAATTTTCATCCTCAATTTAAGACTGTGCATTGGTACCTACTTGTAGGTACCTACATCAGCCACAGGACCCAAAAGCTCTTTTCAGAGCTACCCTACATCTGATGACTCACAATTATTATTTTACTCTAACTTTTTTCACAAATTTTCACCAAAGTACGCTCCCCGGAGCGCTACCCGGTACGCGCACCGGACGCTAACCGCGCGAAAATTTGAAAAAAAATGTTTTTTTCGGACATATGGTCCTCCTCAGCTACCCTCAGAAAACCTAGGGGGTCAGGATACGTCTACTGTGCCCCCTTCTACCCATTCTGAACATTATTTGCCCTCCATCTTGTATCTCAATTCTACCGAAACACAAAATGGAGGACTCCCGTAACGCTGCCGGTTCACGTACCGGGGCACGCACCGGGAAGCGCTCGCTCAAAAAAGGTGGGAAAGTAATTCACAGAAAAACCACTGGAGACACTTTCACCAAATATAGATTAGCTCATACTACATACCAATCCCTACCATTTTCACAAATTTGATTGGAATTCCATTTAGCCATTTAGCCTGTAGACCTCTCTAAATACCCTGAGGTAAATTACTTCACAAAACACATCTGAAGTGTTGGAATTGACAACCAATTAAAATGTTACTTTCATTTTCTACTTTTTTTACCTGACATTTGATTGGTTATGTACCTGAATATATATAAAGAAAGAGAGAGAAACACAGCCATTTTGACTACTACTTCCTGAACCACATTGCAAAATCATTTTCACTGACAACTTAAACTTGTTTTTAAAAGGTAAGATGTTATTTTATAAATTTGAAAACATTTTCAGATAGTTATATACTATCCCTCTGTAAGAGTTAGACATTGAGAAAGGCTTGTTTATTATAATTATGGATTGATTTAGGTTTCTGTGGTATAATTATGAATTTACTTAGGCTTTTTCACAGGCACTTTTTAATAGTACTACTTCACGCCTGAAAAGTACCTGTCTGAACTTAAACCCCAACAGTGCCCTATCTCTACTGATATATTTATTTTTTATGCAAATTTCAGCACAAAAATGGAAGGAGAACAGAACGTTTCCTTTGAAATTGTCCTAGAGATTAACAATGAGGAAATCATTGAACCCATTGACTTGGAATTCATGGATGAATCACGGGACCATGAACTTCTACAATGTGTAGAATCTGTGGATTTCTTACTTCATTATCAGGACGGTCAAATGTGGGAAGTTATGTTCAGTCAAAAAGAAGACATATCAGACAGTCAAATGTTAGACGTTCTATTAAATTTTGAAAAAGAATCAGAAAAATAAATTTATATTTAATAATCAAAAATTTTTGAGTCTTTAATCATTTTTATATGTAATTCATAAACTAGTACCAAATTGATTATAATGTAAAGTCAGACTTATAGTATACTGTGCACAATCACAAAAATAAATTTATATTTAATAATCATAAATACTGCTACTTAAATAAAAAAAAAAAAAAAAAAAAAAAGAACAATCAATAAACATACAATATTTCAAAATATCATAGTCTATCATTCTTTTTTCCTTATAGTACGCTCCCCAGACTGCTACCCGGTGCGCGTACCGGGCGCTCCCCACGCAAAAAAACCAAAAAAAAATTATTATTTTTTGCCCCTTTTAAAGCCTCCACATCAAACCTAGGGGGTCAGGGAGGATCTACTATGCCCCCTTATGGTCATTTCCCCCTTTGTTTTGGCCTCCTCTTGTCTCTCGATCCTACCGAGAGACAAGATGGCGGCCGCTCCGGACTGTTTAGAATGTTGACAGACACCGGAGAGCCAATCAGCTTCGCTTCGCGAAGTTCCGTTACGCGTCAGGTACGCGAACCGGGGCGCTGCCCGGAGCGCGCTTACAGATATATATATTTTTTTGAACATTAATTTCTCAAAATCCACTGGAGCACATATATTGAGACCTAGCAAAGGCACATCGGGCTACCAGTCCCTACAATTTTGCCAAGTTTCGTGAAAATCAATTCAGCCGTTCGAGCTAAAAGTGAGGCCAACCGCCCTATGGAAAATTGCATGGGAAAAACACGTTTTGGGACCCCCCTTTTTTCTCGGCTCCCCCTTGACGAAACCACCCCAAATTTTCAGGGGCTGCTCAGAAACAAAATGTGCCATTTTCCTGAAAATTTCAGCCAATTCCGTCCTCAAACGCCAATGTTATTCGACATAGAATTTTCAAAAATCCCATAGAGAAAAAATCCTAACTATATATACCTACTGGCGACCGCCAGTAGGTAATATATATATATATATATATATTCACTGAAAAAACCATAGGTTTCAGGCCTTATATAGTTAGGAATTAGCATTTAAAAAACCTTTAAAATTCACTCAAAAAACTATAACTTTTAGGGGTGTTATAGTTAGCTGGACATTTCACTCATACAAAACCATTGAAATTGCTCCTATATAGTTAGTTGTACTAACTATATTTCGCGCCCCCGCAATCCACTGCTGATGATGTCACATATTACATCATTCATGACATAGTCAGTGACATCACTGATGACATCTCAAATGACATCACTGATGACATCATCCAGTGAATGTTGTTTGCTTCGTTATTTAAATATGCATTATATATATAGCAATTTGCATTGAAGAATGAGTGGATATATAAAAATAAATATTTGGATGGAGGATTTAGTAGCAGTGTAATTGACTGTTTACTTGACCAATTTATAGTGTCTCACTAAATATAGTGGATAGTGACTAAACTGTTTTAATATCTGTATCACTTTGTCAGTTGTTGTGTAAACTGGTTCTCCAGTTGGTTACTAGCTATGTGAAAGTCTGTTTTAGTTATTGATTAGTTAACTGAGTATTTGTATGGGAGAGTGAATGTGTGTGTGGTTCGGTGGGGGGGGGGTGACTGCCTAAAGATGTGTGAATAGTTGATTCACTAGATATATGAAGTTAAAACTACATGTTCTAACAGTTGTTTGGGTGAGTGAATATCTTTATGGGTGTGGTGATGAGCAAATATATTTCTCAATGGTACATGTCCAACAAACTAGAAACATAAAAGGCAGTGTATGTGTCAGTTGTTGTATATTAATAAGTATACATTAGACTCAATGATTGTGTGAGTGACAGTCTGGATAACTTTATACTTGTAATAATGATTTTATAATTCACTAAGTATGACTTACTATCTAAATGAATAGATGAAGTTGTGTTTGTATAAGTGTGTAGCTAAGTAAATATGTAAGTATGATCCATTGTTTGCATAAGTGAGTAGGATGACTTCATATGTGTATAGGATGTGTGCTGGTGTGTAATGTCGATTTAGGTGTGTAAGTATTTTTGATAGTGTTCTATTGTTCATTGACAGCATGTATGAGTGAATCTACAGGTAAGTGATTAGATGTGTGTATAAATCTATGAATCACTGAGTGGGTTTTTAGATACTTGTATTGCTGTAACAATATGATACTCTGTATTTTACAAAGAGTGATGAAAGATTTTACTATTGTATGAAAAGGTGTATGTGATTGTCACGTGGATGATGTCATCAGTGATGTCATCAGTTGTGTCATTTGAGATGTCATCAGTGATGTCACTGACCATGTCATGAATGATGTAATATGTGACATCATCAGCAGTGGATTGCGGGTGCGCGAAATATAGTTAGTACAACTAACTATATAGGAGCAATTACAATGGTTTTGTATGAGTGAAATGTCCAGCTAACTATAACACCCCTAAAAATTATAGTTTTTTGAGGGAATTTTAAAGGTATTTTAAATGCTAATTCCTAACTATATAAGGCCTGAAACCTATGGTTTTTTCAGTGAATTTCAAAGGTTTTTTAAATGCTAATTTCTAACTATATAAGGCCTGAAACCTATGGTTTTTTCAGTGAATTTGCAAGGTTTTTTAAATGCTAATTCCTAACTATATAAGGCCTGAAACCTATGCTTTTTTCAGTGAATTTCAAAGTTTTTTTTTAATGCTAATTCCTAACTATATAAGACCTGAAAGCCCACCAGGAATCTCCAGTATGCGTCAGGGGACTTAATTGCAGAGAGGTGTAATGAAGCCACGCCCCTTTTTACAACTCTCTGCAATGCAGCCCCCGTGCATGTTTGAAGAGGGGGAACTAATTCCCCTTGCATACTGGGGGCACCTGGGGGCGAACTAGCCCACCTTGAACCACCAGTATTCGCCAGGGGGCTGCATTGCAGAGGTGTAATGAGGCTATGCCCCTTGTTACACCTCTCTGCAACGCAGCCCCCTGGTGTGTTTGCAGAGGGGGAACTAATTCCCCTTGCATACTAGGGGTCCCTGGGGGCCAACTAGCCCAATAGGAGCCTCCAGTATGCACCAGGGGGCTGCATTGCAGAGAGGTGTAATGAGGCCACACCCTTTTTTACACCTCTCTGCAACGCAGCCCCCGTGCATGTTTGAAGAGGGGGAACTAATTCCCCTTGCATACTGGGGGTCCCTGGGGGCCAACTAGCCCACCTGGAACCTCCAGTATGCGCCAGGGGGCTGCATTGCACAGAGGTGTAATGAGGCTATGCCTCTTTTTACACCTCTCTGCAACGCAGGCCACTGGCGCGTTTGCAGAGGGGGAACTAATTCCCCTTGCATACTGGGGGTCCCTGGGTCATATCTGCCCAAACGCCGAAATTCCGAACAATTGAAAATGACTTTTCTTGAGAAATATTTGGATTTGGATTATCATGTCCTATACTTTGGAATTTTTGAAAGACTGACTTAGAGGATGCTATAAATTACTCAAGTCTGCCCGAATTGTGTGGGTAAAATTGATACCTAGTCACTTTGAATAAGAATGTACTTACGTCTCGTCTAACATTTGGAAGAAATATCTAGTTATATGACAACAGGATACCGACATAACTTGAAGGAAATAAGAACGCCCTGAAGAAGTTCTGTTGTACAGAACGAAACGCGTCAGCTGGCTGTGGTACATAAACGTAAGGAAAATAAAAGCATTTGAATATACACCAAGATTCAGCGCTTCAATAAGGACTCTAAGTGATATGATTTGATTGGACTTATTGTGCAAGTGGTGCTGTGCCAAACTTTGGAATATTCTCCATTACTCTCTACTACTTACTCTCTACTACTCCACTACTCTCTAATACTCACTCTCTACTACTCATTCTCTACTACTCTACTACTCTCTACTACTCTCTCTCTACTACTCACTCCCTACTACTCACTATCTACTACTCTCTACTGCTTATTCTCTACTACTCTCCACTACTCACTCTCTACTACTCTCTCTCTACTACTCACTCTTTACTACTCACTATCTACTACTCTCTACTACTCACTCTCTACTTCTCACTCTCTACTACTCACTCTCTACTACTCTCTCTCTACTACTCTCTACTACTCGCTCTCTACTACTCACTCTCTACTACTCACTCTCTACTACTCTCTCTCTACTACTCTCTACTACTCACTCTACTACTCACTCTCTACTACTCTCTACTATTCTCTCTCTCTGCTACTCACTCTCTACTACTCTCTACTACTCACTCTTTACTACTCTCTACTACTCACTTTCTACTGCTCTCTACTACTCACTCTACTACTTACTCTCTACTACTCTCTACTACTCACTCTGTACTACTCACTCTCTACTACTCTCTACTACTCACTCTACTATTCACTCTACTACTCTTTACTACTCACTCTCTGCTACTCTCTCTACTGCTCTCTCCTACTCACTCTCTACTCCATTACTCACTCTCTTCTCTCTACCTCTCTCTACTTCTTTCTCTACTGGTCTCTACCTCTCTACCTCTACCTCTCTACCTCTACCTCTCTACCTCTACACCTCTACCTCTCTACCTCTCTCTACACGCACACATATACACATATATATGCATATATATGCATATGCATTTATGTTTGTGTATATATATATATATATATATATATATATATACATACATATATAAACATATATAATCTGCATATCTATGTAAATACAAATATAAATGCATGCATACATATACATATATGCATACATATGCATGTTATTTACATGAAAGTTTTAAAAACACTAATAAAAGCAAAGCTAAAAAGCCACCTCATTACAAACAGAATGGCTTTAACTTAAACGAGGGCGAGATCTATTGCATTTTCAATGCTTGTTTACTTTGGTTCCATCAAGAAGGCATTCAGATGTGTCACACATTTGCCATAAATTCTGAATGTTAGCACTCTAGTTGCTCATTAGATCACTGTAGTAAAGCTACTGCTCACCAGGGAAGTCTGCTGCTAATCATACTTTCTATTTCTATGGCAAAATGAACCCCCCCCATTTTGTTCCTTTTTAAATTAAATGTTTTCAGACTTACCACTTCATAATGAAATAGAAGAGGATTTGGGAAGTCACTCAAAATGTGCCCTAATTTTTCTTTCTGCAGCACTAATCATACTTTCTATGGCAAAATATACCCCCTCATTTTGTTCCTTTTTAAATTAAATGTTTTAAGAGTTACCACTTATTCCAATCAAGATGGCTTCAGGTGTGCCATACCTTTGTAATAAGTAGGACTGTTAGCGCTCTAGTTGTTCTTTAGAACACTCTAGGAGGCTGCAGTAGAACACAAAGGAATCAACTGACAGTCTCTGTCCTTGTTGGATGTACATGTTTTACTGAGAATGTCAGACTTCATTCTCACATGACTGAGAAAGATAATGTGAATTTACAGAAAATATGCTTTCAGTTTAGCTTATAGATCCCCTTCCAAACCACTGTGGGAAAAGCATGAGATAATAGTTTTCTTTCAAACATGATTCATGATATCCCAGCAGAAAGCTTTTTCACATGGTAAAATCACCTTAGAACACACCACAATTCCTAAAATGAGTATGGTACCATCAACAAATGATTTATAATGTAACTAAAGTCCTAAACCCTCTATTAACTACAATGCTTTTTAATGAGGTGCTATCATGTATAATGGTCCCAAGATGGCTGGCAACACTTCTTGGATGAAGTGCTGACAGCCAATCAGATCTCACGATGACCTACTAGCCAATGGTTCCTATATAGACAACTAGAGCAAACAGTGAAGTCATTTAGACCTAGGATATCAATTCAGGAGCTAAACCCGATTGTGAATTATGTAAGGAATGGCGGCAAGAAGATTAAAATTGGGTATAGGTATCTTTTACATGGTGTGGGAGACGACATAGGACAAACGGAATCTGCTTGGGCTCAAGGATTGGGGATCCAGATATAGACATTGATTATGCTCTTGCACTGAACAAGAAAATACTAAGAGCAACAAATTTAAAAGCACAGCATTATAAGATGATCTTTAATTTGTACTATACCCCCGACAAGCTGTTTAAATGGGGTAAAAGAGAAAATGATAGATGCCCTAGGTGCGACCAAGGCCCGGCAGATCTATCTCATATGTTTTACACTTGTCAGAATCTTACGCCAGTTTTGATAGAAATTGAAAGATTTTTAACAGGGTTGCTAGAGCACCAGATCTCTCTATCCCCTACTACTGTATTGATTGGCAGGGATGAAATCTCAAACTTGAACGAGGGGCCGAAGCATTTATCTTCCTATCTATGGCTGTTTTTAGAATTCTAATTGCGGCGGCCTGGAAAGATTCTGTAGCCCCCACCTTTCAGATGTGGTTGACTAGGCTGCTGGGAACTCATAATATAGAGGAATGTCTATACAGTTTTAAAGGAAAGAGGTCGAAAGACTATGGCAAGAAGGTTTGGGCTCCTCTTAGAAATTGGAGACAAACCAGATGAATAACAGTAAGCAGATCTAGAGCCAATGTTGATCGATCCTCCTACATAATACTGTGTGAAATGAAGTTGGTTTTATGTCATGTATTAATCAATTGTTAAGATCTATAAGATGTATAATGTATATAGTTACCTCAATGTCTGATTTTATCCTGCTGACCTATTTAATTTTTTGATACTCAAACCATCTCGAATTTAAATAAAAAAAAAAAAAAGAGATGTGTGGTTAGGCTCCGCCCAGATATATATGTGTTTATGAAGTTAATTTTCATAAAAACCACTGGAGCAATTTTCACCAAATATAGCAAAGGCACTTCTGCGTACCAGTCTCTACAATTTTGCCAAGTTTGGTGTAATTCCGTTCAGCGGTTCGGGCTGTAGCCTTGTCAGAACGTCCTATGGAAATTAACATGGGGAAAACACGTTTTGGGACTCCCCTTTTTTCTCAGCCCCCACTTCACGAATCTCCCCGAAATTTTCAGGGAAGGAGCGCAGTGGAGCTGGCCAAAATTTTGGAAACTTACACGCAAATTCCTCAACCGGCGCCAAAGTTATTCCCAATAGAATGTTGCAGATTTCCTATGGTAGTTAGGTCCTAACTATATATACCTACTGGCTATCGCCAGTAGGTAATATATATATATATATATATATATATATATATATATATATATAATCTCCACTCCTGACTTCTCCCATATGAAACAGGCACTGACACCGTGGGCTCAGGAACAAGTTTTTATTTGGCCAAATGAAAAAGTTGACGCGTTTCGACGGCTATGCCGTCTTGATCACAACAAAGAAATGGAGTAAATGGTAATGCTTTTAAACATTGCTCAGTGCTCATTGGTCTGTGTGACTGCATCTGTGTCGTCATAGCGACCATTTCTTCATGGCCACTGAAAAGTTACAATGTTACTTTCAACAAACATTTCACGCTGCACATTGTATTCACTTTGGCATTTTTCAAAGAAAATTATTAAATTAAATTAAATTTGATTACAATTCTAAATTCATTGTATCGCTGCAGAGTTACATATGGTTTGTGTGTTGGCACTTGTGAATAGACACAAAATGCTAATTATTTAATTAGCTTTGTTTTGTTATGGCATTATATATTATACTAATGTGTTTATATTTTTAAACCTTCGTAAACAATTTACTAATGCATTTTGTTTATATTTAATTTACAGTAAGAAGCGATCATGAATATAGGGTCTAGTGCCCTTATTTACAATTCTAACACTCTAGTGGTGCTAATCCCTTCTTAACATGCAGCAAAATTCAGATTGCTTTCAAGTATATCCCTTGTGGGCAAGTATTCATAGCAATCTGGACTAAGGTGCGTCAATTTATTGAAACTGTCTCACCTTTGGCAAAATGTTAATTACATTTAATGTCATGACAATAGTAAATACATATTTTCAATGTAAACTGCCTTTTATTTTGTGCCTACTCATATACACTCTACTCCGATACATTCAGCGTTTGCTGAAAAGTAATAGTGAGGCTACTTTACTCATTTCTGGCTGAAGAGTGGGTTCCAAGTGCGCACGGGCTGCTACTTATACTGTCATTTATATTGTGGACTATAAATGCACACTGAGGGCCTCATCTGCGTTTAATCCCTGCGGGGCCTTTGTGTCCAATAGGATAATGTATCGAGATTCTAGTCTCCGAAGGGCCAACTGCCTGTTCCCCCCTCTGATGTTCTTCTTAACATGGTCAATTACATAGTATTTAATACTTTCTGCTTTACCTCCATGTTCAGAGTTGACGTGCCTTGCCACTGGATATGAAGGGTCATTATTTGTAACTGCCCTAAGGTGCTGTAAAATTCTTACATGGGCAGGATGGATAGTACTACCCACGTACTTTTTGTTACAGATACATTGCAAGACGTAGACTGCGAAGTCCGTCTTGCATGTATAATTTGCACTTATCTCCAAGGGTTTTCTCCTATTTGGCACATCAACCTTCGTAACATTTATTCCATATTGGCATGCCTTGCATTTTGTGCATTTATAGAAACCTTTTTTCGATTTTAGCCACAAAGGTTCTTTTTTCTTTAGGACAGGGTCATTTACTACTAACTCTTCCTTCATGCTCTTGGTTTTTCGAAAAGTGAGTTGAGGGATTTTGTTACAGTCTTTCCCTATCACTGGGTCATTCCTGACTATGGGCCAATGTCGGTAGATGATATTTCTAAGCTGCTTGTGATAGGCATTGTACCCTGTGATTAGTCTTGGGGTCCCTGTGCTTCCTTTGGATTTATTAGTGACAGGCTTGTTATAGAAAAGCAGGTCTTTCCTATCTCTCAAATCGCATTTCTGTTCTGCAAATCTTAGTGTCTGTTCCGAATACCCTCTAAGGCGCAATCTGCCAAATAAACTGGCTTTCGATTCTTTATAGTTAGAGTCAGTGCTGCAGTTGCGCCGCATTCTTAGACATTCTGCATACGGGATGCTATTTATTAGGTTGGGTGGGTGGTAACTTGTAGCGTGGAGGATAGTGTTTCCAGAGGTTGGCTTGCGATAGGCACTTGATTGAATTTTTCCGTCTGCCACATTCAGCTCTAAATCTAGGAAATTAATCCTACTCTTGCTGGTTTCACAGGTAAATTTAAGATTCAGGCTGTTCTCATTTAATTGCTCTGCAAATTCCCTCGCACTTTCTTCACTCCCTTTCCAAATTGAAAAAATGTTGTCAATATAGCGACTGTAATGTGCCACATTTCCTGACATTTCTTCAATGTGTGTCTTCATGAGTACTTGCTCCTCCCACCAGCCCATATGCAAATTAGCATAGCTGGGGGCGAAGCAAGTACCCATGGCTGTCCCCTGTACCTGCTTATACAGTAGTTTATTAAAGGAGAAGGTGTTATTCTCTAAACACCACTCAGTCATTTGGAGTAGCATCTGAGTATGTTGATACAAATTACTGCTTCTTCTACCCAAAAAATGCTTAATTGCATTCAAACCGTCTTTATGCCTTATACTTGTGTAAAGGCTTTGTACGTCCAAAGTCTTAAACACAAAATTGGGCTCCCATTTGATGTCAAAGATTTTTTTGAGAAAGTCCCCACTGTCTTTCGTGTAGGAATGTAGTCTTTTCACGTATGGTTGTAGGAAAAAGTCTATGAATCGGCTGGTATTTTCAAACAATCCACCTATTGTCCAAATTATCGGTCTTCCCGGGGGGCAGGTGGGATTCTTATGAACCTTTGGGATGAGATATAAATTAGGAGTTACTGGATAGTTGTTTTTTAAGAAATCGAATTCATTCTTTGAAATCATTCCTGCACTTTTCCAGTCGTAGAGACTCCTATAATACCTCTCTTGGATGGTTAAAATGTTCGTTGCACTGATCCTCTGGTAGCATTCTTTATCTGACAATTGTTGTTGCGCTTCATGATTGTACGTTTCGAGCGGCCAGAGGACCACGTTTCCCCCTTTGTCGGACCACCGTACTACTATATCACTTCTTTCCTTGATTTTTGTCATGACATTGTCATATATGGACCTCTCTTTAGCTTGTCTTTTAAAAAACTCATTACTACTCGTCCAAGAGAGTGATTTAAGATCACTTATGACTTTGTCCGAGAAGATATCAATGCAATCTTTTGGCATGATAGGGCAAAAAGTTGATCTAGGTTTGAATTGAGTTTTTATCGTATCTGCGGTACAGATCCCTGCATGGTCTGCCGCATCTTGTGTATTTATAATGCCATCATTTTCATTAGTATCTAGGTCCGCCATTTCCTTAATGAATGCATTTCGTCTATGCGCCAGTTTGTATTGTCAGGTGGTTGTTTGTTGCTATCATCTCTCTCTTCATAGTTGAAGAAATGTTTTTTTAGTTTTAATTTCCGCGTAAACTGGTGTAAGTCTATCCGTGTTTGAGTGTAGTTAAAATTAGTGCGCTTACAAAAGGATAATCCCAGTGATAGAGTCTCTTCTTCCACCTTTGTTAAAGCCATATCCGTTAAATTTATGACTGTGTTTTTATCCTTGTCATCCATTATCGTTTGTAATTCCTTCTGTAGTTCTGTTTTTTTGTTTCTTTTTGTTTTTGCTGTTGTACATTTGCCCCATCTCCTGTTTTTCCGCTTTCTGCTTTTTGTGATGTTGTTTTGTTCTTGTTTTGATTTTGTTGAGGCCGCCGTGGTCTCAAGGTTCTCAGTCTTTCTTCCCGTAAAAAATCAAATTCCTCTGCAGGGGTTGGTATTGATTTTGTTTGGGATGTGGCTGTTGAAGTACTGGGGTCTGATTCTGCACCTGAGCTTACTTCAGACTCCTCTGGTGTTGCATTTTCAGTCACGCTTGCAGTTGGCAACTTTCTTTGTCTTATAGCATCATATTTCCTGGCAAAAGTATAAATGCGACCTTTCATGTAATCTGCGCGGTCGCGCTGGAATTTTTGTGCCTTTCTTTCTTTTATTGTTTGTTCATACTTTGCCACTCGAGATTTAATCTCTGTCATTTGTTTGGTGATAACATCCTGGTCTGCATGTTTCTCAAGTTCCTCTGCAATATTATTTAACTGTGCCAAAAGTTTGTCTCTATCTGTGGCAGCATATTTTACCAGTATTTCCAAGCTGTTTTTTGATGCTTGTGCATAGTTATTTGCCCATTCCTGCAACATTTTAGGGTCGGGATTATCAAATGTCGGCGCTAGCAGGATTCTCAGTCCCCGTGGTACTCTTTGTACTTCTAAGTACCTGCGCAATGAAGTACACTCCCACCATTTTGATATTTCTTGTTTACGCAGTTTTTCATATTCTTTAAGTAAGGACTTAACGTCTGATCCATTTACTGTTTCTTCACTTCTCCCACTGCCAGATACGTTAGTTGTATCTTTATCAATGTCCTCAAAGATGTCAAGCGCTGCCTCCATGCGCTCTCGCTCCCACTCCTCCGCCATTATTTCACTTGTTTAGCCAATTTCTGATCGTTCCTGTCACCCACTGTCCTTTGAGTCTTAGCAACAAGTCTCTCAATGGACTACCTCTCCCAGCTGCCACCTGGTCGGATATATAAATATATATGTAGAAATTCTTGTAAAAATGTCTTGAATGACAGGAAAAAAAGATGCAGCACACCAGAAGACAGCTCAATAATTTTATTGTGCACCAAGTTAAGAACTTACCTTGGTGCACAATAAAATTATTGTGCTGTCTTGTCGTGTGCCGCATCTTGTTTTCCCGTCATTCAAGAGATTTTTACAAGAATTTCTACATAATTTGAGCGGCCGCTGGCTGGCACCGACGCCAGAGGCTGGAAACCACAAAGTGCAGCGTTTGGTCAAATATATATATATATATATATATATATATATATATATATATATATATATATATATATATATATATATATATATATATATATATATATATATATATATATATCAAAAACAAAAAGGCACGCGGCACACTTCTTGGCAAGTAGAACTCAGTTTTAATCACTCAAGTCAGGTCTGCAGCAAAACTCCTACGCGTTTCGAACTAACATTCTTGGTCACGGCAGTGTTCTACAATTAGTCCTTCTTTCGTTTCAGAATTTATACTTGCACCACATGTTACATAACGGTGATGCATTCTGGGCTGTGTAGTTTTATTTACTGTTTAGTAACTTTTTTCTGATTTTTTGTAACTTTATTTTCAGTTGACATTTGTAGGGCAGACATGTGGGGAAAGATCTAAGGATTTAGTCCCAATTTGTACGTTTTATTCCTATAGTAGGATCTTTTTAACGTATAATAATCTAATTATATTTCTATATCGTTCGCAAAACGCGGGCACCAACATCAGCGTTCCCTCTGTGACGGGGACATTTGCGAGGATTTACGAGTACAGAGGAGAACCCGGCTTCAAAACATCACCCGCCTCAAGATATCGCTAAAAAACAGAGGAATCCGGAGGAGAAACAACTACTCACGGACACCTTGGTAGAGCGTCGACGTGCTCAGTCGGAGGACGTGAACACGATCGGGAGTCTCCCGGGTGAGTAACTGTGTGAGCGAAAGCGGGGAGAGATTATTGTCGAAGCCGTGTGGGGTGAAGTGCATGCGAGGGAATCTTTCCAAACATGAACACACACAAGTGATATATAATAAAGGACGTATATCACAGCACCCATCTTGGCAAAATAATAGGTCGCGCAAACGGGTGAAAATATAACCCGCATCCTCTGAACAATTTAAAGCAACAGTGTTCAATAAGAAATTCCTTCTTACGACTGAAAAGGCACTGCAATCATACGGAGGGGTCGCCCTGTAATAGACTTAGCATACTGCACAGAAAATTATCCAAATGGAAGAACGAGCAAGGCAGAGACTAGCCAAAGCAGAAACAATGTTCCAACGTGATAAAAATGTACAAACAACAGGCGCTGGAAGCGGGGCTGAAGCCGCACCACAAACTATTAATACAGTGAAGCAGCTATTCATAAAATTAGAAAAAGCAATGAGGAAAGAAATCTCACGGGGATGGGAAATAATAACTCTTGAAAAATATTTGGAATGCAATATGGTCCCTAGAGGTCTCCGAATATTTACCCTACCCAATCACCCGGATACAAAACCTGAAATGCTTGAGGAATGGGGCAGAAACAATATGGAGTGTTCAAAAGGAATGATACAAATAATTATAAAATATGCCAGACAAGAGATTGCTGAATTGTTACAGAAAATAACTGAGATTGAAAACGAATTACTATCACTGAAAGATGAGAGCGCTGCTATTAAAAAACTGAGAACAGAAATGGATAAGAATCTGGACAAACATGATGACGAAGTTCAAAAAAGAAAAGAGCGTAAATTCCACAGGGATGAGGATGATTATAAATTCGGAACCATTCTTACCTTTGCCCGTAAATTTGATTTGGCCAAAAAACATTGGGATGAAACATCCAAAAAAGGAACGAGTCAACAAACAAGTGGATCAGAATCCGAATATAGTGAAGGAGAACAAAGAGCAATGGGTATTCGCAAGTTTTCTTTTTTAGAGGAGATGGAGCTGCTCTATCAAGAACAGCAAACACCACGGTACAACACAGGCGCACGTGGACGTGGCCAACGAAGACAAAAAATGAGAGGAAGAGGAACACAGCAATTCTCAGGAAGACAAAACGAAAAACCAGACGAAGTACAAGACAAAGGAAATCGATACAACCTGAGACTGAGACCAGCAAGAAAATAATGAAGAAAAAGAAAAACGGAGCGCCCAATCTGGTGATTAATTTATCCAGATACAATTTATCCAAAGATGAAATCGATCTGCTTAACAAAGGGCTATCCTTTTGCCCGGAAATCCACCATGAAGAAGTTGACACAAAAATAGACTTATATAAATATATAAGAAAATTAAAATTAAAGAAACACTTTGCCAAACAAAAGCTAAACATACAACAATCCGAAACACAGGAAGGGCTGGAAAATATGTTACAAGAAAGATCCGAACAACAAGACGAAACCCTGACTTCAAGTCAAAATCAAAGTGAAATATGCAATATTGAAGATGTTCCTCACTTGAGAATTGCATATGAATTAACACATGATGTCACAGGCTCTCAAATAACAGATACCCAAATCCTTCAAGATATGGAGATAAAAATTGACAAAGGTATGAAAACCCCTTTCAAAGCAAAATCAAAATTTTATCCTACTCTATATCCAGGAAACAAAATTGATCAATTTTATGAGTTAGTAACAAGCGATATTGAATCAATGACAAACACGAACCAAACAAACAAAAGAGAAAATTTATCAAAACGAGAACGAGCGGCAATACAATCTCTAAAAGACAACCCATTGATCGAAATCAAACCCGCAGACAAGGGTGGTAACATCGTAATAATGGACAAACAACACTATGTAGATGAAGCATTACGTCAATTAAAGGATGAAAAGAATTATGAATTATTAAAGAAAAATCCAATTCCGGAATTAATAACAGATCTGGAAGTAAAATTAAACAACTGGCAGAAAAATGGTCTGATCACGGAAAATGAAAAGAAATATCTAATGGTTGAACATCCTATTATACCGACCATGTACTTTTTACCAAAAGTGCACAAGACGTTAAACAAACCACCGGGGAGACCAATAATCTCCAGCTGCGGGAGCATATATGAGAATGTGGCGAATTATGTTGATTATTTCTTAGCTCCTTGGGTCCCTACCCTCACATCTTACATAAAAGATACAGGTGATTTCCTGAAACTATTGAACAATACGGAATGGCAACCATCATATATGTTAGTTACCATTGACGTGGTGTCACTTTATACCTCGATTAGCCATGAAATCGGCCTGAAAGCAATAGAATTCTTTCTTAAACAGCGACCAATCACTGAACGTGAACATTCGAAAATGCTAGTAGATATGATCCGAATGTGTTTATATAATAATGTTTTTCTATTCAATCAGAAAATGTATAAACAAAAATGTGGAACGGCCATGGGAGTTTCCTTCTCTCCAAGCTATGCGAATCTCATGATGGGGTGGTGGGAGAGGAACGTGGCTTGGAGAGAAGGAAACGACCAATACATGGCAAATGTAGCACTATGGGTGCGTTTCATTGATGATTTGTTTCTGTTATGGAAAGGCACTGCAGCGGAACTTGAAACCTTTCTGGGTATCCTAAACTGTAATGACGTGGGTTTGAGTTTCACATTTAACATCAATTCTAAAGAAATTGAATTTTTGGATATTAAAGTATTCATAAAAGATAACAAAATTGAAACGACCACGCACAGAAAACGAACAGCAACAAACAGCATTCTTCATGGTCAAAGCTTTCACCCCAAAAAACTGATAAAAAGCATTCCCTACGGAGAATTTCTTCGTATGAAGAGGAACTGTTCAACAACTGAGGAAATGGAGAAAAAGTTTGAAGATACTAAAAATCAGTTCCAAGAAAGAGGCTATAAGTACAATGATATAGCAAAGGGGGAAGAAAAAGCCAGACAAAAGACAAGATTGGAAACATTGACGAATAAAGAGAAAAATAGAGAAAACATAACTGAGGAACGACCAAGAATGATTGTCACATACAGTAAGGAAAGCCACAAGATCCAGAAAATCCTTTCTAAATACTGGCATATACTAATGAAAGATCCAGATATAGGAAAGGAAATTGGAACAGGCCCTCTAATCTCATACAGAAGAGCGCCCAACTTAACAGACCATCTGGTAAGAAGTCACTTCACAGTTAAAAAACCAACAGATTGGCTTCAGAAAAGGAGCAATGGATTTGTAAAGTGCATGACCTGCAAGGCCTGCAAAATAGGTCAAAATACTACTACATTGAAAGACCCAACTGGTAAAGAGTTTTTGATTAAAACAAAGATAACCTGCGAATCATCATTTGTGGTATATATGCTGAGATGCTGCTGCGGAAAAGAATATATAGGCAGCACAAAATGTCCTTTGAAAAAAAGAATATTAGAGCATATTCGTGCGATACAAAATGATGACAATGCCTATGCCATGGCAAAACACTTAAAACAACACGAAGGAAAAACATGGCAGGACATAAGATATTTGGGACTAGCAACCATCCCAAACCAAGAACGTGGGGGAGACAGACTCTTAAAGTTGAGAAGGTTGGAGTCCAAATTAATAATTAAATTCAAAACCAAGTACCCGAGAGGTTTGAATGCAGACGAAGAAATGCACATCCATTTGTAAAAATAATTGTAGAAAAATCCAAAATGTGATACAGTATGCTTTGCGTGCAGGATGATCGTCCGAAGTTGATGAATGCATGTAATTAATGAACTATATGGGCTGAAACAGATATGAATAGAGGCACACATGTGGGGCAAAGGGCACTCAGCCCTAGTAACACCCAAATCTAAGGATAAATATTTCCCAGCAATCATTCACACACAACTGTGCGAACGATATAGAAATATAATTAGATTATTATACGTTAAAAAGATCCTACTATAGGAATAAAACGTACAAATTGGGACTAAATCCTTAGATCTTTCCCCACATGTCTGCCCTACAAATGTCAACTGAAAATAAAGTTACAAAAAATCAGAAAAAAGTTACTAAACAGTAAATAAAACTACACAGCCCAGAATGCATCACCGTTATGTAACATGTGGTGCAAGTATAAATTCTGAAACGAAAGAAGGACTAATTGTAGAACACTGCCGTGACCAAGAATGTTAGTTCGAAACGCGTAGGAGTTTTGCTGCAGACCTGACTTGAGTGATTAAAACTGAGTTCTACTTGCCAAGAAGTGTGCCGCGTGCCTTTTTGTTTTTGAAATAAAATTGAGACACGCTCCCGGTCTCAAACGCGGGCACCAACATCAGCGTTCCCTCTGTGACGGGGACATTTGCGAGGATATATATATATATATATATATATATATATATATATATATATTTATATATATATTTATATATATATATATATATATATATATATTTATTACAATTTGTATTGTTATTTTATTGGCAAACAATAGTCTGGTGAGGTAGATAAAGCTGCCCAAAGGCTAGACCACAAATTGCCTTCAGCAGTGTTTGGAAAGGGCCCTTATAGGTCTCTACTCTTTTAATGCATTGAGTTGCCAGGTTTGATTTCTTGGCTAGCAATTTAATGTGCTTTTCATTTCGGGTGACATCGAGTCATGGAACTCCATCTCGTGAATTTTCACAATTGCAGTAGGGGAAAGAACCATTGATTTAGTGGCTGGCATTCTCTCATACTAAACTGACTCCATAAATTACTCCTTTGGTGCCAGCCTCTCTGGAATATATTACAGTCGGGCCGGACTGTGAATGGCAACCAGCCCTGGCAGATTGGTATTCAAACAGCCCTGTGAGCAGGGGTTGGGGGTTTGAGGGGGGGTGCTAGTAAGAAGCACCACTCCCGCTTTTGTTACAGGAGGCAGTGCTTAATTTGAGGCAGTGGTTTCCTGTGTTTGGCACTCTTACACCACATCAACAGTTAATTATTAATTGAATATACATTAAAATTACTATTACCTGCGCACAAGGCATTCTTATACCTTTGAGGACCTGAAATAGTCCAAATTGTCACACTTGTAGGAGGAGTGTGATGGTTAGTAGTTCTGTTGGTACTGTTATTGACAGCACAGCAGAGACAATGTGTGGTGCAAGCTGCAGAGGGCTCATGACGAGAGCACTGGCACTACTTTTTTAATACACGCCCACAAAACCGGCCCCACCCCTCTGGCCTACAGGGGAAACGCCCTGGAGCCCACTACGGCCAGTCCTGCCCTGATTACAGTACTGTAAATAAGGTGAAGCATTATTGTTCAGAAAAATGGCAGCAGGATAAAAATAGATATCTTACAAGAGGGGATAAAGAAGAGGTATGAAGGCCAAAGTCTCTTTCAAGGTGGACAGTCATCTACACAAATACTGTATAGAACATCCTTCTTTTATTATATTCTTTTACCTGATATCATTCCCTACAGACAAATTACCATTCAGTTGGTAGAAAAGACTCCTGCTCACAGGGTTTTTGTTGCATGCTTCTTCACAGAGTGCTCAGCCAGTAGAAATAATATCTCTGGTTGGGCTCAACCTCTTCTGAGGGAGCTCTTGATCTTTTGATCTGAGTGACCTCATGGGCGAAAAGTTAAAATCCCTCGTGGGATACCCCATACCCTTGATACCCTAGTGGGAGAAAGTTTGTTTTACCGAGTAAACTGTAGTTTGCCGGTAGAGACTGGAAGTAGCTAAAAACAGGACAAAAAAGAATCTCTTATTTAAATTATACAGTAAATGTAGAACTTGCCTCTATGGATTTAGGACGATAAACATGACATGGCAAAAAACATGATTCATATTTTCATCATAGATTGTACATAGATTCTATCATATTGTGGGGAAAACAGAATGATCAACACACAAGAACAGTTGTAAAATTGTTAATACGTGTTATGCTTTATTTTGTGTATGAGTTAAAATATGTGGTGTCTACCAGCAAGGGGAGAACCACACAAAATGTAATTTACTAATGTAACTATGCCAAAGGTGGTATACTAGACAACAGCATTTTGCTTCTTGTATATGCATACTAATAATATAAAGAGAGAGCCCAAACCGTTGAGGCGAGTAAGCTCCGGAACCACAGCACCAACCGGAACACCGCATACAGATTCGTAACGGCGAGTATAAGCAGATGGACATAGGCTATACACCAGCCCAACATATGCATTACAAGGGAAAAAGACCGTTAGGGACAAAGTAGTCTGTTGTGGGTGTTGTGCTGTAAAGCGAAGGTCGTGTGCTTGAAGTGGGCGTGTCGTGCGGGGGGATAGCGTTCTGGGGCGTTTGACGTAGCCGCGCTGTGTGGCGTCTAAGTGCACCACGCCGTGTTTGTGGAGTGCGTATTGTGCATGCTAGGACCGATCAGGGTCACCTGCGGGAGCGGACACACACGTTCACCTCCCGCGGCAAGGACACAAGACCGCAGAGCAGACGCTCACCTTCAGCGCAAACGCGCAAACAATTGACGATTCTGAGCGCCCACACAGACGGAACTTCTGCGCATTCTTCTGCGGGTGCAGAGGCGCTTGAGCATCGATGGGGCGCCATTAAAAATGTCACAGACTGGTTGTGGCACACGCACAGCATCGTGTGACCGCTGTTGGACACTCTGAGGCCAAGGGGCAAAACTGCATCCACACGTGCTAAACGTTGGCGCTGCAGAGGCACCTATCATTGTGGCACTTCCTCACACTGGCTGGACAAGCGGAGGCACATGTTCGGCTGCAATGTACAACAAGCGTTAACGTGTATGCACTGCTCGTCTACACAGGTAATAAAGAACTTTCTAGACTTTCATTTTCATCCCCGGGCAACGTCGGGTCGGGCCACTAGTATCTTTATATAATATATATATTTATTTTTTTAAACCATGAATTGCACCATGAAGTGTTGATGCCTGATTTATGCTCATAACGCGATTGTGCAACAAATCTCATCTTTGCAACAAACTACTGTTGGCGGCCAAAAAAAAAATATGCTTCATGTGCAAAACACAGGTGTTGTCCCCTGCAGTTTGTGGCTGGGAAACGTGCTATTTGTGTTGTATTCCCTATTCCTGTGTGCTTGCCTGCAGAGCACGCACAAGCTAATTTAAAAACCCTGTGCTACTGCAGGTTTGACCCCACCATAATCAGGCCCTTAGTGCTTAGTTTTAATTAAAGTCCTACATTTTAATCAGTTGGTAGCGATAGTGAAGGACACTGAGCCTTCATGTGCCCCCGGAAGCTGAGTCCATCAAGTGTGTAAGGCTGTTAGTAATGACTGGATGATTCGCAGAACTAACTTAAGACAAAATCCTAAACTTACTACCATATTGGTATTCACAGAAGTCACTTATTCATTGTGGTATTCACAGAAGGCACTTACTCATTTTGGTATTCACAAAGGGCACTAACTCATTGATGAGAAGTGCCTTCTGTGAATACCAAAATGAGTAAGTGCACTTACTCATTTCGGTATTCACAAAGGGCACTTACTCATCAATGAGTAAGTGCCTTCTGTGAATACCAAAATGAGTAAGTGCCTTTTGTGAATACCAAAAAGAGTAAATGGTAGTAAGCAGGGCTCGAGTCGGGGTACCACGTCCAAACGGGTGGACGGCGTCCCCCCACTTATTTTACCGGGTGGCCGCCGTCCCCCCTGCCAAACAGCTGGACTTCACTCTTTGGCCTCTCTGGGGCGAGATCGGAGCTCACAGCACGCTGTTCACGCGCTGACTTCTAAGATGCAATCGCATCTAAGGGGTGAGCGAGGGGAGGCAATGAGCCCGATGGTGCAAGCCACCTTTCTTTACGTCACTTCCTGTCGTGACATCACTTCCGGTGACAGCGTCCCCCCACTTCTTTTTTTGGGACTTGTACCCTGGTAGTAAGTTTAGGATTTTGTCTGAAGTTAGTTCTGTGAATCGGGCCCAAAATGTGGGGACAGGGCTCTGCCCCTGGGTTCAGATCCTTCACTGATGTTCTTGGAGTGACAGTCAGGGAGCCTAACTGGCTGCCACAGACCTGCCATCCTTGCGAAGAGGAACCCGGAAGTGACTCATCCTACGAGCATGCACACCCAGTGATCAGAAACGGGGCTGCCCTGCTTAGTGACGATAGTGTTTTGTGAGTCATGCGGAGTTGAGACGTAGGCATCGCCCATGGAGGTGAGGCCACAACTCATGTATTTGTTTACATGCAGAAAGGTTCTCAGAACCTGCCACGGGTTCCTCTTGTTTTTGATCTGCTGAGAAATTCATATGCGGGCCTATCATCACCCTGCTGTGGTGCTGCTTTGTCGCTTTGTGATCATAAACCTCATATATAGAAAGCAAGAGAGTGAGACGACAGCATAAAGCAGGATTGGAGAGAGATGCTAGTAGTGGTGAAAGAGATTACCTGCAGTCCTGTGACATTCCATGTGCAGGCAGCTGCAAACTGGAAACCACCCGCACACCGATACCATTGGCAAGCACAATAGCTCTAACAAAATTACTTGTGGTTGAAATCTGTGTCTGAACTCCTGCTATTAGGCCCATCGGAAATACAACTGCATAAACCATCACCAAAAACTCGCATATGTTAATCCTTTCATACTTCTAAGGTTAATAAAATAGATACCACTGATGCTAGCAACTATCATTCCTTTTTTGTTGTTACCGAAACACGCACAACTGTTCCAGTACTAGCTCATAGTTACGCCAAAGCATTGCCTCCTATTCCAGTACTAGGAGACCAAAAACAGATCTGCAAAAGCCCTCAAGTATAGCTTAAGTAAACAAGCATTGGCAGTGCAAATAGGTCTGGCTTATAAATCAAATGTCTTGGATTACTGGTGGGTTTTGGCAATCAATAAGTCATCATACATGCACTTTCACTCATCTTTACATTCCATCCACTCTCCGACTCACCCACAATAAAACACTCACAAACTCAACAACAAATTCAAGAAAAATTAAAAGGTTACACACAGAAAAAAGAAAACATGCTTCCCTCTACACTCAGTGGAAATAGGCCTGCATTAACATAACTAAACATAGCTTTGGGTGTCTATCTTGTAGTGATATTGTGTATAGTCTATCGTTGTTGTAAAGTTCCAGGATGCCCACCACTTTTAGAGCCAACATGTTGGCTATCTTAGAATGGTAAAACAATGATACACAACGGATAACAGCATTTCAGAATGGTCGCCTTGTTTGGCCATACTATTTTCAGATGGTGTGCACTGCATATGAAATGAGCAGCAAGTTTGCACTGATGGGGAGCTGTACTATCCTCTTTAGAAAAATTAACTTAAAAAAGGCAAGGCAGAGAAATGAAAGGGGAGCTATAAATGAGGAAAATAAAAACACAGGGCCAGATGTAGGTAGGCATTTACCGGTCGGTAACGGCCGAATTCGGCCGTTACCGACCGGTAAATGGAATTTGAGATGTAGGGGGCATATTGTACAGAATTGGTAAATTTACCGATCGGTAAATTTACCGATTCTGTAAAATACCGAATCAGTATTTTTACCGATTCGGTACATTTGATATGTAGGTGGGACTCTTCTGAGTCCCACAAGCCTTACCGAATCGGTATTTTACCATCAAATTCAATTTGATGGTAAAATACCGATTCCGGTGTGCATGCACATGTGTGCATGCACACCTGTGCCATATGACAGGCAGACCTGCCCTTAGGGCAGGTATGCCTGCCACATGGCACCCAAACCTGTTTTGGGGGTGCTAGAGGGTGTCAAAGTGACACCCCCTGCACCCTTGTGAAATTCGGTATTTACCGATTCGATAAATACCGAATCGGTAATGCCCATTCGTTCCTATGGGCTTCAAAGCCCATAGGAATGAATGGGCATTACCGGTCGGTATTTACCGAATCGGTAAATACCGACTTTTACAGATTCGGTAAATCCACATCTGGATTAACCTACATCTCCCTCCTTATATTTTACCGATTCATAAATACCGAATCGGTAAAATTCGGTATTTATGAGTCGGTAAAATATATTTACCTACATCTGGCCCTAAACAACTGGCTAACAAGCCCTGATGGTGAAGCACAGTTATTTTTCGGGTTGATGTGCACATGTGATCAGAAAATGATGTCATGCACTGGCCAAGAGAACCAATGACTCATTTTGGCTGACCCATTACCCCATGCAGAGCACTTTTCATGGATGGAAGCAGAGTTTAAATTAAACTCTAACTCCGGTATGGCCCTCTGTATGGATATACATTTATATATATAAATATATATATATATATATATATATATATGGATTATTTAGGGATTTTTCAATTACAAGATTCTGGCAGACAGCAAAGGCTTTCTGAAGAGATACTAGCAAATTACAGTGCAAATCTTCTACCCCAATGGTTTGACAAAGAATGTAACAAACACCAAAATCCTTCCATACAAATGTATTCTGTGAGATTTCATGCAACAAAATTGTGATTGCATTTAAATATCTCTTAAAATCCCTGATGAAGCATTGAAATGCTTTATGCCAGGCAGGATGCTGCTCCGGAACCTGAGATTTTATGATTAATTCAATGGTTATTGTTATTAGTTGGGATTAGTGTTGTGTTCTCAATTGCATCCCATGCAATTTCTTTAGAGTCTCTGTGGTTAACTAAATTAGTAGGAGTGATGTGGGATCAATAGAGGAAGACGTAACTTCATGCAGCAGGAGTGTGTGATTAATAGATGCTCTAGGAATGAGATTGCTGGTATTATTTTCAGAAAAGGGAAAGTTGTAATCTTTAAGATGTGGTGTTAGCAGTTTGCAGAAATACATTAATAGAGATTAAGACAAACGTATTTGATTAGAGTAGGCAAAAGAGGAGGCAAAGAGAAATTGGAAGGTAGGGAGAGGGTTATTCATAGAACAAAAGGGAGGAAGTGAAAATCAGATGTTTTAAGTCAAGGCCAACTTATTCATGCATGGTTTTAGGAACATACAGTAGGTTCTTTAGATAGTGTGCAATATATGGATGAAAAACTGTAAAAACATTATTACTTACATGTGAGATAGTGTAACATTGGGTACTTTTGACAGTCCGTAGGATATCGTTAGGTTATTAGAAGTCACCGCTAAAGCATGGACAGCTGGTCAGCTCAGGGGTTGGAGGCATAAATTAATCGCTGGATGTCTGCTTAAGGCAATATCAAGAGCTTTAGGCTGTGCTTGACTGAAGCAGTAACCCCATGATCAAGGCAGCAGTAGAGAATATATGGGATAAAAAAAGCAAACATCTAATGGCAACAACGTAAAGGAGGTTCTGTAAATGCTGGGACAGCTGTCTTCTGATGTTTACCCTTAAATTTTGTCTCACTGTATTAATTACTGAAGAAAAGTGGAATCAGTCTGAATGACCATGGTTTAGCATGATATAGAGTGTGTGGGGAGGGTATCTTCACAGGCTGCGGAAGTGTATTAATTGCATTCCTGTGGCTGTAGGGCGGAGACCCAGACACTAAAGTCAGGATGTGGAGAGACAGGGCTACATTTTGAAATTCCATTAGACCTTTTGTTTAACATGGAGCTGCAGAGTAGTCTTTCTGAGCACTGCCATTTGGTGCAGGGTTGAGGGATGGGAATGCTGTTTTTCAAGATGAGGAAGTTTCTAGGTGAGGTGTGCCCTATGTCTATCTCTGATTGTTCAATCAGGGAAGATGGCCTAAAGGCCAAAGTTGCTGACTTGGTAGCTGGGAAAACAGGTTGGAGTCTCGGCGTTGGCTCAACAGCCTGTGATTCTGGGCAAATCACTTAATCTCCTCTTGCCTACCAAAAAATGAATGTGTGCTTGTTTAATGTAACTGGTGCTCATGTAAAGCACTCCAATACCATGGGGTTGAGTTTGTGCTATATAAAACTGCAATATAAAGAAGACTCATTCAAGAGCTGAGATTTCACACTTCATTACACCTATGTTGTGGGTGCTTCAACTTGGAGCCAGCTGCAGTACCTCCTGCTGTGAGAGACCTTACTTTCCACAAAGGCTGATTAATTTTTCATTGGCTCATTGTCAAGGGCGTTCTATGTCCTTGCCGGCCCATTCTGAGCCCTTCATCCTTACAGATGCAATATGTGTGTGCATGCATGTAATGTGCTGGGGGTAGTGGATTCTAGAGGGTTTCCACATTATGAGGCCCCCAGGTCTGCACAGCGCAGACTCTTCCACAAGGATTTACGGAGAGTGCTGCTTCGATTTGGCTGCAAATTTAATTCCGAAAGAATACTCCAATAATCTCCCAGTGTCGTCAGCGGATAAGGGATAAGAGATAGCTATCCTGTAAGTGTTTGTCACTTATAAAATATTGTAAGAGTGGTACTACTGTGTGCTCTTTTGCCTGCTTTGAATCATTCAGCGGCCAGCGCATTTACTGCATCACACATGCACTGGAAAATGACGGAGAAGCGCGGACACCTTTCTCCACTGTGCCTGCTTGCTGAATCAAGTGCCTCGAAGCTCTACCTTGGTGTCGTCGTGGCTCTCCATACATCCCCTAACCCCACACTCATCAGCCTAAGGATAAATGCCTCATGTTCTGCTTCTATTGGGGTGACCATCCCATCACCCCACCCCCTCATTTGTTGAAGGAACTCCATTGCCGGGCAGTATTCATTCACGAATGGCCTGTGATTAGAACATTTCTGTAACAGATGCAAGAAGCATGCGGGCACCAGGGAAATGCTACATATGAAACATCAATGAAGAGCATGCAGAATTATCAGGCATCCAGAGTCCATCTAAAAGGATGCGGTGACATACAAAGGGAAAACACTAGACAGCAAGGAATGGCGTAGCAGAGGAATCACAACGCCATCACAACTAGAGGCAGGGAGCAACCCACTCTCCTACAAGGCACTACAACAGATAACCTCCCTCCCTAACAAGGAGTTCTACGAATTCCTCAAAATCAAAGCTGCTGTCACCAGAGCAGGACTCACGAAACAGACACCCACCATTATCCAATACGCGCAAAACTTAAACAAGACAGGCCACCAAATAGCACAAATCTACAAGCTAATTACACCACGCACCACAACCCTAAACAATAAGACACTGGCATTCTGGGAGGAGACCATACAGAGACAGCTGAACGAAGTAGAAAGAGCCAAACTATGGACGGCAGCGTCCAAAAACAAAATAACGCCACAGCTAGCACAAACCAAATATTGGTTACTCCACAGGTTGCACTGGACACCAGCGAAACTAGGGAGGGTCGGAGCCAGTGAAAGCAGCACATGTTGGAACTGCCAGATGGCCACGGGAGATCTATCCCACATGTTATACGAATGCACCAGAGTCAAGACCTTCTGGAGCAAGGTCTATAACGTCATAGACACAATAACGGGAAGTAAGATACAAAGAGGGCTAGCGGGGATAGCCACTGCCTTCCTAGCAACAGAACTCCAGTCCAAAGAGGTACGAGACCTGGTCGATGTACTTCTGACGGCTGCAGTGAAAACGATTTTGGGTAACTGGAAGGACACCAGCAAAGCCACCTTTAAGCGATGGTTCAACTGGGTAACCTTCCTCCGGGGGGCAGACAATATCACTGCCAAGCAAAAGGCGGCAAATCATACTGCCAAAGAGAACATGTGGGAAGCTCTCGACGCATACTTGGAACAGTGAACACCCCCCCCCCTCCTTTCTTTTCTTTTTCTCTTCCTTTCCTCTCTCTCTCAGGCCCCGCCAGGCCGCAATCTTGCAAGAACAGTACAAGTATTACGAATGTGTTTGCTCTGTATATGAAAAATTTATTTTCAATAAAAATATTTTGAAATAAAAAAAAAAGGATGCGGTGACAGGAATACGGACTAAATCACAAAATACAAAACTTCTGTTTTAATATATTGCGTTACAGATGTGCACAGTGAAGTTAGGATTCTTAATGCAGCGTGTTTGCGAGCAGTTTAACTTTTTTCCAAAGTATTTTAGAAATGATATCATAACAAATGTAAGAAAATTAAACCATAACTGGGGGAACATTGCTCGCTTTAAAAAATCAGCTTCCTTCTTTGTGGCAGATTATCACAGTGCCCTGACCCCCTTCAGGAAGCACGTCTTCTACATAAAAGCTATTTGACATCAGGGCACAAGTCCTAGAAAAAAAAAGTTGGGGGACGCTGATGTCACGACAGGAAGTGACGTCAAGAAAGGTGGCTTGCACCATCAGACTCATTGTCTCCCCTCGCTCACCCCTTAGATGCAATTGCATCAGTGAAGCCAGCGCCTGAGCAGCGTTCTAAATGAGCTCCGATTTCGCCCTAGAGAGGCCAAAGAGTGAATGTGTGGCTCCGTTTGCTCCAGTTTTCGAGCTCCAGGTAAAATAAGTGGGGGGACACCGTCCACCCGCGTGGTACCCCGACTCGAGCTCTGTTTGACATTACCCGCCACCTGACATCTTCGGCACGCATAATGGTTGTAACATGCTTTCCCACAGGAGGTTCAACAACAGAGACAGCCATCGGGTTTGGCATGATGTTCTGATGTCAGCATATACTCACGTCATAGAACCTCAGATAGGCAAAAAAGGCTTTTAGTAAACTGAGAGATGAACTGCAGAAGGGATCGTGCTGAAGCCCGCTTTTAACCCAAGATGGCAATGGGGAGAGAAAGAGCAGAAGCTAAGATTGGCTTATGCACCTTTCATAGTATTCGAGTGTCTGCCTAACATGACCCCAGCCAGCCCTGACAAATGTACCCTGCGAACCACCAAAAGATACTTGCAGAACCTGTGCACCGATAGGACACCACCCAAACATTTGATTTTGCAGCAGCTTCAGGCCAAGGGTCATCCTTACCGGACTCTTTCACTGGTGGTACACTCACCCATCATATATACATCCTGATTATTTATTGGATGTAATTCTGGATCTGTTAGGAGGGCCCCAGGTCAAACAGGATTACTTTAGAAGCCATCCCAGAGTCATTGTATGATCAGCCAACTACTTTAGAAGTCAATTTCTCATCGTCCGACATCATCAAGCTCTTAAAGTCATCAGCTAATTCCCCTGATGATTTCAGGAGGACTTGAAAATGGCCATCTGATTACTTCAGAAGCTGTGATCTTCCTGATGATTTTAGGATGACCTTGAAATGAGTATTTAATTACTTCACTTGACTAGTTAATTTCTGAGGATTTTAAGTTTATTTGAAAACTACTTTTCAAGCACTGACAAAGAAAATGCGTTCCTGATTTACACATGATGCGCTGCTTATTTTATGATTGTAACGTTTTCCCTTGTTTTATTGAAAATGATCAACCATTCAAAATATTTCAGAAGTATGTATCAGTTACTGCACATCCAACTCTATTTAGATATTGGATTAATTATACATTACATGCATATCGCTATGTCTAAATAGAGGAACTAGGTTGGAGGCTGAATCCCTGTTAATTCTGCACTGCTGAAGCTAAAGGAAGCCTGAGATATCATTAACCCTGGCAGTGCAGTATTAACCTTCCCTATACCAGGCATTCATAATGAGAACCGTAATGACAAAGAGGTTTCAAAACATAAAATAACCCCCTTAAACTATGCAACAGTCTAACACACACCTCAGCAGATCCTTGAACACACTTATCTCCCACACACACAATACTCCACAAACCTGGAGGAAATTGGGCATCACGATTTAAAAAAAAAAACACTACCGTTTTTAGATTTAGGACGCATATTTTGCATTTGATTTGAGACTCAGCAGCACTTACAATTAGCCTGTGTTTTCTAGAAGACAGGGTTCTAGTATTCAAAGGAGAATAACAGGCTGTGCTGAGCACCTGACCGACATTCGAATATTTCCATGGTGTTGGCAAGGTTTCTTTTTTTTATGTAGCGTGGACTCGACCCGAAGGTATCTGAGCGCTTGAGCACCAGCTGCATTAGAGACATACACTTTCATTTAAAGCATGGGGAGATAAAGTGATTTGCACAGAGTCACGGGATTTTTGAGCGTCCCTGCTTAGACTTGCACCTTCCGAGATTTTCAAGGTCAGCTTCCCTAGCCGTTAAGCCACACTCTCTCCCTCTAAAAACAGCTAAGTGAATTGAATGCCTGCCTTAAGTAAGGAATTACAGTGTTTGGAAGTAAGGAGATTTAACTGTAACCCAAATAAAACGAGACTTTAGAAGCTTTGGTGTTGCTGTCAGAGATGCGGACTTTGGAATGGGGAGGCAGGTTCAACTCTCAGTGTGGACTCAAGCCTCAAGGTCCGGTTATTCTGTGCAAATCACTCCCCCGCTTGAAAACAATGAATGCTCTCCTATGTAATTCAAGGAATTAGTTTGTTTTCCCGAAATGTATATTTATTCAGTTTTATATATTGCTAATTCGCCTATAAGATACTGTATGTAGTGCTTTTGATTAACACCTTTTTCGTACTGTAACAGGTGTTAATCAAAAGCACTACATACAGTATCTTAAGGGCGAATTAGCAAGATATAAAACTGAAGAAACATACATTTTAGTGAAACAAATTGAATTCCCTGCTTTAAATTGGAGCGCTGCATTCCAGCATCTGTGCCCTCGCGGCACTCACCTGCCTGCGCACAACACCTGAACTATACCAACAGTTGTGTCCATGCATGCCTCTAAATCCCTTTCATACGCACTTCCTGTGGCGCCGGAAGTGACATCACCTACTAGTGCCAGCCAACGTTTGTGGGCACACGCTAGACTGCAGTGTTTCCCAAACTGTGGTCCGCGGACCCCCAGGGGTGCGTGACACATTCCCAGGGGGTCCTCAGGCAGCAGTTTTAAAAGAACTGCAAAGTTCCTTGTATAATTAGCAGTTTTTGAGCAACAATAAAAGTGTCAAGATAACTATGGTGATTAATGTACCTACTGGAGAGACAGTGTTTTGTCCAGTTGCAGCTTTGACATATCTAAAGTAGCGCAGAAGGTTAATATGCCTCCTGCAAAGAACGTGTACCATGTATTTTAAGAAACATTATTTTATGTGCATAGGTGAGTGGGTTACTGCGTTTGTCACAGAGACTCTTTTGTTTCTGTGCAGTTCATAAGCGACATTCGTAATCTAGCACTTAGACCTATTAACTGTCATCAAAGAGCTGCTTGCAAACTACATGGTACAAGTTTGTAACTTATGTTTTTCCTAGTCATTCAATATCCTGATGCTGCTAAAATAGTTAATTTAGGTGGTAACACATTTTTAATGTTAAAATCAATGCTAACCACTGTGTTATGTTCTGAAACCGGAGTTTCTGCTTCTCCAGACCAAGCACTCTTTCAAATTCCTACCAGTATGAATGATATGCGAATCCTACACCTTGTAGTCACCTTTGCCTTATGTAACATTTTCTATACACTGATTTACATGTAGAATTCATTGTCTCTAGATGTGTATGATGTAACATGCTCTGACATCTTTCAATGGTGTGTGAGATCCTATAAAACAAATTAAATACATGTGACAGAGGGGCTATGAAGTGATGAGAGACACTGTTGGAGGGTGATAGGGGAATCATTGAAGAACCCCCAAAAAGATAGTTGTATCCTGGTGCATAGTAAGGTCATCATTTACTTTTCTTTAAAAGCTAATGCAATTCATTGTATAATGTGAAATGTGTTGTATAGTGCACCATTGATTCCTAATTCTTTTGGGGGGAGAGCATCCCAAAGCCCCCTCTGTGGTGGTCAGGGTCACTCACTGCATTTGGTGTGCACTGTATGGGGAATGGTCTGAAAACATCTGCAAGGGCTGCTTTTGGTTTCCAGTCTGGCCCTGGCAGGAGCCTCATACTGCGAAATAAAACCAACCATTTGAAAGTTAGTCACGGAGATGCAGCACCAACCTTCCCATTAAAATGTTCGTTTTTTGCAAATTCTTTCAATATAAAATACTAAAATCCTTGGTAATTTGAGTATTTGTTTTGTGTTTTAATGTTTGAAATATAAATCATACAAATTGCTTGGGGGTCCCTGGCTTCCAGTGGTAACTCAATGGGGGTCCTTAGGAGTCAAAAGTTTGGGAACCACTGCGCTAGAGTATTTTGGGGATCCAAGAGGACCTTGAAAAAGAGAATAAGGCTGCTACTTTACAGCGTGCAGACTACTTCAAGATCGAGTCTCCTCAGTCCTTGCTGGCCTGGAGATTCTGCTGGGTGAAATCATCGGCGCCAAATTGATGTTCGGTAGATCGTGTTGGGTAATGATTGTGTGTTGTTTGTTTTGGAAATGCGTGTCTTTAAATAAATATTTTTTCACTCCTAAGCAACAGCGTACTAGTGATTTCATCAGTATTTGTCCACATTTAACAAATCGATGTGCGTCTTTCACTTGTTTTCCGAACTTCCTCTTCGGTAAACGTATGGAAACAAATGGTGTGGTAGGTTAACTCGCAGTGCCTGCATACACATTTCACACAACCCCCCCTCCCCCATGCTACTAATTTAATAGGCATGGCTACATTTTTTCAGCAATCCCCTCACAAACTATTTTCGCAACAGAGTGTTTGGCTTTTTTCTAGGGCCTGTATTGCTGCCCTAGATAAAATCTTTTTTTGCGTTAAACCTTCTGAGGTAGCCCGCTGCCCGCCTTTTTCTGAAGTGGCACAGGGTGTACCCTCGGCAAAGCTACTCTTGGATTGCTCTTGGGTCTGTCAGCAGACTGTGACCTCCTCGGCATTATGGGACCACCAGCAATATATCCGGTCAGTAATGGTGGCAAAATTGTTACAGCTGGTATTTCAATTTTTAGGTAGCCATGTGCAACACTTTTTTTTTGGCAGCTTTATATAGCGTGAGCTCGACCCCAAGTTATCGGAGCGCTAACACGAGCACCAGTTCCATTCATTCTTGGTAACCACGGGGAGATTACTTGATTTGCCCAGAATCAAAGGATGCTGAGCCAAGGCTTGAACCTGGTCCCCTAGCTCCAAATGTTGGGGCTCTGGCTGTTACACCACATTGTTTTTTTGGAACTGATGTGACAAATTACAGCAAGCAATTAGGTTCTTGCTCCCCAGTCAAGGCCTATGTCTCGAAGACGTGCTGTTTTTTTTATTTTTTAGTCTTGCTGCCGGTTTGTGGGGATGGGGAGAGGGAGGGGGTGGTGCTGACCTCAGTCACCGGATCCTCGCAGTTCCTGCAGCCCCTGCTCACTTTTCACAAAATAGAGCAGGCAGCTGTTTGTATTGTCTCTGATGCGAAGTATTTAAAATGACAACTGTGCCAAAATACATACATTGAAAATATTTATGTAAGTGTTGAAGTGGTTTGGGAAAAAGGTGTTGGAATATTTTTAGACTTCTACACAATTTTGGGTCCTTTTCGCCTGTCCTCTCTCAGCTTGTTGTTTCTCATCTTCATATTCTCACTACACTTTCTATTGGTCACCGTGGAGTGGTGTGGCTCACTGGTTAGAGGCGGCAGACCTGGAAGCAGAGGTCGGCCCGGGACCAGGGTTCAATTCCCGACGTGGCAGGGTCTTGGGCCAAGGTCAGCAGACTCGATAATTCTCGCCTTGGTGCCTACTCTAACCATGGATCCCACTCAGCAACTCTGGGCAATAGCTTGCTTAATCTCCACTTACGGCCCCATCAGCGCCGGGGATGCTTGTCTTCACCTTGGAGATGCCCAGGAGGGACCATCTCACAGGGAAAGCCAGGATGGGTTCCCCAGCGGTATACAGCGCCGGGATGCCCCTTTGCTGGGGCAGCTGTGCGCTTTACAAGTATATAACATTTAAACGACTTTTACTCAGAGGTATAGTCAACGCCTCTGGAACTAAGCGATTTTTCAGCTGCATTGTTTTCTGTATAATTATAGATTTTCCACATATGCCACACAAATTATCGTCTGCTGCATAATCTACAGATATTACTGAACAATTGCTTCTAGTTCAAAACTTAGTAAAACATGCCAACATGTTTTTCTGTCCAACAGAAAGCACTAATCAGAGGTTGAAGGTTACTTTTCTGTTGCTCATTGCTGCATTTGACTGCATATCGGGGGAGGGGGGAGGTGCTAGTATCTTATCTCAGTCAGGGACACTAAAATGGAAAAATAAATGTAATAAAGCTCGAGGTCAAGGACAGCCACCCGACCCCCCTCTGAGGTAAGCAATGTTAGTTTCACAAGCGCTATCCTCGTCCTATGGGGACCCCAAATGAGCTGCAGGGGCAATGTATCACTGTCCTGGAAGATTGTTCGGTGTAGCGATATTGAGAGGGCTGTAAAATAGTACGGCAGCCTAGGGAGGAGGACCATCTTTGTCAGGGCCGATCTGCCAAATACTGATAGTGGGATTGTCTGCCAGAATTTGATGAATTGCTGCAGACCAGCTATGGCCGCCGCTATGTTACCATCTAGGAGTCATTCTTCTATTAGCTAAATGCTGACCCCTATGTACTTAATTGTGACCAGCCTAGCTGCAGGGAGTCTCCTAATGCTTCAGGCTTGCTCCATGAACCATAGCCCTGAGATTGCACCAAACTGTTCCAATTTTCTAACGCCCCGACCCCCGCTCATCCACTGCCATCCCTCTCATAAATAGCATCATATCATCAGAACATAGCAAAGGATGCAGGGAGGCATCATTAATAACAAGCTTTTGACAGTGAGCTCCCTGACAGAGGACATTGGCCAGTGATTCTAGTGCTAGTCCTATCATGAATAACACAGCTGATAGTGGGGAGCCCTTCCTGGTGTCCCTACCCACCGGATAACTGTCACAAATGACGTCACACGTTTTCACTCAGGCAGTCTGGCTTGTGTACAGCAGCTTAGTCCATTTGATCAGCTACTGCCACAGGTGTACATAACTTACTGTTTTTTATTTTTGTCCCCTTGTGGAAATAAAATTGACAATTGTGCCCCATCATTTCCCTGTTTCTGCCTGACAGCCATTCTTTTTTCATTCAGACAAGCACCCATTTTGTGTGTGTCATCCATTTTGTCTTCAGACCCACAAGCAAGACACCCTGCCTCAGGCACCCCTGTTCATTGACCACACATTTGTGTGGTTCTGCCAATTCTGGGAACCAGCAGCAGATAGTTCCTGTTTTAAGAAGTAGTTCCTGTTCTTAACTGTAAGCCACCCTGCACCTGGCATCTTAGTTCATTGACCACCTCCTCCTGTGCTTCAGCCAATTCCCAGAACCAGCAGACAGTTCCTGTTTTAAGAAATAGTTCCTGTTCTTGACTGCAAGCCAGAGAGCAGATGGTCTCTGTTTTACACAAGATAGTTCCTCTTTTTGACTCTTGTGGTTCAGCCAATTCCCAGAACCAGCAAGATAGTTCCTCCTTTTGACTCTTGTGGTTCAGCCAATTCCCAGACCCCGCAACATAGTTCCTGTTTTACACAAGATGGTTCCTGTTCTTGACTCTAAGCCAGAGATAAACCCCCGAATGAGGAAGGGCCTTCAACTGAAAGAGAACACATTTCCACACATCGCATGCCCTCTCACGAGACACAAGACACACCCCTACCTTGACACATCTGTTGGAAATTTCTGCTTGTCACTTCCCATTTTCTTGTCACTTCTCTTTTCTTCTTTTGCATATTGACTGAAAACTGTATAAATATTCTGATGTGTGAATAAAGCTGCAGACCACTCCTGTACCAGCTTGGTGCTGGAGCTCTCCCCTTAACTCGAGTTACTGGACCTTTTTTTTACTCGAGCACCACGGACTCCTCTCTTTGCTTTGAATGATTATTAAGTATAGAAATTCTGAGATGAGGTAATATTGAATTAATTTACCACACCCTCTATGTTGGATTTCTCTGTGACTGTAGGTGGGCCATTAAATTATAACCGTGTGTGGAAATAATTTAGGTTCCAAGCAGCATTATATCTTCCTTTTCAAGGTGAAACATACTTTTTCCTTTGAAGACCAAGAGAAATGAGTGATGCTGCTTATGCTACTCCTTGAATTTTGGCGAGGCGACATCCATGGCATAGTGGGAAGCACAGTGTTTTCAGGTGTACATGGGAAGTACAGGAGGCATGGAATGCACAAGAGGGCAAGGAGAAAAAATGAAGACACAATCAGGACAGACCGAGTGGCCACAGGAGGAACTTGGGACTTAGGGCCATATGTATCAAGCAAATTAGCACTCGCAAAGGCCGAAATTCGCAGAATTTCGGCCTTTGCGAATGCTAATTTGCTAAATGTTATGTATGAAACATTTTGGCTGCAAAATAAGGAATCGCAAAATTTGCCATTCCTTATTTTGCGATTGCACTTAAGGAATCGCAAATTTCGTGATTCCTTAAATGCAATGTAGCAAAGAAAAATTAACCCAAAAATGCCCTTGAAAATATTCCTAAATTGCGATTAGCAAATTGCTAATCGCAAATATCCCCTTCATTCCTATGGGCCTCCTGGCCCATAGAAATGAATGGGAAATTTCCGATTAGCAATTTGCTAATCGCAATTTAGGAATGTTAAGGAATCGCTAAAAAGAAGCGATTTCCTACATACATACCATTTTGCGATTTCTAAATAGCGATTCCTTAAAAATCGCTATTTAGAAATAGCAAATGGTGATGATGATACATATGGCCCTTAGTTCAATTGAAATATTAATTTTCCTTCTTCATTATATAGATGCACCTGGTATCAAGGTTGGGGTACCATAGGGCGGGGGTGTGTATTGTGCCTCCATGTAATGCCTCCAAACACAGAGGCTCTACTGATCTGTAGACTTCTTCAAATAGACCAATGTCCTTTTTCGTTGTGACATTCCACGTTTTCCATGGTGTAGGCAGAGAAGTTAATATAACCCAGCCATGCAGTTGTGTGTATGTTGTTTTTTTTATGTGGAATTAGCAAGGCTTATGCCATTTGAAACATTATTATGAGCAGCTGCTTTGCAAAAAACAAAGCAGCAATGCGATATAAAGTGAGTATGGGAGGGCTGCACATAATTCACAATGCAGATCAGAGCAAGAGTACCTACCATACCAAACCCGCAATTTGTGTTCCTTGTCCCGTCCATCTGCCAGACAAAAAAAAACACTATGACTTGGCCAGCGCTGTTCTTGTCACAGTACTTTTTTCCCGTGATTTTAGCCATGTAACATTCCAAGAGACATTGGCAACACCAATAGCTTGTGCATTGCAGAGACCTATTGGTTTTGCCAATGCTTGTTTGCGTAAGGTCAGTATCATCCCCATCCCCTCAGGAACTGGCACTTAAGCCATCTACTTAGCATTAGCTTGTAACCTGTAAAATGTATAGCTTGAAATCTGTGATAAAGTTCTCCTGAAAGACTTTAAAGGAACTTTGTATCAGCCGCATCCTTTGGAAGGCAGACGAGCCATGCACTGTAACGGTAATTTGGTGAGCAAGATTTGGTGCCCACCAACGTGATTTCCAGTCGCTAGGGGTACATGCGGTGACAATTTCCTAACACGGGTTGTCTCAGGCAGTTGCAACCGTTTGCAATCTGAAGGCTGCAGCTCGTGAAAAAAATGGACTCAAACAGCAGTAAAATCAACTTGAGCAGCTGAACCCTCTGGCTCACTGCGTGGTACCATTTGCACTATTGTTTTTGCACTGGGAGCGTGTTCCCTGCACTAAATCACAGTACATGTCTATTTACGTCCATTGCAGAAACTTCGTGGGATCTCACAGGTTATTTATGTTCCACTATCCTCTTCAATCAAAATAACAGACTAACATGTCCACTTCTAAAATTTCATATTTCACTATACTAATTCACCACTAATCCTTTATGGGTTCCAGAGTAGCCTGCTAAGCGCCGAAAAAACACTTTAACACCTCATCAGGGTTAGCAAGCCCTACATAAATGCAAACCTCTTCCCCTCTTCTATCCCTCCGCTACCCTTCTCTATCCAAATAACTGAATAACATATCCAGCACTCAAATTACTTTCTTATTTTACTATACTAACTCAATACTAAATCCTTTATGAGTTCCAGAGTAGCGTGCTACTCACCAAAAAAACGCTTCAACACCCCATCAGGGGTAGCAAGCACTAAATAAATGCAAACCTCTTACCCTCTTCTATTCTTCTAAATCTAAATAACTGACTAACTTATCCACCTTTCAAATTACTACTCGCCGCAAAAGCGCTTCAATGCCTCGTCAGGGGTAGTAGCTGCTATCTAAATGCAATTACAGTACAATACCTCTGTGTATTCAAATTCTGCTAGTTCGGCCCACCACTTCCCACTTACTAAATCAAAACACATTTTTGGATTGTTACTTTGATTTAGTACTTGACAAAAAGTGTTTTAGCGATTACAAACCCTCAGATTTCCCAAATCCGAGGGTTTGCAACTATTAAACCATTTTGTAAATTAGGTCCCAGAAGTATTATGTGATGAAAGACCCATAAATGAGTAACATTTGATTACTGTGGGTGATGATGGGGGACAGAGTATGTGGGTGAAAGTGAAGGAAGACTTTAGGTGGTGATGGGGAAGCAGGCAATAGCTTTTTTTTCATACAATATTTTTTATGTTTTTAAAGTTGTAAATGACAGTTGTTACTGATACACTCTTTCATCATACATTATTTTCCAATCTCCGATGCCTGGAAAACTGAGTTTGTGACCTGCAGATTGTTAGGTAATAAATCCATTAAGTTGGGCAATAAATCCTCCAACCCTCCGCAGAGCAACACAGGGCAAATAAACCACAGCTGCCTCCCAAAACACAGGAAATGTTCTTGCACCTTTGTCCGTTTATTGGCATGCCAAGGCAGAATGCAGACGCAGTGTCACGTCTTGGAACAAGCTTCTTCTGCCCCTCATGAATAGTCACAGCAGAATATATAGGGCAGAAAGTGCAGTCATCAGTAAACTCATAAGATGTGGCCAAGGCCAAATACGGTTGTACATATACAAATAGAAGTGCCATGCAGGCCCAGAACATAGAGCAATATATGGGCACGAGGGACCAGAAAGCAAGTTTAAGCCATCCTGCAAGATTCAGAGGCTTTCCACAGCTGTTAACCTATGACGTGTCAATGAGGGCACTACAGGTCATGGGGTCAGGAGTTAATAGATTTCTAAGGGGAGGGGTGTTCAGGAGCACAGAGCAAGCAGCGTGGTCAGAGCGGTTAGCTCAGAAGGTCTGAGATAGTGTGGAGGAGAATATGGAATTGAGATATCTTTTTCCCCACAATATCCCTCCTTTTTGATAGCAATATCAAATACCATTGTAAGAAAAATATGAATATATACATATGGTAGAAATATCGAAAATTTACTTATCTTTGACTAGCATCACACAGTGTTTAAATAACATGCATATATTGGCGTAGACCCATCCAAGCCGTATTCATTTTTCTACATGGATAAAATGATATACTAATACTTAATGCTTTTATATTATATCTCTATAGCCATTAATTGAAATGTTTCTTTGTGTGCTTTCTCTACATCCTGTTGTATTTGGAGATATTTGTAGGCTAGCTCCTGCTCGGTAGGAGGTAGAATTTTAACTACGGAAATTGAATGGATGCTTTTAGTACACCATTGCTGTACCATGGAGCAGCAACACTGAAGACAACACAAAAATATCACTATTGTTAAAAAGATACCCAGTAGTGCTAAAAGTAAGTGCTTTAACCATCCTGTCGGTAGCCATGACCATAGCCAGGACCAGTCATCAGAATCTGTAATTTTCCCTGCTCCACGGAATATTTGAACTGCATTCTTAATTTGTGCCACATCCCTTGCTATGTTCCCACTTTTGTTTAAAAAATAACAGCAGGAGGAATTTAATAAAATGCACAGTCCTCCTTGTTGTAGTGTCAGGAGGTCAAGTGCAATCCGATGTTGAATAGTCATGGCAGCTACTGAGTTAATTTCCATCTGCAACTGTTGAAGTGCATCTCTTGTTGCATTGAATGCTACAGCTAGCTCAGCAGACATATTAACTAGAGCCAATTCTAAATCATATACCCCATATCCAGAATAAATATACGCATTAGTTCAAAGAATAGGCCCCGTCTAGTTTCCAGAATAGGTGCATGTATATCTCTTTTATATCTATGAGCAAAACTCCCCAAATTTAGTGGCTCATAGGCTGCAATGCGTGGCACGACTGAAATGTTTGGTGTAAGGTAAGAAATAGCACACATGCCTTCCCAGTGCCGGGGAAGCACCTTGTATGCTTTAGTGCCACAAACAAAATACATTCCGCCCTGTAACTGTGTGTCTAATGTGTGATATTTACTGAGTGGAAGGCCTACCCCTTCAGGGAAAGTGTTTTGGAATTGATCACACCATTTGTAATCAATCCATGAGGAATTTATAAGCGTAACATTTGCCCATGGTGCCATGTATGAGCAGCGAGCTGACCATAAGGGGTATTCTAATATTTTAGAAATCACATTTGGTGCCCTAGCATGCTTATTCTTTTGCTCAATAAATGGATCATATAGAAGACCATCAGGTGTTACTAACAGTGTCTCTCCATCTACAGTGATGTTCCAGTAATGCAAAGTATAGTTTACTTGTTTTCCCCGTACCTTAGCTGTCCAGTTCCTACTTACTAACTGTCTGTCTTTTATGTTCCAATTCCCTGTGATATTATCAAATTCTAATATGTTAGGACACTGGCTACTTTTTAAATGTCCTAAGTATTGCGAAGCTGGGTTATATCCTGAAACACGATGCTTTAAACATACAGGAAATGCTTTTTCCTTGTCTTTGTATTCTACTGTAGGAGACACTTGGTATTGGGCTTGAATATTTGGCAGTATGGTACACCGTGGGTACCATCCAATCCTTCCTTCTCCACAATCCCATGTTACATTGGATATGAGGCATCCTATTCCTTGCGCATAATTTTGTATAGGCACAGGCGTTTCATAAAGGCCAATAGGGTCGCTGGGGTGTCTGGATAACTCTCTACAAATCCAGCAATTTTGAAGACCTAAAGCCTGGGCAACTTTCTCATGTACTGCAATGAGGGGATGGTCAGCAGGTTGTTGCAGTACAGGTAGCACACACATAATTATGGTACTCAAAAATATTGTTAGCATAATGCAATGCATTTTCTGGACAGTGGTAAATGTCACTTTCAGAATTTAAAATGTTGTTAGGCAGTGCCTTTCTGTCTCAGTTCCAGGGTACTTTCTGTAAGTGTCAATAATGAAAGTTCTTGTGGCGTGCTGTCATCTGCTTCTCCTCCTGGTCCGTAGTCGTCTTGTTCAGGGGCGGTTTCACGGACCTGCCCTGCGTGCTTCACTCATCAGCATCAGTTGGTGTCACCGTTCCTGGGACACTTGATGAAGGACCCTCAGCGTTGTTGTTAGGAAAGGTCTGGTCTGTCTCCCCCTTGTCCTGTGTTTCGCGCTGCTCCACTTTTGGCCGTTGCTCATCTGTTAAAGGTGACTCTGCCTCAGGCGTTGTGGGTGCAGCTCTGCATCGTGTTCCGTGCAGCCACTCGGGACGTCCCTCCACCTTTAGTGATGTTCTGGTAACCAGGAGCACAACGTGGGGTCCAGTACACCTAGAAGTAAGAGAAACATTTTTAATTTTTCTCACCATGACCATGTCGCCAGGTTTAAAAGGGTGTGTTTGTTCTAAGGAAGGATGAGGCAAAGCTTCCTTCACCTGGAGATGGTGATGCCTCAATACCACTGATAATTGTACAGCATAGTCAGAAATCTGCTCATCCGTCCACAGCAGTGCTGCTTGGGATGCTGTGAGAGGCAACCTCAACCCCACCGACATAGGCCGCCCCATCAATACCTCATGTGGGGACAAGAGAGTTGTTCTAGATGGTGTTGCTCTTATGGCATGCAGCACCAAAGGCAGCGCTTCTGGCCATTTCAGGCCTGTTGCATCAGTTGTTTTGGCTAATTTATGTTTTATTGTGGAGTTCATTCTCTCCACCTGCCCTGAACTTTGTGGGTGGTAAGGGGCATGCAGTTTCCACTCTATTCCCAAACACTCGCACATCTTTTCCACAATGGCAGCAACAAATTCACCCCCTCTGTCACTGTTTATGCTCTGGGGAACCCCAAATCGGGGTATTATATCATTCATCAAGCATCGCACAACAGTTGCTGCATGTAGGAAGGTAGATCCCTGACTATGGTTGCCCCCAACTTTTTGCCTGGTGTTTTGCTGGTTTTCTGACTTAGTTGACCTGGGGCCCTGCTATTCAGGACCCCAGGCCTACTGCTCTCTCTGTAAAATGGATTCCATGTACCTTAGGTACATATCTAATTGGATACTGAGTCACCTTATCAGTCCCTGTACAGTGTACCTTAGGTACCCAGGGCATAGGTGTACCCAGGGCCTACCAGGGGCTGCAGCATGTATTATGCCACCCCTGGCTGGCCATCCAAATCTGACACAACTGGCTGCTTGACAGCTGGGGCAAGGTGGTGTAATCACCCTTTGCTTTAGATATAGTATACCTATATCTAACCCTAAAAATGGACACACAGATCTCCTATCAGTCACTCCTATGGCAGGCCTTAACAATCCTGAAGGCAGAGTGCTTGGAATCGTGTGAGATAGTGCTCTGGCATGAGCTGAGCCTGTCTGCGGCTTTCGGGATCCATCCCATAGCCTTTTCCATGATATCGCATACCATATACTCTTAAGTGCATTATAATCCTCGCGGTTATATGCCAACTCTGGTATCGCTTTATCAAAACATGTTGAGTAAGGTGTCATACGAATTGGAATACTAACCCCTCGCCAATTCTGGCGACGGGGTTAGCATTCCACCCTTCTAGAGGGACACGACATGTATGTAACCTGTAACCCCGGTTAAAGTCAGACATAGCCTCAGCTCCACAAAATGGATGCTGCCACCGAGACACAAGTCTGCCCTCCTGCTGCTGGGAGTCCTCCCAGAGCAGGAGGCAAGGACAAAGGGTTTCCTGCCAGGGGCGGTGCCAGCACCGTCCCAGACAGGGTTTTGTGTATTCCAGGTAGGCAGGGCTACAGAGGAAGGTGACTGCAAGTGGCACCCCGGTGCTCACTGTGCATAGGCCGGCTGAAACCAGTTCCAGGGGCACTCCAGCCCCTGGCCTGGGGAAAGCCCGCCAAAGGAGAGGGGTGTAACCACCCCCCTCCTGGTCCCACCCATAGGGCAGGACTTAGTCGCGTGCCAGCCCCCTTTTCCCAGATAAAGGTAGGAGCAGGCCCCCTTCCAAATTAGATCATCTTTGGAATCAAGACACGACTTTCTACGAAAGGACATCAAGATTTCTTCTTCAAGATTCTCCCTTGTGACTAAGGAGTAGTCACCCTGCATCCGCAGGCACCATCTTAAGAACACTGCGGTCTGCTGCAAGTCCTTCCTCCGGAATCCGACTGCCCAGCTCGACGAGAACCGGCTTCCCTGGCACCTCTGACCTCTACCCACCTCTACAGCCAAGCTGAGAACCGTGGGTGCGACGAGACCTCGAGGGACCGGCCATCTTCAAGACTGCACGACTTCTTTCCAGCACGACCGCCGAGGGATCCTCTGGTGAGTGCTTTGGGGACCAAGAAGCCCCGACCCTGAGCAGCTCCAGCACCGAAGTCCAGCCTCCCAGCATCTCCACGATCTGCGTGGGGCCCTTCTGCTTTTTGCTGCTCACCGCGTTGTTTGGCTACTAGCCCGCTGGCTTGTGGCCTTCCTGACGACGCCCGACGACATCACTGCTGCTGGTCTGGTTGCTCCAGACTGGCCCTTGCTCCCTTCCAAAAGAGGAGCACCCCGGACCCTCCTGGTCCACTCCAGACACCATTTTAGGTCCACCGCGTGGGCTTGAATTTGCCAAGACTTGTTGCCCCAATCCTGGGTCCAGCAACGTCGAAAGCATCATCCATCGTGGGACAGCTCGTACCTCCATCCTGGTCGCCGACAACGCCTCCTGGTCCGTGAGACTACAGAGCCCAGCAGCGCCCACTCACCTGACTGCAGTGACTTCGCCCGGTGCCATCCTGGTGCCCACTTAATCACTGGCTAGTGATTCAAGAACTTGGTCCCCTCTGCTTTCAGGTTTCTTCTTCCCTGATCCAGGCTTGGATCCCTTCGAACTTTTCTTCACTGGCCGCCTGCCAGCAACTTTTCTTCAGGCTCCTGGTTCGTCAACGAGGAATCCCGACGTCTTTTCAGACCTATGCAGCCGCAGCCCCTGGGCTAGGTAACTTCGGCATTTCGGTGCCCCAGCATAGCCTCACTATCCAAGGGTCCAGATCCACTGTCGTTTTCGACCTACCTAGTCGGGTTCGCCCGAGAACAGTAACTTTGTGAGTTCTAGCTTCCATAGGCTTTTTCCCGCCTTACGCGTGAGAGTTCCCACTCTGCACGTGGTGTCCCTAGGCCTCCTGTTCCTAACCTGAGTGTTTAGTATTGTAGGCCTAGCATTTCTAAAGCCTCTGAGAATTGTTACTTACCTGCTAGTAATTCGCATTCCACTTTTAGAGTATATGGTTTTTCGTGCCCCTCGGGCATTTGTATATACTGTGCTAACTTAAGTATTTTCGTAAGAGTTTTGTTGTGTGCCTAGCACCCTGTCCTCATAAAGAGTACAGGGCTGTTGTGATTCTAATAAATACACTGTTTATTTTCATAACACTTGTGTGGTGTCCTTTCACTGGGTGTTCAAGGGGTAATGTGATGGTAAAACAGCTGGCTTAACACGCCCTCTAGAGTCTTAGCCTCAGACTGCTCGTATCCATGCTACTAGGATAGCTGGTCTATAAGGTTGACTTACAACCAATCATCAATAAGGGTTGTTTGGACTGATATATAGTGATCACTAGAATAGTGAGCACTGCACATCAGGCCAACTTCTCACACTGCATCATTCTTCCTAGTGGCAAACGCCTCCACCCATTTTGAAAACTGATCCACACATACCAACAAATATTTGAATCCATTCACTGGGGGCATGTAGGCGAAGTCTATTTGAAGGTTGGTAAAGGGACCCTCTGGTACTGGCAAGTGATCATGGGTAGCGGGGGACCGACCTTTAGCATGTTGGGCACAGACAAGACATTGGGAGCAGAATTGTGCAGTGAAAGCTGTTATCCCTGGTGCAAACCATTCTTGTCTAATCAAAGCATTCATCCCTCCTTGAGCCATGTGAGTGGGTCCATGGGCAAGCCTTGTAAGGGGCAGGAACATACTGCGTGGGGCCACAGGCCTCCCATCCTGGTGTACCCACAATCCCTCATCATTTGGCTCACATCCAGCATCACTCCACGCTCTTTCTTCCTCTGGAGGTGCAGACCATTGTGCTTCTTTCACATCAGCTAGCAACAATTGTCTCTGAATCAGCTGTATTTTTGGAATACTTTTTGCCATTGAAGGCACCATCTGTACTGGCTGTAACATGCTCTCTTTTGCTGCTGTGTCAGCCATCGCGTTACCTCTGGCTATCTCAGTATTAGCTCCTGTATGTGCCTCACATTTTATTACTGCTATTCTGTTGGGCAGTAGTATTGCCTGTAGTAAATTCTTTACTAAGGGGCCATTTTGAATGGGGCGTTCTGCTGCTGTAATGAAACCACGATACTGCCACAGCTGGCCAAAATCATGGACAACTCCAAAGGCATAACGTGAATCAGTGTAAATATTAACATCTTTCCCTTCAGCTAGGATGCATGCCCTTGTGACAGCATACAGCTCGGCTTGCTGGGCAGATGTGCCAGGTGGGAGGGCTGCACTTTCAATTATGGTGTCTACTGTTGTTATAGCATACCCTGCTCTGTAATCTGTGTCTGTTAGTCTGCTGGAGGAACCATCAGTGTACCATTCATAGTCAGTTTTTTCTAATGGTGTTTGCTGCAAGTCTGGTCTGGGTGTGGTGCATGTCTCTACAATTTCAACACAGTCATGGTCAGGGGTCTCATCTGAATCACCTAGTGGAGGTAATAATGTTGCCAAATTAACAGGTGGGCATCTTTTAATGGTGATATTGGTGTTAGACAACAGAGTGACCTCATAACCTGTTTGCCTGGCTGCCGAAAAAGTTTGTGTTGCTGCAGATGACAACAACAACTGTACCGAATGTGGCACATAGGGTAGTCCAACACAATGGGAGCCGTCCTCTCTACCATCACAGCTGCTGATGCCACTGCTCTCAAGCAAGCTGGATGCCCAGTTACTGCTGCAGGCAAAGTCACGGAGTAGTATGCCACAGGTCTTTTTCCAGAGCCATGCTGCTGTGTCAGCACACCATTTGCAATGCCATTTAGCTCTGACACATAGAGATGGAAGGGCAGTTTGTAATCAGGCAGCCCCAGGGCTGGCGCAGTACACAAAGTCTCTTTCAGTTTCTTAAAACAGTTTGCAAGTTCATTAGTCCATACAATGTTGTTGGGAGCATCTTGTAGTGTACATTGTCGCAGGATGGCATAATAGGATCTGTACTCAGGGATCCACTGGCGGCAGTAGTTCATCATGCCCAGGAATGACAGCATTCCTTTCTTGGTGGACGGAGGCTGCATGCCCTGAATCATTTTTATCCTGTCAGGTGATATGCGGCGTGTTCCTTTGGATACCACATAACCCAGGTAAGTCACCTCTTTTTGGCAGCACTGGAATTTTGACAATGAAGCTTTGTGTCCTCTCTCCTGGAGGTGATTCAGCAGCGCTACAGTGTCTTTTTCACAAGCTTCAAGGGATGGAGATGCCACAAGTAGATCATCAGCGTACTGTAAGATGATGCTACCTCCTTCCAGGTGTAGGCTATCCAGGTCTCTCTTTACTGCCTGCGCATAGACCGTGGGACTCTCAGTATAGCCTTTTGCCAGTCTTCTGAAAGTATATTGGGTATCTTTCACTGTGAAAGCAAAAAGGTACTCGCTCTCTGGATGGACTCTAATACTGAAAAATGCAGAGGAGAGATCAATGACTGAAAAGTACTCTGCCTCTACAGGTATGGAAGATAATATTGTATTGGTGTCAGGCACAACAGGTGCTAAGGGAACCACAATGTTGTTTATCTGTCGTAAGTCCTGTATGAACCTATACTGCCCAGTATTGCCCTTGGGTAATGGAATGATAGGACTATTACAGGGGCTGGATGTCTTTTTAATGATACCTTGCTGCAAGAGAGATTCAATCACAGGTTTTATTCCCTCCTCAGCCTGAGGTGACAGCCTATACTGACGGACATAAGGTAATTCAGCATTCTCTTTAAGTGTCACTTTATGGGGAGGGCATGTTTTCAATAATCCTGCCTCATTTTTGTGTTTTGCCCAGACCTCTGAGTTCACTTGCTCTAGGATTTTATTTTTAGTCAGCTGTAAAGCCATATTCCCTTCAAGTTTGTCAAAAACTGCAGTCCTGTCCTTTCTGTTCATACACAACGTCCAACACCACCCTTCTCCATCTCCTAACACAGACACCAGTCCTAAAGGAAATGTAAAATCCTTTGTTCTAGGTAAGTCCTGAAGGCGTTTGACCATTGGGCCCAAATCCTTAGGGTAGTAACCTGGTGCTACAGCTATGGATACATGTGGTTCAGAATCTGGCACTTGAAATAATCTCATTTCCTGTGGTCCCAGTTTAATGCTCACTGCACACCCTTCTTTTCCTACATATAATGTGTGCTCAAACAACTCCATTGTCCAGTGCAAATGTTTGTCTGCCCTGTAGGTGTACCATTCAGGCACTGCTCCTGTGAAAAATGCTGCAGTACAGTGCATGGGCTCAGGTACTAATGTCAACTGCACTAAATGAGTGACCAATTCACTCTCAATGTCAGGGCTGTATTTAAACAGTTCTTGAAACATGTTTTCATAAAAATCTCCATGTAATGGAGTCCATTGGTAACGTGTTGGAGAGAGAGAGAAGACAGGGGGTGCACATAACACAGAGTCCTCACTTAATTTGCAAGCAGTAAGTGCTCTATTAGCCAATTCTAACCTGTTCTCAGGTACTTGTAAGTAAATCCCATTTTGTGAAAAATATAATGTTGCATGCAATTTACAGAGGAGGTCTCTCCCCAGCAAATTGATGGGTGCATCTGGTGACAGCAGAAACTGATGGGTCATTGTGAAGTCATCAACAGAAACTGGTAGGGGTTCTGACAATTCTTCATGCATCATCATTCCATTTACCGCTATAGTAGTGACTGTTTCACCACTACCAGGACCCAACTTGTTTCTTACTGCGGATAGGGTTGCACCACTGTCTATTAGGAAATCGATCTCTTTATCTCCTATCTTAATTTGAAACATGGGATTCTCCTCTGGTGTCTCGGATACCTTCATCATAAAGCACTGGGCTCTGGTTGCTGCAGTTTGTCCCATCTCTCTCTCCGCGTTGTCCTATGCTGATCCATGTTGCTCCTGGAAAGGATTCCTCAGGGAGTGCTGGGTCTGCTTCAGGTCTCTGGGCATGGGTGGTGCAGATGGCTGGGTCTCATTTCTATCAAACCTTTCATTCCTGTTTCTATCATTTTTATTATACTGGTCACTTCTCTCATTCCAGTCCCTTCTACCTCTATTATTTCTACAATTGCGTGCCCAGTGCCCATACCTCTGGCAATTATAGCACCGATCCCTACTCTTGTCTCTCCTCTGGTATCCTTGTCCATTATCCTGTCTTTGCTGTGCCCCCTGATAGTACATTCCCTCTGGCTCCTCCTCTCTTTGTATTTGCTGCAACATCATTCCTTTGTCATTTTTAGTGATGTCCTTCCTTACCTTAAAAATACCATCTCTTTCCATAGTTATGAGAAGCGTGCACAACTCGTTATATCCTTTAGTGGACCAATCAGGGTTGCGTAATTTACAACTGTGGGCCACAGAAGCTAGCAATCCATTCATAAGCGTTTGCGTAGCCAATACCTTATAGGCCTCTGTGGTGCGTGGTACCCCTGCACTGTTATCCCATGCTTCATTGTACCTTAAGATGTAATCAGCCACTGACTCACCTGGCTTCTGCAACGTGGCAGTGACTTGAGAAAAATCACCATGTTTAACTGCTAGCCCATTAATTGTGTCCCTGATAGACTCTAACCAATGAATCAATCTATTTTCTGTGACATCCATATTATTAGTCAGTATGGTCCAATCCCTTTCCTGCGGGATTTGGAATGCACTTTTTACTAAAGACCATCTGCTCCCATATCCTATTTTTAATAGCATTTCTACATCTCGAGGGAGGGGGGTATAGGCAATACATATTTTATGAAGCCACTCATAATATTTTACACTGGCAGTCAGTGGGTCAGGCGCGTCCTTAGTCATTTGGGTTGCCTCCAAGGGGGTCCATGGTTTTAGCATGGCTGTCCCCCCCAACACTATTTTTGGTGCAGTTATTTTAGTGTTCAATAGTATGTCATCAGTATATGAGTTCTCACCCTTTCCCTTTAGGGTCCGTGTTTGTGACCGTATATGTATCAGCCGTTCCCTTCTCTCTAGCTTATCCTGTAGTTTATTAATGGAGCGTTGTATTTCCTCCCTATCAGTGTTTACTTCTTCTTGGAACTCATCTGCCTCTTTCCTCAGGTGTGTCAACTGCTCATGTTCCTCCTCATCTTTTATCTCTTTTGCACTCAGCCCTAAATCTTCACTCAGACCAAAAGTGGAAGGTTGGGCTGGGGATTCAAAAGCATGTAGCATGTCCCCTCCTAAGGATAAGTGCCCATTCAAGACTGGTGTTCTAAAACTGCCCTCTCTGGGGTTAGTTGGTATGTCAGGTACCCTAGTTAAATCACCTTCCAGGGATATGTGGAAATAAGGTACACGTGCTAAGCTTTGTTGTGAAGCCAGTGCTTGCTCAGGTGTGTTATGTCTTTCACACTGATTGTAGGGGCCTGAAAGTGATGGGTAAATTGAAGTTGCTGGAAGAGGGGATGAGAATTGAGGTGCAGGAGAAACAGGCCCTGCAGACTGGATGTTTTGTCCCAATGTTTGGTGGCTGTTCTCATTGCTGGCTCTATCTGAGACCCAGGAATTAAATTCACTAGTTGCATTTAATCTCTGTCTTTTCCTTTCTTCCTCAGTAAGCAACAAAATCTCCTCCTCAGTCAATGCGCTACTAGTTATTTGTTCGTTGTCTGTTCCTTCCCCCAGTTTGACAAAAAGGCCTTGAGGCTTGGAGGCGATAAACAGTTTTTTCAACGTATTTATATCAATATTTACTTGGCGGTGCGTCCACATACACAGCAGAGCAGCAGCCCGTCTAGAAGTAGTGGCATTTGGTATTTCTTTAACCCGGTCTGCTTCAATTGTTGAAAACCCACACTTTTGCCATAGTGACAACAAATGCTGTTCTGTTTGCACATAGTTACTTAATTCTAATAAACACTGGCTATAAGATGTGGGCCAATCTTTTGCTAATTCTAGCTCTTTTTTAGTAGGCTTCTTGCACTCACTATTCACCATTGCTATTGCAGAACAGTCTTTATATTCAATGGAGGCATTCTCCTGGCCTTTCTTTTTTGTAAGGAGAGCTTTATTTTTTGCAATTGAAAGCCACTGCTGTAAACAATCTTTTACATAATGTGAATCCCATGATGGGTCACCCTTTAAGTGTATTCTTTCTGTCAAGCGTTCAATATCATCTATCTCAAGAGAACCAAATCTAAGCCACAGCCCTTCATTCCCTTTCCACGTCCATACTAGCGCGCAAAAAGGAGTTACATATTCTAAACAATTTGTATCTTTCACAACCTGAGCTGCAGGGCTATTTGCTGGTAATTTAAAATCCTTCTCTAATGACAGTTCTTTAAATAATTTATTTGTCTTTTTCACCATGCGAGGCCTTACCACCTCCATAGTTCCTTTAGAATTGCCAGAACCCATTGTGCCCTTCACTCACAATTTTTTAAACCCTGAAAGATAAATAAATATGTCTCCTGGAAGTAAAAATTTGTTAAGATTTGGATAGAGAGACTTGAAAGAAAAAATATACAGTTGTGGAACACTCAGACACCACATAAAACAATTTGACTTCTCTGATGCAACTTGTTGTGATATCATTCAAAGAAGCATTTCAAATAAACATAGCAGGACAATACTTTTTAAAAGACTCTAAACATAATTAAATACAGTCATTGATCAATGACAGGACAGTGCAAAATTGAAAAACATTTCCTTGTGTCCTGCAGCCAGCCAATGGTCACCGCTTCCCTCGCTACAGTCTGGGAGGTTTGTTTTTATCTTTTCATCCTTCTACTCTTGGGTCATAAATTATTGTCGTGCCTAGGCTCTCCTGTCGCGTTATGGGGTCCCGTAGACCCCTGTCGCATATCAACTCCAAGGTGTTGATACAGAGAAATATTTCAATGATGATAAAAATTTCAATCACTTGATGGAAAAGAATTCAATCAATGATGAAAAAAATCAATCAATGTTTCTCTACAGTCCCCTAATTAAATCCGATGCCAGTTACTACCTCCTCTCTCTTTTTTAAAAAAAAATACTATGTTCTAACTGAGCATTTGAAACACTGAAAGGTCACGCCAGCAAGTTATTTTAGCTTTACAGCCTACTTACCAACTGGTGACATTACAGTCCTTCAATGTCCCACTTCTTGTCACCACTTCTGTTTGGTAATAAATCCATTAAGTTGGGCAATAAATCCTCCAACCCTCCGCAGAGTGACACAAAGCAAATAAACCACAGCTGCCTCCCAAAACACAGGAAATGTTCTTGCACCTTTGTACGTTTATTGGCATGCCAAGGCAGAATGCAGACGCAGTGTCACGTCTTGGAACAAGCTTCTTCTGCCCCTCATGAATAGTCACAGCAGAATATATAGGGCAGAAAGTGCAGTCATCAGTAAACTCATAAGATGTGGCCAAGGCCAAATACGGTTGTACATATACAAATAGAAGTGCCATGCAGGCCCAGAACATAGAGCAATATATGGGACGAGGGACCAGAAAGCAAGTTTAAGCCATCCTGCAAGATTCAGAGGCTTTCCACAGCTGTTAACCTATGACGTGTCAATGAGGGCACTACAGGTCATGGGGTCAGGAGTTAATAGATTTCTAAGGGGAGGGGTGTTCAGGAGCACGGAGCAAGCAGCGTGGTCAGAGCGGTTAGCTCAGAAGGTCTGAGATAGTGTGGAGGAGAATATGGAATTGAGATATCTTTTTCCCCACACAGATTACAAGAAATCTATGAGTATTTACCTGTGTAATTTTTCTGATGTCAGAAAAGTAGACGTCTAACAGAAGGGAGCTGGCCACTGGAGCAGCCTAATGATTATGACAAAGTGAAAAAATAGATAGTGAGAGGGGTAATATGGCAAAAGAAGATGGGTATGGATAGTTTGAGTATATGGTTCTTGGAAGAGGGTGAGATTGGAGGGTATAGGATTGAAAGACAAGTGGCAGACGTGACAGTTTGAATGACAGAAGTGGGCAGGGAAAGAGTGGCACAGAATAGATGTTGGGAGAACTGTTAATAGAATGTACCTGGGCCGGGTCTCAGTAAAAGCAAATTCTAGATAAGGGAAGTAATGAGTTGACATTGTTTAGTGGGTGAAGATGGAATCAAATGGGAAAGGGTTGTGAATTCAAGACATAAGCCCAAGGGGCATGGCCATATATGAGAACGGATGCAAAAGGTGTGATGTAGTTGATTGTTGACAGGCGGGGAAAGGAGATTTGTGACAGATGGGAGGTGTAGTGTATAGCTGACAGGGAAGGGCACAGGATTCACAATGGGGATTGTTGAGAATAGAGATAGATGGGAGGAGTGGGTACGGGGCAGGTGAAGGAGGGATTGGGTGACGGGATAGGGTACAAGAAGGGATGGTTTACAGGAGGGGACATATATGTTTAAAAGGGAAGTGGTTTTGATGCCAAGACAGGATCACAGAATGGTGATTAACCTAAACATATACTGAAGTCCACACAGGTAAGGCGTGGTAAATTTTATGTGGTAAGCTGAATTGAATTCCAGGCCAGGTCTGCAGTTTCTGGTTTACTCTCCTGTGCACATAAAAAAAATTGTGAACTGAAGGCATCCCATGGTAATCCATTAACTGCTAAGTGAATACCTGCCAATCCCTCTAATTACAATCTGTGACTGGTCCACCAATGACAGTGCTAGGGTGAATGATTTTCAGAAGGATCTAACCACAGCCATCTCTTAACCTATTTTACAATTATTCCTTTCAGACAATCCCAATAGTTCCCTTTGGTTGCACTTTTCTGATTAGATGCTGGGTATCAGTCTAGAGTAACAATGGGCAGCACTTACCCCCATAGAACAGATTATGAGTGCTTTTCGTCTGTTCAGACAAAGAATTAACTTTCCTTTTTGGATACAGTCTGGCAAGCCGTGATTATTGGGGAGTTTTGCAGCTGAAATTTGCTCTACAGATAAAATGGAACAAGCATTTGCAATGCTATATATAGGTCTTGTATTTGTGAGAGTTTGAGCTAATGGCCTTGTAAATGACAATGCCTTTTATTTGTGTTTTGAAAACCTGCAAGAGGTGCATACACACACACTTTATACCTATAGTCGTTGCTTATGAGAAGCAAGCTGGCAATAGCTGCTTCTCTTTTACTACCAGCCTTACTTCTTGTAAGGCAGGTCTATAAGTACAAAGTGCGTTTTTACGCACTGCGTGCTGGTTTTCAAAATACATAAAAGGCATTGACATTTACAATGCCAATAGCTCAAATTTTAACAAATGCAAGACCTATTGCATTTCAAATGCTTATTATAAGTGTTATCCTACTATATTTAGCCCCTCCCAGCCCTGGCAGTAGAACATGCTCTGGGAACACAGACATTTTAAACAGCCCAAATAATACTGCCTAAGCAACACTGCTAACAATTTATTGAAAAGCGATGTGACCATGATGATGTTTTTTACCCATGTGTTTTGGAGTGGTGTAGAGTGGAATTATGTGGGTTGGTTTTCATTTGAAAGTTGCTGAATTGTGTGTGGTGGAAATGTGTGGTGTGTATTTGTGTAGTGGAATTATGTGGCATTATGTGTAGTGAATAAACTGTCGCTCCACCTTTCTTTCTCACTCTTTTCCATGCCCTGCATGTAGTGGACACAGTCTGTACATCATTCCAGTCTTGTGGCAGCTCAGCCGGGAGTGAGGGCCACTACATCCTTCCCCGGTTCTGCTTGGGGATCGCATTTACCTTTAATGGACATGAGGCAGAGTGCTTTTTGGATGTAACTAAAGCGTCGTGTGGTAGTGAATTTGCATTTACAGACAGCACATTTTCTATTAAAATAACCACTATATTTGCACAGATGTTGTTTTATTAATAAAATGATGTAGCACATAAACCTTAAAGTGGAAATCCGGTTTCTGTAAATATTTATCATTGATTCATCATCAAGTAAGTGTCTTGATTTGTTTTGATCCTATTAAAATCTGCTTCCAGTACACTTCAGAATTACAAACTAGTGCCTAGGTTTTGCTTTCCAGATTACTGGATGCATATTGCCACATATTGTACTTTAAAAACTCCCATTACTTTGCTGTCGGAGAAAGAAAAGTAAACACCAGTCCCCATATTAAAATAATAAAGCAGCTTTACATTGACATCTGTCTTTGAACCATCAGCAAACATGAAGGTTAAACACAGAATTTAAAGGCATCTTTGTTATTCTGACTTTTGTGACGCACCAAAAATAAACTCGCAACTCAGTTTGGTGAACACTGTCTTGGAGTAATACATCTCCATCATAAAGTGATCATCGAATAATACAGTTCCATTATAAAGTTATTTTGCAAACATCCTTGAGTAATACAGGCTCTTTCTCAAGTCATCACATGATCATTTTATAATAATACAGCCCCATCCTGAAATACTCATAAAATCATCCTGGAATAATCCAGCCTAATTCTGAAATCATCACAAGATCATCCTGCAGCAGTACAAGATTATCACGTTTCCCACTGAAGTAATCAGGAACCCATCTTGGAGTAATCCAACCTAATCCTGAAATTATCATGAGATCCTCCTGCTGTAATAAATGATCATCACATCTTTTCCACTGAACTAATCGGGAACTAATCCTGGGGTAGTTTGTCTCATGACTATAGAGTCATCTCATTTAAATATTCTGCCCTGTGGGCATACTTCAGGAAGGCTTCGGATGACTTCCCCAGATAATTGCAGGAATAGCCTGGCCGAAGTTATCGGATGAGCTCAGAATGGCTCCAGGATGATCTTCCTTTTTGACCTGGGAAGTGGGCAGGCATCGGTTTTGTTGCAAATGAAGCTCACTATAGACTAACTGCTCTGCATATTTGCATGCTTGCAGTGTTTCAAGAGCACTGAGGAAGGGGCCTTATGTGGCACACCACATAACCTCGAAACAAAGGGCGGGAAGAGAGGTTTCTGCCGCACCCGGGAAGGGCCACCAGATGTTTATTTTCCCTAATGATGCAACTCCAGGTTAATTGTGCATTTACACAGATACCTCTATCGAGACCTCTTCCTGTGCGTGTCACCAACTGATCACTGGCTACCCATCCCTTTTAGGCCTGCCACACCATTCTGAAAGATAACACACAGACATGCAAGCGCAAAACAGCTCAGGTTTCTGCGCCCATCATGCCAACACCTATGCCCCCTTTTAGTTCAAAACACAACGAGGCAACTGATTCCCAAAACCTTCTGGGTGAGTGTGGTAAGTGACTCTGAGACGGATAATAAAATAATCTGTACAACTGCACATACTATTGTAAGGGGTACAAACAGCCCAGTCAGTACTGTACACAAGTGCACCAGTTATTCCATCACGCCTCAGTAAAGTCCCCTCTCTTGACAAGCTTACCATTAATTACAATTGCCACTGACACATCTGCATTCTCTCTTACATATTCTTTACCTGGAACAATGCTCTTCGAGCCACAGTCTTGGGAAAAAATGCCCTACTCACTACTTTGTATTGCTGGACTTTATCTTTTTAGATGAAGCACATGTACTTTGCTCCAACCCCCACCTCCAGTGTGGCTCAGTGGTTAGAGGCGGCAGACCCGGAAGCTGAGATCGGCCGTGGACCAGGGTTCGATTCCACGCCTCGGCGGGTCTCGGGCTCTAAAATTCCACGGACTCGATAATTCTCGCTCCGGTGCCTACTCGACTCACGGGGTCACACTCTGTGACTCTGGGCAATAGCTTGCTTAATCTCCACTACGGCCCCTCGCGGCGGGATGCCTGGCTTTCACCTTGTGGATACCCTGCTGGGGTATCTCACAGGGGAATACCAGGACGGGTTCCCTAAGCAAGCGCTTAGATACCGTGTCGGTGATTTGCGCTATATAAATACATACACACACACTAGACAGCTCCCTCATGCTAGATTAGTAGTGATGGAGCAAGGTGGAGAAACAAAATTTTGTATACCCCTCGCAAAGTAATTTCCTCAAAACTATAACCTTTATTAATTGCGTGATGTGGAAAACATTAACCAACATAGTATAGAATGCACACACAAATACACGTGGGAATACTAATCTGCTTGCATGGCGAAAATATAACTATCTAATTAATTTTGTTGTCGTGATGTGAAATAATGCACAAATCTTCAAAATAATTAAAAGCGGCATAAATGTGCTTTTGTGCATGTATTTGTGGCAGGAACCGAAGGATAAGTGAGTATAAAACGCATATGTGTTGCTTGTTTGCTAGGTAATAACTAACAGGGAGACCTTAGTATGGGGAGAGGTAAACAGAAGGGCTATAGTTCAATAATTAACATTTATTTGTGTTTGTGTCTATGATAGTTCCCATTTTGGCTCGTGAGGCCTACCAAATCATGGAGTCTTTCGACTACTGTGACAATGAAAGATAATGCGCACGCGCGGTGAAAGCCGAGAGTGAATGCGAGCTGCTTGTGCCTGAACGAAACCAGTTCAAGGACATCATGCCCCGATAATACAGATGACTGCCAACAATTGTGGATGTCACTATTGTATAACGTGGGAATATAGTCTGATATAACAACTTGAGGACATGACTAGGCCGGAAATTTTTTAAAAACAATGAACTCTTTAATTTCAGCTGATGCTACAGAAAATTAATATTAGAATGATGAGGTGATGCTCATCCACCTCCGAATTGTCCAATCAGAACTCGAGTGTATGCTGATAGTTACTTTTGTAGATAGATAAAGTTTGTGAAAAGGGTATAAAAAGTGCTGATTTTATGGCACGACACGGAGGCTAATATTATGCAAATCTCCTTTATTACCACAGTTCAGCAGCAATAATGGAATAGAACTTTGTGAACATTCTGAAGAGAAGACTAGTCCCTCTCTGACCAGGCATCTTCCTTCTTTGTTGCTGCTGCTCAGTAAGATAAGTACTGCTCTTCAAGCTTAGCAACTTAACTTAACATTAGCTTTATTTTTAACACTTGATGTTTACCTGTTTGTTAAACGCTATATATATATAATGTTTATAACTATAATGGTTTAAACTATAAAAAAATGTATTTACCTTAAGCGTAAAAAAAATTGTCAGCAGTAACTATATATTCTATAACTGTGCTATATTCGACCACTTGATTCACTCGTTATCTCTAGATTTCTGTGTTTTTTCTTTTCATACGCTTCAGTGACCTCAACACTGATTTTATTATAAATGCGCGACCTTATCCCGATTATCCCTTATATCCTCGCGCACACGCAGCCGAGCCCTCGCGCACCCAATGCCTCGATAACGGCCTACCTTCACTCTCCCGCTTTCCGAATTATCTTCATTCCATTATTTTTCGAGCCTCGATTTAACTTCAATGGTACTCGGCTCACACACGGTCCACATCGGGAGTCTTTCGGCCCCAAAAACAACTCACCACGTACGGACGTTAGAGGAAAGGACCCTAGCAAAGGTCACGTACACCTCGTAATGCGTGTGGCAACCATTGGTGCATCATAGCAACCCATTACACCGCGAAGCAGTTATTTAACGAACTCCTTCGCCCTACCAATTTCTCTTCACGGTTTCTTCGCGCAAATATTCGGTAACTTTTCCGATTTACTTCAGAAAACTAGATTACCTTTCGAGAGTCTCAATTATATCTAAAAAAAAAAAAAAGGAGGTACATATCTGCTCACCATGACTACATCCCCTTCTATTGACCAAAGGCTACAGGAGCTCGTCAACAAAGCCCTACAAAAGGCCTTGGGGTCAATTGACGATGCCATCAATAGAAAATTGGATTCTATCTCAAATTTATCCTCTATCCCCTCAACTAGCAAGGTCAATGGGGTATCAAAAGGAAATAAAAAGAGAGCTAATACTGGGGCTAAATCAAATAAGGGCGCAAAGAAGCCCAAAAGTTCCACCTCTTCAGGCTTTAGGGGCACTGACCAGACTGGTGCCTCGGGCACCCCAGATGGGCAAGATAAAGGCCCAGAACTTCCTATCCACATCAACAGCGATGAAAGCTGTGAGGAAGAGATTGAGCTATCGTGCTCTTCAGGTTTCAATACCGATGTGGAGGATGATAACATTAGAGAAAGTGGAAGCTTAGAAGGGGCTTCTAAGGCATCCGGGTCCAACAGTATACCTCTGGACCCATTTGGGGAAGAAATGTTCGACCCCCTTCTAATTAAACACCCACTCTCCCCGGAATGGACCCCCTCACAACATATTGTTGACTACCTTTCATTCTGGCTTAGAAAGGAAATACCTCAAGAAGTCGGATCTAAACTTACATCTGAATGCCCATGCCCATCCCTACGAAATAAAATTGCAATGACCCCAGAATTAGATCCTAAAGTTGTGGCTTTTATAGCCAAAAACAACAGGGACCCATGGAAAGGCTAAAATCATGTCAGGATCGCCTTCTTGACGTGATAGGACCTCTTACTAAAATATTTGAAATGACAGAAACCGCCAATGTAGGGAATAACCTAATTGATGTGAAGGAACTAAGAGAATGGGTGCAAAGAACGATATGCCTTGTTGGCAATGCGAATACTGCCATCTCCACTGAAAGGAGAAAAGGAGTTCTACTTAAGATAGATCCTAAACTCATCGAATTAGCTAAAAAAGACGGAGGTGCCGAATCACAAGGACTACTCTTTGGCGAAGACTTCATCAAAGAAATGGCCAAATATGTGAGCGCATTCAGCTCAATTCAGAAATCACAGAAAGAAATCAAAAAAGTATTCAGTGATAGAGTTTTTACCGGCCGCGGAGCACAATCCTCAAGACCATTCAACACCCGCGGAGGAAGATTCTCCAACAACTACGGCTCCCAATTCTTCTCACAAAGACAGAAAAACCTAGGACGCACCTTCAGAGGCGAACGGAGACAACATTCCTTTTCTTCAGGTAGGAACCTTGAAAGACCATTCAGATATCCCTCCAAGGGTGGGAGGGAGATTACGCCAGTTCGCTGGGAACTGGAACTTAGTAAGACAAGACAGTTGGGTCTTAGATACAGTGAAGGGTTACAAAATAGACTTTCTAGGTATCCCCTTTTAAACCTGTCACCCTCACGAGATTACTTTCTCTCTCAAAGACCGAGACCTAGTCTCCAAAGAAGTACAAGAACTATTACAAAAAGGGGCAATAATCAAGACGGGAACGAAAGGTTTACTCAGCAGTGTTTTTCTAGTGGAGAAGAAGAACAAAGAACAGAGACCTGTAATAAACCTAAAAGACTTAAATCGTTGGGTAGTCCACCAACATTTCAAGATGGAGGGTATACACCTCCTAAGAGACAGCTTGAGAAAAGGGGATTGGCTCACGAGGTTAGACTTGAAAGACGCTTACTTCACAATTCCCATCTGGGAACCCCAGCAGAAATTTCTCCAATTCACTTGTTTAGGTAAACTTTACCAGTTTTGCAGTCTCCCGTTCGGTCTATCGTCCGCCCCCTGGTGTTTTACCAAGGTACTACGCCCTGTAACCGCTTGGCTAAGGGAGAGAGGGGTAAGACTGATCATATACCTAGACGACATCCTTATAATGGCTCAATCGAAAGAAACTGCATCTCTCCACACGAACCTTACAATCCGGATTTTAGAACATCTAGGTTTCATCATAAATACCAAGAAATCTTGTACTATTCCCAACCAACAAACACAGTTCCTAGGCTTTAGGGTCGACACTCTCAAAGTGGAACTGAATTTACCCTCCGAAAAAGTCAGGAAAGTGAGGAAAGAGTTGAGGAAGGCTCTCTCAAAGAAGACCTTCCCTCTAAGAGCACTAGCAAGAATCGTCGGCTTCCTTTCCTCAACGATCCAAGCTATCTTCCCGAGACCCCTCCATTATCGGGCACTCCAAAGACTAAAGGCCAGTGCTCTAAGATCAAACCATTCATATTCCCATATAATTTCTCTAAATCAGGAGTCGAAGACAGAACTCCTTTGGTGGCTCAGGAATGCGGAAGCATGGAACGGCAGAGCCATTTTTGGGGAACAACCAGATCTGATAATAGAATCAGATGAGAGCTTGGAAGGATGGGATGCGAGATGTGGGAATTACTCCACAGGCGGTCGTTGGACCACTGAAGAGAAGAGATTGCATATCAACTGCTTAGAATTACTGGCAGGTTCATTTGCAATTCGCTGTTTTACACCCAAAACAGCGAAATGCTGTGTGACATTACGCATGGACAATGTTTCAGCAGTCCGTTATGTCAACAAACTGGGCGGTCCACATTCCAAGGGCCTAACGGACCTTGTGAAGAGTTTTTGGGAATATTGCTTGAACAAAGGTATTTCGGTTATAGCGGAACACATTCCAGGCCTGAGCAATGGTGTCGCAGACTGGTACTCCAGGAATTTCAGTGACTCAAGCAACTGGAGTTTAGACAGACAAACCTTTCTGACCATTCAATCAATATGGGGTCCATACAAGACAGACCTTTTCGCGGACCGTCTGAACACACAACTGAAAGAATTCTTCAGTTGGAGGCAGGACCCTCAAGCTCAGAATGTAGATGCCTTCCTGCAAGATTGGAGAGGACTGAAACCTTATGCCTTCCCACCTTTTGCATTGCTTCCTCGGCTTCTTCTTCATGCTCGACGCTACCACGACATTATAACTGTAATAGCTCCTCTTTGGAGGTCCCAAGCCTGGTTTCCAGTCATTCTGGAAATGAGCATAGACTTTCCAATTCTGAAACCCTCGTTCAGGGAAATACTCTTGGGTCCAGAGGGAGACGTTCATCCCCTCGTGGATCAAGGTCTTCTAACTCTGACGGCTTGGAGGATTTCAGGAGACAATGGCAAATCCCTGGGCTTTCGCCAAATGCTTTCAGACTCATCTCTGAGTCGTGGGCTCAAGGTACAAGGAAGGCATATCGATTGGTGTGGAGCAAATGGGTTTGCTGGTGTCTTCAACGAAGTCATGATCCCGTTTCAGTTGATCTAGTTCACGTTATCAACTACCTTTCTGAACTCTTTCCTTCAGGACTCTCTTATAGAACCGTAAATGTCTATAGATCTGCAATTTCTGCAGGTCATTCTCTCATTGATGGTCTCTCCGTTGGACAGAACTTACTTACAGCGCCATGAAACCTCTGGGTGACCGTGCGCTTGATAAATTCCGAATAACATAACATAACATAACATTACTTAAAAGATTATGAGTCATTAATCCACCAACCGCTAAATATACCGCCCTTTGGGACGTAACACTGGTACTCCGAACCTTATCATCCTGGGGAGAGAACTCTTCCCTTTCTTTGAAACGTATCTCTTTCAAACTTACTGTTTTATTATGTCTGGTATCTTTCAGAAGAACCTCCGATGTCAAAGCTAATCTAAAGCTAAATCTAAATTTTACTTAAGAAAAAACTCTCTTCTGATTTCCCCTGGAGATGCTGTTGGTATGCTGATTTTCCTGAGATGTAAGATTTAGAATAATTTTCTATCTTCTTGAATGAGGTCTGAGCTTTAGATGAGGTTATTAGTCAGGGAAGTTAGGAGAAAATGACTTTTGGTAACTATCTGTCTTTTGCTAATACTTGTATTTCTGAAATCTAAATAATAATGTCTATTTCTGAATTCTGAAATAAATGAATATAACTGTTTGAGATAAAACTTTTATTCCTTTAATGTCGTTTTGAATAAAGAAAGAAATAAAGTGAATAGACTTTTAGACATGCTAAACTTTGCTATTAATAAAAATTAGATAAATGGAGAATTAAGCTGGTCTTGTATTTTCCTACGCCTAATTTTTTACTAGCAGATTCGTCGACCATAATAGTGGTGTGTCTAAATAAATGTCTTACCGATAAAAAACTTGGTAAAACTCTTTAAACTGCAGGTGTAAATAGTATAAATATTTAGTTTTAATTTAGACACTCCGCTATGATACAGCAGCTCTCCTTTGAATCTCACCGATCCATGAAGGAAGATAGAAGTGTTTTGTGAGTAGCTCACAGTGTTATGGGCCCCACTGATGAGTACATGTATGATTTGATGATTCAGGGAAAGGTGATATCATTTTAGAAATTATTTCCGGAGTAGCGCTGCATCAGTAATTAGCTTGGTAGCAGACCACTGGTTGCTATAAAATTAGCTAGGATTATGTACAAAGTGTTATATAAGGGTTTTGATGTACAGAATTATGACTAACATCTGTTGAGTTCGTATTACGTTATATGTAGTCTGGAAAAGGCTTCAGAGTATAGCGAGAAGCTGGTGCCTCTGTCTGCAGGCAGAGGAAGTGTGGCAAGTGAAGTCGCACATCGCATAGTCTGTTTCAAAAAGTAGTATTGTCATATACTGCACTGGTATCGTCGTATATCACAAGTGGTGTTGTCGCACATCACTGGTTTAGGGACTTTCCGTGTGAAAGGTTAAATGCATAGCGAGGGCAGCCTATAAAATCTTAGCCTTCAAGTACAGAGATCATTGCGTATCCTGATTTAAAACGTACTGCTGGGAGAGTAATAGAGCTTAACCCGAGCTTGTGAGAAGGGTAAAGGTAGAGGTAAGCGCTACTTTATCGGCGAGTGTAAAATTCTGTGGTAGAGAAGAGGTAAGCGCTGTCTACTGGAAATACAGAATTCTTGTGTGAATGAGAAAATTCTATCACATTGTTTAGCGAAACAGACGAATGGAGTTGTTTTGTGTAAGTTACTAATCGATTCAGTTGTATATCTTGTAAATACGGCTTCTCGATAAACCTTGTAAAGGAGGGGTCAGTCCGCGCTGCAGAAGCCAGAGCGCTGGTGACGTCAAAAGTGGCGCGCAGCGATTTGTCCTTGTGACCAAGATAGAGTAAGGGCTGATTGGTGCATCACGAAAAACAGCTAAACTATTGGTTAAGCACTAAGAAGACGTATCTTGTTCTAATTGGTACGCTAGTGTAAACTGCGCTGCGATAGGTTGGTGTTACGGAGCAGCAACCGAAAAGTACGCGATCTTTTGAAAGACAGGGAATTTACAGAAAAAAGGATTACTATTACGAAGAGAAAAAGAAGAAGCCTTCATGGTTTAAAAAGTTGAAAAAGGTGTTTGTGAAAGACAAGACGATAGTAACAAGACAGGGAAAATTACTTCCTCCGCTGAAAACGCCTGCTTCCTATATGTTGTCAAAATATGGTTACCATACATGTTTTTGGTCAGAGAATTGGGCAAGGTATACCAGAAATGATGGTGCGCTAGCTTTCCCAGAAGTCAGATCTTTTAATTTGGCAGTTTTGCAAAACTTGAGAGAGAGGATGATGAAGCTTGAGCCAAGAGCTAGACCGACTCAGTTTGAAGCTTTAGTTGAATGGGAAGATGAGATGCACGAAACGGAACGAGAAAGGTCGGAAAAACATATCAGACCAAGAGGTAGATTGGGCGGTTTATGGGGAGAGACACATGAGAGTAGAATGCGCAGATGGAGAAACGCTGACATGTGTGATGGAATGTATCCAGTCATGTTAGTGGATGAATATGAAGGACGGAAATGTACAGAGAAGAGGAAAAATGTGGAAACAGGGAAAGAAAGTTATGGTGATAGTGGATCAGAGGATGCTGTACTGGAAGAAATATTAAATAGGAGACAGCCACCATATCAACCAGGTTCTTTATGGACTACACCTAATGCTCAATAACAGAAACAAGATTTACCGGTACGCCTAAGCAAAATAATGAAAGAGAAAGCGTAAATAGAGTAGAAAAACGAGGTGAGGAACAAACAAGTACTGCCGAATATATACTGTCTACAAATGAATTGACAGAAAAGATACAAGAGCTTACGAAAAACATAGAAGCAGTAACAGTCCCAGTAACGATAGGACCTGTAATTCCAGTGTTTGAAAACCAAAGAATAAAAGAGCCAAGTTTGACAATCCATTTACAGCAAAGTTTGCAAAACGTAAAAGAAACTATTTATCCAGATTTGTCAGAAACTAAGAGAGCAAGTACCGTAAATCCGCCTGACTTAACTTTTAATCAGCGTTTACCATATCAGTATGTGACCGGAGCAGAATCTGACTCTGCTACACCTGAAAAGAGCATAGAGAAAATAGATTTAACACAGACTCCTGTAGGACCGTCGGAACAGGAATTAAGTGATTGGCTTGAAATTTGAAATTAAAAGAGCATGAACCCAAAGTATTAGATGTAGCAAGATTAAAAATCGATATGGAAGAATTAATTATTGGAACAATTGGAACAGATAGACTAAAAACATACCAAGATGATGAACTCATGTTTATGTGCAAAAGTATAACATGGAAAGCAAAGTCTGTACATGATCAATTAGAAGGATTAGCAAATGAATTTGAAGTAGAATTCCCAAAGAATAAAACATTGCAGAAATCCTACAGAGTAGATTTTTCAGAACAAGACAATGAAAATATAAATACTGCCGGAAGGTTAACCCAAATAAAAGAATTGATTGTGCAGTTACGAAGATGGGGGGATGTGAATAAGTGGAGAATGAAATGGGCAAAGAAGAAAGAAGAGGCTAGTGATAAATCTACATTAGAGTTCCCAGTCAGAGAAATAGAAACAGCAGGAAATGAGTTCCCTATGAGAGAAATACCTGGAGGAGGATATGTACATGTTCCTTGGAGTAGACAGGACATAATATCCTTTATAAATGATTTCCCCAGATTGAGAGAAAAGCCAGTAGAATGGTATGGACAGGTAGATAGATTTGTGAAAGTTTTGAAAGTGCTGTGGGATGATCTGGATGGATTATTTGACATAGTTGTACCAGCAGATCTGTGGACTGAGTGCAAGATAACTGTAAATTGGCCAAGAGAGGAATATCCTCGTGATGAAGTGACAGGTGCCCCGTCACGCGTCACCTGAAGTTATGCAAAAGTACGAACAAGTGATAGTGTTTTTGAAGAATAAAATTCCGCCAAAAGGAACAGATTGAGTCAAAATAGGCAGAACTACACAGGAACCGAAAGAATCTGTACATGCATTCTATGAAAGATTGTTGTTGGTCTTTTAACAATACAGTGGATATGAAGAGACGAGTGAAAAGGACATGAATCATTTTATATATCGATTTGTGTATGGATTAAGACCAGAAATTGGAGATATGGTAAGGCATAGTATGATAGGATGGCAATCGAGCACTGTAGATGATGTTTTAAGAAAAGCCAAATATTGTAGTGAAGAAATGTATGCCAAACAAAAGAAGTTAAAAGAAAAGGCTATGTGGGCACAAGTGAAGGTAGCAGAACACCAAGTGGCACAATTGGAAAGTAAAAACACTGATGAAAATCAAGGAAAATGTAAAGGAAATGTTAAGAAAACAAAATTAGTTGGAAATATAGAAGAGCTTAAGAAAAAGTCCCTTGTCATAATTGCGGCAGGATAGGGCATTGGAAGAAAGAGTGTAAGTATCCACCAAGAGCTAATCCAGAAAATACATAATTGAATCCACAGGTGCAGCATGAGGTAATTCAACAGCAACCGCAACAGCAGCAGATAGTTACTCAGCAAAGTCACGTGCCAGAACAGCCACTTCTACACAGTGTAAACCTACAGAGACAAGATGCAGAGACAGGATTCAGCGGAGGCGAGCAGGTAAATAGATCGCCCAGAGTGAATGTGAGTCCCCAGTATTGGTTACAAGAGGAAGGCGGGAGTGAGTTGGATGAAAGTTTCTGACGGTGCCTGAGAGAGGGAGAAGAGTGTGTGCTTGGAGCCACTCTTGAGGTAGATCAGTCTGGTCCATTTGTGAACGGAAAGATGAATGATGTAGAAATAACTTTCCTAGTTGACACTGGTGCTACCCGTTCTACTGTTAGATCAGTGGAAGTCCAAAATCTTCCTCTCTCTGGAGAGCACATCCAAGTTGTAGGCGTAGCTAATAGACAGATTAAAACCGCCTTAACCCAACCAGTTGAAGTAGAAATTGGAAATTTCAAAGACATGCATCGATTTGTGGTGTGTGATAGTAGCCCCGTAAATCTGTTAGGAAGAGACATTTTGGCTAAGATGAACTGTGCCATATATTGTTCACCGGATGGCATAGAACTACAAACCCCAGATGAAGATAGCCTGTATAAAATGACCATGCTCATGATTGAGGCAGAACAAAATAATGTTTCCTGTGTTTGATTGAGAAAAGATACCTGATGAATTAAAAAAGGTAGTGAAAGAGAAGTTGTGGGATTTCACAGGAGAAGATATTGGTTTAATGAACGATGTAGATCCTGTAAAAGTCTCTATAAAAGAAGGTGTGAGTTACCCGAACTTTCCCCAATACAAAATGACAGCAGAAATAATAGAAGGAATAACTCCAGCGATAAAAAAAATGATTGAGCAAGGCATACTGAGAGAAATAGAAAGTAGTCCTTGTAATTCACTGATAATGGGATTGAAAAAGCCAAATGGAACCTTTAGAATTGTACAGAATTCGAGAAAAATTTATAAGATTGTTGTCCCATGTTGTTCAATTGTACCAAATCCAGCAGTGATTTTATTTCAAATTCCCCATGATGCAGACTGGTACACTGTGATCGATTTGTGTAATGCGTTCTTTACTGTTCCATTACATCCTAAAAGCAAGCCAATATTTGCGTTCCGGTTCGGAGACCGTATTTTGGCATGGTGCCGAATTCCTCAAGGGTATACTGAAAGTCCATCTATCTTTAATCAGTTGCTAAAGAAATCACTAGAAAGTTTGAGCATGTCTGGAGAGTCTGTATTGGTTCAATACATTGACTATCTCCTAGTGGCATCGAAGACAAAAGATGCATGTGTCACAGATACTGTTGCATTGCTGAATCATTTGGCAGAAGAGGGACATAAAGTGTCTCCATCTAAATTACAATTTTGTCAGAAAGAAGTGCAATACTTAGGTCATAAGATTGCCAAAGGAATTAGACAAGTCACTGCAGAAAGAATCAAAATGATACAAGGAATGCAGCCACCAACATCTCAAAGACAAGTAAGGATGTTCCTGGGAATGGTAGGATACTGTAGACAATGGATTAGTGGATCCTCATTGATAGCAAAGCCATTACAGAGATTAACTAGAGCAGATATCAGAGATCCTTTAGTATTGACCAAAAACTGAGATGGAAGCATTTGAACAGCTAAAAACGAGCTTATGTGAAGCACCAGCTTTAGGGATGCCTGACTATGAAAAGAAGTTTGAACTGTACTGCAGTGAACGAGAAGAATGTGCATTGTCAGTACTAATTCAGAGACATGGAAAACTGAGAAAGCCAATTGCAGATTTCTCAGCTGTTTTAGACCCAGTTGCAAAAGCGTTGCCAGGTTGTCTGAAAGCAGTAGCAGCTACAAGCGTAAGTCTAGAACAAAGTGAAGGAATAGTGATGGGATTTCCTGTGAGGGTGTATGTACCTCATTCTGTGAAGATTCTCCTCACTAGGAAAACGCAGTACCTCACCTACAATAGAATGACTAAATATGAAAAGGTAATTCTAGGAGCAGAAAATGTGACAATCGCTAGATGCGTAAATGTAAACCCTTCTACACTATTGCCTGATACCATGGAAACTGAAGTGAGAAATGTAGTTGATCACAACTGCCTAGATGTTCTTGAATACTGTACCAAGCCAAGACCAGACATCAGAGATGAGCCATTGCCTCAATCAGATTTCGTAATGTTTGTTGATGGTTCATGTCTGAGAACAAATGAAGGTGTTCTGAGTGCAGCATATGCAGTTTTCACAGTGGCAGATGTGCTGGAAGCATCTTGTCTGAAAGGAATTTGTTCTGCTCTAATAGCAGAATTGATTGCCTTGATTCGAGCATGTGTACTGGGAAAGGAGATTAAGGTTACCATAGTGACTGACAGTCAATATGGATTCGGAGTTGCCCATGACTACGGACAGCTGTGGTCCCAAAGAGGTTATTTGACTTCTGCAGGATCACCAATAGGTAATGCCGAATTTGTGAGAATGTTGAGTGACGCAATTCAATTGCCTGACAAGATTGCTGTGGTAAAATGCGCAGCTCACAAGAAGGGGGATGATTATATCACCCAAGCTAACAGGTACATAGACTCAATTGCAAAATATTGTGCTAAAAATGTTGCCTCCTTTGATCGGGACAGAGAAAAAGAGCATGTTTCAAGTTCTTTAATGCTAACCACAGTAGTTGAAACTTGGCAGGAAGTGAGGCAAATGCAGGAAGAAGCTGATGAAGAAGAGAAAAATGTCTGGTTAAAAGCAGGATGCAGACAAAGAGAGGAAGATGAAATTTGGGTTTACAAAGATGAAAGACCAGTAATGCCCGATAGCATGATTTCAAACATGGCCCGAATGTATCATGGTCAAGCTCATGTTGGAAGAGATGCCATGCTTCGTCTATTAAGACAGACGTGGTACAATCCAAAGTTCCGGATGATTGCTGAAAGTTTGTGCCAGAGATGCCTGGTATGTCAGCAATTTAATCCAAACAGAAAAACAATTGTGAGTCTGGGAACCATCGGACGGGCATGGAGGTCCATTTAAAAGAATGCAGTTTGATTTTATTGAACTTCCACCTTGTAACTGACTCAGTAATGTTTTGGTGATCATTTGTTTATTCTCTCGATGGGTAGAGGCCTTCCCCACGAGGAGAAATCATGGGCTAACTGTTGCAAAATTGCTTTTACGTGAGATAATCCAGATGTTCGGATTTCCAGTAACGATCGAAACTGATCGTGGCACTCACTTTCAAAATGAACTCATGCAGATGATATGTGTAGCCCTGGACATTCGTCAGAAACTGCATTGTGCTTACAGACCTGAAGCTTCAGGAGTAGTTGAACAAGTAAATGGAACCGTTAAAAACAGGATTGCAAAAATGTGTTTGGCAACAGGACTAAAGTGGCCAGACGCCTTACCACTTGTTTTGATGACATTAAGGAGCATACCTGACAGAAAGACTGGATTGAGTCCACATGAGATTTTAATGGGCAGGGTGATGAGACAAGCATTTGTACCAGTTGATAAACTGTTAACTATTAATGATGACATCATACTGGATTACTGCAAAAACCTGTCTGACGGGGTAACTTCTGTGTTTCATCAGGTGGGAACTGAATCAAACACGAAAGAGAAAAATCCAGCTCATGATCTAGTTCATGGAGACTGGGTTCGTATAAAAGTACATTGCAGAAGAAAGTGGCTGGTGCCTCGTTGGCAGAGACCAAGACAAGTCATATTGATCAGCACCACTGCAGTTAAAAGTGCTAGAGTAAAAAGATGGGTGCACGCAAGCCATACCATTGGTGTGCCTGAACCTGAGAATCCAAAAGAGGAAGGTGAAAGCACAACTGATTCTGACTCTGAAGGTGAACCAGAGAGAAGTCCAGATACTGAAGCTCGACAGGAACGTCGAAATCTAGAAGTATCAGATGCAAGTTCAGCATCTGAAGGAGAAGGAGAAATTGTCGAAATACCGAATTCTGAAGATCGAGATTTGGTAGAGACTAACACCAGTAAGGACACTGAGCAAGGTAAAGATAAAACTGGTGATCAAGAAAATACTGAAGAACAGTCTGAAAGCTCTGAAAGCAGTAACGAAAATCCTGACACTGGAAAATAGGAAATAAGTCACGATAAGGATGAGATTCTAAGCACCAGCTATGGAGATGTTCCTAACAGAGTGTAAGAACTGTAAAAAAAAACTGATTCTGAAAAAGAAAAAGACATTATAAAGTTTGTCATAAATAAAACTGTCGAAGAAACTGAAAGTGAAACTGACGATAGTGCAGATGAAACTCCATTGAGAAAGAGTTCAAGAAAAAGGTCTTGGAGAGTAGAACATAACACCACGGAGCCTAAGACAAAAAGAGTTTGTAAAGGAGATAATTGGCCATAAGAGACTGATGGACTGAGATTTAAACTGGTTAACAAAGCGAGAAAGCAAGAAGATCAAGTAAATGAAATAACCAGTCAAAAGGAGTTGTTGGGAAAAAGAATAGAAGTTGTTCAAAGGCCAAAAAGAGTGAGAAGACCAAATCAAAAATACAAATCACCTGAGTGGTCCTATATCATTTTACCTCCTATTGAAGAAGTAAACAGTAGCCAAGAGAACTTATGCTGCCCAAAGTCAATTGGGAAGAGTGAGTTGAAGAACCGGATTAACCCACTTACAGGGTCTCGGCGGTGGGGGAACCGCCCAAATCTTCCATACCCTTCATACGTAGTAAAAGGAGACACAGGAGCCTTCGTCTGCAGGAGGAACCCAGATTTATTTCAATAGCCCGGGCTATGGAACAGAGTCCCAAGCTAGTCAGAGACAAATCCAGGAGGCTGCTACTTTACTCTGTAGCTTACAAGCCTTTTATACATTTCTCATACCATTCTTTTGGCTGTCAGTCCATTGTCCAATCAGGGCAGTGTTTGTAGTTGATAGCTTGATCAAGGCGATGCTTGTAGTTGGTGACCTGGTCAAGGCTGGGTACACAGAGCATTGTCCACTCTATGCTTTGATCAGGGCTCTTTCTTTCAGGTCATTGTTCAATTGCCTGATCAAAGCCTGGTCTTTCAAGTCAATTGTTTATTTACCCTGATTAGAGTCCAGCAGTCAGACCATTGTCTAGATAACCTGATCACTGTGTCAAGGATATTTTATCAGGCTGGGAGCAGGAGAGGAAAAATGAATCATTCACTCGGGGTGAGGGCCATGTGGCTTTCTGATGAACTGAAGAGAACAGGGGGTTGGGCGGGTGACAGTTCCTGGGCAGAAATGCAGGCCTGCAAAGATGGATTTTTGTCGTGCTGATAGAATTTTCCTCGTACATCAGGAAAAACGACCAGGTGGGTTCTGTGAAAGTGTTTGCCACGAGATGGCAATGCAAAAACCAATGGAGTCCTGTTAAAAATGATTGTTAATCGAAAAATTATTTTCCTCAGTCCCTCCTTTTGCCATAGAGTGGCAAATACTTTAGGAAATGTCTATGTTCATAAGGCCATCTGTTTCTTGCTGGATCATTACCATCATATTGGTGTTTGTGAATGTTTGATGGTGGAGGCTTGATGGTCTGCACACACATTGTACAGAGTACTGGCAGGCACTGAAAACACAAACAGCAGGAGACCAGGACAGCTACTCCTAATGCAAGAAAGATGAGGACCTTCAACCCCACTGGGTTCTGCAGGAGTCGGGGTAGGAGTCAGTGATGTAACAGGATGGAAGATCAGTAAGAGCCAACCAAGGATAGTTAGGAGGAGGGAGACAAACAGCGTCACCACAGTGACCATGAAGCATCTGCTATGTCGAAGACTGGCATCTTGTTTCTGGATACGGGTGTTTGGGAAGGCGGGCATTGTGCTAAGCCAGGGACCACTAGAGGCTGTCTGTGATTGGTGGTTGTTTCACCAGATGCAGTGGCCGTGGGCCCTTATGGTTTACCTCAATCTTACAAATGGCACTACTCTCAGCCTGGGAGGATCACAGCCCTACAGCCTTTGGCACCTGGCGAAGTCAGGGGCAAGCCTTCCCTCTGGCCATGGCTGGTATCGCCCATGCTCTCAGCTTTGCCCACAGCAGGTTCCGGTCCACACTGTCAAAGGCAGATTGCAAATCTATAAAACACAGGTGCAGGTCCTGTTTCGTTCACTGGCATCTTTCGGCCACCCTGGTGATAGATAAAATGTTCGAGATTGTTCCGATCCCTTCTCTGAACCCCGTTTGGTTAATGGGAATCAGTTCTCTTTCTCCCGACCAAGTTACCAGATCTTTTAGCACCAGCGATGCGAAGTATTTGGCTTCAACATCCTGTAGCGCAATTAGTCGGTAATTTAGCAGGTTAGTTCTTTCTCCGCCTTTGTATATTGGCGTAATTAAGGAACCTTGCCAGATATCCGGTACTAGGTTGTTGGACTGCACGTCTGCGAAGAGTTTCTCCAGGCGGATGCTCCAGTACTCAGGTGCATGTTTGTAAATAGCTTGCGGGATACCATTAGGCCCCGGTGCCCCATTGCTTTTACCCTTTTTGATTATTTTTATTATTTCGTCTGCAGAATAAGTACCGTATATTGCTGGCGATATTGATGATTTGCTTGGGTCTGTTGTTAAAAACTGACTACAACATTCTTCCTCAATTATCAATGTACTTGGTATTTTCAACATGAGGTGTTTCCCTGGTGGTTTTGGTGAATTTTCTTTAAATTTTGACAAGGGAAAAGTAGCCCATTCTGTTTTCAGCACATTCGATGTAAGAATATTTCGATGTCTTGTTAATTGATTTATTATTTTCCAAAATCTATTTGAATTTTGATGCTTTGCGCTAAAAAACAATTTGGACCAAAAACTCTCGTTTATCCTTTTTTTGACTGCCCAGACCTCCTTTTTGTATATTTTCCTTTGTAGGAGAAATATATCCAATTGATGCCCATCTTTATCATTCAACTGCATCTTCTTTTGGGTTCTTCGTAAGTCCCTTCTTAGATCTTGCAACTCCTTCGGCAGTTTACTATTTGGACCGATTCTCTTGGCCTTCATATCTGGTACTTTCATTTTTGTCTTTAGTTTCTCCAGGAAAAGGCTCCATGCTTGTATCTGATTCATTGGGACGTTTCCTGGTTCATCCAGTATCTCCTCTATTATCAAGAACCTCTCGTTTTTATTAATGTTTGTCCAATTTATACGTTTTTGGTTAATTGTATCAATTTGTCACTCCAGTATATAAGTTGGTTGGTATCTTTCCGTGCGGAGGTTAAATTTAATATGTTGCATCGCATGATCACTCAAAGGTGTGTATTCAATATAGAAGCTAACTAGTAAGGGGATCAACAAAAGACTTACGATTGTGAAGTCCAGTATTGACTGAGCATGCGGCCATAATATGTTTTTTTCGGTGGTCGATCTTTATCGGTCCTACCATTCAGGACTCGCATACCTTGATACTCAAGTTCTGTTACCAATTGGGTGCCTGGTCGATCCTTTCGAGACCTCTCCCCTCCTTGAGATTGTTGTGGAACACACCAATACATGTTATCTGCAGTTAGTATTTCATCATCCTCTGGTGAGAAAATCAAATTTGAATTAAAATCGCCGGTTATTATTATATTCCACGATGGTTCTGTGCTGCGAAAGCCCGTTATTACCTTACATAGTAGCGCATTTTTTTATCTTTTTGACTCAGAAGTTGGGTTGGGTATAATAATTAATCAGAATTGTCGTCTTATTATTAGTTACATTTTGTTCTGCAAGTTTAATTAGTTGAATGCTTGGATCAGGGGATTTAAGCTGTTCCGAGTTAATTTTTAAGGCTATTGACATATAGACTGAAAGGCCACCTATAGCTCGACCATAGCTTTTACATTTTTCTGCAGCAATAGTGTAATGGACATAGCCGGCTAGCGGGATATCTTCCTGCATCCAAGTTTCTTGCAAGGCAATTATATCACATTTAGCCCATTCTTCTAAGGCTAATCCGCCCTCTGAAAGTTTTTTCGCACCTGCAATGTTCCATGATACTACATGTATACCGTCATTAGCTGCGTGTCTCACATTTTCTCTATTTGGTCAGTTCTTCCGATTATCGCTTAGCAGACTGGGAAACCATTTCCAGTGGTCCATTATTATTGATGACTCCCTGGCTCGGTTGGCTTCCACTCCATGCCTCGGGCACCCCAGATGGGCAAGATAAAGGCCCAGAACTTCCTATCCACATCAACAGCGATGAAAGCTGTGAGGAAGAGATTGAGCTATCGTGCTCTTCAGGTTTCAATACCGATGTGGAGGATGATAACATTAGAGAAAGTGGAAGCTTAGAAGGGGCTTCTAAGGCATCCGAGTCCAACAGTATACCTCTGGACCCATTTGGGGAAGAAATGTTCGACCCCCTTCTAATTAAACACCCACTCTCCCCGGAATGGACCCCCTCACAACATATTGTTGACTACCTTTCATTCTGGCTTAGAAAGGAAATACCTCAAGAAGTCAGATCTAAACTTAGATCTGAATGCCCACGCCCATCCCTACCAAATAAAATTGCAATGACCCCAGAATTAGATCCTAAAGTTGTGGCTTTTATAGCCAAAAACATCAGGGACCCAAGGAAAGGTCTAGATAAAGGGCTAAAATCATGTCAGGATCGCCTTCTTGACGTGATAGGACCTCTTACTAAAATATTAGAAATGACAGAATCCGCCTATGTAGGGAATAACCAAATTGATGTGAAGGAACTAAGAGAATGGGTGCAAAGAACGATATGCCTTGTTGGCAATGCGAATACTGCCATCTCCACTGAAAGGAGAATAGGAGTTCTACTTAAGATAGATCCTAAACTCATCGAATTAGCTAAAAAAGACGGAGATGCCGAATCACAAGGACTACTCTTTGGCGGAGACTTCATCAAAGAAATGGCCAAATATGTGAGCACATTCAGCTCAATTCAGAAATCACAGAAAGAAATAAAAAAAGTATTCAGTGATAGAGTTTTTACCAGGGCCGGGAGAATGCGGGGTCGTTTCCCCGGCCGCGGAGCACAATCCTCAAGACCCTTCAACACCCACGGAGGAAGATTCTCCAACAACTACGGCTCCCAATTCTTCCCACAAAGACAGAAAAACCGAGGACGCACCTTCAGAGGCGAACGGAGACAACATTCCTTTTCTTCAGGTAGGAACCTTGAAAGACCATTCAGATATCCCTCCAAGGGTGGGAGGGAGATTACGCCAGTTCGCTGGGAACTGGAACTTAGTAACACAAGACAGTTGGGTCTTAGATACAGTGAAGGGTTACAAAATAGACTTTCTAGGTATCCCCTTTCAAACCTGTCACCCTCACGAGATTACTTTCTCTCTCAAAGACCGAGACCTAGTCTCCAAAGAAGTACAAGAACTATTACAAAAAGGTGCAATAATCAAGACGGAAATGAAAGGTTTACTCAGCAGTGTTTTTCTAGTGGAGAAGAAGAACAAAGAACAGAGACCTGTAATAAACCTAAAAGACTTAAATCGTTGGGTAATCTGCCAACATTTCAAGATGGAGGGTATCCACCTCCTATGAGACATCTTGAGAAAAGGGGATTGGCTTGCAAGTGAAGGTAGCAGAACACCAAGTGGCACAATTGGAAAGTAAAAACACTGATGAAAATCAAGGAAAATGTAAAGGAAATGTTAAGAAAACAAAATTAGTAGGAAATATAGAAGAGCTTAAGAAAAAGCCCCTTGTCATAATTGCGGCAGTATAGGACATTGGAAGAAAGAGTTTAAGTATCCACCAAGAGCTAATCCAGAAAATATATCATTGAATCCACGGGTGCAGCATGAGGTAATTCAACCGCAACAGCAGCAGATAGTTACTCAGCAAAGTCACGTGCCAGAACCGCCACTTCCACACAGTGTAAACCTACAGAGACACAGTGCAGAGACAGGATTCAGCGGAGGCGAGCAGGTAAATAGATCGCCCAGAGTGAATGTGAGTCCCCAGTATTGGTTACAAGAGGAAGGCGGGAGTGAGTTGGATGAAAGTTTCTGACGGTGCCTGAGAGAGGGAGAAGAGTGTGTGCTTGGAGCCACTCTTGAGGTAGATCAGTCTGGTCCATTTGTGAACGGAAAGATGAATGATGTAGAAATAACTTTCCTAGTTGACACTGGTGCTACCCGTTTTACTGTTAGATCAGTCGAAGTCCAAAATCTTCCTCTCTCTAGAGAGCACATCCAAGTTGTAGGCGTAGCTAATAGACAGATTAAAGCCGCCTTAACCCAACCAGTTGAAGTAGAAATTGGAAATTTCAAAGACATGCATCGATTTGTGGTGTGTGATAGTAGCCCCGTAAATCTGTTAGGAAGAGACATTTTGGTTAAGATGAACTGTGCCATATATTGTTCACCGGATGGCATAGAACTACAAACCCCAGATGAAGATAGCCTGTATAAAATGACCATGCTCATGATTGAGGCAGAACAAAATAATGTTTCCTGTGTTTGATTGAGAAAAGATACCTGATGAATTAAAAAAAGAGGTAGTGAAAGTGAAAGTGTGGGATTTCACATGAGAAGATATTGGTTTAATGAAAGATGTAGATCCTGTAAAAGTCTCTATAAAAGAAGGCGTGAGTTACCCGAACTTTCCCCAATAAAAAATGACAGCAGAAATAATAGAAGAAATAACTCCAGTGATAAAAAAATGATTGAGCAAGGCATACTGAGAGAAATAGAAAGTAGTCCTTGTAATTCACTGATAATGCGATTGAAAAAGCCAAATGGAACCTTTAGAATTGTACAGGATTTGAGAAAAATTAATAAGATTGTTGTCCCATGTTGTCCAATTGTACCAAATCCAGCAGTGATTTTATTTTAAATTCCCCATGATGCAGAATGGTACACTGTGATCGATTTGTGTAATGCGTTCTTTACTGTTCCATTACATCCTAAAAGCAAGCCAATATTTGCGTTCCGGTTCGGAGACCGTATTTGGGCATGGTGCCGAATTCCTCAAGGGTATACTGAAAGTCCATCTATCTTTAATCAGTTGCTAAAGAAATCACTAGAAAGTTTGAGCATGCCTGGAGAGTCTGTATTGGTTCAATACATTGACGATCTCCTAGTGGCATCGAAGACAAAAGTTGCATGTGTCACAGATACTGTTGCATTGCTGAATCATTTGGCAGAAGAGGGACATAAAGTGTCTCCATCTAAATTACAATTTTGTCAGAAAGAAGTGCAATACTTAGGTCATAAGATTGCCAAAGGAATTAGACAAGTCACTGCAGAAAGAATCAAAATGATACAAGGCATGCAGCCACCAACATCTCAAAGACAAGTAAGGATGTTCCTGGGAATGGTAGGATACTGTAGACAATGGATTAGTGGATCCTCACTGATAGCAAAGCCATTACAGAGATTAACTAGAGCAGATATCAGAGATCCTATAGTATTGACTGAAAACTGAGATGGAAGCATTTGAACAGCTAAAAACAAGCTAATGTGAAGCTCCAGCTTTAGGGATGCCTGACTGTGAAAAAGAGTTTGAACTGTACTGCAGTGAACGAGAAGGATGTGCATTGTCAGTACTAATTCAGAGACATGGAAAACTGAGAAAGCCAATTGCATATTTCTCAGCTGTTTTAGACCCAGTTGCAAAAGCGTTGCCAAGTTGTCTGAAAGCAGTAGCAGCTAGCAGTAGTAGCTTCCTCCATGTCCCTTCTTCAGACTCCTCGCTTCACACGTAAAAAGTGGGGCGGGGCCAGCTTTTCCACCCTGGCTCCAACCTTTTGGAACTCACTCCCTGATCACCTCCGCTCTGCTACTCAGTACCTTCCCTTTCGTAGAGATCTCAAAACATTCCTCTTCAGCCAGGCTTTTTCCTCTTAAATTCTTCTAATACCTCCTTTATCCTTCCTTTTGGTCTTTTTTTTCTGCAGTAGCCAATCCCCCCAGCGCCAAGAAACCGCAAGGTGTACGTTGCGCTCTAGAAATATTTTAAATTAGAAATTAGAAATTACAAGCGTAAGTCTAGAACAAAGTGAAGGAATAGTGATGGGATTTCCTGTGAGGGTGTATGTACCTCATTCCGTGAAGATTCTCCTCACTAGGAAAACACAGTACCTCACCAACAATAGAATGACTAAATATGAAAAGGTAATTCTAGGAGCAGAAAATGTGACAATCGCTAGATGCGTACATGTAAACCCTTCTACACTATTGCCAGATACCATGGAAACTAAAGTGAGAAATGTAGTTGATCACACAAATGCCTAGATGTTCTTGAATACTGTACCAAGCCAAGACCAGACATCAGAGATGAGCCATTGCCTCAATCAGATTTCGTAATGTTTGTTGATGGTTCATGTATAAGAACAAATGAAGGTGTTCTGAGTGCAGCATATGCAGTTTGCACAGTGGCAGATGTGCTGGAAGCATCTTGTCTGAAAGGAATTTGGTCTGCTCAAATAGCAGAATTGATTGCCTTGATTCGAGCATGTGAACTGGGAAAGGAGATTAAGGTTACCATAGTGACTGACAGTCAATATGGATTCGGAGTTGCCCATGACTACGGACAGCTGTGGTCCCAAAGAGGTTATTTGACTTCTGCAGGATCACCAATAGGTAATGACGAATTTGTGAGAATGTTGAGTGACGTAATTCAATTGCCTGACAAGATTGCTGTGGTAAAATGCGCAGCTCACAAGAAGGGGGATGATTATACCCGAGGTAACAGGTACGTAGACTCAATTGCAAAATATTGTGCTAACAATTTGGCCTCCATTGATTGGGACAGAGAAAAAGAGCATGTTTCAAGTTCTTTAATGCTAACCACAGTAGTTGAAACTGGCAGGAAGTGAGGCAAATGCAGGAAGAAGCTGATGAAGAAGAGAAAAATGTCTGGTTAAAAGCAGGATGCAGACAAAGAGAGGAAGATGAAATTTGGGTTTACAAAGATGAAAGACCAGTAATGCCCGATAGCATGATTTCAAACATGGCCCGAATGTATCATGGTCAAGCTCATGTTGGAAGAGATGCCATGCTTCGTCTATTAAGACAGACGTGGTACAATCCAAAGTTCCGGATGATTGCTGAAAGTCTGTGCCAGAGATGCCTGGTATGTCAGCAATTTAATCCAAACAGAAAAACAATTGTGAGTCTGAGAACCATAGGACGGGAGGGAGGTCCATTTACAAGAATGCAGTTGGATTTTATTGAACTTCCACCTTGTAACCGACTCAGTAATGTTTTGGTGATCATTTGTTTATTCTCTCGATCAATCAATCAATCATAACACTTGTATAGCGCGCTACTCACCCGGAAGGGTCTCAAGGCGCTTGGTGGAAGGGGGCCGCTACTGCTCGAACAGCCAGGTCTTGAGTTGTCTCCTGAAGGCGAGGTGGTCCTGGGTCATCCGAAGGTGGATGGGGAGGAAGTTCCATGTCTTGGCCGCCAGGTAGTAGAAGGATCTGCCTCCGGCGGTGGCTCTTCGGATGCGTGGTACGGCGGCGAGGGCGAGGGTGGCGGACCGTAGCTGGCGGGTGGGCGTGTGGAAGGTCAGGCGGTCGTTCAGGTACTTGGGGCCCAGGTCGTGGAGAGACTTGTGTGCGTGGGTGAGGAGCCTGAACGTGATCCTCTTGTTGACGGGGAGCCAGTGCAAGTTCCTCAGGTGGCTGGAGATGTGGATGCGTCGAGGGATGTCCAGGATGAGTCGGGCGGAGGCGTTCTGGATGCGTTGTAGTCTTTTCTGTAGCTTGGCTGTGGTTTCGGCGTAGAGGGTGTTTCCGTAGTCCATCCGGCTGGTGACGAGGGCTTGGGTGACCGTCTTCCTGGTTTCGATCGGGATCCATCGGAAGATCTTGCGGAGCATGCGGAGGGTGTGAAAGCATGAGGAGGAGACGGCGTTGACTTATCTGGTCATTGAGAGGGAGGAGTCCAGGATGAAGCCCAGGTTGCGTGCGTGGTCTGTCAGCTTGGGGGCGATGCCCAGGGCTGGGGGCCACCAGGAGTCGTCCCAGGCGGAAGGTGATGGTCCAAGGATGAGGACTTCCGTCTTGTCTGAGTTCAGTTTCAAGCGGCTGTTCTTCATCCACTCGGCGACGTTTTTCATCCCTTCGTGGAGGCTGGCTCTGGCGGTGTCGGGGTCTCTGGTGAGGGAGAGGATCAGCTGGGTGTCGTCGGCGTAGGAGATGATGTTGAGGTTGTGTTGGCGTGCGATGGCTGCGAGAGGTCTCATGTAGACGTTGAAGAGGGTGGGGCTGAGTGATGATCCTTGCGGGACGCCGCAGATGACTTCGGTGGCCTCGGAACGAAACGGGGGGAGGTGGACTCTTTGTGTTCTTCCAGCGTGGAACGAGATGATCCACTTCAATGCCTTCTCTTGGATGCCGGTGTTGCTGAGGCGTTGGACTAGGTTGCGGTGGCAGACCGTGTCAAACGCAGCGGAGAGGTCCAGGAGGATGAGTGCCGCTGTTTCCCCGTTGTCGAGAAGGGCTCGGATGTCGTCGGTGGCTGCGATGAGGGCGGACTCGGTGCTGTGGTTGGCTCTGAAGCCGGACTGCGAAAGGTCAAGGGATCCATTCGTCTCGAGGATGTCGGCAATCTTGCAGTGGAAAAAAGAGGCGAGGGAGTCTCAGAGATCTTGTGACGGAGTGATGTCGTTGTTGCCGGTGCTGAGGTTGTAGAACTCCTTGACGATGCGGAAGAGTTCCTTGCTGTCGTGGGCGTTGTTGTCTAGTCGATCCTTCAGTGATTTCTTCTTGGTGGTGCGGATGAGCTGGTGGTGCTTGCGGGTCGTGTGTTTGAAGGCGGTCATGTTGTTAGTGGTCCGGTCGAGGAGCCAGGCTATCTCGAGGGTGCGACAGGTCTTTTTGGAGTCCTTGAGTTCGTCGGTGAACCAGGGGGCCTTCTTGCTTCTGGGTTTGCTGGGAGGGTTCTTCAGTGGTGCGAGGTCGTCGGCGCAGGCGGTCAGCCACTGTGTGAAGTTGCGGGCTGCTTCGTTGGGGTCCGGTGTGCTGGCAGGTGGGTTCCGGCTGAGGGAGGTGGTGAGCTGGTCGGCGGTGATCTTGCTCCAACTTCTGTGAGGAACCTGTTGCGGGTGGTGGTGGGTAGTGGTTTTTCTGAAGCTGAAGTGGACGCAGCTGTGGTCAGTCCAGTGAAGTCCGGTGGAGTGGCTGAAGGCGATGTGCTTGCTGGCTGAGAAGATGGGGTCAAGCGTGTGGCCGGCGTAGTGGGTGGGGGTGTTGACCAGTTGCTTGAGTCCGAGATTGGCGAGGTTGTCCAGCAGGTCGGCGGTGTTGCGGTCCTTGATGTTCTCCAGGTGGAAGTTGAGGTCCCCTAGGAGGATGTAGTCGGCGGAGGGGAGGGTGTGAGGGCTGATGAAGTCCGTGATGTCTTCGCTGAATTGTGTGCATGGTCCCGGGGGTCTGTAGATGAGGGTGCCTCTGAGGGTCGTCTTTGGGTCGGTGTGAATCTGGAAGTGGAGGTGTTCGGCGGCGGTGAAGGTGTCGTCGGCTTCGCTCGTGATGCGGATGGTGTTCTTGTGGACAATGGCGATGCCTCCTCCGGTCTGGTTGACGCGGTCCTTCCTGATGATCTTGTATCCATCCGGGATGGCGATGGCAATGTCGGGGGCTGAGGAGGCGTTCATCCATGTTTCCGTGAGGAACGCGACGTCTGGTGATGTGGTGTCGAGCAGGTTCCAAAGTTCGACGGCGTGTCTGTGGACGGAGCGGGTGTTGAGCAGGATGCACTTGAGGTGGTTGCTGGGGTTCGGCTTGGCTGGCGCGGTGCATGTTCGGAGGCAGGTGAACTTGCAGGTTGCGCAGGTGAAGGGTCCGTGGAAGCGTTTCGGGGCGGCCCGGCAGCAGGCGGGGTTCCGGCCGGCATTGAATGCGTTGAGGGCGGCGGCGTCGTAGGTCTGTCGGGTCGTCTTGCGTCGGTGGGGTCCAGGGGTCCTGGCGGTGGGCACGGTCCAGGCGCGGACGGGCGCGGACGGGCTTACCTTTGGCGCGCCTTCGGCGCACAATCGGCGCGCCCGCTGCGCGTACGCTCAGTCGCCATTTAAGACTAAGTGGGAGGGAGGGGTAGCTGGGAGGCGGGAGCGGGGAGGGCACAGAAAAAAGGGGGCGTAGCCGCGTGAACGGCGACGGCGGGAAGCGGGGACAGGGGCGGGGAAGGCGCAGGGGGAGACGGCAAGATTTACAAGAGGCAAGAAATACAAATACAAAAATGCAACAGTACAAACAACTGAATATACGGCGGAAACTGCGGGGGCAACGAGTAGCGAGGCAGGCAGCTAGGCAGGCGTCAAAGCGAGGCTGCGAGCAGCAGCAAGGGGCACACACACAGCTGGTGGCCATGCGGCACGGGGGTGTCCTGGGAACAGGTCACACTCACCTGCGCCGCGCGGTCGCCATTTAAGGACAAGTGGGAGGGAGGAGCAGCTGGGAGGTGGGAGCGGGGAGGGCACAGAAAAAAGGGGGCGTGGCCACGTGAACGGCGGCGGCAGCAAGCGGGGACAGTGGCGGGGAAGGCGCAGGGGGAGACGGCAAGATTTACAAGAGGCAAGAAATACAAATACAAAAATGCAACAGTACAAACAACTGAAAATACGGCAGAAACTGCGGGGGCAACGAGTAGCGAGGCAGGCAGCTAGGCAGGCGTCAAAGCGAGGCTGCGAGCAGCAGCGAGGGGCACACACACAGCTGGTGGCTGTGCGGCGCGGGGGTGTCGATAGGTAGAGGCCTTCCCCACAAGGAGAAATCATGGGCTAACTGTTGCAAAATTGCTTTTACGTGAGATAATCCAGAGGTTCGGATTTCCAGTAAAGATCGTAACTGATCGTGGCACTCACTTTCAAAATGAACTAATGCAGATGATATGTGAAGCCCTGGACATTCATCAGAAACTGCATTGTGCTTACAGACCTGAAGCTTCAGGAGTAGTTGAACAAGTAAATGGAACCGTTAAAAACAGGATTGCAAAAATGTGTTTGGCAACAGGACTAAAGTGGCCAGACGCCTTACCACTTGTTTTGATGACATTAAGGAGCATACCTGACAGAAAGACTGGATTGAGTCCACATGAGATTTTAATGGGCAGGGTGATGAGACAAGCATTTGTACCAGTTGATAAACTGTTAACTATTAATGATGACATCATACTGGATTACTGCAAAAACCTGTCTGACGTGGTGACTTCTGTGTTTCATCAGGTGGGAACTGAATCAAACACGAAAGAGAAAAATTCCAGCTCATGATCTAGTTCCTGGAGACTGGGTTCGTATAAAAGTACATCGCAGAAGAAAGTGGCTGGTGCCTCGTTGGCAGAGACCAAGACAAGTCATATTGATCAGCACCACTGCAGTTAAATGTGCTGGAGTAAAAAGATGGGTGCACGCATTGGTGTGCCTAAACCTGAGAATCCAAAAGAGGAAGGTGAAAGCACAACTGATTCTGACTCTGAAGGTGAACCAGAGGGAAGTCCAGATACTGAAGCTCGACAGGAATGTCGACATCTAGAAGTATCAGATGCAAGTTCAGCATCTGAAGGAGAAGGAGAAATTGTCGAAATTCTGAAGATCGAGATTTGGTAGAGACTAACACCAGTAAGGACACTGAGCAAGGTAAAGATAAAACTGGTGATCAAGAAAATACTGAAGAACAGTCTGAAAGCTCTGAAAGCAGGAACGAAAATCCTGACACTGGAAAAGAGCAAAGAAGTCACGATAAGGATGAGATTCTAAGTACCAGCTATGGAGATGTTCCTAACAGAGTGAAAGAACTGTAAAAAAAAAAACTGATTCTGAAAAAGAAAAAGACATTATAAAGTTTGTCATAAATAAAACTGTCAAAGAAACTAAAAGTGAAACTGACGATAGTGCAGATGAAACTCCATTGAGAAAGAGTTCAAGAAAAAGGGCTTGGAGAGTGGAACATAACACCACGGAGCCTAAGACAAAAAGAGTTTGTAAAGGAGATAATTGGCCAAAAGAGACTGATGGACTGAGATTTAAACTGGTTAACAAAGCGAGAAAGCAAGAAGATCAAGTAAATGAAATAACCAGTCAAAAGGAGTTGTTGGGAAAAAGAATAGAAGTTGTTCAAAGGCCAAAAAGAGTGAGAAGACCAAATCAAAAATACAAATCACCTGAGTGGTCCTATATCATTCTACTCCTATTGAAGAAGTAAACAGTAGCCAAGAGAACTTAAGCTGCCCAAAGTCAATTGGGAAGAGTGAGTTGAAGAACCGGATTAACCCACTTACAGGGTCTCGGCGGCGGGGGAACCGCCCAAATCTTCCATACCCTTCATACGTAGTAAAAGGAGACACAGGAGCCTTTGTCTGCAGGAGGAACCCAGATTTATTTCAATAGCCCGGGCTATGGAACAGAGTCCCAAGCTAGTCAGAGACAAAACCCAGGAGGCTGCTACTTTACTCTGTAGCTTACAAGCCTTTTATACATTTCTCATACCATTCTTTTGGCTGTCAGTCCATTGTCCAATCAGGGCAGTGTTTGTAGTTGATAGCTTGATCAAGGCGATGCTTGTAGTTGGTGACCTGGTCAAGGCTGAGTACACAGAGCATTGTCCACTCTATGCTTGTAGTTGGTGACCTGGTCAAGGCTTGGTACACAGAGCATTGTCCACTCTATGCTTTGATCAGGGCCCTTTCTTTCAGGTCATTGTTCAATTGCCTGTTCAAAGCCTGGTCTTTCAAGTCATTTGTTTATTTACCCTGATTAGAGTCCAGCAGTCAGACCATTGTCTAGATAACCTGATCACTGTGTCAAGGATGTTTTATCAGGCTGGGAGCAGGAGAGGTGAGGGCCATGTGGCTTTCTGATGAACTGAAGAGAACAGGGGGTTCGGCGGGTGACAGTTTCTGGGCAGAAATGCAGGCCTGCAAAGGTGAATTTTGTCGTGCTGATAGAATTTTCCTCGTACATCAGGAAAAATGACCAGGTGGGTTCTTTGAAAGTGTTTGCCACGAGATGGCAATGCAAAAACCAATGGAGTCCTGTTAAAAATGATTGTTAATCGAAAAATTATTTTCCTCAGACGCTCCTTTTGCCATAGAGTGGCAAATACTTTAGGAAATGTCAATGTTCATAAGGCCATCTTTTTCTTGCTGGATCATTACCATCATATTGGTGTTTGTGAATGCTTGATGGCGGAGGGCTAAGGGAAGAGCATCAACCCAAGTGACACCTGTCTTGGCTACTATCTTGGCCATTTTAGTTTTTAGGATGCCATTGTAGACCTCCACTAGACCTGCTGACGGGGGGTGGTTAGCTACATGACATTTTTGTTTTATACCCAATGCTGAATGTGATGGGGTTTAGTACAGTGCATCTCTTGATGTTAATGCGGCTGGCAGAAAGAATTAGTTCATATCCTGTGAGTCATGAGCTAGTGAGGTACTGTGTCTTGGTGTTGTTGAGCAAGGTATCTACTGCATGTGTGACCATTAAGGTCAAGGGTGAAGACATAACAATACCTGCACTCTGGCAGACCATAAGTGCAGCAGCAGCAGTTGCGCGTAAACATCCAGGGAGGGCTCGGGCTACAGTTGTCCATGGGAGCCCTCTCTCTGGCATCTAGAGCTAAAAGAGGTTTGACAATGGCCGAGAAGTTAGGGATCCATTGTCTGTAAAAGGAACTGAGGCCTATAAAGGCACGTACTTGTTTATGTGTCAACGGGGGAGGCATGGAGGTAATAAGGGACACTCAGTCAGCGGTAAGTTGTCTTTCCTCCTTAAAAAAAAATTCATAAATACAGGAGTCAATATGAGCAGGCCTTGTCTTCGCCTCATGGCGCCACAGAAGTCAGCATAGGAAAAGCTCAGCCAAAATCAACGGATAGCCAAATGAACCGATGCAGACATGTTAGCTCAAGGCCTCATCTGTAAACAAAGCCAGTAGCGTGGAGACACCCGAAGCAATTAACGCAGTTTTCCAGCATTTGCTTTTTCTGACCACACACACATATAGCCTGTGCAGAAGAGATCAGCTTGACTACATCTAAGGGCGAAGACAACCACGACGAGTCTCCATATGAAGAACTCCCACAATCACTGTCCAGGATTGTCAGTGTGTCTGCTAATGCATTAATATCCACACTACTGACAGTATTCAGAAAAGTAAAAGGAGGAAAAGGAGAATAATCTGCAGTGCCCCCCGCCTTACACAACACCCCTGTATGGAAGGACTGGACAGGGCAGTATGAATCAGTAGTGCAGCTTGTGCAGTGGCACTGGGGTCCAGTGATGTGAAGGGCCCACTGCACCCATTTATAGCTGTTTTTTTAATGTATTTATGTTTTATTACTATTACATTCTTTGCCTGCTTTAGTGCCTAAGACTCCATTGCTACACCACCGGCAATAGACCTGGACTAAAATGTTAGATCTTGATTTGCATATACACGTCCAATCACAACTCACACAGTTAGCAGTAAATGTCTCTTAGATTTACTTTCCCTATAAAGACTGCTTAACCCTTCTCCATTCTGCTACACTGGAAAACTAGGCAGGTTGGGGACCAGAAGCACCGTAACATATGCTTGGACATGGCCGGACACCAGGAGCACACACACACTCCCTGTACATTCAGGCAAAGCTCTGCTCTGGGTGGCACATGACCAGTGCCCTCCTGAAGATGTCAGTTCTCTACCGCTGAGAGGCAGAGGAAAACTGTTGACGGGTGGCGCCCAGTCATCATGACTGCCACATGACAATTCTTGACAGTCCTCGCCTCTTTATCCTGCGGGTTGACTTGCATCAAGCATCCCATGGATGCAATCAACAGCCACACAAAATGTTTTATAAATATGGAAGGCTTAGCCCCTGGAGCGCACCACTCCAAAACCATAGCATTTGTGTTGCACGGATCCAAGCACATACCTCCGTGCAACTTAATGAATCCGCATTTTGTGAAAATTCACTTTTGCTCTGGAACAAACCCTTCGTGAACTGGCCCCATTGTTTCTTAAGAGTGCGTTGAAAGTGTGATTTATGTTTTAAGTTGTACTGCTTTGTTTATTGCTTCTGGTTCCAGTCCTCAACGCGTTGAAACTTAAAATGGGGAAATGCCTCAGCAATGTTCTTTTCATTCATTTAAAAATGTCAGTAAACATCGTTTAAAGGCTATTCGGGTTTTACATCTCTTGTTTCTTCAGTATTTTTTTTTTAGTCTTTATTGTTTAGTTAGTTAAAACCATAACATATTTTCTTTACAGTATTCAAGCAAGATTAAAAAATGCGTTCTCCTAAAAAAAACATCAATATAAATTAGTAAAAAAAGTTCCAAATAATGTCTTTCTTAAAACCTTGTTATATAAGACCTCCTTCCGGTTTAATCCTATGTATTAATAAGTTTTTAATAAAATTAAGTTGTCGCTGACATACTTATTTTCAAGCATTTCTCAAAAGCCAACAAAAACTTTACCATCTTACAGTTCATTTGGGAAGCCATTGAATCCTAACCACCAATGATTGCAGTCCTGCATGTACGTATTCTCTGAGCCAAAAAGATGTTCTTCAGGAAATACCCTCATTCCTTGTTCAGCTTCTTACAGTGACATATTATGTGAATTAGATCTTCCTTTGTATTACCGCAAAGACGACAATCAGAGGATTCAATGTGCTTCCACGTTGGTTCATCAGCAAGAGTTGGAAATTTGCCGAAGCGCAAAGCCATCAATCTTTTTTTAATAAAGGTAGAGTAAGTTGTGCCCAAATAAGGCGCCGGAGTGGGAGTTTTATAACTATTGATCACAGTCCATGAATGAGAACGATGTGAAAAAATGTCTTTATCGGTGATCAATGAATGACATTTGGCGGCTTTATTTAATGCTTGTTTAAGTGAAGTAAATGGCAGATTTTTATCCCATAAGTTAGAAGAGCAGGTTCCAGTGCATGAGACAGAAATTGATTTGCCTCGCATTTTCGTTGCATTTCCAGTTCCTGCCATAGAAATTTGTTGAGATTATTATCGCTGGCATTTGTCTTAATTCTATACCACACCTTTATGCATGTATTAAGTCTTCCCAGTGATTCGTTCATTAGACCGAATTCTAATCGTATTTGCGCTGGTGAGGCTGACCTGGGAAGTTGGAAGACCTTTTTATAAATTTTGGTTATTAAGTTGTTTAGTAATTCGGAATCCTTACCGTGCATTGCAACACTTGCATAAGCTAAGATGGGTAATGTTTTACTGGCAATCACAGTTAAAAGCGGCTTTAAGGATGGGCCTTCCAATTTTTTTGACAATGTACTAAATGCATGTATTAAGGCCCCAGCTCTTTGTGTCAAATAATTTTTCTGCTCTTTTAGGACTAGTTTATCGTCGATGTGATATCCCAGATATTTATAGTGGGATACCTTTTCCGAAATTTTTCCTTCCAGCCGAATGTTGTGATGTGCATATCGTCGATTGGTGATTAACATTGTTTTAGTTTTTGATGAATTAAGGGCCAGCTTATTTATGGACAGGAAATCAGAGAGTTCTCTTAGCTGCCTGGACAGACCGACTTTAGTTAAACTCAAAAGGACAATTTCATCTGCATATGCTAGATGTGTGAGTTGTAATTTGCCGAGTTTAGGAGAATGAGAGTTACAGTTATCTAGTTTTCCGGAAAGATCTGAGATGAATAAATTAAATAAATGTGGAGCAAGGACGCAGCCCTGTTTTAATCCGATTGTGGTATGCACTTTTCTCGATAGGCGGGATCCGTCTCCAAGTTTTACTTGCGTCCATGTATCCGTGTAAACACCCCTTAATATGCTCTCCGGTATCGCCCATGCTCTCAGCTTTGCCCACAGCAGGTTCCGGTCCACACTGTCAAAGGCAGATTGCAAATCTATAAAACACAGGTGCAGGTCCTGTTTCGTTCGCTGGCATCTTTCGGCCACCATGGTGATAGATAAAATGTTCGAGATTGTTCCGATACCTTCTCTGAACCCCGTTTGGTTAATGGGACTCCATTGTCCAATCAGGGCAGTGTTTGTAGTTGATAGCTTGATCAAGGCGATGCTTGTAGTTGGTGACCTGGTCAAGGCTGAGTACACAGAGCATTGTCCACTCTATGCTTGTAGTTGGTGACCTGGTCAAGGCTTGGTACACAGAGCATTGTCCACTCTATGCTTTGATCAGGGCTCTTTCTTTCAGGTCATTGTTCAATTGCCTGATCAAAGCCTGGTCTTTCAAGTCATTTGTTTATTTACCCTGATTAGAGTCCAGTAGTCAGACCATTGTCTAGATAACCTGATCACTGTGTCAAGGATGTTTTATCAGGCTGGGAGCAGGAGAGGAAAAATGAATCATTCACTCGGGGTGAGGGCCATGTGGCTTTCTGATGAACTGAAGAGAACAGGGGGTTCGGCGGGTGACAGTTTCTGGGCAGAAATGCAGGCCTGCAAAGGTGAATTTTGTCGTGCTGATAGAATTTTCCTCGTACATCAGGAAAAATGACCAGGTGGGTTCTGTGAAAGTGTTTGCCACGAGATGGCAATGCAAAAACCAATGGAGTCCTGTTAAAAATGATTGTTAATCGAAAAATTATTTTCCTCAGACGCTCCTTTTGCCATAGAGTGGCAAATACTTTAGGAAATGTCAATGTTCATAAGGCCATCTTTTTCTTGCTGGATCATTACCATCATATTGGTGTTTGTGAATGTTTGATGGCGGAGGGCTAAGGGAAGAGCATCAACCCAAGTGACACCTGTCTTGGCTACTATCTTGGCCATTTTAGTTTTTAGGATGCCATTGTAGACCTCCACTAGACCTGCTGACTGGGGGTGGTTAGCTACATGACATTTTTGTTTTATACCCAATGCTGAATGTGGTGGGGTTTAGTACAGTGCATCTCTTGATGTTAATGCGGCTGGCAGAAAGAATTAGTTCATATCCTGTGAGTCATGAGCTAGTGAGGTACTGTGTCTTGGTGTTGTTGAGCAAGGTATCTACTGCATGTGTGACCATTAAGGTCAAGGGTGAAGACATAACAATACCTGCACTCTGGCAGACCATAAGTGCAGCAGCAGCAGTTGCGCGTAAACATCCAGGGAGGGCTCGGGCTACAGTTGTCCATGGGAGCCCTCTCTCTGGCATCTAGAGCTAAAAGAGGTTTGACAATGGCCGAGAAGTTAGGGATCCATTGTCTGTAAAAGGAACTGAGGCCTATAAAGGCACGTACTTGTTTATGTGTCAACGGGGGAGGCATGGAGGTAATAAGGGACACTCAGTCAGCGGTAAGTTGTCTTTCCTCCTTAAAAAAAAAATCATAAATACAGGAGTCAATATGAGCAGGCCTTGTCTTCGCCTCATGGCGCCACAGAAGTCAGCATAGGAAAAGCTCAGCCAAAATCAACGGATAGCCAAATGAACCGATGCAGACATGTTAGCTCAAGGCCTCATCTGTAAACAAAGCCAGTAGCGTGGAGACACCCGAAGCAATTAACGCAGTTTTCCAGCATTTGCTTTTTCTGACCACACACACATATAGCCTGTGCAGAAGAGATCAGCTTGACTACATCTAAGGGCGAAGACAACCACGACGAGTCTCCATATGAAGAACTCCCACAATCACTGTCCAGGATTGTCAGTGTGTCTGCTAATGCATTAATATCCACACTACTGACAGTATTCAGAAAAATAAAAGGAGGAAAAGGAGAATAATCTGCAGCGCCCCCCGCCTTACACAACACCCCTGTGTGGAAGGACTGGACAGGGCAGTATGAATCAGTAGTGCAGCTTGTGCAGTGGCACTGGGGTTCAGTGATGTGAAGGGCCCACTGCACCCATTTATAGCTGTTTTTTTTATGTATTTATGTTTTATTACTATTACATTCTTTGCCTGCTTTAGTGCCTAAGACTCCATTGCTACACCACCGGCAATAGACCTGGACTAAAATGTTAGATCTTGATTTGCATATACACGTCCAATCACAACTCACACAGTTAGCAGTAAATGTCTCTTAGATTTACTTTCCCTATAAAGACTGCTTAACCCTTCTCCATTCTGCTACACTGGAAAACTAGGCAGGTTGGGGACCAGAAGCACCGTAACATATGCTTGGACATGGCCGGACACCAGGAGCACACACACACTCCCTGTACATTCAGGCAAAGCTCTGCTCTGGGTGGCACATGACCAGTGCCCTCCTGAAGATGTCAGTTCTCTACCGCTGAGAGGCAGAGGAAAACTGTTGACGGGTGGCGCCCAGTCATCATGACTGCCACATGACAATTCTTGACAGTCCTCGCCTCTTTATCCTGCGGGTTGACTTGCATCAAGCATCCCATGGATGCAATCAACAGCCACACAAAATGTTTTATAAATATGGAAGGCTTAGCCCCTGGAGCGCACCACTCCAAAACCATAGCATTTGTGTTGCACGGATCCAAGCACATAACTCCGTGCAACTTAATGAATCCGCATTTTGTGAAAATTCACTTTTGCTCTGGAACAAACCCTTCGTGAACTGGCCCCATTGTTTCTTAAGAGTGCGTTGAAAGTGTGATTTATGTTTTAAGTTGTACTGCTTTGTTTATTGCTTCTGGTTCCAGTCCTCAACGCGTTGAAACTTAAAATGGGGAAATGCCTCAGCAATGTTCTTTTCATTCATTTAAAAATGTCAGTAAACATTGTTTAAAGGCTATTCGGGTTTTACATCTCTTGTTTCTTCAGTATTTTTTTTTTAGTCTTTATTGTTTAGTTAGTTAAAACCATAACATATTTTCTTTACAGTATTCAAGCAAGATTAAAAAATGCGTTCTTCTAAAAAAAATGACATCAATATAAATTAGTAAAAAAAGTTCCAAATAATGTCTTTCTTAAAACCTTGTTATATAAGACCTCCTTCCGGTTTAATCCTATGTATTAATAAGTCTTTAATAAAATTAAGTCGTCGCTGACATACTTATTTTCAAGCATTTCTCAAAAGCCAACAAAAACTTTACCATCTTACAGTTCATTTGGGAAGCCATTGAATCCTAACCACCAATGATTGCAGTCCTGCATGTACGTATTCTCTGAGCCAAAAAGATGTTCTTCAGGAAATACCCTCATTCCTTGTTCAGCTTCTTACAGTGACATATTATGTGAATTAGATCTTCCTTTGTATTACCGCAAAGACGACAATCAGAGGATTCAATGTGCTTCCACGTTGGTTCATCAGCAAGAGTTGGAAATTTGCCGAAGCGCAAAGCCATCAATCTTTTTTTAATAAAGGTAGAGTAAGTTGTGCCCAAATAAGGCGCCGGAGTGGGAGTTTTATAACTATTGATCACAGTCCATGAATGAGAACGATGTGAAAAAATGTCTTTATCGGTGATCAATGAATGAAATTTGGCGGCTTTATTTAATGCTTGTTTAAGTGAAGTAAATGGCAGATTTTTATCCCATAAGTTAGAAGAGCAGGTTCCAGTGCATGAGACAGAAATTGATTTGCCTCGCATTTTCGTTGCATTTCCAGTTCCTGCCATAGAAATTTGTTGAGATTATTATCGCTGGCATTTGTCTTAATTCTATACCACACCTTTATGCATGTATAAAGTCTTCCCAGTGATTCGTTCATTAGACCGAATTCTAATCGTATTTGCGCTGGTGAGGCTGACCTGGGAAGTTGGAAGACCTTTTTATAAATTTTGGTTATTAAGTTGTTTAGTAATTCGGAATCCTTACCGTGCATTGCAACACTTGCATAAGCTAAGGTGGGTAATGTTTTACTGGCAATCACAGTTAAAAGCGGCTTTAAGGATGGGCCTTCCAATTTTTTTGACAATGTACTAAATGCATGTATTAAGGCCCCAGCTCTTTGTGTCAAATAATTTTTCTGCTCTTTTAGGACTAGTTTATCGTCGATGTGATATCCCAGATATTTATAGTGGGATACCTTTTCCGAAATTTTTCCTTCCAGCCAAATGTTGTGATGTGCATATCGTCGATTGGTGATTAACATTGTTTTAGTTTTTGATGAATTAAGGGCCAGCTTATTTATGGACAGGAAATCAGAGAGTTCTCTTAGCTGCCTGGACAGACCGACTTTAGTTAAACTCAAAAGGACAATTTCATCTGCATATGCTAGATGTGTGAGTTGTAATTTGCCGAGTTTAGGAGAATGAGAGTTACAGTTATCTAGTTTTCCGGAAAGATCTGAGATGAATAAATTAAATAAATGTGGAGCCAGGACGCAGCCCTGTTTTAATCCGATTGTGGTATGCACTTTTCTCGATAGGCGGGATCCGTCTCCAAGTTTTACTTGCGTCCATGTATCCGTGTAAACACCCCTTAATATGCTCTCCGGTATCGCCCATGCTCTCAGCTTTGCCCACAGCAGGTTCCGGTCCACACTGTCAAAGGCAGATTGCAAATCTATAAAACACAGGTGCAGGTCCTGTTTCGTTCGCTGGCATCTTTCGGCCACCATGGTGATAGATAAAATGTTCGAGATTGTTCCGATACCTTCTCTGAACCCCGTTTGGTTAATGGGACTCAGTTCTCTTTCTCCCGACCAAGTTACCAGACCTTTTAGCACCAACGATGCGAAGTATTTGGCTTCAACATCCTGTAGCGCAATTAGTCGGTAATTTAGCGGATTAGTTCTTTCTCCGCCTTTGTATATTGGCGTAATTAAGAAACCTTGCCAGCTATCCGGTACTAGGTTGTTGGACTGCACGTCTGCGAAGAGTTTCTCCAGGCGGATGCTCCAGTACTCAGGTGCATGTTTGTAAATAGCTTGCGGGATACCATTAGGCCCCGGTGCCCCATTGCTTTTACCCTTTTTGAATATTTTTATTATTTCGTCTGCAGAAAAAGTACCGTATATTGCTGGCGATATTGATGATTTGCTTGGGTCTGTTGTTAAAAACTGACTACAACATTCTTCCTCAATTATCAATGTACTTGGTATTTTCAACATGAGGTGTTTCCCTGGTGGTTTTGATGAATTTTCTTTAAATTTTGACGAGAGAAAAGTAGCCCATTCTGTTTCCAACACATTCGATGTAAGAATATTTCGATGTCTCGTTAATTGATTTATTATTTTCCAAAATCTATTTGAATTTTGATGCTTTGCGCTAAAAAACAATTTGGACCAAAAACTCTCGTTTATCCTTTTTTTGAATGCCCAGACCTCCTTTTTGTATATTTTCCTTTGTAGGAGAAATATATCCAATTGATGCCCATCTTTATCATTCAACTGCATCTTCTTTTGGGTTCTTCGTAAGTCCCTTCTTAGATCTTGCAACTCCTTCGGCAGTTTACTATTTGGACCGATTCTCTTGGCCTTCATATCTGGTACTTTCATTTTTGGCTTTAGTTTCTCCAGGAAAAGGCTCCATGCTTGTATCTGATTCATTGGGACGGTTCCTGGTTCATCCAGTATCTCCTCTATTATCAAGAACCTCTCGTTTTTATTAGTGTTTGTCCAATTTATACGTTTTTGGTTAATTGTATCCATTTGTCCCTCCAGTATATAAGTTGGTTGGTATCTTTCCGTGCGGAGGTTAAATTTAATATGTTGCATCGCATGATCACTCAAAGGTGTGTATTCAATATAGAAGCTAACTAGTAAGGGGATCAACAAAAGTCTTACGATTGTGAAGTCCAGTATTGACTGAGCATGCGGGCCATAACATGTTTTTTTCGGTGGTCGATCTTTATCGGTCCTACCATTCAGGACTCGCATACCTTGATACTCAAGTTCTGTTACCAATTGGGTGCCTTGTCGATCCTTTCGAGACCTCTCCCCTCCTTGAGATTGTTGTGGAACACACCAATACATGTTATCTGTAGTTAGTATTTCATCATGCTCTGGTGAGAAAATCAAATTTGAATTAAAATCGCCGGTTATTATTATATTCCACGATGGTTCTGTGCTGTGAAAGCCCGTTATTACCTTACATAGTAGCGCATTTTTTATCTTTTTGACTCGGAAGTTGGGTTGGGTATAATAATTAATCAGAATTGTCGTCTTATTATTAGTTACATTTTGTTCTGCAAGTTTAATTAGTTGAATGCTTGGATCAGGGGTTTTAAGCTGTTCCGAGTTAATTTTTAAGGCTATTGACACATAGACTGAAAGGCCACCTATAGCTCGACCATAGCTTTTACATTTTTCTGCAGCAACAGTGTAATGGACGTAGCCGGCTAGCGGGATATCTTCCTGCATCCAAGTTTCTTGCAAGGCAATTATATCACATTTAGCCCATTCTTCTAAGGCTAATCCGCCCTCTGACAGTTTTTTCGCACCTGCAATGTTCCATGATACTACATGTATACCGTCATTAGCTGCGTGTCTCACATTTTCTCTATTTGGTCAGTTCTTCCGCTTATCGCTTAGCAGACTGGGAAGCCATTTCCTGTGGTCCATTATTATTGATGACTCCCAGGCTCGGTCGGCTTCCACTCCATCCTGAGAGAGAACTATGTCGCTTCTGCCTTTAGCATTATATAAAATTGAATATACTGGCTTTTGAGGACGAAGTTTATCCAAATTCCGGGGAAGTAGCTGTCTACTTGGTTTCTTTAAGGGAAACGGATAACGTGGAGCACTGGGCAATGACAATTGTATGCCCCATGTTTGAAACAAGTCGGAACTTCCTAATATTAGTTGCACTATCCCTGGGGTTTTCCAAGTGGTTAATGTTTGTTCATCTGTTTCATCCTTAATCCCTCTTAGAAATTGTACTGATTCGAGATCTGTGGTTTTAATATCACTTAATTCCGTGATTTCAGCCATAAGTTTCAAGATGTTACTCCTATTCAATATATCATGAGAACCCTGTGTCTTGTATTCCGGTGTCCAAATTATTTGATGCTGGTCTTCACCAGGCTTAGCGGAGCCTGTCCTTAAGTCTTTAACTTCCAGCTGATTTGATTGCATAATTTCCCTGTTCATTATAGTAAAGCTTAATTTACCCTGATTCGAAACGCACTGTGTTTCTAATGCGGGTCTTGGTAAATGACGTTGGGTATTTTCTGTAATATCTTGGACTCCCGTTTCTGTCAATATATGTGATGAGGAGACAGTCATTTCCTTTTCCACTACTTCTGTAAGGTGTTCCATATGCGATTGACTGTTTCCGCTATCTAATACCCCTTTTATATCAGCTGGATTATTTATAGTCTGCAGCATTTGAGGTTTTAGCATAGTTATTATCTCGGTTGATTTTCGGTGCTCCTCTATATTATGGCTTCCGAAAACTAAAGAATTATATTGGGGTTGCACACTCTTCTGAATGGGTTTTGACTGCGTGATCTCTTTAAAGCAGTGATCATTGTTTTTTTCCTGATTTTTGGATTTATTGAAGTTTTCGTCGGAGCCAATGGTAGTTGTATAGTTGGTTCTTGACGACGCTTTCAGCTGAGTTTCCACCGTATATGCGGAGCTTATCTCACTTCCTAATTGTTGGGAGCCCTTAAGTTCATTTTCGGTCATAGGATTCACGTCGATTGTCTTATCATATGTTCCTGTGACTGCCGAACTATTTTCCCTTATTTGATCCTCATTTGTTATTCCTGCGTTTATTTTTGAGAAAATGGGGTATATTCTAATGCAAGACTGTGGGTCTGCGTAGCATTTTTTGTTCCTGGCTTTCCGTTCTTTTTTTCTTTGTCTCTTTATTGGTTTTTGCTTTATTGGCTCTGAAGCAATTTCCTCGATCATAACTATTTTGTTGGTGTCATCCCTAGTTATAACTTTACCAGACTTAAAGATTTGTTCCTCATTATCTTGCTCTGGAGGGGAATCATTGTTGGTTTGTAGTTGCTGCTTAATTATCGGGTATCCATGTTGGTCTGTCTCTGTGGCTGGGTTGATAAGACGTTTGTTTAAGGTAAGGATCTGTTCTAGTATAATTGGTAATGAGCTCAGTTTATCTAGAACTGGTCCACAGGTACAAGCTGGTTCTGGCTGAAAAGTATCGGATTGTGCTCTTTTAATTAAATTGTTTAGATTGTCCAATTTCGTATTTATCCCAGCTATATATGATGCAATTACATTCATTAAGTCAATTGGAATGTCCAATTTGTCAGATTGCATTATTAGGGTTGTTGTTGATGTTTGTAGTGCTTGTAAAAGGGGAGCAACAAAGTCCGGAATCCCTGTGTCCTTGCGGAATTTTACCTTCTCCTCATCATTTGATGTTTTGTTATACCTCACGTTTACTGATGGTAATATGTTTTTGCTGAGGACCGTTCGCCCATGTTGACTTTCTTTGTGGCATGGGCCTGCTGGTTGATGCTCCTCTTTGCTGATTCCTTTTACAGCCGCTACAACAGCCTCTTTGTTGACAAAATTTTTGTCAGCCGGTGGTTCATTCTCTTTGTCTAACGAGCAGCGTGGGTTAATCCAAGAATGGGTGAGCTCCTCGAAACTTGAATGTAAAATTTGTAAAGTTTGTATATGGTTTTGTTGTACTTGACTTATTGCCCCTGAACTTGGACTAGGATTTTTTATATTTATTGAGGACTCTTGTTGTATTGATGTGCTTTTAAAATCATCGATGGCCGAGTGTACTATTGCAGATACAATTAGACTACTTTTTGTCTCAATTTGTTTTTTTTGCGGTCTTGATTTTCCAATTGATCCGTCCCTTCGGGAAATTCGCAAATATCGCTGAATTGAAGATTTAATTTCCCGGGAGTAATTAAATGAGTAGGGTCCTCCGGCCACTGATCATTCCCTACAAGGGAGCTATGGGAGTCGATAATCCCGAGACATCCCCCGTTGAGGAGAACAGTGCTGACCCAGGGTCCTTGAGTAATTGAAACCATAAATTCTGTGTCGAATTTTTATTTGAAGCAGCTTTCTCAAATAAAGATGCAATTGGTGAGATTAGTGTTTTTTTTAGGGTTTTGCTAGCCTTGTTTGCGTTTGTTTTATCTATTCTACTCCGTTTAGCAAGACCCCTTGGTGTGATTTTCCTTTCACCTGGTACCTTCCTCACTTTGCCGGACCGCATGATTGATCTAGGCTCGGCTCGGCTTAAGCTTAGGCACCAGATGTCCACCAGATGTCCAGGGGATAGGCTCAGGCCGCATTCTTTACACTGTGCCAACCCCTACCTCTCGGCGGCACTCCTGCGGGGGAAAAAGCTCTGACCGTGACTCTTCCTCTACCATGGTGCTTAGATTTCACACTTGTCTGAAGCTGGGTGCGGTACTGTGGCCTGGAATGGTGCAGCCTATTACCTACACTATTAAGTAATTGCAGGGAGTGGCAGCTGCTGAAAAAAGATAGAGGAGCCAGGCCCAGGTCAGGTCTGGTCCGTTAGGCGCAAGGGACCCTAGACCCGGACCCAGAGCCGCAGTATCCCTTAAACTCATCTGCACTGCCCCTGGAACAATCACTATGCCTCTCCGAGCTCTACCCAGGCCAAAGTAATAGCTCCGACCGCCACCGCCGCCTCCGCCGCCAAATGCACTGCCTTCCCGGCAGTCCCCCACTTGCGGCACGTGTGCTTCTGGCAACTCGCTGCGAACCGCTCCCCCTGTGCTCAGCCGCTCACCCTGAGCTCCTCTGAGCCACGGTGCCCCCGTGGCAGCACGCTGCGCTCCTCAACTTCCCCTAGGTCACTGCGGAAGGGTCAGATGGGGCGCCGCATCAATTCCACCAGCTGAGCTCAACCGGCCTCTACTGGCCTCCGCAGGCTGCCTCCACAGGCCGCGCTGACCCCCCGCCGGCTGCTGCTGAGCGGGCGTTGAGTACTGGGGCTGGGCACCCGGAGCCGGGTACAGGGAGGCGGGAGCTTCTTATCGGGTGCCGGGCAGGGGAGCTTTCGATAAAATATGTTAAAGTGGCTCTCCTTCTGTTCGCTGCTCTGTTTTGCCGCTCGCCGCTCACAACTCGCTACACCAGGTGAAGAACGGTGTTCTGGCGTACTGGCGTTCTTGCTCTCTGCTGCTCTCTAGTGACTGGTGTGGAACACCGTCCTGTTGAGTTCAGTAGGAAACCCCCGAGTGTAACAGTAGAACATTAAATCACTTTTTCTTTTCAGCCATTTTGCAAGCCTCCTTAAGTAAGTGCTCTCTAAATCTAAAATCACAGGCGAAAACCGGTCGGCCTGGCAAGGTTAACCTTTCCAACTTAAAGTGAGGCACGTGGTGCCACAGGGCGCTTCACCCCTTAAAGTGAAAGCTGATGCCAGGTTTCGTGATGGTAACTGCGGGCGCTGTTTGACCCGTGGTTGAGGGCAGCGGATTTCAAGTGCTAGACATTGCTTCATCGACATGGGCCTTGGGGCGGGGAACACACACTCCTCCACAAGCTTAAACATTTACTGCAGGCTTCAGCTTTTAGTAAAACCTTAAGTCTCGCCTGGTTTCCTGAGACCATGGCTGCAGCCAGGCCCCGTTTTCGTGCCTCTCTGTATGAAGCGCCTACACTCAAAGGGATTGAAATCTTCACTGTACCACTTTACGCAATGAGACTGCAAGTCCCAGAAAGCACCGCAAGGCAGGCTAAAAGGCCAGGACTGGCTGACGGTGTTCGCGTAGGGTGACTAAATGGCTCCATTACAATAAAAGTCTAATATCAACTACAGAAAGGGTGTTCTTTCCACTCGGAAGGCTTTGGAAAAAAAAAAAAACAAGGTCATCACTATTCCTGTCTACAAATGGACAAATTAGGGCAACCAGAGACCCACTTATCAACACTGAATGACTGACTGGTGTATACAAAGAATGGCCGGTCTCTAATTAATGTGTCCGGTCAAGCGTGCTGGAAGGTTATTGTCTCCCAAATGGCATTTTGCCTGCGCCTAAAACCCTGTGTTATTGTTGGAATACGATGCAAAGCTTTATAAACGTGCAATGAAAGAAACTATTCAGCCCTTCCCCCAAAACAATGGCTTGAGATGTTGCTGTGGCCAGTATTAGTACTTTCTGAAGACTGCTGGAAATGTGAATTAAGGATACATTTGAAGACAGTCCGTAGTAGTGCGTCTTGGAGCATTTGGGCCACTGCAATATCAAATTTCTTCAATAAAAAAAAATGATATTAAGTTATGAGGGCTATGAATTGAAGATCAGAGTGTTCTGGTTTATTCGTGTAGTGCAAAGTGCACAAACCCTAATCCTTTCTTGGAATTTCTGCAAGGAGGGCACATTGCTTCGTTTCTTATATTTTACCCATAAGGAGGAAAACATTATGGCAGAAGGGCCATGTTTAACATACATTGTATGGCCAGGGGTCCCCTCTGGAGGAAACGGACAAGCCGCCTCCAGCTGGGAGTCCTGCGTACACATACAACAACATAATTTCTTAAACTTACTACTGACCGGCATGCTTAAAACAGATAACAGACACCAGCGGGATCCTAAAACTCACCTCGCTTGCTTGTCGTTTGCAAAGGACAATTAAATAGCGGAATCATACAGAACAGACACCAGCGGGTAAGAAATTCACCTCGCTTGCTTGGCTTTGGCAAAGTCAATTATTCATACAGATTTCATACAGAACAGACACCAGCGGGTTTTTAAAAATTGACCTCGCTTGCTTGGCTTTGGCAAAAGTCAATAACAAATTGGCTTTTGCGAAAGTCCATAACAGACAGACTTGGTGGATGATACTTAACAAGGAGGGGAGGTAGAGTATAAAGTAGGATTCCTACTCCACGGGCACTAGTAACTAAACAAGAAGAATCCTACTACCTGTGTAAAAGGGAGAAACAGGGGGGGAGCACACAGTGTTGTGTAAAATACCCCTCACACACCAACAGGCCCCTTGGTGTCATGCTTCATCATCGGGGTCTTCGCACCCCGCTGAAGGGATGCGGCACGCTGCGACCTACGACTACGCGGGAGCGTTGACAAATCAGACTATGTGTGGTGTGTGTTGAGTGCAAGTGAAGGGTTTTGGATGTGAGTGGGAGGTGTAGTGATAAGTTAAAAAGTACCTGGCTAGTGGGTGAAGTAAAAAGATTTTTATTAAATACCCCTAGCTGGTGCTGTTAAAAAATGTGCAAAGGGACGAGGTATTCTGTCTTAATTAGGGACAGAACCTCTGGTGTGCGTCGACATGTTTCGGTACGGGTGTACCTTCTTCAGGACGGGGCACAACTCCCAACCCTACTCACGTTTTTCTAAAGAAAATGGGTTTCCATTTATTTATAAAATGATTACACTCATTAAAGGTGGCTATAATGTGCCTACAGCGGTTATCTGGTACATGTATTTACATGTCCTGAAAAAAGAAAAAAACATTAGGTTTGGTTACCATCTATGGTTGGCTCAGACAGGTGCAGTCACCTGGAGCCCCAAACAGTTCATTAAACCTGTAAAGAAAAAAATGACATACAACATGTAACACATAAGACACACTTAGAATTTTTTTGGTTTCATGTTTTGTGAACATACTTGTGATCTTGGTTGGCTATTACCTCATGAGCAAAACTCTGGCATCAAGGTAGGTAGGTGGATCCACAATCTATAAGAATAGAGGAGTGGATTTCAGTGTTGTCGTTTTTACTCACTTTTCAGCTCCTACTGAGGCCCGGTTTTTGTTTTAGAGAAATACTCACGAAATCCGCCTATATTGGCCTCCTTCTACCACCTTGTGCTGCTCCGCCGTGAATGGATTGCGGATGACCTAGGCGGTATAAATAAGGGGTTGAGGCGTGTTCTTATTGGTTAATAGGCGGGAACGGTAAATGACCATGTACGGGCGATACCTGTGCGGCCCTCCCCCTCCACGTATGTGGTCGGGTCACATGTAGCATGTACAGCTCTCTTATTCGTTCATTACCGGGTTCTGGTAAGTCCAAATAAGGACTTTCCGTTTGTTGGCCACTTACTGGCTGCCCCGTGGCTCGCGCTGATCAGTAGCCCATGTGATGCCTCTGCCGTGTAATTCTCTTCCCTTCGCGCATGCGCATTTGCTGGTACTGCGGTGTTCTCTAGCGCATGCGCACGGACCGGATGTTGCGCATGCGCAATGTCTGGTACTCCGGGACTCTCTAGCGCATGCGCATTGGCCGGATGTTAACTGAGTGTGCGCGTTGGAGTTGTAAACCGGCGCTAGTCACTGAGGAAGATTGTGATCATTCAGCCTGAAGTGTATCCTTACTCCTGGTGCAACTGGTCACTAATTATGGCAGATGTTTGGAAACATTGGTTTCAAATAGCAGAAAACCGTGTCTGCTTGTAATTTATAAGCATTCTGTGCGTTTCGAAATTTATAATAATGATACAGAGAGTGCTACATGTGGTGACCCAATGACTTAACTATGATCAATCAATGGGGGGGGGGTGGTGTTTTTTTAGGTGTCCAATAACTGGTCCTTCTTCTTGTGGGTTATCTGGAGATTTGGCTCCATGGTATGTCATCATTGAGTCCTGTGACATGAGTTGCCAGACGGAACACCCAGCGTTGTTCCTTTTGGAACAGGCCTGTCTCTGACGGTAATCTTTCGATTACGGTCCACCGTAGATCGTTGATGCAGTGCTGGTACGTCAGGAAATGTGCTGCCATCTTGGTTGTTGTTTTTTTGCAGCGTATGTTGCTTTTGTGTTCCCCTATCCTGATCTTGACGGGACGGGTGGTCATGCCCACATACTCTAGTCCACATGGGCAGGTTATTAAGTAGATCACGTTCTTTGTATTGCAGTTTGAGAAATGGCGTTGTTCCCATCTCGTGCCATTTCTGAAGGTTAGATTTTTACTCTTCTGGGTTTGGTGGCAACAGCTGCAATCGCCACACGGGAAGTGACCCTGTATGCCAGTAACATTTTGTCTAGCTGTCTTGCTTTCTTGTGGTCTGGTGTGGACCACGATGTCTTTTATGTTTTTGCCCCTCCGATGTGCATGCATCGGTTTCTCAAAGCTCAGATCTCCACAGTTCAGGATACCCCAATGCTTATCAATGACCTTTGACACTTGGTTTGATATGGTCGAGTAGGTTGTCACGCAGATTGGTCTTTTATTTGTTTCTTTTTCATGGGGGTTTTCTTGTATGAGTGCCTCCCTGTGATTGTTTCTTGCACGCTTCATCGCTTTCTCGATGGTTCTGGTGGGATACTGCCTCTGTATGAGTTTAGTTCTCAAGTCTTTCGCTTGTTGGGTGAATTCACTCAGTTCTGTGCAGTTTCTCCGCAGTCTCAGGAATTGCCCATAGGGCAGATTCTCCCTTAGGTGTCTGGGATGGAAGCTATCATAGCGTAGTAGGCAATTCCTGGACGTCGGTTTGAAGTGGGTGGTGCTTTTCAGCCTCCCGTCCTCGCTGTAAATGTTCAGATCTAGGAAGACCATCGATGTGTTTGAGACGGTACTTGTGAATTTTAGATATTCATTCTGGTTATTGAGCCAGGTTACAAAATTCAAGGCGCTGTTGACATCGCCGTTCCAGATGATAAAAATGTCATCAATGTACCGTTTCCAGGTGCCAATCTGTAAACGGTAGGGGTTGCTTTCATGTAGGATCTTCTGTTCCTCTAAGTGGTAGACGTATAGTCCTGCTAAGCTTGGGGCAAACGTACTTCCCATACTTGTTCCATGGGATTGTAGATATAGTGTCTCCTTGTACTGAAAAAAATTCTCTTTCAGGGCCATGGTGATACACTCTAGGACCAGGTTTCTTGGTGTCTGGTATTTCCAAGTGTGGCTGAAGAGTACCTCTTCAATGATCTCTAGTGTCTCTTCGTGGGGCAGACTTGTATACAGGCTCTCCACGTCGAGACTTACCAAGAGCTGTGTGGTTGGATCAAAAGCTGTGGTTTCTAACAGTTGTAGGACCGATTTGGTATCCTTCAGGTACGTTTTCGTTGCTTGTACCATCGGTCTAAGGAAGGCGTCTGAGAATTTCGATAGAGGTTCCAGGATAGACCCAATTCCAGAGACTATTGGTCTTCCGGGTGGGTTGTCGATGTCCTTATGTATCTTGGGGATACAATAAAAGTATGGTATCCTAGGGGTGGGTTGTTGCAGGAAGTCAGCTTCCTTTTTACTAATCCAGTCATGGGCTAGTCCTTCCTCCACCATACCTCCAATCCTTGTTCGAAGTCGTTCTGTTGGATCACTTTCCAAAACTTTGTAGTTCCGTTCGTCCGACAGGAGACGTTGGCATTCTCCATCATATTTCTCAAGGGTTTGCAATACTATTGCTCCCCCTTTATCAGCAGGTTTTATAACAAGCTCCCGGTTGGCAGTTAGATCTCGTAGGGCTTGTTGTTCTTCTCCACTGGTATTGTGGAAGATCTTTCTCCCTTGCGTATCCAGTTTATTGACTTCTGTTGTTACTGCCTTTTCAAAAGTTAGTATTTCTACGGGGATGCTTGAGTCTGGAGGGGTGAAGGTAGATTTCAGCCTCAGACCCGTATCCGTCTTTTCTTCTGGTAAAGGTTTGTCTTTGAAGAAAGCCTGCAGTTTTAGTTTCCTAAAGAAGTCGTGGAGTTCCATGTTAAGTTTGAAAACATCAGGTTTCTGGGTGGGTACATACCCTAGTCCCTTGTTCAGGATTTTCTTCTGCATCACTGTTAACGTGATGGGTGTGAGGTTTACCACTAGGTCCCCCTCTTGCTGGTTGTTGGTTGATTGGGTAGCGATCCCGTCATGCTTCGTGTTGTTCGAGCATCGGGCTGCTCCTGGTCCTCCCACATCACATTGTTCCCTTTCCGGTTCCTCCCCCGTGTGTTCTGGCGTGCCCCTAAAAAAGGCTGTTGTTGCCCTCCATAGGGTTGTTGTTGTTGCCCATAGTAGCCATCATTGTATTCCTGGTTCCACACTGGTCCAAACTGGAAGGGGGTGAATTGCGGTGGACCCATGAATTGTTGGAAATGATTTGGTGGTTGATATCCTCGCCAACCTCTTTGTCTGGGGAACTGTTGGCGTCTCTGTCGCCATCCTCCTCTACGTTGTCTGTTGCCTTTGTTTCCACTTGAATTGGAACCTGACGAGCCTGTGTCTGAAGTATCGCCGTCAGCGTCGCTGTAGTTGTTTTTTGGGACATAGTCCGCTTTGGTGTAAGGGTATGCACTCTCCGGAGTGAACTTCGCCACATCTTTTGTCAATTTGTTGGTTTTGTTCTGTTTTAGGTTGAACTCGAAGTCGGTCATTTGTTGGTTAAGTTCCTCGAGTCTGGTTTTCAGGTCTTCCGGTGACATGTATGTTTTCAATTGGACCTCAATTTTATTTATTTCGATTTTGAGTTCCTGTGTAATCCTGGCAGCTGTTTTGATTATAAGGACCAACCAATCTCTTGAACAGTGCCAAGAGATTAATGACCACTCTTTCTTAAAAATCAAATCTTGTTGAAAAATCAGTGGTTCATTCTTAACAATCAGGCCTGGAGGTGCCATTTTGTTACGCAGGTATTGGGTCATGAATAGCCCATGCAGTGCTGCTTTTATTTGGTTGCGCCTGAGGTTCAGCAGTTCATTCCAATCATTGGTTTGTGGGCCTGTATCCTGATTACACAAGCCCTCAAAAAGGTTGCTGTCTGCTAGAATCCTATCAATCTCGTCCTCAGCAAAGGTGAGGCCATGTTCATCTTCCATTGTGGGTGGACCGCTGGCTTCTTTTCTATACCTGGGTGTGTGTCTTATTATGTGTGTGTTACAAATTATGTCAGAGGGACAAGCTCCCGCAGCTGCGCGCTGCCTATAGACTATACTTAACAAGGAGGGGAGGTAGAGTATAAAGTAGGATTCCTACTCCACGGGCACTAGTAACTAAACAAGAAGAATCCTACTACCTGTGTAAAAGGGAGAAACAGGGGGGGAGCACACAGTGTTGTGTAAAATACCCCTCACACACCAACAGGCCCCTTGGTGTCATGCTTCATCATCGGGGTCTTCGCACCCCGCTGAAGGGATGCGGCACGCTGCGACCTACGACTACGCGGGAGCGTTGACAAATCAGACTATGTGTGGTGTGTGTTGAGTGCAAGTGAAGGGTTTTGGATGTGAGTGGGAGGTGTAGTGATAAGTTAAAAAGTACCTGGCTAGTGGGTGAAGTAAAAAGATTTTTATTAAATACCCCTAGCTGGTGCTGTTAAAAAATGTGCAAAGGGACGAGGTATTCTGTCTTAATTAGGGACAGAACCTCTGGTGTGCGTCGACATGTTTCGGTACGGGTGTACCTTCTTCAGGACGGGGCACAACTCCCAACCCTACTCACGTTTTTCTAAAGAAAATGGGTTTCCATTTATTTATAAAATGATTACACTCATTAAAGGTGGCTATAATGTGCCTACAGCGGTTATCTGGTACATGTATTTACATGTCCTGAAAAAAGAAAAAACCATTAGGTTTGGTTACCATCTATGGTTGGCTCAGACAGGTGCAGTCACCTGGAGCCCCAAACAGTTCATTAAACCTGTAAAGAAAAAAATGACATACAACATGTAACACATAAGACACACTTAGAATTTTTTTGGTTTCATGTTTTGTGAACATACTTGTGATCTTGGTTGGCTATTACCTCATGAGCAAAACTCTGGCATCAAGGTAGGTAGGTGGATCCACAATCTATAAGAATAGAGGAGTGGATTTCAGTGTTGTCGTTTTTACTCACTTTTCAGCTCCTACTGAGGCCCGGTTTTTGTTTTAGAGAAATACTCACGAAATCCGCCTATATTGGCCTCCTTCTACCACCTTGTGCTGCTCCGCCGTGAATGGATTGCGGATGACCTAGGCGGTATAAATAAGGGGTTGAGGCGTGTTCTTATTGGTTAATAGGCGGGAACGGTAAATGACCATGTACGGGCGATACCTGTGCGGCCCTCCCCCTCCACGTATGTGGTCGGGTCACATGTAGCATGTACAGCTCTCTTATTCGTTCATTACCGGGTTCTGGTAAGTCCAAATAAGGACTTTCCGTTTGTTGGCCACTTACTGGCTGCCCCGTGGCTCGCGCTGATCAGTAGCCCATGTGATGCCTCTGCCGTGTAATTCTCTTCCCTTCGCGCATGCGCATTTGCTGGTACTGCGGTGTTCTCTAGCGCATGCGCACGGACCGGATGTTGCGCATGCGCAATGTCTGGTACTCCGGGACTCTCTAGCGCATGCGCATTGGCCGGATGTTAACTGAGTGTGCGCGTTGGAGTTGTAAACCGGCGCTAGTCACTGAGGAAGATTGTGATCATTCAGCCTGAAGTGTATCCTTACTCCTGGTGCAACTGGTCACTAATTATGGCAGATGTTTGGAAACATTGGTTTCAAATAGCAGAAAACCGTGTCTGCTTGTAATTTATAAGCATTCTGTGCGTTTCGAAATTTATAATAATGATACAGAGAGTGCTACATGTGGTGACCCAATGACTTAACTATGATCAATCAATGGGGGGGGGGTGTGTTTTTTTAGGTGTCCAATAACTGGTCCTTCTTCTTGTGGGTTATCTGGAGATTTGGCTCCATGGTATGTCATCATTGAGTCCTGTGACATGAGTTGCCAGACGGAACACCCAGCGTTGTTCCTTTTGGAACAGGCCTGTCTCTGACGGTAATCTTTCGATTACGGTCCACCGTAGATCGTTGATGCAGTGCTGGTACGTCAGGAAATGTGCTGCCATCTTGGTTGTTGTTTTTTTGCAGCGTATGTTGCTTTTGTGTTCCCCTATCCTGATCTTGACGGGACGGGTGGTCATGCCCACATACTCTAGTCCACATGGGCAGGTTATTAAGTAGATCACGTTCTTTGTATTGCAGTTTGAGAAATGGCGTTGTTCCCATCTCGTGCCATTTCTGAAGGTTAGATTTTTACTCTTCTGGGTTTGGTGGCAACAGCTGCAATCGCCACACGGGAAGTGACCCTGTATGCCAGTAACATTTTGTCTAGCTGTCTTGCTTTCTTGTGGTCTGGTGTGGACCACGATGTCTTTTATGTTTTTGCCCCTCCGATGTGCATGCATCGGTTTCTCAAAGCTCAGATCTTCACAGTTCAGGATACCCCAATGCTTATCAATGACCTTTGACACTTGGTTTGATATGGTCGAGTAGGTTGTCACGCAGATTGGTCTTTTATTTGTTTCTTTTTCATGGGGGTTTTCTTGTATGAGTGCCTCCCTGTGATTGTTTCTTGCACGCTTCATCGCTTTCTCGATGGTTCTGGTGGGATACTGCCTCTGTATGAGTTTAGTTCTCAAGTCTTTCGCTTGTTGGGTGAATTCACTCAGTTCTGTGCAGTTTCTCCGCAGTCTCAGGAATTGCCCATAGGGCAGATTCTCCCTTAGGTGTCTGGGATGGAAGCTATCATAGCGTAGTAGGCAATTCCTGGACGTCGGTTTGAAGTGGGTGGTGCTTTTCAGCCTCCCGTCCTCGCTGTAAATGTTCAGATCTAGGAAGACCATCGATGTGTTTGAGACGGTACTTGTGAATTTTAGATATTCATTCTGGTTATTGAGCCAGGTTACAAAATTCAAGGCGCTGTTGACATCGCCGTTCCAGATGATAAAAATGTCATCAATGTACCGTTTCCAGGTGCCAATCTGTAAACGGTAGGGGTTGCTTTCATGTAGGATCTTCTGTTCCTCTAAGTGGTAGACGTATAGTCCTGCTAAGCTTGGGGCAAACGTACTTCCCATACTTGTTCCATGGGATTGTAGATATAGTGTCTCCTTGTACTGAAAAAAATTCTCTTTCAGGGCCATGGTGATACACTCTAGGACCAGGTTTCTTGGTGTCTGGTATTTCCAAGTGTGGCTGAAGAGTACCTCTTCAATGATCTCTAGTGTCTCTTCGTGGGGCAGACTTGTATACAGGCTCTCCACGTCGAGACTTACCAAGAGCTGTGTGGTTGGATCAAAAGCTGTGGTTTCTAACAGTTGTAGGACCGATTTGGTATCCTTCAGGTACGTTTTCGTTGCTTGTACCATCGGTCTAAGGAAGGCGTCTGAGAATTTCGATAGAGGTTCCAGGATAGACCCAATTCCAGAGACTATTGGTCTTCCGGGTGGGTTGTCGATGTCCTTATGTATCTTGGGGATACAATAAAAGTATGGTATCCTAGGGGTGGGTTGTTGCAGGAAGTCAGCTTCCTTTTTACTAATCCAGTCATGGGCTAGTCCTTCCTCCACCATACCTCCAATCCTTGTTCGAAGTCGTTCTGTTGGATCACTTTCCAAAACTTTGTAGTTCCGTTCGTCCGACAGGAGACGTTGGCATTCTCCATCATATTTCTCAAGGGTTTGCAATACTATTGCTCCCCCTTTATCAGCAGGTTTTATAACAAGCTCCCGGTTGGCAGTTAGATCTCGTAGGGCTTGTTGTTCTTCTCCACTGGTATTGTGGAAGATCTTTCTCCCTTGCGTATCCAGTTTATTGACTTCTGTTGTTACTGCCTTTTCAAAAGTTAGTATTTCTACGGGGATGCTTGAGTCTGGAGGGGTGAAGGTAGATTTCAGCCTCAGACCCGTATCCGTCTTTTCTTCTGGTAAAGGTTTGTCTTTGAAGAAAGCCTGCAGTTTTAGTTTCCTAAAGAAGTCGTGGAGTTCCATGTTAAGTTTGAAAACATCAGGTTTCTGGGTGGGTACATACCCTAGTCCCTTGTTCAGGATTTTCTTCTGCATCACTGTTAACGTGATGGGTGTGAGGTTTACCACAACACTGTGTGCTCCCCCCCTGTTTCTCCCTTTTACACAGGTAGTAGGATTCTTCTTGTTTAGTTACTAGTGCCCGTGGAGTAGGAATCCTACTTTATACTCTACCTCCCCTCCTTGTTAAGTATAGTCTATAGGCAGCGCGCAGCTGCGGGAGCTTGTCCCTCTGACATAATTTGTAACACACACATAATAAGACACACACCCAGGTATAGAAAAGAAGCCAGCGGTCCACCCACAATGGAAGATGAACATGGCCTCACCTTTGCTGAGGACGAGATTGATAGGATTCTAGCAGACAGCAACCTTTTTGAGGGCTTGTGTAATCAGGATACAGGCCCACAAACCAATGATTGGAATGAACTGCTGAACCTCAGGCGCAACCAAATAAAAGCAGCACTGCATGGGCTATTCATGACCCAATACCTGCGTAACAAAATGGCACCTCCAGGCCTGATTGTTAAGAACGAACCACTGATTTTTCAACAAGATTTGATTTTTAAGAAAGAGTGGTCATTAATCTCTTGGCACTGTTCAAGAGATTGGTTGGTCCTTATAATCAAAACAGCTGCCAGGATTACACAGGAACTCAAAATCGAAATAAATAAAATTGAGGTCCAATTGAAAACATACATGTCACCGGAAGACCTGAAAACCAGACTCGAGGAACTTAACCAACAAATGACCGACTTCGAGTTCAACCTAAAACAGAACAAAACCAACAAATTGACAAAAGATGTGGCGAAGTTCACTCCGGAGAGTGCATACCCTTACACCAAAGCGGACTATGTCCCAAAAAACAACTACAGCGACGCTGACGGCGATACTTCAGACACAGGCTCGTCAGGTTCCAATTCAAGTGGAAACAAAGGCAACAGACAACGTAGAGGAGGATGGCGACAGAGACGCCAACAGTTCCCCAGACAAAGAGGTTGGCGAGGATATCAACCACCAAATCATTTCCAACAATTCATGGGTCCACCGCAATTCACCCCCTTCCAGTTTGGACCAGTGTGGAACCAGGAATACAATGATGGCTACTATGGGCAACAACAACAACCCTATGGAGGGCAACAACAGCCTTTTTTAGGGGCACGCCAGAACACACGGGGGAGGAACCGGAAAGGGAACAATGTGATGTGGGAGGACCAGGAGCAGCCCGATGCTCGAACAACACGAAGCATGACGGGATCGCTACCCAATCAACCAACAACCAGCAAGAGGGGGACCTAGTGGTAAACCTCACACCCATCACGTTAACAGTGATGCAGAAGAAAATCCTGAACAAGGGACTAGGGTATGTACCCACCCAGAAACCTGATGTTTTCAAACTTAACATGGAACTCCACGACTTCTTTAGGAAACTAAAACTGCAGGCTTTCTTCAAAGACAAACCTTTACCAGAAGAAAAGACGGATACGGGTCTGAGGCTGAAATCTACCTTCACCCCTCCAGACTCAAGCATCCCCGTAGAAATACTAACTTTTGAAAAGGCAGTAACAACAGAAGTCAATAAACTGGATACGCAAGGGAGAAAGATCTTCCACAATACCAGTGGAGAAGAACAACAAGCCCTACGAGATCTAACTGCCAACCGGGAGCTTGTTATAAAACCTGCTGATAAAGGGGGAGCAATAGTATTGCAAACCCTTGAGAAATATGATGGAGAATGCCAACGTCTCCTGTCGGACGAACGGAACTACAAAGTTTTGGAAAGTGATCCAACAGAACGACTTCGAACAAGGATTGGAGGTATGGTGGAGGAAGGACTAGCCCATGACTGGATTAGTAAAAAGGAAGCTGACTTCCTGCAACAACCCACCCCTAGGATACCATACTTTTATTGTATCCCCAAGATACATAAGGACATCGACAACCCACCCGGAAGACCAATAGTCTCTGGAATTGGGTCTATCCTGGAACCTCTATCGAAATTCTCAGACGCCTTCCTTAGACCGATGGTACAAGCAACGAAAACGTACCTGAAGGATACCAAATCGGTCCTACAACTGTTAGAAACCACAGCTTTTGATCCAACCACACAGCTCTTGGTAAGTCTCGACGTGGAGAGCCTGTATACAAGTCTGCCCCACGAAGAGACACTAGAGATCATTGAAGAGGTACTCTTCAGCCACACTTGGAAATACCAGACACCAAGAAACCTGGTCCTAGAGTGTATCACCATGGCCCTGAAAGAGAATTTTTTTCAGTACAAGGAGACACTATATCTACAATCCCATGGAACAAGTATGGGAAGTACGTTTGCCCCAAGCTTAGCAGGACTATACGTCTACCACTTAGAGGAACAGAAGATCCTACATGAAAGCAACCCCTACCGTTTACAGATTGGCACCTGGAAACGGTACATTGATGACATTTTTATCATCTGGAACGGCGATGTCAACAGCGCCTTGAATTTTGTAACCTGGCTCAATAACCAGAATGAATATCTAAAATTCACAAGTACCGTCTCAAACACATCGATGGTCTTCCTAGATCTGAACATTTACAGCGAGGACGGGAGGCTGAAAAGCACCACCCACTTCAAACCGACGTCCAGGAATTGCCTACTACGCTATGATAGCTTCCATCCCAGACACCTAAGGGAGAATCTGCCCTATGGGCAATTCCTGAGACTGCGGAGAAACTGCACAGAACTGAGTGAATTCACCCAACAAGCGAAAGACTTGAGAACTAAACTCATACAGAGGCAGTATCCCACCAGAACCATCGAGAAAGCGATGAAGCGTGCAAGAAACAATCACAGGGAGGCACTCATACAAGAAAACCCCCATGAAAAAGAAACAAATAAAAGACCAATCTGCGTGACAACCTACTCGACCATATCAAACCAAGTGTCAAAGGTCATTGATAAGCATTGGGGTATCCTGAACTGTGGAGATCTGAGCTTTGAGAAACCGATGCATGCACATCGGAGGGGCAAAAACATAAAAGACATCGTGGTCCACACCAGACCACAAGAAAGCAAGACAGCTAGACAAAATGTTACTGGCATACAGGGTCACTTCCCGTGTGGCGATTGCAGCTGTTGCCACCAAACCCAGAAGAGTAAAAATCTAACCTTCAGAAATGGCACGAGATGGGAACAACGCCATTTCTCAAACTGCAATACAAAGAACGTGATCTACTTAATAACCTGCCCATGTGGACTAGAGTATGTGGGCATGACCACCCGTCCCGTCAAGATCAGGATAGGGGAACACAAAAGCAACATACGCTGCAAAAAAACAACAACCAAGATGGCAGCACATTTCCTGACGTACCAGCACTGCATCAACGATCTACGGTGGACCGTAATCGAAAGATTACCGTCAGAGACAGGCCTGTTCCAAAAGGAACAACGCTGGGTGTTCCGTCTGGCAACTCATGTCACAGGACTCAATGATGACATACCATGGAGCCAAATCTCCAGATAACCCACAAGAAGAAGGACCAGTTATTGGACACCTAAAAAAACACCCCCCCCCCCCCCATTGATTGATCATAGTTAAGTCATTGGGTCACCACATGTAGCACTCTCTGTATCATTATTATAAATTTCGAAACGCACAGAATGCTTATAAATTACAAGCAGACACGGTTTTCTGCTATTTGAAACCAATGTTTCCAAACATCTGCCATAATTAGTGACCAGTTGCACCAGGAGTAAGGATACACTTCAGGCTGAATGATCACAATCTTCCTCAGTGACTAGCGCCGGTTTACAACTCCAACGCGCACACTCAGTTAACATCCGGCCAATGCGCATGCGCTAGAGAGTCCCGGAGTACCAGACATTGCGCATGCGCAACATCCGGTCCGTGCGCATGCGCTAGAGAACACCGCAGTACCAGCAAATGCGCATGCGCGAAGGGAAGAGAATTACACGGCAGAGGCATCACATGGGCTACTGATCAGCGCGAGCCACGGGGCAGCCAGTAAGTGGCCAACAAACGGAAAGTCCTTATTTGGACTTACCAGAACCCGGTAATGAACGAATAAGAGAGCTGTACATGCTACATGTGACCCGACCACATACGTGGAGGGGGAGGGCCGCACAGGTATCGCCCGTACATGGTCATTTACCGTTCCCGCCTATTAACCAATAAGAACACGCCTCAACCCCTTATTTATACCGCCTAGGTCATCCGCAATCCATTCACGGCGGAGCAGCACAAGGTGGTAGAAGGAGGCCAATATAGGCGGATTTCGTGAGTATTTCTCTAAAACAAAAACCGGGCCTCAGTAGGAGCTGAAAAGTGAGTAAAAACGACAACACTGAAATCCACTCCTCTATTCTTATAGATTGTGGATCCACCTACCTACCTTGATGCCAGAGTTTTGCTCATGAGGTAATAGCCAACCAAGATCACAAGTATGTTCACAAAACATGAAACCAAAAAAATTCTAAGTGTGTCTTATGTGTTACATGTTGTATGTCATTTTTTTCTTTACAGGTTTAATGAACTGTTTGGGGCTCCAGGTGACTGCACCTGTCTGAGCCAACCATAGATGGTAACCAAACCTAATGGTTTTTTCTTTTTTCAGGACATGTAAATACATGTACCAGATAACCGCTGTAGGCACATTATAGCCACCTTTAATGAGTGTAATCATTTTATAAATAAATGGAAACCCATTTTCTTTAGAAAAACGTGAGTAGGGTTGGGAGTTGTGCCCCGTCCTGAAGAAGGTACACCCGTACCGAAACATGTCGACGCACACCAGAGGTTCTGTCCCTAATTAAGACAGAATACCTCGTCCCTTTGCACATTTTTTAACAGCACCAGCTAGGGGTATTTAATAAAAATCTTTTTACTTCACCCACTAGCCAGGTACTTTTTAACTTATCACTACACCTCCCACTCACATCCAAAACCCTTCACTTGCACTCAACACACACCACACATAGTCTGATTTGTCAACGCTCCCGCGTAGTCGTAGGTCGCAGCGTGCCGCATCCCTTCAGCGGGGTGCGAAGACCCCGATGATGAAGCATGACACCAAGGGGCCTGTTGGTGTGTGAGGGGTATTTTACACAACACTGTGTGCTCCCCCCCTGTTTCTCCCTTTTACACAGACTTGGTGGATGATCAGTCTACCCTTACCTTACAGGGGTAGTTCTCTTCTGCAGACATAGGGCTGTGTCCTGCTCCAGAAATTATTTGCTAGGGGACTCCAGCGAGAAGGCGGTCAAGTGGCCCAGACCGGGTGGGGAGGAACACCGGGTGAGTCGTTCGGTCTACCGGAATACAAGAATCCTTGGGTAGGGCGCCTCCGTCAGAGTCTCTCCGTGCACCTCCTCACTTCCACCCGGCCTGACCTCCGTACTCGTGGAGTCCCTATTCGGGCCGCCATTTGAAGAACTGGATTAACCCACTTACAGGGTCTCGGCGGCGGGGGAACCGCCCAAATCTTCCATACCCTTCATACGTAGTAAAAGGAGACACAGGAGCCTTCGTCTGCAGGAGGAACCCAGATTTATTTCAATAGCCCGGGCTATGGAACAGTGTCCCACGCTAGTCAGAGACAAAATCCAGGAGGCTGCTACTTAAATCTGTAGCTTACAAGCCTTTTATACATTTTCATATAATTATTTTGGCTGTCAGTCCATTGTCTAATCAGGGCAGTGTTTGTAGTTTATAGCTTGATCAAGGCGATGCTTGTAGTTGGTGACCTGGTCAAGGCTTGGTACACTGAGCATTGTCCACTCTACTCTTGTAGTTGGTGACCTGGTCAAGGCTTGGTACACAGAGCATTGTCCACTCTATGCTTTGATCAGGGCTCTTTCTTTCAGGTCATTGTTCAATTGCCTGATCAAAGCCTGGTCTTTCAAGTCATTTGTTTATTTACCCTGATTAGAGTCCAGCAGTCAGACCATTCTCTAGATAACCTGATCACTGTGTCAAGGATGGTTTATCAGGCTGGGAGCAGGAGAGGAAAAATGAATCATTCCCTCGGGGTGAGGGACATGTGGCTTTCTGATTAACTGAAGAGAACAGGGGGTTGGGCGGGTGACAGTTCCTGGGCAGAAATGCAGGCCTGCAAAAATTGATTCTGATAGAATTTTCCTCGTACATCAGGAAAAACGACCAGGTGGGTTCTGTGAAAGTGTTTGCCATGAGATGGCAATGCAAAAAGGAATGGAGTCCTGTTAAAAATGATTGTTGATCGAAAAATTATTTTCCTCAGAGTAAAGAACTGAATCACAGAGAAAAGTGATAATTGATCAAAAGGTATAAGGTAAAGACAAAACCTGAAGTCCTGATATAAAGAGGACATTGTAAGTGAAAGGTGAAAGCCTATAGGTGACAAAAGGTCGAAGAAAAATTGTAAGAAAAATCGCTGTGTAAAAAAAAAAATGTCTGGTAATAATCACAAAACAAAATGTTCTATCTTTATAAAATGGTGTAGTTCATGTTTGATATGTACAAGATTACTAATATTGAAATGGATAATCTTAGCTACTGTCATTCCTTTCCAGGATAACTTAGTGAAGTTGAAACATAATATGAGTTCAAGTGAACAAAATGTGGAATCAAAGTCTAACAAGCAGCATGTATATAGACCAGAAATACATCAGGATAGTTCCATTAGTGATCACTAAGAACACATTTTCAAGATTGTTATCTGAATATGTTAAGACAATGGATGCTAGTGATTGCTATGTTTGTATGAAATTACCTGCATCTGTTTCAGAAGGGGTGACATATCACCACCTTCCACTTACATATGGTGTCACGTGTAGTGTGATTGCAAGCCTGTTTTATCGAACAGGAAAGCTGAAGTATTATTACTCAAATTCAGATGATGTTTTTGCTAAGTTAAAAATTGTTGATGCCATGAATAAAGTAAAGCCTGCTAGAGTAATGGGGGAATTCTTTTTAGAAATAGATGAATTGAGCCACAAGTACGTCTTCAAAAACAATTTGACATGTAAAATGAGAGTTGAGGAGAAAGCATTTTTAGATATGGTTGAAGAGAGAAGAATTGCTTATAAACGTAAAGAAAAAGTAAAGCAGGAGAAATCCAAATATTGGACATTTGAAGATGAAAACATTGATGATAGAAATGTGAATGTGGCTATAAGTATAGACACTCCACTGTTAGGGAAATTCTGTATTAGAAGAGACAATACTGTGTATGACAACTATTTTGTGGGAGCAAGTCAATGTAAAGACACTTATAGAATCCTAGGGGGTTGGGGATTCAAAGGTGGAAAAGATCCAGTTTTTCCTGGTATATATTTTATTTGTGGAAACAACGCTTATTACAGATTACCGGACCACTGGTACGGGACATGCTACTTGGGTTTGGTCTTTCCAAAAATCTTTCATATAGATAGAGGTACTAATGGGATACATGAGATATGTAAACCTTTAAGTCGTAGAAAAAGAGAGAGTGTAATATAATTAATAGGTGATCATTTTGGAGCACTGATACCAGCAGTGGGAATATCGTTTAATGCAAATCGAATTCGAAGATTGTCAACGATAGTAGATCGTTTGTCAACAGACACAGCTGGTGGATTTTTAAAGGATTTTTAATGGTAAATACTGAAATGGTTGCTATGAGAGCTATGGTGATGCAGAATCTTCTTGCTCTTGATATAATTTTGGCAAAAGAGGGAGGAAACGAAACCAGTTCAAGGATATCATGCCCCGAGAATACAGATGACTGCCAACAATTGTGGATGTCACTATTGTATAACGTGGGAATATAGTCTGATATAACAACTTGAGGACATGACTAGGCCGGACAATTTTTAAAAACAATGAACTCTTTAATTTCAGCTGATGCTACAGAAAATGAACATTAGAATGATGAGGTGATGCTCATCAACCTCCGAATTGTCCAATCAGAACTCGAGTGTATGCTGATAGTTACTTTTGTAGATAGATAAAGTTAGTGAAAATGGTATAAAAAGTGCTGATTTTACTTAAGAAAAAACTCTCTTCTGATTTCCTCTGGAGATGCTGTCGGTATGCTGATTTTCCTGAGATGTAAGATTTAGAATCATTTTCTATCTTCTTGAATGAGGCCTGAGCTTTAGATGAGGTTATTAGTCAGGGAAGTTAGGAGAAAATTACTTTTGGGAACTATCTGTCTTTTGCTAATACTTGTATTTCTGAAATCTAAATAATAATGTCTATTTCTGAATTCTGAAATAAATGAATATAACTGTTTGAGATAAAACTTGTATTCCTTTAATGTCGTTTTGAATAAAGAAATAAATAAAGTGAATAGACTTTTAGACATGCTAAACTTTGCTTTTAATAAAAATGAGATAAATGGAGAATTAAGCTAGTCTTGTATTTTCCTACGCTTAATTTTTTACTAGCAGATTAGTCGACCATAATAGTGGTGTGTCTAATCAAATGTCTTATCGATAAAAAACATGGTAAAACTCTTTAAACTGCAGGTGTAAATAGTATAAATAATTTTAATTAAGACACTCCGCTATCATACAGCAGCTCTCCTTTGAATCTCACCGATCCATGAAGGAAGATAGAAGTGTTTTGTGAGTAGCTCACAGTGTTATGAGCCCCACTGATGAGTAAATGTATCATTTGGTGATTCAGGGAAAGGTGATATGATTGTAGAAATTATTTCCGGAGTAGCGCTGCATCAGTAATTAGCTTGGTAGCAGAGCACTGGTTGCTATAGAATTAGCTAGGATTATGTACAAAGTGTTATATAAGGGTTTTGATGCACAGAATTATGACTAACATCTGTTGAGTTCGTATTACGTTATATGTAGTCTGGAAAAGGCTTCAGAGTATTGCGAGAAGCTGGTGCCTCTGTCTGCAGGCATAGGAAGTGTGGCAAGTGAAGTCGCACATCGCATAGTCTGTTTCAAAAAGTAGTATCGTCGTATACTGCACTGGTATCATCGTATAACACAAGTGGTGCTGTCGCACACCACTGGTTTAGGGACTTTCCATGTGAAAGGTTAAATGCATAGCGAGGGCAGCCTATAAAATCTTAGCCTTCAAGTACAGGGATCATTGGGTATCCTGATTTAAAACGTATTGCTGGGAGAGTAATAGAGCTTAACCCGAGCTTGTGAGAAGGGTAAAGGTAGAGGTAAGTGCTACTTTATCGGCGAGTGTAAAATTCTGTGGTAGAGAAGAGGTAAGCGCTGTCTACTGGAAATACAGAATACTTGTGTGAATGAGAAAATTCTATTACATTGTTTAGTGAAACAGACGAATGGAGTTGTTTTGTGTAAGTTACTAACCTATTCAGTTGTATATCTTGTAAATACGGCTTCTCGATAAACCTTGTAAAGGAGGGGTCAGTTGGAGCTGCAGAAGCCAGAGCTCTGGTGACGTCAAAAGTGGCGCACATAGATTTGTCCTTGTGACCAAGACAGAGTAAGGGCTGATTGGTGCATCACGAAAAACAGCTAAACTATTGGTTAAGCACTAAGAAGACGTATCTTGTTCTAATTGGTACGCTAGTGTAAACTGTGCTGCGATAGGTTGGTGTTACGGAGCAGCAACCGAAAAGTACGCGATCTTTTGAAAGACAGGGAATTTACAGAAAAAAGGATTACTATTACGAAGAGGAAAAGAAGAAGCCTTCATGGTTTAAAAAGTTGAAAAAGGTGTTTGTGAAAGACAAGACGATAGTAACAAGAGAGGGAAAATTACTTCCTCCGCCGAAAACGCCTGCTTCCTATATGTTGTCAAAATATGGTTACCATACATGTTTTTGGTTAGAGAATTGGGCAAGGTATACCAGAAATGATGGTGCACTAGCTTTCCCAGAAGTCGGATCTTTTAATTTGGCAGTTTTGCGAAACTTGAGAGAGAGGATGATGAAGCTTGAGCCAAGACCTAGACCGACTCAGTTTGAAGCTTTAGTTGAATGGGAAGAAGAGATGCACGAAATGGAACGAGAAAGGTCGGAAAAACATATCAGACCAAGAGGTAGATTGGGTGGTTTATGGGGAGAGACACATGAGAGTAGAATGCGCAGATGGAGAAACTCTGACATGTGTGATGGAATGAATCCAGTCATGTTAGTGGATGAATATGAACGACGGAAATGTACAGAGAAGAGGAAAAATGTTGAAACAGGGAAAGAAAGTTATGGTGCTAGTGAATCAGAGGATGCTGTACTGGAAGAAATATTAAATAGGAGACCGCCACCATATCAACCAGGTTCTTTATGGACTACACCTAATGCTTCGCCAGTAGAAGAAAGAATTAATGAAACCCCAAGGCAATTTTCAAATTTTAGAGATATACCAGAAAGAGTAGAAGTGAGATATAATCCAAATGCCTCAATAACAGAAACAAGATTTACCAGTACGCCTAAGCAAAATAATGAAAGAGAAAGAGCAAATAGAGTAGAAAAACGAGGTGAGGAACAAACAAGTACTGCCAAATAAATACTGTCTACAAATGAAATGACAGAAAAGATACAAGAGCTTACGAAAAACATAGAAGCAGTAACAGTCCCAGTAACGATAGGACCTGTAATTCCAGTGTTTGAAAACCAAAGAATAAAAGAGCCAAGTTTGACAATCCCTTTCCAGCAAAGTTTGCAAAAGGTAGAAAAAAAATATTTATTCAGATTTGTCAGAAATTAAGAGAGCAAGTACCGTAAATCCGCCTGACTTAACTTTTAATCAGTGTTTACCCTATAAGTATGTGACCGAAGCAGAATCTGACTCTGCTACACCTGAAAAGAGCATAGAGAAAATAGCTTTAACACAGACTCCTGTAGGACCGTCGGAACAGGAATTAAGTGATTGGCTTAAAATTTGAAATTAAAAGAGCATGAACCCAAAGTATTAGATGTAGCAAGATTAAAAATCGATATGGAAGAATTAATTATTGGAACAATTGGAACAGATAGACTAAAAACATACCAAGATGATGAACTCATGTTTATGTGCAAAAGTATAACATGGAAAGCAAAGTCTGTACATGATCATTAGAAGGATTAGCAAATGAATTTGAAGTAGAATTCGCAAAGAATAAAACATTGCAGAAATCCTACAGAGTAGATTTTTCAGAACAAGACATTGAAATTATGAATACTGCCGGAAGGTTAACCCAAATAAAAGAATTGATTGTGCTGTTATGGAGATGGGGGGGGGTGTGAATAAGTGGAGAATGAAATGGGCAAAGAAGAAAGAAGAGGCTAGTGATAAATCTACATTAGAGTTCCCAGTCAGAGAAAAAGAAACAGCGGTAAATGAGTTCCTTATGAGAGAAATACCTGGAGGAGGATATGTACATGTTCCTTGGAGTAGACAGGACATATTATCCTTTACAAATTATTTCCCCAGATTGAGAGAAAAGCCAGTAGAATGGTATGGACAGGTAGATAGATTTGTGAAAGTTTTGAAAGTGCTGTGGGTTGATCTGGATGGATTATTTGACATAGTTGTACCAGCAGATCTGTGGACTGAGTGCAAGATAACTGTAAATTGGCCAAGAGAGGAATATCCTCGTGATGAAGTGACAGATGCCCCGTCACCTGAAGTTATGCGAAAGTACGAACAAGTGATAGTGTTTTTGAAGAATAAAATTCTGTCAAAAGGACCTGATTGGGTCACAATAGACAGAACTACACAGGAACTGAAAGAATCTGTACATCCATTCTATGAAAGATTGTTGTTGGTCTTTTAACAATACAATGGATATGAAGAGTTGAGTGAAAAGGACATGAATCATTTTATATATCGATTTGTGTATGGATTAAGACCGGATATTGGAGATATGATTAGGAATAGTATGATAGGATGGCAATCGAGCACTGCAGATGATGTTTTAAGAAAAGCCAAATATTGTAGTGAAGAAATGTATGCCAAACAAAAGAAGTTAAAAGAAAAGGCTATGTGGACACAAGTGAAGGTAGCAGAACACCAAGTGGCACAATTGGAAAGTAAAAACACTGATGAAAATCAAGGAAAATGTAAAGGAAATGTTAAGAAAACAAAATTAGTAGGAAATATAGAAGAGCTTAAGAAAAAGTCCCTTGTCATAATTGCGGCAGGATAGGGCATTGGAAGAAAGAGTGTAAGTATCCACCAAGAGCTAATCCAGAAATACATAATTGAATCCACAGGTGCAGCATGAGGTAATTCAACAGCAACCGCAACAGCAGCAGATAGTTACTCAGCAAAGTCACGTGCCAGAACCGCCACTTCCACACAGTGTAAACCTACAGAGACACAGTGCAGAGACAGGATTTAGCGGAGGTGAGCAGGTAAATAGATCGCCCAGAGTGAATGTGAGTCCCCAGTATTGGTTACAAGAGGAATGCGGGAGTGAGTTGGATGAAAGTTTCTGACGGTGCCTGAGAGAGGGAGAAGAGTGTGTGCTTGGAGCCACTCTTGAGGTAGATCAGTCTGGTCCATTTGTGAACGGAAAGATGAATGATGTAGAAATAACTTTCCTAGTTGACACTGGTGCTACCCGTTCTACTGTTAGATCAGTGGAAGTCCAAAATCTTCCTCTCTCTGGAGAGCACATCCAAGTTGTAGGCGTAGCTAATAGACAGATTAAAACCTCCTTTACCCAACCAGTTGAAGTAGAAATTGGAAATTTCAAAGACATGCATCGATTTGTGGTGTGTGATAGTAGCCCCGTAAATCTGTTAGGAAGAGACATTTTGGCTAAGATGAACTGTGCCATATATTGTTCACCGGATGGCATAGAACTACAAACCCCAGATGAAGATAGCCTGTATAAAATGACCATACTCATGATTGAGGCAGAACAAAATAATGTTTCCAGTGTTTGATCGTGAAAAGATACCTAATGAATTAAAAAAGGTAGTGAAAGAGGTGTGGGATTTCACAGGAGAAGATATTGGTCTAATAAAATATGTAGATCCTGTAAAAGTCTCTATAAAAGAAGGTGTGAGTTACCCAAACTTTCCCTAATACAAAAGGACAGCAGATATAATAGAAGGAATAACTCCAGTGATAAAAAAAATGATTGAGCAAGGCATACTGAGAGAAATAGAAAGTAGTCCTTGTAATTCACTGATAATGGGATTGAAAAAGCCAAATGGAACCTTTAGAATTGTACAGGATTTGAGAAAAATTAATAAGATTGTTGTCCCATGTTGTCCAATTGTACCAAATCCAGCAGTGATTTTATTTCAAATTCCCCATGATGCAGAATGGTACACTGTGATCGATTTGTGTTCTTTACTGTTCCATTACATCCTGAAAGCAAGCCAATATTTGCGTTCCGGTTCGGAGACCGTATTTTGGCATGGTGCCGAATTCCTCAAGAGTATACTGAAAGTCCATCTATCTTTAATCAGTTGCTAAAGAAATCACTAGAAAGTTTGAGCATGCCGGGAGAGTCTGTATTGGTTCAATACATTGACGATCTCCTAGTGGCATCGAAGACAAAAGATGCATGTGTCACTGATACTGTTGCATTCCTGAATCATTTGGCAGAAGAGGGACATAAAGTGTCTCCATCTAAATTACAATTTTGTCAGAAAGAAGTGCAATACTTAGGTCATAAGATTGCCAAAGGAATTAGACAAGTCACTGCAGAAAGAATCAAAATGATACAAGGAATGCAGCCACCAACATCTCAAAGACAAGTAAGGATGTTCCTGGGAATGGTAGGATACTGTAGACAATGGATTAGTGGATCCTCACTGATAGAAAAGCCATTACAGAGATTAACTAGAGCAGATATCAGAGATCCTATAGTATTGACCAAAACTGAGATGGAAACATTTGAACAGCTAAAAACAAGCTTATGTGAAACACCAGCTTTAGGGATGCCTGACCATGAAAAAGAGTTTGAACTGTACTGCAGTGAACGAGAAGGATGTGCATTGTCAGTACTAATTAAGAGACATGGAAAACTGAGAAAGCCAATTGCATATTTCTCAGCTGTTTTAGACCCAGTTGCAAAAGTGTTGCCAGGTTGTATGAAAGCAGTAGCAGCTACAAGCGTGAGTCTAGAAGAAAGTGAAGGAATAGTGATGGGATTTTCTGTGAGGGTGTATGTACCTCATTCTGTGAAGATTCTCCTCACTAGGACAAAAACGCAGTACCTCACCAACAATAGAATGACTAAATATGAAAAGGTAATTCTAGGAGCAGAAAATGTGACAATCGCTAGATGCGTAAATGTAAACCCTTCTACACTATTGCCTGATACCATGGAAACGGAAGTGAGAAATGTTGTTGATCACAAATGCCTAGATGTTCTTGAATACTGTACCAAGCCAAGACCAGACATCAGAGATGAGCCATTGCCTCAATCAGATTTCGTAATGTTTGTTGATGGTTCATGTCTGAGAACAAATGAAGGTGTTCTGAGTGCAGCATATGCAGTTTGCACAGTGGCAGATGTGCTGGAAGCATCTTGTCTGAAAGGAATTTGTTCTGCTCAAATAGCAGAATTGATTGCCTTGATTCGAGCATGTGAACTGGGAAAGGAGATTAAGGTTACCATAGTGACTGACAGTCAATATGGATTCGGAGTTGCCCATGACTACGGACAGCTGTGGTCCCACAGAGGTTATTTGACTTCTGCAGGATCACCAATAGGTAATGCCGAATTTGTGAGAATGTTGAGTGACGCAATTCAATTGCCTGACAAGATTGCTGTGGTAAAATGCGCAGCTCACAAGAAGGGGGATGATTATATCACCCGAGGTAACAGGTACGTAGACTCAATTGCAAAATATTGTGCTAAAAATTTGGCCTCCATTGATAGGGACAGAGAAAAAGAGCATGTTTCAAGTTCTTTAATGCTAACCACAGTAGTTGAAACTTGGCAGAAAGTGAGGCAAATGCAGGAAGAAGCTGATGAAGAAGAGAAAAATGTCTGGTTAAAAGCAGGATGCAGACAAAGAGAGGAAGATGAAATTTGAGTTTACAAAGATGAAAGACCAGTAATGCCCGATAGCATTTTTTCAAACATGGCCCGAATGTATCATGGTCAAGCTCATGTTGGAAGAGATGCCATGCTTCGTCTATTAAGACAGACGTGGTACAATCCAAAGTTCCGGATGATTGCTGAAAGTCTGTGCCAGAGATGCCTGGTATGTCAGCAATTTAATCCAAACAGAAAAACAATTGTGAGTCTGGGAACCATAGGACGGGCATGGAGGTCCATTTAAAAGAATGCAGTTTGATTTTATTGAACTTCCACCTTGTAACCGACTCAGTAATGTTTTGGTGATCATTTGTTTATTCTCTCGATGGGTAGAGGCCTTCCCCACGAGGAGAAATCATGGGCTAACTGTTGCAAAATTGCTTTTACGTGAAATAATCCAGAGGTTCGAATTTCCAGTAGCGATCGAAACTGATCATGGCACTCACTTTCAAAATGAACGCAGATGATATGTGAAGCCCTGGACATTCGTCAGAAACTGCATTGTGCTTACAGACCTGAAGCTTCAGGAGTAGTTGAACAAGTAAATGGAACCGTTAAAAACAGGATTGCAAAAATGTGTTTGGCAACTGGACTAAAGTGGCCAGATGCCTTACCACTTGTTTTGATGACATTAAGGAACATACCTGACAGAAAGACTGGATTGAGTCCACATGAGATTTTAATGGGCAGGGTGATGAGACAAGCATTTGTACCAGTTGATAAACTGTTAACTATTAATGATGACATCATACTGGATTACTGCAAAAACCTGTCTGATGTGGTGACTTCTGTGTTCCATCAGGTGGGAACTGAATCAAACACGAAAGAGAAAAATCCAGCTCATGATCTAGTTCCTGGAGACTGGGTTCGTATAAAAGTACATCGCAGAAGAAAGTGGCTGGTGCCTCGTTGGCAGAGACCAAGACAAGTCATATTGATCAGTACCACTGCAGTTAAATGTGCTGGAGTAAAAAGATGGGTGCACGCAAGCCATACCATTCGTGTGCCTGAACCTGAGAATCCAAACGAGGAAGGTGAAAGCACAACTGAATCTGACTCTGAAGGTGAACCAGAGGGAAGTCCAGATACTGAAGATCGACAGGAACGTCGACATCTAGAAGTATCAGATGCAAGTTCAGCATCTGAAGGAGGAGAAATTGTCGAAATACCGAATTCTGAAGATCGAGATTTGGTAGAGACTAACACCAGTAAGGACACTGAGCAAGGTAAAGATAAAACTGGTGATCAAGAAAATACTGAAGAACAGTCTGAAAGCTCTGAAAGCAGGAACGAAAATCCTGACACTGAAAAAGAGGAAATAAGTCATGATAAGGATGAGATTCTAAGTACCAGCTATGGAGATGTTCCAGAGTGAAAGAACTGTAAAAAAAAACTGATTCTGAAAAAGAAAAAGACATTATAAAGTTTGTCATAAATAAAACTGTCGAAGAAACTGAAAGTGAAACTGACGATAGTGCAGATGAAACTCCATTGAGAAAGAGTTTAAGAAAAAGGGCTTGGAGAGTGGAACGTAACACCACGGAGCCTAAGACAAAAAGAGTTTGTAAAGGAGATAATTGGCCAAAAGAGACTGATGGACTGAGATTTAAACTGGTTAACAAAGCGAGAAAGCAAGAAGATCAAGTAAATGAAATAACCAGTCAAAAGGAGTTGTTGGGAAAAAGAATAGAAGTTGTTCAAAGGCCAAAAAGAGTGAGAAGACCAAATCAAAAATACAAATCACCTGAGTGGTCCTATATCATTCTACCTCCTATTGAAGAAGTAAACAGTAGCCAAGAGAACTTATGCTGCCCAAAGTCAATTGGGAAGAGTGACTTGAAGAACCGGATTAACCCACTTACAGGGTCTCGGCGGTGGGGGAACCGCCCAAATCTTCCATACCCTTCATACGTAGTAAAAGGAGACACAGGAGCCTTCGTCTGCAGGAGGAACCCAGATTTATTTCAATAGCCCGGGCTATGGAACAGAGTCCCAAGCTAGTCAGAGACAAAACCCAGGAGGCTGCTACTTTACTCTGTAGCTTACAAGACTTTTATACATTTCTCACACCATTCTTTTGGCTGTCAGTCCATTGTCCAATCAGGGCAGTGTTTGTAGTTGATAGCTTGATCAAGGCGATGCTTGTAGTTGGTGACCTGGTCAAGGCTGGGTACACAGAGCATTGTCCACTCTATGCTTGTAGTTGGTGACCTGGTCAAGGCTTGGTACACAGAGCATTGTCCACTCTATGCTTTTATCAGGGCTCTTTCTTTCAGGTCATTGTTCAATTGCCTGATCAAAGCCTGGTCTTTCAAGTCATTTGTTTATTTACCCTGATTAGAGTCCAGCAGTCAGACCATTGTCTAGATAAGCTGATCACTGTGTCAAGGATGTTTTATCAGGCTGGGAGCAGGAGAGGACAAATGAATCATTCACTCGGGGTGAGGGGCATGTGGCTTTATGATGAACTGAAGAGAACAGGGGCTTGGGCGGGTGACAGTTCCTGGGCAGAAATGCAGGCCTGCAAAAATGGATTTTTGTCGTGCTGATAGAATTTTCCTCGTACATCAGGAAAAACGACCAGGTGGGTTCTGTGAAAGTGTTTGCCACGAGATGGCAATGCAAAAACCAATGGAGTCCTGTTAAAAATGATTGTTAATCGAAAAATTATTTTCCTCAGTCCCTCCTTTTGCCATAGAGTGGCAAATACTTTAGGAAATGTCAATGTTCATAAGGCCATCTGTTTCTTGCTGGATCATTACCATCATATTGGTGTTTGTGATTGCTTGATGGCGGGGGCTTGATGGTCTGCACACACATTGTACAGAGTACTGGCAGGCACTGAAAACACAAACAGCAGGAGACTACTCCTAATGCAAGAAAGATGAGGACCTTCCAACCCCACTGGGTTCTGCAGGAGTCGGGGTAGGAGTCAGTGATTTAACAGGATGGAAGATCAGTAAGAGCCAACCAAGGATAGTTAGGAGGAGGGAGACAAACAGCGTCACCACGGTGACCATGAAGCATCTGCTATGTCGGAGACTGGCATCTTGTTTCAGGATACGGGTGTTGGGGAAGGCGGCCATTGTGCTAAGCCAGGGACCCCTAGAGGCTGTCTGTGATTGGTGGTTGTTTCACCAGATGCAGTGGCCGAGGGCCCTTATGGTTTACCTCAGTCTTACAAATGGCACTACTCTCAGCCTGGGAGGATCACAGCCCTACAGCCTTTGGCACCTAGCGAAGTCAAGGGCAAGCCTTCCCTCTGGAACGTAGATTATACCTGTCGGAAGCAAGGACGGTATGATCAGGAAACAGTTGTTGTTGATGCTGAGCAGTGTTAAGGGAGGGCTCCTGTTAGACTCCTGCCCAACCCACACACTGCAGGAACGAGATAAGTCCCAGTCCACTTCCCCGACTCACCAGCCACTCACTAGATGGTACATATGAGTAAGCTGATGACCCAGAAAAGGGGGTGGAATATATAAGAAGGCACCAAACCTTCCACCCCTGTAAAACGTAGTTTGACGAACACCCTCCTCCTCGCTTCCGCACCTGCATAAACAGTGAGACAAAAAAATACACCTCACGATAATATCTCAGTCCCCAGTCCTACCTCTGTATAACATGACCATATCCAGAAAACAACCACACATACACTTACCAGAAACAAATGCAGGGTTTGCCTCGAGGAGGTATTTGTCCAAGGTAACACTCTCCCAAGATAACGTCTCTCGAGATGAGTTGCAATCAGGACTCGTCAAGGGGTTAAAAGGTTTGGGCGAGTGAGAAATGCAGGGTAAAAAACACGCCTTTAGTTATGGCATGAACAAAAAAACCCTGTGTTTCTTCAAACGGGGATAGGGTCTACGGGAGTCAGAGTGACGTGAAGGCTCTAAGCTCTGAAGGCTCGAATGGCAATACCCAGCCGGGTTTGCACTCGCGGAACGGCCTCAAACGTCACTTCCGCCCATAACGAGGCGGACCGGTCACAATGTAAACGAAAGTACAGCGCGATCCCGCGCGTACAAGGTCTTGCCTCACAGCGTCTCAAAAGTAACCAGGGAACAAGGCACTGACAATGTAACGACCAAACAGGAGCCCCTGAATGCCGTTAGGAACAAAAAATAAAGGGCAATTGGGAACGGGAAGATAACAAAAAAACACGCTATCTAACTGACTAACATCTACAAGGGGCGGCCACTAAGTAAAGGGGAAGGAGGAGGGTTCAGGCAAGCACCAAAAACGGAACTCCAGGACACGGGAAAAGGAGAAAAGGAAGGGAATACACCAATAATTCTCACGAGCCCGTGAGAATCAGCAACAGCTAACAGGATACACCGGAACCAGATGCAGGAACCCACAGGTTAGCAATAACAAGCATCGACACAATAGTAGGACTCCCTTTTCTGCAACTGGCGTGTCATGTGACGGCTAGGACATGGTCATCAAAAGAGGACTAGGGACCGAATCCTAACAGTACCCCCCCCCAATGATCCTCCCCACAGGTCTTGGCTTCCGGGGATGTTGTCTATGGAACAACCTCACCAAACGGGGCGCATGCACCCCTCCAGCTGGTTCCCATGTCCTGTCTTCTGGGGCATAACCCTTCCAATCTACCAGGTAATACAACCTACCCCTCTGTCGCCTAGAATCAAGAATGGCCTGAACTTCAAACTCCTCCTCTCCATCCACCACTACCGGAGCGGGAGGGGGCAAGACCTGATCTAACGGAACAAAGGGCTTCAGCAAGGAGGTATGGAATACTGGATGGATCTTATAGTCCGACGGCAATAACAGCTTCATCGCCACAGGGTTGACTACCTGTACCACTGGAAAAGGGCCTACATACCGGGGCTGTAGTTTACGTGACCCCTGTAGTCTCAGATTACGGGAGACCAACCATACTTGATCGCCCACCTTATACCCAGGGGCCGAGACCCTACGGCGATCCGCCTGTAACTTCATAGCCACCTTGGCGTCCTGTAACTTGCCCCTAGCTACTTCCCAGATGTCACCCAATCGTTTACACACGTCATCAATGGCTGGCATGTGCCCAGTGGGTTGGATAGCTAGGGCTCTAGGATGGTATCCCATAGAACAAAAGAACGGTGTCATTCCCAGGGCCGTGTGTATACTGTTATTATAAGCAAATTCAGCTATGGGTAATGCCATCACCCAATCACACGACAGGGACGTAATCAAGCACCTCAGGTATTGTTCCATTGTCTGGTTGGTCCGCTCTGTCTGCCCATCTGACTGGGGATGATAAGCAGATGATAACCGTATATCCATCTTGAGCACCAGACAGAGCTCCGTCCAGAAATGGGACACAAATTGCGCCCCCCTGTCTGAGATGACCGCTGTAGGCAACCCATGTAACCTTACGATCAAAGTCATAAACTCCAAGGCCATTTCCTTAGCTGTGGGGATCTTCTTCAGTGGTATGAAGTGGGCCATTTTGGTGAACAAGTCCACTACCACAAGAATGGCTGTGAATCCAGACACCAAAGGGAGATCCATGACAAAATCCATGCTGATGGTATGCCAAGGGGAAGGGGGTACCACCAATGGCTGCAATAGACCAGAGGGCTTACTATGCGAAGGCTTATTGATAGCACAAACAGGACAAGCTGTCACATACCTCTGAATATCCTGTGCCACAGTCTCCCACCAAAACCACCTCAAGCATAACTCCTTCGTCTTACCTATTCCGGGATGTGCGACCAAGGAGGAGGAGTGACACCACTCCACCACCTTCGGTCTCAACTCGGGTGGAACAAACAACCTATCACCCTGATATAACAACCCATCCCGGGCCACCACCTGAGACAGCCGTAACCATGGGCCCAAGTCCATCCTGCGCAACAGCTCTTTCACCTTGGAAGCAAACTCTTCCACCGAAGCCACACCCACAATCCTCCTACTATCAAGCATTGGTCTACTTTCTTTCCCTGATTTCACTTCCTCCGGATCGATATGTATCCTAGACAGTGCGTCTGCTTTAATCTGCTGAGCAGCGGGTCTGTATGTTATGATAAAATCATATTCGTTAAAAAACAAGACCCACCGCATCTGTCTTGGTGTCAACGCCCGGGCTGATCTAAAGAACTCCAGGTTCTTGTGGTCCGTATATATCGTGATGGTATGACGGGCCCCCCACAGATAGTGACGCCATTCTTCAAAAGACAGTTTCACTGCCAACAACTCGCGTTCCGCCACCGTGTAATTGCGTTCGGCAGGCAACAATGTCTTCGAAAAATAGGCAATTGGATGCATATGGCCTGTGCCCTCCTCTTTCTGGGACAGTACCCCACCCACTGCACCCGCGGAAGCATCCGTCTCCACAAAGAAGGGCAAAGCAGGAACAGGATGGGCCAACACCGGAGCGGTTGTAAAGGTCTTCAACAATAACCGACAAGCGCCCTGAGCTTCCTGGGACCACACAAAAGGGACCCCCTTTCGCAACAACTGTGTCATCGGCGCCACGATATCTGAAAAGCGAACGATAAAGCGCCGGTAAAAATTGGCGAACCCTAAAAGTACCTGTATGTGCTTCACCGTAGTTGGTACCGGCCAGGTCAAAATCGCCTGTATCTTTTTTGGGTCCATCCGTATTCCGTCAGCTGATATTAGGAATCCCAAAAATTCCACCTCCACCGCATCAAACTGGCACTTTTCAAGTTTGGCATAGAGCCGGTGTTCCCGCAATTTCTGCAACACTTGTTGCACATGTGTGTGGTGTTCTACTCTAGTCTCTGAGAAGAAAAGGATGTCATCCAAGTACACGATTACAATCCTATCCAAGTACTCACTCAGGACCTCGTTGATGAAGTACTGGAACGCCGCTGGCGCATTGCACAGGCCAAACGGCATCACACAGTATTCAAACAACCCGTGTTTAGTTTTAAAAGCCGTCTTCCACTCATCCCCTGGCCGCACACGGATCAGATGGTAACCTCCACGCAAGTCCAGTTTTGTAAACACCGTGGCCTTCCGGAGTGTATTTAAACATGGGCTTGTTATTCTGTTAGACTCCTGCCCAACCCACACACTGCAGGAACGAGGTAAGTCCCAGTCCACTTCCCCGACTCACCAGCCACTCACTAGATGGTACATATGAGTAAGCTGATGACCCAGAAAAGGGGGTGGAATATATAAGAAGGCACCAAACCTTCCACCCCTGTAAAACGTAGTTTGACGAACACCCTCCTCCTCGCTTCCGCGCCTGCATAAACAGTGAGACAAAAAAATACACCTCACGATAATATCTCAGTCCCCAGTCCTACCTCTGTATAACATGACCATATCCAGAAAACAACCACACATACACTTACCAGAAACAAATGCAGGGTTTGCCTCGAGGAGGTATTTGTCCAAGGTAACACTCTCCCAAGATAACGTCTCTCGAGATGAGTTGCAATCAGGACTCGTCCAGGGGTTAAAAGGTTTGGGCGAGTGAGAAATGCAGGGTAAAAAACACGCCTTTAGTTATGGCATGAACAAAAAACCCCTGTGTTTCTTCAAACGGGGATAGGGTCTAAGGGAGTCAGAGTGACGTGAAGGCTCTAAGCTCTGAAGGCTCGAATGGCAATACCCAGCCGGGTTTGCACTCGCGGAACGGCCTCAAACGTCACTTCCGCCCATAACGAGGCGGACCGGTCACAATGTAAACGAAAGTACAGCGCGATCCCGCGCGTACAAGGTCTTGCCTCACAGCGTCTCAAAAGTAACCAGGGAACAAGGCGCTGACAATGTAACGACCAAACAGGAGCCCCTGAATGCCGTTAGGAACAAAAAATAAAGGGCAATTGGGAACGGGAAGATAACAAAAAAACACGCTATCTAACTGACTAACATCTACAAGGGGCGGCCACTAAGTAAAGGGGCAGGAGGAGGGTTCAGGCAAGCACCAAAAACGGAACTCCAGGACACGGGAAAAGGAGAAAAGGAAGGGAATACACCAATAATTATCACGAGCCCGTGAGAATCAGCAACAGCTAACAGGATACACCGGAACCAGATGCAGGAACCCACAGGTTAGCAATAACAAGCATCGACACAATAGTAGGACCCCCTTTTATGCAACTGGCGTGTCATGTGACGGCTAGGACATGGTCATCAAAAGAGGACTAGGGACCGAATCCTAACAGCTCCACCCTTCCTCTTAGGATGTTGTCACTCTCCGCTTCAGTGGATGTGGAGTGCAGTCTGGCATCGCTGAATGGGACAAACGTCGGGACTGTTTCTGTAAAGAGTACAAAAGGTATTAGTTAGACTGTACAGAAAATCAGTTAATACAGGGTATGCAACGTCAGACAGTTTTTTTTAGGCTGCGGGACACCCCATACATTGGCAGGCCTCCCGAACACAATGTCATGGGGAGATAAGCCGATTCTGGTGTGGGCCGTTGTTCTTGTGGACAGTAGGGCTAAGGGAAGAGCATCAACCCAAGTGAAACCTGTCTTGGCTACTATCTTGGCCATTTTAGTTTTTAGGATGCCGTTGTAGACCTCCACTAGACCTGCTGACTGAGGGTGGTTAGCTACATGACATTTTTGTTTTATACCCAATGCTGAATGTGGCGGGGTTTAGTACAGTGCATCTCTTGATGTTAATGCGTCTGGCAAAGAGAATTAGTTCATATCCTGTGAGTCATGCGCTAGTGAGGTACTGTGTCTTGGTGTTGTTGAGCAAGGTATCTACTGCATGTGTGGGACCATTAAGGTCAAGGGTGAAGACATAACAATACCTGCGCTCTGGCGGACCATAAGTGCAGCAGCAGCAGTTGCGCGTAAACATCCAGGGAGGGCTCGGGCTACAGTTGTCTATGGGAGCCCTCTCTCTGGCATCTAGAGCTAAAAGAGGTTTGACAATGGCCGAGAAGTTAGGGATCCATTGTATGTAATAGGAACTGAGGCCTATAAAGGCACGTACTTGTTTATGTGTCAACGGGGGAGGCATGGAGGTAATAAGGGACACTCAGTCAGCAGTAAGTTGTCTTCCCTCCTAAAAAAAAAAAAATTCATAAATACAGGAGTCAATATGAGCAGGCCTTGTCTTCGCCTCATGACGCCACAGAAGTCAGCATAGGAAAAGCGCAGCCAAAATCAATGGATAGCCAAATGAACCGATGCAGACATGTTAGCTCAAGGCCTCATCTGTAAACATAGCCAGTAGCGTGGAGACACCCGAAGCAATTAACGCAGTTTTCCACCATTTGCTTTTTCTGACCACACACACATATAGCCTGTGCAGAAGAGTTCAGTTTGACTACATCTAAGGGCGAAGACAACCATGACGAGTCTCCATATGAAGAACTCCCACAATCACTGTCCAGGATTGTCAGAGTGTCTGCTAATGCATTAATATCCACACTACTGACAGTATTCAGAAAAGTAAAAGGAGGAAAAGGAGAATAATCTGCAGCGCCCCCCGCCTTACACAACACCCCTGTATGGAAGAACTGGACAGGGCAGTATGAATCAGTAGTGCAGCTTGTGCAGTGGCACTGGGGTCCAGTGATGTGAAGGGCCCACTGCACCCATTTATAGCTTTTTTTTATTTATTTATTTTTTATTACTATTACATTCCTTGCCTGCTTTAGTGCCTAAGACTCCATTGCTACACCACCGGCACTAGACCTGGACTAAAATGTTAGATCTTGATTTGCATATATACGTCCAATCACAACTCACACAGTTAGCAGTAAATGTCTCTTAGATTTACTTTCCCTATAAAGACTGCTTAACCCTTCTCCATTCTGCTACACTGGAAAACTAGCCAGGCTGGGAACCAGAAGCACCGTAACATATGCTTGGACATGGCCTGACACCAGGAACACACACACAATCCCTGTAAATTCAGGCAAAGCTCTGCTCTGGGTGGCACATGGCCAGTGCCCTCCGGAAGATGTCAGTTCTCTACCGCTGAGAGGCAGAGGAAAACTGTTGACGGGTGGCGCCCAGTCATCATGACAACATGACAATTCTTGTCAGTCCTCGCCTCTTTATCCTGCAGGTTGACTCGCATCAAGCATCCCATGGATGCAATCAACAGCCACACAAAATGTTTTATAAATATGGAAGGCTTAGCCCCTGGAGCGCACCACTCCAAAACCATAGCACTTGCGTTGCACGGATGCAAGCACATACCTCCGTGTAACTTAATGAATCCGCAGTTTGTGAAAATTCACCTTTGCTCTGGAACAAACCCTTCGTGAACTGGCCCCATTGTTTCTTAAGAGTACGTTGAAAGTGTGATTTATGTTTTAAGTTGTACTGCTTTGTTTATTGCTTCTGGTTCCAGTCCTCAACGCGCTGAAACTTAAAATGGGGAAATGCCTCAGCAATGTGATTTTCATTCATTTAAAAATATCAGTAAACATCGTTTAAAGGCTATTTGGGTTTTACATCTCTTGTGTCTTCAGTATTTTTTTTATTTATTTAGTCTTTATTGTTTAGTTAGTTAAAACTCTAACATATTTTCTTTACAGTATTCAAGCAAGATTAAAAAATGCTTTCTCCTAAAAAAAATGACATCAATATAAATTAGTAAAAAAAGTTCCAAATAATGTCTTTCTTAAAACCTTGTTATATAAGACCTCCTTCCAGTTTAATCCTATGTATTAATAAGTCTTTAATAAAATTAAGTCGTCGCTGACATACTTATTTTCAAGCATTTCTCAAAAGCCAACAAAAACTTTACCATCTTACAGTTCATTTGGGGAGCCAGTGAATCCTAACCACCAATGATTGCAGTCCTGCATGTACGTATTCTCTGAGCCAAAAAGATGTTCTTCAGGAAATACCCTCGTTCCTTGTTCAGCTTCTTACAGTGACATATTATGTGAATTAGATCTTCCTTTGTATTACCGCAAAGACGACAATCAGAGGATTCAATGTGCTTCCACGTTGGTTCATCAGCAAGAGTTGGAAATTTGCCGAAGCGCAAAGCCATCAATCTTTTTTTAATAAAGATAGAGTAAGTTGTGCCCAAATAAGGCGCCGGAGCGAGAGTTTTATAACTATTGATCACAGTCCATGAATGAGAACGATGTGAAAAAATGTCTTTATCGGTGATCAATGAATGAAATTTGGCGGCTTTATTTAATGCTTGTTTAAGTGAATTAAATGGCAGATTTTTATCCCATAAATTAGAAGAGCAGGTAAGTTCCAGTGCATGAGACAGAAATTGATTTGCCTCGGATTTTCGTTGCATTTCCAGTTCCTGCCATAGAAATTTGTTGAGATTATTATCGCTGGCATTTGTCTTAATTCTATACCACACCTTTATGCATGTGTAAAGTCTTCCCAGTGATTCGTTCATTAGACCGAATTTTAACCGTATTTGCGCTGGTGAGGCTGACCTGGGAAGTTGGAAGACCTTTTTATAAATTTTGGTTATTAAGTTGTTTAGTAATTCGGAATCCTTACCGTGCATTGCAACACTTGCATAAGCTAAGGTGGGTAATGTTTTACTGGCAATCACAGTTAAAAGCGGCTTTAAGGATGGGCCTTCCATTTTTTTTGACAATGTACTAAATGCATGTATTAATGCCCCAGCTCTTTGTGTCAAATAATTTTTCTGCTCTTTTAGGACAAGTTTATCGTCGATGTGATATCCCAGATATTTATAGTGGGATACCTTTTCCAAAAGTTTTCCTTTCAGCCGAATGTTGTGATGTGCAGATCGTCGATTGGTGATTAACATTGTTTTAGTTTTTGATGAATTAAGGGCCAGCTTATTTATGGACAGGAAATCAGAGAGTTCTCTTAGCTGCCTGGACAGACCGACTTTAGTTAAACTCAAAAGGACAATTTCATCTGCATATGCTAGATGTGTGAGTTGTAATTTGCCGAGTTTCGGAGAATGAGAGTTACAGTTATCTAGTTTTCCGGAAAGATCTGAGATGAATAAATTAAATAAATGTGGAGCCAGGACGCAGCCCTGTTTTAATCCGATTGTGGTATACACTTTTCTCGATAGGCGGGATCCGTCTCCAAGATTTACTTGCGTCCATGTATCCGTGTAAAATAAAACAGACCCCTTAATATGCTCTCCGGTATCACCCATGCTCTCAGCCTTGCCCACAGCAGGTTCCGGTCCACACTGTCAAAGGCAGCTTGCAAATCTATAAAACACAGGTGTAGGTCCTGTTTCGTTCGCTGGCATCTTTCGGCCACCATGGTGATAGATAAAATGTTCGAGATTTTTCCGATCCCTTCTCTGAACCCAGTTTGGTTAATGGGAATCAGTTCTCTTTCTCCCAACCAAGTTACCAGATCTTTTAGCACCAACGATGCAAAGTATTTGGCGTCAACATCCTGTAGCGCAATTAGTCGGTAATTTAGCGGATTAGTTCTTTCTCCGCCTTTGTATATTGGTGTAATTAAGGAACCATGCCAGCTATCCGGTACTAGGTTGTTGGACTGCACGTCTGCGAGGAGTTTCTCCAGGCGGATGCTCCAGTACTCTGGTGCATGTTTGTAAATAGCTTGCGGGGTACCATTAGGCCCCGGTGCCCCATTGCTTTTACCCTGTTTGATTATTTTTATTATTTCATCTGCAGAATAAGTACCGTATATTGCTGGCGATATTGATGATTTGCTTGGGTCTGTTGTTAAAAACTGACTACAACATTCTTCCTCAATTATCAATGTACTTGGTATTTTCAACATGAGGTGTTTCCCTGGTGGTTTTGGTGAATTTTCTTTAAATTTTGACTAGAGAAAAGTAGCCCATTCTGTTTCCAGCACATTCGATGTAAGAATATTTCGATGTCTCGTTAATTGATTTATTATTTTCCAAAATCTATTTGAATTTTGATGCTTTGCGCTAAAAAACAATTTGGACCAAAAACTCTTGTTTATCCTTTTTTTGAATGCCCAGACCTCCTTTTTGTATATTTTCCTTTGTAGGAGAAATATATCCAATCGATGCCCATCTTTATCATTCAACTGCATCTTCTTTTGGGTTCTTCGTAAGTCCCTTCTTAGATCTTGCAACTCCTTCTGCAGCTTACTATTTGGACCAATTCTCTTGGCCTTCATATCTGGTACTTTCATTTTGTCTTTAGTTTCTCCAGGAAAAGGCTCCATTCTTGTATCTGATTCATTGGGACGTTTCCTGGTTCATCCAGTATCTCCTCTATTATCAAGAACCACTTTTGTTTATTAGTGTTTGTCCAATTTATACGTTTTTGGTTAATTGTATCCATTTGTCCCTCCAGTATATAAGTTGGTTGGTATCTTTCCGTGCGGAGGTTAAATTTAATATGTTGCATCGCATGATCACTCAAAGGTGTGTATTCAATATAGAAGCTAACTAGGAAGGGGATCAACAAAAGACTTACGATTGTGAAGTCCAGTATTGACTAAGCATGCTGGCCATAATATGTTTTTTTCGGTGGTCGATCTTTATCGGTCCTACCATTCAGGACTCGCATACCTTGATACTCAAGTTCTGTTACCAATTGGGTGCCTGGTCGATCCTTTCGAGACCTCTCCCCTCCTTGAGATTGTTGTGGAACACACCAATACATGTTATCTGCAGTTAGTATTTCATCATCCTCTGGTGAGAAAATCAAATTTGAATTAAAATCGCCGGTTATTATTATATTCCACGATGGTTCTGTGCTGCGAAAGCCCGTTATTACCTTACATAGTAGCGCATTTTTTATCTTTTTGACTCGGAAGTTGGGTTGGGTATAATAATTAATCAGAATTGTCGTCTTATTATTAGTTACATTTTGTTCTGCATGTTTAATTAGTTGACTGCTTGGCTCAGGGGATTTAAGCTGTTCCGAGTTAATTTTTAAGGCTATTGACACATAGACTGAAAGGCCACCTATAGCTCAACCATAGCTTTTACATTTTTCTGCAGCAACAGTGTAATGGACGTAGCCGGCTAGCATGATATCTTCCTGCATTCAAGTTTCTTGCAAGGCAATTATATCACATTTAGCCATTCTTCTAAGGCTAATCCGCCCTCTGACAGTTTTTTCGCACCTGCAATGTTCCATGATACTACATGTGTACTGTCATTAGCTGCGTGTCTCACATTTTCTCTATTTGGTGAGTTCTTCAGCTTATCGTTTAGCAGACTGGGAAGCCATTTCCAGTGGTCCATTATTATTGATGACTCCCTGGCTCGGTCGGCTTCCACTCCATCCCGAGAGAGTACTATGTCGCTTCTGCCTTTAGCATTATAACAAATTGAATATACTGGCTTTTGAGGAGGAAGTTTATCCAAATTCCGGGGAAGTAGCTGTCTACTTGGTTTCTTTAAGAGAAACGGATAACGTGGAGCGCTGGGCAATGACAATTGTATGCCCCATGTTTGAAACAAGTCGGAACTTCCTAATATTAGTTGCACTATCCCTGGGGTTTTCCAAGTGGTTAATGTTGGACAGGCCCCACGAAGGGCCCGCTCCCTCCCCGCATGACAGGGCCCAGACACCGGCTCTCCGGGGGCTACCCGCAGAAGCAACCCGCAACCCGTCCCCTCCGGGACGCCTGCTCCCGGATATCTCTGTATCACGGGCCCGGGCCCCAGTCAGCCCCATTGCCCGGCCCAGCCGCCATCTTGGACACTGCACCACGCGGCCGCGTGGCCTCAGCTCGACCCCAACCCTGGGCCTGGCCAGGCCCCGCCATCCCGGCACCACCATCCATCCAGGAGGTGAACGGACCACTTGGCAGGCTAAGGGGAGAAAGAAGTATCGATGGCTCTCCCCCGCCAGGTGCCGATCGCCCCCAGCCTCCCCGGGCGCTGGCTCCACCCCCCTGCTGGGTGTCTGGACTCCCTCATCCCGGACCTCCCGACCTCCCAGTGCGAGGGTCCGGACATCAAAGGGCGCCAGACCTATAACCGAGGAGCCCCAGAGCAGGAAGACAGTGGTATCCTGGAGTCGAGAGACACCGAGAAGAACTCATCCTTGACGGACTGCTGGCGCTGCCGCAGCCCTGCCTTGTGAACTATCGTCCTGCCTGCTGGCGCTGCCGCGGCCTTCTGCAACCTTCATCCTCGTGGGACCTGCTGGCGCTGCCGCGGCCCGTTGTAACTTCCATCCTCGTGGGACCTGCTGGCGCTGCCGCGGCCCGGTGTAACCGTCATCCTCGTTGGGACCTGCTGGCGCTGCCGCGGCCCGTTGCCACCTACGACCTCTTCGGGACCTGCTGGCGCTGCCGCGGTCCGACCCGTCCGACCACCGAGCTCGAGGATTGTGAGCTACCGCCGTTTCACCTCAGTACCCGTAGGTACCAAGACTGTCCCGCTACCCCCTTCCCCTGCTAGAGACTAGAATTGAGAGGATCATCGTGTCCTGATCTCCTTGTATCGTACTACCTTACTTCAAGAACTGCCTATAAAAGGTGTTAATCTGATCTTCGTGTGGTGTCCATCTGTGGGGGGGGGAAGTTACTTGTCTGTACGATCGCTGGAGACGGCCCTCACCGGAGGCCTCTCCCCTTGTGCTCGCCCGACCCTCCAGGTCCCCGTCTAACATTGGTGGCCAGCGGCGCGATCCGAACCAACGCGTAACCGTACAGAGAGTAACTCACCCTACGACTAATCCACAATGACGACCAGAGAGAGCGGATCTGCAGAGAAATTCCAGATGGAAAAACTGGAAGAGTACAACCACCGAGAGCTAAAATAATTTTGCATAGAACTAGGCATTGCCACCACCGGGCTGAGCACGAAAGAGGACTTCAAACACGCCCTAGAATCCTGGGCAGAGACAAATATCGCCGGACCCCGGGACCCCGAAGCCCCGGAGACAAACACCACTCTGACGGAAGAAAGGAGAACGGATCTCTCCCGGGAAGAGATCCGAGAACGAGAGAAAAATAGACTACACGAGTTAGAGTTGGCACGGCTCAAATTAGACGGAGAATTGAAACTGGCAGAACAAAAGATGAACTTAGAACACTTACGGCTCCAAGAAGAGCGAGAGGAAAAGCAGAGACAGAGAGAACTCGAAGAAAAAAGACTGGCATACGAACACGAGTGCAAGCTAGCGGAGATAGAAATGCGCAAACAGAACAAAGACCTAGGGGTGCCCGAGCAACCGCGCCCCCCAGGTACTACCGAACAGAAGGTCCACATCCCCAAGGATGTGGTCCGTGAATACTATCGGAACGACGACATACAGCAGTGGTTCAAGGCCTACGAGATCGCCATGACTGCCCACCGGATCGCTCGAAGTGACTGGGGAGCCGGTCTATGGGGGAGATTCGTCAATGAAGGCCGTGATGCCCTGCTGCAGCTTCCGGACCATCAAATGACGTCCTATGACCACATGAAGGCCGCCCTCCTCAGTCGATATGGGCTGACGCCCGAGATGTACCGCCAGAGGTTCCGCAACTGCACCCGGATCCCGGGTACAACCTGGATAGAATATGTGAACTATTTCAGCCGAGCCTTCGAGGGATGGATCAAGGGTAGCAACGTAACAACCTACGAACAGCTCTTCAACCTCATTGTGTGGGAGCACCTCTCCAACAACTGCTTCGTCGAGCTCAGGCAGCACCTCCTCGACAGTAAATTGACTGACCCACGGCAGCTCGCCGCCGAGGCTGACCGATGGGAGAGCACCCGAGTGACCCGGAGTGGGCCAAACGAGCAGAACAGAACTCACCAAGGTCTTCATCGTCCCCGAGGAGGAGGAGGAGGACAGGGCCGGGGCAGAGACGCCGTCCCGGCCGCTCCCGCCAACAACACCCCGCCCCCGGCCGGCCGGGGCAACCCCCCGATGCGCCCGGGGTTCCGAGCCAACGTTACGTGTCTTCGATGCCAGCGAGTCGGCCACTATGCCAGTGACCCGACCTGCCCAAAGAACCAGACCCCCGGGCCCCGCCAGGTGGCTGCCGCCGCCCTAGGAGAAGAGCAAGTCTCCGAAGAGCCTGAAGAGTACGAGCAGGAGCAGCCCGAGTGGGAACCTGCCGCCATGACCCTGGCCTGCCTAGGGGGAAGAGACCTGATCCCGCGGGCTCCCCTACCAGCCAACACCAGGAAATACAGCCAGTGGGTGAACATAAATGGGCGTAAGGCCGAAGCCCTGCGTGACACCGGGGCCAGTGTGACGGCCGTCCGTTGTCACCTGGTGACCCCAGAACAAATTCTGCCAAACGTTCTTTGCCCCGTCCGATCGGCCGACAATTCAGAGAGCCTGTGTCGGATGGCCTGCGTCCCCTTCGAATGGGGAGGAGTCTCCGGTATGTTAAAAGTGACTGTCCGCGACGATGCCCCCGTGGACTGCCTCCTGGGGAACGATCTCGAGAGTTCCCCGTGGGCAGCTGTTGAAAGAAGAGAGCACCTGGGGATGTTAGGCCTCCCGGGCTGGGCGTGCGTAACAACCCGGTCCATGGCCGCCGACACCATCCCTAGATCTGAAGAACCCGAATGGCCAGCACCTCCTCCCCCGATCGCTCCAGAGGGAGACTCCCTCCCTACCGACACCCCGGAACAAACCCACGAAGAGCCCGCTCAGCCCCAAGACCTTCCGGACCTGGCTCAGTGGCGTCAGGAAGGGGGGCCCACCCAAGAACAATTCCGGCAAGAGCAAAAGACATGTCCCTCCCTCGAGGGACTGCGACAGCAAGCGCTCGCCCAGGGCGCAGGAGAAACCGCAGGGGCCCACTGGATCTATTGGGACAATGACCTACTGTACAGCGAACAAAGAATAGCGGAGCTGGGGGCCAGTCGAGTGCTGGTGGTGCCCCTCCGCTTCAGAGGCCTCCTTTTGAACTTGGCCCATGATGTCCCCCTGGCTGGACACTTGGGGCAAGACAAAACATACAACCGCCTGGTGACTCACTTTTACTGGCCGAAAATGAGAAATGACGTCTCCACCGACTGCCGGTCCTGCCCGACCTGCCAGGCCTGCGGGAAGAGCGGCCGCAAACTCAAGGCACCTCTGCAACCATTCCCCGTTGTGACCACCCCGTTCAAAAGGGTGGGAATAGACATTGTGGGGCCCCTGGACCCCCGAACAGCACAAGGGCATCGATTCATCCTGGTCCTGGTGGACCACGCCACCCGCTATCCTGAGGCGGTTCCCCTTCGAACTGTAACAGCACCAGTGGTAGGTCGAGCCTTAATGGGGATCTTCTCTCGAGTGGGCTTCCCCAGGGAAGTCGTCAGTGACAGGGGCACGAACTTTATTTCAAAATATATGAAATCCCTATGGCAACAGTGCGGAGTCACCTACCAATTCACAACCCCCTATCACCCGCAAGGAAACGGACTGGTCGAGCGATTCAACCGCACTCTCAAGGGGATGATCATGGGGCTGGAAGAACCCCTACGCCGCCAGTGGGACGTGCTACTACCGTGCCTCCTCTTCGCCTACCGAGAAGTCCCCCAGAAGTCCCTCGGCTTCAGCCCTTTCGAACTCCTGTACGGACACCCTGTTCGCGGGCCTCTCAGCCTCGTTAAAGAAGAGTGGGAAATGGCCCCCCTGAAGACCCCTCCAGACGTCTACAAGTACCTCCTGACCCTCCGCAATCAGACCCGGCGATTCAGAGAGCTCGCCAAAGCCAATCTTGAAGCCTGTCAGGAGGACATGAAGAAGTGGTACGATCAACATGCCTCCTCCATCGAATTCGAGCCTGGCCAGCAGGTATGGGTGATGTCCCCCATCGAACCTTGTGCCTTACAGGACAAATGGACGGGGCCCTTCAAGGTGATCGAGCGTAAGAGCCCCATCACCTACCTCATCGACATGGAATCCCCCCGGAACCCCCTCCGGGTCCTCCACGGCAACAGACTCAAACCCCACTTCGTGCGCTCGGAGCTCAGCCTGCTGATGGCTACAGACAGTGGGGCGGAAGAGGACTCCGAGCCCCTCCCTGACCTACTGGGGACCGGGGAAAAAGATGGTTCGGTGGACGGGGTCCAACTCTCCGAGGCTCTGACCCCGGAGCAGCGCCAAGACTGTCGGGCCCTCCTGCTGCGATTTGCAAACCTCTTCTCCCTCACACCCGGGGTCACCCCCTGGTGCCTGCACGACGTGGACACTGGCGACAGTCCTCCTATCCGACACCGGCCATACCGAGTACCAGATCGGGTACGCACCTGCATCCAAGGAGAAGTCTCCAAGATGCTCGCACTCGGAGTCATCGAACCCTCGGACAGCCCCTGGGCCAGCCCAGTTGTACTGGTCCCCAAAGCTGCGGCCCCGGGCACAACACCCGAGCTCCGGTTCTGCGTCGACTATCGGGGTCTGAACGCTGTCACCCGAACCGACGCTCACCCCATTCCCCGAGCCGACGAACTAGTTGACCGCATGGGGGCGGCCAGCTACCTAAGCATCTTCGACCTGACGGCGGGCTACTGGCAGATCGGCCTCACCCCCAGGGCACAAGAACGATCCGCTTTCTCCACCCCGGATGGACACTACCATTTCAGAGTGATGCCATTCGGCCTGAAAAACGCTCCAGCCACGTTTCAACGACTTGTGGACCAGGTACTGGCGGGCCTCGAAGAGTTCAGCGCCGCATACCTGGACGACATCGCGGTGTATAGCCGCCACTGGTCAGACCACCTCCGCCACCTCCGAGGGGTCCTGCAGGCCCTCCAACGGGCCGGCCTCACAATCAAGGCCAGCAAGTGCCAAATCGGCCAGGGGTCCGTGACTCACCTCGGACACCAAGTGGGGAGCGGTCTGGTGGCCCCCCTCCAGCTCAAGATCGCTGCCATCCAGTCCTGGCGCCCCCCCGTAACCCAAACCGAGGTCCGAGCCTTCTTGGGGCTCACCGGATACTATCGGCGGTTCGTAAAGGACTATGGCAGCATTGTGGGGCCCCTCACGGAACTCACATCCAAGACCAACCCAAAAACAGTCAACTGGACTCCCGACTGTCAAGCGGCCTTCGAGAAGCTGAAGGCCGCCATGTGCACCGCTCCGGTGCTCCAGGCCCCCAACTACAGCCGTGAGTTCATCGTCCAGACTGATGCCTCAGACCATGGCATCGGGGCCGTCCTCTCCCAACTGAACCCCGAGGGAGTCGACCAACCAGTGGCCTTCATCAGCAGACGCCTACTGCCCCGAGAACAGCGCTGGAGCACCATTGAGCGAGAGGCCTTCGCAGTAGTATGGGCCCTCAAGAAGCTCCGGCCTTACCTCTTCGGAACCCACTTCCGGGTACAAACAGATCATCGGCCCCTGCAATGGCTAATGCAAATGCGGGGGGAGAACCCCAAACTATTGCGATGGTCCATCTCCCTGCAGGGGATGGACTTCACTGTGGAGCATCGCCCTGGCCAAGACCACGCCAACGCGGATGGCCTGTCCCGCTTTTTCCGCCTCGACGAGGAGAGTCCCCAAGAAGATGGGTGACTCTCCCCGCCTTCAGCTGGGGGGGACGCATGTTGGACAGGCCCCACGAAGGGCCCGCTCCCTCCCCGCATGACAGGGCCCAGACACCGGCTCTCCGGGGGCTACCCGCAAAAGCAACCCGCAACCCGTCCCCTCCGGGACGCCTGCTCCCGGATATCTCTGTATCACGGGCCCGGGCCCCAGTCAGCCCCATTGCCCGGCCCAGCCGCCATCTTGGACACTGCACCACGCGGCCGCGTGGCCTCAGCTCGACCCCAACCCTGGGCCTGGCCAGGCCCCGCCATCCCGGCACCACCATCCATCCAGGAGGTGAACGGACCACTTGGCAGGCTAAGGGGAGAAAGAAGTGTCGATGGCTCTCCCCCGCCAGGTGCCGATCGCCCCCAGCCTCCCCGGGCGCTGGCTCCACCCCCCCTGCTGGGTGTCTGGACTCCCTCATCCCGGACCTCCCGACCTCCCAGTGCGAGGGTCCGGACATCAAAGGGCGCCAGACCTATAACCGAGGAGCCCCAGAGCAGGAAGACAGTGGTATCCTGGAGTCGAGAGACACCGAGAAGAACTCATCCTTGACGGACTGCTGGCGCTGCCGCAGCCCTGCCTTGTGAACTATCGTCCTGCCTGCTGGCGCTGCCGCGGCCTTCTGCAACCTTCATCCTCGTGGGACCTGCTGGCGCTGCCGCGGCCCGTTGTAACTTCCATCCTCGTGGGACCTGCTGGCGCTGCCGCGGCCCGGTGTAACCGTCATCCTCGTTGGGACCTGCTGGCGCTGCCGCGGCCCGTTGCCACCTACGACCTCTTCGGGACCTGCTGGCGCTGCCGCGGTCCGACCCGTCCGACCACCGAGCTCGAGGATTGTGAGCTACCGCCGTTTCACCTCAGTACCCGTAGGTACCAAGACTGTCCCGCTACCCCCTTCCCCTGCTAGAGACTAGAATTGAGAGGATCATCGTGTCCTGATCTCCTTGTATCGTACTACCTTACTTCAAGAACTGCCTATAAAAGGTGTTAATCTGATCTTCGTGTGGTGTCCATCTGTGGGGGGGGGAAGTTACTTGTCTGTACGATCGCTGGAGACGGCCCTCACCGGAGGCCTCTCCCCTTGTGCTCGGCCGACCCTCCAGGTCCCCGTCTAACAGTTAATGTTTGTTCATCTGTTTCATCCTTAATCCCTCTTAGAAATTGTACTGATTCGAGATCTGTGGTTTTAATATCACGTAATTCCTTAATTTCAGCCATAAGTTTCAAGATGTTACTCCTATTCAATATATCATGAGAACCCTGTGTCTTGTACTCCGGTGTCCAAATTATTTGATGCTGGTCTTCACCAGGCTTAGCGGAGCCTGTCCTTAAGTCTTTAACTTCCAGCTGATTTGATTGCATAATTTCCTTGTTCATTATAGTAAAGCTTAATTTACCCTGATTCGAAATGCACTGTGTTTCTAATGCGGGTCTTGGTAAATGACGTTGGGTATTTTCTGCAATATCTTGGACTCCCGTTTCTGTCAATATATGTGATGAGACATTCATTTCCTTTTCCACTACTTCTGTAAGGTGTTCCATATGCGATTGACTGTTTCCGCTATCTAATACCCCTTTTATATCAGCTGGATTATATATAGTCTGCATCATTTGAGGTTTTAGCATAGTTATTATCTCGGTTGATTTTCGGTGCTCCTCTATATTATGGCTTCCCAAAACTAAAGAATTATATTGGTTTTTCACACTCTTCTGAATGGGTTTTGACTGTGTGATCTCTTTAAAGCAGTGATCATTGTTTTTTTTCCTGATTTTTGGATTGATTGAAGTTTTCGTCGGAGCCAATGGTAGTTGTATAGTTGGTTCTTGACGACGCTTTCAGCTGAGTTTCCACCGTTTATGCGGAGCTTATCTCACTTCCTAATTGTTGGGAGCCCTTAAGTTCATTTTCGGTCATAGGATTCACGTCGATCGTCTTATCATATGTTCCTGTGACTGCCGAACTATTTTCCCTTATTTGATCCTCATTTGTTATTCCTGCGTTTATTTTTGAGAAAATGGGGTATATTCTAATGCAAGACTGTGGGTCTGCGTCGCATTTTTTGTTCCTGGCTTTCCGTTCTTTTTTTCTTTGTCTCTTTGTTGGTTTTTGCTTTATTGGCTCTGAAGCAATTTCCTCGATCATAACTATTTAGTTGGTGTCATCCCTAGTTATAACTTTACCAGACTTAAAGATTTGTTCCTCATTATTGTGCTCTGGAGGGAAATCATTGTTGGTTTGTAGTTGCTGCTTAATTATCGGGTATCCATGTTGGTCTGTCTCTGTGGCTGGGTTGATAAGACGTTTGTTTAAGGTAAGGATCTGTTCTAGTATAATTGGTAATGAGCTCAGTTTATCTAGAACTGGTCCACAGGTACAAGCTGGTTCTGGCTGAAAAGTATTGGATTGTGCTCTTTTAATTAAATTGTTTAGATTGTCCAATTTCGTATTTATCCCAGCTATATATGATGCAATTACATGTCCACTTTGTCAGATTGCATTATTAGGGTTGTTGTTGATGTTTGTAGTGCTTGTAAAAGGGGAGCAACAAAGTCCGGAATCCCTGTGTCCTTGGGGAATTTTACCTTCTCCTCATTATTTGATGTTTTGTTATACCTCACGTTTACTGATGGTAATATGTTTTCGCTGAGGACCGTTCGCCCATGTTGACTTTCTTTGTGGCATGGGCCTGCTGGTTGATGCTCCTCTTTGCTGATTCCTTTTACAGCCGCTACAACAGCCTCTTTGTTGACTAGATTGTTGTCAGTCGGTGGTTCATTCTCTTTGTCTAACGAGCAGCGTGGGTTAATCCAAGAATGGGTGAGCTCCTCGAAACTTGAATGTAAAATTTGTAAAGTTTGTATATGGTTTTGTTGTACTTGACTTATTGCCCCTGAACTTGGACTAGGATTTTTTATATTTATTGAGGACTCTGGTTGTATTGATGTGCTTTTAAAATCATCGATGGCCGAGTGTACTATTGCAGATACAATTAGACTACTTTTTGTCTCAATTGTTTTTTTTTTTTGCGGTCTTGATTTTCCAATTGATCCGTCCCTTCGGGTAATTCGAAAATATCGCTGAATTGAAGATTTAATTTCCCGGGAGTAATTGAATGAGTAGGGTCCTCTGGCCACTGATCATTCCCTACAAAGCGTTTTAAGGAGAACAGTGCTGACCCAGGGTCCTTGAGTAATTGAAACCATAAATTCTGTGTCGAATTTTTATTTGAAGCAGCTTTCTCAAATAAAGAGGCAATTGGTGAGATTAGTGGGGTTTTTAGGGTTTTGCTTGCCTTGTTTGCGTTTGTTTTATCTATTCTTCTCCGTTTAGCTAGACCCCTTGGTGCGATTGTCCTTTCACCTGGTGCCTTCCTCACTTTGCCGGACCGCATGATTGATCTAGGCTCGGCTCGGCTTAAGCTTAGGCACCAGATGTCCACCAGATGTCCACCAGATGTCCAGGGGATAGGCTCAGGCCGCACTCCTTACACTGTGCCAACCCCTACCTCTCGGCGGCACTCCTGCGGGGGAAAAAGCTCTGACCGTGACTCTTCCTCTACCATCGTGCTTAGATTTCACACTTGCCTGAAGCTGGGTGCGGTACTGTGTCCTGGAATGGTGCAGCCTATTACCTACACTATTAAGTAATTGCAGGGAGTGGCAGCTGCTGAAAAAAGATAGAGGAGCAAGGCCCAGGTCAGGTCTGGTCCCTTAGGCGCAAGGGACCCTAGACCCGGACCCAGAGCAGCAGTATCCCTTAAACTCGTCTGCACTGCCCCTGGAACAATCACTATGCCTCTCCCGAGCTCTACCCAGGCCAAAGTAGTAGCTCCGACCGCCACCCCCGCCTCCGCCGCCAAATGCACTGCCTTCCCGGCAGTCCCCCACTTGCGGCACGTGTGCTTCTGGCAACTCGCTGCGAACCGCTCCCCCAGTGCTCGGCCGCTCACCCCGAGCTCACCTGAGCCACGGAGCCCCCGCGGCAGCCCGCTGCACTCCTCAACTTCCCCAAGGTCACTGCGGAAGGGTCAGATGTGGCGCCGCATCAATTCCACTGGCTGAGCTCAACCGGCCTCTACTGGCCTCCGCAGGCCGCCTCCACAGGCCGCGCTCAACCCTCGCCGGGTGCTGCTGAGCGGGCGTTGAGTACTGGGGCTGGGCACCCGGAGCCAGGAATCTGGAGCCGGGATCCGGGTACCGGGAGCATGGAGCCGGGAGCCGGGAGCTTCTTATCGGGTGCCGGGCAGGGGAGCTTTCGATAAAATATGTTAAAGTGGCTCTCCTACTGTTCGCTGCTCTGTTTTGCCGCTCGCCGCTCACAATTCGCTACACCAGGTGAAGAACGGTGTTCTGGCGTACTGGCGTTCTTGCTCTCTGCTGCTCTCTAGTGGCTGGTGTGGAACACCGTCCTGTTGAGTTCAGTAGGAAACCCCCGAGTGTAACAGTAGAACATTAAATCACTTTTTCTTTCCAGCCATTTTGTAAGCCTCCTTAAGTAAGTGCTCTGTAAAGCTAAAATCACACGCGGAAACCGGTCGGCATGGTAAGGTTAACCTTTACTACTTAAAGCGAGGCACGTGGTGCCACAGGGCGCTTCACCCCTTAAAGTGAAAGCTGATGCCGGGTTTCGTGATGGTAACTGCGGGCGCAGTTTGACCCGTGGACGAGGGCAGCGGATTTCAAGTGCTAGACATTGCTTTATCGACATGGGCCCTGGGGCGGGGAACACACACTCCTCCACAAGCTTAAACATTTACTCCAGGCTTCAGCTTTTAGTAAAACCTTAAGTCTCGCCTGGTTTCCTGAGACCATGGCTGCAGCCAGGCCCCGTTTTCGTGCCTCTCTGCACGAAGCGCCTACACTCAAAGGGATTGAAATCTTCACTGTACCACCTAACGCAATGAGGCTGCAAGTCCCAGAAAGCACCGCAGGGCAGGCTAAAAGGCCAGGACTGGCTGACGGTGTTTGTGTAGGGTGACTAAATGGCTCCATTACAATAAAAGTCTAATATCAGCTACAGAAAGGGTGTTCTTTCCACTCGGAAGGCTTTGGAGAAAAAAAAAACAAGGTTATCACTCTTCCTGTCTACAAATGGACAAATTAAGGCAACCAGAGACCCACTTATCAACACCCAATGACTGACTGGTGTACACAAAGAATGGCCGGTCTCTAACTAATATGTCCGGTCAAGCGTGCTGAAAGGTTATTGTCTCCCAAAGGGCATTTTGCCTGCACCTAAAACCCTGTGTTATTGTTTGGAATACGATGCAAAGCTTTATAAACGTGCAATGAAAGAAACTATTCAGCCCTTCCCCCAAAACAATGGCTCGAGATGTTGCTGTGGCCAGTATTAGTACTTTCTGAAGACTGCTGGAAATGTGAATTAAGGATACATTTGAAGACAGTCCGTAGTAGTGCGTCTTGGAGCATTTGGGCCACTGCAATATCAAATTTCTTCAATAAAAAAAATGATATTAAGTTATGAGGGCTATGAATTGAAGATCAGATTGTTCTGGTTTATTCGTGTAGTGCAAAGTGCACAAACCCTAATCCTTTCTTCGATTTTCTGCAAGGAGGGAACATTGCTTCGTTTCTTATATTTTACACTGTTGAAAATGGCAATGTATATGTACATAAGCGGCGTTCATTTGTGTTCACTATAAGCGGAACGGATATCGCTAAACACTGACTGTGTTATCCCGCCAGCATAGACCCATGCACACACGTACACGACAGCCATTTTAGACACCATGGCCTCTCTGCCCATCTGTCCCCGGCACCCCTCCCCGCGCGCACTGCTCATGCATCAGCCACAAGACCCTCTCCCTCTGCGTGACCCTGCTCTAGAAGTAGCACTCCTGCTTGACCCACACCACCCCATTTCCTCCCAAGAACACCCTTCCCCTCAGCTGACAACACCCCCCCCCCCCCGGCTGCACTTGGCCTCTCGACCCGGTCCCAAGTCCTAAGACCAAGCCTCGTGGATGTACATCCCCCTTTTCCCTGCCCAGCATAACAAAACCGTGATACACCAACCGAAGTGTCCGACCTTATCACCTGACCAACCTTTGACCTGATCATCCCCTCCTGCCCTCGTGTCCTGTAGGAATGTCCGGCTGAGAGATCACAATCTCTCTTGTTACATTCAGGAGGGGAGGATGACATCTGAGCGACTGGTATGGGAATAGGCCTGAAGCTGGAATTCCAAGCATGCCTTTTTCTACTTCAAAGCGTCTTTATTGTAATAAGGAATGTTTGTGCATCATAAACATGTGTATAAAAGACGAAGCCTCAGAGAACTTGTTAGAGCACCTCCTGAAGACACTATGCGAGTGTCCGAAATGACAGGCTCTCCTCATGAGAAATAAAACTCTATTCTTGTCTTCCTGCTTTCAGCGCCCGTCTCTTTATTTGGTAATTGTTCAAGATGGAAACTAAGAGGCGTCCTGCGCCAGCAGCCTGGGCATCAGGTGCGTTATGGGCTGACTTTTCCTCAATTGGCACCCAACGCGGGGCCCATCAGCGACATAAGGTCCGGTAAGAGAGGTCCAGACGATGGGGTGAACATCTAAACGATTGGAGTATACCTGCCTTGAGAGGGCCCTCGTCCGGCTGCCGATTGAATGAACTTCACCAATTCTGAACGGACCTCTCTCAAGTGACCTACTGTCCTGACTGGAATCCCACAGGAATGCTGCGGTAAAAACATGGAGAAAGAGAACGATGGGGCGCTGGAAAAAGGAAGGCGAAGAATTGCCCACATGGTCCGGTCTGGGTAAGGTTAAGTAGGACGTCTTTACGTCCGATTGGTAGGATGGCTTTATCCATCTGATTGATTGATTGATTGATTGTTTTGGAATCAGTATTTAAAATACTGGTATTGTTCATTGATTGGTTCATTTAGCCTCGGTTGCTACTTGAAGTATTGGTTCTCTTTGAGACATTCTCTGTTTGCAAACAGCGACGAATAGGAACGTTCCTCTCTCTTTGCAAATAGTGAAGGATAGGTAATGCGGACTTTTGTCCCCCGTTGTAATCCGTCATGCCTATTTTTCTCCCCACTGATTGATTGGTTGCTCTGTTGCTCTTTGAGACATTCGCTGTCTACAAACGGGGAAGAATAGGAATATTCTGTCTCCCTTTGCAGATAGTGAAGGGTAGGTAATGCAGACTTTTGTCCCCGTTGTAATCCGTCATGCCTATCTTTCTCCCCATTGATTGTTTGTTATCGATTTTTATCGATTATTGCTCTTTGAGATATTCCCTGTCTACAAACAGGGAGGAATAGAAATATTCTGCCACTCCCTTTGCAGACAGTGAAGGATAGGTAATGCAGACTTTTGTCCCCGTTGTAATCCGTCATGCCTGTTTTTCTCCCCACTGATTGATTGATTGTCTGGACATTTATTGTTCAAGGAATAGTTCTTTTGAGGCATTCTCTGTTTGCAAATAACGTGGAATAGAAATGTTCTGTCTAGTCTTTGCAAGTAATGAAGGGTAGGTAATGCGGACCTTTGTCCCCCGTTGTAATCCGTCATGCCTATCTACTCCCCACTGATTGGTAAACTAGTTCCACCTGGACCATTTATTAGAGGTAGGTCATCTGGCTCGGCCAGGAGGGCACCCCTAATACAAAAGGACAAATATAAAGAAAAAGAAAAAACAAATGCGAATTAGCCGCTGTATCGTGCTAGCAGAGAGAAAAATAAAATAAAATATATATATATATATATATATATAAATCGTTAGGGAAAAGAAAAGGAATCGAGTGAAATCAGTAGGCCGCTGATGAGATCTCTTTTCAACCTCGCCGAAATGGAAACATAGGGAACAACCCCTCAGGAAATATGAAACTGGTGAGGAAAGCCGAACTCAACGCTATGACTTCGAGACAGCTTGGCTCCACCACCCACCCCGCCCAATTAACGACAAACCTTAGGCGAATAAAAAAAAATAAAAAAAAATATACAACACTATAGCGAAGTAACAGGTGAACACGTTTTATTTTTTTTTAACAAACAAAAAAAAAACATTCAAAGCAACTATTTACATGACAAACGAAACCCACAATGCATTTCGCCGTCTGCCTGACGCCGTTCCAGTCCTTCCTTCCCCAAAGTAGCAATGTTGGGCTACTTTGGGCTACTTTCTAGTAGTTTTTGGGCGTTTTAAAGTCTACAAAAACCGTCAGGGGCGGCCTGGGGTGGAAGGACCACTACGCGAATAGCCCAAAGGCGGCACCACGTGCCAAGGCCTGTCCCCCGGATGAACCAAGGGACCCGTTCCTGGGGCCGGGGCGAAGAAGCGTCCGGCCGCCATCGGCTGTAGGCCCGGCCCGAAACGTGCCAGGCGTCCCCACTTCTTCAATAATGGCTGCGACAACACTGGGGGGGGGGATGTCTTGCACATGCCTCCGACCCCCCCCCCCTCATCCTCATCGCCTGGTCCGGCCATAACAAATGTCAAGCGAGACGCCGTGGGGTGCACCGGGAGGAAGAGGCGGCGCGAACGAGCCTCTCCCACCTCCCCAGGTGAAGGCTCCCCAGCTGCACCCCCAACGCTCCTCGCACCCGGCAAAGGGTTCGTCCACTCTTACGGTGCAGCGACGCTCCACTCACCCAGCAGGGTCTCGTCCACTGTGGCTGTGCTGCGACGCCTCGCCCGACAGGTTGAAGCCCGTCTGCTCATTTGACCCCGCGATTGCCGGTAGCTGCCGAACTCTCAAAATGGCGGTCGACCCTGCAAGAGCGGGCCCAGCATGAAGGAATGGCCTGGTTGCTTGTTGATTAAGAAACGAGTCCCACCATCATAAAAGTTCTCCTCGACCTTGAAGATTCTATAGGAGCCGCGGGGGTCCCCGACTCCCGCAGATACCCCCGATGGGGAATGACTGCCATGATTGCCCGCGGAACGATGAAAATGTAGCCGCGGGACGTCGGCACTCCCATGCTGACGCCAGCCTCAATTTGAATGACTAAAATCCTGCAGACTACAGTTCGGATCAGTTCCGGTGAAAAACCCAGTATGACCCGGTAGGGAAAAATGTTGCCTCCCTCCCCCCTCTTTTGACTGATGGTTCATACTGCCGATCCTTTCTGTTGCCCTTTAACGGAACTTTTTGGACTGCCGAAAGAGGCTCTGGGCCAACCACGAGTTGGTAGAGGTTTTGACTATGCCTGGATCTGACTGGCTGCACCCAAAATGGTGCTGGTACAAATGAAACTTTCAACTCCTTGTTGTACCCCGATTGCTCAGCCTTGATGTCATGAAATATGTATACAGTTTTTAAACACAATGAATTGATATGGGATGGGTACTGATTATGTGTTTGGACAATGAATTGAAGTGAGATGGGTGCTGATTGAACCTTCGGACAATGAATTGTTGTTAAGTTTGGCGCATCATGATTGAAAGTTCAAATTTCAACACTTATGATACTTGCTCACACTGAAGTTTCGATATGATTTTATTGCACTTGCCGCACTTTTATTATGAAATCAACGACCACCGACTCCATTAGGTTTTCCACTAATAAATATCCCCACCTGTACAGTTCTGGCCGGCCCACGGGGTTGTAGGCCCGTATCTATGCACCGACATTTTTTATTAAAGATTTTTGGAGAGAAACGTACGTAGTTGTCACGTGTAAATTGGTGAGTTTCGAATAAATGACCACTGTTTCCGATGTAACTGAATTACAGGTGAAATGGCTCAGCTCGATTAGTTAAGGGTTAAAAAAGTATAGTACGCAGAAATATTGCAAATATGATTGGTCCAGGTTTTTGTTGTATGTACTTTGCACATTTTTGTACAGCCTAAAGCAACCGCTAAAAGACCCTGGAATTCAGCCTATACTTTATATGCTACCTGTATCAGGAAAATTGTGCTAAAAATACCCCTAAGTCGCCCCGAAGGAGTGCCACCTGGCCTCCCTACATACGATCCGTAATATCACACCTGGGTGACCTATGCTATCCAGCGGCTTCCGATAATCATCTCTCCCACACTAAAAGGTCCATCTGGGCTTAAATGCCGAGTTGGCAAGGACTGCGTTCCGTGGAGATAGGCAGAGTATGTAGTAAGTAAAAGCCTTTTCGGGTTTATGCGCGCTGATGTGTTTTTAAATGCTGCCCCCGCCCCCCTTCTTTTTCCCTCTTTCTGCAGGTCACATTGGAACGTCGATTAAAATACGAAAAAGAAAATGGTGATCTAGCGGACGAAGAGATGGGAAAAAGGGGTTCGATTATGGTACCTACACACGATGAGCGAACAATACCCTGAACTTAGCGCTTGAAAGGACAGCCTGAAGCGAAAAAAATACAAAATGTGACTTCGCTTGGCACCCCGAATAATACAACCAAAAATGACGTGCACTTATGATTAAGCATTCTACACTTAACTAAATAGGGAAAGTTTAAAAGAATATTCTGAGGTGAGGTTTACTCTTTTACCCTCCGTTTGGAGGATTAGGAATTTTGTCAGTGTTTAGAAATTACTACATCCTTTCCACACCCTCATGGACCGAAAACTCAGAGCTGCCCTATTGTTCTCCCAACTGACACCCACTGTTGCCTCAGCCTGGAAACACATCAGCCCGACCAGGTTAGTTCTTGACTGGTTGCCAAAGGCGTAAGTGTGTACAACCACAAAGACCAGTAAAGGCAGCCGACAATAAAAGGAAAGAAAAGGGTAAAAAGAGCTTAGGATGCTAAGGATGCGCAGCATACAGGAAGAGATCATTATGGCCAATAACGGTTATATGTCTTGTCTTGGATTTTTGTATATAATACATGTACTGTCTCCCTCACCTGAGTATGTGTGTACGTAATGTATGAATCTACGTCATCCCTCTGCCTGTGTTTCCGTATTACTTAACCCCTGTTGTTCTGTGTTGTGCGCGCACTGAATGACCCATTATTGTACACGTCTCTCTCTCTCTCTCTGTCTCTTTCTCTCTCCATGTCATACGTGTACCGAATGGACCATTTAGAGTGCGCTCGCTCTCTCTCTCTCTCTCTCTCTCTCTCTCTCTCTCTCTCTTTCTCTCTCTCTCTCTCTCTCTCACTCTCTCTCTCTCTCTCTAAAGCCCCCTTGGTCCCTCCTCCCTTGTATGGTAGCGCTGTGCCCCCCCGGCACAAAACCTAATTGGGTCTCCTCGAACAACAAAGGTGTTCGGCAAAATTGACAGGAACTAAAACGATTGTGACTTGCCATATTACTACCTCTCCTTTCTGCAAAACGATAGAACCCGAGTTGGTAATGAAGGAAAGGACAGGTAAGACGACTGATGTCCCCTAATCTGGCCTTTTCATAGGGGGACTATAACGTCAATGGTCTTCTGTTTTCCAGCTCGTTAGAAATACAATTCCCACTGCCCAGATTACCTCACCCCTCTGCACTTAAGTGCGGATGTCCAAAGTGCCCCCCCGATTCTCCCGATTGACCCCAGCTCCCTGTCCAAAGCGTCCCCGCTTCCCCCGATTAACCCCAGCTTCATGTCAGCTACCCTCGAAGCGTAATTGATGACCTTGATTAACGGTCATTCCCCAAGAAAGGCATGTTTAACATCTGCCCCCCCCTCCTCCTTCTTCCTGACGATAACGCTCCTGCTTGCAAGAGTTAGCCGACCCCGAAGGGAAATGTAAGATTGTCGATACTTGGGTTAAAAAGAAAAAGGGCGAGTCTCTACATAAGGACTCGATTTTGAGTTTGATATAATACACTGTGTATAAAGGTCCAATTTCTCTCCACATACGTCACGAATGAACGCCAAACAGGTTTATGAATTCAATGGTAATGCCCTCCTACATACTCCATAAGTGATGACTTCTGACTGTGACCGATGAACTTATCACCCACCCACATAGGATTGGGGACGGAATTGAGATGTATAAATGTCTTCTCCTGCCAGTTTTTCTAAAACTTGTTTTGTACCCATTCAAAGATACAATCACCGGAGGAGAGGAGCTGGACGTGACGCACAGCCTGGCCACAGATCATGGAGCACGTGTGACCTCAGCCAAAGGTGGAGCCACAGAGCAACGAGACGCGGGACGAGGCACCATTCTCAAACTCGGCAGATGAAGGAATGAAGGGCCGCCTTGAAGCCCTCGATTTGCTGACCCACTCGTGCCTGAAGTCCCCGTCCCTCTTCGCCCGACTGATGGGCCTGCCTGCTCGCCATCCTTTGCTCCTTGTGGTCCCTTGGTGTGCTCAAAGATCTGATCCCACTCCGCCCTCTCTTCCCTTGATTATTCAACAACAGCACCCTTTTCGCATGACTTTTGACTATAGAATAAGGTTTTTGCCACGAAAGAAGAAAGACACGCAGGTGCCCAGCATGAGGTACCCCTAAGAAGATCAGTTAGGAAACAGGACTGTGATCTAACAGCAGAGGACTGATCGCACCCTGCAACGCGTAAGGATGAATACGAGCTGGACCTATAGCTCCACCGCCGGTGCTCAACAGCGCCAACGAAAGAAGACGGACTCTGTTAAAAAGACATTGTGACGAAAACCCCCTTCCTGAACTTTCTACCCACCCCTTGACTAAGTGCTTGTATCGAATTGAATTCCTCCCTCTACCATTTTGTATTGCTTTCAAAAATGTTTCATCGGTCACTCATGTATTTAGTTTTCCAAAAAGTCTCTTATTGCACTGATAAGACCCGAAGGTATCAGAGTACTTTTACTGTATGTTGATGTCACCGGAGAGAAAGTCTGAACTTGATTCTATAATGTTTTGGAACATTTTTCCTGATTGACTCCAACTAAGTATTATGCCGATCTCTAGACTTGTATGAATAACCCAACAAATGTAAAATCATATGTACCGCATTCCGCCAATCGTATCGACTGTTTAGAACTGAACTAGCTTATGTAAAAAAAAGCGGCGACTGTTGAAAATGGCAATGTATATGTACATAAGCGGCGTTCATTTGTGTTCACTATAAGCGGAACGGATATCGCTAAACACTGACTGTGTTATCCCGCCAGCATAGACCCATGCACACACGTACACGACAGCCATTTTAGACACCATGGCCTTACTGCCCATCTGTCCCCGGCACCCCTCCCCGCACGCACTGCTCATGCATCAGCCACAAGACCCTCTCCCTCTGCGTGACCCTGCTCTAGAAGTAGCACTCCTGCTTGACACACACCCCCCATTTCCTCCCAAGAACACCCTTCCCCTCAGCTGACAACCCCCCCCCCCCCGGCTGCACTTGGCCTCTCGACCTGGTCCCAAGTCCTAAGACCAAGTCTCGTGGATGTACATCCCCCTTTTCCCTGCCCAGCATAACAAAACCGTGATACACCAACCGAAGTGTCCGACCTTATCACCTGACCAACCTTTGACCTGATCATCCCCTCCTGCCCTCGTGTCCTGTAGGAATGTCCGGCTGAGAGATCACAATCTCTCTTGTTACATTCAGGAGGGGAGGATGACATCTGAGCGACTGGTATGGGAATAGGCCTGAAGCTGGGATTCCAAGCATGCCTTTTTCTACTTCAAAGCGTCTTTATTATAATAAGGAATGTTTGTGCATCATAAACATGTGTATAAAAGACGAAGCCTCAGAGAACTTGTTAGAGCACCTCCTGAAGACACTATGCGAGTGTCCGAAATGACAGGCTCTCCTCATGAGAAATAAAACTCTATTCTTGTCTTCCTGCTTTCAGCGCCCGTCTCTTTATTTGGTAATTGTTCAAGATGGAAACTAAGAGGCGTCCTGCGCCAGCAGCCTGGGCATCAGGTGCGTTATGGGCTGACTTTTCCTCAACCCATAAGGAGGAAAACATTATGGCAGAAGGGCCATGTTTAACATACATTGTGTGGACAGGGGTCCCCTCTGGAGGAAGCGGACAAGCCGCCCCCAGCTGGGAGTCCTGCGTACACATACAACGACATCATTTCTTGAACTTACTACTGACCGGCATGCTTAAAACAGATAACAGACACCAGCGGTTTCCTAAAACTCACCTCACTTACTTGTCGTTTGCAAAGGACAATTAAATAGCGGAATCATACAGAACAGACACCAGCGGGCAAAAAATTCACCTCGCTTGCTTGGCTTTGGCAAAGTCAATTATTCATACAGATTTCATACAGAACAGACACCAGCGGGTTTTTAAAAATTTACCTCGCTTGCTTGGCTTTGGCAAAAGTCAATAACAAATTGGCTTTTGCCAAAGTCAATAACAGACACACTTGGTGGATGATCAGTCCACCCTTACCTTACAGGCGTAGTTCTCTTCTGCAGACGTAGGGCTGTGTCCTTGCTAGGGGACTCCAGCGAGAAGGCGGTCAAGTGGCCCAGACCGGGTGGGGAGGAACACCGGGTGAGTCGTTCGATCTACCGGAATACAAGAATCCTTGGGTAGGGCGCCTCTGTCAGAGTCTCTCCGTGCACCTCCTCTTGTCCACCGGGCCTGACCTCCGTACTCGTGGAGTCCCTATTCGGGCCGCCATTTGAAGAACCGGATTAACCCACTTACAGGGTCTCGGCGGCGGGGGAACCGCCCAAATCTTCCATACCCTTCATACGTAGTAAAAGGAGACACAGGAGCCTTCGTCTGCAGGAGGAACCCAGATTTATTTCAATAGCCCGGGCTATAGAACAGTGTCCCAAGCTAGTCAGAGACAAAACCCAGAAGGCTGCTACTTTACTCTGTAGCTTACAAGCCTTTTATACATTTCTCAAACCATTCTTTTCGCTGTCAGTCCATTGTCCAATCAGGGCAGTGTTTGTAGTTGATAGCTTGATCAAGGCGATGCTTGTAGTTGGTGACCTGGTCAAGGCTTGGTACACAGAGCATTGTCCCCTCTATGCTTGTAGTTGGTGACCTGGTCAAGGCTTGGTACACAGAGCATTGTCCACTCTATGCTTTGATCAGGGCTCTTTCTTTCAGGTCATTGTTCAATTGCCTGATCAAAGCCTGGTCTTTCAAGTCATTTGATTATTTACCCTGATTAGAGTCCAGCAGTCAGACCATTGTCTAGATAAGCTGATCACTGTGTCAAGGATGTTTTATCAGCCTGGGAGCAGGAGAGGAAAAATAAATCATTCACTCGGGGTGAGGGCCATGTGGCTTTCTGATGAACTGAATAGAACAGGGGGTTGGGTGGGTGACAGTTCCTGGGCAGAAATGCAGGCCTGCAAAAATTGATTCTGATAGAATTTTCCTCGTACATCAGGAAAAACGACCAGGTGGGTTCTGTGAAAGTGTTTGCCATGAGATGGCAATGCAAAAACCAATGGAGTCCTGTTAAAAATGATTGATGATCGAAAAATTATTTTCCTCAGAGTAAAGAACTGAATCATAGAGATAAGTGATAATTGATCAAAAGGTATAAGGTAAAGACAAAACCTGAAGTCCTGATATAAAGAGGACATTGTAAGGAAAGGTGAAAGCCTATAGGTGACAAAAGGTCGAAGAAAAATTGTTAGAAAAATCGCTGTGTTAAAAAAAAAATGTCTAGTAAGAATCACAAAACAAAATGTTCTATCTTTATAAAGTGGTGTAGATCATGTTTGATATGTACAGGATTACTAATATTGAAATGGATAATCTTAGCTACTGTCATTCCTTTCCAGGATAACTTAGTGAATTTGAAACATAATATGAGTTCAAGTGAACAAAATGTGGAATCAAAGTCTAACAAGCAGCATGTATATAGACCAGAAATACATCAGGATAGTTCCATTAGTGATCACTAAGAACACATTTTCAAGATTGTTATCTGAGTATGTTAAGACAATGGATGCTAGTGATTGCTATGTTTGTGTGAAATTACCTGCATCTGTTTCAGAAGGGGTGACATATCACCACCTTCCACTTACATATGGTGTCACGTGTAGTGTGATTGCAAGCCTGTTTTATCAAACAGGAAAGCTGAAGTATTATTACTCAAATTCAGATGATGTTTTTGCTAAGTTAAAAATTGTTGATGCCATGAATAAAGTAAAGCCTGCTACAGTAATGGGGGAATTCTTTTTAGAAATAGATGAATTGAGCCACGAGTACGTCTTCAAAAACAATTTGACATGTAAAATGAGAGTTGAGGAGAAAGCATTTTTAGATATGGTTGAAGAGAGAAGAATTGCTTATAAACGTAAAGAAAGAGTAAAGCAGGAGAAATCCAAATATTGGACATTTGTAGATAAAAACATTGATGATAGAAATGTGAATGTGGCTATAAGTATAGACACTCCACTGTTAGGGAAATTCTGTATTAGATGAGACAATACTGTGTATGACAACTATTTTGTGGGAGCAAGTCAATGTAAAGACACTTATAGAATCCTAGGGGGTTGGGGATTTAAAGGTGGAAAAGATCCAGTTTTTACTGGTATATATTTTATCTGTGGAAACAACGCTTACTACAGATTACCGGACCACTGGTACGGGACATGCTACTTGGGTTTGGTCTTTCCAAATATCTTTCATGTAGATAGAGGTACTAATGGGATACATGAGATATGTAAACCTTTAAGTCGTAGAAAAAGAGAGAGTGTAATATAAATAATAGGTGATATTTATGGAGCACTGATACCAGCAGTGGGAATATCTTTTAATGCAAATCGAATTCGAAGATTGTCAACGATAGTAGATCATTTGTCAACAGACACAGCCGGTGGATTTTTAATGGTAAATACTGAAATGGTTGCTATGAGAGCTATGGTGATGCAGAATCTTCTTGCTCTTGATATAATTTTGGCAAAAGAGGGAGTAGTTTGTGGAATTCTGAAGGTAGAGGGCTGTTGTTCCTACATACCAGCCAAAAGTCAAAATATTGAAAATTACATTACAGACATTATAGAGTTGCATAAAGAAACTGAACCACTGGAGGTTGATGGTGTTCTTGAACGACTTGGTAAAAGACTTTCAGCAGTTAAACATTGGTTTCAAGAAATAGGTAGTTCAATTATAGGTAAAATATTAATTCCAGTGACAATAATAGTATTAGTGTTTTTGATGTTAAGATTATGTTGCATATATAGAAAAAGAAGGAATGCAAGAAAGTCAATAAAGAAAGCAATTCAAGAAAAACGAGAAAGAGAAAGAGAAAACTGTGATATAGAAATGGAGGAATTTCGAGAAAAGGTCTTTAAAGAAACTAGAGAAGAAGATACTAGAGTATAAGCCATACTAATCTGAAGAACTCGAAACATGTTTTGATAAGAAATTTGCGAAATTTTGGGAGATATGTGATGATAAGATCATCAAAGGAGGGAGTTGATGGAGTGAGGTGGAGAAACAAAATTTTGTATACCCCTCGCAAAGTAATTTCCTCATAACTATAACCTTTATTAATTGCGTGATGTGGAAAACATTAACCAACATAGTATAGAATGCACACACAAATACACGTAGGAATACTAATCTGCTTGTATGGCGAAAATATAATTAACTAATTAATGTTATTGTCGTGATGTGAAGTAATGCAAAAAGCTTCGAAATAATTAAAAGCGGCATAAATGTGCTTTTGTGCATGTATTTGTGTCAGGAACGGAAGGATAAGTGAGTATAAAACGCATATGTGTTGCTTGTTTGCTAGGTAATAACTAACAGGGAGACCTTAGTATGGGGGGAGGTAAACAGAAGGGCTATATTTCAATAATTAACATTTATTTGTGTTTGTTTCTACGATAGTTCCCATTTTGGCTAGTGAGGCCTACCAAAACATGGAGTCTTTCGACTACTGTGAGAATGAAAGATAATGCGCACGCGCGGTGAAAGCCAAGAATGAATGCGAACTGCTTGTGCCTGAACAAAACCAGTTCAAGGACATCATGCCCCGAGAATACGAATGACTGCCAACAATTGTGGATGTCACTATTGTATAACGTGGGAATATAGTCTGATATAACAACTTGAGGACGTGACTAGGCCAGAAATTTTTTAAAAACAATGAACTCTTTAATTTCAGCTGATGCTACAGAAAATGAATATTAGAATGATGAGGTGATGCTCATCCACCTCCAAATTGTCCAATCAGAACTCGAGTTTATGCTGATAGTTACTTTTGTAGATAGATAAAGTTAGTGAAAAGGGTATAAAAAGTGCTGATTTTACTTAAGAAAAAACTCTCTTCTGATTTCCTCTGGAGATGCTGTCGGTATGCTGATTTTCCTGAGATGTGAGACTTAGAATAATTTTCAATCTTCATGAATGAGGTCTGAGCTTTGTATGAGGTTATTAGTCAGGGAAGTTAGGAGAAAATGAATTTTGGGAACTATCTGTCTTTTGCTAATACTTGTATTTCTGAAATCTAAATAATAATGTCTATTTCTGAATTTCTGAAATAAATGAATATAACTGTTTGATATAAAACTTTTATTCCTTTAATGTTGTTTTGAATAAAGAAAGAAATAAAGTGAATAGACTTTTAGACATGCTAAACTTTGCTTTTAATAAAAATTAGATAAATGGTCTTGTATTTTCCTACCCCTAATTTTTTACTAGCAGATTTGTCAACCATAATGGTGGTGTGTCTAAATAAATGTCTTATCGATAAAAACTATGGAAAAACTCTTTAAACAGCAGGTGTAAATAGTATAAATATTTAGTTTTAATTTAGACACTCCGCTATGATACAGCAGCTCTCCTTTGAATCTCACCGATCCATGAAGTAAGATAGAAGTGTTTTGTGAGTAGCTCACAGTGTTATGGGCCCCACTGATGAGTAAATGTATGATTTGGTGATTCAGGGAAAGGTGATATGATTTTAGAAATAATTTCCGGAGTAGCTTTGCATCAGTAGCTTCTAGAGCGCTTGGTTATTCCAACGGAATGTCCCAGCGCTTGGAATTCTCCTCTAGTCTGCCTCATTTCCGAAGAATCTTAGCACCAGTCGACCTGGGATGACCTAAGGAACGTGAAATACCCCACACCATATTATGATTGCAGGGGGTATCATGGCAGATGAAAAGTCCATCCGCCACTTTTCCGCCGGTCGGCAATCGTTCCGATTAGCAGCCGGGGGGTGCCTGGCCAGTAACATGGTGGCGGTGCCTAGCAGGCACCACCAGTCATATTACAATGTGGATTGTGGGCCCCCGTGGGGTAGGGGGCTGCACTTGGGGGGTCCTCATGGTACCCCCATGCAGTTCCCTGCACCAAGTGCCAGGCATGCGATTTTGACATTGCGGCAGGTGCTGCTGTCAAAATGCAGAATGCGACAGCCAGTATGGCAGCCGCATTCTATTTCACGGTGCGGGACTGCCGCATGTCTGGCGGCTGGTCCAAACACCGCAGTGATGGCTGGCGGACTCACGTCCGCCCGCCATCCTAATAGGCCCCCATGTTTTTAGTTTCCCATGGAACAGCACTTCTGAAGGCTGCATCCTAAGATCCTGCAACTGTTGGTTCCTCTGATAAAAGCAGGCATCCTTCACTAGGTTCGCTCTCGCAGAACTTGGAGCCCTGTATTAGACTCTCCAGGATTTCGCGATTTCGCGGTTTGCAGCGAAATCGGCACTTTTGGAAAAATGCCGCAATTTTTACAAAAGTGCCCGCGAAAATTGCACTTTTGTAAAAATGCTGTGATTTTTACAATAGTGCATTTTTTTTTTTTTAGTGGACCAGGTTTTATTGCTAAATAAAAAGGGGGAAAAGTATTTGAGAGTGCTGTTGCTGGCTGAAGCACTTAATACATGGCCCATTTTGGGAACCAGCAGAGTCATTTTATATGGCTGAATAAGAGAATATAAAGTAGTGATGAAGGAGCAGTAGGGCCAGAATACTCAATAGTATATGTTTAGACCTCTCATTTCCTCTACCCAAGCTTAGGTAATTAATTCAATTCAAGTTTATTCTTTCCATTTTTGGACTGAGTATTAACTTTATATTTGCATAAAAAGGACCATAAATCCCAAAATGTAAACAAAAAAAATTAAGACCTGGATGAGCTACTTACAAAAAGGACCTGGAAAACCTGAGAACTCTAACTTTAAAGTGAGCCCTGTGGCAGGACTACTATTTATTTTTGGGTGAGGTAGGTATCTGTGCCCTCCCCCAATGTATGCAGACTGTGCGTAAATGAACATATTTAGAGTACCTTGGATAGTTTTGCAGCCAGTTTTTCCCCCTTTGTGTGCATGCACAATGCGAAAAGTGGTAAGTTAATGTTGCAGACTTAACCCAATGTGACAGTTCCGAATGAGTGTATTTTTAGAACCTTATCATACAGAAGTGAACCATGTCGAGGGTAGTGAGCCAAAATCTGTTTTCTCATTTCCATCTGTTTCAGAATTCCTGCTATGTTTTTTTTTTAACAAAACCAGTAGCCACAATTTACACACCTGCAGTAAGACACGTTCTAAGGGAGGAGTGAGATCATGATGCCCCTAAGAACGGGTTAATGTAGAATAGGTAACACCATGAAGAAATGTATGGATATAGAATGGTGGGAGAGCAGCAACACTGAGTACAACCGGGGACGAACTTGAGCTGAGTGAGGTCGCTGTGGGCTAAAACACCTCCCAGGGGCTGAAGTTAATGTCAGACCCTCCAGGATTTCGCGAGAATGAATGATTATGAGTAAAATAAACTGCCGCAAAAATGCCGCTAAATTTCCTTATTTGTGCCACTAAATTTCCATTTTTGTGCCGCTAAATTTGCTAATCCAAGCCGCTATATCCTGGGGGGTCTCACATAACCTCTTCCTATACCAGTCCTCATAGTGCCTGGTGCCATGTGTGTCCATTGACCTCGGTTTGGATTAGGGCCACTTCAACTTCTGCACTGTTGATAGCTACGTCTGTCGTCCTATTGCAGAGGAGAAATCAATGAATATTAATCACAACGGCATCCTTTGCCTGTCAGAGATCACTCAGAACAGGGTAAAAGGAAACTGATCTTAGTCACCATATCCAGCCTATTTCTGGGGTGCTGTGGGGAGTGGTATGCACATTGACCAGTTCCATGGCCCAGGCCCAGTCTCAGGGGGAGAAGTTCAGGACGGTGGAAGGCATCCTTCTCTAGGCTCCTGCCTCCTGCTTGTTCTGCTCAGTTTCGGATGGGGAGTGTCAAGCACTCACCTGAATGGCATTTTCCAGTCTGTCCAGAGGTTTGAGCTCATAATGTAATCTCGGGCGGTCAGGTTCCGGTGCTGATGGTTGTTTTCTTTCCCTGCTTCTCTCCTGCAGTTCTGGGTTGTCTTGTGCTCATCTTGCTACTTGCTACTGAAGAGCGTGGAAGGTGAAATGCTCATGAGATGCAGACTTACCTGTAAGGAGACAGGCAGGGGGACACTACCTGTAATTGTGGGCAACATTACACTTCTCCCAGCTGCCATGGCGGCAGCTGGGAGAAGAGGTGTTGACATCTTGGCCCCACAAAAACAACACACAACACATGATTGCATTTTACAGTGCATTTTACAAAATCAATAGATTTTTAAAAAGTTGCACAAAAGCTTTGTTTTTTAACATAGCAAAAAGTGGGTTGGGGAGGGGAGGAAACAATTGCAGAGAGAAGGACACAGACAAGGTGGAGCAATATGGAATGGAAGCAGAGAACCATACAGGTGCAAGAATGCAATGTGGGTGGGGGGACAGAAACACACAGGAGAGACAGCAACAATGAGAGCAGGGGGTGCAAAGAAGCACAATGTGTGGAGGACCGCAGAGTGTGCTTGAAGAGACCTAATAAACAGATCAGACCTATGGAATCGGAAATACCTTTTCCATGAGAACCAATCAGGCCCGTAGCTGTTATTATTGATTTATCAACATAGCTAACTCAAGCTTTATTGAGCATAAAGTTTCCCTCATGACAACCAACAGACGTACAGTCATAAAATTACAATGGTATACAAAGTTTCAGATGAAAAGGCAAAGTACTAAGGGGCAGATTTATGATGACTGGCGCATCCCCAGGGATGCGCCATTTATCATGCGCCGCATTTACAATGCGGCGCACCATGGTGCAAGGCATGGAAGATGTGTCACGCATCTCTCGGCGTACGGGCGGCGCATTGCTGGAGTCATATCGCAAGTGCGACATGACTCCTGCAATGCACAGGGGCCACCCCTACAATGCCTGGTGCGTCACCCTTACGCCTGCTTCAAGCAGGCGTAAGGAATTGACGTAGAAAGTGACTGAGTGAAATCTCATAGATTTCACTCAGCCTCTTTCAGGAGGCGTTCCTGCGCAGGAACGCCCCCCCCCTGCGCAGGAACGCCTCCTTATGGCGCAGGGCTTTCCAACGTGACACATCTCCTAGATGCGTCACGTTGTAAATATGGCGCATTGTTTGCGCCGCCGTTGCGTCAAATTAAGTGACTCAATTGCGGCGCAATGTCCTCATAAATCTGCCCCTAACTCTTCTAAAAGGGTCTCAAAAGGATTCTCACAGTCCAAATCTTCTACACGAAGGGTTTCTCACAGGGGATAGCCAACACCAAAACCAATGTCTACTTTGGTAGTCTATGAGATTCCATGTAATAACATACCTATCTGTAGGCTTGTATTCCATGTAATAGCATACCTATCTGTAGACGTTAATACAGAGTAGTAACAACCCATCCTTAAATGCCTATTGGCTTTGAAATATGCTTTTCGCAAACAATATGTCAAGCCTACTACGTTTATTTTAACGTTCCATATTAAACAGTCAGGCCTATAATATTTATCATTGGTTTGTCACCATAACCGCGACAGCTTCCATAACTACTATGTTGGGCATTAGTCAAGCATCAGCAATACTTACATAACATTTTAGTATGTACAAAATTACAGTTGGCAAAAATATAAAATCCCTCCTAACAAACCATAATAAGGATTACCGTATTGCAAATATTCTATCCCTATGCTTGTTCATGTGGGACATCAGCACCAAAACCCTTGCTTACTTTGTTAATCTGCTTGAATCATTGTAACAGAATACCTTCATCCAGTCTTCAGCACTGTGTAATACACTTTAACACATGCTTTTCACCAAAAACCTAAGTCCGGTCTACCTGCTTTGTCATAAATGCCATTATAAACATATCACATTAAGGAATCGGGCATAACTTTTCCCATTGAACTGATAAGGTGTATTGCCTTTACCATTGGCTTTACACTATACCCAACGCACGGCCTACAAACGTGCCAGTCATTGTGCATACTGCATGATGCCATAAAATTACAAATAAGCTCAAAACTGTAGTTGACAAAACAATGTACAACCCTCTCAATAGAGGTAACAGGAATCATGACAGTGAAAATATTTTACTGTCCGGGTTTGTCAGAGTGGATGACCAACATCATATCCCTAACCTACTATTATAATCCGAGATTACACATAACAAAATACCTGTCTACAGCCTTAACACAATGTAACAACAATCCACTGTTTAAAGCCAATATACCTTTGGCAAACGCTTTTTTACAATAAATAGGCCAGACCTAACACCTTTGTCATAACATTTCATAATAAGCAGGCCACAATTATGGAATTTGCAATGTTTCCGCAGTGCACCAATAAGGCTTATAGGTATAATTGTTGGTTTGTCACCATAACCAACTCTGCTGAGCGTAAACTTTCCCACAAGGCAACTATCAGGCACACGCTCATAAAATTACAAATGTACATAAAATTACAGATGGCAAATAAAATACAATTTATCATAAGAGGGCCTAACAAGCATTCTCACAATGCACAGTTTTTCACATGGGCTAACCAGAACAAAAACTCTGGCATACTATGGAAATCTATGGAATTTAATGTAATAGAATTCTTATCTGTAGTATTTTATACAGAATAATAACATTCTCCCTTAAATGCGTATTGACTTAACATTACTTTTCACAATAAATACGTCAGCCCCACTGCCTTCTTCAGAACTTTACACAAGAAACAATCAAGGCCATAACCTTTATCAGTGGCTTGTCATCATAACCAACGCAGGGTAGTAGGTGAATTTATAGAAAAACTAAAACATAGACACCAACACTGGAGGAAACCAACTCATGGAAAACCAATTTTAAAGAATTACCAACAAAATAAAATAAAATTAAAACATTTTGCATTTTAAAGGAAATATCATTTTAAAGAAAAAAACAAAATGACATGAAACTTGGGTAGAGCCTAAGACTACGCTGTCCTAGAGGTCAGGAATAATTGTTCTTAGGGCTTAGAATGGGGGTATTAGGGTTCAGGGATGGGTGGAGTGCAGGGGTGGTGAGTGCTTTTTAGGGTTCACGGATGAGTGTGTTTTAGGTATGTGAGGTGTTTTTAGGTTCAGGGATGGGTGGAGTATATGTGTATCGAGAGATTTTAGGGTTCATGGTTGGGCGGAGGTTAGGGCTGGTGAGGGTTATTAAGGTTCAATTATTGGTAACAACTGGGGTGGTGAAGAGTTTTTAGGATTCAGGATGGGGTGGAGTTTAGGGTGGTGAGGGGTTTTAAGGATTCAGGGATGGGTGGAATTTAGATATAGAAAGGGGTTTTTAGGTTTCAGGGATGAGTAGTTTAGGGTGATGTGTTCTTATGGGTAATGGATGGTTGGTGTTTATGGGCAGTGAGGGTTTTTAGAGTTCAAGGAAGGGTGGAGTTTGGGTGTACTGAGGTGTTTTAAGAGGTATGGGATGGGTGGGGTTTAGGCGTAGAAAGGTGTATTAGGGTTCAGGAATGGGCTGGGTTAGGGGGAGTGAGGGATTTTAGGGTTCCGAGATGGTGGATGTTTCAGGTAGAAAGGGCTTTAGGCTTTAGGGATGAGTGTTTATGTGCGGTGAGTGGCTTTAGGGGGCAGGGACCAATGGTATTTAGGGGTTGTGAGGGGTCAATGATGGATGTTGTTTACAGGTCAGATAATTAAAAGCATCCAAAGTAATTGTCTGACAATGTAGACAATATAAATGTTAAATAATGTCCCCTAAGGTAAAGCCCTGAAATAAAAATCTCTGACAAAAATGTTTCTGAAATTAAGAACAGCAGCCATTGTATTTACATATAATAAATTAGCATTCAAAAGCCAATTTCGAACAAAAAGAATTTCTATGAATTGGTTTGTATGAAAAGGTAAATGCCATTCATTCTGAAAATCTCTATTAATCAGTTTAGATTAAATGGTTTCTCAGTAATGGTATTCCATAAAATCGTTTTTCTATGAAATCACATACAACCCCAACTCAAACCTACTGTGTTGGGCATAAGATTTCCCACAAAGAAACCATTAGGTATACCATAATAAAATCTCAAATATGTTCAAAATTACAGTTGTCAAACTATTATAAAATCCCCCCTAAAACAGCCCAATGATGATTATTATCATAGTGTACATCTTCTACCCTATAGTTTTTTTCAGCTGGGTTACCAGCACCAAAACCATTGCCTACTTCAGGAATCTGCAAGATTATGGGATCGATTCCGATTCGGTAAAATCCCCTACGAATAGCCCTACGGAGCATATTTCCCGTATGAATCGCACCCGTAAACGTTCCCGTACGTACAATGAAGTAGGATTTGTATCCAAAGCAGATCTCCGTACGAACCGTACTAAACACCGTAAGAAAATACGTGCAAATTGTATCCGGAACATGCTTTACGCGACGTCCATACGTAAACAAGCAGCAGTTTCCGGCCCAGCAAGTACGATTCGTCTCTGCGCACTCCGTACGACCCTTTTTCTACGGGAGCTCAAAACGTCCGTAAAAGTAGAGTCCAACCCGAACCGTATCCCCAGTACGCAACATACATGCCATGAACCCCACCGTCCGTGTCATCCCAGTCCTGTACGCCTACGACCTAGTGCACAGAAACCGACGACGGCGCATACGGTGAGAATAACGTACTGTAACAACGGAAGTGTACTTGTACAGTGCGCCTTATACACGCGCATATGGCACCACTGCAATAGTAATACGAGCCACACACACGCCATGAATGTTGGGGTACGGTGCATTTCACGCGCTCGCGTATGGCACCATTGCAATAGTGATACGATGCGCACACATGCCATGAATGTTGGGGTACGGTGCATTTCGCGCGCTGGCACCATTGCAATAGTGATACGATGCGCACACACGCCATGAATGTAGGGGAACGGTGCGTTTCATGCACTTGCGTATGGCACCATTGCAATAGTGATACAATGGGCACACACGCCATGAATGTTGGGGCACGGTGCGTTTCACGCGCTCACGTATGGCACCATTGCAATAGTGATACGATGCGCAAACACGCCAGGAATGTTCGGGTACGGGGCATCTCATGCGCTCGCGTACGGCACCCTCACAATAGTTATACGAGGCACACACACGCCATCGACCCCATGTGGCCAACAGTATGGGGCTGGGTGCAGAGGACTCCCAGCAGTACCCAGACACATGAGGGGTGGGTGCAGAGGACTCCCAGCAGTGGCCAACAGTATGGGGGTGGGTGCAGAGGACTCCCAGCAGTGGCCAGACATATGAGGGGTGGGTGCAGAGTACTCCCAGCAGTGCCCAGACATATGAGGGGTGGGTGGATATGACTCCCAGCAATGCCCAGACACATGAGGGGTGGGTGCAGAGGACTCCCAGCAGTGGCCAACAGTATGGGGGTTGGTGCAGAGAACTCCCAGCAGTGGCCAACAGTATGGGGTGGGTGCAGAGGACTCCCAGCAGTGCCCAGACATATGAGGGGTGGGTGCAGAGGACTCCCAGCAGTGCCCAGACACATGAGGGGTGGGTGCAGAGGACTCCCAGCATTGGCCAACAGTATGGAGGTGGGTGCAGAGGACTCCCAGCAGTGCCCAGGCATATGAGGGGTGGGTGCAGAGGACTCCCAGCAGTGGCCAACAGTATGGGGGTGGATGCAGAGGACTCCCAGCAGTGCCCAGACAAATGAGAGGTGGGTGCAGAGGACTCCCGGCAGTGGCCAACAGTATGGGGGTGGGTGCAGAGGACTCCCAGCAGTGCCCAGACATATGAGGGGTGGGTGCAGAGGACTCCCAGCAGTGCCCAGACATATGAGGGGTGGGTGCAGAGGACTCCCAGCAGTGCCCAGACATATGAGGGGTGGGTGGATATGACTCCCAGCAGTGCCCAGACACATGAGGGGTGGGTGCAGAGGACTCCCAGCAGTGGCCAACAGTATTGGGGTGGGTGCAGAGGACTCCCAGCAGTGCCCAGACATATGAGGGGTGGGTGGATATGACTCCCAGCAGTGGCCAACAGTATGGGGGTGGGTGCAGAGGGCTCCCAGCAGTGCCCAGAAATATAAGGGGTGGGTGCAGAGGACTCCCAGCAGTGGCCAGACATATGAGGGGTGGGTGCAGAGCACTCCCAGCAGGGCCCAGACATATGAGGTGTGGGTGGATATGACTCCAATCAGTGCTCAGACACATGAGGGGTGGGTGCAGAGGACTCCCAGCAGAGGCCAACAGTATGGGGTGGGTGCAAAGGATTCCCAGCAGTGGCCAACAGTATGGGGGTGGGTGGAGAGGACTCCCAGCAGTGCCCAGACATTTGGGGGTGGGTGCAGAGGACTCCCAGCAGTGCCCAGTCACATGAGGGGTGGGTGTGGAGGAGTCTGAGCAGTGGCCAACAGTATGGGGGTGGGTGCAGATGACTCCCAGCAGTGGCCAACAGTATGGGGGTGGGTGCAGAGGACTCCCAGCAGTGGCCAGACAGATGATGGGTGGGTGCAGAGGACTACCAGCAGTGCCCAGGCACATGAGGGGTGGGTGCAGAGGTCTCCCAGCAGTGGCCTACAGTATGGGGGTGGGTGCAGAGGACTCCCAGCAGTGGCCAACAGTATGGGAGTGGGTGCAAAGGACTCCCAGCAGTGCCGAGACACATGAGGGGTGGGTGCAGAGGACTCCCAGCAGTGGTCAACAGTATGGGGGTGGGTGCAGAGGACTCCCAGCAGTGCCCAGACATATGAGGGGTGGGTGCAGAGGGCTCCCAGCAGTGGCCAACAGTTTGGGGGTGGGTGCAGAGGACTCCCAGCAGTGACCAACAGTATGGGGGTGGGTGCAGAGGACTCCCAGCAGTGCCCAGACATATGAGGGGTGGGTGGATATGACTCCCAGCAGTGCCCAGACACATGAGGGGTGGATGCAGAGGACTCCTAGCAGTGCCCAGACATATGAGGGGTGGGTGGATATGACTCCCAGCAGTCCCCGTACACATGAGGGGTGGGTGCAGATGACTCCCAGCAGTGGCCAACAGTATGGGGGTGGGTGCAGAGGACTCCCAGCAGTGCCCAGACACATGAGAGGTGGGTGCAGAGGACTCCCAGCAGTGGCCAACAGTATGGGGGTGGGTGCAGAGGACTCCCAGCAGTGCCCAGACATAGGAGGGGTGGGTGCAGAGGGCTCCCAGCAGTGCCCAGAAATATAAGGGGTGGGTGCAGAGGACTCCCAGCAGTGGCCAGACATATGAGGGGTGGGTGCAGAGCACTCCCAGCAGGGCCCAGACATATGAGGTGTGGGTGGATATGACTCCAAGCAGTGCTCATACACATGAGGGGTGGGTGCAGAGGACTCCCAGCAGTGGCCAACAGTATGGGGGTGGGTGCAGAGGATTCCCAGCAGTGGCCAACAGTATGGGGGTGGGTGGAGAGGACTCCCAGCAGTGCCCAGACATTTGGGGGTGGGTGCAGAGGACTCCCAGCAGTGCCCAGTCACATGAGGGGTGGGTGTGGAGGAGTCTGAGCAGTGGCCAACAGTATGGGGGTGGGTGCAGAGGACTCCCAGCAATGGCCAGACATCTGAGGGGTGGGTGGATATGACTCCCAGCAATGCTCAGATATAGGGTGGGTACATCATCATCAGCATACCACAACTACATGGGGGTATGTGCACACCCCTAACCTGTGACTATAATGATAGTGCCATAGCAACACATCACTTACAGCAGTGTCCCACTCCCTGGAGGATGGATTACTTTCACACACTGCGTGACACACCACATGTGGGTGTGATGTCAAATTCCACATGCATACACACCCATGGAGGCTGCAGGCGAAATACACACCCTACCATCATGACACAATAGTGTATAGTGGTGTAACAGCCTACCAAACAAAGAGAGCGATAGGGAACACACACTGTCACGCACATCCCATGACTGATATTAATGTACAGGCGGTGGTCAGACCACCAAGATGTAGTCTTTCATGGAAGGAATAGGGTTGAAACCCCTTAGATACAATACACAAAATTGTGAGCCATGTGCCCAAATACCCTGCATAACAATCCCCAACATCGGGGTAGGCTGTGAATACACACATGCATAGTGGTGAAAAGGGTGAATGTGTCCATGAAGGCATTTGTACATACTCAAAACACAAGTACATTGATTTGCTAGCATGGCACAGACAAATGAGCAGTAAACATCTGTGAGCAGACATGGCCATTGTTGAAGGGAACCGTCACCAACAAAGGAAATGTGCACACATGTCAGCACAACAATTGAGCAACTGTCTGCAGTGAAGATGCCAGGTGCCACAGAGGAAGGAACACTCCATGGGACAATCTCTCTAGCCAAACTGAACACACACAAACAATGATTAATTACTGAGACATTGTGATGGCACACAGATACCATGGTCCACCTCATGACCATCAACAAAAAACATCTTTCAGAACCCCAAAACATTACCATGACAGCAACTCCAGGCCTTTCTTCACCAACATCAAGTACCTGAAATGCAATGGTGTTGAACGTAAAATAAAAGGCTTTATTCAGCAGGAAAATAAAATATGTTAACAAATGAGTCCTTTCTCAAATAAGGCCAACGGCCAGTCCACACAAATGTCCTTGTAGGGGGACGTTGGGTAGACCGTCTACCCCTAACTTGCCTGCACATGGACTATTTAAGGGATTGTAGGGTATAGACCCTTGGGGGGCATCATCAGGGTCAGGACCAGGCACCACAGGGACAGGAGTGGTAAGGGTAGGTGTGGTGGGTGCAGGGGTGGACGTATCCTCCTCAGTGGTTTGTGCAGCGCCGAAGGTGGACTTATACTCTGCGCTGCACACTGCAGCCAGTTCGGCCAGCCCAACCTCTGCACCCGAGGACAATATTGGAGTGGAAGAAGAGGGCTGTGAGGGTTGCGCACGGTGACTCTGGCTGCGTGTATGAAGTCTAAGCCTAGTCCCTGTGGGTGTGCCTGCAGCCCCCTGAGTGTGCGTGCCAGGAGGTGTGTGCTTCACCATATGTGGGTGTGTGCTGCCTGTGTCTGTTGGTGTGCGTGATGGTGTCTTCCTGCATGTGCGTTGGACAGGTATGGGAGAGGGGAGTGTGGATGGGTCCGAAGGAGGGGGGACAGACCACTGCAGGAGGGAAACTGCTGCCGTCAGTGATGAGTCCATGGACTGCATAATCCGGCGTTGGTCAGACATCATTGCTGACATGCCCTCTATGAAAGACAACAACTGTGTTAGTATTTGAGTGTGGGCATGGAGGACTAACCGACCTCACTCCCCAAGGTTACACCACACTCAGAGCCCTGTAAGTACATTGTGCAAAAAATTAAATGTAAATAAATGTTAGTATCTTGGGACTCACCATACTTTACACAATCCACATGTATTGAATGTGGTAATTCGCAATGTTGTGAAGAGAACACGTATGTGCCTGCATGAAAGATGTCTCACAAGGAAATGCACACTAAAAAACATTTACACATTCATAGAAAAAGCTGGCACCCTTTAAGATAAAACACTGTCAGAAACAAATGGCGTTGCAGATTGTCCATATACATGGTCCAACAGAGGTCTTGATGTCTTGACACTCATTAGTTTGTATAATTGACAACAAAGGAGTTTCAAGACCTCAAGACTACTGTGGGGACATGTATATGGAGACCAAGGCACACCATTAATCTCTAACACTGGCCTCTTTGAAAAGGTGCCAGCTTATTGCAAGAAAATGGTAATGTCGTTTTGTGTGCACTACCTTGTGAGACATCTATCATGCAGGCACATAAGTGTCATTTACACAATTCGTCATATTAACACATTCTAAACATGAACAACTTTTAACAAGTGTTGTGAGTGCCAAGGTACAATCATTTATGTGACACAACTTCAAATATGTCATTCCTCACATGGGCATCCATTCCCTGATGACACAGTTGCTTGCACATAAAACCTACTGGCTGTCATGTGGAGTGGCACACATGTCCCAACTCTGGACAATGCTTAGGTTATTGGGCCAGCAATTGTGATGAGCAAGATCATTGCTGCATTGTGGACACACCGTTATCCCCAGGAAAAATGTCAACACAGAAGTGTGCACACTAAGACAAAACAGCGTTGCATCTGAACTTGTGGAGAAGCGTGGCTCAGTGGTTAGAGGCGGCAGACCCAGAAGCTGAGATCGGCCGTGGACCAGGGTTCGATTCCCCGCCTCGGCGGGTCTTGGGCTCAAAAATTCCACGGACTCGACAATTCTCGCTCCGGTGCCTACTTGACTCACGGGGTCACACTCTGCGACTCTGGGCAATAGCTTGCTTAATCTCCACTACGGCCCCTCGCGGCGGGATGCCTGGCTTTCACCTTGTGGATACCCTGCCGGGGTATCTCACAGGGGAATACCAGGACGGGTTCCCTAAGCAAGCGCCTTGATGCCTTCGGGTGATACGTGCGCTATATAAGTCGCAATACATTTACATTTACTACATACATGTGGCAAAAATGTATGAGCCTGAATCATGTCTGGAACAAAATGACATAGACTGCAAGCCCCAACTGAAATCACTGGCCACCATCACAGGGGCAGTGCATGGTGAATCATTGTTCAGCCAATTCTCACCCACAGGTCAGACCTGGCAAGGCTAAATCAGGCAGGCCCATGTATACCTCTCCAGCACAACACCCCCATACCTCAGTCAATGTGATTGATACAGCTCAAGAAGTGAGACCTATGAATTGGGGTAACAAAAACTGTGCAGCAACAATTCCAAAAGTAACCCAAGCTCACCTCGTGGGGCTGGCAATACATATTTGTGACAAACAACCATCAACAGATTGTTGTGAATAGTCACACAGGCACTGCCCAGTGTGAGTACGCACAAGCCAAATGTTGTATCCCTGTCCAGTGGACACGTGTAGCAGACAGAGGAAAAGATACAAAGTATGCCAGGGACCAATGCCACAAAGGCAGACCCATGCTGAACCCACATAGAATGGGCACAGTGTTGGATGACACACATGATTAGGAGGCCAAGGTGTCTCAGGGGACTGTAGTGGGCACACTGATCTGTGGGTCTGGAATGAGCTGACTGTACCATGAGCAACCGTCATGGCACTATGCATATCTCCCACTGATGTACATGATGTCTGAGGACACAATGTAGGTCATGCATGCTGCAAGGGTGTGCAGTTGAAACCTCACACTCCGATGTTGAGACTCATCATCAGTGCCAACAAATATGAAGCCCAAACACAGTGCACAGGTCATGGCATAGGCAAGGTCCCAACACATGTCACAGACCACCCTCCCACATGATGCGGAAATCAATGTGCAGTCTTAATGTCTTGCACCCTAGATGAACATGTGCAAATGTGATTACATACAGACCAGGGGACACATGTTAAGGATGGGAAGGGATGAAAATGAGCACCAGGTGACTATGGGGAACCGAAAAGGCACTGTACATATAACCAGTCTGAGCAGACACCCCAACTGTGGGAGTGTGGCCAGGCTTCAGAGCACTACAAAAAGCAGGTGACACACAACACAACAAACAGCCATGTACCTACCCCCTCCTTGCTGCTGTCTCTCCTGCAACTGTCCATCGAGGTCTGGGAACACCACCGCCAGGACACGGAGCATGTGGGGGGTCAGGCGACGGCGTCCACCATGCCGGCGTGGAGGTGACAGCTTCAGCTGGACCCGGGCGATACGCCGGGTCCACGCCGGATGTCCTGCCACGTCTTCTGCACGTTCACAGGCGCCGGCGAGGGCCCCCCGCAGACCTGACGGCCCTGACGATGTCCCGCCAGATTTCCCCCTTCTCGTAGGCAGTTACCTGTCAGGAAGATACAGTGAGACAACATCAGTACACCTGCTCCATGTCCCAGAAACACACACTTGCACATCTTTGATAATATGAACAGGGCATAGGATGCTGACAGGACTTACATCATTGTCCATGTGAATATGGCCTGTGTGAAAGCCCCAATGCACTACATGGTATTGAAGGCCAACAGATGGCGTAAGGGGTGCAACACACTCACTGATCATGGCACACACTGGGCAGCACATGCAACTGCAGGGTGTGTGACGGCACGTGCCAAGCAGTCACATATCCCACTCCACTGAAGAACACTCAGCAGACCACACAGACACACCCTAGCATAGATCACTCGCCTGTCACTGACATTAGCGGATACAACCCTCACTTTGCACATGTGACACTTGCCTGTGGGGTGTCACAGGTGTCGTGCTAGCTTTGCAAGTCAGGCACACAGCACTGCTTACTTGTCACATCAGATGGAGAGAGCTGCTGAATACGCCATGCAGCAGTGTTGCAACACATCACATACACACTCACCCACATGACAAGGCACATTCAAACACACCAATGTCCATGAGGTTGTACACATCATTTGGACAAGCTCACCACAGGTCCTCAACTCATGAACATCTGTGAGTACAGTCAACTGTCACTCTGGGGAGACCACTGTTCCACCTCAGGACATTTGGAAATAAAGACACCAAGGTCTTGCACGGCTGAATGTGTCATTCACTATGCAGTGAATGTCACAGTAAGCACTATGCAAGTGAGGAGTGAACACACATGAAATACATCATGTCCTGCATGAGAGACATCACCATGTACACCCCCTGGGACTCACTCCAAACCACATTGCATGTCTGTCCCACATGGACACAATGCCTGTTGTGACACTCGCAATACAGGTGCACAGTCTAAGGTAGTGTAGTCAGCACTCATCTGCTCCTCTGGTCTCCCATACAGCTTGCTGTACTGTGGTAGGAGGCTGTCCAGCAGGGCCTGGTTCTCCTCCTCTGTGAAGGCTGGGGCCCTTTCCACAGTACGTGCCGTTGTAGCCAGAGGATGCAGAGACAGCAGCAGTGTGGTCCACTACAATGTTGTGCAGGCAAGTGCCCTCTCAGGAGTTCTTGCTGCCTTAAATCAGTGCTGCTGAGGGGCATTCAGTTCGAGAAGTATATATTGATATGTCAGATTCGTTTGCATCGTACGTTTCCTCCAATCCCTGTAAACATACGACTCTGACAGCATTTGCATCGTTCTAAATTTGAGCTTCAGCTCAACAATCATTTTGCAACATTGTATTTTTTGGGCCAACTGACCTTTGCAGGTCACCTGTTGGACACATAGCTACTAAAAAATCAGTATCCATGACACCCAGGAGGCATTCAGGGCCTACTACTATTCCCCTTATTAATTTTAAAATCCACATACGTGTACGGTGCGTTTCACGGGCTCGCGTATGGCACCATTACAATAGTGATACGATGCGCACACACGCCCGGAAAGTAGGGGTACGTTGCATTTCACATGGTGCGTTTCACACGCTGATGTGAATGCAGGGGTACGGTGCGTTTCACATGCTGATGTGAATGCAGGGGTACGGTGCGTTTCACACGCTGATATGAATGCAGAGGTATGGTGCGGTTCACACGCTGATGTGAATGCAGGGGTACGGTGCGTTTCACACGCTGATGTGAATGCAGGGGTACGGTGCATTTCACATGGTGTGTCTTACACGCTGATGTGAAAGCAGGGGTACGGTGCGGTCCACACGCTGATGTGAATGCAGGGGTATGGTGCCTTTCACATGGTGCTTTTCACACGTTGATGTAAATGCAGGGGTACGGTTCGTTTCACACGCTGATATGAAGCAGGGGTATGGTGCGGTTCACATGCTGATGTGAATGCAGGGGTATGGTGAGTTTCACCGCTGATGTGAATGCAGGGGTACGGTGTGGTTCACACGGTGTGTTTCACACACTGATGTGAATGCAGGGGTATGGTGCCGTTCACACGCTGATGTGAATGCAGGGGTACGGTGCGTTTCACACGCTGATATGAATGCAGGGGTATGGTGCGGTTCACACGCTGATGTGAATGCAGGGGTACAGTGCGTTTCACACGCTGATGTGAATGCAGGGGTACGGTGCATTTCACACGCTGATATGAATGCAGGGGTATGGTGCGGTTCACACGCTGATGTGAATGCAGGGGTATGGTGCCGTTCGCACGCTGATGTGAATGCAGGGGTACGGTGCGTTTCACACGCTGATATGAATGCAGGCGTATGGTGCGGTTCACACGCTGATGTGAATGCAGGGGTACGGTGCGTTTCACACGCTGATGTGAATGCAGGGGTACGGTGCATTTCACATGATGAGTTTCACACGCTGATGTGAAAGCAGGGGTACGGTGCGGTCCACACACTCACGTATGGCACCATTACAATAGTGATACGAGGCGCACACACGGCAGGGATGTAGGGGTACGGTTTGCACAAGGATGTCTATCATGTACTTGTCATTTCATACTTTCATGTGCAGGCCCTAGGTGTGGCAGCCAATGATATAACACAGGGCATCTTATCTTGTTGCACAATCGATGTGTGATTACCTGTGGACACATGTCATGTGTGATGGGCCACTATGTGGCACACATCACCTTGACACTTGTCCCATGTGTATCATTAGGCAGATTTTGTCAGGCACAGCAACACAGGGATGGCATAGCAATCACTACCGTCACCTGTCTCCTGATGCGAGGGACTGGGGCACTTTGTCAACTGACATGTCACGCTCAGCATGACCCTATGTGACTATGTCAGGTGTGTGTCATGTGCAACATTGAGCTTGCTGTTTGTTTTCCGTAAACTGCATCTGCTGTTGGTGCATCTAACATGGGTCTGTGTTGAGATGGCAATGGTTTCACATCTACGCACACCATGTCACATGTTCCTTCCCACGGCTGTTGGGTCTGATGGCATCAGACATCATATTTCCCCAGGCAGACATGTTTGCGTCGTGACAATGGCTGTGTTGTTTTGTTGTCACGTGTACACCTTAATCGCAATGTGTTTGATATGTACATTTGACATTCCATGTGACTTGTGTGTGTGCCTTGCAGTCAGCTGTCTGGATGGGATGACAACCTTCCACTGCATGTATTGTGACGTGTGTCACTCCAGTGATATCTCGGGCTGTTCACTCAGACCGGCCCAGCAGCTCATTTCAGGGCATGTAATGTTTATTTGTCAATCAACAGGTGTATTTGGCTTTTCGTAGGAGGGCCAGCAAGCTGGCATATGTGTCCTGGATGTATTGCACACGCCAGACTCCATAGTGACCTGATGTCTAATAGCAGTTTTGCATGTGCTATGTACATTGCCATTGATGTTGGCTGACTGTTAATCAACATTATTCCCAAAAATGTCCTGCAGGGCACCGCTTCTACCAAGGCCATTCTCAGACTTGGCTACCATGAGGGAACATGCCTGCATCCGATGTTACAGATTCACTCAACAGTTGATTCAGGAGTTAACGAACAAGCTGGCACCACATCTCTAACCGCAACACAGGTATCCTACTGCGCTGACCCCCTAGATAAAGGTGATGGCAGCCCTCCATTTTTTTGCTACAGGTATGTTTCAATTAACCATAGCTGATGTAGGTGGAATGTCACAGACGATGTTCAGCCGTGTCCTGCATGATGTTTTTGGCAGCCATGTTGGAGCACATTGATGAATTCATCACATTTCCTACTCCTGAAGAGTTGAGAGATGTCAAGGGTGATTTCTATGCCCTGGGAGGGATGCCACATGTCATTGGGTCCATGTGGCATACCGCAACCGTAAACATTATCATTCAATAAATGCCCTTGTAGTGTGTCTTGCTAACATGCTTATTTCCCACGTTTGTGCACGTTTTCCAGCATCGGCACACGATGTATTCATCATGAGGCGTAGCAGGGTTCCTCAAATGATGCTGCAGCTGCGCAACGAGCGGGCATGTCTTGTTGGTGAGTTAACTCTGTTTGTCCTGTGTGTTTCAGTATCTTTTGCTCTGACGGCATCTCCTGACCCACTTATTTACATGAATTATCTATGTAGGGGACTCAGGATATCCCAACATGCCATGGCTAATGACACCTCTCCGCAACCCAAGAACAGCTGCAGATCAGCGGTACAATAATGCACCTGGGCAGACCAGGCGAGTGATTGAGAGGACGTTTGGCCTCCTGAAGAGCCGATTCCGGTGCCTCGATAAGACCGGCGGATCCCTCCCATATGCACCGGACAAGGTCTGTAAGATCTTCAACGTGTGCTGCATGCTGCACAACATGGCAGTTGAGAAGGCAGTGCCACTCATCCTGGATCCTGAGGAGCAGGAACATCCACCCGTTGAGGATCAAGGGCTTGGTCACAATGCAAGTGATGAGGAGGATGATATCCGGAGTCAGCTCATACGCAATTTCTTCTCATAATTGTGAGTCACTGGGAATGAGAGGGCAAGCTTGTAGCATTGAGTGGCATGTGTTGCAATGTGTGTGTCCATCTGACTGTATGGAAAGTGACTTTGATGTGTGTTCTGAAGTGTCACACAAGTGCTGATGTAATGCCACGGTAAACAGTCAAAATATCGACTACAAAATATCGAATGGAGATAATATCAAGTTTTAAATATAGATTGGACAAAATATCGACTGGACAGAATATAGACATCAAAAATATCGTTTTTAAGGTAAGTAATGTAATATCGAATGTTAAAAATATAGACAGTTAAAATATCGAAGTATATAATATAGGTTATTAAAATTATGGAATTTTTAATAATATCTAATCTTTTATAGTGTTTTTTATGTTATTATATGTGTGAAAAGTGTGCATTTATGTTATAATTTATTTTAATTAATTAAATTAGTTTTTTTAATTTTTGCGTAATTTCATTCTGTAGCAGGTTGTGGGTTTATAGGGGAATAGGGTGGGAAGTAATTTAAGTATAATTAATTAAATATGCAAATTCATTTATTGGTATTAATTTTTAATTAATTCCTAATTAATTTATATTTGGTAATTAATTAAATTTTAATTGGCAATTAATTTTAATTAATTGATTAATTGTTAATTATGTTAATTTTACTAATTTATTTTCTGTAGCGGGTTGTGGGTGTATAGGGGAATAGGGTGGGAAGTAATTTAATTATAATTAATTAAATATGTAAATTTATTTATTGGTATTCATTTTAATTAATTGTTAATTAATTTATATTTGGTAATAAATTAAATTTTTATTGGCAATTAATTTTAATAAATTGATTAATTGCTAATTATGTTAATTTTACTAATTTATTTTCTGTAGCAGGTTTATAGGGGAATAGGGTGGGAAGTTATTTATTTATAATTAATAAAAATAAATCAATTTATTTAATTGTATTTAATTACAATTAATTGTTAATTAATTTTTAAATGTTAAATTATTAATTGTTAATTTGTAATTAATTTGTATTAATAGGTAAATAATTATTTTTAATTTGTAATTTTAATTGATTAATTATTATATTATATTAAATTGGTAATTAATTTTAATTAATTTTTTATAGATATTAATTTATATTTATTGAAATAATATATGAAGTATTTAATTTCACTACTATTGCACTCTCTGGAGTGGGAATAGTAATTTTTACCACTATGCTATCCAACGCTTTCCCTACTGTTGCACTATTTGGAGTGGGAATAGTAATTTTTACCCCTACGCTATCCAACGCTTTCCCTCCTGTTGCACTCACTGGTGTGGGAATAGTAATTTTAACCCCTACGCTATCCAACGCTTTCCCTACTTTTGCACTATTTGGAGTGGGAATAGTAATTTTTACCCCTACGCTATCCAACGCTTTCCCTACTGTTGCACTCCCTGGAGTGGGAATAGTAATTTTAACCCCTACGCTATCCAACGCTTTCCCTACTGTTGCACTATTTGGAGTGGGAATAGTAATTTTTACCCCTACGCTATCCAACGCTTTCCCCACTGTTGCACCCACTGGAGTGGGAATAGTAATTTTTACCTCTACGCTATCCAACGCTTTCCCTACTGTTGCACTCACTGGAGTGGGAATAGTCATTTTTAACTCTACGCTATCCAACGCTTTCCCTACTGTTGCACTCTCTGGAGTGGGAATAGTATTTTTTACACTTCTGCTACCCAACGGTAATAATATTGGATATTATTTAATTATATAATGTTACTATATATATATGTTTTAACAAATATGATTGTAAAAAATGTTTTTATAACTTTTATTAATTATTTAATTATTATAAGTTAATTTAAGTATTTTTAAGTATATTTTAGTAATTAATGTTAGCTATTAATTTAATGTAACACTGTTTTTAATAAAGTCGATATTTTAATAAACTTTATTTTTGTAAACGATATTTTTGTCTCGATATTTTGTACTTACCTGTTTGTAGATACAAACTCGATATTCTGTCTGTTGATATTTTCGCATCGATATTTTTGCTAGTAGATATTCTGTCCATCGATATTATGTCAGTGATCCGTAATGCCACACAGTAATGCGCAATGACTTTCCTTGAAATTTGCATGTGTCCTACATTGTTCCTGTTTCGCAACTGCCCATGTCTTTTGCAAAGATTTTTACCGGTGAACTCTTGTGTGTCTGTCATTTCCAGGTTGCTGTGCCTGTTCTCTGTTCGTGTCATCTTAGTCCTCCTGCTATTTCTCATGCTGATTGCAACGTGGGCTGAATCAGCGTTCCATGCACGGACATGTGTAAATGTCAGTTCGGGTAAGAGATCCAAACAGGCTGTTTGGTGTTGGTATGGTTTGGGAATGTGTGGGAACTGTTTCCGTGCATGTTGTAGTACCATGCATACATGTCTCATCACCATGGATCAACTTACATGTTGCACCACTCCCATGACATGCCAGTCACCCTTCTTGACAGTCATCTGTAGTGGAGTGTGGACTCTGGTGAAAGCATCAATGTGTGTAAACCTTGTCCTTGACACATTGCGGATACCACGGGTTGACATTGTGTGGGACATCACAACAACAGGCTCTATGGGGAATTGCAGTCTTGCTGTGTGCAGCAGGATGTGTTTGGCTCATCCACTTAATCTTGTGTGCCAGTACATTTGGAATTTCCAACTACCATGTTGTAAAGGTGTTGGCCAGCGTATATCCCACATGTTCTGTCAACTGTCCTGTGAGTCTGTTCGTATGGATGCATTGCCCTTTGTGCCAGTATGTAATGTCACTGTCACGTCGCTTCCTCAGTGCTGGTGAAGAACACTGCTTTGCAAGCCTTTTCGGTAAGTTGATGAGAAATTTCTATTCCCATGAAGCCAAGAACGTTGCGCTGATGATGTCACAACGTTGCACTGTAGCAAATGTAAACGCTTCTGTGGCACCACTCGGGTGCCATTAATTCCGGAATTCTCTTGTGGCGTGCTGCATATCCTGGTCACGGTAGGGGTGCTTTTGTGCCATCGCTCCTCATTACTCTCTGTTGAGTTCAGGCACAGCAGCTTGTTCTGTTTAGCATTTCAAAGCCCAGTTGGACGAGCCGATGACTGGCTCTTGCGAGGCTTCCTTGTGTTTACCGAATTCCCTCCCTCGTTGGACGAGCTTCTTAAGGCTCTTGCGGGTGATGTGTAATTTCCCTTCTTGACCCTCACTGATTCCCTGGGGTAACTATGGATTGTTGGCTTTGTGTGAGTCGCGCTGCAGTGCATTTGGATTTCTGTTTATTGGACCTTATTCATACACTGTGATTTTCTGGATTACCACATGGCTTTAATTGCCTTGAAGCAGCCTGCAGAGCGTTATACCCCCTTCATATGACTGCAATACTCTGCTACCTTTTATGTGTCTTCTGTGTTACCTGTGCTAGTTGCACAATCCTTGAAACAGGATCATAATATTGGCCATTTCTTTTGCAACTCGTACAACATAATCTTTAGTGGAGAAGTGTGACTCACTGGTTAGAAGCGGCAGTCCCTGATGCAGAGGTCTGGCCCGGGACCAGGGTTCAATTCCCGACGCGGCAGGGTCTTGGGCTCAATGTCCGCGGACTCGATAATTCTCGCCTCGGTGCCTACTCTAATCATTGCTCCCACTCTGCAACTCTGGGCAATAGCTTGCTTAATCTCCACAACGGCCCCAATAGTGCTGGGATGCCTGGCTTCACCTTTGGGGGTGCCCAGTAGGGAGCATCTCACAGGGAAAGTCAGGAAGGGTTACACAGCGGTATACAGTGCCAGGATGCCCCGAGATGGGGCGGCAGTGCGCTTTACAAGTATACCTACATTTACATTTACATTTGGTGTGTTATGGTGTTTCATCACCTTTCCATGTGCTATGAATTCATGTGGATTGCTCATCTCCGTTTTTACAGCAGGGGCTTGTAGTGCCCGCCCTGAAGTAAGCTCAAATTTCCCAGTTACGTGGCTGTTAAGATTTTTTTGGGTATGTTCATAACTGCTGGATAAATACATGTAAACGTATGGAACAGCCTTCTTTGGAAGTGTGTAGTAATGTCCTTGTTCGATCCTCAGATCTACTAGCACTTTCATTACTGTGATCCCAACTAGGATACAGTGGCTGTTGTTTTCGTTTACAGGTGTAACTGTTACAGTATAGGTCATGTGGTATTCAGTGATTCAGTGACAAGAAGTGTTAAATCCTTATGCTTGTTTACCTTTGTTTCAGTTCTCCCTCCATGCTGTTCCCTTCCTTTCCTTCCCTCGCCTGATCATCCTTTTGAGTCTGTCATTTCTACTCAGACCAAGGGGCTATCGGGAGATGGATCACTTTGAGCATCACATGTTTCGGAGGATTCAAGGCCCTGACAGTCACAGGCAGTCCTGTGCACATTGTTTCACCAGCAGTATAGGTAAACTCATTACATGACTGTTCAATTCTTCAGAGCAATGGCACTGGCCAAGGACATTGGCTCATGCAGCATGGCCTCAACACATACTTGATCCGTTTGTGTAGTAAATGTGTTCACCACAGTACAATGTGCCTCATGACTGTCACCGCAGATCTCTTGCCACTTTGCATACGTCATCTATGGCATACTTGACAAAGATTGTGCATATGGGAGTATTTGTACTTTGCCAACATGCATGCAGTTATTCATGGCTAATGATCACTATTGGGCATGAAGTACTTGGTTGTGTATGTATTTGTGCAGGTTGCTTCCCACAACGGGCAGGCAACACCTGCTGATGCTGTTTGTCCTGGGCGCAGCATGGCCTTTTGGTGACTGATCCTGTGCCCGTCATTTTTTGGTGATTGTTCATCCATTTTCTTTGAGTGACCCATGAGTAACCAGACACTCCTTCCTTTCCTTACACCTGTTACACTGTGCCCTTCTAACCTCCTTGTCTTTGTGTGCTACTTTTTCCCTGGTGTCTCACTCCTTCCGCTGTCATGTGTTCACTCAATCCTGCTGCTGCCTCCCCTGCGGCACCGCACCACCGAGTGCCCTGATTCTGCAACCCACACACCTCACAGATGCTCCTCCCTCCCTCCACCCATTCTTAATGCAGGCAGCAGCTTGTCTGTGCCACTGTTGCGCTACCTCCGTGCCAAAGGCAGGACCGTCAGCGCCTGCAACGCGCACAGTGCAAGATACTCTGGTCCTTGCATGACCCACGTAACACAACAGACTCATGCTCCAGCCACCCTCCAAACAATGTATACCAGATAATCAACCATCTGCTATCAGGCAACCCCTAAGCGCACACACAACAGCTTCACATGCTGTGTGTGCAACTCCTACTGCCTACACCGCGCTGCCCCGCTTAACAGACCATGTCCATACAACCAGGTCATGTGCCTCCTACTGCACACCCGCTCCATCCACCAGCACGCCATTGGACTGTTACCTCCTCAACACAACAGCCCCACACATCGCCTTCATTACAGTAACCTGGTTGAACGCATCCTCAGCACACACCTTCACCATTGCCATCACAGACAGATACAAGATCACCTGCATGAACCACACCAAAAATCCAGGAGGATGAATTGCAATCCTTTCAGAAGTACACCCTCAGAGTCACATACAACAACAAGGACACACTCAGCATTGTCAAGCACCTGCACTTCAGGTTTCACACCAACCCCTGACCACCCTCAGTCTAACAATCATCTACAGATCTCCAGGCCTAAACCCACAATTCCGCTAAGCCATCAACAACTACATCAGTACGCAGGCCCTCACCTACACAGACTACATGTGGCATGGGGACAGCAACTTCTGGCTGGAGGACTACCACACCACCATCCTTCATTGGTACATCAACTTTTGCATCCAGTTCTCCGACAAGCAACACACTGCCCCACACTCCGCTACAGATCCTACTAAGATGCTTAACCTAAGTCACCACAGACGAGCTGTGTGGCACCCTCGCCCAGGACACTCCAACCAATGCCACCGCCACAACCTGCAACCTCACACACTGGATCAGCGACTGATTCAAAACTCTTGCCACATTGGTGGACTTTCCTGTGAAGCACAACAACAGTTAAGCCACATGAGACAAGGCAGACCGACTGGACTCATACAGGTCTAGCCGGACTCTCGCGCAATCCTTGCTAAACAAACAACCATCAGTTACCTTTCAGCCCTGAAATCCGCCACACACAGACTTCACCATATCATCAGCACGGACAAGAGGACATCCTTCAGGTAGGGCATAGGCAACAACACACACAACATCAAGGAGCCCATCAGCATCATGAGTGAACTATCTAACCCCAGCTCTCCATCCAAAAGACATCCCACCCTTGCAAGGCCAAGGGGATCCCTTGCAACATTCTACCACTGCAAGCTTGTGGACGTAAACGACAGCCTCACCACATAGAGACAGACAGCGCTATTATCCACAGGACATATCCCCCCTCAGGCCCTGGACTCCCGTCAGCAGCAAAGACACCACCCGGCTCATGTACACAATCCACTCCGGGTCTCCATCAGGATCCTTCCCACACAACATCTCAATCACTGCATACCCCATCCTTGGAGCCCACCTCCGGCACGTCATGAATATCTCCTTTGAGTATGCCGCATTCCATGGGAGCTGGAGGCATGCAGAGACCCAGGCCCTTCTTTAACATTGGACGGCAGTACCGCAGGAGCGCCTGGAACATCATCCTTCTTCCCTACCTGGCAAATGTCATGAATAAGACAGTCAACGAGTAACTGACCATCTCCCTCCAAGCAAACACCTCCAGGCACCCCGCCCAGTCCATCTTCCACAGTAATCACCACACTGCAACAGCCCTCATTGCCACCACCAATGACATCTTGGACCCTGCTCAACAATGGTGAGACCACCACCCTCACCCCCATGACCTCTCTACGTCATTCTCCACCATGTGCTACCACACTGTCAGATCACACATCAGCAACACTGGGATCCAGAGGAGGGGCCAGGATGAAATCGCCAAGTACCTCACCAGCAAGTCCCAGGGAGTCCGCCTCCCCCCTTCAGCACGTAGTACACTGGGGTCATCGTGGCCATGCCCCAGGGCTCATCTCTCAGCATGACAATCTACAATGTCTCCATGACCCCCTCTCCACCATCACATGCACACACAACCTCATCATTATGTCCTATGCCATTGACACCCAGCTGCTCCTCACCCTCACCAAAGACCCAGCCACTCCCAGATCCAACCTTCAAGAAGACATGGAGTCCGTTGATGAATGGATGAACATCAACCACCTGAGGCTGAACTTGGACAAGACTGAGGTCATCATCTGAGGATTGTCACCTTACGGCTGGGACAACTCCTTGTGTCACACCGGCCTGGGCAGCGCACCGACGCACAGTGGCCATGCACGCAAGCAGGTGTCCATCGTACACTCCTCGCTCACAATAACCATGCAACTCAACACCATCTCGAACTCATGCTGCAACTCCCTCTGCATGCTGCAAATGATCTTCACATAGATCCACTGCTAGGCAAGACAGACAGTCACCCAGGTCCACAACACCAGCTGGCTCAACTACGGCAATGCCCTCTATGCAGAAACAACAGCCAGACTCCAGGAGGACTTGTGCACATCCAGGCTGCATCCGCATACCTCATCCTCAACATCCCCTGCCTCAGCCACATGACCGTCCACCTGAGATACCTACAATAGGCTCACTGTCAACTGCAGGATCACCTTCAGACTCCTCAGCCACACTCAGGAGGCACTCCACAACCCCAGCCCCAAAGACGAACATGGACGTCTCCCATCCAACACCCCATTGTCCCAACTCCGTCCAGCCAACCTTGTCCTGTGCACCATTCATCACATCCACAGAACAACTGCATGCGGGAGATAGTTCTCCCACATCACCAAACAGACCTTGTACTCTCTCCCTGGGCACCTCCACATGACCCATGACCTCTACGCCTTAATAAAACTCTTCCAGAACTGTCTGTCCGAGCAGTATGGTAAACCCCCCCTAGCAGCTTGAAACCATCATGTGTGAGTATTGCACTCCATGTATGTATTTGATGATACATTGTGACCTATGTGTGTCCTCCACCAGACTCAGATCCCAGTGTATGGATAGCTTGAATGTGTTCCACACTCTGGCATACTTTGACATATCCCCACACGTATGTTGTTGACTCATGCAAAATGACTGCAACATCAATTTTCCTTGTGATTGTTTTTTTAATTTATCTGTCTTGTGCGTGAATTGTGAGTAAGTGATAGGTGCTGTACAAAAATGCCGAGAATCCAAAGTTCACAGAGGGAGATGTGATGCCTTGCAGTTTGAGTCAACAGAGTCTAGACCACAGTGCTTGGCATCATTGTTCAAACTGCAACCAGCAAGTCCATGTGGGAGAGTAGGACAGTCAATGAGGTGATGGTGTTGCACACAAGGTCACGGTACCAGACCAGGTGACCTGGGAGATGCGCATGGCCCACTGCCTCTCACTGTCTTTTCTGTGGATGACCCACCTTCCTTGGGGGACCCTCATATGCAGGCCTTGACGATGCATGGGACGCTCCGTCGGACTATTCCTCCTCCTCCTCCCTCCCTGTGCCTGTTGGTGGTCTTCGCCTAGAAGTGTCTTGCCTGGTGACACAGGAAGGTTGCTCCATGTTGTCTGCCATCTGACGGAGTGAATGGCTTATGTCCCTTTGCACCGCCAGGAGCTCAGCCAGTCTTGCCTCCATCCGTCCTTGGTGTTCTTGTTGACTGGCATGTTGCTCGGCCTGCAGGTTTTTGATCTCTGTGAGGGTCCCCACTACCTGGCTGAACTCCCTGGTGTCCCACTGGTATGCCTCAATGATGTTGCATAGTTGAGACATACCGGGCACTACAGCTGGCTGGTCAGGTTCTCGCCTCCGCCGCCCGCCACTCCCACCACCCCTGCCCACATGAGCCTGGCCTGCAGTTGTGGGCACATCGGGTCCACGGGACCCATGAGGGATGGCAGTGGTGGTGTTGTCTGCCACCTCCTGGGTCCCCGGCGAACCTTGTCCCTCATTGTCAGACTGGCTCAGTTGTTGACTGTGGGGAGGGCACCGAGATGTCTGCTGGGATGTGGCAGGAATGGTGGTGGTGGTTGGTGCAGATGTCCCTGATCCAGGTGCTGCACAGGATTGGGAACCAGAGGTGCCAGGTTAATCGGGGTCATCCGTGGAGTGGTGAGAGGAGTCGCTGTCGGTGGGATCAGGGTCCTGCGGAGCCTGGGACTGTGATTCATCTCCCCCATTGTTGGGGGTGGATTCCACACGTGGCCCTGTGGGTGTGGGAGAAAGACAATGCTAATGTCATTTAATGCAACATTAATTTTTCATACACATTGTAGTTGGCAATGTTCCACCTGGTCGTTGTCTATGCTCTGGATTGTCCTCAATGTTCACTTGTGGATGTGTATGTTGTGGGGTCAGATTGATCTGTGCTCAGGAGTCATTGACATGTGGGGGCATATTTACAATAACTGACACAGCCCTGCATATCAGCAGGGATTTGCCAGTCGTTGTGCACCACAGCTATGCCAGCATGGATGCGACACATTTACAATGCGGAGCACCATGGTGGAAAAATGGCACAGCTGCGTCATGCATCTGTGCCGTAGAAGTGCGCATTGCTGGAGTTGCGTCACCGGTGCAACGCAGCTCCAGCAATGCTCTGTGGGGCCCTATCTGCAAAATGCTGCGTCAATCCTTACGCCTGCTTCAAGCATGCACTGGGTTTTGACACAGCATGTGCTTAAAAGTGACTGAGTGAAATCTTGTAGATTTCACTCATCAACTTTTGGGAGGTGTTGCAGCGCCGGAATGCCCAATACCCCCCCCCCCCCCCCCCTCCCCCTGCGCCAGGACACCTACTTCTGGTGCAGGGCTTTAGAACGTGACACATCTCCCAGATGCGTCACCCTGTAAATACACAGCACCATGGCTCCACTTTTGTGCGGCCGCTGCATCACAAAGGTGACGCAGTGGCGGCGTGAAAGAAGCACAAGGGGCTTGTGAATCTGCAACATGCATTTTTAGCTTGGATGCTTCAGCAGATCTGTATTGTTTTTGTTGTGTTACATGACCATTGTGACAGTGGGGCACTCCATTGCCTGTCCCAGGAGGGTATGTTTGTGTAAGGGGTGTGTGTGATAGGCCGTCCTGGTAGTTGCAGTCTTATTAGGAACTGGGCCTCCCTTGTGGTGTGGCTGTCCCCCCATGGAGCATGCTGCCATGACAGTGGTTGTGAGTTATTGTCCAAGAGATCTGACCTTGTTGTCCTGGTGTTTGTGTTTGCACTGGTCACAGGGGGCCTTGTGCTGCCTACACCAGGGCCCAGTGTCAGCTATCTTGTCAGTATTTTCCCACTCCCTGTGCATTGAGCATGGTGCATGGGTGTGTACCTGGCCCATATGGGATGAGGGCAATTGGGCATGGGCGTCCACAGAAATGTTTCTAGGGGTGGGCAAAATTTTAACTTCATCACCATCCCCCTTGCACCCTTCTCCACACTGCCTTGCACACTTCTTGCCCTCCCCCTTGCACCCTTCTACCCCTCTCCCTTGGACCCTTATCCCCCTCCCCCTTGAACCCTGCTCCTCCTCCGTCTTGCACCCTTTTCTAGCTTGCACCCTTCTGCCCTCTGCCTTGCACACTTCTCACCTCCCCCTTGCACCCTTCTCGCCCTCTGCCTTGCACCCTTCTCGGACACCCCCTTGCGCCCTTCCCACCCAATGGAGGGGGCTGCCACCTGGAACAATGTCACTATTTCAAAAGCATGATGGACTAGGCCCGGCCCTGACTGGGCCCACACCAGACGCACTGGCAATCCTGGGGGGGGGGGCAAGAGCCCCCTTGCCCCCCCTGCGGACGCCCATACAATTGGGTCTGATTTGGAGTCCCACAATGCATCTTGTGACACCCACCCTCCCAGCATACCGGTCGTCCATTTTTGGGTCTGTGCTTCCTGTAGCTATCATCCAAGAAGCCTCAGAGAAAATTTACCACTGGGACAATTTTTACGTATACGGATAAATTGTACGTACAAGGATGAGTATATGTACCACGCTAATGCCCTAAAACAGAGACTACTACTTCGTTGATACCCAAGTAAACTCTTGAAGTGTGCCCTTAAAAGAGCTTGGTGGACACCAAGAGACAGTCTCCTGACAAAAAGGACAAGAAATGATCAAAACAGAATAGTATGTGTATCAACTTTCTGCCCTACGTTGAACTGGCTAAAAAGACAGATTTGTCAAAATTGGCACCTTGTCAATGATCTGAATGAACATCTAAATGAAATACCGCTTTTTGCGTTCAAGAAAGACAAGAGTGTGGCAAACCACATAGTCAGAGCAGCTATGCCAATAAAAAAATCTCTATCACTTAGAGAATATATGAAGCTACCCCCTATCACAGGTCATCATCAATGTGGAACATGTGTGTGCTGCCCATTGACAATGGAGGGAGATTTGTTTCAACATAATGGCATTTCATGGAGGCATTCAAAATTCACCAACTGTAAAACTAAGTTTGTGATTTACGGCATTATATGCCCTTGTGACAGACTTTACATAGGAAAAAACCAGTCAAGAGGTGAGACAGCGAATAAACCAGCATAAATCGCGAATCAAGAGAAACATCCTTACCGCACCATTGGTACAACATTGGATTGAGTACTCTCACTCAGAAAATGACCTGAAATGGACCGTAATCTCCAAGGTGGAATCCGACCCGAGAGGGGGTGACCTGGAAGAAAAATTATCCTCGCGAGAAGCAATTCTGATTTTGAAATACAACTCTGCAGTTACAGGGCTAAATGAAATGTCTGAGTTATATCATATTTAATACACTTAGGTTCCAGAAGCTCAGGAGACCAGGACATCTAAATGGATTGCCAAGCACAAAAAACATCAAAACATACTGCCCAAAATATTAGAGTTACACCAATTTTTCAATACACTATTACACTCACCAAAAAGGTTGGGTGAATTATCTCCTAAAAAATCTAAGCGCTTAGACTACATTGTCCATGGTTCACTTCGATGAAGACAACAAAATAATCCCCTTCAGCCATTTGGGAAATTATGATGAAGTTCTTAAAGGTTATTGTTATATTTCAACAAAATTCCGTCTACTAACAAAAAGATAGATTGCACATTTATTTCTACGATAATCGCCGTTTTTCATTGGAGCGGTCGCACCAACTGAGAGAAAAAACTACACTACCCAGCATGCTATGCGCCATAAAATCGTAATCTAAAAGAGCCATGGAAGCGACAGATCCATAGTACAGCCGCGGACTGCGAGACGCTGGGCTGATCGAGAGGAGATCCGACTCTAAATAAAACGGTATGCTTCAGAAATTATAATGATTAAACCATCCAGGATTAAATAATGTATAGAGTAAACCACAGAATACGTTTTCGCATCTGCACAAACATAGGTAGGAAGTGTATTGAACTCGGCATAGAGATTCAAAACAGGCACATAGCACTATAACTAACGTGGGAATAGGACAAACATGGTTGGCAACAGAGAGAATTCCCGAAGAACTTTGTAATGTGCTTCATCTTTATCGTAAAATCGATTTCACCCTATCGTTTTATTTTTCCTTACTCCACATAGGAATCGGATGAGGAAATAAAAACCGAAATAGTCAGCGCCTGTTTGACCTTAGGAAGATCCCCTTCCTTCATTGATGAAGGTAATATTAGAGAGCTACTAAGCATATGCAGTCCTTTCTAACGCTTGGGTACCAGATATCACCATATGGCTTTTCTGTCCTATTTTTCAGATTAAGACAGGAACCTTTTGAGAACTGATTGTGTATGTGGAATGTGGCCACGACAAATGATTGGACAAATAGCACAGTGCATTTTGAACCCAGAGTGATGCAGGATTGTTAAGAAGATAAGGTAATTCCGCTGAGGAAACTGATTTTGTTTTAGAGTTGAAGGTTGCACTCAGGAGTTAGGTTGGTAAGAATTGTCATTTTATTCTTTTGCAGGACTGATCCCTCAAGGTCCTGAAGAGAACCCCCAGTATTCAGGGGCTTCCAAACGCGTCGACCTTCTTACTTCGTTCCAGGCCAATCTTGTGACAATAGTATTGTAAAAGATTGAGATTATAGAAAGGGTTGATGGCCTGAGATTTTGATGTTCACATTAGAATTTTAAAAAAAGCTAAAAATTTAAATAGTACCCCACCGCATTGAGTAATAAGCGGTTCGTTTGAACCCTGGTGCGGTCATTAACGTTTTTCTGCTTTTTTCTTCTTCATTTCTTACATCACACTTCCCCTGAGTGAGAGATGATTGTATAGGTTAGTTGTATGGATTCAATGATAGATGATGAATGTGAGGTTTGTTTGCTGTCCCAACACTTCTAAAGACACTTCTCCTTAAAACTCCTCTTTTGCACGTCCAAATGAACTATAGATTTTAAATATTCCCTCTCCTTCACGTAACTTGAAAAATTCTTTTGAAAAAATACTGTTTTGGAATAATTGAAAATTGTCGAAAATAAAAAGACTAACACTGTCGCAACTTATTGTGTGGTAATGCTACAATTGTTTTAGTCATTGTGCATTTGAATGTGTATAATCAGAGAGCAGTACTGGCATTCTGTTTTGTTGAGAATTATTATCCGGCACAGCCTTACTGCGCTTTAGCCAAACCCTTGTTGTTTCATGTTCTTATAGCGGGCGCCAGCTCGCGAGGTCTTTTGCAGGACATAAAAGTAAGTCCACATTTAGGCTGAATCTCCCTGGTTTTGATTAACCACTTTTTGGACTAATCACGTTTGGAGGTTGGTCCTCCTTCCCTCTTCCTTTTGGATTTTTTTTGATTTAAGCTTTTTTAGACTCTCATGTTTAATCACCACGTTCTACATCTAGACCTACAAGGTTATTAAGGAGAGAACTAGATAACACTAAGGATACCTCAACCAAACTGATTGAGAATCCTTTACGTCGAATTTCGCAAGAACTATGACTGAAAATGACACCCTGGCTTATTCAGAGGAACATATAAAAAAACTCCCGAGCAACCCTCCTCTATTCGGATCAGCGACACTCAGCAGTTCAGCCAAAGTAAATAACGAATCAGAAAAACTAATTAGGTTGAAAAAGAAACAAATTCGAACAGATCTTCACGGGCACTTCCTCCTTCAACATATGAGATCGGGGACTATCCCTGGAGGATTGATCATCAGGAACATTCCAGTAGTATTCACAGAGGATCCTGTTTACAAAAAAGGATATAGCCTAATAGAGACCAAATGTAGCAGAGACTTGATGGTACTAACAGTAGAAACAGCATTACGCCTATCTAAAGTCCAATTAGAAGAAATCGAAGCTTTGGAAGCGGAAATCAAAAACAATCAACACATAACTGATTCAAAAGCTTTGTTGGACAAAGTAGACAAGGATATCATCGAGTTTAAAGATTATACAATCAGCCAGAAGGAAAGTAACTTCGAAAGAGACAAGAGAAATTTCTCATTGGAGAAAGCTTATCCTTACTTGCAACAAGATTTTTATACTAGACCAGAGGCAAGGCGTTTTCTCCCGGAAAATCAGGGTAGATCCCGAAACAATTTTATTACTTTTTCGGATACATCCTCATCTAGTAGTAGTGAAGCGGACAATACAAGCTATAGACCAGGTTATACTAGAAAAGGCTCTCTTCAACCTAATTTTCAACAACAAAACTACCAACAAGGAGGACAACAACAGCAACAACAACAGCCTTTTTTAGGACGCGGTCAACCAAAATCACGTGCGAAAACCAGATTTGTCCAACCATGGGAAATGTCAACGCGGAGGCAGAATTACAGCAACTACAAAAACTAAAATCACCGATTTATAATCTTTCCGATAAAGTTTTAACAACAACAGAAAACAGCCTCTTGGAAAAAGGATTATCATTTGTGCCCACTCGGAACACAGATTTTATCCGGCTTAAGTCAGAATTCATTGAATTCCGCAGAAAAATAAGGTTGACTACATTTTTTGCGGATAAAACTCCGCCTCAGAGCCCAGAAACAACAGGTCTTAGGAAGAAATCCAAATTCTGTCCCCCTGCAAGTAAGGTACCAAAAGAGGTCCTTACTTTTGAAAAAACAATTCTCTCAGCAATTTCATCACAGGAGAAGAAAAAAACAGGTTTTGTAAAACCTAATTTATCAAGAGAACAAAAGGACGCTCTACAAACTCTGGCTAATGATAAAGAAGTTATAATCAAACAAGCCAACAAAGGCGGTTCTATAGTTATCTGGGGAGTGGAAGCTTACACAGCAGAGATCAATAAACAACTTTTGGATAAAGACTGCTATAAAAAACTAGATAAGGATCCCACCCAAGAACTTCAGAAAGAACTTTTTGCGATCATCAATCAGGGCTTTGAACAAGGTTTCCTCGGAAAAAAGGAACTAGAGTACCTGCAGAACAAACACCCGCGTATTCCTTTGTTTTACGCATTACCAAAAATCCATAAGGATGAAAAAACACCACCCGGCAGACCCATAGTGTCTGGCTGTGACTCCCTCTTTGAACCTGTGTCAAAGTTCATCGATTTTTTCTTGAAACCTTTCATGATTAACGTGAAGTCTTCCCTGCAGGATACGACTGACTTTATTAACAAACTGACTGACTTACCTTTTGAAGAGAACAAAGACTACTTAGTAAGCATGGACATTACATCTCTTTACACCCAGATCCCCCAGGAAGAGGGACTGGAAGTACTAAGGCTATTTCTGAACACAAGAGAAAGACCCATGAAGGTGCCAACTGAATTCATCATGGATCTAGCAAAGCTAGCGTTGAAACGGAATTTTTTCAAATTCAAAGATGATTTCTTTTTTCAGATCCGTGGTGTAGCAATGGGGTGTCCTTTTGCCCCAGAACTGGCAGTTCTGTTTATGAGTCAATTTGAGGACAAATTTATTTACGACAATAATCCCTACCTACAGTGGATCGGAGGGTGGCTCCGATACATAGACGACATTTTCTTCACCTGGTCAGGCACTGATGAACAATTACTGTCTTTCCACCAGTGGTTAAACAATCGAACTGAACATATAAAATTTTGCATTCAACATTCACAGCATAGATTACCGTTTCTAGACGTGGAAGTGTACTGTACAGATGGAAACCTAGTCACTACTCTGTTTAAAAAAGAAATAGATTCCAACAAAGCCTTACACTTCACAAGCTATCATCCAAGAAGCCTCAGAGAAAATTTACCACTGGGACAATTTTTACGTATACGGAGAAATTGTACGTACAAGGATGAGTATATGTACCACGCTAATGCCCTAAAACAGAGACTACTACTTCGTGGATACCCAAGTAAACTCTTGAAGCGTGCCCTTAAAAGAGCTTGGTGGACACCAAGAGACAGTCTCCTGACAAAAAGGACAAGAAATGATCCAAACAGAATAGTATGTGTATCAACTTTCTGCCCTACGTCGAACTGGCTAAAAAGACAGATTTGTCAAAATTGCCACCTTGTCAATGATCTGGATGAACATCTAAATGAAATACCGCTTTTTGCGTTCAAGAAAGACAAGAGTGTGGCAAACCACATAGTCAGAGCAGCTATGCCAATAAAAAAATCTCTATCACTTAGAGAATATATGAAGCTACCCCCTATCACAGGTCATCATCAATGTGGAACATGTGTGTGCTGCCCATTGACAATGGAGGGAGATTTGTTTCAACATAATGGCATTTCATGGAGGCATTCAAAATCCACCAACTGTAAAACTAAGTTTGTGATTTACGGCATTATATGCCCTTGTGACAGATTTTACATAGGAAAAAACCAGTCAAGAGGTGAGACAGCGAATAAACCAGCATAAATCGCGAATCAAGAGAAACATCCTTACCGCACCATTGGTACAACATTGGATTGAGTACTCTCACTCAGAAAATGACCTGAAATGGACCGTAATCTCCAAGGTGGAATCCGACCCGAGAGGGGTTGACCTGGAAGAAAAATTATCCTCGCGAGAAGCGATTCTGATTTTGAAATACAACTCTGCAGTTACAGGGCTAAATAAAATGTCTGAGTTATATCATCTTTAATACACTTAGGTTCCAGAAGCTCAGGAGACCAGGACATCTAAATGGATTGCCAAGCACAAAAAACATCAAAACATACTGCCCAAAATATTAGAGTTACACCAATTTTTCAATACACTATTACACTCACCAAAAAGGTTGGGTGAATTATCTCCTAAAAAATCTAAGCGCTTAGACTACATTGTCCATGGTTCACTTCAATTAAGACAACAAAATAATCCCCTTCAGCCATTTGGGAAATTATGATGAAGTTCTTAAAGGTTATTGTTATATGTCAACAAAATTCCGTCTACTAACAAAAAGATAGATTGCACATTTATTTCTACGATAATCGCCGTTTTTCATTGGAGCGGTCGCACCAACTGAGAGAAAAAACTACACTACCCAGCATGCTATGCGCCATAAGATCGTAATCTAAAAGAGCTGTGGAAGCGACAGATCCAGAGTACAGCCGCGGACTGCGAGACGCTGGGCTGATCGAGAGGAGATCCGACTCTAAATAAAACGGTACGCTTCAGAAATTATAATGATTAAACCATCCAGGATTAAATAATGTATCGAGTAAACCACAGAATACGTTTTCGCGTCTGCACAAACATAGGTAGGAAGTGTATTGAACTTGGCATAGAGATTCAAAACAGGCACATAGCACTATAACTAACGTGGGAATAGGACAAACATGGTTGGCAACAGAGAGAATTCCCAAAGAACTTTGTAATGTGCTTCATCTTTATCGTAAAATCGATTTCACCCTATCGTTTTATTTTTCCTTACTCCACATAGGAATCGGATGAGGAAATAAAAACCGAAATAGTCAGCGCCTGTTTGACCTTAGGAAGATCCCCTTCCTTCATTGATGAAGGTAACTATTAGAGAGCTACTAAGCATATGCAGTCCTTTCTAACGCTTGGGTACCAGATATCACCATATGGCTTTTCTGTCCTATTTTTCAGATTAAGACAGGAACCTTTTGAGAACTGATTGTATATGTGGAATGTGGCCACGACAAATGATTGGACAAATAGCACAGTGCATTTTGAACCCAGAGTGATGCAGGATTGTTAAGAAGATAAGGTAATTCCGCTGAGGAAACTGATTTTGTTTTAGAGTTGAAGGTTCCACTAAGGAGTTAGGTTGGTAAGAATTGTCATTTTATTCTTTTGCAGGACTGATCCCTCAAGGTCCTGAAGAGAACCCCCAGTATTCAGGGGCTTCGAAACGCGTCGACCTTCTTACTTCGTTCCAGGCCAATCTTGTGACAATAGTATTGTAAAAGATTGAGATTATAGAAAGGGTTGATAGCCTGAGATTTTGATGTTCACATTAGAATTTTAAAAAAAGCTAAAAATTAAAATAGTACCCCACTGCATTGAGTAATAAGCGGTTCATTTGAACCCTGGTGAGGTCATTCACGTTTTTCTTCTTTTTTCTTCTTCATTTCTTACATCACACTTCCCCTGAGTGAGAGATGATTGTATAGGTTAGTTGTATGGATTCAACGATAGATGATGAATGTGAGGTTTGTTTGCTGTCCCAACACTTCTAAAGACACTTCTCCTTAAAACTCCTCTTTCGCACGTCCAAATGAACTATAGATTTTAAATATTCCCTCTGCTTCACATAACTTGAAAAATTCTTTTGAAAAAATACTGTTTTGGAATAATTGAAAATTGTCGAAAATAAAAAGACTAACAGTGTCGCAACTTATTGTGTGGTAATGCTACAATTGTTTTAGTCATTGTGCATTTCAATGTGTATAATCAGAGAGCAGTACTGGCCTTCTGTTTTGTTGAGAATCCTGTAGCATGGGGCATAGCATGGCCTTGCTTTCTCAATGGGGCATACACATGCTAGTGGCATTAGCGTTGTTTTTGGATGTAGTTGTGGGCGGTGGGCGCTTGGGGGTTGGTGCGGTCATTTTTTGTACTTGGGGTGTGGATGCCATTACCCCCATGTTACATGGGTTGTTTGTGTACTCACCAGGCTCTACGACTCCTTCAATTCCATGTACTCCCACCGGCGGTAGCAGGGCCATCGCCTTCTTCTCCCAGGGCTGGTACTGTACTGGTCTGCGGGGACCACCACCTCCAGTGTGCTGGTTCTGTTGGTACTCCTCGTCCATCTTCCGCTTGATCATCCTCCGCAAATCGTACCACCTGGCCGGGCACTCCTTCCTTGTGTGTCTGATGGGTGCAACAGCATTCACCCTATTGACTATCCTCTCCCACAACTGTGTTTTCTCAGCTATGCTGGTCCGTCTGACCAATGCGCCAAACAGCTGTGGCTCGACTCTGATGACTTCATCTACAAGGATCTCCATCTCCTCCTTTGTGAACTTTTGATTCTTCTATGCGGACATGGTGTGGGGTGACGGTGTGTATGGATGTGGGTGTGTGGGAGGTGTGTGGGTCATAATGTGATTGGGGGTATGTGTGAAGGTGGATGTGTGCAGTTGGTGGTGTGTTGTCAGTGTGTCTTGCTAATTGTGTCTGTTGCAAAGGATCATGGTTTGTGTGTGTGGACCCTTTTTATTGGTCCATTTGTGGGTGGGGCTTAGTTTGAATTTTTGGTGGGTGTGTTATATGGGGTGTTTCTGAGTTAGCCCCTCTGTTTGCCTGTTTGGATCTGGCCAGGACATTCATTTCTATGGTTTGTACACTGGACACGTGTTTTGTGGTGTTGTGTGAGTCGTTTTCACCCTCCTTGTGCTGTTTTACAGTGTCCACGTGGTTCAGTACGGCTCGTTTACTTATATTTGCTTCTGTTTATTTGTGTGTGCAACCCGACGTTGTCGCGGTACGAGTCGTTTTCTACATCTTTGTGCTGTTTTTAGGGCTTCATGTGTGCTGCGTTCAGGGGGGGTTTGTCTCGTATTTGATTTTATGGCTGGCTCATACGCAACGTTTTTATGGGGTTCGCGTGCGCTTCGTTCGGGGGGTTCGTCTCGTATTTGATTTTGTGGCTGGCTCATACGCAACGTTTTTATGGGGTTCGCCTGCGCTTCGTTCAGGGGAGGTTCGTATCGTATTTGATTTTGTGGGTCGCTCATATGCGACGTTTTTACGGGGTTCGCGTGAGCTTTGTTCAGGGGGGTTCGTCTTGTATTTGATTTTGTGGCTCGCTCATACGCGAAGTTTTCCATACATATCGTAGCTGATACGCGCCGTTTTCCGTACAAATCGTGTTCTGATTCCCGGGTCTGGATCGTACTTGTCGGGTCGTACAGCATGTTTACGATTTGTACGGTTCACTTTCAGGGTCCGTTTCGTACGGTTTTTCCCTTGCTTTTCGTACGGTTCGCAAAGATTCGGACGTATTTTTACCTACGGATCGTACTACGCGATTCGGACGGATTTTTACGAGTCGTACGGAAACGGCTACGAATTCGAATAATCGTACGGATTAGTTTCCCGAATCGGAATCGACCCCTATATGTAACAAAATTCCTGCCTACAGGCTTTTTTTGCACAGTGTTATAACAATCAACCCCGAAAATCCTGTTGCCTTTATCACATGGTTTTCACAATATATATTAGTCAGGCCTACTGGCTTTATTATAATATTTAATCATAAACAGATCAAACCCATGGAATCTGGCATACTTTTTAGAAATAAACTGATAAGGCCAATATACTTTACCATCAGATTGACATCTTAATAAGCCTTATACAAGTGCACATAAACCGGCAAACATCATGCATACAGATATAAAATTACAAACATACAAATATGTAAATAAATACAGTTTGCAAAACAATACATAACCCCTCTCAATGGGGCCTAACAAGATTCGTCACAGTGAAAAACTCCAGGGTTTGTCAGAGCTGGTGGCCAGCTGTTTTTGGTGTTGGACACTACAGTAATCTGTGAGATTACATGTCACAAAATACCTGTCTATAGCCTGTAATACAATGTATTGTATCGAAATTGCAGTTAAATAGCATTTAATCAATCAATCAATCAAAGCATTTGTATAGCGCGCTACTCACCCGGAGGGTCTCAAGGCGCTTGGGGGGGGGGGAGGGGTCCGCTACTGCTCGAACAGCCAGGTCTTGAGTTGCTTCCTGAAGGAGAGGTGGTCTTGGGTCAGGCGGAGGTGGATGGGGAGGGAGTTCCACGTCTTGGCAGCCAGGTAGGAGAAGGATCTTCCTCCCGTTTTGGCTCTTCGGATGCGGGGGACGGCGGCAAGGGCGTGGCCGGTCGATCGAAGCTGGCGGGTGGGAGTGTAGAAGGTCAGGCGGTCGTTGAGGTATCTTGGGCCTTGGTTGTGGAGAGCCTTGTGTGCGTGGGTGAGGAGTCGGAACGTGATTCTCTTGCTGACGGGGAGCCAGTGCAGGTTTCTTAGGTGTGCGGTGATGTGGCTGTGACGGGGAATGTCCAGGATGAGGCGTGCTGATGCGTTCTGGATGCGCTGGAGTCTTTTCTGGAGTTTGGCTGTGGTTCCGGCGTAGAGGGAGTTGCCGTAGTCCAGTCGGCTGGTGACGAGGGCCTGGGTGACCGTCTTCCTGGTTTTGGTGGGGATCCACCGGAAGATCTTACGTAGCATGCGTAGGATGTTGAAGGATGTTGTAGCATGACGAGGAGATGGCGTTGACTTGTCTGGTCATGGAGAGGGAGGAGTCCAGGATGAAGCCCAGGTTGCGTGCGTGGTCTGTTGGTTTGGGTGCGCTGCCAAGGGCAGGGGGCCACCAGGAGTCGTCCCAGGCGGAGGGTGATGATCCCAGGATGAGGACTTCCGTCTTGTCTGAGTTCAGTTTCAGGCGGCTGTTCATCATCCACTCAGCTACGTCTTTCATCCCTTCGTGTAGGTTGGTTCTGGCGGTGGCGGGGTCGTTGGTGAGGGAGAGGATCAGCTGGGTGTCGTCGGCATAGGAGATGATGTTGAGGTTGTGTTGGCGTGCGATGGCTGCGAGGGGGCTCATGTAGACGTTGAAGAGGGTGGGGCTGAGTGATGTTCCTTGTGGTACGCCGCAGATTACTTCAGTGGCCTCGGATCTGAACGGGGGAGGCGGACTCTCTGTGTTCTTCCGGCGAGGAAGGAGATGATCAATTCCAGTGCCTTCTCCTGGATTTTGATGTTGTTGAGGCGCTGCACTAGGGTGCGGTGGCAGACCGTGTCGAACGCCGCGCAGAGGTCCAGGAGGATGAGGGCCACTGTTTCCCCGTTGTCGAGCAGGGTTCGGATGTCGTCGGTGGCTGCGATGAGGGCGGTCTCGGTGCTGTGGTTGGCCGGAAACCGGACTGCGAGTGGTCGAGGGATCCATTCGTCTCGAGGAAGGCGGCCAGCTGTCCGTTGACGGTCTTCTCGATGACTTTGGCCAGAAAAGGAAGGAGCGAGATAGGGCGGTAGTTTTTGAGGTCGGTGGGGTCCGCTGATGGTTTCTTCAGTAGGGCGCTGAGTTTGGCGTGCTTCCAGCTCTCTGGAAAGGTGGCGGTGTCGAAGGAGGTGTCGATGATGTCCCGTAGATGGGGTGCGATGACGGAGTCGGCCTTGTTGAAGACGTGGTGAGGGCAGGGGTCGGTTGGTGATCCGGAGTGGATGGAGTTCATCGTGCGGATGGTGTCTTTGGTGTTGACCGGGGTCCAGGCGCGGAGGGTGGTGGTGGGGGGCGTTGGTACGGTCGTAGGGAGCGTCGGCCGTGTGCTGAAACTGTTGTGTATGTCTGCGATCTTGCTGTGGAAGAACGAGGCGAGCGAGTTGCAGAGGTCTTGCGAGGGAGTGATGTCGTTGTTTCCGGCGTTAGGGTTCGAGAGCTCTTTGACGATGTTGAAAAGTTCCTTGCTGTTGTGGGCGTTGTTGTCCAGTCGTTCCTTGAATGCGGTTTTCTTGGTGGCGTGAATCAGTGGGTGATGTCTTCGAGTGGCAAGCTTGAGGGTGGTCATGTTGTCTGTGGTTGGGTCTCTGCGCCAGGCTTTCTCGAGGGCCAGGCAGTTCTTCTTGGAGCTCTTGAGTTCATCGGTAAACCGGGGGGGGTTTCAGTGAAGCGAGGTCGTCTGCGCAGTTGCTGATCCACCTCGTGAGGTTGTTGGCGGCTTGGTTGGGTTTGCTGAGCTGGCGGGAGGGTTCTGGCTCAGGGATGTGGTGAGCTGGTCGGCTGTGATCTTGTTCCAGCTTCTGCGGGGGACCTGTTGTGGGTGGTGGCGGAGCGTGGTCCTTCTGAAGCTGAAGTGGACGCAGCTGTGGTCTGTCCAGTGGAGTCCAGTGGCGTGGCTGAAGGAGATGTCCTTGCTGGTGGAGAAGACGGGGTCAAGCGTGTGGCCGGCGTAGTGGGTGGGGGTGGTCACCAGTTGCTTGAGTCCGAGGTTGGCGAGGTTGGCCAGCAGGGTGGTTGTGTTGCGGTCGTTGTTGTTCTCCAGGTGGAAGTTGAGGTCCCCGAGGAGGATGTAGTCAGCGAAGGGGAGGGCGTGCGGGCTGATGAAGTCGGCGATGTCTTCGCTGAATTGTGTGCGTGGTCCTGGGGGTCTGTAGATGAGGGTGCCTCTGATGGTGGTCTTGGGGTCGGTGTGGATCTGGAAGTGCAGGTGTTCGCCGGCTCTGAGGGTGTCTTCGGAGTTGGTCGTGATGCGGATGGTGTTCTTGTGGACGATGGCGATGCCTCCTCCAGTCTGGTTGCCGCGATCCCTCCGGGTGATCTTGTATCCGTCCGGGATGGCGATGGCGATGTCGGGTGCTGAGGAGGCGTTCATCCAGGTTTCCGTGAGGAGATGTGGTGTCGAGGAGGTTCCAGAGTTCTACGGCGTGCCTGTGGACGGAGCGGGTGTTGAGCAGGATGCACTACAGGTGGTTGCTGCTGGTGCTTGTCTTGACGGTGCGGTGCAGGTCCGGATGCAGGAGAACTTGCAGGAGTGGCAGGAGAAGGGTCCGTGGGTGCATCCTGGGGTGGCTCGGTGACAGCCGGGGATCCGGCCGGTGTTGAGTGCGTTGAGGGTGGCGTAGTCGTAAGTCCGGCGGGTGGGCTCGCATCCTCAGGGCCAGGGGGTCTGGCGCTGGGCGCGGTACAGGCGCGGACGGGCGCAGACGGGCTTGCCTTTGGCAAGCCTTCGGCGCACAATCAGCGCGCCCGCTGCGCGTGAACGCAGAGCGTACGTGTGGACTCTGCCATAAATGGAGAGTGGGGGGGCGGAGCGAGGGAGGAGCAGCAGGTCAGGTCAGGTCACAGCTCCCCGCCTCGCGGACACCACCTTTTGAATCCAGTGGGAGGGAGGAGCAGCTGGGAGGCGGGAGCGCGGTGGCGGGTGGGATGAGGGGAGCGGTGATGCTGGAGGGAGCGGGGGTGGGGCCGCGGGGGAGCAGCGGCAGGGAGCGGGGTGGGTCGGCGGTGGAGGCACAGGAGCGAGCAGGGGCACAGATACGGCACAAAAATCAGGGGCGCAGAGGGCAGGCAAAACAATTACGGCACAATACTAATCACAGAGCACAGGGCACAGGGGACAGGCAAACAATTACGGCACAATACTTATCACAGAGCACAGGGCACAGGGCACAGAGGACAGGCAAACAATTACGGCGCAATACTTATCACAGAGCACAGGGCACAGAGGACAGGCGAACAATTACGGCGCAATACTTATCACAGAGCACAGAGGATGAACTGGCAACGGCAGTGGCGGCGGATACCGGGACCCTCGGGGTGGGCCATGCGGCAGGAGGAGCGACCGGCTCTGACCAGGTCAGGTCAGGTCACAGCTCCCCGCCTCGCGGACACCACCTTTTGAATCCAGTGGGAGGGAGGAGCAGCTGGGAGGCGGGAGCGCGGTGGCGGGTGGGATGAGGGGAGCGGTGATGCTGGAGGGAGCGGGGGTGGGGCCGCGGGGGAGCAGCGGCAGGGAGCGGGGTGGGTCGGCGGTGGAGGCACAGGAGCGAGCAGGGGCACAGATACGGCACAAAAATCAGGGGCGCAGAGGGCAGGCAAAACAATTACGGCACAATACTAATCACAGAGCACAGGGCACAGGGCACAGGGCACAGGGGACAGGCAAACAATTACGGCACAATACTTATCACAGAGCACAGGGCACAGGGCACAGAGGACAGGCAAACAATTACGGCACAATACTTATCACAGAGTACAGGGCACAGGGCACAGAGGACAGGCAAACAATTACGGCGCAATACTTATCACAGAGCACAGAGGAACCCTGAATAGATATTGAAGTGCTTTACTTGAACTGCTGTACTTGACGGTCCTGCAAGCTAATACGGGCCGCCTTTTCTGAGGTCAACGCTCCAGTTGTTCCGAGTGATACGTCCTTGGTAGCCCGTACAAAAGGGCATGCTGACGCGACCTCCCAGCACTGCCTAAGACTATTAGCGGGGAGCTCGCACCGGCTCCGGGGTAAGTTGTTTAAAATTCTGACTTTATTTTTAACAAAAATTGTATGAATTTGACAAAATTGTTTTAATCTGATTCACTTGCCTTTTAAACCTTGGATTGCCCATTTTTCACTTTGTGTTGGTACTTGCCGTTCCCGCAAGTTAGTACGGGCCGCCATTTCTGGGGTCAACGCTCTAGTTGTCCCGAGCGCTACGGCCTTGGTAACCCCTACAAAAGGGCATGCTGACGCGACCGCGCAGCACTACCTAAGACCATTAGCGGGGAGCTCGCACCGGCTCCGGTGGAAATTGTTTAAAACTCTGATTGTATTTTTTACAAAAATTGTATGAATTTGACTAAATCGTTTCAATCTGATTCACTTGCCTTTTAAAACTTGGATTGTCCCTTTTTGCACTTTGTGTTGGTACTTGGCGGTCCCGCAAGCTGAATGAATGAATAAATGAATGAATATAAGCTTTGTAAAGCGTGAACTTAGCCCAGGGGCATCAAGGCACTGTGGAGAGTGATCAAGATCAGAGATGTCTATAGGTAACAGGGCTTACAGATTCAGACAGGTAAAGAGCCAGGTCTTCAAGGCCTTACAGAACAAGGAATGTATTTCCAGAGTCGAAATTGAGGGAGGAAGGGAGTTCCACAGGTTAGCTCCAACCAGCGAAAAGGCCCTCCCCCATCTGGATTTCCTAATCCTGGCAACTGTTACGCGGTTCTTGCTGGCAGATTTGAGCTCCTTGCCGGGGACATATCTCCGAAATAGTTTTTTAAGGCCTTCTGGCCCCAGATTGTAAAAGGCCTTGTGCACCAGGCATAGGGCTTTAAACACAATTCTCCTCTCCAAAGGGAGCCAGTGCAGATTTCTGATGGTAGCCAAAACAGAGTGGAATTTAGGAAGGCCCATCACAAGCCTAGCGGCGGCATTCTGCACAAGTTGAAGTCGGTGTAGGTGCCCCTTATTTATCCCTACAAAAAGGGCATTGCAGTACACAAGGAGCACCACTGCCTGGTTTCGCGAGGGGAGGGAGAGAAATCAGAAGATCTTTTTGAGGATCATCCCGAAACAGGTAGAGACTGTTCTATTTATTTGGGGGCCCAGGGAAAGGGAGGAATCCACTATGATGCCTATATTTTTGGCACTGTAGCAAGGGCAGGATCCAAGCGTGTCAGGCCACCAGGCCTTCGACCAGATGTCCTTTTTGCCTCTGGAAATTAAGACCTCGGTTTTATCCCCATTGAGTCTTAGATAGTTCTTGACCATCCATGAAGCCACCCCTAGCATGCAGTTTTTTTTAATTTGCTGCTGACGCTGAGACACTCTCAGTGATGGAAATCATGATCTGAGTGTCATCAGCGTGGGATAACACTTCTAGGCCAAAGGATCTTACCATGCTGGCAAGCGGGGCTACATAAATATTAAAAAGGGTAGGACTCAATGAGGATTCCTGGGGAACTCCTCAGAACAATTGTTTAGGGGTGTAGAGGAATTGGCCCATCTTGACTCTGTTAGCGGTTCAGGAGGAAGGATGTAATCAGATTGATGTCAGAGCCCTCAATCCCTATTTCCCAGAGTCTCCTAACCAATCTAAGGGGGGGGATCGTATCGAAGGCTGCTGTCAGGTCCAGAAGAATCAGTAAGGTGATATGACCAGTGTTAACCTGTTGTCGAATGTTGTTAAAAACAACGGTTAACGCCGCCTCAGTACTGTGTTCACTTCTGAATCCATGCTGCGAGCCATCGAGCAGTTGGTAATACTCCAAATATGTACTAAGATAGAGGTTCAGGTGTTCCAAGATTTTGGCTGGGATGGGTAACAGGGAAATAAGCCGGTAGTTCTTTAATTCTGCAGGGTCCAGAGAGGGCTTCTTTAAGAGAGGTTTAACCACCGCAATTTTCCATGCAGTGTGAAATTTGCCAGAGGTAATGACGGTATTAAGGATGGAGGTTAAAGGTGGGGCAATGGCTTCCTTTCCTAATTTCAGGATCTTAAGGGGGCATTACTCCAAGGGGGACCCCAGATCTGATTCCACTTAACATCAGCTCAGTGTCCTCTTGGAGTAGGAGAGGAAAGGAGTGCAGGCGGCAATCCTTCAGAGATACTGCCAGAGGATCCAATAGAAGGTCTGACTTAGATCCTCCAGTGTTGGACATCTCCAGAGAGGAGTATATGTCCTTAATTTTGGCATAGAAGAAGCATGCCATTTTATCACAGAGGTCGTGAGAAATCTCGGTGTTAACAGTGGCTGCAGGAGCTAGGAGGGAATTGATCATAGTGAAAAGTTCCCTTGGGGATTTAATGGATTCTATCCTCTTGGAATAGTAAGTGACCTTTTCCTCGTTAATGGCCTTCTTATATTCCTTCAGTCTAAGTTTGTGCAGATCCCTTTTGACCGCGGTAGGATCACTGCGCCACTTTCTTTCCTGATGTCGGCAGACCTGTCTAAGCTTTCTCAGCCTTTCAGAGAACCATGGGGCCGACGGGCGTTTTCTGGCCACATAGTGCTCCTTAAGAAGGCCAAGAGATTTCAAGGCCGCCAAAAGGCAGTTTGAAAAGTCGTCATAGATAGAGTTGGCATCCAAGTGAGGGAGGGAGCAATAATTGCTCAGTCTATTAAGAAGATCCTCCTTATTAATCGTGCCGAAGACGAGAGCTGCTCTGTTATCCATTCGAGATAAAGGTGACCAAATCAGATGTGACGCATTACTTCCCACAAGTTACTCCTTGACCCAAGTCTGCCTTACATGCAACTTTCATCTGGACGCCAAGTCCTCAAACCTTCATTCTATTAATGCTGGAAATATGAAACAGTCAGATTCACATTCAGGCATTAAGGATGCCCTAACCTGTGTCCTACTGAACATTTGTTCACTTTCTAAGCAAAAATATGAACTCGCTTATTTCTTCGAACAATATAAACCAGACATAATGTTTCTTACTGAGACATGGACTCATAGTTCCTCTGAACCTGACTTAAATATCGCCATAACAGCTGGCTACAACTTTTTTTAAATCAACAAAGAGGGACAAAGAGGTAGAGGTGTGGGCATCGCCCAACGCTCCCATATTAAAGCCATCTTTACAAATATTTCCCAATTAAAGGTAGAAGCTATCCTGTTTACTTTTCAAATGTTACAATAATTCGGTATTTAGTGTACTACTAGTTTACAGATCACCAGGGCCTAGAATCCCTTTATTGAATCCCTACTTACAGTCCTGGGGTCTTGTATGGAACACTCCAATTTCTCCATTCTGGGGGACTTCAATTTTCATTTTGAATCCATCTATAGTACTGAGACGAATGTATTAATAGACAGTCTAAATGGCCTAGACTTAAAGCAAATTGTTACTGGGCCCACCCACATTGGAAAACATACTTTGGATGGTATCTTCACCAACTACGCACAGATAAAATTTACTAACACCCTACCTATGTCCTGGACAGATCACAGCGCAGTCTTTTTCAAAGTATTCATAAACGGTCCTCCCATTAAAGCCCAGAACCATAATAGGATAGGCAAAGTACGCCCCTGGAGGCTTATTAATAGTCCTGATCTGAAAGCTGTTTTATGATCACATAGTCCTCTCATTGACACCGATCCTGATCAAGCAACATTAAATTTCAACAGCTGGATTGACTCTGCACTAACTAAATTAGCTCCTTAAACATGTACACTCACTGGGAAAAGATCACTATCACTATTTTCTAAAGAAAATTTGTAGAGCTAAAGAACAGAACTGGAGGAAGGAATACTCTGAAACAGGGAAGAAACAGTACAATGAGGCACTAATAAAGTACAAAGAAGCAATAATCTCTGCAAAATCCTGTTTCTTCACAGAGAAAATCATGGCCTCCAAAATTACAGCCAGAGAACTTTTTAAGACAGTTTCTAACCTAGTCAATTTCGGAAATAGCAAGCAGTTCTGTTCTACATGGCAGTTCTGTGACAAATTAGCAGAGTTTTCTCACAACAAAGTGGTTAAGGTCTATGACGAGTTCTCTAACAACAAAGGGAGAGTCAGGTCAGATGAGCCTAATAAAGTCAGGGCAAATATGCAAGTCTGCTTATGAGAATTTAGCCCCCTAACATTGGATAGAGTTGAGAAAATTATATTGTCAACTACGTCAGGAACCCCTCTTGATCCCTGCCCTGCACAGTTTTGCACATGGCCCCAAACATAATCGCCAACTACCTAACACCTCTTTTTAATAATATTCTTGGCTTCGGACACTTTACTGCCACTTGGAAGAAATCCCTGGTTTAGACCCATCCTCAAAAACCCAACTCTTGACCCCAAGGAGGTCGGCAATTATCGACCCATTACTTGCCTACCATTTCCATCAATAGTCTTGGAAAAAGTCCTAAATGAAGAACTGCTGTCATTCATAGAGATTAACAATATACTTGACCCTGCGCAACATGGTTTTCGACCGAGGCACAGCACCGAATCCGCATTGATTGCCGCCACAGTGGACATACGTGTTCAACTTGACCGGGGGCGGGGGGAGCCATACTGATTCTACTGGACTTGTCGGCCGCTTTCTATATGGTCGACCACCACATACTTATCCAGTGATTGGCTGAAATAGGGATCGTAGACAAAGCCTCAGATATTCTTTGGTTGTACTTAACCAATAGAGAACAATCCACAATGATGAAACATCAGAAATCATATCCCTACGCGTTACCTTGTGGGGTCCCCCAGGGATCATCACTTTCCCCAACCCTGTTTAACGTGTACGTCACACCGTTGGCAAAACTCATACGATCTCATGGCTTCACGGCCATCTGTTACGCTGACGACACGCAATAGTCGTCACCTTATCCTCTAAACCAGATACTTTGGCAGTAAGCTTTTATGCCTGCATGAGCCGTATCATCAGTTGAATGCAAGACAACTGCCTGAAGTTGAACACCGGTAAAACGGAAGTGGTTATGTTTGGAAGAGACACCTCCCTCTGGAATCTTACTTGGTGACCGGATACAGCTGGGCTTTGCCCTCAGCCAGTAAAAAAGGTCAAAAACCTTGGAATTGTCATAGATGACCATCTCTCACCTTCGCATCAGGTCACCAGCGTTACTTCCTCCTGTTTTCACACCTTAAAAATCTTACAAAAGATTTTACCTTTCATTCCCATTGCCCTCAGAAAAACTGTTGTAACAGCCTTGAGACTACCCCAGATTGATTACTGCAACTCGCTCTACCTGGGAGCAAAAAAGTGTGTGATACTTAAATTACAGACTTTGCAGAATGCGGCCGTCCGTACATTACTTAAGATTCTAAAATTTAGCCCAATAAGTTAAGCCATTCGGGATCTGCATTGGCTGCCTGTCCAAGAAAGGATCCAATTCAAATCTATGTGTATTGTGCATAAGACTTGTATGGAGTGGGACCGGCCCAACTTAGCCAACATATCAAGCTCTACACTCCACAGAGAAGCTTTAGATCATCGTCTGCCTCATTACTTGTAGTTTTGAGGGTAAGAACTTTGAAATGGTGTGGCAGAAGCTTTCGTCACTTGGCCTCTAAATTATGGAACTCATTGCCTATCTACCTCAGAACCCAAACCAATCTACTACTGTTCAGAAAGGAATTGAAAACATGGTTATTTGTCCCTAAATCATAGCCGCTCTTATTCCCCCACTGCAAAAATCAAGGGCAGTAAGTGCTAAGACGCCACAGCAGACACGCGCTTTATAAAAACACTCATTTAATTTCATTTAATTTCTTTACGTTGAGAAGCAAGCTACTCCAGAACCTGAGGGTAGTGGTTAATTCAGTGTCATTTGTTTCTGTTGGTTCTACGGATTAGTCTTGTGCTCTGACAAATCATCTCCTGCATTCACTTCAGTTACTTTGTGGAAGAATAATATAATTGGAGTTAGGTTTGATTATTAGTGAGGAGGAGGTGAGTTTATGCAGATGATTGGTAGGATTAATAGTTGTGCTAGATAGGATTAGGTATTTTTAGGTTGCACTTACATTACTTTCAATGAAGGAGAGGCAGGGGCGTAGCTAGAGCTTGTGGCGCCCGGGGCTATCCCTCAGATTGCCGCCCCCCCTTGCTGGGGAAAAAAGACGGCGAGCACTTGAAAAAGGTCTGAGAGACGCGTAGTATCGCTGCTAAAAGTTACCTCGATCATGCAAGTTATATGCACATACATGACACAGTCTAAGACTACACAGTTGAATACACCGGTGACCGGCAGAACAAAGGAGAACACACACACTGCATAATCTATCTGGGGACTGCATGAACAATTACAACACAAAAGGAGTGCATACCACATATCAGCCCTACATGAAGTTAGAATTTTTGGAAATCCTGTTTTGTGCTTCTAAAGTTTTGAGAAACTTCAATGTTATGCTGTCTGAAAAATTTCCCAAGGTAAGTTTGTCTTTGCCTTCCTTACAAGTTTGCATTAAATTCCGCTATGTGCGTTAGCTCCTGGAACCACACTTATTGGACTTTTGAGTTTTGGAATGAAAACCATGTTCCCTTCATAAATGCTTTCAGGCCAAACCTACTGATATCTATCAGGGGAAACCCGGAAGATGGCATTTAGGTGCAGTAAACAGCAAGATATGGACGTTGTTCCTCATTACTAGGGAATAACCACTCGTAATGAAGTGTATAGCAACAACAAAACAACAACAAAACAAAAACAATTCAAAATACTTCCCTTCTCCCTCCACTATCCTGTTTCAATCCCAATAACAGACTAACATGTCCACTACTCAAATAAATTTCCTATTTCACTATACTAGTTCACCACTATTCCTTTATGGGTTCCGGAGTAGCATGCTACTCACCGAAAAAGCACATTAACACCTCAACAGGGATAGCAAGCGCTATATAAATGCAAACCTTTTTACCTCTTCTACCCCTTCGGTATCCTTCTTAATCCAAATAACTGACTAACATATCCACCACTCAAATTATTGAAAATGACTTGCATATTTCATTATACTAATTGCGTCTGTGAGCTCTGCCTCCCTTGGTCTATCCCACCCTCCAGTGTGAAATGACCAAACATAAATAGGAAAGGAAAAAAAGTGAAAAACGATTGGCAGTGCCTCACGGGAGTAACACCATGGGAGTCTGCAGACTGGTACTCGCCTGCATCCTCAGGTTCTCATCATCAGCGACTGCCAACCGATAACAACAATTGTGATAAAGTAAGAAAAAGAAAGAAGACACAGTGCTAAGTGCCTAAATGTCCATACCTCCACTATCATTCATTCTCAATCCACATAATCTAACATATTCACCACTCACCTTACTTTCATATTTTCATTACACTAATTCACCACTATTCCTTTCTGGGTTCCGAAGTAACGTGCCACTCGCCAAAAAAGCGCTTTAACACCCCATCAAGGGTAGCAAGCGCTATATAAATGCAAACCTTAAGTCTCCATATCTCCACTATCATTCTCAATCCACATAATCTTACTAACATATTCACCACTCACCTTACTTTCATATTTTCATTATTGTAATTCACCACTATCCTTTCTGGGTTCCGAAGTAATGTGCCACTCGCCAAAAAAGCATTTTAACACCCCATCAAGGGTAGCAAGCGCTATATAAATGCAAACTTTTTTCTTCTTCTATCCCTCCACTATCCTTCTCAATCCTTCTCAATCCAAATAACTGACAAACATATACACCACTCAAATTTCTTTCAAATTTTCACCATACTAATTCACCCTGTCCTTTCTGTTCAAAGACAAGTGCCTGTCCTCACACCATATTCCCTCTGCCCCTTATCACACACTAGCATCTGCTCACAAATTGCCCAAAGTGCTCCCTGCCTGTTCTCACGTGCCAACCCTTCTTCTCCCTTGACCATCTGCTCATAGTCTGCCCTTTTTGCTTACTCACTGCCCCTTCTGCACCCACACTGCCCTTTTGCTCTCACACTGCCACTCTGCTGCTTGACCCTTCTGTTCACACAGTACCCCCTACTCACACTCTGTCAAATCTGCTCCTTGAACCATCTGCATGTACACTGCCCCCTTTGCTCACAAACTGTCCCCTCTGTTTACACATTGCACCACAGCTCCCTGCCCTTTTTCATAACACACTACCCCCTCTGCTTCCTGCCTCTTCCTGCTCACACTCAATTCTTTCTGCTTCCTGCACCTTCTGCTGTTGCTACCCCTCTGCTCCTTACCCCTTCTGCTCTCACATCTTGTTAGTTCACATATTACACAATATGCTCCGTGCCCCGTCTGCCCACACACCGTCCTTCTCCCCCTGACCTTTTTTTCGTTTGATTTCTACGTAGCCTTTTTGCTGGCACACTGCCCCCTCTGCTCACACCCTTATCTCTCTTACCTGCCTCTTCCCCCACACAGTGTCCCTTTGCTCACACATCACCCCATCTGGTCACATACTGCTCCTACTGCTTCCTGTCACACTGCCCCTTCTTCTCTCTGTCCTTGTAGCTCCTCGTAGAGAAGTACGACCCCTTCCCTACTGTCACTGATCACTTCTCTTCAGTCTTCCTGAACAAAGGGATTTGGATTACAGTGATTCCTTTCTTGCAAGAGCAGTGATCAGAACAATGGGATTGCACAGACCTTGTCCCAACCAGCATGATTCCTCCTAACCTGAAAAGATTGCTGGGGCTCATGCCCCAGAGCCTCATAGAAGTTGATGCCCACGACTAAGCATTTATGTACCAAAATACACATGGTAGAAAAACAAGTTGTACATTTACATTTGAACGAATCTCCACCGCAACCGCGTGCCACAGTAGATTAGGGAACACTGAAATATTTCAATAGAAGTACTCACGTTGATTGAGAGGTGACGTCCAATTTGGGCACCAGGCTGCAGGGTGAGCGTTGACAGGTACTCGACACTTAAGTTCAGTAGCTGAATCAATGAGGCCCTAATTATTTAGAAATAGTGAAGACGGCTCCGCGGCTGCAATAATTTCGGCGGGGCCCGGGGGTAAATTAACTACAGCTGAGAACTGAGCTAAAGGCACGGTGACAGCTCGGGTCGGTGCGAGGTGCCTGCAGCAGCGGTGCCATCATTCAATTTGGGACAGTGTTGTGAAAGATAAGCACCTCTGAAGACAAGTAATATAAAACAGACACGGTCACCACCAGCAAAACGGCCAGCACGGAGGCGCGCAACTTCCTCTCCCGGCCTGCTACAGCAGCAGGATGTGACGTCCCCTGCGTGGCGGCAAAGTAGCACAACCTGACGTCAAGCTAGCTATCCCTCAGAGCAGCGCCGCGGGTGAATGATTTTCATTAGTGTGTGAGTTGAGGCTGCCCGTAGCTCCTCACTTCACAGCTAATGCAGTGCACAACACTGATGGCCCGTGCGTTGCGGCACCCTTTATAATTTATTTGGGGACACCGACACTACTGTGAGTGTCCCCAAATAATGGGCCATCAGTGCCGCCGGCCGCCGCACCTTAAATTGTGCCGCCTGGGGCGGTCCGCCCCCCCCCCCCGCACTCCTCTAGCTACGCGGGTGAGGAGAGGTGGTGGCATGTGAAATAAGTTGTAGGCAAATTGCAAAAATACGTTAATAAAGTTTGAGAAAAACATGCATGTGATATACCTCCATGAAAGAAATTGCAATCCAGAGGTTTTTATTTTTGTTTTGTGTTTTTAGATCATTAGAGAAGTAAGTTAGCTTGGGTAGGTACTGCTGATCAGGTTCAAATTTTTCTGGACGACATTTTTAAGAATGGCAGATGTGTTGCAGTGATGATGTAATATTTCAGGAACCATGGGACCTATATTACTTTGTTTTGGGTTCAAAACATATGTTTTAGGAGTCAAGTAGTATTATAGAGACAGAAAATAACTCCTCAGAGCAACACTTATAATAGAGGAAGAAGAAATATATATAGAAATGAAACAAATAATAATGTCTTTTAATCTTTTTGTGTATACACCAAATTATTTTTATGATCATAATATGAAAACAAAATAATATTTATCGTTCCTGTTTTAGACACATTTCATAGTTCACTTTATTTATTTGTTTCGGCAATCGCTCTTGGTGCATTTGCAGAATATTATACACTTGAGAAGAGCAAGGGACATATTTTCGTAGCACCAGTTTTGTAAGTACATGTACGTGTAAGCTCTGGAGCTTTATAATTTTTGTATGTTTTAACACCCCATCAAAACCCTCCCAAACAAATTCACATGGATCTTTCTCTACATATGCATGATCAAAAACATTTACACATCTTCTGATCAAGTAGAACACTCCTATAATGTGTCCACACACAGAATATGACTCCGGTGGAAGGTCACGTATTGGTACGGATCTTTTGAACTCACGGTACCGAAGATCATCAAATGTGTGACAGTCACAACTCATTTTCCACACATGCACAAGGTATCTTTCGACGTCTTTAAAGTCCTTTTCTTCTTCTGTCCCAGCCAATCTTTTTAGAAACTTCACGGGTTTAGTAGTTAAAGCTCCAAGCTTTGTTCTAATTTTCCTCATAGTGTCATCACCCGTAAGAATGTGCCTTGACAAGAACACTGGGCATCTCTGGGTCAAGTTTCATGTATAGAATATGAAGCAAGATTAAGTGTCTTTTCTCACCTGTTCCATAAGGTATCCATAACTCTGACAATCCTTAATTTATGAACATTACAATGAATCTAAGTAGCACTATAATAACATCTGTGTCATTTGACAGTACAATGATTCTATTGGAACCATTTCGAACAGCCCACTCAACATGTGGCACAACACGAAAGCCAGCTTCCTCCAATTTGCTGTTAAGTTCTTGAATAATATGGTCTGTACCTTTTGAATATATCTCTGCAGGCACCAACTCCTCACTGACAATCATTCCAATTGCAATAATTGGAAATTCTGTCTTTACTGAAGCATCAGCAATGTTTTTGGCGAGTTAACATCTCCAATTTCATCTTGTTCGATGTTGATGACCAGAATTTATCAAGTTGCACAGGTATAGGTGACAAATGTTTGATACATGCAAGGTCAATTGTTCCACTTGCACACATTTGTTTGATTCTCTTGCATTCTTTGACAGATAGTTCAAGAGAACTGTCAAAGACAACGTGCAGTTCTTGTATGGTGTACACTGACTATCTGTAGAACAGCCTGAATTACCTCTCTAAAGTTTTGCTTGAATGAAATCCTGACCATTCGCAATTATGACATATAGGGCCAGATGTAGGAGAGGAAATACCGGTCGGTAACGGACGAATTTGTCCGTTACCGACCGGTATTTAGGATTCGGCATATAGGGGCCAGCATTTTACAGAATCGGTAAATTTACCGATTCGGTAAATTTACCGATTCTGTAAAATACCGAATCGGTAATTTTACCGATTCTGTAATTCCACATGTAGGTGACACTCCTGAGAGTGCCACAGGCCCTTAAGAGTCGGTATTTTAGCACCCAATCCTATTGGGTGATAAAATACCGAATTCAGGTGTGCATGCACATCTGTGCATGCACACCTGTGCCATGTGACACACAGACATGTCCTTAGGGCATGTATGTGTGCCACATGGCACACATGCCTGTATTTGGGGTGCTAGAGGGTATCAAAGTGACACCCCCTGCACCCTTGCAGGATTCGGTATTTACCGAATCGGTAAATACCGATTCTTACCGATTCGGTAAATGTAAAAAGAAATTTACCTACATCTCACTACTTCTATTTTACCGATTCATAAATACCGAATCGGTAAAATTCGGTATTTATGAATCGATAAAATAGAATTACCTACATCTGGCCCATAGCCTGCAACAACAGCAGTTTTCAATGAGGATACCTTTTCAAATTGTGCTGTTGCACGAGTTTGTGCTTCACTGGTTTGGTTGCAGTGTCTCCATCGAATAATGCGTTTGTTGGAAGAACATCATGTGACAGAATGTCCTTGATAAATTCAACCCTTTCTTTTGCTACATCCATCTCTCTAGGTGCTTGCAAAAGTTGTTTTTTTGTAACCTGTTTTGTAGTGGCTGGTTGGACGAAACTCTTACTATGGCAAGTAAAGTGGGAACATTTTGCTTCAGCAATTATGTCAAACAGCTTTTTCTCTTTCAATACAAATCTCTTCTGCTTCAGTTCTGCATATAGTTATTATCCATGTTCCAGGACATATAGTAGACATGTCTTTATATCGATATCCAAATCTTGTTTGGCCACAAAGCTGTGTAGCCGCACAGGCTCAGTCATTTCAAAGGGCTTTCTTTGCTGCTGCATTAAATGAAGAAGGCTGTCAACATGTTTATTAAAACGTTTCCCTCTCTTTCCCACAAGTTCGTGGTGAGGAACAGTTTCACAATGGACCATTAATTTAGAATTTGTCATCTCTCTGAAAGCATTGCAAATAGGAAGCGCTTTATGGTGAAAGAGCTGCCATTGACCAACACATTTGCTTTCTCGTTTATGAACAACAATTCCCTTGGAGCTTATCTATGATCTCTGGATCATCTGTTCCAGTTTCATATCTAGAGCCACAGCATTGAATCTTCCCTCTCTGCTTTTTCACCACAACATTTCTTTGGATGAATTTTCTGTAGAGGTATGGTTTTACCTTCCAGCTTCTTCACTCTTTCCAAATACCAGGACCCATATCTCAGGTAGATTCCACAATTTAATTTGCAAAACACAGTAAATCAGTGACTCTCCAGTCTGCATGGGCAACTTCCAGTCACCTTCCCAATCAGCATGTACCAAGTTTTTCACTAGAGCAATCATGTGTAAAACATTTCAACAGACTACACAAACTTGGTTTTCAGGTTTTCTGATTTTAAACTGAGTGTATTACCCCGTCTATGCTGATGACGGCCCCCATCCATCATGCATCACGGTGGGCGTGTGCTGATGACGGCTGGGGACGTCATGATCTCGCCTACTCTTAAAAATGGCCGCACAGGCGCAGAAGCATGGCTTTGCATTATGTCTTTTGAATGAAGTGGACCCTGTGCCTTGTTCACTTCTGAGATAAGATATGCAAAACCTAATTTGTCATTCTTGATACAGAAAGCATTCCTCCAATGCAATGTTTCTATAGCCTCAGATATAATGAACTAACATAATGAGTTCCACTCAATACAGACTGGACAATTTTGCTTCCAAAGATTTCAGTCTCAATAAGTGCATTGTCTATGCCACATTCACTGAGATAACTTCCTGCACACCACAATACAACTTTTATCATGTGGAAAATGCCCATCATTGGATAATGATTATCAAATTCTACTGGATTGCTCATAAAAATGTCAGCTACAATTTGGAAAACACCATAATCGCAGAAGATTGGCAGGTTGGGCTGGTTATCCAACTGAGCATGCACATTTTGGATTTCTTTAGAGCTGTGTATACTGTTTCGTTGTTTGTGACTGTAGATGGTATTACTGGTAAAAACCCAACCTTCATCAGTGGGATGGTATTCTAGGATATCAGAGCATGTGTTCCAGCCCACAGAGGAACTGACTTTTCTTCATCCTTTAGTCCGCACCAAATAAGCTATATGATAAATTCAGTTATATCAGCTTTGCGGACCATATCATCAGGTAGAGAAAAGCCATATCCTCAGCCACTTTGAAACTTTCTGGTGGACTGGAATGTGTTGATGGCTTGTGGTGATTTTGAACATGTTGGCAAGGCAGTTAGGTTATAAGTTTGCAGCTTTGTTTATTTATGCCTACAACAGACACAGCTTCTATTCCATCAACTACTTCATTGCCCCAGTCCTGTAAAAGCACCATGGCAGTATCATGTGTACTGGATGTTCCAGAAAAGAAGAGCTGCAGTCAAAATTAAAGTTATTTAGAGCAACAATTGTAAATCTTTTCCTAGTGAAGTGACTTGGAAGTGGTGTTCCGTCGGAATAACAAGATTCTACAGCATGTGCTGCTAACAAGTTCCTGCTCTGTACTATGTCATTATAACTTGTTGATACAGAATTTCTATTAATTAAAGTGATTAGCTCTCTACTTGTGCACTAGATTGCATGGGCAGTCATCATGTGCAGCAGAGTTTTCTTTTTGCCGTGATGTTATTCATAAAACATGATTTTGAAAAAACTGTACATTTGCACAGCATAAGCCTGTCGGCTAATGGGATTGTCTTCCACTTCTTCGCTTTTTCTTCAAAGCCATCATCAATGTTGTTGGTTTCTGTTCTGAACTCAAGAACTTTAGTTTGTAACAGTTTTGCTTTGCTGAGATACAATAAGATAAAAAATGTTAAGACAACATCGTTCATTCTTGTTGAATACCATGATTTGCGGAGCTCTAGGGCATCACATAATTTGTCATTAACTCCAAAATCTAAATCTTTTAGGACATTTCTCAAAATTGTTCCTGCTGATTTTACTTTATCCTGTGATCTTATATTGGCAGCAAGAACTTCAGGAGTCAAATCAGCTGAGAACATTGTTACGCTGACAAAAACAAATGTTATCTTCTATTATACAGTTAATTAAAACCGTAACTTACGCATTGATACTTAATTAAAAGCGGGATTCGAAATTGAAAACACATTATAAAAGCAAGCAGTACTAGATAAGTAACAATTCCAAAGCAGCATTTCTGGTTGATGGCAAGTATGTCAAAATAAGCCAATTTAGCACCAGAAGGAAAGTACGGACTGCAAAAGGCAAGAACAGAGAGTCCCAAGGTTTATTGCAGATGCTGGTACCGAACGTTCAGCAAAGTCCATTTGTGCAATAGCAATATAAGAAAGAACTTGAGATTGCTTTAACAGCTCTTCCTGAACTATCTCTGAAAGTGCTTTGTTAGACCCTAGAAGGTGATCAGATTTGACCCACTGAAGCCCGTCTCATGTTCTTCATCTAGCCGAGCTGTGTGCAGTGCAGTTAAAATAATGTAATACACTTCCCAGTCCTTGCAAGAACTTGAGCGGAATTGTTGCTGAAGAACAAATCAGACGCTTCCCTGCAGTGCCTAAGTAACTTGTACCAAAAGACTGGGAGCAAAAGTCAGCGACGGTCATTAGCAGGATGAGGACTACAGCACATCAGATGTAGCCAGGACTCGTGTGGATAATTACAAAGCCTACACGTTATCTGTCCTTTCCTCCGAGCCCAAAGCAGATGAAAGTCGTAGATTGGAAGGGCTAACAGCCTCATATAAGTATTTTTGTTGCGTGTCTGTGGTTGAAGGGAGTAATTAAAGTATGCTTGTGGTTTCCTCTTGATATCCGAGGCGTCCAGAGCTGTCATTGTACATTCTCAACAGAAAAATCTTAATTTCATTATTATGGATCAATACAGTTTAATCAATGCTGACCATAATTTTCTCTGATCTCACTGAGTTTGAACCTGCAGCCAGTACTCAAGAGTGGCTTTAAAACGTAATTTGCTTTTCAAAGAGTGCAAACTTAACTGAAGGCTGGCAGTTACATTGCTACTGGGAGCTCATTATACATTCATATTTTTGAATTTATGCACATATGCAGTGTGGGTGGGCATACAAATCTGCTGCAAATACATTCACCTCGCTGTTTACATCAGGTACTCAGCTGAAAACATCATCTTGGAAGAAACTAACTGCAGATAAAAACATGTTTGCACTTTGAGACACATACTCTGTACTTTGTTCTTTTGTCAATCCCTTTGGCCCTTGTCTGGGTACACCACAGGCAACACATTAAACATCCTCTGCTTTCTGATCAGTTGTTGGAGGTGGACGAGGGGTAGCCATCGATCTTCTAAGTGGATGAGCATTGGGTTTAGTTGTCATCGCTATCTCGAAAGACTCAGATTCTTGGTGTGATTCACTGATTTCTGCTATTTTATGAGACATTCAGCCTGATTCATGAAGCGAAATAGCGCCCGCAATGGCTGCGAAAATGCAATTGCGGGTGCAAAACACGGAATCGGCATTCAAGTACAAAATAGCGAATTCGCAAACACAGAATAGCGATCAAAATTGCGATTACGCTATAATAGTCGCAGAGTCCCGGTAGTCGCGCATTAGCGATACGGAAATAGCGACCAACCACGGAATCTGCGAAATGAATAGCGAAACGCAATATATTCGCAATCGGCATTCATGAAAAATATACAATAGCGGAAAACCCCAAAATCGCAATTTAGCGCGGCGCAAATTAAGGACAACTCAAAGCAGGTGGTAACCATAAAAGCCATGATTAACAAAAATTTGAAAAACAGTTGGCCAATCACCAACAGGTCCAGGCCTGACCAATCACACATAAGGACATTCAGCAGCAGCATTAGGCGTTCCACAATGCCAGGAATGTACATGGTGGTGAGGCGGCGAAGGCTACAGCGAGCAGCACGGAGGAGACGCATGAGGCAGGAAAGGATTTACCGGCAGCGGGTCACCTTGCTGGGCCAAACCAGAGAACAGATATATGCTAAATACAGGCTGAATGGGGAAATGATCATCTGGCTGATACATGAACTTGACCCCCTCATGCAGCACCCAACAAGGCGGAACAATTCGGTGCCTACACATGTGCAGGTATTGTGCAGCCTGCACCTCCTGGCCTCCGGCAGTTTCCAGGGCATAGTAGCGGCTGCTGGGGGGATATCCCAGCCCACCATGTCACGCTGCCTCCACACTTTCGTTGACGCCATGCTCACCCAGCTCCACCGCCACATCACATTTCCCACGAGCCAACAGGAATTGGACCTGACTAAACTTCAATTTTACAATGTAGCCCATTTTCCCCATGTCCTCGGCTGCATAGACTGTACCCACGTCGCCATCTGCCCACCAGCTGCCACGGAGTATATGTACCGCAACAGGAAGTCCTACCACTCCCTCAACATACAGATGGTCTGCAATGCCAAGACCATCATCACTGACATTGTCGCCCAGTACCCAGGGAGTACCCATGACTCCTTTATCTTCAGGCACAGCGGACTCCACACACGACTGCTCAGGGGAGAGTTTGGGGAAGGACACCTACTTGGTAAGTACACTTTGTCGACAATGTCACATTGCAATGAAGGCACAGCGCTGCACAGGCAATCAACATCTGCTCCTCTCATTCAGGTGACAGTGGCTACGCCCTACGGGAATACCTCCTGACCCCTTACCTCAACCCTGCCACACCTCAGCAACGGCGCTACAATGTTGCGCACATCCGGACAAGGAACTGTATAGAAAGGACATTTGGCCTGCTCAAGAGCAGGTTCCGTATACTGCACAAGACAGGTGGGGCCCATGTATTACAGTCCTGCTGCCTGCTGCCGCATTGTGGCTGTCTGTGCAATGCTTCATAACATTGCAACCAAGCGCCGGATACCTGTTGAGATCTCAGGCAGTGAATCAGAAGGGGACGACCGGCCACCAGCACATGCGCACCATGCACGCGGGGAGAACCCAGCTGAAGGCCACAGATGTCGCAACCACATCACAGCGAACAATTTCTAGCCCACCCTCTACCCCCACCCCACATATCACAATTGCATGCAAAATGTAGTGATCACACAAGGCTAATGTGTGCAGCAAAATAAATATATTTGTTTCATTCACAAGAAAAAGGTAATCTGTACAACTATTTACAACCAACAGTATTCCTCCATACTGCAGTGTGCAAGTACATGGCAGGCTTATAGTCAGCCTGTGCCTGTGTTTTTCGGGCAGAGTCAAGTGCGCCTCCTGCGCGTTATGCCCAGCCGCCTCTAAGGCTCATCCTCCTCCGGGGCACCTGTACCAGGCGTTGCCCTGGTGCTGCGCCTAAGTGGCGGGACTAGTGTTGCAGATTGGCTGCTGACGCTTGAAGCCCCCTCACTGCCATCGTCACCCCCTACAGTGGCAGGTAGAGCTGGAGGGTGTAGTGCCGTCACCGCGGTGGTTAGGTGCTCCAGGACCCTGGTGATGTCCTCACAGCACTGAACTAGTTGGTGCTGCTGTGTGAGGGACCGGCGTGACAACTGGGAGGTGGCATTTGCAGCCACATAATTTGACCGGCTGTAGGAGGCCAGCCGGCTCACGAGCTGGTGGTGGCGCCGGCTTGCTGCCCTGCGCTGCTTGCTCATCGCAGCAGTGTTTGCCTCCATGGCTGCAGTCATGCGGCCCACGGCCGCCGTCATGCGGTCCATGCGGTCTCCCACTCCCGCCACATTGCGCCCAATTTTGTGCAGCTGGAGCTGTATGGCACCTTGCTGCTGTGACTGGCGCTGATGGATCCTGAGCATGCGCCTCTCTACGCTCATACAGGCATGGAGATGTCCATTGCCCCTCCTGCTGATTGGAGCTGTGGTGTGACCGTGAGAGCTCCCACGCCTGCTCTGCTGGCCTGTCACAGTGGCTGGCCGCTGTGTTGCCGCTGTCGCAGGCCCAGATGACGTAGCACCAGCTGCAGGTGGTGTCACAGCAGGCGTTGCTGGTGTGGCAGGGACTGGAGGCACATTAGTGGGGTGCCTGGCTCTGGCTGCGGGTGGGATGGCAGGAGCAGAGGCCACAACAGTGGGGGGCCTGGCCTTGGCTGCGGGTGGGATGGCAGGAGCAGAGGCCACAACGGTGGGGGGCCTGGCCTTGGCTGCGGGTGGGATGGCAGGAGCAGAGGCCACAACGGTGGGGGGCCTGGCTGCTGGTGTTGTTGCAGCGGCAGGGGCTGGTGCCTGGGTTTCCGGTTGTGAATCCTCCTCCTGGGCCTCCTCATCTATCTGCAGCCTCTCGCTGTCACTGCTTTCTGCGCCACCTGTGAGGGTAAGTGGATACTCATTAGTTGCATGTGACTGCCAGACGTGCTGATGTTACATGCATGCTGGGTGACATTCCCTGGATGGCTGTGGATTTGCGTACTTTGGGACCTGTCTGGCTGCATTGTGGTACTACTACATTGTGGACATACTACATCTCCCACAATGCTTCAGGGCATACCCTGATGCGCAACAAAGGCATGACTAAGGGCCAATAAGTGAGCCTATTTGGTCAGGGACGGTCATAGGGGACAGGGTCGCAGTCGCATGCCACTTACCTTGGGTGTCTTGGGTGGGGCGGGAGGAGTCCAGAGGGGTGACGCCAACGCACGCCTCCCTCTCAAGGGTGTTCTCGACCTGGTCCTCCAAGGGTGTATTGGGTGGGACTGTCGGTCCGCCACCTCCAGTGCCCGATGCCTCTCCAAGGCGCTCCGCCACCCTCTCCTTGGCACGACCTCGGAGGTCGTACCATCGCTTCTTAAGCTCCTCCAATGACCTATTGGCCACACCCACCGAGTTCACGCTGGAGGCTATTCCCAGCCAGATCCTCCGTTTGTCTTGCTCTGGGACCTTCCTGGAGTTGATCCCGAAGAGCCTGTCATGGTTGGCCACCACCCCTTCAATAAGGTTCTCGAGCTCCTGCTCTGAGAACTTCAGCTTTCTCTTTCGTCCTGCGCTGTCGCTGGGGCCAGGGACAGGTTCCTCAGACATGGCAGCAGTTAGGTCGCTATTACTGTCGTTTGTGAAGTCGCTATCGCTGGTTTAGCGTCTGCTTTCCGACTTGCTCCCTCGAAGGTTTGCCTCACTGTGGTGTTTGGGGGTGGGAACTGCCTGCTTCCTGGTTGTGATGTCATCACTGTGCTCGGAAAGCTACTTCCCGTTTTCCTGATCGCGCGAGAATGCGAGTCGCATTCCCGATCGCACGACATTGCGAGTCGCAATCCCGACGCAGGTAGCCGGGAATAGCGATTTTTCTGCGTTTTTAGTTAGTCGCTAACGGATTTAGCGCCCGCGTGCGAGTCGCTATTTTTTCCCCGAAAAGTACATGAATGCCGTTTTGCGTTTCCTCAATAGCGAGTCGCTATAATTCGCTATTAGGGACACGCAAAACGGCCCGTACATGAATCAGGCTGTATGTTTCGTGGATTTTTAATGATCCTCTTCACACATCACTTTCAATCTTTTGTGAATTCATCTTGCCCTATTTCTGCAGCATATTGAACTCTCTTCTGTCCAGCGGCAGTTGATGTTAGCTTTTCTTTCAGATTAGTTTGGCATTAGTTTGGCATATGACACTTTTTTCTTTGTTGAATGAGTCCTCGGATTTTGTATTTAGCAACACTCTGTCAGGAGGTAAAGATCCTCTGTTACCACCTGCTTCGCTAATGTTTACGAATTTGATTCAACTGACAATCTGAAACAAAAACAATATTAAAATTAATTACTAATATGATGGCTAAAACACATCATAATAAATCTACCATTTTGGAAAATGGTTGAAGGGTTGCTCTGATGACCTAATTTCTGTCTCTGTAAGACTACTTGACTACCCAAAACCTATGTTTTGACACCAAAATGAAGTACATAGGTCTCATGGTTCCTGAAATATTGCATCTTCACTGCAACACATCTGCCATTTTTAAACATGTCGCCCAGAAAAATTCAGCCCAGATTAGCAATGTCTACCCAAGCTAAATTACTTCTCTAATGATACAAATACACAAATCAAAAATGACGGAGGTATATCACGGGGGCAAGACTAAGTAGTAACCCTGGGCGTAGTTTGTGTAGTAGCGCTATGCGTAGCTACGCAAAGTGCACTTCACACTACGTGAGCTACCCATAGCTATGCGAACTCCGTAGTGCACTGTGCAAAATGCTGTTCGTACTGATTGCACAGTGCCGAATGCTTGCCCACACTGTGCAATCAGTGCAAACCGCATCTTGCACAGTGCAAGTGGTCGTTTTCTGCCGCTCGAGTAGTTTTCTACTCGAGCGACAGCTTTCTTAACGCGGACTGATAGTTTCTCATGGTCGCGAGCATATGCGACCACTTGCAATGAGAAACCTGACCTCCCCGCGTTGAGAATCACCCCAGGAGGTTTATTTTCCACACTCGGGATCAGCAACTTGATTTTGCTGATCTCAAAAGAGGAAAAAGTCTCCCCAGGATGTCATTTTGCTCGCTCGGGTTCGCCAACTTGACGTTGAGGACCGCGAGCAAGCAAAAAATGACCGCTCCGTGTGTTTGGACTGTGCTACGTGCAATTCGCGAAGTGCAAATTAACGTAAACTTCGCCAACTACGCGAGAGTAGTGTATGACTTCGCCCAGGGTTACTAAGAAGGTCTTGTTCGAGGAGAAAAATCATGGAAAGGATGGAACAGAAGCAAAGGGAGAGATATTTGGAAGAAAAAGTAAATATGACAATAAGACCTTTTAAGTAACGGTCAAGGTCAGTTTTCATATTTAAAAATATACATGGACGTTGATTCACAAAAATACCACGGGTAGCGGACATGACATCATACATCCTGTTACATTAATGACATCGCAGGAAGTGGCATCATATGACTTATGACCCTAAATCCCCCAGGAATTGATATCACATTGTCTTTACCCTCTTAAAATTATAATAACTGTTATTGTTAAGTTCCATAATAATGGCATTAATAACATAACAGCACAACACATACCTATGCCTCGTTTTAGGTACCAGCTATATTAGGTTGTTGACATCATCTTTGAAAGTCGTGGAGTGTAGTCCCTGCCCTAAATTGTAGCAAAGGAGCATGGCAAATGAGACAGCCTTCTTCAGGGCCGGACTGGGAACCGATACCGGCCCTGGCACAGTGCTCGGCCAGCCCCCCCCCCCTTCCCCGGGGGGGTTGGGGGTGCGACCGCGCTCTTTGCTAGGGCCGGTTTTCGGCCGATTTTGTTACAGGGCCGTTTTTGCAGCTATGCTGCAAAAAACGGCCCTCTAACAAAACCGGCCCCCTGGGGCCCAAAACCGGCCCCCAACCATGCGGCCGACTGGGGGATTGCCCGGTGCTCGCAACAGTCAGTCCGGGCTTCCAGCGGCATTCAGATGGGAGTTCTTTTGCCTAGAACATTGTACGATAAATGGGGTGAAAAAGTGCATTTTAATCACAGTTTTCACATACATTTGCTAGAAATCCATAGGCTCTGCATTACTCGTTAAATATTCAATTCCTTTCATGGTGTGCCAGGTCTATTCAACCTGATGCTTCCTTATGGTTGTTTAAAAGTTTTTTCAACTGTGTTATATGTGCCTTCATATTTACAAAATGCCCCAATTGTGCTATGGACAGTATTTTGCGATTGGTGCCCTTTATGCCAAAAATTACATTAAATATGCCCATGACAAAATTCTGTTAATGACATGCATATGCCATGAGTGATCTTTATGTACAAAATGACCTCTGTACATCAAGGCCACTATTTTGTCAAGGCTGCCTCCTTCCACATCCCACGGTTGTCCTCCCTTATGAATATCATTAGCATTTCCTCGAGCGTGCCAGCACCAGCATTTTCCAATATGCCAATATTTATCTCTAGTATTCCAGTACCATTATTTTATCATGGGTGCCCATTATCTCCAAAACTACTTCAAGTATGGCAGGCCCAGTATTTTGTCACAGGTGCCTATCATGCGAGGAATTTCCTGCAGTAGGCCAGTGGCAAGATTTTGATGGGGGGCCTCTGTAAATCAAGAATTACTTTCAGCATACAAGGGATAATGGCAGACTCACAAGCATAGCACCACATTCTTTTCACACTCACCCACACTCAGTCTCGCTCATTCATTTTCACTCTTGCACTCACACACTGTCACTCACTCATGCTCATTTACACCATTAGTCTCATTCATTCTTGCTCTGACTCACTAATACTTATTCACTCACACTTACCTGCATTGACTCTTACACTCCCTTCCACAATCTTATGCTCTCATTCATTCCCAGTCACTCCGTCTGACTTGCATTCAGTCACATTCACTTTTATCATCACTCACTCATATTTTCTCACTCACTCTCTCTTGTACTCACTCTTACTTTGAGTTGTTCTAACTTATTCTCACTCACAGATTACACTCGCTATCACTCACTCTCACTCACTGACACTCACACTGACTCTCACTCTCTAGCATTCCCTCACATTCATTTGTATTTATTCTTAGTCACCCACTCTTACTGACTTGCAGTCACTCTTACTCTTACTCACTCATTGTCACTCAATCTGACTCACATATTAGCTTCCTATCCCACTCATTCGTATTCACTACCTATCATTGACTCACACTCACTTTCACTCCCACATGCTCACTCACGATGCACATGGTCACACAAGCACACTGTGACCCACAAGCACCCACACAACATATATTTTAAAACATTTTGTACTTACCTCAGCTGCCAGTGCAGGTCTCGGTCCAGATCCTGGTGCTCCATCAGTTACTATACTAATAGTGAAAAGTAGAGAATTATTAGCTATTAGATCAATAAAAATGGGCACAAGAGCAACCTGTCCCTATGTTTTTGGTACAGATGTTGCCACCTTTTGCAAAGGGCAAGCCAGCTGTGACCCCTGTGTATCCCTAATTGATGTCAATGGAAAGAGGATGCTGTTTGAGATAGCATGCAAATTAAGGATGCACAACTGTAGAAAGAAACAACCTTATCTGCATGCAAAAATATTGATATTGATGGAGTATGGATATCTGAACCTCAAAATCATAGTAAAATCATCAAACAAATTTCCCCATTGGTCGTATGGACCTTTAATAGTTTTTCTTGTAGTGTTTTGAGGGAGCTAGCATCATAAATACATTTCCACCTCTGTGAAACCAATGCGGCTTTACAATGAAGACAAAAAATCAGTTATCTCAAACATAAAGGTTTATTTTAAAACATTTATCCAACTAGTTTATACACAAAGGAGGCATAGATGTATAAGATACATCAATACAGTCTGGAGTCCAAAATGTTCCAATAAGTTAAGTCGTAAAAAACTGAAGTCTAAAATTTTAAAAGCCACAATGCACAGGAAACAGATTGACACGATCAGGTGTTCCATAAAGAAACTTTCTCTTTCTAGTCTAAACATAAGCTAGGACAGATAAAACTAAAGGACTTCTAAAAAGGAAGCATAGAAGGTGTCAGTAAAGCTTGCATCTTCAGTAGAAGTTTAAACGAAATGAAAGCGTGTTCAGCATGAAGCTTTACACTCAGGGAAACCCTGCAAAGATAGATCTGCTCCCTCTCAAAATCAGAATGAAGTCTGCTCAACTAACTATATAACACCAATTAAAAGTACAACCAACAGTTTCCAGAACATCCATAGCTCATTCTCACCACTGAGAGCCACTCCCCTCACCACATTTAAGGGGAGTCGACATACTCTCTAATGTTCCCATCTCCACCCAACGAAACACACATCTGTTGTCCTTGAGTGTTGTATCCTCCTGGAACACTAGGAAAAGGAAGCTTTCTCTTACCATCTTCGCTCCACATTTGTTGCTAACTTTTCTCTGTCAGGCCTCACTATCAACAGTCAGTTACATAACTATAAGCCTTTCTCTAGCTAATGAGGAATCCGATGTCAAACCTGCTGAAAAGAGAAAACCGCGTAGTAGTAGAATTAAAGTAAACATTTCCAGCTAAGGCCTAATGTCAAGCTAACTTTACTCGAGAATCAAAATGGATGCATGTTACAATATTATACATCAGTAGAAAGCAAACTATTATTTTTAAACGTGAATATGTAATGAGTAAGTAGTACATATGGTTGCATCAGTCTATTATTCAACCTAACACATCTATGTGTGTTAAACACTTACCTCCTGATTCATCAAGCTAAATTGCACTCGCAAAGGGCAAGATTCTCAGAATCTTGCCTTTTGCGAGTGCAATTTTTGCATTTGGGATTCATCATCCCAAATGCAAAATTCGCTATTTAAGAATTCGCACATTTGCGAAGAATTGAATTTAAGGAATCTCTATTTGAGATTCCTTAAATGCAATTCATGAAGCATTTTAAAATTGCGAAATTGCAATTTTGAGCCGCTATTTACCGAGAGGTCAGACCTCTCGGTAAATAGCAAAAACTTAGAAAAATGCATTTAAATGCATTTTTCTAAGTTGCATGTTACACACACACATGTCCTTTGGACATGTGTGTGCGCAACACCAATGTAGATTACATTTCAGGGGTGCTACAGGGTGTCCTTTGGACACCCCTGCACACTTGAGATCGCATCCTTATTTGCAATTAGCTAATCGCAAATAAGGAACATGTAGGAATCGCAAAATTTATTGCAATTCCTACATGAATCCCGTTTTGCAAGTCCTTAATAGCGATTCGTTATGAATCGCTATTAGGGGCTCGCAAAACGGGAGAATGATGAATCAGGCTGTTAGTGATCGAAATGATTACTACTGTTAATTAATTTAAATGTACCACAGACGCCAATGAGATTAAACAACACTTTGAGCATGCATGCCATACATGAGTCCATAAATGTATATACATGACATAAGTAGGGCGGAGCTAAGATCATGCTGCTCCACTATATTAGGTACTTTTGATAAGCACCTGGGCCCTTGTCTGCACTAGGGGTAGGTGTAACTTCCATAAGATGCGGTAGTGTAATTACACAAAATTATAGCAACATTCCACAACATTGAGCAGAATTATGCGAGGAGCATAATGCAGCATTTATCGCTATTTTCTTAGTGCAAAATGCACACTTACATCCAAAATGGACCAGAGAATGCATTTTTCACAAAGAAAATAGTGCTAAATGCAACAGAGCACGGACAGCAGCAGCCAATTAGCTCGCTAAGTATGTTGTTCATGTCCTCCTGCAGTATCAATTTTGTACCAAAGTACTCATACGTGAATAATTTCATAATTCTCTGTAATTTCGCATCAAAAGAGTAATGCAAATTTACACCAGCATAATAAAAATGTGGCCTAGTGTGCACATAAATGTCCTGCATCAACATCCCACAAAACCCAAATATATTGCTATCTTCATCTATAAATGTTATAGCAATTTAATGCCTTAGAAAGTAGTTTTCAGTCATGCACTGTTCTGTCTCAAAAGAACGGTCTGTGCGCTGCTATACTGCTATTAGAGCTGCCATTAGACCACTCTTTCAACAAGGAAAAAATGATCAACTCAAGGGTTGGAAACATAAAGTAATGGCAAGATGCATATCTATAAAAATACCGAAAGCTTAAAATTGCATGTAATGGAAGCAATAACATCGGGATCGTAGCAATCTAGGAAAATAGATGGGTACCTAACACAAACATCAAAAGGAGATTCTGAAAAGGCTGGAGTGGAAGTCTTCTGATGCTCATCCTCAAGTTTGTTTCACAGTAGTAATTGCAAGGCCAAATAGGATCTATTTTGGGTGCCTCTGGTTTGACAGTACACAAGATGGAGGGCGAGGAGAGCTTCCACAGACAGTGGAAGCGTATTTCCTGTATTCCTGTGGATTGAGGATCAGTATATAGATTCTGATGGTGAGGGGGTTGTCAAAGGGTCTCTGGAAATTCATTGAAGATTTTATTAGCAAGCAGTTGCTGAATAGACTACCTGAATCACTGCCCCTATGCAGATGATAGAAGTGAAGGGTGGGACTGTAGATTATTGTGCAATGTGACTGCACCATTTAGGAGTGGCCCAATCTTTTTTCTTTCTTGATCACACTTTAAGTTCGACTGGTCACACATAAGTGTGGAAAAAGTACACCCCTTTGTGCCTCTGTTCTGAATTCCGTGGCCAGAGACAACGCTGCTGTGAGGGACATCACAACACAAAGTGTGTGTGTGCGCGGAGGGGCAGTGGTGAGTTAGCTAGGCAAAAGCCACCTACAGGAATCAGCCCAACTGAAACTCATTAGCATCCATTGGTGAACATGATATAAATAAAAACACAACATAACAAGCACCATGCTGCTATCCTGGCAACCATACAAAACACAATCAGTGATGCTTATAAACCCCTGTCTTCTCTTCCAAAGCACAGAAACACAGGGGACATTGAATGAAACACCATATATTTTGGGCTGGTTATAAAATCGAATTTTCATTTTGATACAAAATGGCTCACACATTTTGGAAAGCAGGCACAGGGTGTTTTTGCATTACTGCTCCATCGACTTTCTACTCTTGAGCTCAGTAGCAGCCGGCATTGCTCGCGGGTGCGGGGGCAAGCGCAAGGGTTACCGGGGGGATTTGCGGGGTATTCGCGGGGAAATAAAAAAATATATAGTAATTTAAACTTACCTTTCTGCTGCGTGGGTTCTGCGTCTTCTCAGCTCCAGCTCTCCTGCCTCCCTCCCCAAAGCCAATCACAACGCTGCAAGCAGCATTGTGATTGATTGAGACTCCGTCCGACCAGGGGCTAATGGAGTGGCCATAGCTTTGTGAGTGATTTAGACGTCATCCGTCCAGTGGCTAATGGAGTGGCCATGTTCTCTGCATGGAGAAAGGCAGAGTGCGCATGACTGGTTTGAGCGACCTGAAATGGCCTACCAAACAGTTTTTGCGCACTCAGGAGTGGGCAAACCAGCCCCGCCCACCCACATGCCTGCAATGCGCAAAGTGTGCCTGTGTGACTTTTAGTTATTATCATTTTATGTTTTGGCTTTCTAGCCCTGCAAGAAAGCAATGGGGTGACGCTCCTCCGCCCTAGTGGAGGAGCCGCTCTTGCTGGAGCTGTGGCCCAGACACATATGGAGAAGCATAAAATGCTCCCCAGCAGACTGCCGTGAAAGCATAGCCTGCAACTCCATCGTCCCGGTGTCTGCCATTGGAACATACGAAGGCTCTACTGCCATCAACCTCACCTGATTCTGGTCAAACAGTATGTGAGTTTTCTGTTGTTAAATTACGTTAAATTTAATTTTGACCCATCGATTAATAAAGAAAATGTATGCATAAGACCATGAATATTCAAGAATCAAGTTTTACTTAGCTTCAATTTACAGGCAGCAAACACACACCAACAACGACAGAAAAAAGATTACCATCCTGTATCTGTTAGAGGAGTTCTTCGTCTGTATGACACCACCCAGGACAATAACCTAGATCAATTCACAAGCTCTCTCCACCTCTTCCAACAACTGCCTTTAAATTCTAACAACTACTTTGTCATAGAGCCTTCTCCCTGTCTCCTTGGTTAAAGTTTAATAAAATGTTTGTGTCACATTCAAGGTCTTCTTCTTACACAATCACCTGCTCTGTCAATATTTTACTGAGAGTATATGCAGCATGTCTTTGCTATGTCAATAGTTCCCTTCCTACACATTCACCTGCCCTGCTAATATGTTAATTTAGTTAAAGATTAAGGAGCATGTCAACATGTTTTTATCACATACACAGTCTGCCTGTACTTGCACACAGGTGAGCCCAATCCAGTATTCAATAGATTATTTACTCAGCTGTGACTTTGTCTCCATAACCTTGGTCATTTGCTAATATAGCTTACTGTGAACAGATAGGGGCTTGGGACCCAGCCACCGCTTATGATTAGTTGGCTTTCTTTGTCACTCTTCTTTGCTTTCCTATTAGTTCTCAAGCTTGTTTTTGTACTTCTCATGGAGCATTGAATCCGTATCATTGCTTTGAATGGCTGACATCTCTGATTCCATTGCTTGCGTTTCAAAGCAAACCTTTTTTGTGTGAAGCACTCCTTGAGAGTATGTGCCTTTTTGAGCTCTTCCTTTGTGTACTTATCTCCCCTTGCACTCTGTGCTGCTCTGTTGTCTGACTGTTTTCCTCCAATCCCCCTTCCTCCTGCGTTCACCTGTGTTGCTTTCGCTCCCGGCCACTCCCTTTCTGCTTTGCCATTGCCCCACCTAGCCTCCCCCTGTGTTGCTTTTCCGTTAATTGAGATGCCAGGTTGGGCTGCTTATATAGTTACTGTGATCCACCCCCTAACCTGCAGACTTCATCTACTTAGCATCAGAATTATTTTGTTCTCTTGTCCTCTCCTGCAACGGTAGAGCTCACAGCGCTGCAGAATTTGTTGTGTCAGGTCCAGTCATGCCTCTCCACCTGCCTGTCCCAGGAACCTTGGTAGCCAGAATAGTACAAGCTTGGCATGATCTCTGCAGCAACAGTCGCAAGAGTGCAACGTTCCAGGGATCCCTCGCTGGCTGGATTTGAGTTTCAAGGTATCTAGTATGAGGCGAATGCCACCTCCTCCAACTTCTGCCAATTGATGGGCAAACGGCCTGAAGTGAACATCAGGACAGACACCTCTATAGACCTCAGAGCCGGTGTCCTGCTTTGACGACATTCAGTTAATCCAAGTCCCAACTAACAATGGCGATGACACATCCTGATGCCATATCTCCCAGGGAACGCTTCTCCAAATCCGGAGTCAATGCTATTAAAATCACATACCCTCCGAATCTCTCTAAATACTCGACTAATAAGCTGAAACATAAAACCTTATGAGAGCAAACAGAATTGGGGACAGCCCTGCCTCATTCCCCTGGAGATGACAATCACGGGTAAAACTGATTATTGATACGTATTCTGAAACTAGGTGTGCAGAGTAATCTAATCCACTACGAAAATGGGATCAACAGTCCCGTTCTGGTCAGTATATAAAAAAGGTATTTCCAATCCAGGGAGTCAAATTACTTAGAGGCATCCAAGAACATCAGCCCCAGCAGTGGTAGAAGTGGGGGAAAAAAGTAGGGGAACTGTGGGCGGAGAATCAGAGGGCGGGAATAACCTGAGGATTGGATCAGTGGGCGGAGTTAGAGGTGTGGCCAGGATGCGCAAAACATCCCAATATTTAGTATTTGTGTGGCATTTCACTGACCAGTTACAGCTTATTATGTTTTGTTATTCAACCAATGGATACACATGATTATTTAACGATTAATATGAGCTATTGACATTAGAAACATATTCCACTTTGTGAATTTATTTTAATCACAGAATGTCCCAAAAATGCTTAAAAGTGGAAGCACGAGCCATTTGTTTCCGAGCCATGGAGTTTCTGTCGTCAGCAATATACACAGAGACAATCAATTTTACGTGTGTAAATGACTGTATAGGAAATGTTACATAAGACAAAGGACTACAAGGTGTAGGAGTCACATGATAACCATACTAGTAGACAGTATAGTTTAATAGTGATTGGCCTGGAAAAACACAAACTCAGAATTTAAAACTTAATACCATGATTGGGGGTTCTCTTTAAAAATCATTATTGATTTGTATCAAAAATAACACTTTTTGCAACATTAGGATAATCAAAGGCTTAGGGAAAAACCTATAACGCTCTAGTTTATACCCTGCAGTTTGTATCATGCGTGGGCGTAAAATCCGTTCCGCTCGCGGATTTTGCGGATTTTCGGCGAATTCGCAATCCGCGAACTTTCGCGGATTTGCCGAAAATTCGCAAATTTGCGCAAAACGGATTTTTTTGCTTGGTCGCACTTGCCAAATAGAATACTATACAATTTTGCGGCGCGCAGCGTTCACTTGCCGTCATTCAGCGTTTGAAGAGTTGTTTTTCTCCATGTTTGCGTGTGCTGCGCCATTTTGGATCTTGCTGCGGGATCCCGCGGGAGTTTTTCGACCGCGATTACGTCATCGCGGCTTGCCACCTTGCACAGCGAGAGTTTGGCAACGCGAGTACGTCATAAAGACCCGTGATCACGCATCGCGGGAGTAAACACTTGCGAACACGTAGATGCGGCGGGCAGCGACAATCTCGCAATTGCGAGATTGCAAAATTTGCAATTTCGCACAAGAAATCCACCAGCAGGCAGTAAACCTTGAAAATTATGATTTTTAATTAGAATAACTCCTCAGGTTGACATTTGCCTCCACTTTTTTTTGCAAGGAGTCCATTTTGGGGGGGGGGGCGGGTGGGAGGAAGGAAGTGCCCCACAGTCTCCAACTTCCTGTTCATGTCCAGCAGGCTCCTCCCAGTGCTTTCTTCATGTGCTAGTCACTTTGATTTGGATCTTGACCTGGAAGGATTACTTTTTGTGGATGCTGCTGGATATTTGGATTTGAGGCCTTTTTGACTTTCTTTGGATCACTTTTGGATTAGAAATTTCACAAGTAAGTTTGTTTGGGGCATTACAGTTGCTGCAACTACAATTTTTGAACTTTTTCAGAACATTAAATAAAATATATTGTGGGTAGCCACAGTATCAAATAGGACCAGGGTTAGTTATGGGTGCATGATGCAACTGTTTTGTTGAATTTCAACATCATTTAGTGCATGGATGGCATTGGATTGTGGTGATTTTGGTGTGTTTTTCGATTTTTTGGGGTGTTGTTGGGGCCTTTTGCCCAGGGGTACTCACTCAGTGGTGCATGAGCCAAGTCTTTCTGTGTGGTCTCTTTAATGTAAACATCATGGAGGGCATGGATGGCATTGGATTGTGGTGATTTTTGTGTGTTTTTTCGATTTTTGGGGGTGTTGATGGGGCATGGCCATGTGGGTGGGGGCCATTTTGAGGCATGGTCCAGGGCCATGTGGTGGGGTGAAGGGGCCATTTTGAATCCAGGCAGTGTGCTTTGTGCCATAGGCCTGCATCCAATGTGCCTTGCTTTCATCCATTATGCCCAGGGGTACTCAGTGGTGTATGGGCCTAGTCTTTCTGTGGGGTCTCTTTAATGTAAACATCATGGAGAGCATGGATGGCATTGGATTGAGGTGATTTTTGTGGTGTTTTTCGATTTTTTGGCTGTTGTTGGGGCCTTTTGCCCAGGGGTACTCAGTGGTGCATGGGCCTAGTCTTTCTGTGGGGTGTCTTGAATGTAAAGATCATGGAGGGCATGGATGGCATTGGATTTTGGTGATTTTTGTGTGTTTTTCGCTTTTTTGGGGTGTTGATGGGGCATGGACATGTGGGTGGGGGCCATTTTGAGGTATGGTCCAGGGCATTGTGGTGGGGGTGAAGGGGCCATTTTGAATCCAGGCAGTGTGCTATGTGCCATACGCCTGCATCCAATGTGCCTTGCTTTCATCCATTATGCCCAGGGGTACCCAGTGGTGTATGGGCCTAGTCTTTCTGTGGGGTCTCTTTAATGTAAACATCATGGAGGGCATGGATGGCATTGGATTGTGGTGATTTTGTGTGTTTTGTCGATTTTTGGGGGTGTTGATGGGGCATGGCATGTGGGTGGGGGCCATTTTGAGGCATGGTCCAGGGCCATGTGGTGGGGGTGAAGGGGCCATTTTGAATCCAGGCAGTGTGCTATGTGCCATACGCCTGCATCCAATGTGCCTTGCTTTCATCCATTATGCCCAGGGGTACCCAGTGGTGTATGGGCCTAGTCTTTCTGTGGGGTCTCTTTAATGTAAATATCATGGAGGGCATGGATGGCATTAGATTGAGGTGATTTTTGTGTGTTTTTCGATTTTTTGGCTGTTGTTGGGGCCTTTTGCCCAGGGGTACTCAGTGGTGCATGGGCCTAGTCTTTTTGTGGGGTGTCTTGAATGTAAAGATCATGGAGGGCATGGATGGCATTGGATTGTGGTGATTTTTGTTTGTTTTCGATTTTTTGGCTGTTGTTGGGGCCTTTTGCCCAGGGGTACTCAGTGGGGCATGGGCCTAGTCTTTCTGTGTGGTGTCTTGAATGTAAAGATCATGGAGGGCATGGATGGCATTGGATTGTGGTGATTTTTGTGTGTTTTTCAATTTTTTGGGGTGTTGATGGGGCATGGCCATGTGGGTGGGGGCCATTTTGAGGCCTGGTCCAGGGCCATGTGGTGGGGGTGAAGGGGCCATTTTGAATCCAGGCAGTGTGCTTTGTGCCATAGGCCTGCATCCAATGTGCCTTGCTTTCCTCCATTATGCCCAGGGGTACCCAGTGGTGCATGGGCCTAGTCTTTCTGTGGGGTCTCTTGAATGTAAAGATCATGGAGGGCATGGATGGCATTGGATTGTTGTGATTTTTGTGTGTTTTTCGATTTTTTGGGGTGTTGATGGGGCATGGCCATGTAGGTGGGGGCCATTTTGAGGCATGGTCCAGGGCCATGTGGTGGGGGTGAAGGGGCCATTTTGAATCCGGGCAGTGTGCTTTGTGCCATAGGCCTGCATCCAATGTGCCTTGCTTTCATCCATTATGCCCAGGGGTACCCAGTGGTGTATGGGCCTAGTCTTTCTGTGGGGTGTCTTTAATGTAGCTTCTAGGAAATGGGTTGTGCACCGCCTTTTTTTTTATCCGTTTCAAACTGTGCTCTGGGGTATCACTCCCCTCCTGGAGTGTATGTATTAAATCCTCTAGTAGCACCCTATTACGTCATAGGTGTGTCACCCTAGGCACAAGTGTAAGCGAGCTGGAACCTCCAGCTAATTTTCAACTGTATCAAATATTCAATCATGCTCTTCAAACAAACGTTCAATTCTGCAAAGTTCAATTTATTCTTGTGAAAACATGTTTATTCACATCTTTCCTTTATCAATTCATATTAGGCGTTATTTAAATTCATTCCTTGTTCCAATGCATTTCGGTGCGTAATGCACCTTCGTCAGGGAACGCCTGAAAATTAAACAAATAAAACACTCTTAAGTTGTAATATTCCTCACTCACTCATGCCTTAACTAATTTCATTTACGCGCCGTTTAAGTTCATTACGCGCTATTTCTATGTGCGATATAACCATCTGTAGAATGTTCATCATGTGCTTCTATCTGGGCTTCTGTAGCTCTAAAATTCTTGCTCTCAGCCGCTGTTGAGACGCTGCCTTTTTCCCTCATGTGTGTTTCGATGACCGTTATTCTGTCAGTTAACTATCTATCACTGCTACCTACAAAGGCTTGCTATGTCTTGTGCTCGCGCTCGGCTGACAGTTCTAACTGCTTCGTTTAAGTGGCTGCGCCCAGCATATGCGTCTCACCTTAATCCCAGACTTTTGAGTTTTTAGTTTCTCTGCTACGCGAAGCCTTTCTCCGCTCCGCTCGCTACGGGGATGTTAATTCAAACGCGCCTCCTCGCGCATGCGTATTATGGGTGGTTCACTGCTTTTTTTTATATGCTGCTCGGAGCTAGCTTTATTGACGCTCTAAGCTGAACAGGCTCTACGGGGACACAGAATCTGTTCTAGGCACTAGTGGGGAATCAATCTGCGAACCATGCTATATGAGGAGCACTAAGTGCTCATGCATTAACCCATAATGTATTCACAATATTACCAATACTGTTTGTCAGCTATGTTCAACAGATAAACCTACATGGCAATTATTACTCAATTCATTAAAGGTAGCAAGTAAATTCAGTCCGTTCGTTTAGCCCGATCGGCTTAAGGCTGCACAAATGGTAAATCCAATAGTTCTCCCTCTTTAAAAGGTTTTTCTTATTCAGGGGTCCTTCTTTTTTAGGAACAATTTCCAAAACGCAAGCCCTCAATTGGCTCACATTGTGCTGTTTATCCAAAAAGTGCGCTGCCACTGTAGATTTCAAGGAGCCCGTTCAAATGTTACTTTTATGTTCATTCAAGCGGGTCTTGAGTTTCCTTTCCGTGTGGCCTACATATACACATCCGCATGGGCATTTCAACAAATATACAATGTTTGTTATGTCGCATGTTGCATTGAGGTTTAAGGGAATTTTATATCCTTTCATCGGGTGGTTGACATTCGCACCCTTCATAATGTTATGGCAATTGCCTCAATTTAAACAAGGCACTGTACCTTTGAAAATCTGTTTGTTGATCATTTGTTTAGGAGTTTTTAACAATTCACCCACATTTTTACCTCTTGTAAATGCGAACATCGGTTCCTTATTGAATATGCCTTTAAAATCCGGCTCCAATTTGACTATCTGCCAATTTTTGTGGATTATCCTTTTGAAATTAGCACTCACATTTGAATATTTGCTCACACAGGTGATCCGTTGTTCCTTGGATTTTGGTTTAACAGTTAGTAATTCGGTTCTCGTTTTTCTTTGTGCTCTCTCCCTTGATTTTTTAATGATCTCTTCAGGGTAACCTCGAGATTCAAAACTTTTGGCCATTATATTTAACTGTTGTTGACAAGTTTCGTCTTCAGATACCAACCTTTTGACCCTAAGAAATTGAGAGTAAGGTAAATGGGTTTTAAGTGATTGAGGATGGTGGCTTTTGTACTGTAAAAGGTTATTTCTGTCGGTTGGTTTACGGTATAGGTTGGTGTTAAATCCTTTGCCAGCTCTTGTCACCTCTACATCCAGAAATTGTATGATGTTACTTATGTTCCATGTGAATCCTATCCTGTCATTTTTAGTGTCCAGAATCTCTAGCTGTTGTTTTAAAGACTCCTCTGAGCCCTTCCATATTAAAAAAATGTCATCAATAAACCTCACATACATGAGGAAGTTTGTCGCCCATTCTTCATTATGGTAAATATGTTGTTCTTCGAACGCTGTCACAAACAGATTGGCATACGCTGGTGCGGCGCAATTACCCATCGAGGTACCATTTAGTTGCATAAACCATCTGTCGTTATAAGAAAAATAGCTGTTCAGTAATGTGAACTCCATGAGCTCCATTAGAAAAACCTGTAAATCGTGGGGATATGTGCTTTGCAACAAAGCGCTTTCTATGGCTTCTAGGCCTTCTTTATGTGGTATCGAAGTATACAATGCTTTTACATCGATCGTGGCCATCACTATGTCCTCTTCCACTACCACGTGTTGTAATTTCACCAAAAAATCTGTTGTATCTTTAATATATGATAGGCTCTTGTAAACCAAAGGCTGCAAGTGTTTATCTATGTATTTCCCCACTGGCTCGAGGATACTCATTTTCGTTGAAACAATTGGACGACAAGGTGGTTTATATAAGTCTTTGTGTACCTTAGGTACCAGGTACATTGATGGACTCTTCGGGTTGTCCTGCGTGAGGTATTTTTTAGATTTTTCGCTAATTGTGCCATTTTCTACTGCTTTCCTGAGTATGACTTGTAAAGTCTTTCTAATTTCTTCCGTAGGGTTAGCTGGGATCTCCATGTATAAATTTGTGTCCTCTAGATGTTCTTTAACTGTGTTCTCGTAAAATTCTGTGTTAAGTATCACCATCGCCCCTCCCTTGTCTGCTTTCTGACATATTATTTTCTCATTCCTTGCTATGCTTTCTATAACTCCAAACTCTTTGCTGGACATGTTCCGTTGTTTGCTTTTTTTGTTGGTGTTGATTTTACTTATCTCCTGTTTACATAAGTTTTCAAACAGATCTATGGTCTTGAGAGATTGGTGGCATGTATGTGATTGTTGTTTTCAATCCTCGCAACTCGTCTTCCGGCTTAGATTCGGGATCTGTGACCACATTCTCAAAAAAATTTCGAAGACTCATTTTCCGAGTCAACTTAAAGAGGCTGACCTCTAGTTCCAACTGGTTGGTGCGCGCGGTGGGTACAAATGACAACCCTCGTTGTAGTGTTTCTATTTGAATAACATTCAAATGTTGATCTGAGATGTTTATAACCAGGTTTTCTTTTTGTCCTTCTTTGAAGTCACGTTCCTCGTTTGAGGCGGAGGTTTTTCTTTTGGTTTTGTTACGTCCCCTCCGGGGTCTTCTGTTTCTTCTGGGCCTTCGACTAAAAAAGTCTCCGATGTAGATGGTCTTTCCTTATTTTGGGGTTTGTGTGTTCTCGAGGTACTTCGTGTTTCAGTAGTGGGTTTTTCACTGTCTGTTGAGGACGTGTCAGTTTGTAATGTATATGATTTGGTCTGGCGCCGTTTGGCATAAATTTCAGCCCAGGTATAAACTTCTTGCAGTTTATAATCCAAGGTGTCCCTTTTATATTTTCTAAGTTTCCTCTCATTTACTTCCTGGGTATGTCGAGTCAGTTGACGATTGATATCCTCTAGTATTTTCTATAATTCATCTTCTGAGACTCCTTTTTTGAGCTCTTCTGTGGTTGTTTCGATTTCTTGTCTCAAATCCTCCAGAATTTTGGCTAATTCTTCTATAATTAGCAATATTAAATCTAAACTGCATTTATTGAGTATTGCAAACCATCGGTCGGTAAAGGGTTTGGAGTTTTTGCACAAAGATGGTTTTAGGGCAATCCGGAGGCCTCTGGGAATTCCCTGAGCCTTATGATATTTCACCATGGTGCTCGCATGGAGCCGCTGATTGATCTCTTTTCTTGTGAGGTAAAGTAAGTGTTTAATTTGTTGTTCCTTATTCCTAGTGTACGTGTGTTCAGTGGTTTCCGTTTGAATTAATGAATACATTCTTTCACTGGCCTCTGCCTTGAATGCAAAGGTATCCGCTTTTATGTCTGTCAAGTGAGTTATATCTTCATACTGCATCTTTTCTGTTAGGCGTGCTACTTCCCTGTGGGGGGAATTTGCATTCAGCTTCTAGGAAATGGGTTGTGCACCGCCTTTTTTTTAATCTGTTTCAAACTGTGCTCTGGGGTATCACTCCCCTCCTGGAGTGTATGTATTAAATCCTCTAGTAGCACCCTATTACGTCATAGGTGTGTCACCCTAGGCACAAGTGTAAGCGAGCTGGAACATCCAGCTAATTTTCAGCTGTATCAAATATTCAATCATGCTCTTCAAACAAACGTTCAATTCTGCAAAGTTCAATTTATTCTTGTGAAAACATGTTTATTCACATCTTTCCTTTATCAATTCATATTAGGCGTTATTTAAATTCATTCCTTGTTCCAATGCATTTCGGTGCGTAATGCACCTTCGTCAGGGAACACCTGAAAATTAAACAAATAAAACACTCTTAAGTTGTAATATTCCTCTGTTGAAGGTGAGCAATAAAAATGGTCAGGCGATTTAGTCGATGTTTCTTAAGTAATTTTGCCCGGCGTTAAACACCTCTAATACCTTATGAAGATTATCAAATAAAGAGGCAGGTGCTGGAGACAGGAAGACAGGAAACACGTTTATTCCGACGGAGCAGAACACATCAGATCGGACAACAAGGTATCGTCTCGAGGTGCTCTCTGAAAGCCTCTCTGAGGCCCAACCTTTTATACACTGCTTTATGAATGAGACCGTTCTTTATTACAATAAAGACATTGTAAGGTAGCGACAGATGACATCCCCGGTACCCCCCCCCCCCCTCCAGTTCCGGCTCTTTCCAACACGTGGCTACAGTAGAGGTCCTCACCCCCCATACAATAAGAGGAGGCTAATCATGCAGCTGAGTGTTCCGCCGATTCCTTTGGAATGTGTGCGCCTGATCGAATCTCAAGGGGTGGGGAACCCATGATCAATAGTATCTTCGTTGAAAAGGGTCGAGTGCATACAGTGGAAGGCAATAAACTGTATCCTCAGGCCAAGGGAAGACCAGCGGTCCGTACAGACAATCGGGCTCAGAGGAAGGGGTCATCAAAGGAGAGGTATTTCATGAAAGAAAGGGTCAGTGTGGATAATCGAGCGTAGAGGGAGGATTTATCGAAAGAGGGGCATTCATGGAAGGAAAGGAGGTGTCGGTCAGGCGCGGGGTGTGATTCCCAGAGACAGAGTCATGTGGAAGGAGAGGTCATGACTTGTACATGTGAGAGCGGAGGCAGTCAGGGTGCATGGGGGAGGCTTGCAGGGTCAGGGAAGTGTGCTGGTGACCGATCGTAAACAGGGAGACCATGGTACCTAAAATGACTGCCGTGTATGCTCATACGTGAGTCTGAGGAATGGACAAGATGGCGCAGATGATATTCAGTTCATAAACTAAAATGCCACAGTCCTCCCTTTTAACATGTCTCGCCAGCTTGTCAATTCGGATCTATCCCCATAAGACCACGTATCTCTATCTCATAGAGAGGACTCATGTGCTCAGGTCTGAAGTCCAAAGTCTTAGGGCACATACAGTTAGAGATGAGTGAACACAAAGGTGGCAGACATTGAATACCTAAGCAGCACCCACACAGTACCACGACTGGTATCAATATAAATGAAAACAACCTCCACCCCCAGTCCTTCAAGGTGTCCCAAAACCAGCCTCCAAGCGACCATCCTTCTTGCTCTTGGTGAACCTCTGAGGATAGTCTGTGGAGGTGTTCAATTGCTTTGTAGACTGAAGGCGAGTTATTTGGCACGTAGGTGCAACAGCTGGAGCCGATGATGCGGCATGCTCCTCCACGGTCGGCCAGAATCACATCTAGGACAAGGCGGTTTTGGAGAGCCACCAGGCGGACTGCCTGAAGCTCAGCCGTGTTGTTAGCGAGGATGCCAGCCGTGATGTTAATGGTTGTTTCTACTGCTTGAGTCAGATGTCGGATAGCGCGGCTGTTTGCCATTGGTCCCCACAGAGGACCAAGTCCCTTCGCTGCATCCAGGAACTGCGCTCCGGTGGAGTCGGCTTGTCCAACGTCTCCGGCGCGCTTTTGCCGGTGATGGTAGGCTGAGGCCACATACGTGGGAGGAAGAATGAAGGCGATGTAGCACGTACCCCTCCAACCTTTTGGGAGCCAGGTGTAAGCTTTGGTGCCACAAACAAAGTACATATTCGGAGAAGCAACAAAGGAAGGAGGATCAACTGAGACCAATGTTCTGGTGATGCGGCAGGAACTGTGACCCACCAGCTGCGTTCCTTGGCCTTCGAGGCATATGAGTTCTGTGACATTGATGACAGACAGGGCCACGGTCAGGGTGGCAGCCGTTTGCTTCCGCAGGTGGGAGAAGGTGGGTCTGGCTGGATTGTGGAGCACTTGCATTTCGACTCTTTCTTTGGCAGGGATGTTCATAAGGAAGGCGGAACCTGAGGCCATAGGACAAATGGGGGCAGACGTTCTTCCTGTTTTGTTCAGCCAGAACCCATAGTAGAAGTGTGACACTGTCTGACAAGAAGCGGTGTTGTCCTTGTGGCTCTCCTGCAAGAGGATCAACCAAGCGAGGCAGGAGCCGTGAACTGAGAAAGGAGAAGGGATGAAAGGTATGGAGTGTTCAGTGGCATGCGGGAGCAACCCGCAGATCCAGCAGTTCGTGGCATTTGTAGCAAGGTTGTGCTGGTGCAGCAGTTGCACGAAGGAATTGTTCCAGAACTCCCTACGCCTTTCTCGGAGCTGAGGCGAAAGGGAAATCAAGTGATGCTCTTTCATGGTGGTTGGCTGTACAGTGGCTAGCAATATCTGATGAGCGGGTGTGCTGTCCTCCAAGATCCAGAAGGAAGTCATGAGGAGGAGGCAAAAGAGAAAGAGGATGAAGAAGGCGATTGTCTTTGATTTGTGCAAATTGTCAGTCTTTGGGTTCCTGCAGTGGGTATTTCCGGTTGCGTCCATCATCTTCTTATCTGGCGCTTCCATCATCTTCTTGTCTGGCGCTTCCATCATCTTCATCTTCAAGGTGCTCGGTAGTGGGCAGAACCACAGACTTTGTTTAGCTTCTCTCCGGGTGACCCTTGGTTGTTTTAGGCCACCGTTCTGAGATTTCAACTTAGTCCGTGGTCTACTTAGCCGAAGCTCCCCCCTTTCGACGCAGGAAATACCCTTCCCGGGATGGCAGAGTGGGATCAGAGAATTTTGCAAGTTCAAGTGCCTCGGTATCAGGATAGCAGTCCAGTGATGGCCGGTCCTTGTTCAGGAGCTCTTCTTGGGTGTCGACGTTTTCTGTCGTGGCCAGGGTCGAGGAGACCTTCTTGCAGTGATGGCCGTGCAGCCAGTGCCTCTTTCCCTCCACTCGAAGAGCCGTCCGAGTGGTGATCAGTACTTGCCAGGGGCCCGTCCACCGGGGTTCCAGACTCTTAGCTCGTTGAAAGTTCCGGACTAGAACATAATCTCCCGGTTGGATATCGTGACCGGGGCCCCTGGAAGCATCGGGGATGGCCTGCTGCACCTGTTGATGAATGACAGACAACGTTTTAGTTAATTTGCACAAATAATCTGACAGCAGGACATCGGGGACGTCATGAATGGAGGTTGGTTTGGGGGCAGTCCAGAGGTCATTGGTCGCCCAAACACCACCTCGTAGGGGGTCAAGTGGTGCTTAGTGGGAGTGGAGCGCATCGATAGCAATGCCAGTGGGAGGGCATCTGGCCACTTTAGTCCTGTGGTGGCCACTATTTTTGACAGTTTCAGTTTCAGTGTAGCATTGTGTCGCTCAACCAGGCCAGCGGATTGGGGGTGGAAGACCGCATGGAACCTTTGTTTTACCCCCAGCCCCTTCAGGATTAGTTGGATAACTTCAGCTATGAAGTGGGGGCCATTGTCGCTCCATAAAATTCGGCAAAGGCCGTAGCGAGGGAAAAACTCTTTCAGAAGTACTTTGGCAGTAGTCATGGCAGTGTTATCTCGGGTTGGATAGGCTTCCACCCATTTGCTGAAAGCGCATACAATGACTAGTACATACTTCAAGCCTTGGCATCTTTCCAGCTGGATGTAATCCATCTGAAGGACTTCAAAGGGGTGGTCGGGGGTCCCAAACCCTCCCTGGGGTACCACAGTTCCTTTCCCGGGGTTGTGTTGTAGGCAGATAAGGCACTGCTGGACCAGGCGTTTGGCTGAGTCGGGGATTTTGTTGTTGTGCCAGACTTTGGAAATGAGTTCAATCATGGGGGCAGAACCTATGTGTGCAGGGGAGTGTGCCATAGTCAGTATGGGGATCAAGTATGAGTCAGGCAACAACCACTGGTTTGTGTCTTGTGTCCGCCAGCAGCCTTCGTCGTCCTTCAAACCCACCCGTGCCCACTCAGTTAGTTCGTGAGGTGTGCTGGCCGACTGGATATCCTTGATCGTTTCCCTTGCGTCAGTCCATTTTTCTGCTTGTGACCTGGTCACATACATGCGTGTCGTCGTCCTATTCTCAGCTGTGGTTCGGGCAGTGATGTCGGCCAGTGCGTTTCCCTGTCCAACTAAGTCCGTCACCTTCTTGTGTGCCTGGCATTTGATCACTGCTAATCGTTCGGGGAGGAGAACTGCTTCGATCAGAGCGGAGACTAGATCTCCATGGAGAATGGGTGTGCCATGGGACGTCAGGAATCCCCTTTCCCTCCACAAGAGCCCAAAATGATGAACCACCCCGAAGGCATACTGGCTGTCCGTGTAAATGTTCGCCGTGATTCCTGCTGCTATGATACAAGCTCGTGTGAGGGCAATTAGTTCTGCCGCCTGTGCGGATCGTTGCGTGATACGGGCTGTTTCAACTACTGTTCGGGCGGTCGTCACCGCATAGGCAGCTGAGGTGGTGCTGTCTAGGAGTTTGATGCAAGAACCGTCTACCCATAGTTCTCCATCAGGGTCTGTAAAAGCAGTGTCTCTAAGGTCAATTCTACTTCTGGTCTGTTCGTCCGTGAGGGTCACACAGTCGTGTATAGGGGGCACATCGGGGTCATTTTCAGGCAAGGGCAGCAGTGTAGCAGGATTCAAAGTCGTGCATCTCTTAAGAGTGATGTGGGGTGCAAGTAGAGTCAATTCGTATCCCGTCAGTCGTGCACTAGTCAGGTGTTGGGGCTTGGTCTGGTTCAAAAGGGTGTCAACTGCGTGGGGTACTAACACCGTGAGAGAGTTTGAAAGTACAATTCCCTCACTCTGACGGATAGAGACAGCAGCGGCGGCTACCGCTCGAAGGCAGGCAGGTAAAGCTCTGGCGACTGGGTCAAGAGTGGCAGAGAAATAGGCACAAGGGCGTTGTTTGGAGCCGATGGGCTGAGTTAGAACAGACAATGCGCATCCCTCCCTTTCGTGAGTGAAGAGAGAGAAGGGCTTGGAGTACTCTGGTGTTCCTGGGACGGGTGCCGAGCAAAGGGCGTCTCGCAACTCCTTAAAGGATGCTTGGCATTCGGGGGTGCAAGGGAGTGGGAAGGGAACATCTTTGGCCAACAGGGAAAGTAGGGGTTTTATGACGAGACTGAAATTTGGTAACCATTGTCGGCAAAAAGAGGTAAGGCCCACCAATGAACGGACTTGCTTCTGCGTTCTTGGGATGGGGGTATCTAGGATGGTTTGGATTCGGTCGGGTGTAAGTTTCCTCCCTTCTTTGGACAGGAGATGACCTAGGTATGTCACTTGAGGTTGACAGAACTGCAGTTTCTTTTTGGAGACTTTGTGGCCATTCTCCGCAAGAAAGTGCAAGAGTTGGATAGTGGCGATGATTGCAAGAGGAGTGGTGTCGGCCGCCAAAAGGATATCATCGACATATTGGATCAACACCACTCCATCTGGTAGCTGGACGGCGTCCAGCTGTCTTTTGAGGGCCTGGCTGTAAATGCTGGGACTTTCAGTGTAGCCCTGAGGAGCTCTACAAAATCGGTACGAACGGTTTCTTAATGTGAAGCCGAAGAGATAACGGCTGTCTGGATGGATGGGGATAGAGAAAAATGCATTTTTGAGATCAATAACGGTGAAGGTGGTGGCAGTGGATGGGATGAAGGTCAGAATGGTGGCGATGTCTGAGACTACGGGGTACTGTGGCACCACCACTTTGTTGACTTCTCGCAGGTCGATGATAAAGCGGTACGCTTTCTCATCTCCCTCACCTTGCTTCTTAACAATGGGTAGGATAGGGCTGTTGCAAACATTACTAACCACTTCCTCTACCACTCCTGCATCTACCAGGGACTGAATAATCGCTACCAATGCCTTCTCGCCTTCGGGCGATATCCGGTACTGTGGGAGTTTCGGGAGTATTGCGTCTGGTCGAACAGTTATGTGTACAGGGTCGATCATCATTTGTCCTACATCCGAGTCGTTTCTGGCCCATAGGTACAGGGGTAGGGTGTCGAGCAAGGATCGGTTAGCATCGGTTATAGAGTACATATGTCGTGCGGGGCAGAATCTGGACATGCTCGGGTTGTCGTACAGGATGACTCGGACTCCATCTGGGGAACATCTAATAGTAGCTCGGAAATGTTTTAGCAAGTCAATACCCATAATGGCGCCAGGGGAGTTGGAGGAGAGCAGAAATGTTGTATCCGTGGGGTTGTTTCCTAGGTCAAAGGAGATAGGTACAGACAGGGGATTGGTGGAGGGCGTTCCATCGAAACCTATCGATGTAATGTGTGAGCCAGACAAGGGTGCCCTTGGAATCAGTCGCTTTGATAATACACTACGTGTCGCTCCAGTGTCTACCAAAAATGGAGACTTTGTACCCAGGACCTTAGCGGTGACATAAGGACCTTGCTGGTCAACACAGAGCTCGACTGGATCCCTCCCTCACCCCTGGCAGTCCTATGCAGAGTCGTGGGCATTGTTGCAATCAGACTGTTGGCACGGATTCTGTCGGGGGCGGTCAAATGTGTTCGGTCTGCCAGGCCTGTCATTGCTGGTGTCGTGGGTGTGCCCTCATCCCTGCCCTCTAGTCCTGGGGCCATTTGTCATTTCCCTTGTCTCGTTATTCTTAAGCACTTCTCGGAGGGCTGGGCATTGAGACTTCCAGTGGCCAAATCCTTTGCAAAACGCACACTGGTTCTCATCGAGGTCTGTTCGTGGAGCGCCGGGTGTGGGTGTGCGCTCTCTAGGGCGTGGATTTCTAGGGGCATTCGACTGGTAGTTTCCCCTATACTGTTCCCTTCCTCTAGTCACTCCCTGTAATTGTGCAATCATCACTCGTTCTTTTAAGTCCTTTTTCTTTCTCTCAGTCGCCCTCTCGTTCTCGTTCTTTTGGTGTTCGTAATACTGAGCCATCTGAAGGATAGCTGCAGGTTTGGAGGCCCCCCAACTACTCTCGCTCGTCTGTAACTTCTGGGAGACCTCTTGTAATAGCCCTTTTACGTAGTTTTGCACGAATAGGTGTTGTCCAGTTGCGGTGGTCATGTCTTGGCCACTGTAGTCGGAGAACACTGTCTCAAATCGGGAGAAATATTCTGATACGTCTTCCTGGGGTTTCTGGCGGCAAGCCGTGACTATCGACCAGTCTACCTTTTTCTCTGGGATCAATGTCTTCAGCTTCTGCACTATTTTGTCCGGGAGTTCCAGTATGTCTTTTACAGGTTTCTTGCCGGGCTCTCGCTGCCTATCTAGTTCACTGAGTTGATTCCAGGTATGTCCGAACAGATCCGTGTGGTTGGCCTTCCGGATTTGCTTCCACACGTCAGCCGGCAGACATAACCCAAAAAACAAATCAATGTCCGCTAGAGTCATTATGGTTGAGCCCAGGGCTGTACTTAGTTCGGTATAAAATGCTGTCGGGTTCTTTCTTAAATCGGGCAGGGTTTGCCTAAAGGTTAAAATATCTTGTCGATCCCATGGTTGATAAACCCAGTTGTACACAACCCTCCCTTTTGCATCTGCGTGGTTAATATAGTCGTTTGTTTCCTGACCTCTTTGGGGAACCCAGTAGGGGGCGGCTTCTCTGATAGGCATCATAGTGTTGGCTACTTCTAATGGGGGCTCAACCGTTTCAGAGACTGCGATCTTAACCTCTGGTTTCTGTTCAGTGAGGTGGCGGAAGACTTCAAGCATTTGCATGAAGAGGTCCGTCACATCATGTTCAGTCCCATCTCCAACATCGATCTTTCTATATAGAGCCGTCAGTTTAGCAGGACCCTTATTCTGATACCTATCCTCATATGCGTTCAGGGTGTGGTAGCTGAACCGCAAAATAAAATGCCGTCTGTGGCTACCGGCATGTGAATTGTGCATATTCATCGCATACTCTTCGCTCTCTTTCCGTTCTACCAGTGTCTTTGCTATCTTATCAATCCCATCCCGCTCATCTTTGCTCAACCTATTTGGTCTTGCCGTTAGCTGCTTGCTAGTCTCGAGTTCATCTGATGTTCCCGATGTGGCTGGTGCGAAGGCCGTAAGAGCCGGGGCACTAGCGCTAGGGTCACCCTCGCCCGCACTCAGGACTGGTAGGTGCTGTGCCAGTGGCTGGCAGGGGGCATAAGGAGGGGGCATGTAGATGATCGGAGGACCTAGCAGTAACTCGTCGTTTGCCCGGTTTTTGGAGGGCATTTCTGGGTAGAGCATAGAGGGGGTCCTAACAGGGCATTGGCCTGTCGACCCCGATTCCTGCGTTTGTCTAACTTCCTCTCTCCTTTTTATCTCTTCATCTAGTTCCTTCGCTGCCAGGTGGGCTGCCTTTCGTAATTCTTTCCCTATTTTTGTTTCTTCTCTTTTCCTTCGTTGCTCTGCTTCTTTGCGCCACATGCCGATACTATCGAGCATAGTGGGTGTTGCCTTATTTATTCTAACAGCTGCTTCTAGCGCCTCGATTTTATGAATATCAAAGGAACCTATCAGTGGCCACTGACTTTTGGGGTCCCTTTTTGTATATTTATGCCATAACTTACTATAAGCTATAGCGACTAGTCCTTGTTTAGTGAACATGTCCTTATTAGGGGTGCCTTCCAATGGAGCTGGATGGTTCATCTCTAATAAACGGTCCGGGCTGATCCAACTACTGACCAATGGGGAGAAGATAGGCATGACGGGTTACAACGGGGACAAAAGTCTGCACTACCTATCCTTCACTACTTCGTGAAGACTAGACAGAATATATCTATTCTTCAGTATTCGCAAATAGGGAATACCCAAAGAGAGAACCAATATCGAACAAGTAATGTTCGTTCAATCAAACAATCAATGGCGAGAAAGAAATAGGCACGACGGGTTACAACGGGGGCAAAAGCCTGCGTTACCTATTCTTCACTATCTGCAAAGGAGAACAGAATACCTTTTACCCTTCCCCGTTTGTAGACAGAGAATTCTCGAGAAAAACAATCCTCGAACAAACAATGTTCGGGCAAACAATCAATCAGTGGGGGAGAAAAGATAGGCACGACGGATTACAACGGGGGCAAAGGCCTGCGTTACCTACCCTTCACTGCATGCAAAGGAAGAGAGAATATTTTTATCCCTCTCAGTTTGAAGACAGAGAATCTCCAAGAGAACCAACAATTCGGAGAGTAATACTAGTATTTTCCAATCAAACAATCAAATATTTCTTAGTTTGTCGTGTTACACGACCTTACCCGGACCGTATGGACAGTTTCTCGTCTTCCGCTTCCAGCGCCCGATCGTCCTCCACTCTCTGTTACTACCGTGGCACTCCTGATGGTTCCCAGTCAGGACCGAAGATCACTCGGGGAGAGGTCTGCTCGGAACCAGTGAAGTTCAGATGATCGGCTGTCAGACGAGGGTCTATCGGACAGGAGCTCTTCCGATCGTTGCAGTCGTTCACTCTGTCGTTGGGACCTCTCCCACCGGATCCACGTGTCGCTGATGGGCCCCACACGTTGGGACGCCAATTGTTGAAGGTGAGCAATAAAAATGGTCAGGCGATTTAGTCGATGTTTCTTAAGTAATTTTGCCCGGCGTTAAACGCCTCTAAAACCTTATGAAGATTATCAAATAAAGAGGCAGGCGCTGGAGACAGGAAGACAGGAAACACGTTTATTCCGACGGAGCAGAACACATCAGATCGGACAACAAGGTATCGTCTCGAGGTGCTCTCTGAAAGCCTCTCTGAGGCCCAACCTTTTATACACTGCTTTATGAATGAGACCGTTCTTTATTACAATAAAGACATTGTAAGGTAGCGACAGATGACATCCCCGGTACCCCCCCCCCCTCCTCCAGTTCCGGCTCTTTCCAACACGTGGCTACAGTAGAGGTCCTCACCCCCCATACAATAAGAGGAGGCTAATCATGCAGCTGAGTGTTCCGCCGATTCCTTTGGAATGTGTGCGCCTGATCGAAGCTCAAGGGGTGGGGAACCCATGATCAATAGTAGCTTCGTTGAAAAGGGTCGAGTGCATACAGTGGAAGGCAATAAACTGTATCCTCAGGCCAAGGGATGACCAGCGGTCCGTACAGACAATCGGGCTCAGAGGAAGGGGTCATCAAAGGAGAGGTATTTCATGAAAGAAAGGGTCAGTGTGGATAATCGAGCGTAGAGGGAGGATTTATCGAAAGAGGGGCATTCATGGAAGGAAAGGAGGTGTCGGTCAGGCGCGGGGTGTGATTCCCAGAGACAGAGTCATGTCAAAGGAGAGGTCATGACTTGTACATGTGAGAGCGGAGGCAGTCAGGGTGCATGGGGGAGGCTTGCAGGGTCAGGGAAGTGTGCTGGTGACCGATCGTAAACAGGGAGACCATGGTACCTAAAATGGCTGCCGTGTATGCTCATACGTGAGTCTGAGGAATGGACAAGATGGCGCAGATGATGTTCAGTTCATAAACTAAAATTCCACACCTCACTCACTCATGCCTTAACTAATTTCATTTACGCGCCGTTTAAGTTCATTACGCGCTATTTCTATGTGCGATATAACCATCTGTAGAATGTTCATCATGTGCTTCTATCTGGGCTTCTGTAGCTCTAAAATTCTTGCTCTTAGCCGCTGTTGAGACGCTGCCTTTTTCCCTCATGTGTGTTTCGATGACCGTTATTCTGTCAGTTAACTATCGAAGCCTTTCTCCGCTCCGCTCGCTACGGGGATGTTAATTCAAACGCGCCTCCTCGCGCATGGTTCTCAGATTGATTCCCCACTAGTGCCTAGAACAGATTCTGTGTCCCCGTAGAGCCTGTTCAGCTTAGAGCGTCAATAAAGCCAGCTCCGAGTAGCATATAAAAAAAGCCGTGAACCACCCATAATACGCATGCACGAGGAGGCGCGTTTGAATTAACATCCCCGTAGTGAGCGGAGCGGAGAAAGGCTTCGCGTAGCAGAGAAACTAAAAACTCAAAAGTCTGGGATTAAGGTGAGACGCATATGCTGGGCACAGCCACTTAAACGAAGCAGTTAGAACTGTCAGCCGAGCGCGAGCACAAGACATAGCAAGCCTTTGTAGGTAGCAGTGATAGATAGTTAACTGACAGAATAACGGTCATCGAAACACACATGAGTGAAACAGGCAGCGGCTCAACAGCGGCAAAGAGCAAGAATTTTAGAGCTACAGAAGCCCAGATAGAAGCACATGATGAACATTCTACAGATGGTTATATCGCACATAGAAATAGCGCGTAATGAACTTAAACAGCGCATAAATGAAATTAGTTAAGGCATGAGTGAGTGAGGAATATTACAACTTAAGAGTGTTTTATTTGTTTAATTTTCAGGCGTTCCCTGACGAAGGTGCATTACGCACCGAAATGCATTGGAACAAGGAATGAATTTAAATAACGCCTAATATGAATTGATAAAGGAAAGATGTGAATAAACATGTTTTCACAAGAATAAATTGAACTTTGCAGAATTGAACGTTTGTTTGAAGAGCATGATTGAATATTTGATACAGTTGAAAATTAGCTGGATGTTCCAGCTCGCTTACACTTGTGCCTAGGGTGACACACCTATGACGTAATAGGGTGCTACTAGAGGTCTCTTTAATGTAAACATCATGGAGGGCATGGATGGCAGTGGATTGAGGTGATTTTTGTGTGTTTTTCGATTTTTTGGCTGTTGTTGGGGCCTTTTGCCCCAGGGGTACTCAGTGGTACATGGGCCTAGTCTTTCTGTGGGGTGTCTTGAATGTAAAGATCATGGAGGGCATGGATGGCATTGGATTGTGGTGATTTTTGCGTGTTTTTCGATTTTTTGGGGTGTTGATGGGGCATGGCCATGTGGGTGGAGGCCATTTTGAGGCCTGGTCCAGGCAGGGCCTGGCCATGTGGGTGGGGGTCTACGGGGCAATTTTGAAGCCAGGCAGTGTGCTTTGTTGTGTCATAGGCCTGCACCCAGTCTGCCATGCTTTCATCCATTATGCCCAGGGGTACTCTGTCAGTGGTGCATTTTATTGGTCTTTCCATTTTGGGGGGTGGGTATAATAAAAATGCTTACTTGCAAACTATTAATTGAAGCGCTACATATGCAACATTTATTTAACTGATGTTCCTCTGGCTTCGTTTGCTTTTAGGTGCAGAAAGACAAATCATCAGCCTCATCGTTCCTCATCAGTGCCAGGAAGAAGTCCTGCTGCGGTGTGTGCAGCACAACGTCATGTGTGGCCACAGACAACTCTGCAACTTGTGCAACTGCGGCCTGCTGTTCTGACATCTGAAGAAGATGGCCCCAAAAAAAGTTGCCCGTTGCTCCTCAAGCAAGAAAGTTGCCAGTAAGGAGCAGAAGAAGCAAGTGGCGCCACTTACCAAGGAGACTGATGTGCCGACCGCCTCATTTCTTGGGGAAAAAAAAGTACGCCTGCAGCAGCAGCGGGGTCTGCTGGGGACCAAGCTGGGAGCAGCACCTCCGCTCCATTGGGCTCAGTGCCACCACCACCACGCCAACTTAGGTCCAAACCCTTGAGTGCTGCAGAGGCAGCGAGTATAGTTGTTCAATCACCATCAACCAGTGATGTTGGCTCATCGCAAGAAAGTAGCAGCATCCCTCAATCAACACAGGTTGTTGTAACTCATCTGACGAGTGTTCAACAACCACAGCCGCAACAACAACCACATGTGCAAGTACAAGCCCAAGTACATGTCGAAGGAGAGGCGGCGCAAGGAGAGGAGCAAGCAGAGGTGCATGGAGCGGCACAAGTGCCCACAATAGTTGTTCCTCCCGAAGTAGGGGCACATCAGGAAATCGACATTCAAGCCGAGGTATCACATGAGGAAGCCACTCCTCCTGATGATTCATTGTCTTCCAGATCTCCAGCAAGGAAAAGATCAAGGATGGTGTCTACTTCTTCTTCAAGCCCCCTTCCTTCTGATGATATGGATGAAACTTGGGAACCACCACGGCCGTCTGAGAGTGAGGCACACCATGATCTGACAAAGGTAGCTAAGCGTAAAAGGAAGGCACCCGAAAGTCTCAGAGTTATGGAGTGTGATGATGACGCTGAACAAGAAGTGGCATATACTCCTGCTGATGAAGACTCTCACGACGACGACGCAGTCATCATACACGTCACTCCAGCCTCAGCGGGCATGCAGCAAACAGACATTTTAACCCTAGCCTGAAATGCTGCTGAGCGTGATGATGATGATGGCGACGTGGGAATGGGACCACCACTACAAATGCAGTTAACTAGTACACCACCACCTACAGCTTCCATATTTTTTCGCCAGAAGGGACCTCCATCCACCTCGACCTCCATTTCCTCAATTAGTGGTGCTGTAAGTGCACAACGTACAAAATTTCGGCAACACACATCCTCCAGTTCATCTGGCATTAGCAGCATTCCCAGTATCGCCTCCTCCGCCCCCCACAGACATTTGAAGTCCGCAGTTTGGGACTTCTTTAATGTTAGCCTAACAAGGGAAAACATAGCCATTTGTACCATTTGTAAGGTTCCACTCTGTATACGTCTCATAGGTCGGCACCTATTGATCTGCACCCGTATCTTGACGACACCGCCATTGCATGGCTTGGCCCAACCCAGCAAAAATATCTGCACCACACTCTTGAGCTAGACGAAATAAAGGACGCTATCATGTCCATGAAATCAGGCAAGGCGCCTGGCTCCGACAGGTTGCCAATCGACTTTTACAAAGCCTACATACATATACTTGCCCCAATCTTACAACAAGGTTACTATTCTGCCCTTGAAGAGGGAACTCTACCATCGTCTATGCGCGAAGCCCTTATAACATCCCTATTGAAGCCTGGCAAGCCACCGGAGAACTGCGACTCCTATAGGACCCTCTCGTTGCTCAATAATGATGTGAAGATACTGGCGAAAGTGCTTGCAACGCGCCTCAACCTGCTGATGGAACGCTTGGTCTTACCTGACCAAGCAGGATTTGTCCTCAACAGGGCGACTTCCCATAATTTACGCACCCTTCAGGCTGTACTGCAGGACATTAACCCTCGTTGCGAAGCGGCTGCTGTGTTTCTCAACGCTACTAAAGCGTTCGATTCCCTTGAATGGGATTACCTCCTGGCCCTTCTTGAACGAATGGGGATCCCTTACAGCTTTCTAGATTGGATTAAACTGCTATATAATAACCCATGTGCTTCAGTTCTACTAAATGGCGCTAGGTCGGCTCCCTTTGACATTCACAGAGGCACTAGACAGGGTTGCCCTCTTTCCCCTGTCCTCTTTGCGATAGCCATCGAACCGTTAGTGGCTAAACTTCAGCAGCATCATAACCACCGCTCTCTGATATACCCACAGCGCCAGCTACTAGTTGCACTGTATGCTGACGATATAACCCTGTACGTACACAAGCCGCGTGAGAACCTCAACCCCATCCTGCGCGAAATCACTAAATTTGGTGCCATATCAGGCATACAAATCAACTGGTCGAAGTCTGCTCTCTTCCCCTTAACAGATAAGACTGAGCAGTTTCCCCTAGACTTTCCCTTGATATGGGAGTCGGAAGAGCTCAAGTACCTAGGCATCATCGTCTCTCGAAGCCGAGAGGAACTCATCAGGGCCAACTACGGTACAGTCCTGGATAAATTGACTGATACCATCACTAGGTGGATCCATCTCCCACTTTCCATGGCGGGGCGTATTTCCCTCATCAAGATGGTTATCCTTCCCAAACTGCTCTACCTCTTCACCAATATACCGTACAGTCCGGGATCCCATTTTTTCCGTTCCCTCAATTCCCAACTATCGCGCCTTATATGGGGCGGCAAACAGGCCAGGATTAGCTTGCAGACACTCATGCTACCATATCACCAAGGTGGATTTGACATCCCAAACTTCCAACGCTACTACGACTGCGCCCAGGGCCACTTCGTCGCCTACTGGCTTCACCCTCCCCCCTTCATGGCCCACTTGGCGGTAGAGGACGGCTATATGAGGCCTGTGCAACCGTCGGGGTACTTATACACCATGCCTCGGGTCACGGACCGAGACCCAACCACTGTCGATTGCGCGGTTCTAGCTTGGAAGCGACTAGCGGATCACATGGAAGTCAAGTTTCTTTACTCTCCACTTATGCCCCTAGCACACGACCCGAGGCTGCGCATGGCTTGTGAAGAGATCGGACGTAAATTGCTCGCGAAATTGGCAATCCACAAGTGGGATGACCTATACCTCCAGGGACAATTCCGAACAGCGGCACAGTTCTTTGGTGAGAATACCCCCTCTGTAATGGACACGTTCCTCTACGTGCGACTCCGTCAAAATGTTAGGGCAGTTACTCCTTCCTTCCCTGACGAGCCGGACACTCTGCCCCCCCTCCACACGCTCTTACAGGCAGACTCCCCAAAGCACGTGGTGTCTATGCTCTACCGACATGCACAGCCAGCTCCATCCCCCGCCCACTTAGAACTCGCAGAGACTGGGACGGCGACCTGGACGCCCCGATGACGGATGAGCAATGGGAGGAAAGCTGCTCCCACACTAATGCGGTGACCGGTAATGCCCGTCTCAGGCTACTTCATTTCAAATTCTTGCATTGAATCTACTTTACTCCCTCCAAGCTATTCCGGCTCGGTCTGCGTGATAATGATCAATGCCTCAGATGCAGGGGCGAGGGAGCTGGCTTCTTTCACCTGGCGTTGGCATGCCCTGCTGTGGCGGAATATTGGCATGATGTTTTCGAGGCGCTGTCTGACATGGTTGGGGTAGATATAGCTCCCTGTCCAAAGGTTGCCCTGTTGGGCCACATGGCCCCAGCGCTGAAGTCACATAGAAATTTTTTCGCACTGGGCCTCCTGTTGGCTAAACACTACGTGGCGTGTAAATGGGGCAGGGGTCTTGCGCCTAAGTTCAAGATGTGGCTCAACACCATGATCACCTGGCAAGAACACCTTCACAACTATGCCGACCTCCTGCCACACATGTCCCGTCCCAAAGATCTCTGGGGGCCCCTTGCTGCCTATCTTCTCCGTGAGTAGGGTGAAGACTCTTCGGATACATGAACTTATGCTGGAATTCTCTGGCCTCATCCCTCTCCCTCGCCCAAACCTTGCCCCTCCCCCCCCTCCCCACCTCTCCTGCCTCTAGCTCCCCCCCTGATATTACCCTGCGTACAGGTGCGCTTGCACACTAGGATCTATGGTGCCTCTCCCAAGCCTTACATATGCTTTTTGAATCGATTGGCGACCTGACTGCATATCCCGTTAGCTTATGATGCCCGGCCTGAGGCTGATCCGCGACTCGTTCCCGACGCACGACTCCATACTCACTTCACTGACATGTTGCACATATCACTTCTACTGTGGCCTTTGCACTGTATTTCCCTCACGGGTTGGATTTGAAATGCTCCCCCCCCTCCCCCCCTGCCCTTCCCCTCCCATGTCAGCCTAACGTACAACACGGGTGCGGAGCAACGCTAACCCCGGCGATGGTGGCTCCATCTTCTTCTTATCGCCATCGCTTGTCTCCTCACCTCAAGGTCTTTTCGTCCACATACAATGTATGGTGGTACATCATGGGGGGATCAGTTTCGTTTGGTGATTTACTGTTGGTTTAAAAAAAATGATAAAAGAAACCTCAAAGTATGCTGCTTGTATACACAACGCTTCCAATCAATCAATCATACCATTTGTATAGCGCACTACTCACCCGGGAGGGTCTCAAGGCGCTTGGGGGAAGGGGTATGCTACTGCTCGAACAGCCAGGTCTTGAGTTGTTTCCTGAAGGCGAGATGGTCCTGGGTCAGCCGAAGGTGGATGGGGAGGGAGTTCCATGTCTTGGCAGCCAGGTAAGAGAAGGATCTTCCTCTGGCGGTGGCTCTTCCGATGCGTGGTATGGCTGCGAGGGCGAGGCTGGTGGACCGTAGCTGGCGGGTGGGCGTGTAGAAGGTCAGGCGGTCGTTGAGGTACTTGGGGCCCAGGTCGTGGAGAGACTTGTGTGCGTGGGTGAGGAGCCGGAACGTGATCCTCTTGTCGACGGGGAGCCAGTGCAGATTCCTCAGGTGGCTGGAGATGTGGCTGCGTCGGGGGACATCCAGGATGAGTCGGGCGGAGGTGTTCTGGATGCGCTGGAGTCTTTTCTGTAGCTTGGCTGTGGTTCCGGCGTAGAGGGCGTTTCCTTAGTCCAGTCGGCTCGTGACGAGTGCCTGGGTGACAGTCTTCCTGGTCTCGGTCGGGATCCAGCGGAGGATCTTGCGAAGCATACGTAGGGTGTTGAAGCACGATGAGGAGACGGCGTTGACTTGTCTGGTCATCGAGAGGGAGGAGTCCAGGATGAAGCCCAGGTTGCGTGCGTGGTCGGTTGGCTTGGGTGCGGTGCCCAGGGCTGGGGGCCACCAGGAGTCGTCCCAGGCGGAGGGCGAAGATCCCAGGATGAGGACTTCTGTCTTGTCCGAGTTCAGTTTCAGGCGGCTGTCCTTCATCCACTCGGCGACGTCTTTCATCCCTTCGTGTAGGCAGGTTCTGGCGGCGTCGGGGTCTCTGGTGAGGGAGAGGATCCGCTGGGTGTCGTCGGCGTAAGAGATGATGTTGAGGTTGTGCTGGCGTGCGATGGCTGCAAGAGGTCTCATGTAGACGTTGAAGAGGGTGGGGCTGAGTGAAGATCCTTGCGGGGCGCCGCAGATGACTTCGGTGGCCTCGGAGCAAAACGGGGGGAGGCGGACTCTTTGTGTTCTTCCGGCGAGGAACGAGATGATCCACTCCAGTGCCTTCTCTTGGACATCGATGTTGCTGAGGCGCTGGACTAGGGTGCGGTGGCAGACAGTGTCGAACGCAGCGGAGAGGTCCAGGAGGATGAGGGCCACTGTTTCCCCCTTGTCGAGCAGGGTCCGGATGTTGTCGGTGGCTGCGATGAGGGCGGACGCGGTGCTGTGGTTGGCTCTGAAGCCGGACTGCGAGGGGTCGAGGGATCCGTTCGTCTCGAGAAAGGCGGTCAGCTGTCTGTTGACGATCTTCTTGATGACTTTAGCAGGAAAAGGGAGGAGCGAGATAGGGCGGAAGTTTTTGAGGTCGGTGTGGTCCGCTGTAGGTTTCTTCAGGAGGGCGCTGAGCTCGGCGTGCTTCCAGCTCTCCGGGAAGGTGGCGGTGTTGAAGGAGGTGTTGATGATGTTCCGGAGTTGGGGTGCGATGGTGGAGTCGGCCTTGTTGAAGACGTGGTGTGAGCAGGGGTCGGTTGGTGATCCGGAGTGGATGGTGTTCATCGTGCGGGTTGTGTCTTCGGTGGTCACCGTGGTCCAGGTGCGAAGGGTGGCGGTGGGGGGCGTGGGTTCGACGGTTGGGTGCATGGGTGGTGCGCCGAAGCTGTTGTGGATGTCGGTGATCTTGCGGTGGAAGAACGAGGCGAGGGAGTCGCAGAGGTCTTGTGACGGAGTGATGTCGTTGGTGCCGGTGCTGGGGTTGGAGAACTCCTTGACGATGGTGAAGAGTTCCTTGCTGTCGTGGGCGTTGTTGTCCAGTCGTTCCTTCAGGGATTTCTTCTTGGTGGTGCGGATGAGCTGGTGGTGCTTACGGGTAGCGTGTTTGAGGGCGATCATGTTGTCGGTGGTCCGGTTGAGGAGCCAGGCTTTCTCGAGGGTGCGGCAGGTCTTCTTGGAGTCCTTGAGTTCGTCGGGGAACCAGGATGCCTTCTTGCTTCTGGGTCTGCTGGGAGGGTTCTTTAGTGGCGCGAGGTCGTCGGCGCAGGCGGTCAGCCACTGTGTGAAGTTGCGGGCTGCTTCGTTGGGGTCCGTTGTGTTGGCGGGTGGGCTTTGGCTGAGGGAGGTGGTGAGCTGGTCCGCGGTGATCTTGCTCCAATTCTTGTGAGGTACCTGTTGCGGGTGGTGGTGGGTCGTGGTTCTTTTGAAGCTGAAGTGGACGCAGCTGTGGTCGGTCCAGTGGAGTCCGGTGGCGTGGCTGAAGGTGATGTACTTGCTGGAAGAGAAGACGGGATCAAGCGTGTGGCCGGCGTAGTGGGTGGGGGGGTTGACCAGTTGCTTGAGTCCGAGGTTGGTGAGGTTTTCCAGCAGGGCGGTGGTGTTGCGGTCCTTGTTGTTCTCCAGGTGGAAGTTGAGGTCCCCTAGGAGGATGTAGTCAGCGGAGGGGAGGGCGTGTGGGCTGATGAAGTCTGTGATGTCTTCGCTGAATTGTGTGCGTGGTCCCGGGGGTCTGTAGACGAGGGTGCCTCTGAGGGTCGTCTTTGGGTCGGTGTGAATCTGGAAGTGGAGATGTTCAGCTGCGGCGAAGGAGTCGTTGGCGTCGGTCGTGATGCGGATGGTGTTCTTGTGGACGATGGCGATGCCTCCTCCGGTCTGGTTGATGCGGTCCCTCCTGATGATCTTGTACCCGTCCGGGATGGCGATGGCGATGTCGGGTGCAGAGTAGGCGTTCATCCAGGTTTCCGTGAGGAAGGCGACGTCCGGTGATGTAGCGTCGAGGAGGTTCCAGAGTTCCACGGCGTGTCTGTGGATGGAGCGGATGTTGAGCAGGATGCACTTGAGGTGGTTGCTGCTGGTGCTTGTCTTGGCGGGTGCGGGGCAGGTTCGGAGGCAGGTGAACTTGCAGATGCAGCAGGTGAAGGGTCCGTGGGTGCTTCTCGGGGTGGCTCGGCAGCAGGCGTGGGACCGGCCGGCATTGAGTGCGTTGAGAGTGGCGGCGTCGTAGGTCAGTCGGGTTGTCTTGCATCGGCGGAGAGGGCCAGGGGTCCTGGCGCTGGGCGCGGTCCAGGCGCGGACGGGCGCAGACGGGCTTACCTTTGGCACACCTTCGGCGCTCAATCGGTGCTCCCGCTGCGTGCGTCCGCTGCGCGGTCGCTCAGGGGGCGTCATAAGTAAGGAGCCTGGAGGTCGGGTCAGCTGGGTGGCGGGAGCGGGGCGGCCAATGGGCAGGAGGGTGGCGGAGTCGGCGGAGGTATGTGGCGGGATGGAGGTCTGAGGGCGGCTCAGCAGCGGCTGGGTCGTCCGGCGGAAGGGAGCAGCACACAAGGAAAGGGGAGGGCAGCAGAAGGGGGGAAAGGGGTACACTGAAGGAAAAAAGGCAAAACAGAAGGGAAAAACGAATGCAGCAGCAGAGGGGAAAAAGAATACACCGAGGCAACAACGAGGCAGCAGAAGGGGGGAAAAGTTAGCAGAAGGCAATAACGAGGCAGCAGGAGGGGGGAAGAGTGAACAGGCGGCAGCAACGAGGCAGCAGAGCAGAGCTCAGGCAGTCAGGCAGTAAGCGGGCAGGAGCAGCGGAGTGGGGGCGACCTCGCCTGGGCAGGCTCAGCGGTCGCTGGCATTATTATACTGTACACGTCATCTAACTATACCACCTTTATATCGCGGCCGGCCCAGAAGGGTTGTAGGCAACATGCTGTGTCTAACTTCTGTTGCACTGTATTTCTGATGATGAGTCCATCCTGGACTAATTCCGTCGTAGCTGCCGGCCTGCCATCACAGGTTGTAGGCGTGAAGCTGTGTACCGACCTTTCCTTTGTTATTAATAAAGGTTTAAAAAAAAAAAGGTTAGAGTTAGTCGTGGTAAGCTTGGTGCCAACTATGGTACCGGAGGCCAGAGAGGTCATCTTGAGAGACAGCACACTGTCAAATGGCATGCGCACCTAAGGGAGATCAAGGATGCCCGAATTGCAAGTCAACAAATTGATTCCGTTGATGTTTCATCTGCTGATGACGAGGACGAAGAAGCGTCAAAAATCTCTTCAGTTACACCCAATACCCCTGTCAGCAGCACCCCCCATGCAAGATATATGAGCCACACTAAGAGTGTGGGAGCGAGTGAGACACCAATGCGAAAAAGTTCATCATCACTGAGCGTAACTGGGTCGCAGAAGTCATTATCATCCCGTAAAATGGTCCAGCCCACCATTAGAAGCATGTTGTTTTCAGAAGCGCCATATGAACGCAACCACCCAATGGCGCGTCTGTATAACACTAAGTTGGCTAAAATGCTAGCGCTGGATCTTCTCCCTTTTTCTTTTGTGGAAGGGGTGGGTTTCCTTGAAATGGTGGCAACGCTCTGCCCTAAATGGAAGGTTCCTAGCCGGTTCTATTTTGCCAGAGTTGCGGTTCCAGCACTACATGAAGATGTGCTGGAGGTGATTGGGGCAGCTTTGCAGAAGAGTGCTGTTCACACTATACATCTGACAACAGACATGTGGACCAGTTGCGCAGCCACTGATTACATGTGCATCACTGCACACTGGGTCTCTTTTTCAGGGGTTAAAGCAAAGATAAACGCAGGTGTTGACTCGGACAAAGTTTATAAAGCTGCTCGGAAACATGCAACAATAGCCATGTTTGCCATGGAGAAAAGTCATACAGGAGAAAACATTTTGCATGAGTTTAACACAAAGGTCTTTGAATGGCTGTCCCCAAGAAAATGCATGATTGGTTATGTTTCCGCGGATAATGGCGGCAATGTAGTTAAGGCCATGGATATGGGTAACTATTTTAGAGTGCCGTGTCTGGCGCACTGTATAAACCTGGTTGTTAAAAAATTCTTGAGTGAAGAAAGTCCAGTCTCCGAGTTACTGACCACCTTCCGAAGAATGTGCACACATTTCAACCATTCTTTTAAGGCACGGAAGCAGCTGAGGTGCCTGCAACATGAGCGTAAATTGCCAGTGAAAGCACTCATCCAGGAGGTGGCAACACGTTGGAACTCAACCTTCTACATGCTTGAGCGTCTGTATGAGCAGTATGCGGTAGTCGATCAGTATTTCTTTAAACTGGGTACACCTATGATAGACATGAGGATACAGGTGGAGCAATGGAACCTAGTTAAAAGCCTGACAGACATGCTTCGTTCTTTTGAGGTCTTCACGCGTGCAGTCAGCAGGGAGGACTGTAATTTGGGAAAAGCTATCCCATTGTTGAGCATGCTAGAGCACCGACTGAAGGCGATGTGTTCTAAGTTTGAAAAAGATGGAAAGGAAGAAGCATTTGAGTTGGTGGAGAGTTATTACACCGCCTACTTGGCGATGATCGTCTTGAAATGATCAACACAGAACAGCATTACATTTGTGCTACTATTCTGGATCCACGGTACAAAAAGGCAGTGGCAGGCAGAGTATTCTTTCCTTTTGATGACGCAGATGTTACAAAGTACAAACATTGGCTAGCTGTGTCAGCCAGTCGGTTTGAAAGAGAACGGCAGGAAATTGAAAGAAAAGGCAGTACATCAGCATCAGCAGGCCGTCCGCAGTCAAAAAAATCCACATCTGCATTTGTGGCTGTGGCAGAAGGGAGTGATTGTCCCTCTCAGCCGTTAACGACACCAGCAGCCGTATCATCTGCACCAGACACAACAGTAATATTGTGTGAAGAAGAGGATTGGCTAACTCAGCTTGGGTTTGCTTCTGAAATGGTCCCAGAAAAAAGTAAGCAAAGTGGAGGAACCCTGGAGAACCTTGAGTCGATGGTGCAGGCCTATCTGAATGACTCAACAGAGGTCCATCTTTCTCATGACCCATTGGCGTATTGGCATGGGAAAACAGATGTGTGGCCAGAGATCACCAACCTGGCTATAAATTACTTGTCTTGCCCACTCGCAAGCGTGTCTTCTGAACGTGTTTTCAGTGCTGCTGGTGGCATTGTAACTTCCAAAAGGACCCGCCTCTTGCCCAAAAATGTGGAGAGGTTAACAATGATCAAGATGAATCAGCACTTCATACCACCAGATTACAAATTACGAGAATGCCCGCAGGAAGAAGACGAGGAGGATACCAACTTAGATGAGGGAAGTTCTTCCCTGTTAACTGACCCACTCCCGTCTGAATTAGCAGAGTTTGAGGACGAGCTCTTCTTCCCTGACACCGAGCCCTGAAAATGAGTCAATTAATCACTAACTTTCTTTTTCGTCCTTATTCACTTTTATTCCTGTGTGTCTGTCTTTCTTTGTTTTGCAAAATCTATATAAAAAAAACTTTAATCACCTAATCACAAAAACAAGCCCATCAGCAGAACTGTCTCCACTTATTTGCTTATTGATTTGAAGGTGCCGCAGTCTGCATTCCTCAGGTTCACAAGTTCACAAGAACATGCTCCTCTATCCTCCTCCTCCTCCAGACTCCTATTTCCCTCAAAGCAGATTGCTGGATTACGCCCAATGAAGAAAGACTCTGCAATTGTGGGGGTGTTCTACTTCTTTGCGGGTGAGTTGACAGGTCTGGGGCCATTGCTGGGAAGGTCTAATAGCGGATAAAAGTGGTTTGGAGAAAATCGGAGCAGAAAAAGATTTTGCGCTTTTGATCACTTGCCTGTCTTTGGGGTGCTGTTTGGGGGGGTTCCGGTTGTTTGTGGGTGGGTTTTGGGGTCTGGGAGCACTGCTGGCACAGTCTAATGTTGATTGCATTTGTTTTTCAGGAAATCCATGGTGGAAAAGGGGAGTTAGGGCCTAGCTGCAGAGCGCATTTGGACAGAATTGAAGGTAGTAGGCCCATTTTTGCTTTTTGCCTGTTTGGGGGTGTTCTACTTTTTTGCGGGTAGCTGCAGGGGTCTGGGGCCATTGCTGGGAATGTCTAATACCGGATAAAAGTGGTTTGGACAAAATCGGAGGTGACATTTGTTTTGCGTTTTTGCTGACTTGCTTGTCTTTGAGGTGCGGTTTGGGGGGGGTTCCGAGTGTTTGTGGGTGGGTTTTGGGGTCTGGGAGCACTGCTGGCACAGTCTAATGTTGATTGCATTTGTTTTTCAGGAAATCCATGGTGGAAAAGGGGAGTTAGGGCCTAGCAGCAGAGCGCATTTGGACAGAATTGAAGGTAGTAGGCCCATTTTTAATTTTTGCCTGTTTGGGGGTGTTCTGCTTTTTTGCGGGTAGCTGCAGGGGTCTGGGGCCATTGCTGGGAATGTCTAATACCGGATAAAAGTGGTTTGGACAAAATCGGAGGTGAAATTTTGTTTGAGTTTTTGCTGACTTGCTTGTCTTTGAGGTGCTGTTTGGTGGGGTTCCGGGTGTTTGTGGGTGGGTTTTGGGGTCTGGGAGCACTGCTGGCACAGTCTAATGTTGATTGCATTTGATTTTCAGGAAATCCATAGTGGAAAAGGGGAGTTAGGGCCTAGCTGCAGAGCGCATTTGGACAGAATTGAAGGTAGTAGGCCCATTTTTGCTTTTTGCCTGTTTGGGGGTGTTCTGCTTTTTTGCGGGTGGCTGCAGGGGTCTGGGGCCATTGCTGGGAATGTCTAATACCAGATAAAAGTGGTTTGGACAAAATCTGAGGTAAACTTTTTTTTGCGTTTTTGCTGACTTGCTTGTCTATGAGGTGCTGTTTGGGGGGGATCCGGGTGTTTGTGGGTGGGTTTTGGGGTCTGGGAGCACTGCTGGGTATGGATAGTTTTGATTGCAAGAGGTTTGAAGCAAATCCATGCTGGCAAAGGGGAGTTAGGGCCTAGCTGCAGAGTGCGCGTGGAGTGATTTTGGAAATTTGCCTGAAAATTTCTAAGTCCCCATTTTTGTAGTTTTGCTTTTTGGCTGTTTGGGGGTCTTCTACTTCTTTCCGCCTGGGTTGATGGGTCTGGGGCCATTGCTGGGAAGGTCTAATAACAGATAAAAGTGGTTTGGAGGAAATCGGAGCAGAAAAAGATTTTGCGCTTTTGATCACTTGCCTGTCTTTGGGGGTGCTGTTTGGGGGGCTTTTAGGTTGTTGTGGGTGGGTTTTGGGGTCTGGGAGCACTGCTGGCACAGTCTAATGCTGATTGCATTTGTTTTTCAGGAAATCCATGGTGGAAAAGGGGAGTTAGGGCCTAGCTGCAGAGCGCATTTGGACTGAATTCCAGGTAGGCCCAAAGTTTTTTAAGTGTGGCTTTTCCCGGGTTTTTCCTTTTGGCTTGTTGGGGGGGTTAAACTTGTTTTCGCCCAGGTTGACAGTTCTGGGGCCATTGCTGGAAACGTCTAATACCCGAAAGAAAGTGTTTTGGAGACAATCCCTGGGGAAAAAGTTTTTGCATTTTCTGAGATTTCGCTCACTGTACCGTTTTCGAGGGGCTGTTTGTGGGGGGTTTGCGAGTCTTGGAGCAATGCTGGGTATGGATACTTTTGCTTGCTTGCAAGTGGTTTGAATACAATCCATGGTGGGTAAGGGGGGATTTGGGCCTACTTTACTTTCCAAGTACGTTTTGTCACCATTTTCTACTAGGCCTCGTTTTTTGAGATGTGATTGGGGGTCTTCTACATTTTTGCGACTGGGTTTAGTAAGGGGCTGGGAGCACTGCTGGGAAGGTCTAATTGTGTTCTAAAACACAGGTTACAGTACACCTAGCTTGAGGGGAAGGATCCGCTAAATTAATTCGCCCATACTTATTTATCCTTCAAAAGGAGACTCAGACAGAGTAGGCACTTTCAAAAATATTGTACTGTCTATTAGGAAACTCAAAGTGTGACTTTTTGCTCTACACAGCGTACATACCTTATATTTATTTGTCAGTGGTGTTCTAATATCACTTCCTGTTTTTCCATCAATAATTACAGGCCGGGTTTCAGCCTGTGCAATGGGAAAAAAAGGATGAAGTCAGGCTTCACATTAGCGAGCCACAATTCAGCATCCGCCAGGCAGGCAGTGGACAGGTGTCATCTGGTCACCAACATGGATGGACTGAGAGTCAGATGGAATGGAGGAGTCCCGCTAATAAGAGGAATGGTTGGATGCATGCAACTTACCAAATTCAACAGGACAACTACAAAAACATACAGATACAGTATCCATTCTTTTCTAATCATCTTTTAAGTAATGTTATTGCTGTGAACTTCTATGAGTGTGACTCTGCATTTCTTTGATCTCTGCTTCTAAATTCATCCCTACAGCCATTCTATAGGTTTTACTTCTGCTATTTTTTAAACCTAATTTAATGTAAGAAGTGTTTCTCTGAGTGCAGAGATAGGCAAGTGAAAACGCATTCTTTCATTCACGGTTGTCAAAAGTACTACTTACTTTTCAGTAACCATGCATGCAGTAGTGCATGCACTTCCTTTATGTCACTTACAAGATTTATGGATAGCTTTGTACCCAAAGATTTGTTTATCTTCAATTATTGTTTGTCCATGCAGGGCTTTTTTTTTCTTCTCTCAACAAAACTTTCCCAAAAACCCCCATTTCCATCCATTTTCCAAACCCTAACCCTCTTCCCCCAGGCTGTGTGGTTTTGATTGATATGTGACTAAATGACAGCAATAATTCCACACACTTGCTGGGGAGGATAAGGTCATAGCAACAGGCTGGTGAAGGAATCCGAGGATATATTCTTACTCAGCTTGACACTGAGTCACTATTGGAAAATGAAAGCATATTTTAATGTGTGCCATCAACTTGATTGGTCATCAAGAACATCCTCCTCCTAGACGTGGCAAATTAATATTACGCTGCTGTGTCCTTCACCTTCAGTACTATTTCTTGTAGTAGTAGCCAATGTCAAAGAAATTCAACGCAAGTATTTTCAATACTTTACCATTTGCTCGGCTACATTGTGGCACTGTTCTAGTATACTGTCACCTGCTATATTCTCTATCGTACCGTTCTAATGCTACAGTAAGGACAAACAAGGTTTCATTTTTTTTTTCAGATGCTGCAACTGCCACTGTGTAACACTACAAGTACCACCGCAATGATGACATTTCATCCGCCCAGGATTGCCAACCTTAATCTCCATTTCCCGTGCAGCCAGCCCTGTGCCTAGCCCTATTTCCAAACACAAATTACAGGTAAGATTAGCGTTTGGGGGAGGTAGTATAATGGAGTATTAGGAGAGACAATAGACTGAAGGTCCTAGGACTATTGAATTCACTTACTCTGTGACAGGCACTTAGTTTTGAAAACATTTGGGCAATTACTAGTACTTACACAACTTGAATCAAGATGCCACTTAAGTTTCAGGAAAACAAACTTACTGTTAAACCCCCACCCACCAGCCTCAAAAGCAGTAAAAAACACGTATGCTAAGATAAAGTTTTAAGTATATTTATATATCCCTAACATAAATAATCTCCCGCAAGACCCAACCCACCCCCTCCCAAACCCCAACGAATGTCCGTGAAAACTAAGTCCAAAAAAATAGAAAACCCAACTCCCAATTCCCACCCCCCAGAAGTCTTTAAAAAGGGGCAAAGGACAGTCTCCTCCTACTGCTGGCTGCTGCTGTTGACTTTTCGAGCCAGGTCGGCATGCTCCTTGCGGAGGGTCTCGAGCAGGGTTTTGGTGTTGAGGAGCTCCTGCTTGAGGTAGGACACCCTCAGTGAAAGGCGGTGCACGCGTGCCTTGCACCTGCTTGCAGGATGCTGTGGGAGGCAGCTGATTTCTTTGCTGCTCGGCGGTGGCGGGTGGCTGCGGTACCCTGGCTCCGTACCGCTGGAGACCTGCTGCGCTGACTGGCTGACCCAGGGGGCGACCCAGGGGGCGCGGAGGAGGATGCACGTGTCGCCGTGGATGTTGTCGACGTACTGTGCGTGTCCTCCTCCTCCTGGGCCACCAGCCGCTGATATTTGGCGACAGTGGCCTCCAGCCTCCGTTGCCGGGCCCTTTTAGCCAGCTCCTTCCGTGTTGGTTTGGAAGGAGCATCTATATGAAGAAAGAAAGACATAGTCTGTAACCAATGCTCTTTAAGATTAACACAAAATGATTCAGCAGAAAGTTGGGTCACAGTAGAACTAGCAACTTGCAAGCGCAGTACATAACTATTGTGGCCAGTATCTATCTAACCTTCCACTTCTTCATCCTTGCTCTAACATTAGTGGGAGTTTAAGGAATCAATTCTACGAGCACTATGGACTCACTCCATTAGAGTTGACTATGACAGTACACCAGTCTTATTCTTCTTCTTCTCTCTTGTTTAGTAAAATTGGTACGTTAACTTCTGCAAGCCGGCATAATGCCAGCGCAGTCAACTTGCACCCGAGAAAAACAGACGTGGGCCATGATGAGTGAGACAGACTTGCGTTACTGTACCAGTCCAGTACATGCAGGTGGTGATGCTCTTACTTTTCTATTACGGGTGGCACTGAGAATACTCTGTTACAAGGGCTACTGCTTAATTAATTTAACTTTCACCCTACAGTGCCAATGAATACTAGAAAATGAAAATGAAGAAGATAAATATTCTGATTATCTATCACTGCACATGGTATGTATTTGCTTACATATGGGATGACTTTAGGTGCTTTGCTTTTTATTAAGTGAACAGTGATACATCCACACATGAATGACCGAGTTCTACTAAACTTATTAACAGAGGTAGTGAGTGGGCATCGTAATAGCCAGATATATGCTGTGCTTGCAATACAAACTACTGCTACTATTCATGGTAGTATTCGGACAAAATTACAACTTCTTTTCCTTGCCTTTCCTACACTGGGACGGACGTGCGGGTGCGGTGTTACATGCTCTTCAAAGTAACACTTAGTTCATCCAGTGACCGTCTGCTCTCTCTAGATACACATATGCTATCTAAGAGTCAGATAGTACCATGATCCAGGCATCCATCCATTCAAACTATATGTCAATCATTCGTCTTCATGTCTCTCATCTGGACAAACTTTACGTTTTCTCACGGGAAAACAACCTTTTCATTTTATTTGGGAAACCGCAAGCCATACATCCGTGCTTGACTTGCATTTGAATTTCAACCAAAGCATATATTGCGCACCCATACAGTTTCTGTTTCACCCACCCAGGCTGTTCTCCTTCCACCCATCCTTGCTTCATCCTTCACCCAGCCATGCATCATATTCCTTCCCAGCCACCTCGGGCACCAATTAAACACGTAGCATTCTTCTTTGTCAGTCATCATTACTTTTAAGTTGCTCGTCCTTCCACACTTACTTACACCCTTCTTTCGCTTTTCGTTCATCCCATCCATCAAGTTCATCTCAGATCAGATTTGGATTCTCGAAAAAAAAAAATCACCGCTGAGTTGAAGTAAATTTAGAGGAGGCTACTACCTGGTTAATAAAAAACTTTGTTCTAAATTTGAAAGTCTGCTTAACAGTATAGTAACTTAACTGTAGAACATATATACTTCACTCGTGCAGAGAGCACACTATGCAGTCTGTAATCTCAATAAGTAAGGAATATAAGAGCTTACCACTGCCTGCCACTACCGTGGCAACCCGCACCGCAGTTTCGTCCGGCACTTGCACCGCCTCCTCACCAGAACTGTCCTCCTCCACCTCCGCGCTGGGCCCAGCACCAGATGTTCCACCTACAAAGTACATTTAAGAATGTTAGATGTCATAGACATATACCACTCACTAGTATTTTGTCCAGGAATGAAGAAATGTGAATACAGAAACCAATCTAATAATTTGTGACTGTCTACTCTAAAGTAAAAATGTCCCTTTTTCCAGGGAAGGGTATTGTCTTGCTGCACTTTTTGGCACAACTGATAAATGCTTGCTTTTTAACACGCACCATTTTTCTCATAACAGACAGAAGCTTCACTTCTAAGAACAAATCATCATCACTAGGACGGAGTGACCAACGATTCAGCACCAAAAAGAAAAATTAAAGTTCAAACAAGGTGAGGGCTCGGCTCGCCCACAATAAATGTGTGAAATAAATCACTAAGCACTTTCTCATTTTTAATCAACCGTTTATGTTTTATGACAAGCTTGATTTTAATAAATATTTTTACTTTTAATAAACCTTTAAAACTTAAATATACTCTGTGGTTTTTGGTCAAGAGTGACTGAGCAAAAGGTTTTGCAATTTCCAAGCATGAGTCCGTGCCTCTGACACTTCTGGACTCTGACTCCGTACTCTAGCCCTGCGTTGGATAATCATCATTGGGGATCAATCATTGATGAATTCGGGAGCTAAATGACTCTGCCACACTATCTAGTCAGTAAGGAGATTGGGGGTTCTTCAAAGTCTGATATCACTGAGGTATGTGGAAAGTCTACCTGCGCCTATTATAATTGATAAACAATGCACTATTTAGTGTCCATAGTTCTGTTTGTGCAGATTTGTCCCTGCAACAGTAGTAGTATGGATTGTCCTCCTATCCAAACCAAAAGTAAAGTAGTATCTTATTCTTTCTTGGTGGTCATTCACCTTTTTATTGTTGGTATTTGTCAAAGCATAAACATTTAGAAGACTTGAAAAGACATTATGGACAATCCCAGAGGACTGCACTCAGTGCATAGAGCTATTGCTGACTAGAATGGGAGTTTCGTTTAACACCTTTTGCCAACTGTGCAATCTTAGTTAGCTAGACAGACAGACTAATAAGAATAATCTAGTAATACCACAGGGAGTCATAGTAGAGGCAGGATAAGAATTTAGATACAGTCTACAAGAAGATCAAAGACGAATTAGAAAAAATCGAATGAGGAACGCTAGGAAAAAATAGGTACTCTATATTAAAATTAAAACTTACCGGGGCCAGCAAAGGAGCCCTCGCCTGACCGATCCTGGCCTTGAACAGCAGCAGCAGCCGATAAACCCTCCTCCTCTGTCCTCTTGCCCCTGGGGGGAGCTGATGTACAACATGAAAGAAAGAAAGACCCGAAAACATGGATGATTGTTGTCAACCAAATCAAACATTTCAAAAGAACAATAACAAAATATTTTGCCGAAATAGCAAATAGACAACTATTCCACTGGATATATTGACCTATCTCATGTGGTCTATTACGATATTAGTATTGCTTGATTTGCGGACCGTCGACTTGGAAAGTTATGTAACTCACTAAACAAACTACTAAAAAGGTTTGCCTAGGACTGGCAGGCAGCAGTCCGCAGCACGCGAAGTGACAGACAAACTCCATCCTACTACATTAACCAGTCATTAAAATACTCAAACTATCAATCCACCACCACTATTTCTTTTTATTGCCAGGTGTACAAAGGAAGGACTGGACTTGAGTCTGTAGGGGCAGATTTACAAGCCCCTTGCGGCTCTTTTGCTCCATTGTTGCGTGACTTTTGTGACGCAGCGGCAGAACAAAAGAGGCGCCAGGGTGCGGCGTATATTAACAACGTGACGCATATGGGAGATGCATCATGTTGTAAAGCCCTGCGTCATCAGGGGGCGTTCCGGCGCAAGGGAGGGCGTTCCTGCGCAGGAACGCATCCTAAAAGTGGCTGAGGGAAATCTATAAGATTTCAATCAGTCACTTTTAGGACAATGATGCGTGACTCAAACCCTGCGCCTGCTTAAAGCAGACGTACTGCTTCTCGCAGCATTGGGGAGATAGGGCACCCCAGAGCATTGCTGGAGCTGCGCCATCGTTGGGACGCAACTCCAGCAATGCGCCGCCTTTACGGCACAGATGCGTAACGCTTCAGTGACGTTTTGGGCCCATGGTGCGCCGCATTGTAAATACGGCGCACCATGGGTGGTGGTGGCGTGGCGCACAATTACTGGCGCATCCCTGCTACTTTGCAGGGATGCGCCGGTAATTGAAAATCTGACCCTTAGGGGTCCACTATGATGATGGGCGGATTGCCTCCGCCAGGGTGGCGGTGGCCACCGCCACCCTGGCGGAGGCAATCCGCCTGACAAGCACTCTCGTTTTCCCCTCCACCAGATTAGGATGGCGGAGGGGACAGCAGCGGACGGAAAGACCGTCCGCCGCTCTACCGCCGCGGTCGCCTTGCGACCGCGGCGGTAATGGATTAATATGGTGGCGGTGTCCAATGGACACCGCCAGCCATATTACAATGGCACCAAGTAGAGGCCTTTCCGCGGCGGCAATGCTGCCACGGAAAGGCAGGCGGGAATTGCTGCGGGGGCCCCCTGCAGGGCCCCCAGGTTGCCAACACTGTTGGATGGCACATGGGGGGTACCTATGGTACCCCCCCACATTTGCATATGCAACAAAGCATTTTTAGCATTGTGGCACAATGCTAAAACTACAGGATGTGCCCGCCACTGTGGCGGGCACATCCTAATTCCCCCCACGGGACCCCCGCCCTTATGGCGGGCGGTCCCGTTCCCCACTATGGTGACGGGCGGACATAGTCCGCCCGTCATCATAATGGACCCCTTAGTGTCTAGCATTACGCAGTTCTTTACACTACACTCATACATAATTTCTCAGGCCAATGAAATGAACACAAAATTGAAAACAAATAAGCATAGTAGCAACGCTACTGAGAAGGAGAGCAGTGCACCTGAAAAGCTCAGAAGATTTTGAAATATAATTTACCTACAATGTAATCGGCAGCATTATTGCTCTTGGTAAAAAACTAAAATTTGCAATATAATAACACACAGAGCGGGAGAAAACAGAGTAGTGATGAAATAGCTAGAAATAGCTACTACTACTCACCAAGCCTGGGGATCTCTATGCCGAGCACGTCCAGCAAGTCGCGTTCCCGGTCCAGGAGATCCGTCCAATGGTGGGTGGCCTGGTTGTAGGTGCGCCGGACCCCAGAGTGTTGAAACATGGCCCGGCACACCTTCTCCCACCGCTTCCGGTGCTCCCGGAGCCTGTAGCCGCTAGCGATCTTGCCGCCTCCCATGATGGTCCTGGGGAAGCGGCGCTGGACATAAAAGACTAGTGCGGCCACCTCCTCCGCACTAAAAATCTCCCGGGCTATAACTTGCTCCCCCCTCAAACGCCCGCACAGGAGCCGGGCATGGGGTGCGGGACCCTTTCCCTTCACAGGCTGCTTCCCGGCTCCCTTTACCATGGTCTGGGCAGAAAGGAAGGTAAATAAGAAATAAGAAATAGAATAGGGAAGAAGAAAAGAAAAGAGTTTAAAATAGAGGGATAGATAATAAGTAAAATAGATTAAAAAAAACTTCAAACAAGCAAAGGATGGCAGAGATTGACAGAGGATACAGAAAGCATGCCCAGAACCATAGCAATGAATGAAAAACAAGATGGCCGCGCCCTTTCACGACCGCGTGGGTAAGTTCGCGCGAGATTTCCCCCGCGATCACACGCGAACATGTACTAGCGAGCCGCACACTTTGCAAAATTACACATAGCGCCCGGAAGCACGTCACGCAAACAAGATGGCCACGCCCATGTACGACCGCTAGGGTAACTTCGCAAAACGTTGCGCTACAAGCGGCTTGCGAAAACGCAAAAAATCACGTGAACTAACACGCCGCAAAAAAAAACAAATCGTATATTGGCACGAATTCGCGGCTTCCGAAATCGATCTCGCCCGAATTTGCGCCCTGCGAATCGCGCGAAATTGCAGAAAAACGATTTTTGCAAAACTGAAAGCACTAAGCAGGTGCAAAAGTTCAATCTTATCATTAGTAACCATTCCCTCTAGTGCTTCCTGAGGGGCCCCTCCAGAGTTCAGTTGCCTACTTGCAACTATTCTATGACCCTGCTCTGACCCTCACAGCAGGCTCAGAGAATAGCTACAAGTATGCCACAAAGGTCGTGCTAAAAAAAATTACACTGCAACAGAAAGCAATTACAGATAAGGAAGCAGGTGCCAGACTGGAAGTTCAAATTCAGTGACACATTAATCAATCAGCCCCTAATTCATTCATGTCAGCTGAGGCAGGGCAGGTGTGCTTTTCCCCCCATAATCTACAGTGATGAAACAGAGGGTGGCATGGGTGAGCCAGAGGGTGGCAGTGGTGAAACAGAGGGTGGCAGTGGTGAAAAAGTGTGTGCTGTGATGAACCAGACGTAGAAACAACATGGTCACGACCGTTGCTACCCGACAAGTAAGTTCACGCTTGCGAACTGGTAAAAAACCCTCGCGAAACGGCAGAAACACTTGCGAACCCCCCAAAAAAATCCGCAAAATTCGCGAGAGTTCGCAAATTTTGCGGATTGCGAATCCGTAAATACACATTTTGCAGATTGCGAATCCGCAAAATTCGCCCATACTTAGTTTGTATGCAGCTCTTAGATGAAAGTTAATAGCTCACTGTTCTTTGTTAGGATTTTAACTTATAAACTACAAGTAGCAAAAGGATCTCACTGACAAAAGCAGTAACCCACTGACCTATTTACAATATGTGCACTTTGTGATGGGCCTGGTACATTTTCTTTGCAGCAGGCACATACCTTCTGCGCTATCTTTCCATGAGTCAAAACTTCCACTAGACAAATCTCCGATCTCGCTCTAGGAAGAAGTTTATTCATCAGAGTTATCATGACATTTTTATTATTGCCGAAAATAGTTGGCGGCCAGGAAGGAGGCAGCAAGTGCTTTTAAAACCATAATATATACGACGGCCCCACTCAAAGTCAGCGCCCATTGTGGTCACACCAGTCGCACCGCCCTAGAGCCAGCTCTTCTCAGGGGTCCTGTGACCTCAGTGACAGAGTCACTGTTGCTCTAGGGTCTGCTACTTCGTAGGCCTGCCCGCAAGACTGGAGGTGAACTTCAGTATGGATTGTGGTGGGCAAGCCTTCAAGGTGAACCCACACTTGCCACTGCTAGGGTCCACCTGCTGGGGCTAACACACATGGGCTTTTCTGGTGCCTTCTAAGGTCTGGCATGGGAATGTGCTCCATCAGGAGAGTGGTCTGGGGGACTGTCCATGAAGGCTGAACTTAGTTCCCCAGTTCTAAATTTAGCAGCTCTGCCCCCAGTGCTACATCTGCTCCCTCACTGAACACCATACTGCCCCACTGAGAGAAACTCATACTGCCTTCAGCTACAATCCAATTTGACCTGCTTTAAATAACTGGGTGCGACTCAATTCAAACTACACACTAGGCAAGAGCAACATGCTGCCTAAAAGAAAAGGTAACAACATCCTGGAAAAAGCAAACACTCATAAGAAATGAAAGATTTAATAAAGCATGTAAAATGTAAGCAGGAACATGGTGAACTTAACGCTTTTACAGTCATTATTCAGAAATCAACAAGTATTTTTGCCTGAAAAGTTAAGGACATAACTACAGGGCCCAGAAAGGACCCATTTCAATGTCCACTGCTTATATGCTTACAAAACGTAAGCAGTATGGTTTCAAAAGACCACATTTGTAAACACAAAGCCGCCGTACACATTTCGTTTTCCAATCCACCCATCAACCAGGTATTGCAGTACCTCCAGGCAGGGCCGGTCCTAGGATTTTTGGGGCCCTGGGCAAAAGGGAATGTGGGAGGCCCTTGAAATCTACATAAGTGACACCTTCTGATTTCGGGGAAGCTGCTTTGTGCAGACTCCACTTGGGCCTCAGCTCCTCTTCTCAGCCACCCCAAGCAACTCTTGTACAGCCCATTTCGAACTGAAGGTGTGAGAATTGCTTGGGGGCTGAGTTAAATGTGTGTGGGCTAAAGTGCTGACAATGGGCGCCCTGCCGAGTCTCTGAACTGGCTGCCTGAGAGGTGTACCCTCCCCTAGGCCTTCCCACACCATCCCTTAGAGGCCCCAGGAAGGGGGGCCCCCTCCCATGAGCCCGTTTGTGAAGCAATTCTTTCACTCTGAGTGGCAGAAATACACGAGGACTAGTGGGGTGTTAATTGCCATTGTGCGGGGGGGCATCCTGGCAGGCAGAGTGCCAGGCCCTGGGCAGCTGCCCACACTGCATGCATAGCGCCGGCCCTGCCTCCAGGTAGGAGGTACCGGAGGAAAACGATGCTGTTCAAAGAAAGACAAGAAAACAAAAGTAGCGATTTACTGGCAAACTCTGTAAAGTGGCGCTAATGTGTTGGGGTTTGAAAAAAATGATCTGGCCACTTTAAGAACACTCCATCTTGCTTTATTTGATTATTTTTCAGAGTTTGAACATTTTATTTCCGAGGCTGCACTTTGGAATAGAAAAATGTCAAAACGGCATTTCCAACAAAAGTGGTTGTCTTTTTTGCATCCATTTCATAGGGGTACAAATGGACGACAGGAAGAGACGGTGAGAACCATTTCTTGATTCATGATTTTCGGAAAAGTGAGAAGGAGTTAGAACGAGAGGGAATAGGAGTAAGAAAGAGGGGGCAGCTGCCAGGCAGAGCTGAAGCGGACACCTTCCTTGTCTTGTCTGGGCAGGAAGTAAGAGACAGAGACCTTTTCCTTCTCTGCTCCCCGCCCGTCCACGAACAGAATATTTCTGACGTCCAGGGACGCATGTTCATAATAAAAAAGTAGGGGAAAGGAATCTACAGAATTAAAGAAGTAGGGGCACGCCGTGCCCTGCCGTTCCCGCCCACTTCAACCACTGAGCCCCAGTATACATTGGCTGCAACAGGTCAGTCTTCAAGGGTCCCTGTGAAGTCCGCAGGGCTCCTGCTCCAACCCGGTACTCCGATGGAGGTACAGAGTGGTCCCACCTTTACCCCGACCAAACAAACCTCTGGGGGAGGCACGAGCAGACCTGGGCCCCAGCATATGCAGCTGGATGATGTGAAACTGCTCTCTCATTCTCCTCAGCTCTTCTAGCTGGCATTGGCACCCGGCACACCCCGGAGCTCTCTGCTGAGCCCAGGCGGACCTTTCGGCAGCAACACACAGGAGCTCAGTTTTACCTCAAGGCTTGGCACTGGTATAGTGGCGGCCCCTGCTGTTCCCCCACTGCTCTCAGGGCCTCTGCAGTGGTGGCACCAGCTGTGCCATCTTGGAGCTCCAGTGGAGGCTGGCAAGGAATGGTAGTGGTGGGGCAGGGGTGGGTTGAAAAAAGAAAAGCAGAAAAAAAAGCTTACCTTTTTCCATGGTCAACATCTCTTCATCCTTCCTTCTCTTCCTGGCACCAGGGCTCTCCTAATCCAATCACAATGCTGCAATGCAGCGTTGTGATTGGTTCCCCTGTGGTTCGGTGCTCACATGAAAAATGGGTGCCTGGGCATGTTCCCCACTAGGCAGCCTAGTGGTGAACCTGCTAAGTGTGCATGACACTTTGACTGGGCCAAGACGGCAGACCAAGCGCTCATGCACACTTTGAGCGTGTGCACTCACCATTCCTACCAGACTCTGACCCCAGGCCGCCCCGCCCGACCCGACAATGTAGCAAAGAAAAATTAAATGATAATAACAAAGTTATTAATCAATCAATCATTTCATTTGTAAAGCGCTATACCTACCCGTGAGGGTCTCAAGGTGCTGGGTGGAGGAGGAGAGGGGGGCTACTACTGATCGAAAAGCCAGGTCTTGAGAAGTCATCTGAAGGCCAGCAAGTCCTGGGTCTGTCGTAGGCTTGTAGGGAGAGTGTTCCAGGTCTTGGCGGCGAGGTAGGAGAAGGATCTGCCGCCGGCAGTGGTTTTCTCGATGCGAGGGACTGTGGCGAGGCCGAGGTTGGTAGAGCGGAGGCTGCAGGTGGGGGTGTAGAAGCTGGGTCGGTCATTGAGGTATGCTGGCCTGGCATTGTGTAGAGCTTTGTGTGCGTGGATGAGGAGTTTGAAGGTGATCCTGTTGTTGACGGGGAGCCAATGCAGGCCTCTCAGGTGTGGTGTGATGTGGCCGCGTCGGGGGATATCGAGGATCAGTCTTGCCGAGGCGTTCTAGATGCGTTGCAGCTGTCTCAGGAGTTTGGTTGTTGTTCCTGCGTAGAGGGCGTTCCCCTAATCCAGTCTGCTGGTGACGAGGGCCTGGGTGACTGTTTTTCTCGTGTCGGAGGGGATCCATTTGAAGATCCTGCGGAGCATTCGGAGGGTGTTGAAGCAGGAGGCGGAGACGGCATTGACCTGCTTGGTCATGGAGAGGGCAGAGTCGAGGATGACCCCCAGATTGCGGGCGTGGTCGGTGAGTTCTGGAGCTGTTTCTAGCGATGTAGGCCACCAGGAGTCAGCCCAGTCTGAGGGGGTGGGGCCGAGGATGAGGACCTCCGTCTTGTCAGAATTCAGCTTCAGCCTGCTGTCCTTCATCCATTCGGTGACGGCCTTCATTCCTCTGTGGAGGTTGGTTTTGGCGGCGTGGGGGTCTTCAGTGAGGGATATGATCAGCTGGGTGTCGTCGGCGTAGGAGATGATGTTGAGGCTATGTTGTCGTGCGACGTGGGCGAGTGGAGCCATGTAGATATTGAACAGCGTCGGGCTAAGGGATGATCCCTGTGGAACGCCGCAGATGATCTCGGTGGTTTTGGAGCGGAAGGGTGGGAGGCGGATGCTCTGGGTTCTGCCGGAGAGGAAGGATGTGGTCCAGGCCAAGGCCTTCTCTTGGATTCCGGCGTCATGGAGACGTGCTGTTAGGGTGCTGTAGCCGACCGTGTCGAAGGCTGCTGATAGGTCCAGAAGGATGAGGGCGCTGTTTCTCCTTTGTCCATAAGGATCCTGATGTCGTCGGTGGCGGCGATGAGGTCGGTTTTGGTGCCGTGGTTGCTGTGGAAGCCGGATTGGGATGGGTCCAGGATGTTGTTGTCTTCGAGGTAGTGGGTCAGCTGTCTGTTGACGATCTTCTCCGTGACTTTTGCCGGGATGGGGAGCAGGGAGATGGGCCGTAAGTTCTTGAGGTCGTTGGGGTCCGCCTTGGGTTTCTTCAGTAGGGCGTTGATCTCGGTGTGCTTCCAGCTCTCTGGGAAGGTTGCTGTCTCGAAGGAGATGTTGATTGTTTTCCGGAGATGGGGTGTGATAGCTGTGCTGGCTTTGTTGAAAACGTGGTGAGGGCATGGGTCAGATGGGGATCCGGAGTGGATGGAGTTCATGGTCTTGATGGTGTCTTCGTTGCTGACGTTGGACCAGGCGGTCAGACGACTGGTGCGGGTGTTGGTCGCAGGGGGGTGGTCTCGGTGGTGGATGTGGGGGTGGCGGAGTTGAAGCTGTCGTGGATGTCTGTGATCTTACGGTGAAAGAAGGTGGCCAGTGAGTTGCACAGGTCTTGTGATGGTGGAATGTCGTTGGTGTTGGAGCTGGGGTTGGAGAGTTCTTTCACGATGTTGAAGAGCTCTTTGCTGTTGTGTGCGTTGCTGTCTAGGCGGTCTTTGAAATGAAATGAAATGAATTTGTACTTGTAAAGCGCACTTATACCCCCAACTGGGGTTTCCTGGCGCTGTACGCATACCGCTGTGGAACCCTTCCTGGTTTTTCCCTGTGAAATGTCTACTCCTGGGCACCCCCAAGGTGAAGCCAGGCATCCCAGCGCTGTTGGGGCCGTTGTGGAGATTAAGCAAGCTATTGCCCAGAGTTGCAGAGTGGGACCCATGATTAGAATAGGCACCGAGGCAAGAATGATCAGGTCCGGGGAAATTGAGCCGAAGACAAGCCGAGGTGGGAATTGAACCCTGGTCCCGGACCAGACCTCTGCATCAGGGTCTGCCGCTCTAACTATTGAGCCACAATTCTCCACAGGCGGTTCTCTTGGCGGTCCTGATGAGTTGGTGGTGTCTGCGGGTGGCGTTCTTGTGGACGGTGTAGCTGTCTGGTGTTCGATCGCGGAGCCAGCTCTTCTCCAGCTTCCGACAGGTGCGCTTGGAGGTCCGGAGGTCTTCGGTGAACCCTGCGGCTTTCTTGTTGTTGTTATTGTTATTGTTAATAGGAATTTATTAAGCGCGCATACACCCAAGGGTTTCATGGCGCTGATAGCTGAAGTCAAGTGCGAACCGGGCCCTTAGGCATACGCCTGCTCAAATAGCAAAGTTTTTACAGCTCTTCTAAAACCAAGGAGGTCGTTGCAGCTTCTCAAAGCTAGGGGAAGGGAGTTCCACAATCTTGGGGCAAGGCGGGAAAAGCTACACCCTCCCTGACGTTTCAGTCTGAACGGGGGGGTGTCAAACAAAAGATGATGGGCTGAACGCAAGCTGCGCCGGGGGGAGTATTTGGTAAGAATGCCACCAATAAATCTAGGACTCCTTCCATGAAAGGCTTTGAAAGCTAAACAGCCTATCTTGAAAGAGATCCGGTGAGCTATTGGCAGCCAATGAAGTTGGGCCAGGTAGGGTCTGACTGAAGACCGTTTAGGCTGTTTAAAGATGAGTCTAACAGCCTGGTTTTGAATCATTTTTGCAAGCCAAGAGGGAGTCCGAGATAGATTGAGTTGGAGAAATCAAGCCGTGAGAGGACGAGGGCAATCACCACCTGGATCAGGGCAGAATGAGTTAGCAAATGACCAATTTTCCTTATTTTTCGCATTTGGTGAACACTGGAGGAGATCACAGAGCCGACCTGTCCATTGAGTGAAAGGTCAGCGTTGATGGTAATGCCAAGACTTTTCATCGAGTGGGACGGGACAGGAGTAGGACCGAGTTCAGATGGCCAAAATTGCGGGCCCCAGCTCTTCCTGCTATTTCCAGGCAGGACTAGCTCAGTTTTTCCAGGGTTGAGCTTCAGATGGTTCACATCCATCCAACGTTGGATGTGGAGCATGGTGGTATGAAAGTCACTCACAGCACTGGGGGAACTGAGGGAAAAAATTATCTGAAGATCGTCTGCATAATTAAATACTTTAACATTTCTGTTTTTTAGTGAGTGAAGCAAAGGTTTTATATATAAATTGAAGAGCACAGGGGAGAGCGAAGAGCCTTGCGGCACCCCGCAGGTAATGGGGAGATTGGGGGGCAGAGAACTTTCCTAGCCTGACCGCCTGAGTGCGGCCGGCTAGGAAGGATTTAATCCATTCCAATGCGGGGCCTCGCAGGCCGGCCTGTTCGACACGGTTAGACAAGATGGTGTGGTCGACCGTGTCGAACGCGGCCGACCAATCCAGAAGTACCAGGGCTTGATGTTCACCCCTGTCAGCATTGACTCTGAGAGTGTCCAATACCGCCAGGATAACAGCCTCGGTGGAGTGACCCGGGCGGAAACCGGCTTGGTTAGGCTCAAGATACTCAGAGTCTTCGATAAAATTAGACAGGCTGCTGGCTATATGAGCCTCTAAGATTTTTGCGAAAAAGGGGAGGAGGGAAATGGGACGATAGTTCGCGGGTTGGGTGGGATCAGCCCCCGGCTTCTTTAGGAGAGGAACTACTGTAGCATGTTTGAACGCCATAGGGACTGTGCCTTGTAATAGTGACTCATTTAAGAGAGGGAGTACACACTGGGGTAAGGTGGTAAATATCTCTTTAAATACATGCGGAGGGCAGCAGTCCATCGGAGAACCTGATTTGACGCGGGACGCAAGTGAGATTAAGGTTTTTGTACAGATAGGCGGAAAGGAGTTTAAAACCCTTTGATTAATGGCAGTGTCATCCAACAGTTCCCAATTAAGAGTATTGAGGAGACTGCATTTTATGGACAAAATTTTGTCTAAGAAAAATTGGTTTAAAGAATTGCAGACTTCCTCAGTAGGGGTCTGTGTCAAGGAGGTTCTGGAATCGTTACATAGCTCATTGACAATCTTAAAAATCTCTTTAGATTTATTTGTAACATTTAGGAGTTTAGAGGAGAAGTAGGCTGTTTTGGTGGTGGAAAAGGCAGTCTTATAGTCTCTACGGGTGTTAACAAAAGATAACCTGTCAGCGTTTGAATAGTTTGATCTCCATTTCCTCTCGGCTTCGCGGAATTCAAGTTTTTGTTGTTTGAGTTCAGGGGAGAACCATTTGTGCGCCTCAAAGTGACGAGCCCGAGAGAATTTGACAATGGGGGCATGAATATTAGTGCCTAAAGATAGCCATTCTGTAATATCTTCCATCATAATGTTAACGTCATGACCAAGGGTCAGCGCAGAGTTCTCCAAGGTTGCGAGGAAGTTAGATTTGTTAAGCGAGTTCCATTTCCTCGTTTCGCCCCCTACTAAAGGAGGGCATTGTACTCGGTGATAAGTGGGACAGTAAAGTTTATCTTATGATGGTCTGACCAAATACATGGCATAATCACCGGAATCGAAAGGGGGACAATATGTGACCAAATGTGGTCCAGGATGTGTCCCTTATCGTGGGTAGGACTATGTACATGTTGAGATAGATTCAAATTGGATAGGAGTTCAGATAGCTCAGCGGCCTGTGGCCCCCCATAGATATCGTTAAACCAATAGTTAAGGTCCCCGACCAAAATCACCTTATCATAATTGATAACCAGCGAAGCCAGTTGCTCACTTAGGGTGGAGGGAAAATTGGGCATGGACTTAGGGGGACGGTAAATAAGGACTAATACCAGGGAACCAGTCTCTGTGTTAAGTTGTACAACCAAGTTCTCGACCTCTGGGAGTGCAAGGGGGTCAGGGTAATAAATCTAAAGTTTTTATTAATAATTGCCGCGACTTCTCCCCCTGCCTTTCCCGATGTTCATATGGCGGACAAGATATAATAGTCGCCAAGATGTCAGGCAGAGAATCCTGAGTGAGCCAGGTTTCGGTCAGGAGAAGAACGTCGGGTTTATCCGACGTAAAAAGTAAAAAGATATCCAATTGATGTTTTACTAATGAACACATGTTACAATAAGTAACGTGAAGGGGAGTTTGATTAATACCAGCAGTACCAGTCACTACTAGGGAGGGGTGACTGGTAGCCACGGAAATACCATACTTCATAATGCGGCTAAGGGTGGCGGGGGCCAAGGAGGGGCAAAGCTCACTTGGAGGTCTCAATGATTTTAGCATTTCCGAGGAGTAGCTGGCCGAATGGCTATAGTCCATGGCCCCTGGGCCCGGCAGTGCGCGGATTGTTGTGATTGTGATTGTATAGGGCGAGGGTGTCGGCACAGTTGTTGATCCACTGTTTGAGGTTGATGGCGGCGGTGTCGGGGTCGGTGGGGTCGGCGGGTAGTCCTGGGGCGAGGGTGGTGGTTAGTTGGTCCTCGGTGACCTTGCCCCAGTGGCGGCGTGGCATCTGTTGTGTGCGGTGGTGTGTGGTGGGTTTCCTGAAGGTGAAGTGGACGCATCTGTGGTCTGTCCAGGGTGTTCGGTGGTGTAGTTGAAGGAGACGTGGGGACTTGCGGAGAAGATGGGGTCCAGTGTGTGACCAGCGGCGTGGGTGGGTGTCGTCACGAGTTGTTTGAGTCTGAGGTTGGCGAGGTTGTCGATCAGGGTGGTGGAGTTGGCATCGTTTTTGTTCTCGAAGTGGAAGTTCAGGTCCCCGAGGAAGATGTAATCCGTGGAGGCGAGGGCGTGCGTGCTAATGAGGTCAGCGATGGAGTCGCTGAATTGTGGTCGGGGTCTGGGTGGTTTGTAGATGAGTGTTCCTCTGAGGGTGTTGTTGGGGTCGGTGTGGATCTGGAAGTGCATGTGCTCGGCAGTGGTGAGGGTGTCATTGGTGTTGGTTGTGACTCTGAGAGTGTTCTTGTGGATGATGGCGATTCCCCCTCCCACTCCGTTGATGCGGTCTCTGCAGGATATCTTATAGCCTTCTGGGATGGCTATGGCGATGTCTGGTGCCGAGGTGGTGTTCATCCAGGTCTCTGTCAGGAAGGCGACGTCGGGGGTGGTTGAGTCTAGGAGGTTCCAGAACTCGATGGCGTGCTTGCAGGCGGAGCGTGTGTTGAGGAGGATGCATCGGAGGTGGTTGGGTTCTCTTGCTGATGGTTTGTTGGGCCGGATGCTGGTGAAGCTGCAGTTCCGGCAGGTGAAGGGCCCTTGGGTGCGCTTCGGGGCAGCCCGGTGGCAGGAGTGATCTCGTCCGGGGTTGAGTGCGTGGAGGGTGCTGGGGTCATAGTGCAGTCTGGTGTTGTGGTGGCTTCGGGGTCCAGGGGTTCTGGTGCTGGGCGTGGTCCAGGCGCGGACGGGCTCGCGGCCGCCATATAAGGGGTTATGGGAGGGAGGGGCAGCTGGGAGGTGGGAATGGGAGTGCGGGGGGTGGGTCCACAGGGGGGCAGCGGCAGGAAGAGCGGGACTGGGGAGGCGACGCAAGGGCAACAGTACAAAGAAACAACAAATGGCACAGTAATAGAGTAAATGAAGAGAATGAGAATAAAAACAAAAAGGAAAGTCAAGTACAAAACTGGAGCGCAAAGTGCAGAACGAGAAGCAGGCACAGAGCAGAGATACCAACGGCGAACTCCCGAGGCGGCAGCAGCTGGCCAGGAGGCAGGAGCACACAGGCGGAACTGTGCGATATGGGGGCGGCCTGACCTGCAAGCAGTTATTATCATTTTATCATTTTATTTTTATTTTGTTCTCAGAGCAGTAGGGCAACACTCTGCCACCGTAGTGGAGGAGCTGCCCCTGTGGACCTCTTGCGCTGCCTTAGATTGCAACGTATTCCTCTTTGACCAGGCATCTGCTATGTGGTTTAAACCCAAAAAACACTGCCGGAAAATGAATTTATTATGTATTAAGTGGTTCAGATATTGCAGATGATGCCAGATTATGTCCATAAACTTGCGCACCGGCTCTGGCCCCCTCTCCTAAGCATGAGTACCATTTTTTTTTACTTTTGCATATTTATATAGCGCAAACTCGTCTCGAAGGTATTGGAGCGCTTTACATGAGCACCGTATTTACATTGCACATTCAGATAAGTGATTTGTCCAGAATCACAGGATATGGACACGACCCTGAGGCTCGAACCCTGGTTTCCAGCACCAAAGTCAGCAGTCTAGCCAATGGACCACATCCTCTCCCCATTGCCGAGGTCAGAACAAATCCCAAGTGCAGTCCATCACCACTCACAAAAGATCACCATCAGTGATTTCTTCATCAGTATTTAGTGAGGCTGGCAGTTTGTTTCATAACTGAGCTGCTTTTACCGTAAAGGCACGTCCTCCTTGTTGGACTTTGTTGAATCTGTGTTGTTGGACATACTTACAGGTAGCTGATCATAGGGATCTGCCAGGGGTATATTTTTTTAGTCTGGCTTGTAAAGGTATTGGTCCTTTGTTATGTAGTGCCTTATAAACAATACAGAGTGATTTAAATACAATCTTCTGCTTAATAGGCAGCCAGTGGAGATCTCTAAGGGCATCTGAGGCAGAAGAGTGTTGGGGTCTGTTTAGTGTTAGTTTCGGTGTAGTGTTAGTTTCGCTGTAACTATGCCAGGATACCATTTTGGTCACAGTGCGCTCTTCAAATATACAACACAATACAATTTAAAAGCAATACGAGAAGCATGATGGCGTTCAGGGACCCCAGTTAAGGAGAACAGGTAGAGGAAGTCTCTCAGTATTCCCTCACACAGGTACAGGTAAAAAGGCCTGTGACCTTGGTCTGATTTCAGAGTGTGCTGACACCACTTTTATTTTTGTTTTTGGGAGTTACATAAAAGGCTTCACAGCGCTAAGACAAATTGCTCAGACAAAACCGAGCCGATTGTTATTAGACACCAACATAGGCATGGGCGTCCACAGGGGAGGGCAAAAGGGGGCCCTTGCCCCCCCGCCCCCCTGGATTGCCAGTGCGTCCAGTGTGGGCCCAGTCAGGCCAGCCCTAGTCCACCATGCTTTTGAAATGGTGCCATTGTTCCAGGTGGCAGACCCCTCCATTGGGTGGGAAGGGTGCAAGGGGGTGGCAGAGATGGGTGCAAGGCTGAGGGCGAGAAGGGTGCAAGGCAGAGGGGAAAAGGGCGCAAGGTGGAGGGGGAGAAGGGTGCAAGGTGGAGGGGGAGAAGGGTGCAGGCCGGAGGGGGAGAAGGGTGCAAGGCAGAGGGGAGAAGGGTGCAAGGCAGAGCGGAGAAGGGTGCAAGGCAGAGGGGAGATGGGTGCACGGCAGAGGGGAGAATGGTGCAAGGAAGAAAAGGAGCAAGGCGGAGGTAGAGTAGGGTACAAGGGGAGGAGGAGAAGGGTGCAATGGGGAGGGGGAGAAGGGTGCAAGGGGGTGGGCGAGAAGGGTGCAAGGCAGAGGGGAGAAGGGTGCAAGGCGGAGGGGGAGAAGGGTGCAAGGGGGAGGAAGAGAAGGGTGCAAGGAGAGCGAGAGAAGGGTGCAAGACAGAGGGGAGAAGGGGGATGGTGATGAAGTTAAAAATTACCCCCACGCCCCCGGTAACATTTCTGCGGACGCCCATGAACATAGGGCTAACATTTTAAAGCTGAATCAGCTTACAAAGGCAGATAGCAGGTATTTGGCATGTTCCCTCCTAATGTAAGGGTGTGCGTATTTTTTGCAGATTTTGTGTTTGAGGGCTCAGACTGGAATGCACGTTTAGATGAAGATAAGTTAGACACATACATTTTAAGGCATGGACAAAGTGGTCATTTGCCCAAGGCCCCCACCCTCCAAGAAAACCCTGTGAAATTGATTTTTTCTGTATCTTGAGTCTGTTCATTTATTTTTATTTTTTTAACGTAAAACTGTATTGGAAACAAAGCAGAGTCAATAAATCAGTCACATTTAGAATGACACAATAAAAGCAAAATACAAAACAGATACATTGGTACATCAGCGCACAATTCGAACTAAAGGTCCATCTCTGTCCATGGCTAATTCCAACGTCGGAGACTCACATAGTTCTCCACAGTATTTGTTCCAGTGTCCCCACTTTTTATCCCACTTTGCAGGGCAGCCTCTAAGTTTATATATTGTTTTTTCGGCGAGCATACAGCGGTCCATCTCCGCCATCCAACCAACCACCAGTGGTCTTTCAACAGAGCCCCATTTCATAGCTATTGAGTGTTTGGTAAGTAGGAAACCCAGCGCCGCCCATTGCAATTCCAGTTCATTCAGGTCTGTGGCCCCCCATATATTAAGGATACATTCCTTCGGTGACAGCGGAACTGGCTTTCCCAGGGAGTTTCTCATCCTTCGGACAACCCCCCCCCCCAGAATTGTTGTATTATCGGACAATCCCGCAAGACATGATAGAATGTGCCAGATAGGCCGCAGCCCCTTAAACACAGGTCGTCAGGACGCCTGCCGATTCTAGCCAATAATGTAGCAGACATGTAGGCCCTATGTAATACCTTCAATTGAATCAACCGGAACCTATGGTTGATTGCTGTCTCTCTAGGGGACATTAGGGCCGCCCGCCAGTCCTCCTCTTCCAGGGGACCTAGGTCAGCCTGCCATTTGTTTCACAGGGACTGAAAAGTATCAGGGAGATTGTTACATAGTTTTCGGTAGGTGTAGGAGATGGCCTTTGAGGAGAGAGGTTCCGAAAGCAGTCTGTCCTCCAAGGGGGAGATCTCAGGCACGGAGGAGAGATCGGGTATAGCAGTGAGGATAGCATGCTTGATTTGGAGGTAGCGAAACAATTCTGTTTGTGCAAGGGAATGCTTGGTTCGTAGATTCTCAAATGTCAGTAATTTGCCTTTATGTATTAGGCCCCCCACCGTCGATATTCCTATTGTGTCCCAGCGGTCGAATCCCAAGTGGAAGCAAAGGGAGCCTAACTTTTGTGATGACCATAGCGGCGTCGCCTTGGTGATTTTGTCCGACCAGCCCAGACATCTATTGGCCCTATGCCAAATTGTGACTGTTTGTGCCATTGGTCCCACGTACCTGTTTCTGACTGGTTTACTGTAGAGGGCCCCGAGGTAGCCCTCTCGACCCATTTGGCATCTGTCTAGGTGGAAGGCTGGATTCAGGGGTGACCCATGGATCCATTGGTTGGTGGCCACCAGCTGTGATGACCAATAGTAAAGACGCATGTTAAGCAAGGCGATGCTCCCGTCATACCAACTGTGGGTGAGCTTTTGGAGGGCAATACGGGCCGCTCCGCCGTCCCACAGTAGAAGGCGTATGTCACTGTCCACAGCGTTGAAATAGGAGTCAGGAATCGGGAAAGGACAGTTCTGCAGGGCATACAAGAAACGCGGGAGCGCCAACATCTTAAATAATGCCGCCCTGCCAGGGAGGAAGAGTGGTAGGGATCTCCAGTGGGCTACATCACTATGTAGCCGACGCAGAGGGCCCAGTAAATTCCGGTCGTAGAATAGTGTGGAATCTGTAGTGATAAAGATACCAAGGTATTTAAAGCCAGCTTGAGCTATCGTAATAGTAAATCCTCGGGGTAGACGGGGTGGGGGGCCGTGTAGCATGTATAGTGTTGATTTAGACCAGTTGATCGAATAGCCCGAATATTTCCCGAAGTTGGTGAGGACATGAAATAGGCTATTAATTGAGGAGCGGGGGGGAGGTGATATATACCAGGATGTCGTCGGCATAAAGGGAGATTTTGTCGGTTGTCTCAGCATTCCATTGGAGGCCTCTGATGGAAACATCAGTACGGATCCAGTGGGTCAGGGGTTCCAGGGTGAGAGCGAAGAGTAGTGGCGACAGGGGGCAGCCTTGTCTGGTCCCCCTGTGGAGTTCGAACCGGTGAGAAGTGTGATTATTCACCCGCACTTGGCCCAATAGGCCTGTGTAGAGGAGCCGTACCCATTGGATGAATTTGGGTCCAAAGCCATATCTGAGCAGGTCCTCAAAGAGGTAGGACCACTCAATTGAGTCGAACGCCATCGTGGCGTCGAGGGACAGAATGGCGGCGTCTTGCTGTAAAATAGGTTGCCGACTCAGTTCATTATTGACTCTTCTTAAATTCAGGGCCGTATTTCGTCCCGGAAGGAAACCCGACTGGTTATCGTGGATGAGAGAGGGAAGCACTACGAGGAGCCGGTTGGCTAGAACCTTGGCCTCTGCGCTAATCAGAGAGATCGGTCTATAGGAGTTGCAATCAGTGGGTGATTTATTCGGTTTGAGGATGACCGCTATGGAGGCCAATCTTTGATCAAGGGGCAGAATGCCCCTGTCCAAGCTTTCCTCGAACATATTCTTGAGATGTGGGACAATGCTGGGAGACATGCCCTTAAGAAATTCAATGGGGACTCCGTTAGGGACCATTGCTTTGCCAGAATTGACAGAAAAGAGCGCCGCCGTAAGCTCATCCGCCGTGATATCGGCATCTAGCGTTTCTTTGTCAGGCTCCGAAAGGGTAGGTAGGCGCATCTCCTCTAGGAGTTCTCTGGACTCCTCCGAGTTATAATACGCCCCAGCTGTATAGACACTTGCCAGATGGTCGGCGAAAGCGTCTGCTATTTCCTGTGGGTCCGGGGTTGACGTCCCATCCGGTCTCACAATAGATGACACCCATTTAGCACCCTGTTCTCGCCGTTCCAACCATGCAAGCATCCTCCCCACGCGGTCACCGAATATATAGACGCGGTGGCGCATGTGAAGTAACCGAGCTTGTGTTTGTTCCCTCGCAAGAGCTTTATAGTCAAGTTGTTGGGCTCGGAGACGACGGGCCGTGTCGTCCGAGGGGGCAGTGTTATGGGACAACTCTAGACGTAATAAGTTAGATCCGGCCTGATGGATCTAGTCATTATGTTTCCGGATATAGCCAAGTTTGAGCGCCAGAGCTTTGCCTTTAAAGACCGCCAGATATGCTTCCCAGATCGTGACCACTGAACGCACAGAGCCGACGTTTTCAGAGAAATAGAAGTCGATGCGTTCTATCAGGCAGTCCTTGATGTCTAGGATTTTGTAGAAGCCAAGGATTGATAATTATAGGGCCTCCGGTGCATTGGCGGTGGCAAGTTAAGTCCACAGTAAGGGGCGAGTGGTCAGAGATGCCCCGGGGGAGGCCCCTCGGACTCACAAAGTATCCGACATCTGTCGAGGGGCAGAAAAAATAATCAATACGGGACATGCTGTGGTGTGCGTTAGAATAGTGAGTAAAATAAGGCGTGTCTGGGTAATGGGTTCTCCAGACATCTTCAAGACCCATGGCTTGTACAAACTCTGATAGATCAGAGCCCTGCTTGTGTGAAGCGCGTCTAGGGTGTCGGTCAGGGTCATCATTCATTGTCATGTTAAAGTCACCCCCAATGAGAAGAGTACCGGTGGGGAGGCCTGTCAGTCCGGTGCCCAAGTCTCTGAGGGAATCACGACCCAGAGTAGGTGGGAGATATGCAGATATGATGTTCAAGGGGCGTCCTTCCCAGGCGGCCTCAACGAGTGCAAAACGGCCCAGGGGGTCAGCCCACGTCTTTGTGTAAGTGAGCGCTAGGCTCTTTTTAACCAAAATCCCTGTACCCCGGGACCCAGAGGTGAACCCCGCGTGTACCAGCAGTTTATAGCCGCCTCTTTGAAGTGCCTGACAAGTGTTGCCCACCAAATGTGTCTCCTGCAACAATACTATGTCGGGGGAGTAACGTCATAGGTATTGGAGGACTATACCCCGTTTGATTTTGTGCCCTAATCCGTTGACATTCCACGACATTACCGCGATGGTTCTAGGAAGGGACTGTGACATAAAGGTGGATATTGTGAGAGCTATGGAGGAGTGACAAGAGGGGAACCAACCTGCGTAATTGAGTGGGCGTGGTAAGATGGATCGTGGGATCAGGGGCCTTCAGGACCCCCTGAGGAGTCAATAACACCTGAAGGATGCAATATGCCATGGTTGGACCCTGCAAAAGACGTGGAATGTGACAGAAAAATACTCTAGTGTAAACAAGAAATGTAATAACTGACAAAGCCAAAACAAGCAGTACAATGCAGAAGCTCGAACCCTGTGGCTCACGTGTTACCAAAGTAGCTATGGTTCCCTCGACCCTTCACAATCCGGCTTCCGAGCCAAACACAGCACCGAGACCGCCCTCATCGCAGCCACAGACGACATTCGAACACTACTCGACAACGGGGACAGAGCTGCCCTTATTCTCCAGGACCTCTCCGCAGCTTTCGACACGGTCTATCATAGCACCCTTGAACAACGCCTCAGCAACGTCGGGATACAAGGAAAAGCATTGGATTGGATCATCTCGTTCCTCGCCGGAAGAACCCAGAGAGTCCGCCTCCCTCCTTTCAGATCAGAGGCCACCAAAGTCATCTGTGGAGTACCACAAGGATCATCGCTCAGCCCCACTCTCTTCAACATCTACATGAGCCCCCTCGCATCCATTGCGCGCCAACACAACCTCAACATCATCTCCTATGCTGACGACACACAGCTGATCCTCTCCCTCACCAAAGACCCAAACACCGCCAAAACCAACCTACACGAAGGGATGAAAGACGTAGCCAAGTGGATGAAGAACAGCCGCTTAAAACTAAATTCAGACAAGACGGAAGTCCTCATCCTAGGATCATCCCCCTCTGCTTGGGATGACTCATGGTGGCCACCGGCACTGGGCAGCGCACCCAAACCATCGGACCACGCACGCAATCTGGGCTTCATCCTGGACTCCTCCCTCTCGATGACCAGACAAGTCAACGCCATCTCATCATCATGCTTTAACATCTTACGTATGCTCAAAAAGATCTTCCGATGGATCCCCACTGATACATGAAAGACAGTCACCCAAGCACTTGTCACAAGCCGACTGGACTACGGAAACGCCCTCTACCCCGGAACCACAGCCAAATTACAGAAAAAACTCCAACGCATTCAGAACGCCTCCGCCCGACTCATCCTAGACATCTCCCGCCACAATCACATATCCGGTCACCTAAGAGACCTTCACTGGCTCCCCGTCAACAAGAGAATAACGTTCCGTCTGCTCACCCACGCACACAAGACCCTCTACGACCTAGGACCCAAATACCTCAACAAGCGCCTGACCTTTTACACCCCCACCCGCCAACTACGATCGTCCAATCAAGCCCTTGCCGCGATTCCACGCATCAAAAGATCCACCATGGGAGGAAGATCATTCTCCTACTTAGCGGCCAAAACCTGGAATTCTCTCCCCACCCACCTCCGCCTTACACAGAACCACCTCTCTTTCAGAAAACAACTCAAAACATGGCTATTAGACAAGTAACTACCCCCCCCCCCCTCAAGCGCCTTGAGACCCTCTGGGTGAGTAGTGCGCTATACAAATTTTGACTTGACTTGACTTGACTTGAGAAAACAGGCGGTAAGTAAAAACAGGAACATCCCCCCCTCGCCCACCCTCCTCCCAACTTCCCTCCCTGCCCCCCTGCCCGCAGATTTAAAACTATCCACTCCCCAACTAGGCAGAGTGCCTGTCGCCCTCCCACTCATGAATGGGGTGCTTGGTGAGCCGGAAAGGCCCTCGCCGTAAAGTATAACAGATAATCAGAATCAAATATCAATCAACCTGCATGCACAGATATATCAATAAATGATCATAACATACGGTTTGGATGAGCGTCCCCCCCCGAGCCAAATAGGCGGGGCAATGCTATGCAACAACGAAGTCCCCATTGCTTGCCACTGGTAGGGCCGCCACACTGGACCACAGCAGCGTCCCAGGGCGGCAGTCCCAGTGAAAGTCCCCCAGTTCTGGATGGAGCTGTCATTTTTCGGTCGAGTCCTCCTCTGTCCCGTTGTCGCGTCGCTCCGGTGGACGGTCTCGGCGTTCACCCGCTTCTGGGCCTTTGCGGCTGTTTCGAGGATTCTCAACCCTGCGCCAGCCCTCCAGCCACTCCCACGCCGCGTCTGGTGAGTCGAAAAACCAGGCTTTGCCCTCCGCCTCCACTCGGAGCTTTGCAGGGAAGAGCATAGAATATTTAATGTCCTTGTCTCGCAAGGCCTTCTTTACCTCAAGGAAGCTGCGCCTGCGGGCCTGCACCTTTACTGTAAAATCCGGGAAGAATGTAATGTGAGCCTCTTCCAACCGCAGCGTTCCCCCGCTGTGGGCCGTTTGGAGGATGGATTCTCTGTCTCGGAAGTTGAAGATTCTTGCTATGATAGGGCGTGGGGGAGCCCCCGGTTTCGGGTGGCCCCCGGTGACTCTGTGCGCCCGCTCGATGGAAAAATATGCAAAGAGACGTTTGGGTTTGAGGTGTTTTTGGATGAGGTCTTCCACGAATAAGTCTATTGCCTGCCCCTCCATTCGCTCTGGAACTCCCAGAATGCGGAAGTTATTGCGTCTAGATCTACCTTCATAGTCATCCAGTAGTTCACCCATGAGGAGCTGTTGTTTTTGCAGGTGCGCCACTTGTTGTTGGAGGACCGAGGTGTCATTAATTAGGGCAGCTGTCTTGATTTCGACATCTTTAACTTTGGTATCCTTCTTACGGAGGTCTGCCCGCAGGAGGGTGACCTCTAGTTATTTGTTTCTGGGTGGTCTGTTTGTTCACCCTGTTGCCCGCCATTTGGAGGGTCTCGGCGTTGGAGCCTGGTCACCAGGCAGGTAGCTCTCGGATTTTAACCGTGACCGTGGCGGAGACCGATGGCTATCTCCGGAGTGGTCAGAACAAGCCGGCCAAGGGGGCCCGTCGGCAAATGCGGCACCCTCGGTATTCCAGCAAGCAGCGGTAGGCGAGGCCAGTAAGGGAGGCACATGCAGCTGTACACTGCGGTGGCAGTCGCGCGATGGTCCTTTGTCTTTAGGTCCGTTGGAGTGGAGGACAGGGTCCCAGGTCGTCCTCCAGGGAAGGGCGTCAGCGACAAACTGTGTCACCCCGGGCACTTCTCCCACCGACCACGCGCTCTGTATTCGACCTCTCCGTAGTCCCCCAGAACCTCACCCGGGGCAAGGGGGCCAGCAACCGTCGCTGTCCTTGCGATCAGCACTAGGGCCAAGGATCATCCGCTGTGTCGGAAGGGGCACCGCGTTGCCAGTATGTGGGCCCGGGGTGAATGCGGCCGCGTGGGTCAAGCCCAGCCAGGCGAAGTCCAACCCGGGGGAGCCAGGTCACCAATCCCCTGTTTACTTGTCCTTGGGAAGAGCTGGGAAGCCTGCCACAAATCTTCGGGGTGGTCGGCAAGTCCTTCAGGGTTTTGAAGCAGTGGGCGCCGGGTAGCTTCAGTCTCGGAGAAGCACACCAGTCGAGGACGCCAGCGGAGTCTGTGTGGCGGGCTGGGGCCTTGAATATAGATCCCCTGTAGTCTCAATGACCGTCGAGGTCGTGGGGCCTCCTGATGTTGGCGGGGGGGTAGCTATGCCGGGCATGGGCAGCCCAGAGCCTCCACAGCAGTATTCGCGTGAGTCCCGGCGTTAGGCCCGAGGCCGGGGACTCACGTAGTAATGCAGGCCGGCAACGGGGGCAGTCCACGTTCGGGTGTCCAGGGCCCAACGGTGTCAACCCGCTGGGAGCAGGACTCACCCCCTTGGCAGGTCAGCGCCCTCCGCAGCTCCGATCGAGACGAAGCGCCGCAGCGGGAGTCACAGGCGCCGTCAGCGGTGTCAACAGCCACACCGTCCGCCACTGCGTCCCGCTCCGTGGTCTTCCAAGTTTCACCGCCGCAGCCAGGCAGGGCAGCAGGGGAAGGACGCTCGGGCACAGGTTGTTGATAGGGCGATCCCCAAGGGTGTTTTATGGGACCAGCCTGGCGTTGAACGGATGAAATCTCCAGTTTTGCGGGCAAGGGCCGAGGAGCCGGCTTAGAACGCGGCCATTCCTCTCGGCTGCCGAGTCTGTTAATTTATTGATCACACCTCTGCCATATAATTCAGTACTGTTTGGCATCAAGGGCTTTGAATTAGCGGGAATTGTTAATAATATTCAGAGTTGTTATGAGCAGGGCCCCCAAAATATTCCTTGCCCAGTGCTCCCAAAATCCTTAAGATGATAGTGTACATAGAGCTGACCTTTAACTGCCCCAGAAGAATAACTCATCCACAGGTATTTAAACTACACTCCGACAATGGCATTTGCCGTCATGCTTCTGAAACATGGTAAAGTTTATTGGAGTCATTTTATGAGAGTATGCACACAGCCTTTGTAAAAGCCTGCTCCACTCGGGGGAAGAATTTTCCACAACAACAGACGAATGCAAAAGCCCAGTCCTCCAGTAGATACCAGGTTTTCCTTTTCCTTATGTCTGGCATGTCAATGGTTTCTGTGTCCTTGTCTATAACAGTTTACTGTTTTAGTGTGGCACTTTGAGTGACACTTTAGTTCAGTTCTGTATGTGCACCTCATCACTTTTCTCTTCAGCACCCTCATTTCACTCTCTCCTGAATGCACTTCCTCACATTTCCTACTCTTCACCAACCTCCAAAAACACAACGACCCCACTCACCTGAAGGCACTGCATTTTCTGTTACTTTCATCATGTTAGCATTTTGACAGCTGTGTACCACCTTCACACATACAATCGTGCACAGAATCACAGTTACAACTGGAATATGTGACCATTGCTCTGCTTCCTCTGCAGGGAACCAAGGATTGGATGGCCATGTGGTCTGAACACCTTTCTTACCCTCTGACAGGCACTGTGAAAAACTTACAAGAGTAATATGGGAGATCTTGACAGAAAGTACAGGGGTGCCTGATCCCTTTGGATCTCCATCATCGTTAGGGACTGCATCCCCCACCTCCCACAGCACTGGGAGGCTCACCTGCTGAGTATTGTGCAGAGTGTCGGGGCATCCTCCAAAGCGCTGAAAAGCGCTTGTGCCCGTCCTGCACCAGTCAGTGCCAGGAAGAGGCAGGCAGGGCCACCTCCCTTGAGTCCACTTCAGGACACTGCAGGCCTGGTAAGAGTCCACTAGTAGCGAGAGAGCAGCTCCAGTAGTATGCCCTATGCTCCACTCTGACTTTTTGCAACTGCCTCGATCATGGTGAGACTGATGTGCCTGTGGGGAGGAAATGTCCTCTGCTTGCTTACTAGACAGTTTATTTACATTGCCGCGTACTGCTCTAATGCGGGGGTGGGGGGTGGGGGGCTAACTACTCCTGCCTGTGGCACACAGGCCATTACCCTGTACCCTTGCTTTGAACTCAATTCCAGTGCGTGATACGTAGGGGGCAATTGTGAACTCCCTTGACACCCTCTAAGGAACCTGTTGGGAAATGCTCCTTTCCCCCCTAGGGTGCCCCCCTATGACTGCTGGAACAAGGCACTAATTGCAGGACCACCAGCATCAGGCTAAAAAAACACTAGGGTGAGCTAGTAGAGAAGTGCTCTACCGCTTTGACTTTGCCAAGTCCCCTAGCCCCCAGATGAAAAGGGTCCTGTGATAGCACTTGATAGTTTGTGCAATACATGACATGAACAGCTTGCTTGTATTTAGACCTCGCCCTGTGATGTAACTCAGTCTGGCCATATAACAAGCTGACACAGCAAAATTCTGTCGTTGTTTGTTGTATTTGCACAATATTTATAGTTGGGATCTCGCCTACAGTTAGATCTGGGTTAAAGGAATCGAAATTACTGCTGTTTCCTCTGGGATATCTCTTCGATTAAGATATTAATAATCTTTTTTGTTGAAGTTCCACCTCTAAAGGCCACAATGGTGAAACGTAAGTCCAACGTTAAATCGTCTGACCTAGACAAAGCAAAAAAACAACTAAGACACTCAGCAGAACATTGCACCTTTGTCAAAATAGATGTACTACTTGAGGAGGTGTTAGAGTTGCTAGGCTCAGAAGCCAAGGAAGTTAAATCAGAGATGGGTCAGTGGGGGGACTTAAAATCATTTTTTAACAAACCCAAGAGTACCTGCTCAATGGTCCAAAATAGTAATGATACATATATCAATCCGCAGCAATACCCCTTTACTAGTGAACAAACACCCCTTGGGATCCAGCCTTTGGACCTGGCCACTGTAGATCCCACTGTAGCTGTTGAATGAACTACTTGGTCTGAAGTACTGGGGACTCTTGATGAGCAAACTTCCGATAACACTCAGTCAGCTGCAACCCAACCCAGTGCTCCTGGGTCAGACAGGGATCCTATATATCTGCAGCAAACAAAGTTAAAAAAAAGAGATAACCAGCCTGAGAGATTATATTGGTAGGGTGTTCAAAGCCCTAAAAGATAAAATGGACAGCCTCCTGGCTTTGGTAATGACCCTTAACACAAATTCGCAGCAATCATGGGTGAAGACTGATCTCGCATGCACTAGCCATCCTAAACATCTGGGAAGAACCCCTGAGAACAGCCCATTAGTGTGGCCAGTAAAACAGTTTTGCAAGACAAATGCACATAACACTGCTTGAGCATCTTGGACGACTGTTAGCCATTCCTCAGGACTCAAACTCATTCCAACCAAGGGATCTGGAAGTAGACCCTCATACTAGAAAGGTGGTGAAGGACCTCAACAAAACATCCTGGAGCTCACTTTAATCCCAAATTAAACAAGTACTCAAACCAGGCCTGAAGTGGATGGTTTCATGTTCTTTGGATCTCCTCTTGAAAGAGGACCATGATCACCTATAAAAGCATATAGTAAAACCTATTGACGTCCGATCTTATTTCTCGCACATATTTGTTTACTTTTCAAGGAACTCTTTTTGCGTGCTCTTGACTTTGTTTGTACTAATTAAAGAGGGGGGTTTTACCTACTCTTTTTCAGGGTTTTTTGTGGTTTCCCCTAACCAAGCAGCACCGTTCCATATTTTGATGTGCGCCAATATTTCTGAATGCTAAAACCCTACGCAGAACCCTTACGAACACTCAACATTTGACCATATTGGCTTGAAGCTTGTGAAGTATGAGCTTGTTGAAGGTTTGATAGCATTAGAGCATAGAATTAGGCCCTCTAAAGGTTCACAAATAAGGCTTACGGCAAATGCCCCGAATCCTCCATAAGCCCCTAAAACGAATTGTACCTTGAAACCACCAACCCACTCACAAAACACTGCTCTTACAGAGATCCATGTAGTCAACCTGTCTGATATCGACTTACTGATGATAAGCCAGAGTGGGGACAATACATCCTCACTTCCAAAATGTCCCCCTTTACTAAGCATTCCTATGGTTGAGATTTCAAACAACTTGCATAGTCAGGTCTACAATACAGAGCATTTTCTTAAGTTCCTAAGATTTCAGAGGTGCAAACGAGTCATTTGACCAACTCGCCAGTGTGCGAACCTGACGCAAACCCATGCAAAAATGCTAGTTGAAACTGTTGTCCTGGAATGTTGCACGGGTCATATCTAAGCTTGGGAATCCTGAATGGGGAACATTCATAGACCAACATCACATCTTACTACAGGAGATGTGGGTGACAGAGCCGGTCTTCAGATCAGGGTATATTTCATTCACCTGCAATGTTGTACCATCTCCCATGGGGAGGGTGTCTGGAGCGCTGTTGATTTGGCTGGTGATGGATTTGTTGATTTGTTTGTCACAAGAAAGAGACTTCTGTGGTATCGTCCCATACTTTTTATGCATAGTAAAGTTCTCTATATCATTAGAATGTTAGTTGACAATCCAGAATATGATGTTCTGCTGTGTGTTGGTTGCCTAGTGCTAGGAGTCAGTTGATGCTTGATTTCCTGTGGATGGGACCTTGTATAACCTGTATCCTGAATAAAGAAGACTTCTTATTTTACCAAAGTCTACTACTTCTTCACAACTTCCTTCCAAGTTCAGAGATGTGCTTGACATACTCATTAAAGCCATATTGCCATTATAAACATTTACCTACACTCATGACCGAGCAGTTACACCACAGCCATCTTAAAATTACTGCAGGAGACTGCAACACGCAAATTCCTCCAGGCTTAAGACTCTGGACCAAATGGACTTAATATGCGACCACAGTACGTCATCCTTTCCCCTGACTGACTTTGAAATCAGGCAGCCCAAAGTTTCGGTACCATTCATCAACCTATTAGAAACACATGAGTTAATGGTCGTAAATAGATCTCCCTCTGATTTTCCATCACCACCAGCCTTCAAGAAAGGTCTGTGCACAAGTATTATTGATCATTTCTTTTTGGATAATATGCTTTGGCCTTTTATGATCGATATGAAAGTAGTACCCATATCAGATAGTGATCACGATGCACTGAGCACCCATTTCCAAGTAAGACCGTTCTTGAGTGCAAAACTCCTATGCAACAATTCCATAAGACAGATAAAGACCAAGATACATGTTGTTAACACTCATTGCCTACTTATAGAATCACTGAAAATCCTCTTTACAAAGGTGGACCAGAGGGGCCACTGCGCAACAAATTTCCCAGGATAGTACACGCATTAAATGCAGGCACGCAAAAACAGAACGACTAGAAGGAGTAAAAAAGGCAAACGTAGGGCAATTTAGGTCACCAGAAGAGAGTACATGGTAACTGTTGAACTTGACCTCGTTGGCTAAAGTTCACTTAAACTTTTTGCTTTTCCCCTAGACCATTTTCCTGACAGAGAGCTGTAAAGTTAGATGCTGTAGGTACTTGGCACTGCTAATCAGTGTGCAAGTACAGATGTTTCCTGTATAAATTGTAGTTGTGCTTGGTTGTCTCTGATTGGTATGTTTGCCTTACTAGCAAGATCCCTACGTGATGTGCACTGTGTGCACCAGAGCTAGTACTAAAGAAATGCGCAGAGAGGGAACACAGCTATTCAGTGTAGGGCCTGCGCGCATTGTGCTAAGTTAGCATGTTGTCCTGACAAGTGCTACCACTTGTCAGGCCTTACTTTCCCTTTTGCATACACATGGGGCACCTCTGTAGTGTAGGTAAAATGCAGGACCTGTGCCAGTGTGGGTGCTAGACACTGACAATGGAAAATGCTCGTGCTCAAATTTCATTTTCCCTGGTGAAAGGCCATCCTGCCCCTAGCACAGAATGGGGGAGGCTGGGTGTAGTATTGTTATCCTGGTTTCCCAAGAATTGGAAATGGAACAGTGAACTTTGGTATGTCTGAACTCACAGCGTCATAACACATCTTCTTGGGTAGATGGGTTTGTCCCTGTGTGTCCAGAAACCGCTGTTTGAGAAAATAGTGAGTTTGTGCTTTAGACCTTTTTGCGTGTCTCAGGAGAATGAGGATTGCCCACCTGGATCTGGGAGAGGTGAGAAAGGCTGAGGGAGGTCGTGCCCCAGGGGAGGGGTGGAGATGGCGCCAGGCTGCCCTGCACCTGGAGCAGGGAGAAGGAGAGGCTTTGCGAGGTGAAGAGGCCTGGTTCAGAGCCATGAATCAATAGACCCTTCTCCCTCTGAGTGATTAAAGATCCAGACCCCCAGTATCAAAGAGAGGACGGTGGCACTGGGGTAGGAGATACTCAAGACTAATTAAGGGAGGAGTCGGGGAACCCTGAGCACAAGAAAAACTCAAAGACAATGAGGAGTATAACTGGAAGAACTGTAACCCGAAGACTTTTTTTTTTGTCATTTTTATGAAGTTGCCGAGAACGGTCTCGTTATCGTTCAGAAAAGTGCTGGGAGTGCTTTGAAGACGCTGTGTACTGGTCGAGCCTCTGGTGGCTTTAACCAGTCCGTGATCGGGAAGAAAACCTCTGCCTCAGGAAGAGTTGCTGAATAGGCTGCCGGAAACACTTAACCCTTGCTTCGTGATGTGGGGCCTGTGGGCAGTTTGTAGCCCTTGACCGAGGTGCTGCAGTGGGTCGTGCCCCCTCTTCTTCCTGAGCAGGACTTTGCTGTGTGCTGCATCCTGTACCCCAAGAGACCGAGGTGAGCTGGCTCCCTGTTCAGAAACACAGGAACATAAACGTTTCCAGGAAGTCTCACGTGGCGCAGTGGTGGGACCGTGTCATGGCAGCCTGAGACCTCCATAGGGGTGCCTAAGGTGATCGTGGGCACCCGGAGCGAATCAAGACTCTGACGCATAGGGTGCATGTCTTGGTGCAGCTGCAGGGAGTGGAGCGCCTGTGCAGTGTGAGCATCGTGGAAGAGAGCCGAGATTCGGGACATGCAGGGGGTGGGTGTCTCAGTGCAGTCCAGGCACTGGTGGAGAATCCCGGGACATCATGGGCACTAAGGAGGAGTGAGTCTCTGACACGCGGATCAGCATGTGGTAGAGAGGTGAGACTCAGATGCTCAGTGTGCGTGTCGTGGTGCGACACGGGCGTTAGTAGAGAACGTCGGAAGACCATGTGCACCAGGAGACCGAGTGAGTCTAGGACGCGCCGGGGGTGCGTGTCAAAGGTGCTGGTGAGGAGTACCAGGGAGTGGTGATCACCAGGGAACGAAGAAGTCATACTAGCACTGCAGAGGATGGCCAAGTGATCTGGCCCTCAAAGGCAACGTGAGGTAGCACCAGTATCGTGTGGAAGGCTTTGTGGAAGGAGTGTGTGCTGAATGTTGGTGGACCGGACCAGCAGCCCCGCAGGAGGTGAACTACCAGCCCTGGCGCGTGTCTTGCCCGTGGTGACAAGGTTCTGGAGTAAGGCCAAGCCACTGCAGCAGGAGAGGAGAGTGGGTCGTGCCCCCCCATGTAATGTGGATCATCACCTGGGGTGGGGTGCAAACCCGGATGGACACTAACTCGGCCTCTCGCTGCTGGCAGCTGTGTGCGCCTGTTGCTCCGGCCAAGATCTCGGTCCGTGCTGGTCTTGGACGGAGCAGTACAGGGGCCAGGGCCCGGAGTGGAACTTGGGTGTCATCGTTGATCCGTGTTGGGGGCAACCGGTCGCACACTTCTAAAAACAGTCGTATAACACTTTGCATATTTGTTGCTAACGAACTATTAAACTATTGAACAACGTCTGACACTAGAGGTGCTTAACGAACTCAGGAGTTAGTGCACTATGCACTACGTTACGTTTCCCTTGCAGGATACAAGATCATAGCGTAGTGCACTGCATTGATTGTTTACTGCACTGTACTGAATTGCACTGTGACGCATTACCTTATTCCTTCCGTGCACAGGGCATGCTGATGGTGATACGCATTGCATTTTTTCCTATCGCACTGTAGGTAATTGCAGCGTGAGGCATTACTGTTTTCCTTCCTTGAACAGGGCATGCTGGTAGCGAACCGAGTTGCATTATCTTGTGTTGACTTAGTACATGATCTTGGCACTACGTATTGCATTGTTTCACTGTGGTACTGTACAGGAACCCTTCTTTAAGTAGTGCAGTATTCCTTGTATATTGCAACATTTGTGAATCCAGTGATACGACATACCTAACCTGTTGAGAATAGTTAAATGTCAGCGTAACTGTTGGTTAGAAGCGGTGGTTGGTTATTAGGACCGCCTGACCCACCGGAAACAATATTACCCAGTGTATAGATGTAGGAGTTGTATCGTGTGGTCATTTCGTATATCTTTTTATATAAAGTATACTAGTTTTATACAAACTCGTGTGGAGACCATTTGTGGTGACATCATTGGGATTGCTGTGGGCTTGGTCGCACATACTGAACACTTGTACCTTGGAGATAAGCCTGGCTGCTCGTGTCAAGCTAATAAGGGGGTGAGCAGGGCTGTCGCAGAGGGTGTCCTTTCTTGGCCTAACATGGAAGCGGGTGGTCCGGGTTGCACACTTGACAACAACAGTGCGCGTGAGAACTCCGGCTTCTAACAATTGGCAGCAGAGCGGCGGGATACGATCCTAACGTTATTAAAACGTTCATGTGCAAAACCACGCACAGTAATTGTTGCACATCGCAAATTGACTGTAGGCCACAATACAACCACATATTGTATTTGTTTATTGGTTTTGTCTTTGGAGTGACCATGTTATCCACACATCATGTCTCAGTAGAGGAGTTTGATAGCCAGTGGGGCTTTGGCTGTAAAATGTGAATTTGACATTGAGGCTATGTTGTCTTATAAGGTCGAACAATTGAGGAGGTTCTGCTGAGCCTTGGGATGTGCCATGAGGGGTACCACCAAGAAGGATGAGCTACAGATGGCCTTGAGGGCCTGGTGGTAAGCCCAAGATACTCCAGGGATTGGTGATGGTGAGGTGGAGGAGGAGGACCCCGGGAATAGATTTGGTCCACAGGATTTGCCAGTAGAGGGGGGCCAGCTGGTGGGCCTGGTAATGGCCATTCCGGGAGGAGTTTTTCACCAGAGGAGTTGGAGCAAAACCAAAGGGTCAGGCTGCATGAGTTGGAGGTGTTAAAACTGAAGGCTCATGCAGAGGAGAGCAAGGGAGCTCTTGCGTTGCAGGAGAAGAAGATACTCCTGGCTCATGAGATAAGCATGAGGGGACTGGACATGAAGGGTAGACAACTGGAGCCCAGTTCAAATGGTGGCAGCGCACCGCCAGTGCCGAAGTGCGGTGGAGTAGAGACACTGACAGATGGGGTGGTGAAGGGCATGGTAAATGATATGGAGGGGTTGTCTAGTATGGCCCAAGGGGAGCCTAGGCTCAGGCATTATTTTCCAGGTTTAGGTCACCCAGGGTTGTGGAGCGGGTTCTTTGATTCTCGGGAGCCTGCCCAAGAGCCGAGGCCCTGATCACGGGTCCCGGGGCCTGCAAAGGTCCCAGAGAGGGAAGGAGGACCAGGAGGCACAAGGAGATCCCAGAGTAGTGAGGGAAGGTGGCAGGCAAACCCCTTGTCTCCAAGGAGTGGGAGGAAGACTAAGCAGTACCCCCAGGGATCAGCAGCACCGGCCAGGGAACTCGAGGGGCCGTGGGAAAACCCCCGGGTGGAGGCCTTGTGCCTGGTTGCCACCACAGTAAGGAAGAACACCTAGTGTCAGGAGGGCCCACGGCGTCAGCCATCCGGGGCCCTGCAGTCCTGAATTTTGTAGGTGCCATTCCTAAGTGGCAGGCTCAGACAACCAAGTGGAAGGTTAACAGAGGGTGTTGTCCCCCAAAGGCAACACCGGAGGGACAGTGTCCAGCCCATAGGGCAGGGTCCCATGGAGGTTACCAAGGTAGGCCCCCTTTTAAGCTGACTGGCAGGATTGCTAGTAGCAGTGTCTTGTCCGAAGGATGATCCCAGGTGGGGGTGGGCATCGGACCAGCACCCCTGGAGGGCTCATTCCGGTGGGGAGGGATTCATGGAACAGCATAGGCAACTCAGGAGGTAATGATCACGAGGATTACCGGGGGGTCAGGAAGGTGAGGAACAGGAGAGTGTCCCTGTGGTAGAGGGCCTGCATCCTTGTTCTATCGCCCTAAGCAGGGGAGTCCATCATGGGAATGATTGGTCTACCCTGACTTTTGACTTGGAGGGGGTTTTGTTGGACTTGGCCTTGTTGGCTAAAGTTCACTTAAACTTTTTGCTTTTCCCCTAGACCGTTTGCCTGACAGAGAGCTGTGAAGTTAGATGCTGTAGGTACTTGCCACTGCTAATCAGTGTGCAAGTACAGATGTTCCTTGTATAAATTGTAGTGGTGTTTGGTTGTCTCTTATTGGTATGTTAGCCTTACTAGCAAGATCCCTACGTGATGTGCACTGTGTGCGCCATAGCTAGTACTAAAGAAATGCGCAGAGAGGGAACACAGTTCTTCAGTGTAGGGCCTGCGCGCATTGTGCTAAATTAGCATGTTGTCCTGACAAGTGCTACCACTTGTCAGGCCTTACTTTCCCTTTTGCATACACATGGGGCACCCCTGTAGGACGTCCTGGTTAACCCCTAGGCAGTGTACAGCGTAGGTGAAAGGCAGGACCTGTGCCAGTGTGGGTGCTAGGCCCTGACAGTGGAAAATGCTCCATTTTATTTTCCCTGGTGAAGGGCCATCCTGCCCCTAGGACAGAATGGTGGAGGCTGGGTGTAGTATTGTTGGTCTAGCATCCCAGGAATTGGAAATGGAACAGTGAAGTTTGGTATGTCTGAACTCACAGCGTCATCACGCATCTTTTTGGGTAGATGGTTTTGTCGCTGTGTGTTCAGAAACTGCTGTTTGAGAAAATAACGAGTTTGTGCTTTAGACCTTTTTGCATGTCTCAGCTCAATGTGAATTGCCTGCCTGGATTTGGGAGAGGTGAGAAAGGCTGAGGGAGGTCGTGCCCCAGGGGAGGGGTGGAGACGGCGCCAGGCTACCCTGCATCTGGAGCAGGGAGAAGGAGAGGCTTTGCAAGGTGAAAAGGCCTGTTTCAGAGCCATTAAACAATAGACCCATCTCCCTCTGAGTGATTAAAAATCCAGGCCCCCAGTATCAAAGAGAGGACGGTGACACTGGGGGGGAGATACGCAAGACTGATTTAGGGAGGGATCAGGGACCCCTGAGCACAAGGGAACTTCAAAGACAATGAGGGGTATAACTGGAAGAACTGTAACCCCAAGACTTTGGTTATTGTCATGTTGATGATGTTGTCGAGAACGGTCTCGGTATCGTTCAGAGAAGTGCTGGGAGCGCTTTGAAGACGCCGTGGACTGGTCGAGCCTCTGGCGGCCTTTACCTGTCCGTGATCTGGAAGAAAACGTCTGCCTCAGGTAGCGTTGCTGAATAGGCTGCGGGAGACACTTGACCCTTGCTTCGTGATCTGGGGCTTGTGGGCAGTTTGTAGCTCTTGACTGAGGAGAGACTGAAGGGGCAATGCCGTTGGTCATGCTTCCCCTTCTTCCTGAGCAGGACTTTGCTGTGTCCTGTATGCTGTACCCCAAAGGCCCCAGGTGAGCTGGCTCCCTGTCCGGAAACACAAGAACATAAAAGTTTCCAGGAAGTCTCAAGTGGCGCGTGGTGGGACCGTGTCGTGGCAGCCTGAGACCTCCGAAGGGGTGCCTAAGGTGATCGTGGGCACACGGAGTGAATCAAGACTCTGATGTGCAGGGTGCATGTCTTCGTGCATTACCGGGGTTGGAGCACGTGAGGTAGCACCAGCATTGTGTGGAAGGCTTCATGGGAGGAGTTTGTGCTGAACGTTGGTGGTACGGACCAGTAGCCCCGCAGTAGCTGAACTACCAGCCCTAGCGCGTGTCTTGCCTGTGGTGACAAGGTTCTGGAGTAAGGCCTAGCCACTGCGGCAGGAGAGGAGAGTGGGGTCGCGCCCCCCCGTGGATCATTGCCTGGGGTGGGGTGTCGGCCCGGTTGGACACTCTCTCGGCCTCTCGCTGCTGGCAGCTGGGTGCGCCTGTTGCTTCAGCCCAGATGTCGGTCCGTGCTGGTCTCGGACGGGAAGTACAGGGGCCAAGGCCCAGAGTGGAACTTGGGTGTCATCGTTGAGCCGTGTTGGGGGCAACCGGTCGCACACTTCTAAAAATAGTCGTATAACACTTTGCATATTTGCTGCTAACGAACTATTGAACTATTGAACAACGTCTGACACTAGAAGTACTTAACGAACTCAGGAGTTAGTGCGCTTTTCACTACGTTATGTTTCCCTTGCAGGATACAGGATCATAGCATAGTGCACTGCATTGATTGTTTACTGCCTGGGAAACTGCCTCAATACTTCCGCTACTTAAGAAGTTGAATCTGGACCCAAAGGATCCCAATAACGTTCGGCCGATCTCACGCATCCCCCTGCCATCTAAACTGATGGAGAAAGGCATGAATGCACAATTAAGTTCATTCTTACAAGAGGCACAAATGTTGGATCCAACGCAATACGGGTTCAGAGAGGGACACAGTACTGAGTCCGCTCTCATAAAATCCACAGAGAAAATAGGGCCGCTCTTGACCAAGGAGGCAAAGCTGCAATGATCATGTTGGACCTTTTGACACGGTCCACCATGACTTGCTGCTGGACCGGCTATGGGACTGTTGTATCCATAGCACAGCTTGGGACCTTCTGAAGTCCTTCCTCTCGGACAGAGTTCAAACAGTTTCGCTTGCCGCATTCTGCTCTAAACCTTTCGCTCTGCCCTGCGGAGTGCCGCAGGGGTCCTCGCTTAGCCCCACGCTTTTTAATGTCTATGTTTCCCTGCTGACCCCCCTGATCAGGTCCTTTGGATTTGCTCTGACATGATATGCAGACAACACTCAGATTGTGGTGTCCCTGTGACCTGGGCAAAAGACGGAGACTGCTAACCGATTCTGTGACTGTATGGAAGCAGTGGGTAAATGGATGACCCAAAATTGTTTAAAACTTAATTCTGGTAAGACAGAAGTCATTCTGTTTGGCAATGACCCCAAGTTCTGGTCCCCAAGTTGGTGGCCTGACTCACTGGGGGTGCGTCTGATCCCTACAAGGAAAGTAAAGTACTTGGGTGTCCTGATTGATGATAAACTCAATTTTAAGGTACAGGTCAATGCAGTGGTCTCGGCGACCACATTTGCTCTTAGATCAACGCAAGAAAATCTTGCAGTTTCTACCCAAGGAAAACCAACGCACAGTGGTGACGGCACTAACTATGTCGCGGTTGGACTACTGCAATAGCCTTTACCTAAATATCCAGGAACAATTAATGCATAGACTCCAACTTTTACATAATTCGGCTGCCAGACTGCTCACAGGCACAGCCGAACATGCCTCGATCTCCGGAGAGATCAGAAGACTTCATTGGCTGCCCATAAAGAAACGGGTGCAGTTCAAAGCACTCTGTACAGTTTACAAAGCACTTCATGGCATCGGGCCAGAACATATGAAGCAACAGTTTCGGTGGTATGTCCCCAACAGACCACTTTGGTCTCTGGGAGCAAAACTGGTAACTGTACCTTTCTTTAAAAAGGCCAGTTGGGGAGGTAGGAGTTTCATAGCTGGTGCAGCTGAAGCTTGGAATTCTCTACCACTTCATCTTAGAAACAGTCCTGATCTACTGGTATTCAGGAAAGCCTTACAAACTTGGCCCTTTGGCGCATAACTCCGGGCTCTTTAGCTATATCTCTTTGGGTTGCAAATAGACAGCGCCAGGACACCTTCAGGTAGCAGTTTGCGCTTTAAAAATATTCTTAACTTAACTTAACTGTTTGTATTGAATTGCACTGTGACGCATTAGCTTATTCCTTCCGTGCACAGGGCATGCAGGTGGTGATACGCATTGCATTGTTTCCTATCGTGCTGTACGTAATTGCAGCATGAGGCATTGCTGTATTCCTTCCTTGAACAGGGCATGCTGGTAGCGAACCGAGTTGCATGATTCCTAGGGGCGAACCTGCTGGGAGGTGAAGCAGTATGATCCCACATTTGTTTCCTGTTTAAAAGGCTCCCTCGAGCCATTTGAACTGACAAGCTTGTGGAGAGGCACCTGCGCGCCTGGAGAGGTACTGTGACCCAAGAATACTTTGGCAGCCTGCTCAGCAACCCCATACATTCGAATTGCCTAATCTTTACTGATGACGGATAATAATACAGAAACACTTGTCTAGAGATGGCCAGCACTAATCTGCACCTACCTGGTGAAACACTCGAGAGACTTTGCAAATACACACACTTGGCGAACTGCATTTACCATGATTGCTAGGGGCGAACCTGCTGGGAGGTGAAGCAGTGTGATTTGTTTCGTGCACGGGGCATGCTGGTGGTGATACTTATTATTATTATTATTTTTTTATTTATTTCAAAAGTTTTATATAGCGCTACTGGACCCAAGAGTATCAGAGCGCTTTACAAGGAAAGGCAAAAGTTACAATATGATAAAACATCAAGCTGGGCTAATGGGGCAAAGAAACATAGAGATAAAAGTTGAGATGAAATGGATAATGAAAGTAAGAAGGGAGAGGGGGTGAAGGGAGGGGGAGTAGGTATATGAAGGCATTGCGAGGGGGAGGAAGAGGAGTGCATAAGAGAAGAGAGAGGAGTGAACATGTACAGTGTCAGAAACATTTAGGTACCCCGACACTTGGAACATGTACAGTGTCAGTAACATTAGATACCCCAATACTTGTTGAGAAGAAGTATTTTTAGTTCTTTTTTGAAGAGAGGGTACTTTACGTAATTGCAGCGTGAGGCATTGCTGTATTCCTTTCTTGAACAGGGCATGCTGGTAGCGAACCAAGTTGCATTATCTTGTGTTGACTTAGTACATGATCTTGATGCTACGCCTTGCATTGTTTCACTGCGGTACTGTACAGGAACCCATCGTTAAGTAGTGCAGTATTCCATGTATTTTGCAACGTGTGTGAATCTAGTGATACGACGTACCTAACCTGTTGAGAACAGATAAAAGTCAGCGTAACTGTTAGTTAGGAGCGGCGGTTGGGAATTAGGACCACCCTACCCACCAGAAACAATATGTGGGAGTTGTATCACGTGGTCATTTCATATATCTTTTTATGTAAAGTATACTCGTTTTATACAAACTTGTGTGGAGTCCATTTGTGGTGACATCATTGGGATTGCAGTGGGCTTGGTTGCACATACTGAACACTTGTGCCTTGGAGATAAGCCTGGCTGCTCGTGTCAAGCTACTAAGGGGGTGTCCGTTCTTGGCCTAACGTGGGAGCGGGGGGGGGTCTGGGTCGCGCACTTGAAAACAACGGTGCACGTGGGAACTCCGGCTTCTAACAGTTACTATGACCCAAGCAAAGAGGTATTGGAGGAAAGAACAATGGGAAGAACTGGCAGACCCCCTACAGAATAGGAACATTAAGGAACTTTGGAAGCTGATATTCGCTGGGTCCCATACTATAGATAATCATCTTGAAGCTGTGGTTCAACCAGATGCATGGGTAGCCCACTTGTGCCTTGGAGATAAGCCTGGCTGCTCGTGTCAAGCTACTAAGGGGGTGTCCTTTCTTGGCCTAACGTGGGAGCGGGGGGGGGTCTGGGTCGCGCACTTGAAAACAACGGTGCATGTGGGAACTCCGGCTTCTAACAGTTACTATGACCCAAGCAAAAAGGTATCGGAGGAAAGAACAATGGGAAGAACTGGCAGACCCCCTATAGAATAGGAACATTAAGGAACTTTGGAAGCTGATATTCGCTGGGTCCCATACTATAGATAATCATCTTGAAGCTGTGGTTCAACCAGATGCATGGGAAGCCCATTTTGGAGACTTATATAGGGAATGGCCCAATGACGTATTCCCAAAGAGGATGACAAATTGTATATTAGACTACACAGTACACAAGGGTGGGATTAACAAATTAGGCTCCAATGACATAATCCAGATGAACACCACTCCTCCACCAGCTCAAACAGTACATAAGGCAGGGCTTTGATATAGAGGAAACGGCTCAGGCCTTGAAGTTAATGAAGAGTGCGAAAGCGCCTGGCTCAAATGGCATTCCTGGTAATCTTTATCAGCCACAACCTTCAATCTGTGTTCCCTACCTGAATGCTCTGGGAAATGCCATTGTGAGAAGAAAAGAAATCCCTCCCTCCTGGAAGGGAGCTACTATCCTTCCTATGAGAAGGGGAGGAGGGACGTCCCATCCAACTATAGGCAACAATATTTTTGAAGGGCAGGTCTTAGCCAGGCTTCAATCCTGGATGTTAGATAACAGAATCTTTTCAGACTGTCAAGCCAGGTTTAGGTCCAAGGTTAGTACCTTTGATAACGTTTCCCTCTACAGGATGATCTGCTGGAAGTATGTTACCATAAGGTGGGACATGCTCTATGTCGCCTTCATAGATCAGAGTGCGTCATTTGACTTGGCCCTATCGGGAAGACTTTGGAGGGTACTTGAAACATATGGCATACTCGCTGATCTCCTAAGAAGTTTGAAGATCAGTATAGTGGTTGGCCAGGTGCAGACATGATATTCCGTAATCTGCAGGTATTAGTTCACTAATGCTCATGTTTGTTGACAACAAGCTTCTCCTATCTAGAACTCCATCGGGCTGTTAACCTTTGTTGGACAGCTTTTCAGCTGGTCGATAATCTGTCCTGGGCCCCCCCGGGAAGGAAAAAGCAGGACAATCCTTCCCCAAAGTGCATCTGCCATAGGCAAGAAATATAAGGCCACCTCCAGCTGTGCTGTAACACCCGCTCTAGAAGTCTACAAAGCCACATGGCAGGAGTCACATATGGGGCAGAGCTCTGGGGCTTTGTTGGTGTGTCTTTGCTCATACAAACCAAAAATGAATTAATTTGATCACTGTTCAACCTCACCCAAAACACCCCCTTATGCCCCTATGAATTAATCTCTGATTAAATAGAATTGATCATTTTGTACTCCTAAAACCCTTGACATATTGGGTGCCCCTGTGGTCCACACCGGAATTGGCGCCGTACAGGGAAGTCCTGGCAGAACTAATTAATATTGATAAAAGTGTACATACATCCATGTATCTAGAGACATGTAATCAGCCGCGGCCCTTGGAGGGAGTTCCGTGCCGTGGGGCAAACAGGTGGGGCAGGGGAGGGGCAGGGTGGGGGGTGGTAAACACCAGAATATGGATGATTGCAGGTAAGTAAACAATTAAATTAATAAAACGAATTTCGTAGCATGGCCTGTATCGCATTTTACAGGGCCCCCTCCTGTAAATAAAAAAAAGGCCAGGCCCCAGGGGATAGGGTCCCTGGGCAATAATTGGCCTCAGGAGGCATGGCCCCCCTGCCCCCAAAAAGCTCCAGGTTGGCCAAGCCCGGGGGATGGGGTCCCTGGGGCCAGAAGTGGCCCAGGGAAGGGGGGCCATGCAAGCCCCCTCCTGTAATTAAAAAAAGAGGCCAGGCCCAGGGGATGGGGTCCCTGGGTCATAATTGGCCTCAGGAGGGGCGTCATGTGGCCCCCCTGCCCCCAAAAAGTTCCAGGTTGGCCAGGCCCTGGGGGATTGGGTCCCTGGGGCCAGAAGTGGCCCTTGTAAATAAAAAAAAAACAGAGGCCATACTTTGGGGGATGGGGTTCCCAGGGCCATAATTGGCCTCAGGAGGGGGTCCACGTGGCCCCCCTCCCCAAAAAAGCTCCAGGCTGGCCAGGTACCGGGGGATGGGGTCCCTGGGCCCAGGGAAGGGGAGCCACGTGGCCCCTTTCCCATTAAAAAAATATATATATGCTGAGGCCCTGGGGAATGGGGTCCCCAGGGCCCAAAAATAATTAAGGGAAGGGAGGCCAAAAAGCCCCCCTTTCAAAAAGAAAAGCCGGCGTTGCGGGAGGCCCCACCCCCTCCCTGCACCGTGGTGCAAACACACTTCCTGGTGGGTTTTGGGTTGGGCTTTAAGTTCCATTCATTCCTTAGGGTACCTGGGGACCAACTAGCCCACCAGGTACAACTAGTAAGCCCCACACAGTAGGATTGCTGAGAGGTGGTCCAAGGCCACGCCCCTTTTCACACCACTCTTGGCGCACTGCTGGTGGGGCGATGAGGTCCTCTTGTGTCCTGAGGACCTCGGGACACAAGTCGACTTTATCCCCCGAGCACAAGTTATGTTATGTTAACAAGGTTTTATAAAGCGCGCAGCTACTTATTTTATTTATTTATTTATTTATTTTAAAAGTTTTATATAGCGCTAGCTTGACTCGTAGGTAGCAGAGCACTTTACATACACACTGTGAAAAACAGAAGGCCATTACATTACATAGAGGCCGGCAGTAAGGAAGCAAACCAAAGATAAAAAAATACATCATGGGAAATAAATATGCAGTGTAGCGGAGGGGGAGAGAACAATAAAAAGAAAAAGTTGATTAACATAGTCCGGTCACCAACTATCCTTGAATGTCAAGAGAGAGAGGATTCAACTCGGACATTGAAGTCTAGGTTACTGAGTGTCCCGGCGCTGGGTGAGTGAGGCTAACAAGATGAGGGAGGGGTAATATCCTGGAAGCATAGTGCAAGAATATTGCTGAAACAACCATGTTTTTAGTGCCTTTTTAAAGGGACGCACATCCTGCAGTCGTCTCAGAGCAAGCAATAGATTATTCCATAGTTTAGCCACTTGCAGCCGGAAGGAACGTCCTGCTATTCGGCAGTGCTTCACCACCGGGGTGCAGACTAACGCCAAGGAGACGGAATGAAGAGAGCATTGAGGATGGTAGAATTGAACTCTCTTCCTCAGGTACGGGGCTCCAGAGCCATGCAAGGCCTTGAAGGCCAACACAAGGGCCTTAAACTGGATCCTCTTATGGATACGGAGCCAGTGGACAGAGTTCAAATGAGCAGACACCCGAGTCCTGGGGCCAGGAAACAGGATAGCCCTAGCTGCAGCATTTTGAACTACCTGCAGGGGGGTGAGCAGATACTCTGGCAGGCTGATATATAGAATGTTCACATAGTCCAGCCTAGAACCAATCAAAGCCTGGACCGCAGTTTTTCTATAGGAGATATGAAGTTGTGGCAGAAATTGTTTAAGCATTTTCAAAAAGCCGAAGCACTGACCGGCCTCTGTCTGAACCTGTAGCTTCATATTCAAGGAATTGTCCAGCTTTACACCAAGGTTTTTAACTGACATCACCGAGTTAGCCGGAGGGTGCATATCCTGAGGCCACCAGCTGTGCCACAAGTTATTGGATGGGCAGTCGAAGAAAACGATTTCTGACTTGTCGGAATTACATTGAAGTTGATTCAGCTGGAGCCAGGAAAACACAGCGGACAAACAGGCCTTAATCGCTGCCCCTTAAACTCTGTATCCTTGTCGCATGTAAAGACTAATTGGGTGGTGTCAGCATACAACACTATTTTAGCCCCATGCGAGTCAGCTAGACTTGCCAGTGGAGACATATACAGATGGACTAATGTTGGGCTGAGAACAGAGCCCTGAGGTACTCCCACCTCAAGAGGGGGGATTAGTGCCGAAAAAGGGGGAGCCCTGACAGTATGTTGGCGACCTGACAGAAAAGAGGCAAACCATTTGAGGACCGTCCCTCCAAATCAGACTCCTGGAGTCTCAATAAGACTATGGGGGACGGTATCAGAGGCTCCTGAAAGATCTAACAGTATCAGCATGGCCTTGCCACCCCTGTCCAGAACGTCCTTGGTGGACCGAAATTTCCAGAAGTGCCGTCTCGGTGCTAAAATTTGGACGAAACCCAGATTGACTTTGGTGCAAAATATTGTTTGTCTCAAGAAATGTGGAACTGGCTGAGTAAACATATTTTTCCAATACCTTGGAGAAAGAAGGTAGGAGGGATATGGGCCTATAGTTAGCGGGTGTCTCTGGGTCCAGATTAGGCTTTATCAGGAGGGGAAGTATGTGTGCTTCCTTCCACTTGCCGGGGACACACCCCTGCTGCAGGGAGCTCTTCAAAATCTGATTAACATAGGGGTTGATGGGCATACCTATTGCTGCCAATATAGAAGCCGAAAAAGGGTCAGATGGAGCGCCCGATTTCAGATTCTTCAGAATTCCTAATGAGGTCGCCAGCGGAAGGGAAGGGAACTCCGTGAAGGGAGGGGTACTGAGCCGAGGGGAATGATGGGAGGGTACCCTATCCAAATTGTTAGCCCAATGGGAGGTAGGGAAAGAACTCTGGATCTTTCTGATTTTTTCCGCAAAGAAAGAGGCCATCTACTCAACCCATATTGCTTAGGGGGAGAATGTCCTAGTCATTGCATTGGGGAGGAGAATTCCTTCACTATTTTAAAAAATCTCTTTATTTGTATTCTCGGCTGCCTCTATTCTTGATGAGAAAAAAAAATCTTTTCTCCTTGGGGATAACTTTGTGATGCGACTTAAGTGCTTGATTATAAACTATTTTCTCCGTAATCTCAAAACAATTTCGCCATGCTCTCTCGTGTCTTTTACAGGTACTCCTGCTTTTTTTAAGAGCAGCCGTGAACGAGGGAGCAGAGACTCGTGAGGTATGGGTAGGGCAGGAAGAGAGAGGGGCGACCTCTGCTGCAAGGGGCAGTAGCCAGTTGTCTAGGGCAGTCACATCGTCCTCCATGTTACCACTCACAAAAAGTGGGTAGGAGTCTAGAGCCACCATCACAGCTTCTGGTGTGATACAGTGATACGGTCTGAAACTGCCCATACTGGGCTTGCCCTGGATGTTTGAGGGCGCAGTCTCTCGTGGACTCTGAACTCCAGGAGAAAATGGTCCGACCACATCAATGGGGGGGGGGGAGACTTCTATGTCACATGTGGAGAAAACCTGGTCCAGAATATGGCCCCTTTCATGAGCCAAAGCCTGAAAAAAGTGGTCAGTTTGAAGATGTTCAGAGCTTCTGTTAAGCTGGTACCATCCGGATCATTGATTTTATCCATATGGACATTAAAGTCCCCTAGTTTTAAACAGTGCGCCAAGAGCTGTGTTTGCAGAATGATGTAAAAAGGGGGTGTGACCTTTTAGCACTCTCAGCAATCCATCTATATGGAGCTTACTGGAAGTAACAGGGGGGCTAGTTGGCCCCCAGGGACCCTCCGGAGGAAAGGGGACTTCATCCCCCAACCAAGAGCGTGCCAGGAGGCGCGTTTGCTGAGTGGTGGAGAAAGGGGGTGTGGCCTGCTATGAAAACGTAGCAATCCTGCTGCGTGGGTCTTACTGGAGGCAATAGGAGGGGAGTCGGTCCCAAGGATGTCCTTGGGGGCCAGCTTCCTCTCTTGTTACTGCAAGTGAGTCCCACACTGTCGGATTGCTAAGACGTATTTAGTGGCCACGCCCCCTTTCTCCACCACTCTGCAAATGTGCCTCCTGGCAGACTACGGGATGGGGGATGAAGTCCATATTACTCCTGAGGGACTTTGGGGGCTTAGAAGCCCTCCTGGTACTTCCTGTAAGTTCTACGCAGCAGAATTCCTGAGTGCCTGTCTGAGGCCCAGCACCCTTTATCCACCACTCTGCAAACATGACCACTAGTTAAAGAAGAATTTGCAATCTAATAGGTTTTGCATTTCATTTCGAGAGTTAGAGCTATTGGCGTTGTAAATGTAAAGGTGTTTTACTAATTTTTTGGGTGTAGAGAGGATGTACGTTGTGTGTAGTGGAATTATGTGGTATATTGTGCAGTGAAATTATGTGACTAGAAAGCATGTGATATTTAGTGTATAGGAATTATGTGGAGAAAGATTATGTGCTTTGGAGAGTAATTATGTAGTATTGTAGTCTGTGTTGTGGAGTGGTAACCTCAGGTTTAGTCTTCCTCGTTTCCATTGAAGCCAAACTATAAACCCAATGAGACACAATAAAAAAAGGAACCACTGAGGAGCAATTATGTGACTATTCAGCTGCACCAGTCTGTAGATTTGAACAAAAAAATGCTTGTTTCTAGCTCAAAGGCTCAAACATTCCCAAAAATGCAGCGTCTTGTGTTACAACGTGGTGGAAGGTCCTTTGCAAAACTGGAATGGTCACATTTTACGTATTGCAAAATGTGGGTGTTAAACTGGTACTAATGGTGCACAAACCTCTCTTCTTTCTGTGCCTCTCTTTCCTCTTCATTTCGCTAGCTTCTTTCAGCACCTTTCTTCTTCTTTCTGCACCTAACTGTCTTCTTTCTGCACTTCACTTGCCTCTTTCTCCGCTTCTCTTGCCCCTTTCTGCACCGCACTTGCCTCTTTGAGCACCTCTGTTGATTTTTTCTGCAGATCTCTTGCATCTTTCTGCACCTCCCTTGCCTCTTTCTGCACCTCTCTGGCCTCTCTCTGTACCTCACTTGCTGCTTTCTGCACCTCTCTTGCTTCTTTCAACACCTCTCTTGCTTCTTTCTGCTCTTCTCTTGCCTCTTTGTGCATTTCTCTTGCCTGTTTCTGCAGTTCCCTTGCCTCTTTCTGTACTTCTCTTGCCTCGTTCAGCACCTCACTTGCTTCTTTCTGCACCTCACTCTCTTCCTTCTGCACCTGTCTTGCCTCTTTCTGCACTTCTCTTGCCTATTTCTGCACTTCTCGAGTCTCTTTCTGTACCTGTCTTGCCTCTTTCTGCACTTCAAGTGCCTCTTTCTGCACTTCTTCTGCCTCTTTCTGCACCCCTCTTGTCTCTTTTTGCACCTCTGTTAGTTCTTTCTGCACTGCTCTTGCTTCTTTCTGCACCTCACTTACATATTTCTGCACTTCTCTTGCTTCTTTCTGCACCTCTGTTGCTTCTTCCAGCAATTCTCTGGCCTCTTTCTGCACTTCTCTTGCTTGTTTCTGTACCTCTTTTGTGTCTTTATGCACCTCTGTGGCCTCTTTCTGCACCTCACGTGCTTTTTTCTGTACCCCGCTTGCCTCTTTCAGCACCCCTCTCCCCTTTCTGTACTTTTCCTGCCTGTTTCTGTACCTCTGTTGCTTTGTTCTGCATTTCTCTTGCTCTTTCTGACGCCCTCCTGCCTCCTTCTGTACCTCTCTTGCCTCTTTGTGCACCTCCCCTACCTTTTACTGCACCCCCCTTGCCTCTTTTTGCACCTCTGTTGGTTCTTTCTGCACTGCTCTTGCTTCTTTCTGTACATCACTTGCCTCTTTCTGCACTTCGCTTGCTTATTTATACACCTTTGTTGCTTCTTTCAGCAATACTCTTGCCTCTTTCTGCACTTCTCTTCTTTCTGTACCTCCTTTGCCTCTTTGTGCACCTCTCCTACCTCTTTCTGCACTCCTCATGCCTCTTTTTGCACCTCTGTTGGTTCTTTCTGCACTACTCTTGCTTCTTTCTGTACCTCACTTGCCTCTTTCTGCACTTCTCGTGATTCTTTCTATACCTCTGTTGCTTCTTTCAGCAATTATTTTGCCTCCTTCTGCACTTCTCTTGATTCTTTCTACACCTCTCTTACCTCTTTTTGCTCCCCTCTTGCCTCCTTGTGCATTTCTCTTGCCTGTTTCTGTACTTCCCTTGCCTCTTTCTGTGCCTCTCTTGCCTCTTTCTGTGCCTCTCTTGCCTCTTTCTGTACTTCTTTTGCTTGTTTCTGCACCTCTCTTGTGTCTTTATGCACCTCTGTTGCCTCTTTCTACACCTCATTTGCTTCTTTCTGCACCCCTCTTGCCTCTTTCTGCACCCCTCTTTTCTCTTTCTGCACTTCTCTTCCCTCTTTCTGCACCCCTGTTCCATCTTTTTGCACCTTCCCTACCTGTTTCTTTACCTCTCGTGCCTCTTTCTGTACCTCTGTTGGTTCTTTCTGCACTTCTCTTGCTGTTCCTGCACCCTTTGTGCCTCTTTCAGCACCTCTGTTGCTTCTTTCTGCACTTCTCTTCCTTCTTTCTGCATCCCTCCTGCCTCTTTCTTTACCTCTCTTGCCTCTTTGTGCAACTCTTCTACCTTTTTCTGTACCGCTCTTGCTTCTTTTTACACCTCTGTTGCTTCTTTCTGCCCTGCTCTTGCTTCTTTCTGTACCTCACTTGCCTCGTACTCTACTTCTCTTGCTTCTTTCTATACCTCTGTTGCTTCTTTCAGCAATTCTCTTGCCTTGTTCAACACTTTTCTTTCTTCTTTCTGCATCCCTCCTGCCTCTTTCTGTACCTCTCTTGCCTCCTAATGCACCTCTCCTACCTCTTTCTCCACTCCTCTTTCCTCTTTTTGCACTTATGTTGGTTCATTCTGAACTGCTCTTGCTTCTTTCTGCACCCCTCTTGCCTCTTTCTGCAATCTTTTTTCTCTTTATGCACCTCTCTTGTCTCTTTCTGCACCCCTGTTCCTTCTTTTTGCACATTTCCTGCCTGTTTCTGCACCTCTCTTGCCTCTTTCTGTACCCCTGTTGGTTCTTTCTGCACTTCTCATGATCTTTCTGTGCCCTTCGCACCTCTTTCAGCACCTCTGTTGCTTTCTTTCTGCACTGCTCCCTTCTTGCCTCTTTTAGCACCTCTATTGTTCCTTTCTGTACTTGTCTACCTTCTCTCTGCACCTCTCCTGCCTCTTTTTGTACCTCTCTTGCCTCTGTGTGCACCTCTTCTACCTTTTTCTATACCACTCTTCCTTCTTTTTGCACCTCTGTTGGTTCTTTTTGTACCCCTCCTGCCTCTTTCTGCACCTTTGTTGCCTCTTTCTGCACCTCTCTTGCCTCTTTCTGCACTTCACTTGCTTCTTTCTGCACCCCTCTTGCCTCTTTCTGCACCTCTGACTAAGAGGTGGTTTTAAACCCCCTGCCCTATTATATACTAGGGCCTCACAGGGGAGGTCATGCCAATCACAGGGTTACCCCAACCCATAGTGTACCCATGTGTATGTAGGTGTTTTCACTGTATTCTAAGTGCCTTTTAGCATAGCACTGACTCCGGGCCTGGTTAGTCAGAGTCAGTTACCACCAGTACCAGTCAGAAAAAAGCTGGGGGCACAGGATGACTTTGCAACAAGGCCTCTTTCTGCACCTCTGTTTGTTCTTTCTGCATATCTCTTGTTTCTTTCTGCACCTTTCTTCATCTTTCTGGACTTCTGTTGCCTCTTTCTGCATTTCTCTTGCTTCTTTCTGCACTTTTCTTCCTCTTTTTGCACATGTCCTACCTCTGTAGGCAAGTTAGAAATTAGCATTTAAAAAACCTTTTAAATTCACTGAAAAAACCATAGGTTTCACGGACGTTATAATTAGGGATTAGCATTTAAAAAACCTTAGAAATTCACTGAAAAAACCCATAGGTTTCAGGGACATCATAGTTAGAAATTAGCATTTAAAAAACCTTAGAACTTCTCTAAAAAAAACACAGGTTGAGCTACTATAACTTGCGGCCTCGCAGTGCACTGATGTTGACGTCGCATATTACATCATTTATGACATGATCAGTAACATCACCAATGACATCTCAATGACATCATCACTAACTCTAACAACTGAATTTCTCTGGTTTTGTACTAGTGAAATATCCAACTAACTATAACGTCCCTGAAACCTGTGTTTTTACGGTGAATTTCTAAGGTTTTTTAAATGATAATTTCTAACTATTACGTCTTGAAACCTATGGTTTTTTCAGTGAATTTATATATATAGAGAGCCAATTCTGTTGAAAACATCCAAATAACAGGCACTGACACCGTGGAGATGTGAACCAGAACAAGAACAAAAACCCTGCCGCCTTAAAGGTGGAGTGGAGTAGTGTGGCTCACTGGCTAGAAGTGGCAGACCCTGAAGCAGAGGTCGGCCCGGGACCAGGGTTCAATTCCCGTCGCGGCAGGGTCTTGGGTCAATGTCCGCGGACTCGATAATTCTCGCCTAGTTGCCTAAGCTAACCATGGGTCCCACTCTGCAACTCTGGGCAATAGCTTGCTTAATCTCCACAACAGCCCTATCATCGCCGGGGATGCCTGGCTTCACCTTGGGGGTGCCCAGGAGGGACCATCTCACAGGGAAAGCCAGGACGGGTTCCCCAGCGGTATACAGCGCAAGGACACTGCGTGATGGAGTAACAGTGCGCTTTACAAGTATACATGTACGTATTTACGTAAAGGATCCTATTTATTTACAAAAAGCAACATTAGGTATAGTCAAAGTCACACAAAGTATTTATCTTCTGACTACATCAATATTTAGAGTTTTGATCATTTTTATTTTCATATTTTTTTTTTCACAGGTTCTTATATAAAAAAGAGATTTAATACATACTGACATCCACATACAAATTGATAACATGTAGAGCTAATAACAAAACAAGAGGATCCCATATATCTTAACATTCATAAGGCATTCATGGCCACATTCATATCCCAAACAGCTGTGATTTCATAAAACATTCATTCAAACATTCAGACCACACTGTAAACATTCTATTACATCAATAGAAAACATCAAGTCACAGTATTCAACCAATTATTGACAAGAGTGAACAAGGGGCACAACAGATGATATTTGGGTCATAGATGGTAATGTTGATCCGGCCCGATGGGGAATTAACGCCAACGCGCGTTTCGGTGTTCCGGCCTATTTAGGCCACACCTTCGTCAGGGCGATGAGTGACCAACCAGTATGGAACAGAGACAGCCAACTGTAATAATAAGCAATAATGTATTTTCTTTAAAAAGCTAAACATATCTGAACATTCACACAATTATCTAAACATTCATGTATCTATACATTCTATCAATAAACGTAATAATAAGCAATCGTGTATTTTCATTAGAAAGCTAAACAAATCTGAACATTCACATAACTATCTAAACATTCATATATTTATACATTCTATCAATAGACGTTGGCTTTCATGTACTCAGTGACTTTGAATACACTCAGTTACTTTCAAGAGTTAAGGATTAGGTGCTTTCCTAAGAATAGCAAAAAGGCGGGGAACCACTCAGGGAACACTACAAAACATCCTTCAGCATTCACATCCATTTAAGAAAAACTTTTTTTAATAAAAAGCATTTCCAATCTACATCACTATCTGGTGTAGATGGAAAATAAACAATATCTGTGCACCTAGGTCTGCACCTAACACTGGGGCCCCAGAGTCAGAATCAAAAGAATCCTCGAGTGAGCCCTAATATTGCTTTGCTAGTTCATTTTGTTCTTTAAAAAAAATGAGGAAAGAACTCATGACAAGTTCAGTTGGTACATGGAGCATAGTCACAGCTTACCACATATAAGGTGAAATGGGTTTTCCTAATGGGCAAAGTCCCGGGACCTTGCACTCAATCCGTGGGGAAGTTCAGGATTAGAAGGTGGGCCCAACGGAAATCTTGAACGGGAACTACATAGTCTCCTGCCTGAAGGGAACAAAAAACGAGGATACAATAGATGGCATGGCCCAGGCTTGTCAGTTTACCCAATTAAGATTTGGCCGTAGGAGGCAAATAAGGACACGTTGGCAACGGCAAAATCGAAGGAAGGTGGGAGTATCCAGTTTAATCTGAGGGGTAGTCCACAACAGGCCACTTATGAAATAAGGAAGGAACACATCACTGTTAGTGATCCGATATAGGTCCCAGTAAAGCCGAAAAGCCCTTAGGTCAAACTAATAAGACACAAATAGGTACCTGTGTATTACGGATCTCGGATGACACATGGGAACACACACTTGGTGGTAAAGGAGCTGGACAGGGCTGCAGGGCCGATTCCTGGGGTGTTTCCAATACAGCCTGCACATAAAATGACATCCGGATGACTCGTGGGCCAATAGTTCCACGTTGTCTATATGCGCCGATGAGTTCCAATAGCTACCTGGCGTCTAAAACAATGGGACAGAAAACACAATAACTACCGGTCCGTTCAATGAAAGACTGGACCGATATACGGCCAGTTGCTATCTACTGGGGGCGGGTACTCACCATAAAACCCGACGGTCCGCGGGACTGGGAACCTTCGTAGGCAGGGTCTCATCAGCAATTGGTGCCATCCTACCGGGTCTCTATTTAAGGGGGCTCAAGGGGCTGCGTTGTCCTAGGTAATAGATTTCACCTGCAACAATTGTAGAACTAAAGAAGGGCACCCGCAGTCAGTCCTCAGGGCTCTTGAATGGGGCGGCCATCTTAGAGAGGAGCTAGTAAAATAGGATCTCCTCCTATGCGCTTGTAAACAGTCCTTCTTAGTTAACCTGAGGAGTGCCATAGCATGACTAACAGTGTTTGGTATTCTTTGGAAAAGCCCAGATATATATATATATCTCTAAAAATTGGCATGTTATCTTTTTCATAACATTCTGTCTCCCAGGGTAGATAGTAAGCAGAAAAGTCCCTATGTGGTCATCTGATCAAACCCATGGTCGAGGCATGTCTCCCGGCGTCTATGGGTGTAGCCAGGTTGGTAGAACCCTTTGAATAATACACAGCATGAGTCACTCTGCAACGGCCATATCAGCCAATACTGACCAATCGCGGATGAAACAAGATAGATGATGCCTCAAACAAACCAGACAGCAATAAGGTGATCTGGAATTCCGATGCAAAGTCACATCAGGGCAACAAGCGTTCATAGTCTAACAAAGAAGACCCAAATGGATTAACAGAATAGATGTATGTATCTTAGGGGAAAAGAAAGGGTAACACGTCAATTGTCCCCAGGGGTGACCGTTTAGTGGATTCCTCCCAATAACATACTCATGAGATGGAGGGAGGTAGTTGTAATTCAGATAATAGCACTCGGCCATGGGCATTCCTCATTAAGGCCCTTCTTGACAGAGTTCAATAGAAAGATCCAAAAGACCTCCCTCTTTTTGCGGAGGGCGGTAGGGTCCACTCCTGGTTTGGCTTGGATTTTCTCCAGGATGAACCATTTAAGTTCATTCTCCTGGTGATTCTTGTCCAGCCAATGGGTTACCAGGGGGGTGTTACGTCTTTTGTTCTTGATGTTAGATCGGTGCTCGCCTATTCTTAGGCGGCACTCTCTCCCGGTTTCACCCACATAGGGTAGTTCGCATGGGCAGAGGATAACGTACACCACATTGTCCGTCCGGCAATTGGTTAACCTCTTATTGCGTGCTACAGAAATAGTCCGTTCAGAAGTTTGAATCGTGTCCCCAATGATGGCATGTGGGCACGCTTGACAATGTCCGCATCTATGATTCCCAAAAATGGCAATACTTCCATCAATGGCCTTTTGGTTAGAGCTGAGATCATCTGCCAACCTGCCTCTCACAAGGTGGTTTCTGAGATTCCGATTTCTCTTAAAGGCAAATATGGGCTTTGGTAGGCGGGGTTGGTCATCTTGTAAATTAAGGAGGTGCCAATTTGAATTCACCGCCTGTCTCAGTTTGTGGTTCAAATTAGAATGCCTTGTAATGCAGACTAATTGATCGGTGGTCTCAATTTCCTTCGGTGTGAACATCTGGTCCCGATTACAGTATCTTGCGCGCTTGAAAGCCTCTTTGATTATTCTGGGGGGGTACCCTCGATGTTTTAGTTTATCCTTCAGAATGTCAGATTGTGTGAGGAAGTCTCTGGTATCGGTACAATTCCTCCTGATTCTGAGGAACTGGCTGTAGGGGATACTGTCTTGTTGGCAGCGGGGGTGGAAGCTGCTGTACTGCAGCAGCGTGTTCCTTGCTGTGGGCTTCGTATATAAGGAAAACCTGAGTTCTTGATTCTGGTGTTCCACCCAGATGTCTAGGAATTTGATCTTTGTATTGCTCACATGAGAGGTGAACCTGAGATTGGTGTCGGCTGCATTTAGCCATAACAGGAATTCATTCAATGACCCTTGGTCCCCCTTCCATATGTAAAAAATGTCATCGATGAATCGTGACCATCCTTTAACATTTTCATGGGGCCATTTCATTGTATATGTGTCGTTTTTCGAATTCTCCTACATATAGGCAGGCCACGCTGGGGGCACAACTAGCCCCCATGCTGACTCCTCGTACCTGCCTGTATAGGGTGTTATTGAATTCGAAATAGTTTTCCTGTAAGACTACATTCAGGCATTCAAGTAAGAAGGGTGCATTGCCTAACTCTGGTCTGGAAGCCAGAACATTCTCAAGGGCTTCAAAGGCTCCTTTCTGGGGGATATTGGAATATAAGGATTCCACATCCAATGTTACCAATAGTTCTCGATCGTCATAATAGGGCGTCCCCTCAATCTTTCCAATAAAGTGACCCGTATCCTTAACAAAGGACTCCAATTCACCCACCAGCGGTTTAAGAAACCGGTCCAAATATTTGGACAGGAGCTCGGTGGCTGCCCCTATCGTGGACACAATGGGTCTGAGCGGGGGCTCCATACTGCTTTTATGAGTTTTAGGAACTCCATAAATAATGGGTATCCTTGTAAAACTCGGGGTCAAATACTCAGCCTCTTGTTCACAGATTTGGCCCGTTTCTACTGCTTTTTCCACTAAGGTCAGGATCCGCTGTTTTAAAGCCCTCTCGGGATTGCGCGCAATCCTAAGGTAGTGGTCAGAGGAAGAAAGAAGGGAATTCATCTTTTCAGTGTAGTCGATGGTATTAAAAATGACAATTCCTCCCCCTTTGTCACATGGTTTTATAGTGAGACTCCTATCGTCCTTGAGTTTTTGCAAGGTATTTTCTTCCAATTTAGATAGGTTAGGAGGGGGAACAGGTACAAATTTTATCATTTTGTCAACCTTCCTTACAACAGCTTTTTCAAAAATGTCAACTTCACCACCCACCATCTCTATGGTGGGGGTAAAGGTAGAGGGAGGTTTAAGTCCAGACCTATTGTTCAGGTCAGGATTCGAGACGTTAGCAAGGAAGAATTTTTTTTAATGAATTTTCCTGAAAAACAGGTGTAAATCCTTCATGAATTCAAACTTGTTGAAATGGGCCGCAGGCATGAAAGAAAGACCTCGGGGAAGGTGGGTAATCGAGTTAGAATCAAGTTCTTTGAGGGACAAATTGAAGACAGGTATGCCCCTTACGTTTTCCAGTACTGTTGATGGCGAGTTTGCACGTACATTTGGGGTTGTCCCTGACCCGGACGAAAGTTCCTTTGCTGGGATGTCCGCGTCCTGGCACGGGAGTTCCCCCGACGGTTCCCCAAAAAACGATTCTGGGGGTGTTTCTCTCAAATGTTCCTTGTCTATTCTGGGGGTTAGGGTTATATCCCTGATCAAAGTTGGAATTATGCTCATCATACCCGTCCCCCTCCGAATCAGTGGTGTCGGAGAAGGTGGTGATCTTTTTATTACCCCCACCTCGGGTTTTGGTTGCGTTGGTTGGTGTCATCGGAATTAGTATAAAATCCTGTGGCAAGATAGGGATATGCCCGCTCTTGCAAGAACAGGCGAATGTCCTTTCGTAGTTTTTCGGTTTTTCTTTTTAAAAGGTATTCCGAAAAAGAGTCCAATTCAATGTGGATCTCCTCTAGTTTTAGTTTAGCTAGATCTACCGCATTACCATCCTTAAGTTTCTGCTCTAGCTCTTGTATCTCTTTATTAAGAGCGGCAATGACTTCACGGGCTGTTTCCACGATGAGCATCATCCAGTCCCTGGAGCAGCGGTTGGAAATAAGCGCCCACCGCTCCAGGAACTTACTGATCTCAACGAAGAGGCCTGGTATGTTACGAACTCTATGTCCGATAGGCATGGTTCCCGCCCTGAGATAGTCCAAAATAAATTGGGCATGAAGTTCGGTCCGTTTGGACTTTTTTTTAAGGTTTAGTAATTTCATCCATTCCCCATCAATTCCTTTAGTTAAAGTGAATTGGGGGTTTTCATTGGATGAGCTGCCAATCATTTTCGCGAAATCATCATCCGTAAAACCAAAAGTCTTGATACTCTCCATTTTAGAAAGAAGGATAAGGTGTATCAAGACAAATAGAACTAGCAAAAAATGCCCTAGGGTCGCAAAATTTCAGATAGGGCCCAAGCAAATGTTCGAGCTAAAACTCAAGAAAGCAATTGCATTTTAGTATATACTTACAGTCATGGGTTATTCATTCAACATCACACATACATCTCTGGCGTCCCCGTGGCCCACACAACACCCCCACAGCACAGGGCTGTGAAGAAACAACAAAATAGAAGGGGGTTCCCCAGTGGGTCTCGATATCTCGGCAGGTATAGGGAAGATAAGTACCAGAACAAGAACAAAAACCCTGCCGCCTTAATGAGACATGGTCCCGTTAAAGGATCCTATTTATTTTCAAAAAGCAACATTAGGTATAGTCAAAGTCACACGAAGTATTTATCTGCTGACTACATCAATATTTAGAGTTTTGATAATTTTTATTTTCATAGTTATTTTTTTCACAGGTTCTTATATAAAAAAGAGATGTGACACTGGAATTTATTATTCCACACAAAAGCCTTGACGCTTTTTGGCGGCGGACCGCCTTGCTCACAACACAATAATATATATATATATATATATATATATATATATATATATATATATATATATATATATATATATATATATATATATATATGTGAACAAGAAGGCAAGCCCTTCGAAACGCGTCGAGTTGAAGCATAATTGAATAAACACGCTTTATGGAATTAAGTGGTATGGACATTGGTTTTTGTGCCTGAGAAGAAAGAACCGAATACAAATGATATCGATAATCTGGTACATACATACATATATCCCAAAAATTCTGTTTTGGACGAATTTAGATAACTTTGTATCCAAAGTTGAGGAAAGATAGGGTTTATACAGTCTACAGATACAAAGTATTCAACTGTGATATCTCGTTTTACCTACAATGTTATAAATGTCAACACTCTAATTAATTTCTAGACAGTTAGTTATTGCTAAATCAGGTATTTTACATTGATTTGTTTTAAGACACATAACTGCTATACAAGCCTAGTATGTTGTTTATGTCCATACACAGCCCTCACATGTGATTTTAATTGACCTATCACTGGCACTTTAAAAGGGCCAACCATGCACTTGAACACTGTCATGTGAACAAGGCTCTTGGAGCCGAAACGTCATGAGACTACCCTGCACTAGAAAATAAACAACAAACTCACTTAATTGGTCCGTGTCCGTGTACTTTGTATCCTGGCTGGTGTGATTCCAGAGCATGAGACAAGGGACGGAGTGTTGGATATATAGCCGTGTTATTTCCGAACCGGCTTATACACTGGACTCTTCTCAGCAAACGGACGACGCCCCAATCGGATTGCCTCCTTGGACTGGTTCTTGGGAATTTGTGACTCCGGAAGGAGTAGGGCGCCTGACCCCCACCAACCGGAAGGACTTACGAAGAGCGGAGAGACTGGTCGGAGCTAGCGCCGCTCGTGTAGCGGACCGGGTGATTGAAGGACCGGTATAGCAGACGCCTGATCAAGTAAGCTCTAAAGAATTTGGTGGGTGAGAAGTCTAGTGAACTGGCAGACTCTTGATACCGGTTATTTATCGGGTTTTCGAGGACGCCTGGTGGATTGATACTAGCATTGCAGGGATGTCTGGTGACAATGTTCGGGACCGGGAGACATTAGCAGCCACAATGTTTTCCGATGAGACCCCCCTCCCCGCTGACATCGGTGGGAGGCATAACAATGACGCCAGTGGTGGCAGCTCGTCAGTGATTAGGGACCTATTTAAAACTCTAGAGAAAAAGTCCCGCCAAGAACAATCAAAGTGGTGGGAATCTAAATCCTTGCAGCGGTATATTGAAGTAAATCGCATACCACGAGGACTGCGAATTCTTACCGCCCTCACATACGAGGACCCAAACCCTGATCTCATGAGGGAGTGGGCGGAGTGTAACCTCGAGGCATCACATCGACAAGTACAAATTCTGATAAAATATGCAGATATCGATAGGACCAAATTACTGGGTGAAATAGCAGCAATCCAAGAAGAACTGGAAACTTTGGGGAAGGAAGAGGAAAGAACAAAACTAGCTAAAGCAATGAATGAGCGCCTCAAGAAAGAGGAAGCGAAAATTGTTGAAAGGAAAGCATACAAATTTCAAAGGGACCGTAGCGATTATGAACTGGGACAAATATTTACGTTCTCACGCAAATACGATGCCCTTGGCAGAGGCGTAGTGAAACCTCAAACCAAAGTAAAAAATGTTCGACAGAAACAGGGGCAAAATGTGCAAACTGACTCCTCTAATTCCACTCTTAGTTCTGACCAAGAAGTAGGATCGGATTCTGACCGCCGCAGACAGGAACAGGCGAAGGAATGCCCAAATCCTCCCCGGGCCAAGAGATTACTTTTTTATGCCAGGAGAGATTGAAAACCCTGAGGCCCCGCATACAGCCTGGACAGGGAAACAGCGGGCAAATTACCGGCGGTGCCAGAGGCACAGGGCAGCCAAGAGGAGGGTATCAAAAGAGAAGAAAGGGTGGAAGGGGACAGGGTTCTGTCACCCCACAGGAATAAAAGGAGCTAGTAATCGCACGATTGTAAATCTAACACCACTCAAATTAACAACAAAGGAAGAAGAAATTCTAAAATTGGGACTTACTTTTGCCGCACCCTGTGATTTCAACTATCCTGCAACACGATGTGATATCTACAAAGCAGTAAGAAAGTTAAAACATCGAAAATTCTATGCGTTAAAAGAAAAAACAAAAATCACTCCTACACAATTAACTGTCGCTAACAGCGATATAATCAATGTATCTCAGGGCACATGAACAATCACCGAGCTTTGGGAAACTGATGGGGCAGGTTATGAGGAGTCAAACATGATAACAAATGAAGTCAACGAAATTGACCAATGGGGGGATAGAGTATCATCAAACACCCAATTCAGGCCACCCTCGACATTTTACCCTATTTTACCACGAGACAACATTGATATATTGAAGTATCTCCATAAATGAATCCAGGATACAAGAAGGTGTATTAAGTGAAGTTTAATCCAGGAATAAAGATCCCATCCACATACAATGCCAGCAGACATCAACTGACTGAAATTAGAACATTGCCATGTCAACATAAATTGACATAGTTAGTGACATCCTTAGATTCTATTAAAGCTGCAGTGTTAATTATTACACATCTCCTTCCCTCCAAAATTAATAAAATAAGTTGTACAACATACATGAAATTATCCAGATTCATAAACTATACAAAATCAGTAAGATAAGAAGGCCTTCTGGACACACGTGTAGATGACTTAATATTTTCAGAATTAATTGCTTTATCATTAACTAATCTCTTTTCCTTGGAATCCAAACTCTCACCACTTTGCAATTTCCTTCTAACAACGACAACTCTATTTAGATTCCAAATGCGATGATCTTGAGTTTGCACTGCATTGTTAAGAATTTTGATCACTTTGATAGGCTTCATAAACTTTGTTTCTGAACTACTCACCATGCCAGGACGTTTGACCATAATCATATCACCAACACAGACAACAGTTTTTTTAACACTGTTTTTAACATCAAAATATGCTTTTCTACGTTCAGCTTTATCCATCTCATTTTTAACAATGTCATCTTTGTTGCACACACATTCTTTACCCTTCAACATTTCATACTTATTAACCCAAAAAGGTTCCACGTGTGTGTTAGGGATTCTCCCACGAAACAACAAAAATGGAGTCTTTCCAGTTGTCGCATGAGGAGTATATCGGTATTCTTCTATCTTTTCCAAAACACATTTTTTCCAATCAGATGACAAGTTTTTTGCTAAACTAATAGTGTCTTTGATCACTTTGTTGAATCTCTCGACCATACCATTGGCCTCAGGGTGGTAAAGAGAACAGGTCTTATGCGTAATACCCTTAGAAGATAAATAGTGTGCCATCTCCTTGGAAACAAATTGTACACCATTATCTGATAATATAGTTGCAGGAAAACCTTCTTTATAAAAGAACTCACCCAAACATTGAATAATCTTACTTGAATCAATTCCTGACAAAAAAAAAATCTCTGGCCATCTTGAGTACATATCAATGACCACTAGTATAAAAACCTGAGAATCCCTATGTTGTATAGGACCCACTAAATCCAGAGCTATGTCCTGCCAAGGACCATTAGGTCTTTTTCTTAAAAACATGGGTTGCGTGTGCGTATTATAAGACTTGTCGCTAACATTACAGTGTATACACTCTCTAATTACTCTTTCAACCATTCTATCCATGCCTGGCCACCAATAAGACATGCGAAGCCTCTCTTTGCTTTTGGATAAACCTGAATGAGCAACATGAACTAAATCTATCAAATCTTTCCTGAGACTAGATGGAGGAATCAACCTTGTCCCTCAAAACAACAAATCATTATCAACAGATAATTCACTGCGTACCGTCCAAAAAGGCTTAGTCGAAGCAGAACCTTCCTTGCTATTAGCCCAACCATTTTTCATCAAAGACATAACTTCACATAAAGTATTATCTTTTCTCAATTCCTCTGACCATTTCTTCTCTGATAAAAATTTGTAATCCACAGCACAAACCAATTCATCATCTAATTCCAAATGATCATCATCTCTCAAATCACTTTTAGAAACTAGGCGTGAAAGAACATCTGTTATACCATTATCAATGCCCGGAATGTATTGAATACCAAAGCTATATTCTTGTAAGCCAATAACCCACTTTGATATTCTCCCAGACACCAGATCCATCCCTTTCTTACTAAAAATTTCCACTAAGGGTTTATGATCAGTATGGACATCAAAAACCAGACCCCAAAGAAATTTCTTCAGTTTTCTCACCGCCCAAAACACAGCCAAAGCTTCCCTTTCTACAACAGAATAACGAGTTTCTGCGTCTCTCAAACTCCTAGATAAAAACATTATGGTTTGCATGCCATCAGGACCATTTTGCTTCAATACAGCACCTAACACTTTTTCACTTGCGTCAGTAATTAAAATGGACTTGATCTTAGGGTTGAAGCTTTTTAATACAGGAGCATTGTTTAACCTTCGTTTAATTTCAATGAACTCATTTTCACATTGATCGGACCAATGAAATTCCACACCTTTCCTCAACAAACACCTCATGTTTACTGTTAATTCAGCAAAACCTTTGACAAATTTTGCATAATATTCAATCATGCCTAAAAGCTTCATGAGTTCAGTTTTATTTTCTGGTGCCACCATATTGTTTATAGTGTCCACCAATTCAGATTTTGGTTTCACTCCTTCACCAGAAATGTTATGTCCTAAGTAGTTTATAGAGTCGGATCTGAATTTACATTTGCTTGCTTTTACGGTGAGATTGTGTTTGCTGAATCTTTCTAAAACCATTTTTAACGTCATATCGTGATCAGTTACATTTTCTGCAAAGATTAATACATCATCTTGATATATACAAACACCAGGAACATCTTTTAAAACTTTTTCCATTACCCGTTGAAACACAGAGAAAGCAGACACTAACCCAAATGGCATCCTCTTGAATCTATATGTGCCAAAAGGTGTAATAAAGGACGTAAAATCTCTGCAAGACTCCTCTAATTCAATCTGGTGATATGCAGAGGTAAGATCGATTGTACTAAATACTTTGGCATTCCCTAACAATACCAACAACTCTGCAATATTAGGTAGAGGATATCTGTCAACAATTATACATTTGTTGAGTTGCCTGAGGTCAATGCATAAACGCAAATCGCCATTAGGTTTTCGCGCTGCGACGACTGGAGCCATCCATTCACAACCCTCTATTTCTTCAATTATGCCATTTTCAATAAGTTTTTCAATTTCTTTTTTCATATCTTCTTTTACTGCTAAAGGAACACTCCGGACTTTACAACTCACATGAATGGAATCATTCTTTACTCGTATTCTATGTTGATAACCTTTAAGACAGCCTAGAGTTTCTTTAAACACATTAGGAAAATTCATTTTTAGTTCACTTGAAATTTTGTCTTCTGTTGGCTTCCTTTCGATTGATTTTTCTTTCCCATTTATAACACTAAGAATGTTATCTTTCAATTGTATGCAAGGACTAGCATTAGGGTCTAAATATACTCCTAAATCACCCTGATGTATCCAGCTGATAATACTATCTCCCTTCTTTGAGACATATATTTTACCAGACACAAGTCTAGATTTATATTCTATAAGACCTAAAAAATAACCATGTAATTTTATTGGTTTCTTATCATACCCTAAAGGAATGATGTCAGGTTTTAAAAGAGATATCTTACCTTTCAATTTCTTAGTGAAAAACTCATCAGAAACAATCGTGATTTTTGCACCAGAGTCAAATAATACTTTGTTTTTTTCACCCTCAACTGATATTTCATCAATGGGATCATGTCTTTTACGCGGGATTACCCCACCATCGCCAATAGCTTGAACCACTTCAATGTCACAATCAGATCCTGAAGAAGTTCTCTCAAAAATTTCTACCTCTTTTACCTTAGATCTAATTTTTGTTTTACCCAAAGCAGTGATATGACCTTTCAACTTGCATTTAGAACAGGTTTGTTTGAGGGCTGGACATTTTTTTCATTGGCAAGATGACCAGGTTTTCCACATCTAAAACATTTAAGTTCAGATCCACTCTTTTTAGGATCTGGTCTAGCAGCATCCTTAACATATTTATCACTTTTAGACCTTACTATTTGAACCTTATTCTCTTTTTCAGTGCTTTTTTTGAATTATAGCCACACATTTAAGAGAATGCTCAATACGCTTGGCAACAGTTAATACTTCATCAAGTGAAGGGTCATCTTTTAGCCATAACTCATCTCGAACTTTTTCTATTCCACAACCAAACATAAATTGATCACGAATACGTTCATCAATTAAAGCCCCAAATTTGCAAGAAGATGCAAGTTTTCTTAAGCGAGTTACATAGGATTCAATAGTTTCTTCCTCATTTTGCATGCATTTGGTGAATTGGTACCTTTCAAGGATAGTACTAACCTTGGGTAAGAAGTGTAAGTCCAATTTCCTTATACTAATTTCATATTCATTTAAGCCATTTGCTTCTGAAGGAGGAAGGTCAGGCAAATCATCGAAAATATCCTGGCCTTCAGATCCTAAACAATGAAGTAATAAAGAGCATTTTCTCTCAGCACTGAGAGAAGTCCCACAAACTTTGGCATATCGTTCAAAGACTACTTTCCATTTTTTCCATCTGATTGGAGGTTCACCAGGACAAGACAAAATAAATGGTGCAGCTGTAACGTTTTGTATTTTCTTACCTTCTGAAAATAGTGAATAAACAAGAGATCAAAATAAGGTTAAATAAGTATTTAAATGATAATGAATACTATAAACCTGTGGGAAAAATACAGGAAATACAATAACCAATCAGGATACCCAAACCAGGAAATGAGTATGAACCAATCAAAATCGTTCTTTAAAAATTCCTCTGAAATGGATTTGATTGAAGACACAAACAGGACCCACTTGACTGAAGGAGTGAAGACTGCAATGTAGAAAGAAATTCTTTTTGAAAAGTTTATTTCATGTAAAAGTGTTGTTGAGTTTAAATACGTGATGATTGCTTCTTTTAAGCCTGGCTGCACGTGATAATTGTTCCCGTCAAGCTTGGTTGCAGAGCGACCAAATGCGCGATAATTTTTTCCTTCAAGTCTGGCTGCACACGCTCTTGTCACTCGGTAAATTGTTTATTTTGAAAATAAAAGACGTGACGTGAGGTCTCTTCAAGCTTGGTTGCACACGCTCTTTATATTCTGAAGCTTGTTTACATATTTAGAGAAATGTGACGCGATGACAGCCTCTCAACGCTTTGCCGGTCGTGCTCGTGCTCAAAGTTTATTTACATTCAAAAAGAGAAAGAGAGAGCACGCGAGCGAAGACTGAAATCAAGACGCTTGTTTAAACAGAGGCTACGCTCCTGTTCAATATTTGTTTATATTCCTTTTGAGAGAGCGAGCGATGACAGATACCATTGGGCTGCTCGCGCCTAAAGCTTGTTTATATTCAATTAGAGAGCACGCGATGACAGATATTATTGGGCTGCTCGCGCTCAACTAGTTTGTGTATTTTTTAATTAAAGATGCTATGATTTGTTCTGTTGATTGCACGGGCTAACTCCAATCGGTATACAATGTTAACTCACTGTCATTTAGCCCACAATTATGTCCAAAAGCTTGCACCTGGTATATATGAAATAAAAACACGAGATGTCTTCGCAGCATGCAATATTAATCAGGCTGCGTGAAGGTTTCAAACGTTTGCTTGGAGATAAAGTCAAAAATAAATAAGCTTAGCGCAAGGACTGGGTAAATGAAGTGCTTGAGTAGTTACTACTGTCACTGTCATTATTCAAATGACAGAGAATGCAGGCAGATATTTTCAAGCTTGATATAGGTGAAGTGGTAAAAATATATAGTTTCTACTCACAAAGATTACAGTCAAGGTTGTTGATGTTGAAATCTTGATATTGATGTAATCAAGAGATGATGGTATCTAATGCTGGTTGCCAGTTAAGAAAGGATTAAGTTCTTCAGTTGGCTCTCCTCGCAAAACAGATGTTGGGATCTTTTCATAAAATATCCATGTATTTCTTTTAAAGCTTCCAATGCCGACTACGCCAGTGAAGTATCTCCATAAATGAATCCAGGATACAAGAAGGTGTATTAAGTGAAGTTTAATCCAGGAATAAAGATCCCATCCACATACAATGCCAGCAGACATCAACTGACTGAAATTAGAACATTGCCATGTCAACATAAATTGACATAGTTAGTGACATCCTTAGATTCTATTAAAGCTGCAGTGTTAATTATTACATATATTTCATGAAAATGTGGTTGGGGATTTGAAAGAACTTCTAAAAAATACTGGGAAAACAAAAAGAAAATATGATGGATGATCACAACAATACACAGCCCTTACTACCAGACTATCCAAGGATAAGAATATTATAGTGAGGAGCAGTGATAAGGGCGGAAATGTAGTCCTGATCACTAAGGCAGAATATGACAAAGAAGCATACACTCAGCTTAACGATCGATCTTGCTATGAACGTATACAGGCCAATGTATTGACATCAATCAAAATTGAATACCATCAGAAACTATCCAAATGGAAAGCATCTAAGCTACTCAGCGAAGCTGAATTCAATTATTTGAAAATAGACAATCCCATCACGCCCATATTATACTTTATCCCCAAAGTGCACAAAGATCCCCTACATCCACCGGGCAGGCCCATCATTTCGGCCAGTGGCAGTCTTCTTGAGCGCACTTCTGTTTATATTGATTATTTTTTACAGGGGTATGTGCACAAATTAGGATCATACATACGAGACACTGGGGATTTTTTAACAAAAATAAGAGACGTGGAATGGGTCAAAGGTGATTGGCTTATAGCATTGGATGTATCATCCCTGTATACTAGCATTGCACATAGTGATGGCATCAGAGCAGTCGAACATTATTTATCAAAAAGGGGTCTTGAATTTAAAGATCATAATGTAATGCTTCTGAAAATGTTGCAATTTTGTCTTTACAACAATGTGTTTTTATTTAACCAACAACTTTATCGCTAATTACAGGGAGTGGCAATGGGGGCCAGCTCTCCCCTAGCTTCGCATGTCTGCACATGGGGGCTTGGGAGGAGCTGGTCCTGGGCCAGGAATACCAACACAATATTCGCAATAACTTAGTTGCTTGGTATCGTTTCATTGACGATTTGATTGTTATTTGGAGGGGAAGCGAAGAAGAAGCATTAAAATTCATTAATGATAATGAATTGAACTTAAGATTTACTGCTACCCTTAGTCAGGACACCATAACGTTTTTGGATACTGAACTGTATATAAGTGATGGGCATCTAGAATCTAGAATTTTCCGAAAATCCACTGCTGGAAACAGCATACTACATGCTGCGAGTGCACACCCTGCACACTTGGTATCTAGCATCCACTATGGGGAGATGCTACGACTACGGCGAGTGTGCAGCAACCCAACTGACCTAGAGAGGGCACAGGAGGAAAGCAAAATACGTTTCCTGGAAAGAGGATATTCAAGCCAGTTGATATATAAAGCCAAAGAGAAATCTATGCTACTACCTAGGGAGGACCTTCTGATTAAGAAAACAGATCAGCAGGCAATGGCTAGAATGGAGACGGGAGGTAGGAAAAAGGAGGAAAGTACTAATTTCCGGGTAATTACTGGATATAGCAGACAACATCAGCAAATCTATAGAATCATGAACAAGCATTGGTCTTTGGTAACCAATGGCGCCACTATAGGTACTACCCTTCCCAAAAGAGTGTCTTTAACTTACAGTAGGCACCCTCCTTACGAGATCATTTGGTGGAAACCAATCCAGAACCCTATGTCAAATCCGCTTGGTGGCAAGAACATAAGGGCTTTTATCGGTGTAAAACCTGTAAGGCCTGCCTCCACGGAGAAAACACTAAAACCTACAGGGACGGGTTCACTGACTTGCAACATCCCATCACGCAGGTATTAACCTGCAAGACAGAATTTGCGGTGTATATTCTGCAATGCCCCTGCTTATTAAGATACGTGGGCAGCACCAATCATGCTGTTTACAAACGTATCCTCCAGCATTTACGTGCAATCACCAATGGCGACAACACGTATCCGGTGGCTCGTCATTTCAGGGAATTCCACCAAAGCAACAACGCTACCCTGAAATATTGGGTGATTGATTCAGTTAATGCTAGTAGAAGAGGAGGTGACAGAGAGGCCAAATTAAGGAAGCTGGAAACTAAATACATCTTGTTGCTTAATACTAAGACTCCTGGGGACCTCAATGTGACCGAGGATCTGTATACATGTTTACCATAAGAGTCTTTTAACCATTACAGAATATATGATGTCTCCCTTCTGTAAGCCCCATGAGTGACCAGCCTGACTCGTGCAGCATTGGTCGCTCCCCCAGGCTCCCTGAACACTGGGTATCGTAGCGCTAGCATTGAAATTACACCCATCAGCATTTGTGCTCTGCATTTCTGTGACGCTAATTTCCATTACTCTTGCCCACATCACGCGAGTGACTTTTATTCATTTTATTCCTGTTGCGCGACTTAAAAGTAAATTGCCTGCTGCGCTTGTGACAATTGTTGGCTCTGCCCGCTTGTATGATTAGCTGTGCCTCTGCCCACATTTACGTTTTAATTCCCTGATTGCCGATCTCGTCGTGTTGTGTATTGAACTTCCGGCCATTTTGTTTGTTGTTGTGCCTGCCAGCCCGCCCCTCCACCTTGATCACACCTCCCTGCGGCCCCTTCCTCGCGCCGCCCCCTCCTCCATCCATTTATGACTGGTGCCCCAACGTGCAGCGTCCACGCGCTGCGGCCGCGCCGAAGGTGCGCCAAAGGTAAGCCCGTCTACACCCGTCTGCGCCAAGACCGCGCCCAGCGCCAGACCCCCTGGCCCCCACACCACCCACCCCACCCGCATTACATACGACGCCTCCACCCTCTTAGCCCTAAACCCCGGCCGACTCCCCAACTGCGCCCAAGCCGCACCTGGACACACCCATGGACCCTTCACATGCTACTCCTGCAAGTATGACGGCACCAAGACCAACTCCTCATCCACGAACACCAAACAGAGATCTGACACCAACCACCTAAAATGCATCCTGCTCAACACCCGCTCGGTCCACAGACACGCCATCGACCTTTGGAATCTACTAGACACCATCTCTCCGGACGTCGCCTTCCTAACAGAAACATGGATGAACGCCTCCTCAGCCCCAGACATCACCATTGCCATCCCGGAAGGCTACAAGATCATCCGAAAAGACCGCACCTACCAAACAGGAGGAGGCATCGCTATCGTCCATAAGAATTCCATCCGCATCTCAACCAGCTCAGATGTCAACCTCGCTAACACCGAACACCTCCACTTCCAGATCCACACCGACCCCAAGACCACACTCAGAGGCACCCTCCTCTACAGGCCACCAGGACCCCGTGCACAATTCAGTGAAGACATCACTGACTTTATCACCCCACACGCCCTCCCCTCCGAGGACTACATTCTACTGGGAGACCTCAATTTTCACCTGGAAAAGAGCAACGACAGCAACACCACCACCCTTCTAGACAATCTCGCCAACATCGGACTCAAACAACTTGTTAATACCCCCACTCACTACGCAGGTCACACACTCGACCCTATCTTCACCTCCAGCAAACATATCTCCTTCAGTCACACCACAGTTATCCACTGGACGGACCACAGCTGCGTTCACTTTGTCTACAAAAAGACCACAACCCACAACCATCCTCAACCTACTCTGCGAAAAAACTGGAACAAAATCACCATCGACCAGATCTCCTCATCGCTTCTTCAAAACCCCCCTGCCCACTCTTCGAACCCCAACCAAGCAGCCATTAACCTCACGCAATGGCTAACCAACAGCGCCGACAACCTAGCACCTTTGAAAAAACGCCAAATCAAACTAGGCAGCAAAAACGCCCCCTGGTTCAACGATGATCTTAAGAAATCCAAGAAACTCTGTCGCTCCCTTGAGAAGGCCTGGAAAAAAGACCCAAACACCATCACCAGGGACACCTTCAAAAACGCCACCCGCATACACCACCAACTGCAAAGAAAACCGCATTTAAAGACCGACTAGACAACAACGCCATAACAGCAAGGAATTATTCAACATCGTCAAAGAATTTACCAACCCCACAGCCAACTCCAACGACATCACTCCCTCTCAAACCCTCTGTGACTCCCTAGCTTCGTTCTTCCACAACAAAATCGCAGACATCCACAACAGCTTCGACAACCAACCCGAAGACCAACCCACCCAACCTTCGGCCGTACCTTCACCCCCCTTGAACATCCTTAATGACTGGAACCCAATCTCCACCGAGGACACCATCCACCTGATGAACTCCATCCACTCAGGATCCCCCACAGACCCATGCCCTCACCACATCTTCAACAAAGCAGACTCCATCATAGCACCACACCTCCGAGACGTCATCAACTGCTCCCTCAACTCCGCCACCTTCCCGGAAAGCTGGAAACACGCCGAACTCAGCGCCCTTCTGAAAAAACCCACAGCTGACCCCACCGAACTCAAAAACTACCGCCCCATCTCGCTCCTTCCATTCCCGGCCAAAGTCATCGAGAAAACTGTCAACAACCAGCTCGCCGCCTTCCTCGAAACCAACAAATCCCTCGACTCCTCACAGTCCGGCTTCCGAGCAAAACACAGCACTGAAACCGCACTCATCGCAGCAACAGACGACATTCGCACTCTACTGGACAATGGAGACACAGTCGCCCTCATCCTCCTTGACCTCTCCGCAGCCTTCGACACAGTCTGTCATAGCACCCTGTTACAACGCCTCAGAAACATCGGAATCCAAGGAAAAGCACTGGAATGGATCACCTCGTTCCTTGCCGGAAGAACTCAGAGAGTCCACCTCCCACCATTCAAGTCAGAGGCCACTGAAGTTATTTGCGGCGTGCCACAAGGATCTTCACTCAGCCCCACCCTCTTCAACGTTTACATGAGCCCCCTCGCGGCCATCGCACGCCAACACAACCTCAACATCATCTCCTACGCTGATGACACTCAACTGATCCTCTCACTCACCAAAGACCCTAACACCGCCAAAACCAACCTACATGAAGGAATGAAAGAAGTAGCCGAGTGGATGAAGCACAGCCGTCTGAAACTGAACTCAGACAAAACGGAAGTCCTTATATTAGGTACCTCCCCCTCCACCTGGGATGACTCTTGGTGGCCAGAGGCCCTTGGAAAAGCACCCATCCCGACGAACCACGCACGGAACCTGGGCGTCATCCTGGACTCCTCACTCTTGATGACCAGACAAGTCAACGCCGTTCCATCATCTTGCTTCAACATTCTTCGCATGCTCAAAAAAATATTTCGCTGGATCCCCACCGAAACTAGAAAAACGGTCACCCACGCACTGGTTACAAGCCGCCTGGACTACAGAAACACCCTATACGCCGGTTCCACCGCAAAACTTCAGAAAAAACTTCAACGCATCCAGAACGCATCAGCCAGACTCATACTAGACATCCCGCGTAAAGACCACATTTCTAGTCACCTGAAAAACCTCCACTGGCTTCCCCTCAATAAGAGGATAACATTCCGCCTCCTAACCCACGCACACAAAGCACTTTACGAACTTGGACCCGAATGCCTCAACACACGACTTTCCTTCTACACCCCCCCCGCCAGCTACGCTCCGCCTACCAAGCCCTTGCTGCTGTACCTCGCATCAACAAAACCACCATGGGAGGAAGATCCTTCTCCTACCTGGCAGCTAAATCCTGGAACTCACTCCCCATTCACCTGCGCCTCACTCAGAACCATCTAGCATTCAGAAAGCAAATTAAAACTTGGATATCCGACAAGTAATTCCCCACCCTTCTTCAAGCGCCTTGAGACCCTCTGGGTATGTAGCGCGCTATATAAATATTTGACTTGACTTGACTTGAGTAGGAACCACCGGGCTGGGAGGGGCCACATGGGGACGAGGAAGTTGGAGACATTATTGGAACCCATAATTAAATTACTGACTGTGCTGCTACTTGTATTAGAATTATGAATTATCACCATTGATGGGCACTTTGACAACTAGATGAACTGTGCGGGTCCTTATTCCCGGTCAGTCCTTTTAGTTGACCATTTAGTAGACACTTAATTCACTTTTACCATAGTGTATGTACAGAATATATGTTTTCCCTAGGCTTTTAAAGGGTGGTTGACAACTTTGAGGTTGAACGAGTTTTAGACTGTTTTTAACATCTTTTAATACAACATTGGATACAAATAGCAAGCAAGTATTTGACTGAGATCATTTTATCTAGTATTGTAAACATTTTGCTCTGATATTTTTCAGTGTCCTTAGTTACTTGTTTAATTATGTGAAGCCATGCGATTTTTTGCACAGACGGAAGATATCGGTATAATCAGCTGCTATGAATTTTGACCATATTAATTTTGCACTGTAGCAATTTTGTACAAATAGAAGGGGAACATTATTCCTAATCGTATATATCTTGCACTAATGCGATGTTTTGCACAAATAACTGCACTGAAAGCGATATTTGCACATCAGGAATCTTGCATTTGCACTTTATACATCTATTGGTCTAGCAGAATGCGAAATACAACTGATATCGATAATCTGGTACATACATACATATATCCAAAAATTCTGTTTTGGACGAATTTAGATATCTTTGTATCCAAAGTTGAGGAAAGATTGGGTTTATACAGTCTACAGATACAAAGTATTCAACTGTGATATCTCATTTTACCTACAATGTATTAAATGTCAACACTCTCATTAATTTCTAGACGGTTAGTTATTGCTAAATAAGGTATTTTACATTGATTTGTTTTAAGACACATAACTGCTATACAAGCCTAGTATGTTGTTTATGTCCATACACAGCCCTCACATGTGATGTTAATTGACCTATCACTGGCACTTTAAAAGGGCCAACCATGCACGTGAACATTGTCATGTGAACAAGGCTCTTGGAGTCGAAACGTCATGAGACTACCCTGCACTAGAAAATAAACAACAAACTCACTTAATTGAAACAGGACCCACTGCACACTATAATGAGAGTTAAAGCATTTCAGATGTCTCAATGGACATTAAAGTTCGGTTTTCAGCAGTCAAAAAAATGGGGACACCAGTGTTTCGGCTCCTCTTTTAATCTTCATACAATGCCAGCCGACACGTGTTTCGTCGCAGGGAAACACCTTTTCCCGCGACTCCTCAGGGCTGGGGAGGATACAAAATTACAGGATGGAGTACATAATGTTCAAACAGCAATGATGCACACTCAGTTGTGATTATCATCGGTGTGGTCGTGAAGTGTGAGTGAACGAATATGCTCATGCAAAAAACACACAGTAGTGGATGCATTGGACACCAACCCTCATGTCACTGTGAGCTCATATGGTTATTAATGTGGATGGAGGGCTCGATGGACGGTGAATTCATAGGTGTTTGTGAAAAAAAACAAAAAAGGTGATAACTAAAAGTACATTCACCGAAGGTCGTGGGAAGACGGTAAGTGATGGGTACTTAGAAGAACCTTTAATATCTTGGGACAAGTGATGTCTAACTGTAAAGAAGGAAAAGGGGTCGAAGTCCCGTCAAGAATTCAAAAGATTGGTGGTGTACGTCCTACCTGTAGGTGGTCTATGTGGGACCATAGGTCTGTAATGCCACAAACGGAAGGAAACAGAGAGAAGAACAATAAACCATAAGGGTGTGTTCAAGTGATGTGTGAGTTCTACGTAACAGTCGCACGGTGTGTGATAATTCAGTTTAAGAAAAGGAACTCACCGCAGAGCCGGTGATAATTCCGTCCCGGCCCTGCTCGAGACCGGGTTCGTCTTAGTACAAATTCAGTTCCTTGGTCTAGGAATAAAAGGTCTCCAGCGAATAACCGAAGTTGCTAGGATGAAGGGAAATGCAACCGATTAGGGTTGGCAGCGATTGGGTCAGGGATTAGTCTCTTCGAAAGGATTTCACAAAAAATCATATCCTTGTGGTCTAGTTAAGCTCACCTTTGCTTAATGGTAGCACTTGTTAAGGTAATGGTCCAATCGCTTATTCCAGCTAGATTACTAGTCCACGTGTGTTGGGTGCAGACACATGTAGATTTCTTAGGGGTGACACCCTTAAAGGATGAAGAAATTTCGTCCACGTGACATATCGGGAGATAAATAAATAAAAAAGAGGAAAGGAGAAATTATTATTTTCACGCTTTCCCGGTGTCAAAAACAAAATATAAAAATAAATTTGAGTGCATGGGACTACAATTTAATTAGTGCTTAGAAAGTTGAGTTAAAGAATTTTTTTATAACATACAAGCACAACGAGCACACAGAATTCGATCCGTCCTGTGACGGACAAAAGATCCCTACATTTGTACTAAGACGAACCCGGTCTCGAGCAGGGCCGGGACGGAATTATCACCGGCACCGGCTCTGCGGTGAGTTCCTTTTCTTAAACTGAATTATCACACACCGTGCGACTGTTACGTAGAACTCACACATCACTTGAACACACCCTTATGGTTTATTGTTCTTCTCTCTGTTTCCTTCCGTTTGTGGCATCACAGACCTATGGTCCCACATAGACCACCTACAGGTAGGACGTACACCACCAATCTTTTGAATTCTTGACGGGACTTCTACCCCTTTTCCTTCTTTACAGTTAGACATCACTTGTCCCAAGATATTAAAGGTTCTTCTAAGTACCCATCACTTACCGTCTTCCCACGACCTTCGGTGAATGTACTTTTAGTTATCACCTTTTTTGGTTTTTTTCACAAACACCTATGAATTCACCGTCCATCGAGCCCTCCATCCACATTAATAACCATATGAGCTCACAGTGACATGAGGGTTGGTGTCCAATGCATCCACTACTGTGTGTTTTTTGCATGAGCATATTCGTTCACTCACACTTCACGACCACACCGATGATAATCACAACTGAGTGTGCATCATTGCTGTTTGAACATTATGTACTCCATCCTGTAATTTTGTATCCTCCCCAGCCCTGAGGAGTCGCGGGAAAAGGTGTTTCCCTGCGACGAAACACGTGTCGGCTGGCATTGTATGAAGATTAAAAGAGGAGCCGAAACACTGGTGTCCCCATTTTTTTGACTGCTGAAAACCGAACTTTAATGTCCATTGAGACATCTGAAATGCTTTAACTCTCATTATAGTGTGCAGTGGGTCCTGTTTTGATTGTTTACGTTGTGTTACTTGACACAGCTTTTAGAGGTTTAGGGTTTTGCCTCTTACCCATTTGCACCTTTTACTTTCACCATAGCTACTGTGATTTACCAGTGAGCTGTGCGCCCAGTATTTCCCTCATCTGTAAAAAACTCACTTAATTGGTCCGTGTCCGTGTACTTTGTATCCTGGCTGGTGTGATTCCAGAGCATGAGACAAGGGACGGAGTGTTGGATATATATATATATATATATGTGAACAAGAAGGCAAGCCCTTCGAAACGCGTCGAGTTGAAGCATAATTGAATAAACACGCTTTATGGAATTAAGTGGTCTGGACATTGGTTTTTGTGCTTGAGAAGAAAGAATCGATTTGGTGGATATTTTGGGATTCGTAACCCCGTCCGGGCCCGCCGCTGTCAGTGGCAGGGGCTCTATTATGAACTGTGAGATTGTATATATATGTATATATATATATATATATATATATATATATATATATATATATATATATATATATATATATATATATATATATATATATATACATATATATATATTCACAGCAAAAAACCTTCCGAAGGAAGACGCCGCACACCACTTCATTTTTAAATCCTTATTTTATTTTCTGTAGGTTCCCCACCTACGCGTTTCGGACAGCAAGTGTCCCTGATCACGGTACAAACAATTGTCCTTCATTACTGTTTACTATTTAACTGATGACACCACGTATCATGTTAGGATGCATTGTGGGCTCAGTAGTTAATGTGTTCATTACACATAATCTGGCTATTTGTTTCAACGGACTGTTGCAGTCCTCAACACAAACGGATAAATAATTGTTTATATTTTAACAAGTAAAAGTGAATGCGCAATTTGAAGACAGGTGCGTCCTTTTCAACTTTTATTCAAATAGCGCGGGGATCGGACTAGCAATTTAAGACGCTTAGAATCCAACCTTATAATAAGATTCAAAACAAGAAGCCCGTGGGGATTGAACGCAGATGAAGAGTTATATGTACATTTATGAAACTCTGGCTAAACTAATGAACACTTAACCTCTGACTGAATCCAATGACAATTGAAATGAAATGTATTCATGTGATTTGTTCAAGATATGAGGGTTAATATATAAATTGTTAAATAACACTTTTCTGGCATTGTCGATACTGTGACTGTGGCACCGATGACACAAGCGAATTACCTAGGCACTCAGCCACAAATTTAAATTTAAAAAATTTAAAAATTTACATTTCGGACACTCAGTCCAGAAATAACATGAAATGTGCGCTATTTGAATAAAAGTTGAAAAGGACGCACCTGTCTTCAAATTGCGCATTCACTTATACTTGTTAAAATATAAACAATCATTTATCCGTTTGTGTTGAGGACTGCAACAGTCCGTTGAAACAAATAGCCAGATTATGTGTAATGAACACATTAACTACTGAGCCCACAATGCATCCTAACATGATACGTGGTGTCATCAGTTAAATAGTAAACAGTAATGAAGGACAATTGTTTGTACCGTGATCAGGGACACTTGCTGTCCGAAACGCGTAGGTGGGGAACCTACAGAAAATAAAATAAGGATTTAAAAACGAAGTGGTGTGCGGCGTCTTCCTTCGGAAGGTTTTTTGCTGTGAATATTAACTGCGAGGGCGTCCCAGACCTCGCCGCTAGCACCAGCCATTAAGTGCTCCACTCGTATTGGGACATTTGCTCAAACAATATATATATATATATATAAATTCAAACAAGTAGTCCTGAACTTCCAGCTCCGGCGAACAGAGACCCAACGAATCCCAAAGATAAGGCAAAAGAAATTTATTAAACCAAGTTCAACAGCGCAGCGGACTGACGCGTTTCGGGCTGATGCCCTTGATCACAGTAAAATGTAATTCAAAATGCCTTGTTTTTATATGCTGTTGTACACAGCATGTGACATATAGACATAAACAACATACTTTGAGGTAAGCCCAAGTCCATAGAAAGATGTTTGATCTCTCCTTCTCTCTCTCGCAAGGGGTATTGTGTTGCCAAATGGCATAGTCAAAATCAAGATCAATTAATATGCTGAATAAATTCATGAACAAAACTCGAGTTCCTGCATAAATGCATGTAAGAGATATTAAACGTAGTCTATACAGTACTGATGAAAGAATGCGTATTATAAACTAATATACATGTGCAAAATACCGCAGTTGTAAACATTGAGATTTGTGCAAAATTGTAGCATGTTAAAAGCAATAATTTATATACTTAAAACCATACTGGGAACAGAATATTTCCATATAAAAACTTTCCATTGGGATGTGCAAATCTTAACAGTGTAAACATGGTAATTGTTGAACATACGCAGATAATTTAAGTGCTGTTTTGACTATAACTCTAATGTAATAAAAGCAAATAAATAGCCTGCAACGGGGACATCGAACATTGATGGCAAACCCTCTGTGTTGTAAAGCTATAGGCTTACCGGTAGGTTGTTGGCTAAATGTGCTAAAAAAGGGGAAAAAAACCTGTAGTGTGGTGCAAAATCCAGATGCAGCCCGATTTAATAAGCCATGTCTGCATCCCAAATGTCATAAATTGTGACTAGAAAAATTTGATCAACAGAATTAAAAAAAAACATCTCAAATTAGTAAATTACGGAACAGTACTGGAAGAGGTGGGGGCGGCCTCAGATAGATTGTCATTTCATCAAAAATTATATGGTGCAGGCCAACAAGAATAAACGACGATAGGACCCTACAAAAAATGATACAGGTCCTCCGTCGTGTTTAGTCCGTTTGGAACTTTACTGTCCAATTCAAGAATCATTTTTGATTCTAATTGCCAAAGCATGTTGTCCCTGTATATATATATATCCTTCTCCTTGGTTCCTTTTAACGGGGCATGCAGCACTCTGTTGCCGGTTCGTGAATCCCCGCGGCAGAACCATGCCGCATTAAACATCCATCCGAAATCTCCCAGCAGGGAGAGAAATGGGACAGACCATTGCACTATTTGCGTTTGTTGAATTCAAATTTTAAATTGAAAAAAAATGTAAAAACTACAATATCCAGAAGGCTTAGGGCTTAATGGACATCATACAGGAAATGATACAAGAAGGAGGGGATTATATTTTGTTGTTGCCCTTTAGCCAGATTGATCGTGAGCAAGAGACAAGTTGTCCTGAAATGCGTAAATCTGTGCCTGCCGAGAACATCATATGGTCTAAGGATTGTAAAAATAAAGAGTGTAAAAACTAAGGAAAACGCGAGTTTGTCCCATTTCTCTCCCTGCTGGGAGATTTCGGATGGATGTTTAGTGCGGCGTGGTTCTGCTGCGGGGATTAACGAACTGGCAACAGAGATCTGTGCCTGCCTGCCGAGAACAACTCATGCTCTAAGGATTGTTAAAATAAAAAATTTAAAAACTAACATTTCCCTGCTGGGAGATTTTGGATGGATATATATATATATATATATATATATATATTACCTACTGGCGGTCGCCAGTAGGTATATATAGTTAGGATTTTTTCCCGATGGGATTTTTGAAAATTCTATGTCTAATAACTTTGGCGTTTGTGGACGGAATTGGCTGACATTTTCAGGAAAATGGCACATTTTGTTTCTGAGCAGCCCCTGAAAATTTTGGGGGGGTTCGTCAAGGGGGGGCCGAGAAAAAAGGGGGGTCCCAAAACGCGTTTTTCCCATGTTAATTTCCATAGGGCGGTTGGCCTCACTTTTAGCCCGAACGGCTGAATGGATTTGCACGAAACTTGGCAAAACTGTAGGGACTGGTAGCCCGATGTGCCTTTTGTAGGTCTCAATATATGTGCTCCAGTGGATTTTGAGAAATTAACGTTTAAAAAAAGATATATATCTGTAACAGCGGACCTGGCAGCGTCCCAGGACGCGTACTTTTCGCGCAACGGAGCTTTGTGAAGCGAAGCTAATTGGTTCTCCGGCGTCTGTCAACATTCCAAAAAGTCCGTAGCGGCCGCCATCTTGTCTCTCGGTAGGATCGAGAGACAAGAGGAGGTCAAAACAAAGGGGGAAATAACTATAAGGGGGCATAGTAGATCCTCGCTGACCCCCTAGGTTTGATGTGGAGGTTTTAAAAGGGCCCCGCGGGGCAAAAAAAAAACTAAATAATAATAATCGAACGGCTGAATGGATTTGCACGAAACTTGGCAAAATATTAGGGACTGGTAGCCCGATGTGCCTTTGCTAGGTCTCAATATATGTGCTCCAGTGGATTTTGAGAAATTAACGTTCAAAAAAAGATATATATCTGTAACAGCGCTCCGCTTCGCGTACTTTTCGCGTTACGGAGCTTTGCGAAGCTGATTGGTTCTCCGGCGTCTGTCAACATTCCAAACAGTCCGTAGCGGCCGCCATCTTGTCTCTCGGTAGGATTGAGAGACAAGAGGAGGCCAAAGCGAAGGGGGAAATTACCATAAGGGGGCATAGTAGATCCTTCCTGACCTCTTAGGTTTGATGTACCATTTTGCCAAGTTTGGTGTAATTCCGTTCAGCCATTCAGGCTGTAGACGTATGTAAATGTCCTATGGAAAATTGCATGGGGAAAACACATTTGAAAGTGTTGAAATTTAGAACCAATTAAAATGTTACTTTGGTTTTGTATTTGTGTGTGATGAAAGTTAATTGGTTATGTATATATGTCAAATGAGAGGAAACCACAGCCATTTTGTGATACTACTGTCTGAGGTACATTTGTGAGGAATTTTTGGTGGTGAATTTCTGGTGTTTGATTTACACAGTACTAACACTTCTGCTACTTTTAAAAAGGTGAGTTGTTAATTTGTAAGGGGAACTATGTTGTACACTTGAAGATAATTTGAAAAATGTTTTCTGTTATTTATTTGCAGTCCTTCTGTTATACTAAATAATTGATAAAGTTAGTTTTATATTATGTATTACTAAAAACGATAAATGAAAGTGATTATTTTTTTCTGCAATTTACAGCAAGCAATTTCAAAATAAAATGGCTCACAATGAAGAGACCGTGGCAATTTCTTTTGAATTGTCCACTACATTGATTGAAATTGAGAGCACCAATAATGAAATATTGTCACAAGGAGGACATGACTTGTATGATTCCATTAGATTGATTGAAATGGACAGCACCAAGTATGAAATATTGTCACAAGGAGATGACTTGAATGATTCCACTACATTGATTGAAATTAAGAGCACCAATAATGAAATATTGTCACAAGGAGGAGATGACTTGTATGATTCCATTAGATTGATTGAAATGGACAGCACCAATAATGAAATATTGTCACAAGGAGGAGATGACTTGAATGATTCCACTACATTGATTGAAATTGAGAGCACCAATAATGAAATATTGTCACGAGGAGATGACTTGAATGATTCCACTACATTGATTGAAATTGACAGCACCAATAATGAAATATTGTCACAAGGAGGAGATGACTTGAATGATTTTTTTGATCAATCTCTTGATGGCGAATTTATCGAGTGTTTGGAGACCATAGAGTTACAAGAATCATCATTGGAGACTTTTAATGAGGACATTGCTGATGAGGACATGTTACTAGTTCTTTCAAATTTAGAAAATTCTGAAGAATAAATTTATATTTAGAAATCAAAAATTGTTTGAGACATTATTCATTTTTATTTTTAATTTATGAGGTTGTAGCGAAGTGATTGTAGTATAAAATGAGACTTATAGTATAGAGTGCAAAATTTTTATGTTACATGGTAAGTTTACTCATATTTACTTCCCTTCTGCCACTATATTATCTCCAATGTGTATTTGACATCTCTTCTTCATCTCCGGCCTCCTTTCTCTCACTGTGTGTCTCCGATGCATCTTATCGCTGCTATTTTGTGTAATTACAGAAGAGAGTAAAATAAAATAGTTCGGAACGTGAAAAGGGGGCAAAGTAGAGTACTCCTCACCCCCTAGGCCTTTTTAGGCGGTCCCAAAAGGATCAGTTTCTGCTTTCCTGAGAGATTATGGTATGAGTTCCATATACCACAATAACTTGCATTACAACATGCAAGATATCTATCTCCTATTACCAACTTTTGGAGATATTCGCGCTAAGCGCGAATATCTCCAAAAAGTAACACCTGCCCTGAGCAGTTCTTAGCCATGTTATCCAATGGGAGGTGGATAACATGGCTAAGAGCATTAGCTCGGTAATGCATGAATATCGCTGAGTTTTTAGCGATATTCATGCATTGCGGCCGTTTATTATCGCATTTGCGATAAACCTTGATAATAGCAAGGTTTATCTTCGATAATTTCTGACGATGCTTAGTGGTAAAAAATTGGTTGGTAAGCATCGTTAGCGATAAATATCGCTTAACTTTGGTAATATGCCCCAACGTCTGTTAACGTTCGATTCAAAGGAAATGAGGAAGTGTTGAAAAACATTGTCTGCGCCATCTTGCCTTTTTTGAAATGCCACACTTTTGTCGTGCACGGCAGCCATTTTAGATGTCTTGACCAGACCCACTCTCTGCACGCTGTCGATTCGTAGCATGGCTCCTCACCCACGCAAGCATCTTCCCTAGGCACTGGTCACCACCGCTCTCTGTCTTATGCATGGGCAATAAACCTCCCCCCATCTGCGCTGCTCTTCCCTGAGAATCACACCCTGTGCCCGCCCGACTCCTCCCTTTCGCCCTATTCACTACCGCACCCTCTGACACTCCTTTTCCTCTGTGTCCGATTGTCCAGGCTGGTCCTAGGGTATCAGCTAGCCCTGCAGATGTAGTTTATGGCCACAGCTGTAAAGAATCACCCCTCTTCAAAGGAGTTATAGTAGATCAAGGCCCACACTCGATGAGATCCGTCACAGCAGAAGCGTTGCTATTATCTGAAAACCATCCTGTATTGTGATTGGGGAGGGGACCGAGCCTGAAGCGGAAGATTCCAGGGATGACTCTTTGTACATCAAAGTTTTTACAATTATGTGTCACATTAAAAATATATAGCACTCCGACAAAGTAGTAAGATTATAAAACTTTAATAATTTATAAATATATACAAGAAAACAAAAATAGTAATAACATATAAACATTTTTAGGGAAAAACAACGAAGTAGCGGTCGGCTGTGCGAATAGTCCCAACGCAGCACAACGTCCAGATTTCCGGCGTGGGGCGTCGCGGGGGGTGGGTCATCAGTAGCAAACTGTTGTGCGAATAGTTCCAAGGCAGCAGAACGCGCTGAAATCTAGATGACACGAAAGTGATGTCTAGTAAGTTGCCACCCAGCAAATAACGGCATGGGGCGTCGCGGGGGGTGGGTCATCAGTAGCAAACTGTTGCGCGAATAGTTCCAAGGCAGCAGAACGATGGCACCAAGGTGATGTCCAGTAAGTTGCCGCACTGGTTTTGGTATCCTACAATGCTGCTCCGAATAACGGCGTGGGGCGCCCCGGGGGAGGCGGCGTGAACGGGCCTCTCCAGGTGGAGTGTCATCTGTTGTAGTGGGGCGCCCCTTTACCGTTTCAGTTGCCATTCCGTCCGTTTTTGGTCCACTGTGTCAAAAGCCGCAATTCAGCTGAGTTGCGCCCACTCTTGCGGTGCAGCGATAGGCGGCTGTCACAGGACTCTCAAAATGGCGGCAGGCTGTTTCCTTTTTGGGCCTGGTCCACTGAAATGGCCCTGGGACACCTTGGAAATCGGACGCTTGTCTGCTAGGTCTTTGCCCCATTCTCGAAAGCGTCCCCTCCGCCTTGAGAATTCATCAAAAGTTTTGGGGGCTCCGACTCCTGCAGGCTTCTGGTGGGGAGCGGCTGCCATGATTGCTCGCGGAATGACCACGACTGAGCTACGAGATGGTGGTGCTCTCATGCTGACGCCAGCTTCAGTCTGAAACATCCAGAAACAAGGTGGGGCTTTCATCGTTTGGGAAAAAAAAAAAGTTTTCATCCAATGAAAAGTGTTGTTTTTAGGTCACATGATCAAGCCTTCCATCATTAGGAAACCAAAAGTAAAATGAACCAATGAAAAGTTTTATAAACAAGTCACATGACCTGTTATGCGGCATAGGGTGTAAAATGCGGAGAAAATACGTTGGCACGTGAGGCGGCGTCAGTAGCGGACCGATGTGCGAATAGGCCGAAGGCAACACAACGCGCCAAGATCCGGATGGCACCGAGGTGGTGTCCAGCAAGTTGCAGCACTGGTGTGGCCATCCTACAATGCTGAAAGTCGGTGTGGGGCGCCCCGTTGGCCTGTGAGTTTGCGTCAGTAGCGGACCGATGTGCGAATAGGCCGAAGGCAGCACAACGCGCCAAGATCCGGATGGCACCGAGGTGGTGTCTAGTAAGTTGCCGCACTGGTGTGGCCATCCAACAATGCTGAAAGTCGGCGTGGGGCGCCCCGTTGGCCTGTGAGTTTGCGTCAGTAGCGGACCGATGTGCGAATAGGCCGAAGGCAGCACAACGCGCCAAGATCCGGATGGCACCGAGGTGGTGTCTAGTAAGTTGCCGCACTGGTGTGGCCATCCTACAATGCTGAAAGTCGGCGTGGGGCGCCCCGTTGGACTGTGAGATGGCGTCAGTAGCGGACCGATGTGTGAATGGGGCCGAAGGCAGCGCAACAATATTTTCGGAATAGAAGACACCACTAGGCGCTGAGATGCCAAGATCCGGATGGCACCGAGGTGGTGTGTAGCAAGTTGCCGCACTGGTGTGGCCATCCTACAATGCTGAAAGTCGGCGTGGGGCGCCCCGTTGGCCTGTGAGTTTGCGTCAGTAGCGGACCGATGTGCGAATAGGCCGAAGGCAGCACAACGCGCCAAGATCCGGATGGCACCGAGGTGGTGTCTAGTAAGTTGTCGCACTTCTGTGGCCATCCTACAATGTTGAAAGTCGGCGTGGGGCGCCCCGTTGGCCTGTGAGATGGCGTCAGTAGCGGACCGATGTGCGAATGGGGCCAAAGGCAGCGCAACAATATTTTCTGATTTGAAGACACCACAAGGCGCTGAGATGCCAAGATCCGGATGGCACCGAGGTGGTGTCTAGCAAGTTGTGGCACTGGTGTGGCCATCGTACAATGGTAAAAGTCGGCGTGGGGCGCCCTGTTGGCCTGTGAGATGGTGTCAGTAGCGGACTGATGTGTGAATGGGGCCAAAGGCAGCGCAACAATATTTTCTACAATATTTTCGGAGTAGAAGACACCACAAGGCGCTGAGATGCCAAGATCCGGATGGCACCGAGGTGATGTCTAAGTTGCGGACCGATGTGCGAATGGGGCCAAAGGCAGCTCAACAATATTTTCTGAAGAGAATACACCACAAGGCGCTGAGATGCCAAGATCCGGATGGCACCGAGGTGATGTCTAAGTTGCGGACCGATGTGCGAATGGGGCCAAAGGTAGCGTAACAAGATTTTCTGTATGGAAGATACCACTAGGCGTTGAGATGCCAAGATTCGGATGGCACCGAGGTGATGTCTAGCAAGTTGTGCCACTGGTGTGGCCATCGTACAATGGTAAAAGTCGGCGTGGGGCGCCCTATTGGCCTGTGAGATGGTGTCAGTAGCGGACTGATGTGCGAATGGGGCCAAAGGCAGCGCAACAATATTTTCTGACTGACACCACAAGGCGCTGAGATGCCAAGATCCGGATGGCACCGAGGTGATGTCTAAGTTGCGGACTGATGTGCGAATGGGGCCAAAGGCAGCGTAACAATATTTTCTGTATGGAAGATACCACTAGGCGTTGAGATGCCAAGATTCGGATGGCACCGAGGTGATGTCTAGCAAGTTGGTGTGGTCATCCTACAATGCTGAAACTCGGCGTGGGTCACCCCATTAGCCTGTGAGATGGCGTCAGTAGCGGACCGATGTGCGAATAGGCCGAAGGCAGCACAACGCGCCAAGATCCGGATGTCACCGTGGTGGTTTCATAGTTGAGAGGCACTTCATCTGCAGTGGGGCGCCGAGATCCGGATGGCACCGAGGTGATGTCTAGCAAGTTGCTGTACTGGTGTGGTCATCCTACAATGCTGAAATGTAGTGGGGCGCCCATTTACCGTTTCAGTTGCCATTCAGCTGAGTTTCGGCTGCTCTTGATGCTACAGCGACAGGCGGCTGCAAGAGGACTCTCAAAATGGCGGCCTGTTCTTTGGATTTGGGCCTGGTCCACTAAAATGGCCCTGGGACACCTTAGAACTCGGACGCTCGATTTTTTTTTCCTTTCCTGTACATGCAAAAAAAGGTAAATGCCCGGTACGTTACACGCTTCATCTGCCACGATGAACTCTCCAGAGGAACCGAAAAAAAATATAGTTGTGGTAACTATACCATGCATCGTCATATGGAGAGGTGGCACCAATTAATTATAGTGCTGCATAAAAGAGAGATTTGGAGGAGAACCCCTGACCTGCTAGTACATTCATCAAAGAAGTGGCACTGAGAGCTTCAGAGGCAAGGGAAACGGTCCCAAATATTTAGAAGAACTTTGGAAAGATTAAAATGACATGTTTAGATTGTGGTAAATTAATTTCATGTGGACAGATGAGTGTTACTCTAATAAATACAGCATATGAACATCATCATAGTCGATGGTTGGTAGAGACATTTTGACTATATCCTGGACCTGCCCGTCCTCGCCCAAAATGGCGCCGGAATAAATGGGACTCGTAACTCCTTGTTGTGTACTGGTTGCAGAACCTTGAAATCACGAGATACGTATGCAGTTTTGAAGCACATGGCGGGCGGGGACGAGAATTGATTGAATATTTCGACATCCCTATTGATATTAAGTTCTGATGTGTTATTGATTACTGTACTGTTGAAAATTCGAATTAACGTCACCCATGGTACTTGCCCGCAAATGTATATCTAGATAATTTTATTGTAACTGGCCCTGTCGTATTTTAATTATAAAATGTACGTCCACCGATTCCGTAACTGTTAGACACCTTAGTTCTTGCAACCTAATGGCCCGCCCGTTACGTTCCTCTACAGTGTAAATGTCTATTCATCATATACGATTACAGTTTGCTCCGTGGCAGGCCCACGTGGTTATAGGCTCGTATTTGTATAATGAAATTTTCACAATAAAGGTTTTTAAAAGAAAACATGGTAGTAGTATATACATTGGTAAAGTTTTTAATAATAGTCACTGTTTTAGAATCATTAAAAGGCAAGTGAAATAAAGCAGACCAATTACATGAAGGGTAAAAGGTATAATACGAAGGAACGCAGTAAAGATAAATGGTCAAGGGCTGTTGTGTTTTCTATTCCTGCAACATAAAGTGATCGATAAGAATCTCATATTCAGGCGTATCGGCGACTAAGACAGCAGGTCGACCCTCTTTTGCTCAACGGCTCCGTCATGGGACGAAGAAACGCTCTTTTTCTCGAAAAAAGAATATATTTTACTTGCAGGACAGTTGTAAAATTTCCGGGAAAGTATATTAGCCTGGAACATTATAACATATATTTAAGAAAAAATAATGTTCGGAAGTAATTAAAAGCGTAATTTTTAGGTGATATGACCAAGGCTTTCATCATTAGAATAAGAAAAGTAAAATGAACCAATGAAAAGTTTTATTAACAAGTCACATGACTTGTTATGCTTACGTTACGCGCTGCGCGCCCCGGATGACTTCCGGATGCGCTAACGCGGCGCGTCATATGACGCATTACGCGACAACGCAGGTCCAGAATATAGTCAAAATGTCTCCACCAACCAGCGGTCGAAACACAACCCCTTTCAGCAGGCTAAATAGTTCTGTTAAATGACAACAGAAGGGACAGGCAACAAGAACCATCAGTCAAAGAGGGGAGGGCTAGTTCTTCTCTACCGGGTTACATTGGGGCGCTACCGGAACTGATCGAATTGGTAGTCTACAGTGTTTCTGGATGTTTCAGACTGAAGCTGGGGTTAGCATGAGAGCACCACCATTTCGTAGCTCCGTTGTGGCCATTCCGCAACCAATCATGGCAGCCGCTCTTTATCGTTATTTTGGGCGGGGTGGGTGGCGGAGCCGAGCTGTTTTGCAGCCATCATTGTGTGGAGTTCAGTTCATCTCACTAGTTTTGTATTTGTTATGAGGGGTTGTTCCTAATGTTTCTATTTTAGCGAGGTCAAAAAGAGATCCCATTAGTGGCCTACTGATTTTGCTCGATTCCTTTTCTTTTTTTTTACACGATTTTTCGTTATCTGCAAAGACTAAACAGAGTATTGCGACTCTGTGTTTGTTTGTAAATAGAGAATGAACCAAAGAGAACTAATTCTAAAACAGTAAATACTTGGATAACAATCAATCAAATGGAGAGAGAAGCAGGCACGACGGATTACAACGGGGGCAAAGGCCTGCGTTAACTACCTTTCACTATCTGCAAAGAGAGAGTACTCCTAATAGAAATGAGGGGGGGGGGCACCATTCAAAGCAGATCAGTGTGCATAAACACGAAAATGTTTTCACTTACCACGTACTTGACATTCGACAGCTTATGATATTTGCTATTAAAAAACCATTGAAATTCACTGAAAAAACCATAGGTTATAGACCATATATAGTTAGGAATTAGCATTTACAAAACCTTGAAAATTCACTGAAAAAACCATAGGTTATAGACCATATATAGTTAGGAATTAGCATTTAAAAAACCTTATTTTACTCACACAAAACCATTGAAATTCCATATATAGTTAGTTGCACTAACTATATATCGCGCACCCGCAATCCACTGCTGATCATGTCACATATTACATCATTCATGACATGGTCAGTGACATCACTGATGACATCACTGATGACATCTCAAATGACATCACTGATGACATCACTGATGACATCTCATTTGACATCATTCTTGTGCTAATACGATAAACCTCTTCAGACTCTAATATAACCTTAGATACACTCAGTGTATACAGACACTCACACACTGCCACTCATCCATGGAGTTACTCACACACCCAGTCAGTCATGCAAAGAAACAATCTCACCTCCATTTCTTCAACTATACAGTTAAACACACCTTACTTATTGAAACATATACTAACACATATTTACTCTCTTATACAATCCCTGATACAAGTTCACAATGATCGATACAACCACTCACTCATTCAGTGGCTCTCATGCACAGTTATTTATATATGCCAACTCTCACATGTACTGTGTTTTACATATGTACTTACTATGACATGTAGCATTGAGATATCCATTCACTCATCAATACACTCATGCACACAGTCAACTGCCCATGTAGCTGTTTCCACATGCACTCTTGAACTCATACACCTAGTGAATAAACTGCTCACACATCTATGCATAGAGTCACACACCTTCCAGCCACCCCCACACAAACTCAATCTGCCATAGAAATACTTGGGCAACCAATTAATAACACATATAGCCTCTCGTATAGCTAATGATCAACACATGCAGCAGTTTACAGAACAACAGACATAATGATGCACAAATTAAGACAGTTTAGTCACTAACCCATGCACTCAGTGAGACACATTTAATCACTCACTCATACATTCAGTCATGCACCTACTAAATCCTTCGTCCAGACACTTATACATCTACTCATTCTTCAATATGTAAAACATATTTAAACTTTACAGAAACACACAGTCACTGGATGACGTCATCAGTGATCTCATCAGTGATGTCATTTGAGATGTCATCAGTGATGTCATCAGTGATGTCACTGACCATGTCATGAATGATGTAATATGTGACATGATCAGCAGTGGATTGCGGGTGCGCGATATATAGTTAGTGCAACTAACTATATATGGAATTTCAATGGTTTTGTGTGAGTAAAATAAGGTTTTTTAAATGCTAATTCCTAACTATATATGGTCTATAACCTATGGTTTTTTCAGTGAATATATATATATATGTATATACACACACACACACACACATATATGTGCGTGTGAGTGTGTGTGTGCATATATATATATATATAGATATATATATATATATATATATATATGCATATGTATATATATATATATATATATATATATATATATATATATATATCACAAACAATCCAAGAATCAACACGCGTTTCGGGCTTTGAACGCCCTTCTTCATGGGCATACATCACAAGGAAATGGCAAGCGTATAGCTTCCAGAACATCCCCGTTATTTATACGATTCACATCAGGTGAGTATTGCATAGGCATTTTAAAGATGGAGGAGTCTTCCTAGTCATTTCCTCAGAAAATATGTCTATGCTGTCATTACTATACTCCTTTTCCAATTGATTTAGTTCATACATAAAAGCTACATCAAAGTTTAACAAATTACTCTCAAGTGCTTCTTCCCCGTAGGAGTTCTTCATCTAACTGTGGCCGTTTTCCGCAGGGGGTTTGCCACAGGGCCTGGCTTATGGCCAAGGCCTCTGGCTAACCCCCGCATGCAGCCATCCCCACAATCTGCACAGCCTTTTGGTTATGCGCAGCGTGGGGTTGGCCACAGGCAGCCAATTATGGTCTTTGGCCATGTGCAGCGAGGTTGGCCACAAAGTCAGGCCATGGGTCCAACCCCTGCAGGCACCAACTCCAGTCTGCATATGGCCTTCAGACATGCGCGGCATGATGTGCCACAGGACCTGTCCTGCAGGCCAGGCCCTGTGGTAAACTCCCTCTGCAGGTAGCCAACTGCATGCTACACATTGTCTTGGCCTTCCACTGCAGGGGGTTGGCTGCAGCGCCTGCATCTAGCCCCAGGGGGTTGACCACAGAGCTTGGCCTGCAGACAGGCCCTGTGGTCAACCACCCAGAAGTCAGCCAATCTACCCAAGCATATGGTGTCCCCAGGTGTCCCATCTCTAGGGACCGCATGACTTTAAAGTGGGGTGTTGCAGCGTGGCCTCACTCCCTGAGCCTTATTAGGGCCCTGGAGTCGCATGTCAATATAAAGGGGGGCCTGCGTGGTCCCCTCCCCAAGCCTTAGTAGGACCCAGGGACCCTATCCCAGGGTGATATGACATTTATAAGGGGTGGTATTTATAGCTTTAACTTAGCTTAAATATACTTACTTTTTGTTGTAAAGCCATGCGTGGAAAAAGCATATTTGTGGTGAAGGCATAATTGTGGTAAAGGCATGCGCGGCTTTGCTGTCACTTCTGTTATGATGCAATGCTGCAGAACTGCAAACTTCATAAGTGGCTCTCCCTAGAAGGGTGACTGTGAGCTACTTCTTTGGTTGCAAGCTCACTGGAAATACCTTACTTGTGTCTGGAAACAGTGGTGGCTGGCATCTATGGGGAAGAGAAGGGGAGATGTGCATGTGTAAAATAATATAACAAAATATACTAAAACTTACTGAACTCAATGACGTCCTCGCTCAACCCTCTTCTTTCACCTACACAGGAACCAGATGCTCGAGTTTCCTTGGCCAATCCTGGCACTTCTCTCACCAGCATGACAGCAGCGCTAGGATTGGTGGGAGTCACCTCACTCAGCACGCCACAGTGGTCTGGAGGCTTTGGCTTGCTCTTACCCAGCTGTCATAGGACAACTGGGGTAGAGATATCTAAAGTGTGTGTTTGTGGCTGGCCGTCGCAAGACGACTTACCAAAAAGACATGCACACTTTAAACAGTGCAATACCAGCCCACCCTCCTCCCTACCTCTGTTACTTAGCAGTGGCCGACCCCATTCTAACATTTAGCTCAGGGTGGGGGGATGAAAAATAACATGGTAATTAATTTCCATTTTATTTTTCATCTCTGGGTCTTTGGGGGATTTTTAAGTGGGGCGATGCTCCTCCGCTCTAACGGAGGAGCCGCTCCTATCCAGAAGGGGGTGGAAGATGAGAGGTAGGAATCAGCACTTGCAAGTGATCTTAGAATCTATAACCTCTGCTCTACCCAGGATAGGGCTCTCTGACTGTGAAGCTTGACATCTTCTGCACTGCTCATGTTTGGCTGGGCCACATTACCTGAGGAGAGAGCCTGAGCCATATCAGAACTAATGATTTATGCGGGACATTGCATATTAGTGTGGTGATGAAGGGAGAAGCACTTTTTTTCCGCTACTGTAACCCAAGATACACTGCTCTTGACAGGAATGGATACTCTCTATCTTGCCTCCGTCTTGACCTCATGCTCATGTAGTACTCCAATAGACTTAGCTTTGGCAGATGGAGTTGAAGGGGTTGCCCTACACAGTGGCCATAGGATGTTCTATCAATGGCTAATGTTGGTTACCAAGACCAGCACTTCAGACTTATTAGAGTTTAACTTCAAATAGATGTAGCCCACGCCATGATGGATAGCCTCCAAAAAAGTGTCTTTGTGAAAAAATAATATAAAAATCTAGATGGAGAAATTTCCTAGCTAGATTATACAAGCACCGAAGAAATGTACCTTTTAAAGGGTAGAGGTTCTCAGTTGGTTCTTGGCTGAGGCAAAACGCAAAGTGCAATAACTTTTCTCAATGTCTTTGCAGTCCTGTTTGGTTCAATCTGGAGAAAGTTGGCCCAACTTATGGAACGTGAAGGGAACGGAATGTTGCAAATTTGTATTCATTTTAGGCAGTGTGCATTACAAAGAGCATGCTATTGCAAAATCGTCTTGAACAGTGTGTGCAGTTGACACTGAAACCACATCACAAAGATCAGGGTATGTATTTAGCGCATAGCACTGAATTTCCTGTGCTAAGGACAGAGATAAAGGAACATGTCCCTCTAAGTAAAATAACGCAACACGCCCAGAATCACATGGGCTGGAAGCGAGATAGAGGACAAGACTCGAAGCACAATACAAGAAACCAAACTGTTCAATGCTATGTCTATGCCTTTTTCCCAGATTTTTCCAGTCATTTCACTATAATTGACAGCCTCCATTGCTTCTAACATTTATACTAATCCAGCCCTCTTTGTCACTAAAATCTAATAAGTGAATTCAACTAGTTAATAATTTATAAAACACAACCAACCGACTGTTAAAAGCATACCGACTTCAACAAATAAGCATAGCCTCACCCACATGGCAACTCTCAGACACACAGTCATACAATTACAAAGGTATAAAAAATCATAGTTGGTAAAGCAAAATGCCATCTCTCCTAAGAGGGCCTAACAAGGATTCTCACAGAGAAAGTACTCTAAATCGATAGGTTGTCACTGGAGTAACCAACACCAAAACCCTTGCCTACTACACTAATCTGTATGATTCCATGTAACACAACTCTTTTCTGCAAGCTTTCATACAAAGTGATAACCATCCTCAAATTGATGGATTTTAACATAAGCTTTTCATAATGATTATGTCAGACCTGCTGCCTTTATCATAACATTTCATAATAAACAGATAAGACCCTTAACCATGATAACATGTTGACGCCTAAATTCTTTGCTGTGTGTTGTTTCTGTTTTGTCCTGAACCCCGTTTTTATTTTTCAAAACTTCCCTCAGCCACCTTGTTTATTTACACATTGTATTATTTCTACTTCCAGTATTGTTTGTGTAATCCCATGAGCGCCATTATTGTCGTATGATTGTTTTTGACAGTTTATTTTGGTTAATACATATAATACATATAAATACAATGATTTGTACATGGGTATCGTGTGTCCAATTAATTATCTGGGCATTCTTCTTCTTTCTTCTCTATTGTCGTTGTGTATCTACTATAGCGGTTTTCTTCCTTTTTGGGTCTCGTGACCTACAATGCGCGCAAGCGCATTGAGGGATCGAGAATTCAAGTGCTCAAAATCCTCATGAAACCACCAGCTTTTTGCTGGCGTTTTCATGAAGTTCACGTGGCCACAGGCACGCGCTTTTGGGCCATAAACTTGCATAGCCAGCTTCCCCCAGGCCGTAGCAGCACTCCTCCCACACCAGCACCTCCCCTCGCAAACACAGCCTTTACTTCTCCTCCCCTAACTTTGCCGTCAGAACTCTGCTCTCCCCTCAGGCGCCGTGACATACTTCAAAGGCTTATCACTTCACACGGCCGCAGGCCGTGCAACCAGAGCACTTCAGTTGGTGCGCAGCCTCCCTCCCAGCACTGCCTTGTTTTCCCTTTCTTTTCTTTTTCTTTATATTTCCTTTTAACCGTTTTACTTGGTCGTTAGTCGTTTATTAGAAGATTCTTAAACTATCAACAACAATTACAATACAGCAGCTGAAACAACAGCACTTTGAAATCGAGCGTTTTATGTTTTTTACAATATATTTAGTATTGTTAAGTTGTACTGTTTTCTTCTCCTTCCTGCTACCCAGGCTCCGCATTTCACCCATTGAAATAACTTTAGAGCAGCATAAAAGGGTACAAAGTAATGTAACTAAACAGAACATATATTCTTAACTAAATGTGGCATATACATGGATAATATATGGAACGTATGTAAGCATAACATACCATATGTAGAGTGCAGAGTGCAGATTCAGAGTGCAGTGTGCAGAGTGCAGATTGTGGGTGCAGATTGTGGGTGCAGATTGTGGGTGCAGATTGTGTGGTGCAGATTCAGAGTGCAGATTCAGAGTGCAGATTCAGAGTGCAGATTCAGAGTGCAGATTCAGAGTGCAGATTTTGGGTGCAGATTGTGGGTGCAGATTGTGGGTGCAGATTCAGAGTGCAGATTCAGAGTGCAGATTCAGGGTGCAGATTGTGGGTGCAGATTGTGGGTGCAGATTGTGGGTGCAGATTCAGAGTGCAGATTCAGAGTGCAGATTGTGGGTGCAGTTTGTGGGTGCAGATTGTGGGTGCAGATTCAGAGTGCGGATTGTGGGTGCGGATTGTGGGTGCAGATTGTGGGTGCAGATTGTGGGTGCAGATTGTGGGTGCAGATTGTGGGTGCAGGTTGTGGGTGCAGATTGTGGGTGCAGATTCAGAGTGCAGATTCAGAGTGCAGATTGTGGGTGCAGATTGTGGGTGCAGATTGTGGGTGCAGTTTGTGGGTGCAGATTGTGGGTGCAGATTCAGAGTGCAGATTGTGGGTGCAGATTGTGGGTGCAGATTGTGGGTGCAGATTCAGGGTGCAGATTGTGGGTGCAGATTGTGGGTGCAGATTGTTGGTGCAGATTCAGAGTGCAGATTCAGAGTGCAGATTCAGAGTGCAGATTGTGGGTGCAGATTGTGGGTGCAGATTCAGAGTGCAGATTCAGAGTGCAGATTCAGAGTGCAGATTGTGGGTGCAGATTGTGGGTGCAGATTGTGGGTGCAGATTGTGGGTGCAGATTGTGGGTGCAGATTCAGGGTGCAGATTCAGAGTGCAGATTCAGAGTGCAGATTCAGAGTGCAGATTATGGGTGCAGATTCAGAGTGCAGATTATGGGTGCAGATTCAGAGTGCAGATTGTGGGTGCAGATTGTGGGTGCAGATTGTGGGTGCAGATTCAGGGTGCAGATTGTGGGTGCAGATTGTGGGTGCAGATTGTGGGTGCAGATTGTGGGTGCAGATTGTGGTGCAGATTGTGGGTGCAGATTCAGAGTGCAGATTCAGAGTGCAGATTCAGAGTGCAGATTCAGAGTGCAGATTGTGGGTGCAGATTCAGAGTACAGATTGTGGGTGCAGATTGTGGGTGCAGATTCAGGGTGCAGATTGTGGGTGCAGATTGTGGGTGCAGATTCAGAGTGCAGATTGTGGGTGCAGATTGTGGGTGCAAATTCAGAGTGCAGATTCAGAGTGCAGATTGTGGGTGCAGATTGTGAGTGCAGATTCAGAGTGCAGATTGTGGGTGCAGATTCAGAGTGCAGATTGTGGGTGCAGATTCAGGGTGCAGATTGTGGGTGCAGATTGTGGGTGCAGATTGTGGGTGCAGATTGTGGGTACAGATTGTGGGTGCAGATTGTGGGTGCAGATTCAGAGTGCAGATTCAGAGTGCAGATTCAGAGTGCAGATTCAGAGTGCAGATTGTGGGTGCAGAATGTGGGTGCAGATTGTGGGTGCAGATTGTGGGTGCATATTGTGGGTGCAGATTCAGAGTGCAGATTGTGGGTGCAGATTGTGGGTGCAGATTGTGGGTGCAGATTCAGAGTGCAGATTCAGAGTGCAGATTGTGGGTGCAGATTGTGGGTGCAGATTCAGAGTGCAGATTCAGAGTGCAGATTGTGGGTGCAGATTCAGAGTGCAGATTGTGGGTGCCGATTGTGGGTGCAGATTCAGGGTGCAGATTGTGGGTGCAGATTGTGGGTGCAGATTGTGGGTGCAGATTCAGAGTGCAGATTGTGAGTGCAGATTCAGAGTGCCGATTCAGAGTGCAGATTCAGAGTGCAGATTCAGAGTGCAGATTCAGAGTGCAGATTGTGGGTGCAGATTGTGGGTGCAGATTGTGGGTGCAGATTCAGAGTGCAGATTCAGAGTGCAGATTCAGAGTGCAGATTCAGAGTGCAGATTCAGAGTGCAGAGTGCAGAGTGCAGATTCAGAGTGCAGAGTGCAGATTCAGAGTGCAGATTCAGAGTGCAGATTCAGAGTGCAGATTCAGAGTGCAGATTCAGAGTGTAGATTCAGAGTGCAGATTGTGGGTGCAGATTGGATTCAGAGTGCAGATTGTGAGTGCAGATTGTGAGTGCAGATTGTGAGTGCAGATTGTGGGTGCAGATTGTGGGTGCAGATTGTGGGTGCAGATTGTGGGTGCAGATTGTGGGTGCAGATTCAGAGTGCAGATTCAGAGTGCAGATTCAGAGTGCAGATTCAGAGTGCAGATTCAGAGTGCAGATTGTGGGTGCAGATTGTGGGTGCAGATTGTGGGTGCAGATTGTGGGTGCAGATTCAGAGTGCAGATTCAGAGTGCAGATTCAGAGAAAACTCAGCAGCACCACCACCACCACAGCATCAATCTGTGCAACCATTCAACAACAACTGGTTCAATTATGTTCTCTCAATGTTTCAAGCTTTATTACAATTGTCACAAAAAGATGTTATTTCACTTCTGTTCTTGGATTTTCATCACAATAAAATACACTGAACATAATCTTCACAAACGTTATTTACAAAAGTTTAAGCTATTGCCAATATAAATTACAATCACTTTTATTTAAGTATTAATTATTTAAAAAAATTAAAAGCAGTTGCTATTTGTAATATCAATACATCTAAGTCACGTAAATACAAAACATGTTGCATTACAAATGCTATAGTCGTCACATGTGCGAAAGTTATAACTATTGGCATTGAAAATGACAAAGCTATTAATTTAGCTATTTTCAAAATCAACACATAAATAAAAAAATTGTCATTTACAAGACCAATAGCTCAAACTTTCATAATGCGAGACCTATTGCATTGCAAATGCTTGTTCATTTTTCTCAACTTTGATACGTTTTGGGTTGGTTATTTTGTATTTTTCATTATTTTAAGCGTCATACTTGAACCCTTGTTTGGATTCTAGTATTTAGTTTGCCCCAGGTTCAGGTCTTAGGACTGCCCCTGTTGCTCGTAATTATCTATACCTTATGCAGTGCTGCTGGTCATGGCACACAAGTGTGTCATATCAACTTTGTTGTTTTTCACTGCGTCAAGGCATGCAAGCTGCAGTGTTAATGGCAGTTGCATGGTCTTGGTTAGTGGTCCCTAGGGGACCCTCTTCAGTCCCATGCCCTATTTACAAGAGGTACCATTTACTTGGGACTTACAGGGGGCTAAAGCTGCCAATCGTGGTACAGTTTTAGGGAAAGAACGCTGGTACAGTCAAAGTTGCATCGAAGGCCAGACAAAAAATGTCGGGGGTACTGCAACAGATGCCCAGTTTTCTACAAGTATGATACAAAAACAAATGTTACATGCATAAGGCACAATCATCTAAGGCATTGTATACATGAACTTGCTATAAAGAGGGAATGGGAAGCAACACACAGTTCTTGAGTTTTGGAAGGGATCAGTATAACATTCTGGGTAGGAGTAATGGTCATTCCAGAGTGTCAGACTGCAGAGTAAAAAGGTAATTTCTGAGTGGCTGCCAAAAAGTCCTAGGCCAAGAGGTGGGTGGCTGCAACTGCGCGTAATCACCATTGACCCTGTCGCACTATGTCATACATTTCAGCCAGGCTGAAGTGAAGGGGATGTGATTGTTACTCCAGTGGACTGCAATTTCATGTTTGTCTGGGAAAAGCGTCAATGATGTGAATCTTTGTAAAGATTTAGGGAGATCGCCAGTGTACCCCAGGAGAGCAATGAGAGGCTCTTGTGTGACTGCTACTTCAGTCATGGTGGCGATGAGGGAAAATATAGAAGTTCAGTAGCTACCAATCAGGGGCACGCCATTTTCAGATGTGCGAAGTCTGCAACAGGAGCACAACATTTGGGACACTGGGCTGGCTTTGTTTGGTCAAATTTTGTGATGTCAAAAGGGGTAACATACGCCCAATGGATGAATCTGAAATGTAGCAATTTATGCTTATGGTTTACCGATATAAGTGAAGTTTGCAAGTAACCGTAACACCATACCTTATCTGTGAGTGGGAAGCTCAGATTAGTGCCACAGGCTATTTGAACCCAGGCCATTGTGTCAGGTTTCATGGTCAGACAGACATGGTACAACCTGGAGACAAGTCGGTCCCCATCACTATCTGAGATGACATGTGTCAATGAGGAGAGGTCATAGAGAGCCAAGGGGTAGGTATGTGGGAACGCAGAGTGCCATGGAGTCATCTAAGTACAAAGTGGTCCATGTGGGAGGCATTATGAAAACCAGTATTGTCAGCATGCGTTAGGACATGGCCAACTAAGAAGATGTCTCCTGTGGAGTGGAGGTTGTGACATTGGAGGGTGCCCTGTGCTAGCCATTCGCATGTGAGAGGTGGCCATGGGTTATTGGTTAATGGTAAGGCAGGTGAGTAGAGGGCGCCACCAACCAGTATCTGACGGAGCCACTGCCACACCCAGCACGCATGTGGAGATGGTCTGGATGTCCATGGGGTCTATTGGGTTGCCCTTCTACAGTACGAATGAGGGGGAAAGGTCCCCTTGTTGGCCTCTCTTATGCTTAAGGTAGGAGATACGAAAATCTTGGTAGTACCAATGATCCAAATAGTGACACTGAGCTGCAATGTAGTAAAGGTGTAGGTCCAGGACTCTGAAGCCGCCACGGTCATAGGGAAGAGTGAAAGTGTCTGAGCGTATATGAGGTTTGCGGCATGCCCAGACGATTTGCATTAAGAGACTACAGAGGGTGGTAGGAAAATGTGTGAGTGATATAGGGATGTTTAAAAGAAGGTAAAGAAAATGTGGGAGGACCACCATTTTGATTTTTGCCACTCGTTCCGCACTGGAGAGGGAGCTACTTGACTGACCCAGCTATTTGACTGATGCCCGAAGGAGCTACCTTGTTTAGCTATAGCGGAGACGGGCTGTGGATTCCCTCCTCCGACGTCACCTACCCAGTCGTTCTTTGGGCAGATTTCCCTTCGTCTCTCCTGCCGTCTCTTCCCTCATCCTCCCCCTTCACACTTCCCACTTCCCTCCTCCTCCTTTCATCCTCCTTTCTTCTCTCTCCTTTATTTCCTCTTTCAATGTGTTGCCTATTTTTTTACGTAATGTGTAATTTTTATCATTTTCTGGAACATTGTCTAACCGAATGTAAAGTGCTCTGATACCTACGGGTCTAGCTAGCGCTATATAAAACTAATTAAATAAATAAATAAAATAAATAAATAATCCAGCATTCTACCTGGGTTGCAAGTCCATCCAGGGCTGGGCCATAGATGAGCCGAAGAATTCACTCCCTGTCTCCATGAAGGTGTATACCCAGGTAATTAGTGCTATCTGCATTCCAGGTTAGGGGATACTGAATAGAAACTGGGCGAGAGCTTTTTGTAAGGAGAAAGAAGTAAGATTTTGCCCAATTGATCTGGAGTCCTTACAGGTTGCCAAATCACATTTTTTCCTGAATAAGGGGTGAAAGGTTGTCAGAGGGATGGCGTACAAACAATATGCCGTCTGCGTATATGGCGATAAGGAGGAGGCCGTGAGTGAGTTGGAGGCTGCAATGTATGTGTCGCTCTTGAAGATGGCGCACTAGAGGGTCCATTGCAATGATGAATAGGAGAGTCAATAAGGGGCAGCCCTGTCTGGTCTCTCTAGTGACGGAAGGTCTCTGTGAGGTTGCTGTTGACCCATAGATGTGCTATCGGACTGAAATTTAAAAGCATAACTAAGGAGATGTAGACATTGGGAAGGTCATGTTTGGTCAATGATGCTCTCAAGAAGTGCCACTCCAAGGAGTCGAGAGCTTTCTCAGCATCCAATAGAGCAATCACCACAAGAGTCATGGGGAAAATCTTGGTAAGCACCACAAAAATAGTCCAGAGAGTATGGGAAGTGGACCTGTGGGAGACAAAGCCATACAGGACGGGAGAAATAATTTGCTCCATCAGTAGGGTCAGTCTAGTAGAGAGACCTTTGGCTAAGATCTTATTGTGCAAGTTAAGAAAGGATAATGGGCAATAGGATGCACACAAATGAGGGTCCTTTCCTGTTTTCAAAAGGAGCATGAGCATCCCTTCACAGAAAGAGTGTGGCAGAGCACCTGTGTCCGAGAATTCAGTGTACGTGGCTTGGAGGTGTGGGCATAGTTATTGTTTAAAAGTTGTATAAAATTTTCCCACTAGGCAGTCAGCAGCGAGGGCTCCAGACCCATCTAAAGTGTCAATTGCCTGAATCACTTCTTTGCATGTTATTGGTTTGCTGAGCAAGCAGTGTTGGCCATTTGTGAGCCACACCATGGTGATTTCCGCCAAGCAGAGTGGTATCTCTGGTACTCTGTCGGACATACGGGCGAGGGAGCGATGTTCGTAATAGTGAAGAAACTCAGACAGAATACTCTCATTGTCAGTTATGTGAGCGGTTAGGGCAAAGTAGCCATGCCAATGTACGACTGAGGCATTTTTCCCTCACCATTGCCTAAAGCCATGGCCTGTTTCCCGATATACGTGATCTCTCTGTCAGCCAGCTCGTGATATTCAGTCAGTAAGTCTGAGCGACGATGTAGTTGGAGGTTGCCACCTTGTTGGGAAGCAGCTTGGTCTGATTTGCGTAAGTCAGTTTCTATCCATTGTAAGTGCAGGCTTATATCACACAGCATGCCAATATGCTTAGATATGCACACTCCACAAATGTATGCCTTAAAAGCCTCCCAGAGCACAGCCTCCATCGAAACCGTACTCGTTTTCAAGGCAAAAAACTTGACAATTGAATCGTAGAGTTCACTGCGGAAGACCTGATTGTAGAGGGCATTGCCAAGGTATCTCCAGGAGTGTTCTGACCCGCCATCATAGGCAAACTGTATATGCAAGCGAACCGGGCTATGATCTGATAAGGTTCATGGGAGAATTTTTACCCTCCCTGGTGGTCCAGAGCATGACATTGGCAGAAAGAAGCCAGTAGTCCAGCAGCGTCCAAATATCATGAGGGGCGGAGAAGAAGGTAAAACTAGAAATGGAGGGATGTCGAGTGCGCCAGATGTCATGCAGGGCATATGTGTCAATGATGAGGCAGAGTACTCTCTACACGTGGGGTTTATTACTCAGTTGAGTACTTGTAGAGTTAATGGTAGGATGCAGCACCATGTTAAAGGCCACGCCTAAATTAACCAGCTCTGCTTCCCCGTGTCCCATATGAGCATAGGAATCTTGGAAAAATTCAGGGCTTTGGGTGTATGTTAATTAATAGCGCATATTTGTCAGCCAGATAGAATAAGATATCGTCCATCAGGGTTCGCATGACAGGTGTGCAGACTCACCCGTAATATGAACTGTAACATGAAAAGTAGCAGTGCGTGCCCTAGTCAATCGCACATATCTGTGGGTCCCGAGAAGGGAGATGAGTGTCTTGAAGAAAGGCTATCTTTGTTCCTTGGCAGGACAGGTATAAGATGACTTGCTTGCCCTTATGGGGGTTGTTGATATCACAAATGGAATGTCAAGCAGTGATGGTTAGTTGGCCTCGTTGCTTATGGAGGAGGCAGTCGGATCAAGACTCCCCGGCAATGGCAGTCAGCAGCAGTTCCCAAAGGATTTTTTACTCACTGGCCAGTATGATGACGAAGCATGAAGTCCTGGAGCCAGAAGGCTGAATTGGTTGCATGCCCACCACAAGGCGGTAAGTGGAAGCAATGGGCAGCAGCAGTGTGCCGTGTGAGTCAAGCGGGCCCCAGCTGCAACTCCGGCAAGCCACTCTGGTATGCAGCGGATAGATGAGGGAGGCCCAAGACGCCAGCTGGACTGGGTAGTCCCTGCATCAGGCCCACCCGTGGCCCATGTCGAAGTGGGCCTCCAAGGCTGTGCCGGGCTGAGCAGGCACAGGAAAGCTGACAATCAGTATCCCGTCATTGTGAGGAGTGTCATCATACAGTAAGGGTGGGTTTAGAAGTGATAATGCCAGAGATTCACAATAGATGAGGGCCAAAACCGTCGGAGCGTCACAAGACTGCAGCCAATTTGGTTGCTTTCATGTCCATGTCCAAGCTCTTTTTTGCTGATGACATAAAGTACGGCAACAGCTGTGCTGTCAAGTCAAACATAAAAATGCATGTAGATTAGTGTAACCCTGGGCATCCTATACTGCTATCAATCACACAACTGCTTCTGAAGTCTAAAGTTAATGATGAAAAGGGCATGGGGGTGCTGGGACTAGATACATATCAATGCATTCATGATCGCTCTCCTCACATCTGTACTGCTGCATGAGAAACCAAAATACAGTGAATGTTCTTCTTCTTAGGGGTGGGCAGTAAACTCTGCTTCTCTGTTGGAGTTCGCAGAGTTTTGCCGACTCCCCTTGGAGCACTGACTTTCAGAATAACTCCACCAACTGCTGTGTGGTGGAGTTTTTTCTCACCTGCAGCTCACCAATGGTAAATAGCTGAGTGCAAGCCTACTGGAGAGATCTCTCAACGCGGGCGGTCGTGGTGGGTCGCTACTGCCTGTGTTGCGAAAGCTGCCGCTCATGTAGGAAATCTACTTGAGTGGAAGAAAGAAGCAGGGCCCTCTGGCATGGTGCTTGATGCTTTACGTGCTGATTTTACAGCGTGGGACAAGCTCTGGGTGCTAAAGATCAGTGCAAGCAATGCAGTGTAACACAATTCTGCCGCAAGTGACACCTCGCTCAGTTTTTGGGTATGTTATGTTACATGGGAATTTGTATGAGTGCACGTTCACCTACAGGTCTCTTGGCGCTGAGGAGTCTGAGCAGAAAATGAACAGAAAAAAACTGGCAGAGGAGCAGCTAGTTGTAAGCCTGAGTGAACAGCCAGGTTTTAAGTAATTTACTGAACCGCACGTAGTCAGCCTCAAACCTAATAGAAGTAGGCAGTGAGTTCCAAAGCTTCGGGCCCTGATAAGAAAACCGGGTCCCTCCAATACATTTACGTCCGATTCTGGACACCGTAAAAATATTCAGATGCTTCGATCTCAGATTACGCTGGGGCAGGTGCTTACTGATGCACGAGGAAATGAAACTTGGGCCGGTTTCTTGAATGGCTTTAAAGAGAATACAGACAGTTTTAAACATTGCACGCTGCTCCACTGGAGGCTAGTGGAGATCTTTAAGCAGCGGAGTGATGTGACATCTCTATTGTCCTTAAAATAGATGATTCTAGCTGCTTAGTTTTGAATAATCTGAAGATGATGTCTCAGATATAATGGAATGCCAAGGTAGAGGGCATTTCCATAGTCAATTTTTGATAGAATAAGTGCAATCACAATTTGAATACTGGCATCTTTACTAAAAAAAAGTCTGATCTTACGCAATTTATGGAGTTGGACAAAGCAGGTGGATGTAACTGAGCCAATTTGGGCACTCATAGAGAGAGGTCAGAGTCAATCTGAAGACCCAGACTCTTTATCGCTGGTTTAGGAATTGGGGCCGCACCTAACTCAGGGGGCCAGTAGGAGAGTGTCCAGTGAATAAGTTTATTACTCTGAATAATTATCTCAGTTTTTTCAGAATTTAGTTTAAGTTGGTTCTTATTCATCCAGGTTTTTACACACATCATAGAGCCCCTGACCAAATCTTTGCATTCGGTAGAGTTCTCCAGAGTAAAAATTAGCTGCATGTCATCAGCATAATTAAAGATCTTTACCCCCATCTGTCGGAGACTCGAGATTAGGGGACATATTTAAATATTAAAGAGAATTGGTGAAAGGGAGGAACCCTGTGGGACACCACAACTCATTGCAACAGTGTTACATTTGTCGGGCGAGAGCCACACCGATTGTTTGAGATCCTCTAAAAAGAAACCAAACCAGTCCAGTGCCGAGCCCCCAAGACCTGCTGCTGCAATGCGGTCCAACAAAATGTTGTGGTTCACTGTGTCAAATGCCGCAGACAGGTCAAGCAGGATCAGGGCCTGAGTGTGATCAATGGCAGCTTGTCCTTTAAGATCGTCCAAGACAGAGAGGATCACAGATTCATTGGAATGCGCAGGACGCAAGCCTGCCTGATGAGTGTCCAGAAACGTGGACGCTTCTATAAAGGAACTGACAAAGGTTGCTACATGAGTTTCCAGTAATTTTGCTAGAAACGGGAGTAATGATATAGGTCTATAATTTTCCAGCTTTTTGGGGTGCAGACCCTTTTTTTGTTGTTGAGTGGAATGATTACTGCTTCCTTAAAAGCTGATGGTACGATACCATGGGGTAACTCCATGGAACTCAAGTTCCTCCCATCCCTACTTCTTATCTAAGGCACACTAGCAGCATTACAGTGCCATGTGTGTGCCTCTCAAAAGGATGTCTGATTGTTAGCTTGATACTTTATGCATGTTTGTGAGCCTTCTGTGCAGTTTGGCCCATTCAAAACATATACACCTAGGCACTAACATTTATGTAGTACTCCTGAAATCACTTTTTAGGTTGATCACATAAGATCTAGTGACAACTACTTTGTCTAGCCAAACCCAAACCTTATTGGTCTTAGCCCTTTAACTATGGCAATACACTTTCGAGTGTCAACATTTCTGTCACTAATTTGCCTCTGCAATTTGTGTCTGCTGACTTCAATTTAGGAATGGGACCGGGGTGGAGGGCTAAGCCTGTTAAAGGCCATGCTAGTTTCAAAGCTCCATGCCAATTCTCTGCATTTGACAACAGTCTGTGTGTGTATGCTGCTTTTTATAGTATTTGTGCCCCCTGATGAATAAATGAATGGAGACATTTGGAAGGTTTGTACTACCTCAGTGAAGATGCTTGACATCAGTCATCCATATGTCTAAAAGAGGTACATTTTTACTAACTTGAAGGTTTACATGTCTTGGCAAAGCCAGTAGGTCTTGCCTATGCAAGAGCTATTGGCTTTCCCAATGTGTTTTAGTAATGGTGTACACCAGCGTGGCTGCTGTTCAGCATGGCTAAACGTTATTGGCATAGGGAAGAGTGGTGTTGTGTGGAGTGTTGAGAGTGGAGTGGTGAAGAGTGAAGTCGAGTAGTGAAGAGTGGAGTAGACTGGCAAAGAGTGGAGCAGAGTGTTGTAGAGTGGAGTGTCAGTTTGGAGTTGAGTGTCATGGACTGGAGTGTCATAGAGTAGAGTCAAGTGGAGGGGCGTAGAGTGGAGGGGTGTAGAGTAGAGAAGTGGAGCATGGAGCGGTAAGGACTGGTGAGGCGTAGAGTGGAATACAGTGTCATAGAGTTAAGTGGCATAGAGTAGAGTGGTGTGGAGAGGTGTAGAGTGGAGTAGAGTCATAGAGTGATGTGTAGTTAAGTAGAGGCATTGAGTGGAGTAAAATTGGGAATTGGAGTGGAGTAAAATTGTGAATTGGAGTGGAGTACAGTGGTCTAGAGTGAAGTGGCGTAGAGTGGAGAGGCATTTAGTGGCATAGACTGAGTAGAGTATCAAGTTTTGTTCCACAGAAGGGATGAAGACATGCTGGACAGCCTAAAACAAATAAAGCCAACAAATAGACACCAGAAAATGTGAGTTACAAACCACAAAGCCAATGCTAAGTAATGGATGGAATGATTTACCAGGGAAGCTGTCAAAATGTCCAAAAGAAGTATTTTTGCAACCAGACAGCGGCATGCTTTCACTTTAACCCTTGGGGTGAAAGCTTAACCTGCAGTAAAAATAATTTCCAGAATACAGAATACCTGTTACAGAAAAAGCTGTTTCCATCCTAGGTTTCAGCCTATTCCTAGGTACAGATAACAATGCTTGGCTCTGGTTTCTAAGAGCACACCCCAGTATGTAGTACAGCGTTAGCTAATTAGGTGAGAGTAGATCTAACTGAGGAAAACATCAGAATATCCAACAACCTATCTTGTTCCGGATCAGGTCCTTGACCAGAAGCCAGTGCAGTGCTTTTCAAGCCAGAAAGATGCAGTTTCTCCTACCAAAATATATTATGGCTCTGTCAGCAGCATTGTGTACTCTCTGTAGCTTTGAGAAACCAACGCTCTAATTAAGAAATTAAGAGGCAGTAATGAGACAATCTGAGCCTCTCATAGATTCATTTCTAGGCTGCACATAAAACTTAGTTTATCAACTTCGTGAGTTTATTAAAAAATAGTCATTACAGAAAGCAAAAACTAGCTAATCAATCTAAAGAATTAGCGTATTCATAAATCTAAATAGATTTGCAAAGAGTCTAACAGTCTGTAACGAAAAGCCCAAAAGATCTGTCTCTCCTGCCAAAAAAACACATCTCCTGCCAAAAAAACACATCTTTTATACAGCACACGCATTTTATAGCATTCCATTATGTAGAATGGTTGGATTAAAAAAGTTTCATTTATGGCAACCAATCATTCTATTAGGTGGTACAGCACCCAAAGTAATTCCGACACCTGGAGGCCTCTTATTGGTTAAAGCTGTACATTTTTGAGGCGATGAAATACATTATGAACAACAGGAATAAAATAGCTTGTTCAACTACAATGGTGCTAGACTAAGCAACCTTGAAACTTGTAACAGAAAGAACATCCTCCCATCCGGTCTGAAAAACAAATATTATGAATTGCATTAAGACAGACCATGGCTGAAGCTGCATTTTTCTTGATTTTGTGAAATAAAGACAGACTCATGCACGTGGAGCGATTGTAGACCTAAAATAAACAGGCAGTTTTCTGTAGCGTTTCACAAACGATTTCCAATGCGGCCTGGCATGGCCTAGCTAAGCTAACCAGAGCACACCTACATTAATAATTGTTTTTTAACAAATCAAAACTCGTTTAAAATTATATTATTTATTGATATCCCTAGAGAGGGGTTTTGCAGTACTCTCATTTAGAGTTGAACATTGTTCCAACCATAAATGATGTGTGTTGAGCGTAGATAATCTTCACAAACGTTATTTACAAACGTTTAGGCTATTGCCAATATAAATTACAATCACTTTTATTTAAGTATTAATTATTTAAAAAAATTAAAAGCCGTTGCTATTTGTAATATCAATACATCTAAGTCACGTAAATACAAAACATGTTGCATTACAAATGCTATAGTCGTCACATGTGCGAAAGTTATAACTATTGGCATTGAAAATGACAAAGCTATTAATTTAGCTATTTTCAAAATCAACACATAAATAAAAAAATTGTCATTTACAAGACCAATAGCTCAAACTTTCATAATGCGAGACCTATTGCATTGCAAATGCTTGTTCATTTTTCTCAACTTTGATACGTTTTGGGTTGGTTATTTTGTATTTTTCATTATTTTAAGCGTCATACTTGAACCCTTGTTTGGATTCTAGTATTTAGTTTGCCCCAGGTTCAGGTCTTAGGACTGCCCCTGTTGCTCGTAATTATCTATACCTTATGCAGTGCTGCTGGTCATGGCACACAAGTGTGTCATATCAACTTTGTTGTTTTTCACTGCGTCAAGGCATGCAAGCTGCAGTGTTAATGGCAGTTGCATGGTCTTGGTTAGTGGTCCCTAGGGGACCCTCTTCAGTCCCATGCCCTATTTACAAGAGGTACCATTTACTTGGGACTTACAGGGGGCTAAAGCTGCCAATCGTGGTACAGTTTTAGGGAAAGAACGCTGGTACAGTCAAAGTTGCATCGAAGGCCAGACAAAAAATGTCGGGGGTACTGCAACAGATGCCCAGTTTTCTACAAGTATGATACAAAAACAAATGTTACATGCATAAGGCACAATCATCTAAGGCATTGTATACATGAACTTGCTATAAAGAGGGAATGGGAAGCAACACACAGTTCTTGAGTTTTGGAAGGGATCAGTATAACATTCTGGGTAGGAGTAATGGTCAATCCAGAGTGTCAGACTGCAGAGTAAGAAGGTAATTTCTGAGTGGCTGCCAAAAAGTCCTAGGCCAAGAGGTGGGTGGCTGCAACTGTGCGTAATCACCCTTGACCCTGTCGCACTATGTCATACATTTCAGCCAGGCTGAAGTGAAGGGGATGTGATTGTTACTCCAGTGGACTGCAATTTCATGTTTGTCTGGGAAAAGCGTCAATGATGTGAATCTATGTAAAGATTTAGGGAGATCGCCAGTGTACCCCAGGAGAGCAATGAGAGGCTCTTGTGTGACTGCTACTTCAGTCATGGTGGCGATGAGGGAAAATATAGAAGTTCAGTAGCTACCAATCAGGGGCACGCCATTGTCAAATGTGCGAAGTCTGCAACAGGAGCACAACATTTGGGACACTGGGCTGGCTTTGTTTAGTCAAATTTTGTGATGTCAAAAGGGGTAACATACGCCCAATGGATGAATCTGAAATGTAGCAATTTATGCTTATGGTTTACCGATATAAGTGAAGTTTGCAAGTAACCGTAACACCATACCTTATCTGTGAGTGGGAAGCTCCGATTAGTGCCACAGGCTATTTGAACCCAGGCCATTGTGTCAGGTTTCATGGTCAGACAGACATGGTACAACCTGGAGACAAGTCGGTCCCCATCACTATCTGAGATGACATGTGTCAATGAGGAGAGGTCATAGAGAGCCAAGGGGTAGGTATGTGGGAACGCAGAGTGCCATGGAGTCATCTAAGTACAAAGTGGTCCATGTGGGAGGCATTATGAAAACCAGTATTGTCAGCATGCGTTAGGACATGGCCAACTAAGAAGATATCTCCTGTGGAGTGGAGGTTGTGACATTGGAGGGTGCCCTGTGCTAGCCATTCGCATGTGAGAGGTGGCCATGGGTTATTGGTTAATGGTAAGGCAGGTGAGTAGAGGGCGCCACCAACCAGTATCTGACGGAGCCACTGCCACACCCAGCACGCATGTAGAGATGGTCTGGATGTCCATGGGGTCTATTGGGTTGCCCTTCTACAGTACAAATGAGGGGGAAAGGTCCCCTTGTTGGCCTCTCTTATGCTTAAGGTAGGAGATACGAAAATCTTGGTAGTACCAATGATCCAAATAGTGACACTGAGCTGCAATGTAGTAAAGGTGTAGGTCCAGGACTCTGAAGCCGCCACGGTCATAGGGAAGAGTGAAAGTGTCTGAGCGTATATGAGGTTTGCGGCATGCCCAGACGATTTGCATTAAGAGACTACAGAGGGTGGTAGGAAAATGTGTGAGTGATATAGGGATGTTTAAAAGAAGGTAAAGAAAATGTGGGAGGACCACCATTTTGATTTTTGCCACTCGTTCCGCACTGGAGAGGGAGCTACTTGACTGACCCAGCTATTTGACTGATGCCCGATGGAGCTACCTTGTTTAGCTATAGCGGAGACGGGCTGTGGATTCCCTCCTCCGACGTCACCTACCCAGTCGTTCTTTGGGCAGATTTCCCTTCGTCTCTCCTGCCGTCTCTTCCCTCATCCTCCCCCTTCACACTTCCCACTTCCCTCCTCCTCCTTTCATCCTCCTTTCTTCTCTCTCCTTTATTTCCTCTTTCAATGTGTTGCCTATTTTTTTACGTAATGTGTAATTTTTATCATTTTCTGGAACATTGTCTAACCGAATGTAAAGTGCTCTGATACCTACGGGTCTAGCTAGCGCTATATAAAACTAATTAAATAAATAAATAAAATAAATAAATAATCCAGCATTCTACCTGGGTTGCAAGTCCATCCAGGGCTGGGCCATAGATGAGCTGAAGAATTCACTCCCTGTCTCCATGAAGGTGTATACCCAGGTAATTAGTGCTATCTGCATTCCAGGTTAGGGGATACTGAATAGAAACTGGGCGAGAGCTTTTTGTAAGGAGAAAGAAGTAAGATTTTGCCCAATTGATCTGGAGTCCTTACAGGTTGCCAAATCACATTTTTTCCTGAATAAGGGGTGAAAGGTTGTCAGAGGGATGGCGTACAAACAATATGCCGTCTGCGTATATGGCGATAAGGAGGAGGCCGTGAGTGAGTTGGAGGCTGCAATGTATGTGTCGCTCTTGAAGATGGCGCACTAGAGGGTCCATTGCAATGATGAATAGGAGAGTCAATAAGGGGCAGCCCTGTCTGGTCTCTCTAGTGACGGAAGGTCTCTGTGAGGTTGCTGTTGACCCATAGATGTGCTATCGGACTGAAATTTAAAAGCATAACTAAGGAGATGTAGACATTGGGAAGGTCATGTTTTGTCAATGATGCTCTCAAGAAGTGCCACTCCAAGGAGTCGAGAGCTTTCTCAGCATCCAATAGAGCAATCACCACAAGAGTCATGGGGAAAATCTTGGTAAGCACCACAAAAATAGTCCAGAGAGTATGGGAAGTGGACCTGTGGGAGACAAAGCCATACAGGACGGGAGAAATAATTTGCTCCATCAGTAGGGTCAGTCTAGTAGAGAGACCTTTGGCTAAGATCTTATTGTGCAAGTTAAGAAAGGATAATGGGCAATAGGATGCACACAAATGAGGGTCCTTTCCTGTTTTCAAAAGGAGCATGAGCATCCCTTCACAGAAAGAGTGTGGCAGAGCACCTGTGTCCGAGAATTCAGTGTACGTGGCTTGGAGGTGTGGGCATAGTTATTGTTTAAAAGTTGTATAAAATTCTCCCACTAGGCAGTCAGCAGCGAGGGCTCCAGACCCATCTAAAGTGTCAATTGCCTGAATCACTTCTTTGCATGTTATTGGTTTGCTGAGCAAGCAGTGTTGGCCATTTGTGAACCACACCATGGTGATTTCCGCCAAGCAGAGTGGTATCTCTGGTACTCTGTCGGACATACGGGCGAGGGAGCGATGTTCGTAATAGTGAAGAAACTCAGACAGAATACTCTCATTGTCAGTTATGTGAGCGGTTAGGGCAAAGTAGCCATGCCAATGTACGACTGAGGCATTTTTCCCTCACCATTGCCTAAAGCCATGGCCTGTTTCCCGATATACGTGATCTCTCTGTCAGCCAGCTCGTGATATTCAGTCAGTAAGTCTGAGCGACGATGTAGTTGGAGGTTGCCACCTTGTTGGGAAGCAGCTTGGTCTGATTTGCGTAAGTCAGTTTCTATCCATTGTAAGTGCAGGCTTATATCACACAGCATGCCAATATGCTTATATATGCACACTCCACAAATGTATGCCTTAAAAGCCTCCCAGAGAACAGCCTCCATCGAAACCGTACTCGTTTTCAAGGCAAAAAACTTGACAATTGAATCGTAGAGTTCACTGCGGAAGACCTGATTGTAGAGGGCATTGCCAAGGTATCTCCAGGAGTGTTCTGACCCGCCATCATAGGCAAACTGTATATGCAAGCGAACCGGGCTATGATCTGATAAGGTTCATGGGAGAAGTTTTACCCTCCCTGGTGGTCCAGAGCATGACATTGGCAGAAAGAAGCCAGTAGTCCAGCAGCGTCCAAATATCATGAGGGGCGGAGAAGAAGGTAAAACTAGAAATGGAGGGATGTCGAGTGCGCCAGATGTCATGCAGGGCATATGTGTCAATGATGAGGCAGAGTACTCTCTACACGTGGGGTTTATTACTCAGTTGAGTACTTGTAGAGTTAATGGTAGGATGCAGCACCATGTTAAAGGCCACGCCTAAATTAACCAGCTCTGCTTCCCCGTGTCCCATATGAGCATAGGAATCTTGGAAAAATTCAGGGCTTTGGGTGTATGTTAATTAATAGCGCATATTTGTCAGCCAGATAGAATAAGATATCGTCCATCAGGGTTCGCATGACAGGTGTGCAGTCTCACCCGTAATATGAACTGTAACATGAAAAGTAGGAGTGCGTGCCCTAGTCAATCGCACATATCTGTGGGTCCCGAGAAGGGAGATGAGTGTCTTGAAGAAAGGCTATCTTCGTTCCTTGGCAGGACAGGTATAAGATGACTTGCTTGCCCTTATGGGGGTTGTTGATATCACAAATGGAATGTCAAGCAGTGATGGTTAGTTGGCCTCGTTGCTTATGGAGGAGGCAGTCGGATCAAGACTCCCCGGCAATGGCAGTCAGCAGCAGTTCCCAAAGGATTTTTTACTCACTGGCCAGTATGATGACGAAGCATGAGGTCCTGGAGCCAGAAGGCTGAATTGGTTGCATGCCCTCCACAAGGCGGTAAGTGGAAGCAATGGGCAGCAGCAGTGTGCCGTGTGAGTCAAGCGGGCCCCAGCTGCAACTCCGGCAAGCCACTCTGGTATGCAGCTGATAGATGAGGGAGGCCCAAGACGCCAGCTGGACTGGGTAGTCCCTGCATCAGGCCCACCCGTGGCCCATGTCGAAGTGGGCCTCCAAGGCTGTGCCGGGCTGAGCAGGCACAGGAAAGCTGACAATCAGTATCCCGTCATTGTGAGGAGTGTCATCATACAGTAAGGGTGGGTTTAGAAGTGATAATGCCAGAGATTCACAATAGATGAGGGCCAAAACCGTCGGAGCGTCACAAGACTGCGGCCAATTTGGTTGCTTTCATGTCCACGTCCAAGCTCTTTTTTGCTGATGACATAAAGTACGGCAACAGCTGTGCTGTCAAGTCAAACATAAAAATGCATGTAGATTAGTGTAACCCTGGGCATCCTATACTGCTATCAATCACACAACTGCTTTCTGAAGTCTAAAGTTAATGATGAAAAGGGCATGGGGGTGCTGGGACTAGATACATATCAATGCATTCATGATCGCTCTCCTCACATCTGTACTGCTGCATGAGATACCAAAATACAGTAAATGTTCTTCTTCTTAGGGGTGGGCAGTAAACTCTGCTTCTCTGTTGGAGTTCGCAGAGTTTTGCCGACTCCCCTTGGAGCACTGACTTTCAGAATAACTCCACCAACTGCTGTGTGGTGGAGTTTTTTCTCACGTGCAGCTCACCAATGGTAAATAGCTGAGTGCAAGCCTACTGGAGAGATTTCTCAACGCGGGCGGTCGTGGTGGGTCGCTACTGCCTGTGTTGCGAAAGCTGCCGCTCATGTAGGAAATCTACTTGAGTGGCAGAAAGAAGCAGGGCCCTCTGGCATGGTGCTTGATGCTTTACGTGCTGATTTTACAGCGTGGGACAAGCTCTGGGTGCTAAAGATCAGTGCAAGCAATGCAGTGTAACACAATTCTGCCGCAAGTGACACCTCGCTCAGTTTTTGGGTATGTTATGTTACATGGGAATTTGTATGAGTGCACGTTCACCTACAGGTCTCTTGGCGCTGAGGAGTCTGAGCAGAAAATGAACAGAAAAAACCTGGCAGAGGAGCAGCTAGTTGTAAGCCTGAGTGAACAGCCAGGTTTTAAGTAATTTACTGAACCGCACGTAGTCAGCCTCAAACCTAATAGAAGTAGGCAGTGAGTTCCAAAGCTTCGGGCCCTGATAAGAAAACCGGGTCCCTCCAATACATTTACGTCTGATTCTGGACACCGTAAAAATATTCAGATGCTTCGATCTCAGATTACGCTGGGGCAGGTGCTTACTGATGCACGAGGAAATGAAACTTGGGCCGGTTTCTTGAATGGCTTTAAAGAGAATACAGACAGTTTTAAACATTGCACGCTGCTCCACTGGAGGCTAGTGGAGATCTTTAAGCAGCGGAGTGATGTGACATCTCTATTGTCCTTAAAATAGATGATTCTAGCTGCTTAGTTTTGAATAATCTGAAGATGATGTCTCAGATATAATGGAATGCCAAGGTAGAGGGCATTTCCATAGTCAATTTTTGATAGAATAAGTGCAATCACAATTTGAATACTGGCATCTTTACTAAAACAAAGTCTGATCTTACGCAATTTATGGAGTTGGACAAAGCAGGTGGATGTAACTGAGCCAATTTGGGCACTCATAGAGAGAGCACAGAGTCAATCTGAAGACCCAGACTCTTTATCGCTGGTTTAGGGATTGGGGCCGCACCTAACTCAGGGGGCCAGTAGGAGAGTGTCCAGTGAATAAGTTTATTACTCTGAATAATTATCTCCGTTTTTTCAGAATTTAGTTTAAGTTGGTTCTTATTCATCCAGGTTTTTACACACATCATAGAGCCCCTGACCAAATCTTTGCATTCGGTAGAGTTCTCCAGAGTAAAAATTAGCTGCATGTCATCAGCATAATTAAAGATCTTTACCCCCATCTGTCGGAGACTCGAGATTAGGGGACATATTTAAATATTAAAGAGAATTGGTGAAAGGGAGGAACCCTGTGGGACACCACAACTCATTGCAACAGTGTTGCATTTGTCGGGCGAGAGCCACACCGATTGTTTGAGATCCTCTAAAAAGAAACCAAACCAGTCCAGTGCCGAGCCCCCAAGACCTGCTGCTGCAATGCGGTCCAACAAAATGTTGTGGTTCACTGTGTCAAATGCCGCAGACAGGTCAAGCAGGATCAGGGCCTGAGTGTGATCAATGGCAGCTTGTCCTTTAAGATCGTCCAAGACAGAGAGGATCACAGATTCATTGGAATGCGCAGGACGCAAGCCTGCCTGATGAGTGTCCAGAAACGTGGACGCTTCTATAAAGGAACTGACAAAGGTTGCTACATGAGTTTCCAGTAATTTTGCTAGAAACGGGAGTAATGATATAGGTCTATAATTTTCCAGCTTTTTGGGGTGCAGACCCTTTTTTTGTTGTTGAGTGGAATGATTACTGCTTCCTTAAAAGCTGATGGTACGATACCATGGGGTAACTCCATGGAACTCAAGTTCCTCCCATCCCTACTTCTTATCTAAGGCACACTAGCAGCATTACAGTGCCATGTGTGTGCCTCTCAAAAGGATGTTAAGATTCATCTGATTGTTAGCTTGATACTTTATGCATGTTTGTGAGCCTTCTGTGCAGTTTGACCCATTCAAAACATATACACCTAGGCACTAACATTTATGTAGTACTCCTGAAATCACTTTTTAGGTTGATCACATAAGATCTAGGGACAACTACTTTGTCTAGCCAAACCCAAACCTTATTGGTCTTAGCCCTTTAACTATGGCAATACACTTTCGAGTGGCAACATTTCTGTCACTAATTTGCCTCTGCAATTTGTGTCTGCTGACTTCAATTTAGGAATGGGACCGGGGTGGAGGGCTAAGCCTGTTAAAGGCCATGCTAGTTTCAAAGCTCCATGCCAATTCTCTGCATTTGACAACAGTCTGTGTGTGTATGCTGCTTTTTATAGTATTTGTGCCCCCTGATGAATAAATGAATGGAGACATTTGGAAGGTTTGTACTACCTCAGTGAAGATGCTTGACATCAGTCATCCATATGTCTAAAAGAGGTACATTTTTACTAACTTGAAGGTTTACATGTCTTGGCAAAGCCAGTAGGTCTTGCCTATGCAAGATCTATTGGCTTTCCCAATGTGTTTTAGTAATGGTGTACACCAGCGTGGCTGCTGTTCAGCATGGCTAAACGTTATTGGCTTAGGGAAGAGTGGTGTTGTGTGGCGTGTCGAGAGTGGAGTGGTGAAGAGTGAAGTCGAGTAGTGAAGAGTGGAGTAGACTGGCAAAGAGTGGAGCAGAGTGTTGTAGAGTGGAGTGTCAGTTTGGAGTTGAGTGTCATGGACTGGAGTGTCATAGAGTAGAGTCAAGTGGAGGGGCGTAGAGTGGAGGGGTGTAGAGTAGAGAAGTGGAGCATGGAGCGGTAAGGACTGGTGAGGCGTAGAGTGGAATACAGTATCATAGAGTTAAGTGGCATAGAGTAGAGTGGTGTGGAGAGGTGTAGAGTGGAGTAGAGTCATAGAGTGATGTGTGGTTAAGTAGAGGCATTGAGTGGAGTAACATTGTGAATTGGAGTGGAGTAAAATTGTGAATTGGAGTGGAGTACAGTGGTCTAGAGTGAAGTGGCGTAGAGTGGAGAGGCATTTAGTGGCATAGACTGAGTAGAGTATCAAGTTTTGTTCCACAGAAGGGATGAAGACATGCTGGACAGCCTAAAACAAATAAAGCCAACAAATAGACACCAGAAAATGTGAGTTACAAACCACAAAGCCAATGCTAAGTAATGGATGGAATGCTTTACCAGGGAAGCTGTCAAAATGTCCAAAAGAAGTATTTTTGCAATCAGACAGCGGCATGCTTTCACCTTAACCCTTGGGGTGAAAGCTTAACCTGCAGTAAAAATAATTTCCAGAATACAGAATACCTGTTACAGAAAAAGCTGTTTCCATCCTAGGTTTCAGCCTATTCCTAGGTACAGATAACAATGCTTGGCTCTGGTTTCTAAGAGCACACCCCAGTATGTAGTACAGCGTTAGCTAATTAGGTGAGAGTAGATCTAACTGAGGAAAACATCAGAATATCCAACAACCTATCTTGTTCCGGATCAGGTCCTTGACCAGAAGCCAGTGCAGTGCTTTTCAAGCCAGAAAGATGCAGTTTCTCCTACCAAAATATATTATGGCTCTGTCAGCAGCATTGTGTACTCTCTGTAGCTTTGAGAAACCAACGCTCTAATTAAGAAATTTAGAGGCAGTAATGAGACAATCTGAGCCTCTCATAGATTCATTCCTAGGCTGCACATAAAACTTAGTTTATCAACTTCGTGAGTTTATTAAAAAATAGTCATTACAGAAAGCAAAAACTAGCTAATCAATCTAAAGAATTAGCGTATTCATAAATCTAAATAGATTTGCAAAGAGTCTAACAGTCTGTAACGAAAAGCCCAAAAGATCTGTCTCTCCTGCCAAAAAAACACATCTCCTGCCAAAAAAACACATCTTTTATACAGCACACGCATTTTATAGCATTCCATTATGTAGAATGGTTGGATTAAAAAAGTTTCATTTATGGCAACCAATCATTCTATTAGGTGGTACAGCACCCAAAGTAATTCCGACACCTGGAGGCCTCTTATTGGTTAAAGCTGTACATTTTTGAGGCGATGAAATACATTATGAACAACAGGAATAAAATAGCTTGTTCAACTACAATGGTGCTAGACTAAGCAACCTTGAAACTTGTAACAGAAAGAACATCCTCCCATCCGGTCTGAAAAACAAATATTATGAATTGCATTAGGACAGACCATGGCTGAAGCTGCATTTTTCTTGATTTTGTGAAATAAAGACAGACTCATGCACGTGGAGCGATTGTAGACCTAAAATAAACAGGCAGTTTTCTGTAGCGTTTCACAAACGATTTCCAATGCGGCCTGGCATGGCCTAGCTAAGCTAACCAGAGCACACCTACATTAATAATTGTTTTTTAACAAATCAAAACTCGTTTAAAATTATATTATTTATTGATATCCCTAGAGAGGGGTTTTGCAGTACTCTCATTTAGAGTTGAACATTGTTCCAACCATAAATGATGTGTGTTGAGCGTAGATGGGGAGGATTAAACTTCACTATTGATTTTGATTTAGTGTATTTTATATAGCGCACAGCTACCCCAAAGAGGTGTCCCGGCGCTCCTGTGTGTTCACATGCTGGGCCAGATTTTAGAGGGAATTTTAGCAAAAGAGGAAGGTTTTTAAAGGTTTTCGAAAGGGGAGCTCTTCCTGAATCATCCGGATGGAAATGGGTAGCTTGTTCCAGAGGGCAGAAGCGCACACTTGGAAGGTTTTGCCGCCGGAGCGTGCTTATTGGAATCTGGGAGTGTGAGGAGAATTTTTGAAGAAGAGCGGAGAAGCCTGGCATTACTGTAGGGGCGGAGGCAGGCGGAGAGATAGGCAGAGCCCTTTCCCCTAGCTGCGCAATGGACCAGAATAAGCGCTTTAAATTCTGCCCTTTTTAGGTCGAGCGACCTTTCTCAATGCGCATGCGCATTGAGCGGGAGCGAGATATATAGGGCTTTAAACAGACTTTAGCTAACTGGCGATTTGATGCTGTGCCCGTGCGCTTTTAGGTCAATGCGCAAGCGCATTGACCTAAAATGCGCGTGCACAGCATCAAATCGCCAGCCATCTGTTCCCCAGCAGCTTTTCCCGCTCCGCCCCACAAGCTTCCCCCAGCGTGCGCTCTGGCTCAGCCGAGCCGCACTCCTCCCACACCTTTGAAGTGAAGCTTCACTTCAAAGGCCCCCGCATTTCTCCTCCCCCCTCTCCACAGCAATGCCGGCCGTACTTTCACTTTGACGGCCGCAGGCCGTCTCTCGTATTTCTCCTCCCCCTCCCAGTGTTTTTTTTTTTTAAACTTGTTTGCATTTCGTGTTTTCTTTCATGCGTTTGTTTTGTGAATATTTGTGGCCATGTTCGATGCTCATTGTCGTGGGTACTTCCCTCTTATGCTGTCAGTGCGCTTGACACAGTGACAAACTGGTCTTATACTTTCCTGCTCATTTGGTTTTACTGCCTGTTCTATGCTCCTCCCTGCCCCGCTCCATGTGTGTTTATTTCTATTGGATAAATACCAACTTAATCACGTGGATAAACAACTTCGCTGGACTGCAAATAGTATGGTGGATAATTGCGGTGATGTTTGAATCGGCAATAAAAACATCCAGTCGGTAAGCGGCTCTTGAATTACTTGAACACAGGCACGGATATACTAAATAAGAAGTGTAGCATTCTCGGTTAGGATTCACTTTCATTTCTGAGAGCACTCAGCACTCTTTATTATGCGCACGCAAATATGGCAGTAACAGTCATCGTGAAAAACTTCACGGGATGGCTGACTCACAAAAACTAAAAGCTCGGTTAACATTCACTTTTACTTCGGAGAGCACTCAGCATTCTTTAGTATGTGTATGCAAACACTGTAATTACAGTCAACGTGAGCACCTTCGCGGGATGGCGATTAAAATGGGGAAAGCATTTGGCTCTGTTAAAGTGGGAATTATAAAATCTCATTGGAAAAACGACAATAATGATTTCAAATACGGGCATGGATAGCATGCGGAAAAGTTCAACCACCATTCACTTTCATTTGTAAGAGCACTCACAATTTTCATGATGTGCATGCTAATACAGGCATCAGTCTACACTTTAAATGCCCAAGTTCAGAAAAGATCTTTTGAATAGGAGAATTTCTGCTCCAGGTATGATTAACTTTACGAGATACACACTTGAGTTGAAAAGACACAAGTGGGAGCACAGCAACGAGTTTACAAAAACTCATGTTGAGATAATTGTTTTTTTAATGATTTGAATTTTGAGCATTATAGCTGTTAATACTCGCCTAACACCTCCCTTGTCACGAACTCTCACTGGGCCCTCCCATTGTTGTTTTCAATCAACCCTACCCTCCCATTGTTGTTTTCAATCACCCCCACTATCCTGTCCTTTTCAATTTCCCCCCACCCTCCTTTCGTTGTTTGCTGACCTCTCAACTCCCCAACCACCATGTCATAAGAAGAAAATAAACATCGGCAAAGCTTGGCTATGCGTTTATTAATTTCTTTAGTCAAATACCTGTTTTGGTTAGACAATTAACATGTTTGGAAGTTCTTATTAGAACTTATAACTAAATATGTAAGTATCCAAGACCATCGTATGTGCAATGTTTACCTACCCCACTTTAAAAGCACAACACAATGACATGATTGTTGTACATGTAGGAGAGCTAACTTGATCCCAATAGCTACAGTACGTGCCGAGCCTAGAAAGCATCGCTGCGTAACACACTAATCCCCTGGAATGCATGATGGTATTTTTTTATGTAATTTTTTTTGCAGTTGCTCAGTTATACATAATATCTTAATTATATCTAAGGTAACAACAATGTTTATATCACTTATTATTAATTTATAGCTTACTGTACAGCAGCCAAACTGCTCTACATCATCGCTTAAACACATTGCCAAAGCCAATAGCTCTCTCTTAACACTTATAAGGTCCCAAAGGCGAGACCTATTGGCTATGCCAATGCTTGTTTGTATAGGCAGCCAGTGTAATTTACGGCGGTGTGGCGAGATGTGCTCGCGAAGGGAAATGCCACCCACCAACCGTACTGCAGCATTCTGGACTGTCTGGAGTCGGTGGTAGAGACCAGAAGTCAGTCCAATGTACCGGCCGTTGGCATAATCTAGGTGGGAGGTGATAAGTGCCTGAACAATGGTCTTCCTGGTGTTACAAGGTAGGAAGTTGATGATTTTTTTTACCATCCTGATTTTGGAAAAACAGGCAGCTGATACCGTCTGGACTTGTTGGTGAAATGAAAGATTAGAATCCCATCTTACCCCTAGATTTCTTACTGATTCATTTGGCTGGGGGGGGCACTCAGATCAAGGGGCCACCAGAGATTGGGGTCCAGTGGGGAGGGTTGATGAAAAAATAGTACCTCAGTTTTCCCGGCATTAAGCCGGAGAAAGTTCTTGTCCATCCATTGGGCTATGGTGCGGAGGCAATTTTTTAGTGGGTCGAAGGTGGATTGGGAGGGGCTGTCAAAGGAAAACAGGAGTTGAATATCATCCGCATAGGATGTTGCCTTTTTTCCTGATTGGGCAATGATTTCAGCTAAGGGAGAGAAATAAACATTAAACAGAAGAGGGCTCAGTGAGGAGCCCTGAGGGACTCCCCACCGAAGCGGTCAACTGTCCGATGTGTAGGGGGGGGTGAATACTGCCTGCGTCCGATTGGACAGGAAGGATGCAATCCATTTCAGGGCCTTACCTTGAAAGTTGGAAAAAGCAATTACCAATAAACCTCCCCAAAGATAACTCCTAACTTCTTGCCAATGTTGATATTTGTTCTTACAGTGGTGGCAAAATGCAAGTATCTCGAATTTCCTAGGGCATTCCTTCAAAATCGATAAAGTCAGTTTTAGAGCTGTTCCATCGAAGTTGGGTCTAAGGCATTCAGTTGTGCATTTTAGTTGCAAGTTCTTGTTGAATACGAATCGTCCTATGATCACTGGATAGCCTAATGTACGCTTGAGTGTTCTTAAAGAGGTATAACAGAGGTTCCATATAGATATTCCATAAGACAAGCAGTAGTGGGGCGCCCTGAGGAAAACCTCATGATTGGAGTGACTAGAGAAGAGGACAAAGGACCCAGTAGACCTCTTTGAAACCTTGGGCCAAGAAAGGAACTAAACCAACTATTGGTCACAGAACTGGTGTGGGCACCTCTTGTCTGAAGCAGGATCTGATGGTTCATTGCATCAAACAATGCAGATAAGTCCAGCAAGGCCAGCGGGGGTGGTGCGGCTGGCCCTTTGTTTTCCCCCTTTCAGGATCTGAGGAGGCTCCTATGCCCCTGCACCAGTGTCATCCATGGAAGGCCATTGTGTCCATGGAATTTAAAACACATAATTAGTTTATTTGGTTTTATTGATCTAACATAAAGCACATGCTTGGCAAAAACTGATTAAGCAGAAGTAGATTAAAGAACATTGTGGGTGTTTAATTTGGAGGAAATACATATTTAGATACACTGAGTATACAAAAACGATTAAAACGATGGAAGTGGTTACTTAGTGAACAAAATGCGAAAATCTTACATATGTGTGCATTTTAACGTGTACAATTTGCTTGTTGTTTTTCCCTGCACGATTGCTAACAGGGTAAAAACTTTCAAGAATCAGCCCCTTTCACTGCTTATTCTTTTTTTTTTTTTTATTAGAAATTTTTATTGGTATACAAAAGAAGGTCGTACAAAAATATATATATACAGATATAGGTACACAGTTGGCGGTCATATATATCTATTGTTCTCCCTCCACTGGAGAAGAAAAGAGAAAGGAGGGGGGGGGGGTGCGCACGTAGTTGTCCTTGATTGTCCTTTATTGGGTCGTTCTCAGGAGCTCATCAAGCGGGTCCCACATGTGCAGCTTGGCTGTGTGTTCTTTCGAGAAGGTGGCTGTAATGTTGTCTGCTCCCCTCAGGAAAGTAATCCAGTTGATCCATGTTTTAAAGCTTGCTTTGGCTGTGTTTTTCCAGTTCGTTAGGATCATTTTGAGGGCCGCTGTGAGAAGTAGGTCTAGGAGTTCTCTTTCTTCTTTACTTTTTAGGTTCGCTGTTAGGTGCTCAGTCGCCAGGCTGACGAAGCTGATCTCCAGATTCGTTTTGAGCATATCGTTCAGGAAAGTGTTGATTTGAGCCCAGAACTTCCTGACTTTCACGCAGGTGAAGATAAGGTGTTCGAGGGTCCCTTCTTCTTTCTGACAGTTCCAGCATTTGTCTGAGTCTGCTATGCCGACCTTGTGGAGTTTGGATGGCGTCCAGTATGCGTTGTGGAGCAGCCAGTATTTTGTTTGCGCTAGTTGTGGGGTGATTTTGTTTGTTGTCGCTGAACTCCACATTATCGCTCGCTCCTTTTCATTTAGTTGCCTGCCCAGGCGCGACTCCCATGTGTTGGTTGCTTTTTTGTTCTGCGCCATCTTGGATGGGCTGAGTAGTTTATATATTTTTGCCGTTTGATGTCCTGCTAAGTCGATGAGCTGCAGATACTTGATGATCCCCGGCTCTCCTCCGCGTAGGTTGGCCTTTGTTATTGCTGTCTTAATTTTAAGGAAGTTATAGAACTCTGGGTTCGGGAGATCATGTAGCTGCTGTATGTTCTGGAAAGTCAGCGGTTTTCCCTTTGTTTCCAGTTGACTGGGCGTGCTGATACCTTCTCTGATCCACGTGTCATTGTGCAGTGTTGCCCCTTGGTAGGTCACTTTAGTGTTGAACCAGATGGATTCCCAAGCAGTGCCCTTCAGTTTCTGCGCCATGTGCCTGTCCACTTTCAGCAGGGCCTCTCTCGTGTGTTTTAGTATGGCGCTCGTTTTCAGTGGGTGCCGGTTCGCTGTTAGGAGTGCTATTGGCCTGAGTCCTCCTAGGATGTCTTGTTCGACCTCCAGCCATACTGGCCTGTACGTTTGTGTGGCATCTACCCAGGCGATACCCTGTCTCGCCAGGCAAGCCGTCTGGTATGTCTTGAAGTTCGCCAGGTTAAGGCCTCCGAGGTCTCTTGACAGTCTTAGTTTTTGTAGGCTTATCCTTGGCTTCTTGTTTTTCCACAGGAAGATGTTTATGAGCTGGTCCAATTTTTTGTGAAATGTCTCTGTCATTGGAAGTGGAAGCATTGATAGCGTGTAGTTTATTACCGGTGTTATCATCATTTTGATCGTTTCAATGCGTCCCCACCAGCTGATGAACTTTGGTGACCATAACTCCAGTCTCTCCTTTATCTTCTTCAGCGTGAGGTCCTCGTTGTGTTGCAGGGTTGACGTGAGGTCTTTCCCAAAGTGGAGCCCTAGGTATTTCAGAGGTTTCGTTTGCCATGCTAGGCCGGAATCGCCTAGGACTTCTCTTGTGGTATGGACATTCATTGGCTTACATTCCGATTTCTCCTTATTGAGTTTGTAGCCTGAGGCTTCTGCGTATTCACCTATTGTGGCCATCAGAGCTTTTATCGACGTGGAGGGGTTCGCTGTTGTAATTAGGATGTCGTCGGCGTATGCTGCTAGTTTGACGGTTTTTCTCTTGAGCTTAACGCCTGTTATCTCGGTGTTGTCCCTGATTCTGGCTAGCAGGGGCTCTAGTGCGAGCAGGAATAGTCCGGGGGAGAGGGGGCATCCTTGTCTGGTTCCTCTGCCCAGCGTGAGCGTTTCGGATGCGCTCCCGTTCACCACTATTTTCGCCTTCGGTTTGTTGTAGAGGGCCATGACCATCGCCGTGTACTTCCTGCCTAGGCCAAAAGCTCCCAAACAGTTATCCAGGAAAGGCCACGAGACTCTGTCAAACGCCTTCTCCGCATCCAGCGCTATCATGACTGCCCGCTCGTTGCTGTTTGCTGTGTGGTTGATCAGGTGGCACAGTAGCCTTGTGTTGTCCTGCGACAGTCTGTTCTTTATGTATCCCACTTGTGAGGGATGGATGATGTTCGGCAGGATCCTGTTTAGTCTGTTTGCTAAGACTTTTGCATAGACCTTGCAGTCGACGTTTATCAGCGATATTGGTCTGTAGTTCTGGGGATACTGTGGATCTTTCCCCTCCTTCGGAATTATGGTGATGTTGGCCTCGCACATGGACTCCGTCATCCTCCCTTTTTTGATGCATGTGGAGTATGTTTGTGCCATTAGTGTCTTGATGTGTTCGCTGAAGGTTTTATAGAATGTTGCTGAGTAACCATCTGGCCCTGGCGCCTTGTTTCGTTTCAGTTGGCTTATGGCAATTCCAATCTCTTCCTCCGAGATGTCAGCTTCGAGCGATTCCCTTTCCGCCTCGTCCAGCTTCGGCAGATTGGTTTTACTGAGTAGGTCACGTCCTGCATCTTTGTTCAAGTTATGATCCTCAGTGTACAGTTCTTGGTAGAATTGTCTGAAAACCTCTAGTATTCCTTTGTTCGTTGTTTGGGATTTGTTCGTGCGGTCCGTAATCGCTGCTATCGTGTGTTGCCTTTGTTTTGCCTTTAAGTAGGACGCCAGCTGTTTCCCGGCTTTGTTTGCTGCACATAGGTTGATTGACTTGAACTTCGTCAACCAGGAGCCCGCTCTCTCGCTTAGGATCTTGTTCAGCTCGTATTTCTTTTTTGTGAGCAGAGTGAGCGTGTTTTTGTCCGTTATGTTAGCACAGTGGCCTCTCTCCAGTGCTGTTATTTCCTCCTCGAGCTCACGGAGTTTTTTGTTCCGCCCTCTGTTCATCCTGGCCTTGATGTTTATCAGATTCCCCCTTATTGTCGCTTTGAGGGCATCCCATACAGTGTCTTTCCCTACCTCGTCATTGTCGTTGTGTTCGAGGTACTCTTTTATTGTGGCCTCAATTTCTTTGACGTTCTCTCTGTTCTGGAGGATGTCATCGTTCAGTCTCCACCTCCTCGTTGGGTTCTCATTGTGTTTCCCACTTAGGGTGAGTGTTATATGAGCATGGTCTGAGACGGTGATTGTGGCTATCTCCGTGTCTTCTATGAGGTGCGTGTGTGTGTTGGACATCAGTATGTAGTCGATCCTGCTGTAGGAGTTATGTGGGTGTGAGTAGAAGGTGTATTCTCGCGCTGTCGGGTGTTGGAGCCTCCACGGGTCTGCCAGTTGGTGTTTGGTGCATAAGTCTTTCAGGGTGTTGTTGTTGTTGTTGGAGTTGTGACTTGGTCTGTTTGGGTGTCTGTCTGTTGCCTGGTCCATCGTCTTGTTCATATCCCCGGCTGTGATCAGGAGGTCCTCTTGGGGGAGATCTGATAGCTTGCTGTCTACTCCCAGCCAGAGTTGCTTGTCTTCCGAGTTCGGACCATAGATATTGACCATGTGGATTGTGTCGCCTCCTCTCTGGACGCTTGCTATGAGCATGCGGCCATCTTCATCAGTGTCCACTGCTAGTGTTGTCATGCTGGCCTTCTTGCTCAGGATTGTTATTACTCCTCTTTTTTTCCCTTTTGCCGGTGAGCAGAGTACCTCCCCTATCCATCTGGCTTTGAGTAGTTTCGCCTCCTCTTCGGAGAGCTTGGTCTCTTGGAGCATGTACACATCTCCCTTCAGTTTGGACAAGTAGTCCAGGATTTTCCTACGTTTGACTGGGTGGTTCAGTCCTTTAACATTCATGGACACTACCTTCAAATCAGTGGACAGGCCTGCTCTGGTTGGGTTTGTCATGGTGGTTTCGCTTCGTCGCTTGTGCTTTGCGTTCTGCGGCCCCCCCCGGGGTGCTGGATGGGAAAAAAGGAATAGGAAAAGTATAGGGTGCCTGTGGAGAAAGGCAAGATTCTAGGTCCTTTGTTCATGATGCAACCGGCGGCTCTGCCATGTACTATCATATCCGCCGACTCCGCTCCCCCCCCTGGCCCGACCCCCTCCCTCCCTCCCCCCTCCCCCCCGTCAGTAGTAAACCGGGTGTGCGACAGCAAGGGTCCTCACACTCCCCCCCCCCAAGTTCTTCCTGAGTCTTTTAGTCCTTAGCGTGTTGGCCAAAAAGAAAACCCCCCGCCCCTCATGGTCAATTTCAAAAGAAAAGGATATGATCAGCGGTTGCCCGCCCGTTCTTCCCGTGGCCACCGTGGCCTTGCTGAGGTAGGTATGGTTGTTCTTGCTGTTTGGTGGCTCACGGCATGTTCTGTATCCCGGTGGCTGTGGCCAAACTCGTTCTGTGGCCCTCTGAGGTAGTATGTTGTTGTCGTATGAGGTAGATTCCCTTTTTTGAGGTAGGTTGTTGTTACTGTCAGAGTCTCCTTGCATGGTTGCGCATGCTTGATTCTCCAGGCTATTGTTCGTATCAGTCAAGAGTCTCGGTGGGTGCTGTTGCTCCTGTACATGGTTGTCTGTGATATGCGTGTTCCTTCAAAAGCACTCCTTCTTATTCACCTCCTTCGTGTGTTTCGTCAGAGGATGCCCTTCTCTTTGCCCCTGGGCTCGGCAGCTCCATCTCCTCTGGTTCCGGGTCTCGTAGGTATCGGTGCAGGTCGTTGGGGTCATCGAAGACTCTGCTTCCGTGTCTGTCTGTCACTCTCATCCTGGACGGGCCTGCAAATGTAAAAGCAATGTTCTTTTTCCGCAAATGTTCCCTTTGGGCTAGGAAGCCTTTCCTCACCTCGACTGTTAGTTTGGAGAAGTCCTGGGTGATGGTTACTTTGCTCCCGTTTATCATCATCGGGCGGCCCTTCCTGGCTACTGCAAATATCGCCTCTGTTTGATTTTCTCTTAGTGGTCTGCATATTATGGGTCTTGGGGCGTTGCTGTTCGTTTGCTTCCTGGCTGGTATGCGGTACGCTTTGGTGATCTCCAACGGTTTGTCGAAAGTAAGTCCCGTTATTTTAGGTATGAGGGCCTCCAGCATGAGGGCACATGCTCCTGGTGTGTCTTCTTCCTCCTCAGGTACTCCCAAGAGTCTTATGTTCCCCTTGCGACTCGAACGCAAGGAGTCACTGCTTATTCTTTTAAGCTGTAATACACTAGACAGTCATGCTCAGAGAACGTATATGCTCTTACGAAATTCACCTTCGAGTAGCCACTGAGTTGTTGGCGGAGGCTACACCGTTTTAGCGTGCTTCACTAACCACTCATCGACACATTTGTAGTATTTTGCCTTAGAATAATTATATGGTTAGGCCCCTCCCCCCTAAATTTCCATTGGCAGTTCATTATAGTTGACGATAGCATGTGTGGGATCCAAGTACATTGGAAACGTTAGAGTGCAAATGCGCTGCTTTTATAAATGTAGGAAGAGCATTCTTAGATACTTATGACTGCTAAAATATTTACTGCTTAGTGGGTGGAAAGCAAACGTGTGCTGCACATTTGGACACTCCTCTGATACTCTGTTAGGTAATCCCACCTTTCCGATTACAGTTTCAATTTAAACGTACCTAGTCTACTCATACATTGTAAACATTATGCACACATATACATAAGTGCCCAGTCACTTACTTCTCTATACTATACATAATGCAGTCATGTATACATTTTGGTTTTATTCTGGTGTGGGTCTACCCATACTCATACCTTTTTTGTTCTACCTTGTCTTAGAATTCACCTGCCCATGGTTTTTCAGGTGACCATCAACATCAGTACGGAAGTCCGGTCTAAGCAAAACCCATAACTAAAAACTGACACTCCACACCAAGAATCGCAAAGGAGTCCAGTGGTGCTCTATAAAAACTGTTTAACATCACATTAACTAGATGCAAAGGGTGAGACATTTGTTTACGGCTCAAATGGTGAGGTTGGACTAAGGCTCCATTGGTTAATGTTCAATTGATGTGGCTTAATTAACGATCAGCCTAATGATCATCTGGGGCTGTATTACAGCTGGTGCCTCGGGGGCGCAACAGGGGTTTGCGCCCGCTTTGTGCACCCCCAGGGCACTTTGGTATTATAGAAGGGGGCGCAGACGCTTATGCATCTCCTTCTTTAATACCGATAGCGCTGGCACACTTAAAGCGCAAGCCTGCACTGTGAAAACACAGAGCAGTTGCTCCATGTTTTCACATAAATGCGCTGCCCTGTGGGCAGCACATACACCATAATGGGGTGCATTATCACTGTTTGTGCCTAGCGCACCTTTTGAAAGGTGATAATGTGTAATACGGCCCCTGGTGTTCTTCAAATCATGCTCAGCTAATGTACCTTAATTCATGCCAAGCTGGTGTTCCTCAATTAATGCTTACTCTGGCCTGTATTATGTAAAGTTCACACCTTCTTTATTTGCGATACAGCACACTCTTAAACAGGTGCACTAGGCACACACAGGGACAATGTGCACAGCAGCCTTGAACTCGTGCCTGCCCTGGGGGCAGTGCATTAGTGAAAGAATGAGTGGTTGCATGAGGCAGTCACTCCATCTTTTTCTTGTAGGAAGCACCCGTCTGCACTTCCAAGGACAGAGCTCATCCTCCCCCAGTGAGTAACTGCAACCACCTGCATGGGGATGTCCTCAGGGGGCACACTGATAGTGCGCCACCTCTTTGTTGGGCACTCTGCGCATCCTGAGGACCTCTTTGCCTCCGCGCCCGTCCATAATATGGCGCAGGCGCAAGGTCAAAATGTGTCTCTCATCTGCGTGGGGACACATCCCATGCAAGTGAGGGAACATCCATGAAGGTAGCACAGATGTTGTATGTGCACCTGCGCTATCAGTACTACAAAGGGAGGTGCACAATCATCAGGAATATCACAGTCACCCATTGCATGTCCCTGGGGCACTGCATGTAATACAACCCCTGGTGAGCGTCAATGAATGCTCAGCTTTGGTGTAGGCATTACAATCTACTTTGCCTGTGCACATCTGTAACAGTGGAGCCCTAGGCTCCAGTAAACCTAGCCAGAGGGGAGTTCAGTTTAGGCGCAACGACAGTCCACAGGAGTGAGGCTCATTAATGCTCAATGAAGACTCATATTTCGTGGCCATAAATTGAAATGAAGCAATCTAATCCGCATGTAAACATCTGTAGCACTACTCAGTGGGCTGGGTTTTACTCCACCACTGGAGCAGTAGTGGGACGCTTCTGCTCGAGTGGTCTAAACCATGTATTGATACGAGCTGAGAACCTACCAGGACCTACCCAAAATGAAAAGTTCATTTACGGCTCGAGCATAGTCCCCCTGGAGAGAGGCTCAACTGACCGTCCATGAAGACTCCTATTCTGTGAGCTTTAGATGAACAGAAGCTGTTTTAGAAAATCTCTAGTCTTACTGACGAGGGCTCTGTTTCCTACAGTTGTGCAGTAGCTGAACGCTGCTGTTCGAGTCCTCGGTCCATTTATTGAAGGGATAATAATAATAAATATAGATAATAAATGGGTTGTCGTGTGCCCACTTCACGATAAGTAATTCAAAAGTTTCTTCTGCCGGAAAAGCTGCGAGACTGAAAATGTCAGCACAGCTGGAAACCTGTCAGGGAAAATGCCATCCATTGAACAAATGCATTTAAAAAACAGAAACCAACTCGAGACTCGCTGAGCTCCTTCTCTCGTTGCCTGTGTTTTCCACAGTTAAACCACGGCTTGACCATGCAGTCTAGCAAGCTCAGAATTTCAACACAAAACAAGTGCAGCTCATGATTTCAGCACCTCGGTCTTCCCCATGATTCCCTGTATAGACCGAGTCATGTGTACCTGTGTGTGGACATGGGTGCTGTCGTTTTCTCAAAAGTACAGTATTTACAGATAAAAAAAAACCTTTACGTTTACAATATGTCATATATTTAACAATTCATGTTTACCTGACACCAGGCAGAATATCTGATGGGGGGTAAAAAGGGGGTGGGGGGGGGGGGGGGGTAGTCGGGTCCTTCTCTGTGACTGTTTGCTACCGATTTATGTGTCGCGCACATCAAAGGCTAGGTGCCGACACCCAGGCGGGCTTGGAGCGCAGATGTGAACTTTCACACTTCATGAAAGAAAAGTGCTGGCTTTCAGTGGACCTGAAGGATGGCGGTGCCAGGCGGTCCCAGACAACGAACCACCTACTTCCTAATTGCATGTCCTGTGAATACATCAAAGCCGGAAGGCAATATTCAAGCTTCCCCTTTTGTGCTCCTGTTTGCTTTAAAGACGGACACAAAGGACATTTTTTTTTCATAATCGGAGTCCAGCCCAAGAATGCCTGGTGCTACCTGGGACTTTGCCCAAGTCCGCTGTGTCATACAATGCTTGCCACAGAAGCATAGTGTCATATGTCACAAAATGGCTGCTTTTGTGCCACATATTGCCGAGTCGCAGTGTCATATAGTGTTTACATTATGATGCCAGGTGACATTTAATGAATCAAGGATTTTTGTGTTGCCAGTTACCTGCCCCAAACCCAGGCAGGTGTTAGCCACCCAAGGTTTATTTATGAGAGGCCAGTTACCCGCCCCAAACCCAGGCATGTGTTAGACACCCAGGGTTTATTTATGAGAGGCCAGTTACCTGCCCCAAACCCAGGCAGGTGTTAGACACCCAGGGTTTATTTATGAGAGGCCAGTTACCTGCCCCAAACCCAGGCAGGTGTTAGACACCCAGGGTTTATTTATGAGAGGCCAGTTACCTGCCCCAAACCCAGGCAGGTGTTAGACACCCAGGGTTTATTTATGAGAGGCCTGCATCACTTTTGCACTACGTACAGTGGTACATGCGTGACGCAGGGCTCTCATAAAGATTTATGAAGCCACGGAAAGCCACCGTGCGGAGCTTTGAGTTGCAAGACTAAGTCAGAGCATTGCAAATTGCTGCGTCGCTTTACTCTGCGCCTCGGAGGCATTCCATGGGCGTTGAGGAGGGCATGCACGTCAATTCTCCAAAATGCCAGGGGTGACATCACACGCCCTTTGACCTACACTTTTACTCACTTACACACATGTTTACAAATATGCTTACAAATACACACACATTCACTCTTACACACACACTCTCACATAAACACACTTTCACCCGCAAGCACACACACAACATACATTTAAAAGCATTTTTTTACATACCTCAGCTGCCAGAGAGGGTTATATTTTAGCTAATTGAAGTCCATTAATAGTGGAATATATATATATATATATATATATATATATATATATATATATATATATATATATATATATATATATATATATATTCACTGAAAAAACCATAGGTTATAGACCATATATAGTTAGGAATTAGCATTTACAAAACCTTGAAAATTCACTGCAAAAACCATAGGTTAGAGACCATATATAGTTAGCTGGACATTTTATTGACATAAAACCAATGAAATTCCATATATAGTTAGTTGCACTAACTATATATCGCGCACCCGCAATCCACTGCTGATGATGTCACATATTACATCATTCATGACATGGTCAGTGACATCACTGATGACATCACTGATGACATCTCAAATGACATCACTGATGACATCACTGATGATATCTCATTTGACATCAATGGTCACATCAATGATGATATCATTAATGTGACAATACAATGCATCTCCTCACACTTTGATATAACCTCTGTTACACCCAGTGTTAAATACAGAGTATAATTTTTGAAACCATTGACACACCAATACTAGTTACTACATACACACTCACTGATTCCTACGTCTACACACACATTCACTCATTCACCCATACAATCATTCATACATACAATCACTCATCTTTACAACACTATCATATGCACTCATGCACCTATACAGACACTCACACTCTGCCACTCATCCATGGAGTTACTCACACACCTAGTCAGTCCTGTAAAGAATCAATCACACTTCCATTTTCTAATCTATACAGTTAAACATAGAGTACCTTACATTTTCAAACATATACTAACACATACTTACTCTCTTATACAATCATTGATACAAGTACACATTGATCTGCACAGAGTCACACATCTCCCAGCCAGCCACACATACACTCAGTCTCCCATACAAATACTTGGACAATCAATTAATAACCCATATAGTTACTCATATAGCTACTGATCAACACATGCAGCAGTTTACAGAACAACAGACATAATAATGCACAAATTAAGACAGTTTAGTCACTAACCCATGCACTCAGTGAGACACATTTAATCACTCACTCATACAGTCAGTCACCCACCTACTAAATGCTTCATCCAGACACTTATACATCTACTCATTCTTCAATATGTAAAACATATTTAAACTTTACAGAAACACACAGTCACTGGATGATGTCATCAGTGATGTCATCAGTGATGTCATTTGAGATGTCATCAGTGATGTCATCAGTGATGTCACTGACCATGTCATGAATGATGTAATATGTGACATCATCAGCAGTGGATTGCGGGTGCGCGATATATAGTTAGTGCAACTAACTATATATGGAATTTCATTGGTTTTATGTCAATAAAATGTCCAGCTAACTATATATGGTCTCTAACCTATGGTTTTTGCTGTGAATTTTCAAGGTTTTGTAAATGCTAATTCCTAACTATATATGGTCTATAACCTATGGTTTTTTCAGTGAATTTTCAAGGTTTTGTAAATGCTAATTCCTAACTATATATGGTCTATAACCTATGTTTTTTTCAGTGAATTTCAATGGTTTTTTAATAGCAAATATCATAAGCTGTCGAATGTCAAGTACGTGGTAAGTAAAAACATTTTCGTGTTTATGCACACTGATCTGCTTTGAATGCTGCCCCCCACCCCTCATTTCTATTAGGAGTACTCTCTCTTTGCAGATAGTGAAGGGTAGTTAACGCAGCCCTTTGCCCCCTTTGTAATCCGTCGTGCCTGCTTCTCTCTCCATTTGATTGATTGTTCTCTTTGGTTCATTCTCTATTTACAAACAAGCACAGAGTCGCAATACTCTGTTTAGTCTTTGCAGATAGCGAAAAATCGTGTAAAAAAACAAAAGGAATCGAGCAAAATCAGTAGGCCACTAATGGGATCTCTTTTTGACCTCGCTAAAATAGAAACATTAGGAACAACCTGTTGAAAATAGCAATGCGTATGTACATAAGCGGCGTTCATTTGTGTTCACAGTACCCCTTGTTGATTGTTTGAATCGAGCATTGAATTGTTCGAAGTTGGTTCTCTTAAGGATCTTCTCTGCCTGCAAACGAGGAAGAATAGGAATATTCTCTCTCCCTTTGCAGATAGTGAAGGGTAGGTAACGCAAGCCTTTAACACGTCGTACCTATTTCATTCCTCATTGATTGATTGATTGTCCGAACATTGACTGTTTGGGAATTAGTTCTTTTTGGAGGTATTCCCTGTTTGCAAATAAACGTAAGAAAATCTTTGCAAGTAGTGAAAGGGTACGTAATGCGGACCTTTCTCCCCCGTTGTAATCTGTCATGTCTATCTACTCCCCACTGATTGATGCACCTGTTTCACCCGGACCATTTACTAGAGATACGTCATCTGGCCCGACCAGAGAGCACCCCTAGTGAAAAGGACATATGCAATAATAACGAAGTGATCACTGTATCCTGTTAACAGAAACTTTAGCATGAAACAACCTGGAAAGAAAAGAATAGGAAAACGAAAATCAGTAGGCCACTGATGAACATGAACTTTTATTAAACAACGAACAAAGAAACGATAACATAACGTAATGATAAAACCTATTAATGTCCTAGAAACAAGAAAACGTTAAAATATGCCAGTGGTGAAAGACCAGAAAAACAGTAAGAGAAACCAAATCACCCCTCGCTGTCCCACCGCCTGCCACGCCAAAAAAATCGATAGACTAGGGAAAATGCAAGTCAGTAGAACATCCGCCCCCACTCTGGAAACTTCCAAGGTGGGGCAGGGTTGCGGCTACGCCCAGCCGGGAGCAGCCCATATAAGGCAGGTCCTGCTGCCACGCCTCGGCCAGGAGATCCTAACGTAGGGTGTAGCCGGAGGAGAGGCCGAGGCCAGCGGGACCCGGCCAGGGGATTGCCTTTACAACGCTGAACAGTTGCAGGGGGGGGGAATGTCTCCTCGACCCTCCCCTCTCTCTCCCAGTCCGGCCGCGGTGGCCCTTGAGAGTTGCAGGTACTCCCGCCACATGCTCTTCCGGTCCGGCCACCAACGGTCGGGGGGCCGAGGCCGACGGGATCCGGCTGCAGCCGATAAACCAAGAAACCCGTTCATGGGGCCAGAGCCAGGGGCGTCCGGCCGACATCTACTCTTTCATGAATAATGGCTGCGACAACACTGGGGGGGGATGTCTTGCACATGCCTCCGACCCCCCCCCCCTTGTCCTCATCGCCTGGTCCGGCCATAACAAATCTCAAGCGAGACGCCGTGGGGTGCACTGGGAGGGAGAGACGGTGCGAACAGGCCTCTCCCGCCTCCCCAGGTGGAGGCTTCCCAGCTGCACCCTCAGCGCTCCAGGCGCCCGGAAAAGGGTTCTTCCACTGTGGCCATGCTGCAACGTCTCGCCCGGCAGGGTGGAGCCCGTCCGCTCATTTGACCCCGCGATCGCCAGTAGCTACCGAACTCTCAAAATGGCGGTCGACCTGGCAAGAGCGGGCCCAGCATAAAGAAATGGCCCGGTCACTGGTTGACTCCACCACCGTAGTCCTCCACGACCTTGAAGATTCTAGAGGAGCCGCGGGAGTCTCCGACCCCCGATGGGGAATGACTGCCATGATCGCCCGTGGAGTGACGAAACTGTATCCGCGGGGCGTCGGCGCTCCCATGCTGGCGCCAGCCTCACTTTGAATTACTAGAATCCTGCAGACCTCAGTTCCGGTGAAAGCACAGTGTGACCCGGTAGGAAAAATTGTTGCACCCCCTCCCCTTTTTGACTGATAGTTCAAACCACCGATCCTTTCCTTTGCCCTTTTAACGGAACTTTGGACTGCCTCCCCCTCTTTTACATTTTCTAGAGAAAACAAAACATTAACCACTACATTAGCATAGCAGTTGACACCAGAACTGTTTTCAAATTTAAAACCAACAACATCTTCAACAGAATCCTTTTTGTTTCTGCTGTGACCCTGCTACAGCACAGGCATTGTCCCCAGCAGTAATTCTGCAATGCCGGTAAGAATAGCTGTGGTGCCTACTGGACTCACTCACCCCCGCGGCGCCCCACGCCGTTATTTGCTGGGCGGCAACTTACTAGACATCACTTTCGTGCCATCTAGATTTCAGCGCGTTCTGCTGCCTTGGAACTATTCGCACAACAGACCGCTACTGACAAGAATATTTCATTATTGGTGCTGTCAATTTCAATAAATCTATTGGATAATTCAAAAGAAATTGCCACGGTCTCTTCGTTGTTTAAATGTTTTTACTGTTTTTGTTTTGTTGTATATATTTATATGTTATTAAAGTTTTATATTCCTACTACTTTGTTGGAGTGCTATATAATTTTTAATGTGACACATAATTGTAAAAACTTTGATGTACAAAGAGTCATTCCTGGAATCTTCCGCTTCAGGCTCGGTCCCCTCCCCAATCACAATACAGGATGGTTTTCAGATAGTAGGAACACGTGTGGTGTGACGGATCTCATCGGGTGTGGGCCTTGATCTACTATAACTCCTTTGAAGAGGGGTGATTCTTTACAGCTGGGGCCATAAACTACATCTGCAGGGCTAGGTGATAGCCTGGACAATCGGACACAGAGGAAGAGGAGTGTCAGAGGGTGCGGTAGTGAATAGGGCGAAAGGGAGGTGTCGGGCGGGCACAGAGTGTGATTCTCAGGGAAGAGCAGCGCAGATGGGGGGAGGTTTATTGCCCATGCATAAGACAGAGAGCGGGGGTGACCAGTGCCTGGGGAAGATGCTTGCGAGGGTGAGGAGCCATGCTACGAATCGACAGCGTGCAGAGACTGGGTCTGGTCAAGGCATCTAAAATGGCTGCCGTGCACGACAAAAGTGTGGCATTTCAAAAAAGGCAAGATGGCGCAGACAATGTTTTTCAACACTTCCTCATTTCCTTCGAATCGAACGTTAACAGACGTTGGGGCATATTACCAAAGTTAAGCGATATTTATCGCTAACGATGCTTACCAACGAATTTTTTACCGCTAAGCATCGTCAGAAATTATCGAAGATAAACCTTGCTATTATCAAGGTTTATCGCAAATGCGATAATAAACGGCCGCAATGCATGAATATCGCTAAAAACTCAGCGATATTCATGCATTACCGAGCTAATGCTCTTAGCCATGTTATCCACCTCCCATTGGATAACATGGCTAAGAACTGCTCAGGGCAGGTGTTACTTTTTGGAGATATTCGCGCTTAGCGCGAATATCTCCAAAAGTTGGTAATAGGAGATAGATATCTTGCATCTTGTAATGCAAGTTATTGTGGTATATGGAACTCATACCATAATCTCTCAGGAAAGCAGAAACTGATCCTTTTGGGACCGCCTAAAAAGGCCTAGGGGGTGAGGAGTACTCTACTTGTGGAAGAGGTGTGGCGCCGCGGCCAGGGCGACTGACGCTGGAATCTGGGGACCACGGTTCGATCCCCGGCTCCGGCGGCAGGTCAGCCCAGCACCATGTGACTCTGGGCAATAGCTCGCTTAATCTTCCCGACGGCCCCCCAGCGCCTAGAGACCCTTACGGGTGATTGTGCGCTTTACAAATGTGGACTTTACTTTACTTTACTTTGCCCCCTTTTCACGTTCCGAACTATTTTATTTTACTCTCTTCTGTAATTACACAAAATAGCAGCGATAAGATGCATCGGAGACACACAGTGAGAGAAAGGAGGCCGGAGATGAAGAAGAGATGTCAAATACACATTGGAGATAATACAGTGGCAGAAGGGAAGTAAATATGAGTAAACTTACCATGTAACATAAAAATGTTGCACTCTATACTATAAGTCTCATTTTATACTACAATCACTTCGCTACAACCTCATAAATTAAAAATAAAAATGAATAATGTCTCAAACAATTTTTGATTTCTAAATATAAATTTATTCTTCAGAATTTTCTAAATTTGAAAGAACTAGTAACATGTCCTCATCAGCAATTTCCTCATGAAAAGTCTGCAATGATGATTCTTCTAACTCTATGGTCTCCAAACATTCGATAAATTCGCCATCAACAGATTGATCAAAAAAATCATTCAAGTCATCTCCTCCTTGTGACAATATTTCATTATTGGTGCTGTCAATTTCAATCAATGTAGTGGAATCATTCAAGTCATCTCCTCGTGACAATATTTCATTATTGGTGCTCTCAATTTTAATCAATGTAGTGGAATCATTCAAGTCATCTCCTCCTTGTGACAATATTTCATTATTGGTGCTGTCCATTTCAATCAATCTAATGGAATCATACAAGTCATCTCCTCCTTGTGACAATATTTCATTATTGGTTCTCTCAATTTCAATCAATGTAGTGGAATCATTCAAGTCATCTCCTTGTGACAATATTTCATTATTGGTGCTGTCCATTTCAATCAATCTAATGGAATCATACAAGTCATCTCCTCCTTGTGACAATATTTCATTATTGGTGCTCTCAATTTCAATCAATGTAGTGGACAATTCAAAAGAAATTGCCACGGTCTCTTCATTGTGAGCCATTTTATTTTGAAATTGCTTGCTGTAAATTGCAGAAAAAAATAATCACTTTCATTTATCGTTTTTAGTAATACATAATATAAAACTAACTTTATCAAGTATTTAGTATAACAGAAGGACTGCAAATAAATAACAGAAAACATTTTTCAAATTATCTTCAAGTGTACAACATAGTTCCCCTTACAAATTAACAACTCACCTTTTTAAAAGTAGGAGAAGTGTTAGTACTGTGTAAATCAAACACCAGAAATTCACCACCAAAAATTCCTCATAAATGTACCTCAGACAGTAGTATCACAAAATGGCTGTGGTTTCCTCTCATTTGACATATATACATAACCAATTAACTTTCATCACACACAAATACAAAACCAAACTAACATTTTAATTGGTTCTAAATTTCAACACTTTCAAATGTGTTTTCCCCATGCAATTTTCCATAGGACATTTACATACGTCTACAGCCTGAATGGCTGAACGGAATTACACCAAACTTGGCAAAATGGTACATCAAACCTAAGAGGTCAGGAAGGATCTACTATGCCCCCTTATGGTCATTTCCCCCTTCGCTTTGGCCTCCTCTTGTCTCTCAATCCTACCGAGAGACAAGATGGCGGCCGCTACGGACTGTTTGGAATGTTGACAGACGCCGGAGAACCAATCAGCTTCGCAAAGCTCCGTAACGCGAAAAGTACGCGAAGCGGAGCGCTGTTACAGATATATATCTTTTTTTGAACGTTAATTTCTCAAAATCCACTGGAGCACATATATTGAGACCTAGCAAAGGCACATCGGGCTACCAGTCCCTAATATTTTGCCAAGTTTCGTGCAAATCCATTCAGCCGTTCGATTATTATTATTATTTTTTTTTTTTGCCCCGCGGGGCCCTTTTAAAACCTCCACATCAAACGTAGGGGGTCAGCGAGGATCTACTATTCCCCCCTATGGTCATTTGCCCCTTCGCTTTGGCCTCCTCTTGTCTCTCGATCCTACCGAGAGACAAGATGGCGGCCGCTACGGACTGTTTGGAATGTTTACAGACGCCGGAGAACCAATCAGCTTCGCTTCACAAAGCTCCGTTGCGCGAAAAGTACGCGTACTGGAGCGCTGCCCGGTCCGCTGTTACAGATATATATCTTTTTTTAAACGTTAATTTCTCAAAATCCACTGGAGCACATATATTGAGACCTACAAAAGGCACATCGGGCTACCAGTCCCTACAATTTTGCCAAGTTTCGTGCAAATCCATTCAGCCGTTCGGGCTAAAAGTGAGGCCAACCGCCCTATGGAAAACTCAATGTTAAAAACACGTTTTGGGACCCCCCTTTTTTCTCGGCCCCCCCTTGACGAACCCCCCCCAAATTTTCAAGGGCTGCTCAGAAACAAAATGTGCCATTTTCCTGAAAATTTCAGCCAATTCCGTCCACAAACGCCAAAGTTATTAGACATAGAATTTTCAAAAATCCCATAGAGAAAAAATCCTAACTATATATACCTACTGGCGACCGCCAGTAGGTAATGTGTATATGTGTATATATACATATTATACACTGTTAGTGTAATAAATGAATTGACAGAAAATAAAGAAAGTGCAGCCTCAACTGGCGTCTATAAGGGCGAGCTGCCGCTGTGTTCCTTGCACTGTTTTTTTTATCACATCTGAGGCCAGTGGCCAGGGACTGATGGGGCTAGCATTCTGTCTTATGTTGTAGATTCAGTGCCCCATGACGCCTCTACTGTATCCTTCAGATAATCGCGATTGGGCGCGAAAACAGCATCTTTCACTCCTACTCCCTTAGTAAATATTCTGTTAAGGGCAGGCATTAAATTGAAGGGAGAGTCGCCGCAGTTGTATCGAGTGATGGAGCAGCCCGATGCTTTGCTGAGGAAACCAGCCAGGCCAGCGGGGGATTCCTTTCAGCCCAATGCCGCTGGCACCACGACACGAAGGGGAGTATGGGGGGACTAGCACTTTAAAGAATAAAGCAACCCCAAAGGGATGCAAATGCTTCCGCGATAGGTACTACATATCTGAATGGTACTCAGGTTACAAACATTACGTGATGGAGAGGAGAGAGCCCTCGGGGGCTTTCAAGCGTCTACAAACATGCAAACAGGTTCAAAACTGAAAAATGCGCCCACGGAGTAGTCGTAACAGCTCAATGAACGGACTTAAGGAATAGTGGTAGCTATAAAGCGCCAGCGGCAAAAGGTTTAAGAACATTATTCGATAGTTTACCGTTCGCCGTTATATACTATAAACTATCGCAGCTTCTTTTACATTTCCCTTCCAATGAATATATCTGCTGCAAAGTCTAACTATGCGAATATAACTACAAGCAATAAAACTTAATAGATCTGGTGGGTGAACCTAGCCATAACGGATATTGGAGACAACAAACAGCTATGGTGTAGGGCACGTGGAAACATAATTTTAAGGGTGATTGCAGGTTTCTTAATTCTGCAGGCATATATTCAATGTGTTTAACTCACACGGCAGTGACTTAAGTTAGTCATGCCTTGACTTTGTTCATCCTACATATAAGTACAGGCACTGTAAGATTGCCGGATGTCTCTCGCTGTCCTTGTACTTACCCAAATAACGTTGATGAAGCACTATTCATTCCTTATAGCACCACTTCTCATTACAGGATGGTAGAGCGCATTTAGTAACATGCACATTATACATGTACAATACATTGCGTAAGTGGGTAATCACAGCGTATACATAGTGTTCATGTGTTCATGACGGCGAGGGTCACAAGGTACAGGAGTCCGATATCCTTCATAGTCCACGGTGGTACGTTAGAAGGATTCCAGTTATGAGCTGCAAGTGAAGCTATAACAAATACTAATTTAATCAGCATCTGTGGATACCTCACCGGCCTTCCATTAGCAGCCAAAAAACTTGCAAATAACATACAGAATGCAACAGAGAAGCAGGGACCAAGCGACAAGTAGACATTGACAGCTAATGCCAAACAGCATATATTCAAACTGCAGGATTCACAAGAGGTGGAGGGCCCTGGGCCAGGTACATATTAAGAGGGCCTGAGTCAGTGGATTATGGGTTATTCAGGTCCCAAGGTGGCAAGAGCAATGTTGTGGAACCAGTCCTGTGTGAGTGGGACCTACCCTTGCAGCATAATTAAGTGCGTGGATTTTGGGTTATTCAGGTCCCAAGGTGGCGAGAGCAATGTTGTGGTAACCAGTCCTGTGTGAGAGAGACCTACCCTTGTAGCATAATTAAGTGCGTGCAGGTTCAGATGGGGCGTTACCATGCGACAACTGGGTATCCAGGATTAATAAGGCACTTTGAGGCTCAAACAAGTACAGCACCCTGTGTACAAAGGTGTCTTTTCTACCTGTACCGACGCATCTCAGGGGCGGCTTCTGTGACTAAGGGCGTGTCTACGCAATACTCAATAGAGGTGTGGCTTATGGAACTAAGGGCGTGTCCTAAGAACGTTTAAGATATCTCCATAGTGGTGTGGCAAAGGGGACTATGATAGATGTGCATGAAACAAAAGGGGACTATGATAGAAGTGCACGAAACAGTGGCATAAAGTAGATAGGTGGGTGGGGGCCTCTGTCATCGACGGAAGCCTCCTCCAGAGCTGTGGCGGAGTACAGGGCGATCTGGAAGCAGATGGACAGTAGGGGTACCTCTGCGGCAGAAGGATACAGTCTAAATACCTCTGCCTGGCACAGTAGGGTGCCCGAGCCAAGAACCTGGAGCCGAGGGGGTTCCAGGAAACAGCGTCGGTGCCCCGTTAGTCCTTCGGGCGGTCGGGGGGCCTGAACCGACCGGGGGTGTGCCTCATCTCCCGCCCTGACAGGGGGGGCCGGAGTCGAACAAAATAAAGTGATAATGTACTGCACCGTCTGAGCATCGACTCGCCGTGCAAGATGGCTCCTTGGGCATGCGGGTCAGCGAGAGGCTGCCGCTTTGGATCGCCTGTAAGATGACCCACCTATCAGTACCTGTGTTGTACGAAATAAACCTGCACCACTGCTTTCCCACAAATATGTCTCATGGTTTCCTTGGTATGTAAGTGTATGCGCGCAGGGCGAAGTAAGCACTGATGGTATGGGCACTATGCCGCTGGCACCACGACACGAAGGGGAGTATGGGGGGACAGCGCCCTAGTCCTATACATCTGGCGAGCGCAGCCTGCAGCGCGTCCCCCGGTGCCGCCCCCCCCCCCCCGGCCAACAGCCAATTGGGAGGGCTCCTTGTGGACGGGGGAGGGCGCTCCCAAGGTATATACCTGGCCAGCAGCTAGGCTCGGCCTTTCTCTCCCGTGACGTGGCTGCTCTGCGCTGTAACCCACCCTGAACCCTGACCCAGCTGCTGAGCGGTTGGCACAGTTTGGAATATTTTAATGATCTTCTTTATGTTGCAGGCGGAGTCACAGGGAGATCTGGAAGCAGATGGACAGTAGGGGTACCTCTGCGGCAGAAGGATACAGTCTAAATACCTCTGCCTGGCACAGTAGGGTGCCTGAGCCAAGAACCTGGAGCCGAGGGGGTTCCAGGAAACAGCGTCGGCGCCCCGTTAGTCCTTCGGGCGGTCGGGGGGCCTGAACCGACCGGGGGTGTGCCTCATCTCCCGCCCTGACAGGGGGGGCGGGAGTCGAACAAAATAAAGTGATAATGTACTGCACCGTCTGAGCATCGACTCGCCGTGCAAGATGGCTCCTTGGGCATGCGGGTCAGCGAGAGGCTGCCGCTTTGAATCGCCTGTAAGATGACCCACCTATCAGTACCTGTGTTGTACGAAATAAACCTGCACCACTGCTTTCCCACAAATATGTCTCATGGTTTCCTTGGTATGTAAGTGTATGCGCGCAGGGCGAAGTAAGCACTGATGGTATGGGCACTATGGTCGTTGCGCGCCTTTTACTAGGGGTAGTAAGTGCTATACAAATGCAATTGCAATAACGTAAATATGCCAAGACCAGACCGGTTCAAATGGACGGGTGGGTGGAGGGGGGCCCAGTGAGCTCACGTTTCATTGTTCCAGTGCAATGAATGTTGCACAACTGAGTTTGCCATTGAAGTGTGATACACGTTTGTGCATCTTATCCTGAGTGTACGATGCATTTAACCTTGCATGGGAGTTTATACAACAGGTTGTTTAAACTATGTAAGCAGCCACACAAGGCATTACATGGATTCCACGCTTCATCTATTTAAAAGTGGCTGGAATTCAGCCCTGCGGCCAACGTCACTGATTTACTACAGATTCTACAAGGTTAATTGCAGGACCAGGTAATGGCGAAGCGCCAGAATTTAAGCAGAAACCTTTGGTGCGGCAGGAAATTGCACAGAGAAAATGCAAAGAAGCTTTCAAAGTTTCCATGGTGACAGCATCCAGCAAATGCCAAGAAACAGCATGAGGGTGTGCAGGCAGCAATTAAGAGTCTTGGGAGGACAATATTACAAAGAAAGATTCCTTCAGACACAGAAGCGAAATATGTCAGCTAAGGCAGGCAAAGCCACCATCCACCGTCACTCACAAGTGGCTTCTGAAGACAGTTGATCACTCCTCAGTCACAAGGATCGAGCTAATGGTAGATCCAGAGGGACCAAGTTGGCTGGCTTCCTCTCTGAGCCATGTGTGACCTTATGCAAGCTTCAAACACCTGCCATCAGGAAGATTATTACTTTTTTTAAATAAGAAAGAATTGGCTTGGTCTCCCCAGAACAGCTCCAATTGTTGGTGTGAAGTATACCTTCTCCTCCCCCTGACACCATATTATAGCAGTACTCCTATGCCCACACTGCCCTGTAGAGCAGAGGCACCCTTGATGGGATGCGAAAGCTTCACCCACAGACTTCTTCACACCACTCCCTACTGGATGGCAGATAGTATAGTATAGTATAGTATAGTATAGTATAGCGCCAGGAAGCCGCTTGGCCACAGAGCGCTTTATAAATCCCTTTTTCATTTCATTTCATTTCATTTCATTTCATTTCATTTCATAGTAGTGGACTTCCTTAGGAGTAATCGCCTCCAGCGATGGGCCAGGAGCCACACTGAAGCTAGCAGTGGAGACCTAAGGCATGTATGTGTCCGTCCGTCCAATCTGGTATTGCATTACCTCTTGTTACCCCAATGATGAGGGCAATTTCAGACTTGTTGGGCTATGATGTTCGCATCCATAGCCCTTTGGTGCAACACTTATAGCATAATGGTGGTGTTGGAATTACAGTATTTCTTTTACTATTGCACGCATTCATGGCACATTTGAGAGCACATGTGGCGCAATCCTGTCCTTGGCCGAAAGGCTGCAATTCTTTGTATATTGTCAGCATCTATGGTACAGAAGCGACATCCATGTAACAATGCATGCTTGTGCAGTATGGTGGTACTTTGTGGCATATTTTGGACATCCACTGTATAAACGGATGCACTGTGCCTTATATTACATCGAAATGTAATTCACTGTCACCAATTTGACTTTTAGATCTCTGAGAGCCTCCAGATGTACTTCTGGAATATCATACACACAGGGTAGCACATTCTTATTCATTCTCAACATAGCCTCTCAGCATCTTTATTTCATACATAGATCACATAATTATCATAGCTAGTCCCAGTACTTTGAAGACATGTTTGGAAGATGCAGAGAGGCAATGAGGACATTTTACTGTCAGTCTGCTCAGTGCTAACCACTGATCCCGTTTTTGACTGAGTTTTTGAAGCCTAGAGAGTAAGAGCCCTTGATCAAGAATCAAACGTACAATTGTTTCATGAGCCGCTCTGCCAATTTCTCTTTTCTCCTTATTGAAATGTTCTTATTTCCACTTTGCTTTGAGATTTTCAAGAGTCCAAATTAAGAAAACCGTTCCCAATAATAGTTCTGGTCTTAGGGTGAACTAGGGGCATACACTGACTGGCCAAGTCTCTGAAATGAGGATTGGATGGAATCTGTGATGATGTGCTTACTGTTGATGTGTGTACATATTATGCTGGTTCAGTGGTAGTTCTGTTATGGGAACTATCCTGTTTGGAGGCAGAACAAATCTTATCTCTAGTGCCTTAAATTTGAACTTGAAGTCTGTGCATTTCATTCGTGGCTTTTCTTTACAGGATTCACCCTTGCAATTTTCAACATCATCCTCAATGTTGGGCAGAAACACAGACAGTGCAGATGCCAGTGTTGATCCTGGTATTTTAAGCTAATTGTCACTAAAATACCGATGACCAGGCTCATTGCTTCACTATCCTTATTATCTTTGAAATAATATTGGCCTTCGCAAAATTCTAGTTATGCGATGTAAACTTGCATAGTTCCCAGATTGCAAAATGTTTGACATTTCTCACTATTTAGCATAGCCCAATATTTTGTGGGATTGATTTCACCAAGGGAGACTGGTTCTAGTGAAATTTTTTTTTGAATGATGAAAATGGTTAGTTTCTTTCATCTCATCCCACTAATGGTTAGTAAAGTATGCAGAAAAAAAACACATCTGAAAAGGTTTTTTTTACAAAGTTTTAAATAGTGCAAACTTGCCCGAAGGTATTGGGTCCTAATCAGAGCCCTTTACTTGAGCACCAGTCGCATTACATGAGGACACATTCATTTTTTGGTAGGCACGGGGAGATTACATGATTTGCCCAGAATCACAGAATGTTGGTATCCTTGCAGAGACTCCAACCTGGTTCCCCAGATTTGAGGAAGACTGCTCCAGCCGTTGGGCTGCATCCTCTTCCCTAGGTTGTATTAGCTTAGCATATTTATACATTTTTAACACATTTAAAAATAGTAAAAGTTTGTAAGGCAAAAGGGATGCATGCAACTCAACAACAAAAGACCTGTTGTGGGTTAATGAGTAAACCAGGAGATAGTGGTGTAGTAAAAGAGAGAAAAGGGGTAAAGTGAAAAGGAGGACATGATATAACAATGGAGAAAAGAAAAATAGTAGAAAACAAGAAGAAGCATAAATGAAGACAAATAGAACCTGCTCCAAAAGAGAAGACCTACAGTGGACTGACGGCGAGGTGGGACAATATATATATATATATATCCATTTGTATGCACTACATAGATAACATAGTTAGCTCAAATTCTCACCTGCTCTCTCTAAACCTACCCACTTCTTTCTGTAAAGAGATGCCTGAAGCTGACAAGACAGGTCCTCCTTGGAGCCCCAGCCCCTTCTTCATAGATTGTATTCCCGCCCTCTCCCACTCTGTTCTTGACAACAGGTGTGCAGACACCTAGAGGTCTTTGCCTCTTGTTCTTCTATCTTACCTTGCCTTTCCAGGCTCCCTCGATAGTTAGCAGACAAATGGCCTTTCCCATGCGAGGACTGCTTTAGCTGCCTACACTGTTTACCTGTTTCTGTTCTTTGATGCTTATATTGCATTCCTATATTTGTCCATATTTGGGCTGTGCCTTCTGTTCATTTTTATGCTTGTGCTGCATTTTATATATGTTCGCTCATATTTGGCACTGTGCCTACTTTGGTTGATGCTGGGGCTGCATTTCTGTTGGGGATATCAAGACCTCATACTGGTCATTCAGGGGAAGGAGCACGCTTGTACGACGAGAACATATGTATGTCGGCCTTTCTTCCTTGGTCAGCCAACAAGCAATGGTAACCACCAATACATTTCATTCTGTTCTTGCGCCTTGCTGTACTGTTGCAAGTTTGAGGTTGTGCAGCTGCTGATGTCGAGTCATAACCATGTGGCCTTGATAACCTAACCTTTATAGGCCATAATTAGGTGGATCAGACACACTCAACAAAACCCATCAATGGCCAGCTATAAAGCATTTCGTTATTTAAGGAGGCCCAGAATGGGAGCAAAAGTGAGAAAAGAGATGTACATGCTCCACAACAACAATATATCCATGGGGCATGCACCCCAACAAGAGTAGACCTGCTATGGGTCAATGAACTGTCCACCTGTGTCTGAGATACAAAGCAAATACAAGGAATCAAGAACAAAAGAGAGGTGAAACCAGTGTGGAACCGCTACATGTCAAACAGGCATTGGCAAAGCCAATAGGTCTTGCCTATGCAAGAGTTAGTGGCTTTGGCAATGTGTTTTATCCATGTTGTACACTAATGTGGCTGCTGTTCATCATGGCTAATGTTAGTGGCATGGTGTGAGATAGGGTAGATTGAGTAGGGTAGAGTGGAATGGGTTAGATTGGAGTAGCGTGTAGTGGGGTAGACCAGGGTAGCGTGGAGTAGGGTAGGTTGGTTTAGAGTAGCATGGAGTGGGGTAGATTTGTGTAGTATGGAGTGGGGTAAATTGGTTTATAATAGAATGGGGTAGATTGGGGTAGTGTGGAGTGAGGTAGATTGGTTCAGAGTGGATTGGGATACATTGTAGTGGGGTATATTGGGGTAGAGTGAGGTAGACTGGAGTATGGTCAATTGGGGTATACTGTAGAGGTGTACAGTTGAGTTGATTGAATGGAGAAGAGTGGGGTGGAGTGTGTGGATTGGACTGGCGTGGGGTTGATTGGAGTGGGGTAGATTGAAGTAAGGTGGGGAGATTGGAGTGGAGTGGGGCATATTGAAGTGGAATGGGGTAGATTGTAGCAGAGTGAGGCAAATTGGAGTAGAATGGGGTAGGGTACATTTGGCAGGCTTGGGGTTGATAGGAGTTCGGTAGATTGGGGTAGAGTAGAGTGAAATATATTAGGGTAGATTGGAAAAGGGTATATTGGGGAAGAGTGGAGTGGGGTGGATTGGGCTATGTTGCAGTTTAGTGGGTGAGGTGGAGTGGGGCAGATTGGAATGAAGTAGGATACTTGGAGTGGGGTGCAATTTGTGGATTAGACTAGGGTAGATTGAAATGGAGTTGGTATTTTGGCGTGGAGTGGAGCGGGGCACTTGGAGTGGGGTCGATTGGGTGGATTAGAGTGGGGTAGATTGGAATGGAGTGGGGTAGACTGGGGTAGATTGGAGTGGATTGGACCAGGGTAGGTTGGAGTGGAGTGGGGAGTGGGGTAGATTGGGTGGATTGAAGTAGGGTAGAGTGGAGAGGGGTATATTGGGTGGACTTGAGTAGGGTGAAGTGGAATGGGGAGCTTGTGGCAGAGTGGAGTAGGGTAGAATTGAGTGGAGTAGAGAGGGGTAGATTGGAGTGGAGAAGAGTGGGGATAGATTGGGGTTGAGTGGGGTACATTGGAGTGAAGTAGATTGGGTGGATTAAAGTATGGTAGATAGGAAAGGTGGATTGGAGTGGAGTGGTGTAGATTGTGTGACACAGACTGGGGTATATTAGAATTAAGTGGGGTAGATTTGGGTGGTGTGGGGCAGATTTAGTGGTGTAGAATGGAATGGAGGGGTGTAGAGTGGAGGGGTATGCAGTGGAGTGGCGAGCCGTGTCGTAGAATGTCTTACAGTGGAGTATCGTGGAGTGGTTTGGCATGGCATAGGGCATAGAGTGGAGCAGACTATTGTGGAGTGAAGTGGTGTAGAGTGTTGTAGAGAGGAATAGATGGTGTAATAGCACACTGCCATTACAGATAACATAGTTCCAATTGAAAATGGCCATTACATTTACACAGATATACAGTTTTACTGCGCACAAATGATAATGTGTGGAAATGTCGTCACAAAGGGGTTCATTACGATGTCGGGCGGTTTGCCTCCGCCAGGCTGGCGGTGGCCACCGCCGGCCTGGCGGAGGCAAACCGCCTGACATCGCAAGCCCAAATCCCCCCCGCCATATTAGGATGGTGGAGGGGAAGGCAGCAGTGAAAAACACCGCCCGCCTGTTTTCCGCCCGGGTCGCCTTGCGGCCGGGGCGGAAAACGAGTAACATGGTATTACTATGGGCTTTTTTCAATGCCTTTCCGTGGTGGCAATGCCCCCAGAGTGAAGGCCAAAGGGGGGTGGCACCCGGGGGGGTACCTGCGGTACCCCCCTGCCTTTGCATAATCGAAGAGGCAGGCACCGCGCGGTGCCTGACGCTTCGATTGTGCAAAGGCGTGCTTTTGTTTTTTAACATTGTGGCGGGCGGTGCAGTGAGCACCGCCCGCCACAATGTTAAATTGAGGAATGCGCCCGCCACTCTGGCGGGCGCACCCTAATGGCAATGTCGGGACCCCCGCCCTTTCGGCGGGCGGTCCCGATTTCCGCTAGGGTGGCCTAATGTGGCCCAAAGTGTATTGATTTGGTCTGATTGTATTAAAATATTTGTTTCCACCACACTTCAGAATCACAAAAAGAAAATGTGTTTCATTTCAACTGTTCTATTTATGATGTATTCTGAAATATCGGCACAGTTTATTTTTGTTGTGTTCTAGAAATGATAACATCCTGCAGCTTTTCCTCTCACATGGGTACTCAGCAGGATGGATTATCACCAAGTTCCCTTGGAATACAAAACCTATATTTGACCTCTGTCTTTGAATGCACAACAAATGAGACAAGATAAGAACAAGATTCAAAGGCCTGTTTACAGATAGCGAGTTCTCACGGGAAAGACAAATTCAAGCTGGATAGCCTAAAACAGCACAAAAACGGCAGAGCCAGCTAGGAACGATGCACTCTGTAGAGTGGCTCAACAGAAGGAAAAAAATGTCTCCCGAACATGAGAGTACTTGGCCAACCTCTTGGGGAGGAAGCAAGAAATTGAAGCCCACCAATGGTAAGTAATGGGAGGGCTCCAAGCCAACTAACAGTGAACAAAATGTCTCAAAGAGACAGCGCTGCTCTGGCTACGCAAGACATACACAATCCTGTAGGTGCAATGGGAGGAATAGGAAAAAAGAGAGATGGTGATAGAAAGGGTACATTTTTAACAACAAAACAAGAACATGTCCAGGGAGCATAATCTTCAGCAAGAGAAGACCCAGTACAGGTCAAAACAATTAAGGTTGGGGAAGAAGGGTGGAAAACAGGAGGAAATGGGAATAGAAAGAGAAGGAGCTTGCACTTCAAAGTAGCAGATCCACACAGTCCCTTAAATAACCAGGAAGAGACACTTAAAGGTCACTGCCCCAGCTATCATCTGGCGAGATCAACTATAGCATTTTAGCTCTATACAATCCAATAAAGCCATCTTTGGGATGTGTCCCCTCCCCTCCGCCCACAAAGGGGGTTAAAAGAGCTATCTGATCAAGGCACAATGTAAGGGGAGCTCATGTTGTGCATCGGGCCATTTATAGGTATTATGTACACTGCATTTTAGGTTTTGCTTTTGAGTGAAAGAGTCATTCTCTTTCGACATAAAGCACATTGTTCATTTTGTATTTTAAATAAATCTGCTTGTGCGTAATAAAGTGTATTTTACCTTCTCCAGCATTGTTCAAAATTACTAACACAAAGCCCCACTGAATGTGCTATAAAATGTTAGATAAAGACAAAGGGTACATTTTGTTTAACATATTTCGTTTGCCATTTTTTGGAAGGGGGGTATACTAACGTAGCTTTACTCGCAATTTCAATGCAATTCTTGTAGCATATGTAATGACGAACTATTGCTAAGGAGCTCCTTATAACAAAAAACAAATGATCATTTAAATGATCAGGAGTAGTGCAACAGCTCCTCTAAATCCACATTAATCTTCTGTACTTGGAATGTTAATGATATAGTTTTAGACGAGCACCAAAGACTTCATTTCACTAGTCCCCTGTCTTGCCATATAAAAAAGACAACACAGTCTGTTTGTTACAAGCGAGACCACTTGTTTCAGAAAAATGAGAGCGCCTTTGTGTGGGAAGCATTTGTTTATTTGTAAGAGTAGGTGGCAGAAGCGACAGCATGGGCGGCGTCATGCAATTAGTAGTGCTTAAGGCCACGTGGATCCTTAGAACCGCTAATAAGGGGAAATGTAATCATGCAGTGAGGTACCCATGTTCTGCTCCAAGGCCTTTCATTGTGCAAGCCTTAACCAACTAGGGTTACTTGCTAATCCATTCCTAGAGGTTAATAACAGAGGTCTTTACACTTTGTGCATTGCAGCGCTTTACAAGAGAACCATACTAGGTAAAAACGTTTTTGTTAGGCGCAGAGACGTTAAGTGAGTTGCCCGGAATCATCTCAGGATGTTGTTGAGGCAAGGCCAGAATGTGAACCTGGTTTCCCGGTACCAAAGACAGCAGCACTAGTCACTAGGCCAACATCTCTTACCTCTCTGTGTTATGAAGACAGAGGCATTGCGGAGACCCAAATGTGCAGGTGTAGCTTCGAGACACCATTACTTAGAGGTTCTTGCCATCTGCAGTTGCACCTACAATGGTACTGCTATTAGGCAAAGCCCTGCGTGGAAACCATTCTGAGACTTTGTTAATAGTTGTGTGTTATTTCTTCTCATGGTCATTAGGACAGGTTGCATGCTGATGAATATCATGCATGGCATAAACCATAGGGTTTGACCTTCAGTCAAATGTATTGAACCTAGCTCAACTTGTTTGCAACTACATCAGCCTTCCCAGTGCCACACATGTTCAGTTTCATGTAAATTGTGTATGCTACTGACTCCAAATGTACATTTGTAGCCAGAGACAGCATTAATCTAACAAGCAAGGTCCAAGTGCAGCAGAACGTTGTGTCTAGCTTGGTACCTGCCACGTAAGAAAAATTGGCCCACCAAATCCGTAGATTCCTTTGTCTACTCCAAAGAATAATGAAGTTTTCGAGTGCTTTCATTTTGGCCTGTGTCACATTGTTAAAATGGGACAGAGTATGGTTTTGGGGGAACTTTGAACCCTTGGTAAAATGGAAATTGATACTGCCTGGTTTTTGGCCGGCTCCTTAATTGAATGCAATGAATGTATTTGGTGTGGAAACCAAACTATAGTTGGATGACTGCAAAAGAGTTGGAATGACATCTCATTGTCTTGTGGGGGTTGGAGACATGCAATTATTGGAATCATGAGAGCTAAAAAGGTAATTGGTTTGTCCATTTCTGTGCCATCTCTGTCACCAATGATCAACAGTGTCAGTGCAGAGAAATGAGTGGCTGTATAGGATGTTCTAGTGGTCATAACATTTGCTGAATGATTCTTTTCCAGGGAACTCCTATCTGCTAATGCTAATGCATGAGCCCAAATTCCCACATCGAACAGTGAAACAATGATCATTATTTTTGTCAAGGTCAAAAAATCGCACACCCAGAATGGAAAGAGGAGTAAGTAACTGCACTTACTGTTGTAGTGGTTTTACTGCCTGATTAACTTTAGATACAATGCCATGGATATGGAGTGTTTGTACTCAATTGAGTTTGGGACTCCGGTTGTCTGAAGAACGGAATCACTGACAGAATATCGACGGACAGAATATCGACCTACAGAAACATCGACGCTGGAATATCGAAGGTAAGTATATCGACACCCTATCTACAACATGGTAAGTACAAAAATATCGAAACCAAAATATAGATGTTAAAAATATCGTAATTAAATATATCGTTTTTTTCTGTAAAAATGTAAAGTAAATAATACTTATAAATAAAATACACATAGTTAAACATATTTAATAATGTTTAAAATTAATAAATAATACATATAATAATAAAACATTAATTAAAAATATACATAAAATATATAATATATACTTTATAAATTACTATTTACACTCCAGAGAGTGCAACAGTAGGGAAAGCGCTGGATAGCGGGTGGGTAAAAATTACTATTCCCACTCCAGTGAGTGCAACAGTAGGCAAAGCGTTGGATAGCGGGTGGGTAAAAATTACAATTCCAACTCCAGAGAGTGAAACAGTGAGTGCAACAGTAGGCAAAGCGTTGGATAGCGGGTTGGTAAAAATTACAATTCCAACTCCAGAGAGTGAAACAGTAGGGAAAGCGTTGGATAGCGTAGGGGTAAAAATTACTATTTCCACTCCAGAGAGTGCAACAGTAGGGAAAGGGTTGGATAGCGTAGGGGTAAAAAATACTATTTTCACTCCAGAGAGTGCAACAGTAGGGAAAGCGTTGGATAGCTAGTTGGTAAAAATTACTATTACCACTCCAGTGAGGGAAACAGGACGGAAAGCGTTGGATGGCGTAAGGGTAAAAATTACTATTCCCACTCCAGAAAGTGCAGCAGTAGGGAAAGCATTGGATAGCAGGTGGGTAAAAATTACTATTCCAACTCCAGAGAGTGAAACAGTAGGGAAATCATTGGATAGCGTAGAGGTAAAAACTACTATTCCCACTCCAGAGAGTGCAACAGTAGGGAAAACGTTAGATAGCATAGAAATTAAATATAACATACTTATAAATAACTTTTGTATTTAAAGTAAATAGTAATTTACATTTTAAACAACTCAACATCATTTACAAATACCCATTAATAATTATTAATAACATAATTACAATTGAATAATTAATAAACAAGAAATTAACAATAAATATTAATTAATAAATATTAGTTACTAAATAAAAAATATTAAAAATAAAATATTTTTCTAAAAAAGCAACATAATAATTAATAAAAATTGATTATCAACTTTTAAAATTAAACAATAAATTTATTTTTTATACCCAAACTACTTTTTTTTATAAAAAAATGTATTAGAAATTATTAAAAAATAATTTCCAAATAAAACATAATAATTACCAATTAAAAAAATAAATTACAAATTTAAAAAAAATAATTACCAATTACAAACATTAATTACCAATTAAAATAATTAATTACCAAATAAAAACATTAATTTCCAATTAAAAAATGTAATTAACAATTAAAATATTTAATTGCTAGTTATTAATGAATTAAAAATAATTTAATTATGAATACCAATTACAATTAAAATACTTCGAACCCAATTCCCCTATAAACCCACTACCGGCAACAGAACTTAAACGCAAAAATTAATGTAAATTAATTTATAACTCCTAAAAATGTATAATTAATTTACTATTATTAAATTACTTCCCAAATAGAAAATATTAATTACCAATAAAAAAAAATTACCAATCGAAAAAATGAATTACCAATTACAAACAATAATTACCAATTAAAATAATTAATTACCAATTAAAAACAATAATTGCCAAATTAGAAAATGTAATTAACAATTAAAATATTTAATTGCCAATTATTAATTAATTAAAAATAATTTAATTATTAATACCAGTAAATGAAAATAAATCATTACTTAATTACAAATAAAATACTTCCCACCCAATTCCCCTATAAACCCACTACCCGCTACAGAACTTAAACGCAAAAATTAATGAAAATTAATTTATAACTCATAAACATTTATAATTAATTTACTATTATTAAATTACTTCCCACCCTATTCCCCTCTAAACCCACAAGCCGCTCCAGTACTAAAACATAACATTTACTTAAAAATAACATTATTAACATATAAAAACAGGACACATATAATTTAATGCAAAATCAACAGTTGATGGACAGAATGCAGAACTATGTCATACATTCACCCCAGTACCGAGTGGGGTGGGGCTCCATACAGGTTACCAAGTAGGTTATTATACCTCGAGGACACAGCCACAAATTACGTGAGCGGTCCGCGATTGGAACCGGGACGCCCATGAAGCTAATAGTTTCTCTAATCTGAATTTTTTCCAGAGTCAGGTAGAAGATCGCTTTACTTTTTGTATGAACTACAATTTTGTGGTTCTTGCTTAAACAACGATCTAGGGCAGGGCCCACCTTAGCGTGTGTGCACCACCCAGATTTTGGTCCTGACGAAAACCGATAATAATAAAATGGTTGAAACATGTAGACCTATTTTCTAATCACATAATACATGCGCCTTTTTTAATACACAACACGTCGCTAACACCACAGTCTACCTAATTAGACAAAGGGGTTACATATCTTTTTATCGAGTGTCCAATCACTCCGGAATAAAAATCTAGGAGCGAGTAGCATCGGATACTTTTTAACACACATATTGTATTTTATATATTTCACTGCACATATAAAAAGAAAAAATACCCGCTCCACTGTAATCAGGTGTCGTAGCACACCCCGTTGGCATTCGGCCCGCGGGGGTGGAACCCCGATGATGAAGCATGTCACCAACCAGGTTGGTGAGTGAGGGGTCTTCTTAAGGACTACTACTGTCCTTGGCTGGTTGGGCACAACGTGCACCACAATACATTTTCAAGGCTCATCCACTACGGCCTCACGGGGGTACTCCTCCATTTGTTTAAATACATATTGAATAGGGGATCAGGAGTTCCCTCTACACATACTGTAATACCCTCTCTCTCTTTTTGTTTACAATATAAAGACGGCTGATAGCCAGAAACCGGTCCTAGGATGCTTGATTCCGGTCCAGGAAAGACATGGCTTGGCAGTTCGGGCTGGACTGTACCCATGAGGCACAGGGTCAAGGCTGATTTGCATATGGCCATATCTGAACTGGGGTGGTGTGGAGTGCAAAAAAACGATGGATTTAGGCCCAGATCTCTGTACTGGGGTGAATGTATGACATTGTTCTGCATTCTGTCCATCAACTGTTGTTTTGCATTTGTCACCCCGAGTGGGATGGGTATGCTCAGACGTGAGTCCCATGCTCTCCACACAACTGGAGTCAAGCTATCCTGGCTGAAGACGGCTGATAGCCAGAAACCGGTCCTAGGATGCTTGATTCCGGTCCAGGAAAGACATGGCTTGGCAGTTCGGTCTGGACTGTACCCATGAGGCACAGGGTCAAGGCTGATTTGTATATGCCCATGTCTGAACTGGGGTGGTGTGGAGTGGAAAAAAACGATGGATTTAGGCCCAGATCTCTGTACATTGTTCTGCATTCTGTCCATCAACAGTTGTTTTGCACATATAATTTAAAACAAGAAAAATACTTAACAAAAAACATATAACACATACATATTAAATACATTATAAAAGACATAACAATAATACATATATCGATATTAGTAACATCGAGATTAGTAACATCAATATATTTGATATCGATATTACTGACTTCGATATTACTTACATCGATATAAAAAAACGATATTACTTACCTTAGGCTCGATATTTTGTCCAACGATATTCTTGACCTCGATATTCTTAACCTTCGATATTTCCTACTCGATATTTTTGTAGGTCGATATTACAGACTCGATATTTAGACTGTGCACCGAAGAACGTTTGTGGAATTGACACTACACTTGCAGCTGTTGAACTTTTGCTTAATATTTTTGCATTGACAAAGCAATTAATGTGTTGGTTATATAGAGCCTGTGATTCGGGCTATCTCCCACTGGTGGTCTTCTTGTAGGTGGTCCCTTCCCCGGTGTCTTCAACATTTTTTCTACCTTTCTAGAGAACATTTCCTCACAGAAACCCGTTATTTTTCTTGTTCTACCTGCAGGCATACTTCCTGGGAAGAATCCAGCTGACTAGTGGCAGTTGGACCTAAACTTGACCCTACTATTGGCCTATGTCTGATTAGCCATGAGTCACTAAGTGCCTCCCCTGAAGTTCTGAGGGGCTTTAGAAGAGTACTCCTGTGTTGGAATGGGACATAAAAGAATGTGTCAGAAGGTTAAATCTTTGACAGGGATCAATGTGGTTGGTGTGTCAGGCAAATGCTCCATTGCGTGCAGCCTGAAATTGCTCTTAGGTCATTGTCTACTGTGGCCATTAGCTATCATTGGCGATTTGTACTTTTTGTTGGCGCCTTTTTTACTTAAAATGTAAAAAATGAATATCTCTGGTTCCCCTTATTGGATTTTTGTTGTGTTGTTTATTACATTTGTCTCTATTTTTCTAAGTCGATTTGGGATTTTCATTTTGACTTTATTACTGTTTTGGTACTGCATAGATTGCTTTGCCCAGTGCCCTAACTGATATAGCTACCAGAGGGTTGAGTTCAGGTGAATTTAGTGGCTCAAGGGTTCATTCTGGCAAGGGTTGAGATTATTCCTAGCAGTGGGCTGTCGCCCACCCCAAACAATAATCCAATTTCCTACACAGACCAATGCAAAAGAGTTCCTAAGGTCACAGAACTGAGTGGGCGCTAAATCGAAGTGGAAGGACTGGGTGTGAGCTGTCCAAGTGCAAGAAGAAACATGCATTATTGTAGCAGTTTCCTGGCCTTCGCTGTAAGTCTTTCATTTATATTTTTGTTTAGTTTTGTATAGCCCATCATGTCACGTTATGGGATGATGTCCAAGTTTATAGCATCAATTTACAGTACACTTTGGGCATGCCTAGACACTTTATGCAACCAGAAACATTTTGCATATGAAAAGCCATCACAAAACATGTATTTGGAGGAGGGAGGCCTAAGAGTCAATTCAGCGTATTTGGGTTTTTTATTGTACGCCCTCTGCTAACTTAGGCTGCCTTTTTAACATATAACTCTGACTGAACTTTTAGTTTATCTAGTGTGATTACAGGGCAAAACTGTATTTGAATTTCATTTGCACTTCTACCTGGGAGAGTTAGCTTTGACTGTTCTCTATCATTCCACTTGTAGAGTCACATGTACAAAGAGAGTAAACGGATTAGTCTTTTGTAATTAAATAGTGTCTGCAGTGATGTAACAATAGCCCCCATGGCCCTTACAGTGCAGGTGGCTCTGAGCTGCATGGCCCTGCTCCAGCACTGAGCAAGCTTGCGCCAGGCCTCCAGTCCTGCCAAGATTCACCCATCAAGGGTTAGACTATTCTTCGCATTACCTCAAGGTCCCAGAATGCTCATTCGAATCAGCTGATGGAGCTGAGAGGGAGCTTCTAACTCTTTGATTTTAGACACTGAAACGTTTACTTTTTTAGAAGTTTAGTGTATTGATGCTCACCAGGGCACTAGTCGGGGGTACACACGAGCGGACGGCATCCACTCACTTTTTTCATAGGGTGATCGCCGTCCACCCTGCCAAGAATTTAAGCCCCACTGAATAATGTGCTGAACTCGTCCCGGTGTCATTTCCAAACACTGGGACACTTTCAGCAGTGCCGGCACGTTGTCTTCTTTCCTTCTGCAACAAGCAACCACGTGCAGGTGGGGACAGGACTTTCTTATTTAAGACTCCTGCTAGGCCCATAACAAAGGCCTAATTTGAGTGGTCATCAGGTCTCCTCTTGTTCTAGTCTCTTGGCTGGGAGCAGCCAGTAGCCTCACACCTGATATAAATGAGGCAGAGGGGAAACAAAGGCTCACACCTTGTTAGCACTTCACACATACTTAATAGAGGCAGCTTTTCACTTTGTTCATTCCCTGTTTAGGAGATATGCATGCACTGTAAGAATATTAAATGTGTTGATCTTTCCCAGAATTTACAAAAAAACAAATTGCATATATATAGAGTGTACTTCCGCTGAGGAGGCTTTGAAATAATTTAAGTACCACTATTTTTTCCTGTATAGTCCTACTCAGTCCAATGCAGGGTGTCAGAGTGCTTTACATCAACACATGCATATTACATGTACAATAAATTATATATTTGTAAATGAATGTACAGGATGTGTCACATAAAACTAGGGGATTGCAAGGTGTAAAAGTCACATATCGTCTTCCATAGCTCACTGTGCTATTATCCTTGCAATGCCCTCAAACGTACACATGATACACCTGCTAAACATATATGTGAGGACTTTAGATCTGATGTCACTTCTTGTTAGTCCACTTCCTGTACAGTCGAGGCTTGTGATGACACTTTCTATGATGTCAATTCCTGTGATAGCATGTGTGATATCATGCGCTGTGATATTGTGTGCTGTGATGTTGTGTGCTGTGATGTCACTTGCCTAATGTCTAACTAGGTTAGTCCCCCCACTTCTTTTTTTAGGCCTTAGAGACTGCCTTCCGACCCTTCTTGATCCATTATGCCAAGTGATTAATTCCTCTTTCACCTTGGCGGTGGTGCCTCAAGCATGGAAGATAGCAAAGGTGGTCCCGCTGCTGAAAAAACCCTCCCTTGATCCTAACAAACCTGAAAAGTATAGACCTATATCCCTCCTTCCCTGGGTCGCCAAAGTGGCGGAGGCCCACTGCAATAACAACCTCTCCAGCTTCCTGAATAGCAATAACATCCTCGACCACTCTCAGACGGGCTTCCGCCCCGGTCACAGTACTGAGACTGCACTTCTGGCGGTTTGCGAATATCTGCGGACCATTCAGGATGAGGGTCAAATGACGGCGCTGATCTTGCTCGATCTCAGCGCCGCGTTTGATACCGTCTCCCACCAGATCTTATTGCACTGCCTACAGGAGGCCGGGGTAGTCGGTCTGGCCTTGGATTGGTTCCGTTCCTTCCTTTTAGACAGAGCATTTCAGGTCACATCTCTCCCTTTCCTTTCCCACATTCATCCTAGCAAGCAGGGGGTCCGCCAGGGCTCTGCTTTAAGCCCCTGCCTGTTAAACCTCTACGTCCAGCCTCTGGTGAGAGTAGCGCATGAACACGGCCTGACCTTGGTCTCCTACGCCGACGACACGCAATTGGTGGTGGCCCTCTCGGACGATTGCGCCTTAGGCCCTGTGCGGTTTCAAACCAGGCTTGAGGTGGTCGCGCGGTGGATGACCACCAATTGCCTACAGCTTAACGCAAGTAAGTCTGAGGTGTTGTTGGAGGGGAAAGAGAAAGATCTCTGGAGCTCTCTGTGGTGGCCTAGATCTATTGGTAGTGCCCCCACCCCGAAGCCAGCGTAAAAAAACCTAGGGACCTGGCTCGATTCCACACTTGGGTTCCAGGAGCACACCAAAAAGGTGGCAGGCACATGCTTTGGACTTTTACGTGGTCTAAGGCCCATTCTGGGGTTCTTCGACCCTGCCACACACCAGCTGATCATTCAGGCCACTATTCTGTCACGCATTGACTATGCCAACTCTCTGATGCTAGGTGCCAATAAGGCCGAGGTGAACCGTTTGCAGCGAGTTCGAAACGCTGCTGCACGGGTCTTGCTCAGGCTCCCTCGCTCCTGCCCTATGTCGGGCGCTATTAGATGACTCCACTGGCTACCTGTGCCCAAAAGGATTGAATTCAAAGCTCTTTGCCTTGCTTTTAAAATCCTTAACCTTTCGTCTCCAGAGATCTTATCTAATTTGCTGATTCCTTATGTCCCTAACCATCTACTTTGCTCTGCGGAGCAGCTATTGGCTGTGGTCCCCCGTGTGAAACGTGCTAGAGCCGGGGGAAGGTATTTTTGCTATCTGGCCGCCAAGTTGTGGAATTCCCTTCCTGCACAGACCCGCCACCTGGATGACCTTCTTCCCTTCCGCAAGGCCATTAAAACTCTTCTATTTCCCTTGTAATAGTTCTGTTGCCTCTGACTTTTGCTGCTAGCGCCGGGATGCCCTTTTGCTGGGGCAGCTGTGTGCTCTATAAAATTACACAATAACAATAACAATGATGGTCACTCTAAAGACCTTGACCAGAGAGTATTGGAACTGAAAACAGGACCGCCATATCTGCCCTCTTTCCTTCTATACAAGCATTTGCAATGCAATAGGTCTTGCATTTGTCAGAGTTAGAGCTGTCGGCTTTGTGAATGGCAATGTATTTTATCTATGTGTTCTTGTTTGGAGTATAGAGGATGTATAAACAGACACAGCTGTAGCACTGTCTAGAGGACTTAGAATGAGGAATTATCACTTGGACCAGAGAAGCAGCTACCAGCTCTGTTTAGAGCTCTGAGATTGAGGAATTACCACGAGGACCAGACTAGCAGCTAGCAGCACTGCCTAGAGGACTTAGAATGAGGAATTACCACTGGGACCAGAGAAGCAGCTGTCGCACTGTCTAGAGGACTAGATTTAGGAATTACCGATGAGACTAGAGAAGCAAGTAGCAGCACTGTATAGAGGGTTTAGAATGAGGGATTACCGAGGGGACCAGAGAAGCTGCTAGCAGCACTGCCGAGAGGACTTAGAATGAGGAATTACGAAAGGGACCAGAGAAGCAGCTAGCAGCAGTGCCTAGAGGACTTAGAATGAGGAATTATGAAAGGGGCCAGACCAGCAGCTAGCACCACTGCCTAGAGGACTTAGAATGAGGTATTACCACTGGGACCAGAGAAGCAGCTACCAGCTCTGTCTAGAGGACTAAGATTGAGGAATTACCACTAGGACCAGAGTAGCAGCTAGCAACACTGCCTAGAGGACTTTGAATGAGAAAGTACCATTGGAACCAGAGAGGCAGCTGCAGCGCTGTCTAGAGAATTTAGAATGAGGAATTATCGATGAGACTAGAGAAGCAGGTATGCAGAACTGGCTTTTTGGAGACCCCTCCCCCACTAGGAGAGTCAAAGCCAGCGGTGCAGTAGACACTTAGAATCTACGGGTTCTTCTTGCTTAAATCATACATTACCAAAGAGACCAGGACAACCAGCCGTGGAGGGAAGTAAGTTATTTATTAGCTCGAGCTAAGGACAGGGTCCCAGAATGATACAAAGACAATTCTACGGAGACTGCTGCTTTACTCTGCAGCCTACACATATTTATAGCGCTAGCCATGCTCATTTGCACAGTACAAGTTCCTTGTTCAGATAAGTTCCTCATCTGACAAGTTCTTCGTCAGTCTTGTGTGGTGCAAACATGGCCAGGGGACATCTGTCTCTGATTGCACAATGTACGCAGCCCCGTGCTTCCTTGTCCAACTGGTGTGGTCATGGGGCACAGCCTCTTGCTTCCTCTATAAGTTGGTGTGGTCACAGTGCACAGCCTCGTGCTTCCTCTATCAGTTGGTGTGGTCACAGGGCACAGCCTCGTGCTTCCTCTATCAGTTTGTATGGTCACAGGGCAGCTGGTCGTGACAGGCTGAGTTACCAACATTGGACAGGATGTGGCTGAGTCTCTGGCACAACTGGGGGGGTGAGGCACACAGGCAGCTTCTCGGAATCGGCTCAACCACAAGGAGCAGGGAGGGTTGGGCAAGTTTTGACAGGGACGTGGAAAGCAATTCTTCACCAGATTGCCGAGAGCATGGCAACACAAAATGGAGTCATGTGGGCAGTGGTCGAAGTGTGGTAAAAATAGTAGGGGAACTGTGGGCGGAGAATCAGAGGGCGGGAATAACCTGAGGATTGGATCAGTGGGCGGAGTTAGAGGTGTGGCCAGGATGCGCAAAACATCCCAATCTTTAGTATTTGTGTGGCATTTCACTGACCAGTTACAGCTTATTATGTTATGTAATTCAACCAATGGATACACATGATTATTTAACGATTAATATGAGCTATTGACATTAGAAACATATTCCACTTTGTGAATTTATTTTAATCACAGAATGTCCCAAAAATGCTAAAAAGTGGAAGCACGAGCCATTTGTTTCCGAGCAATGGAGTTTCTGTCGTCAGCAATATACACAGGGACAATCAATTTTACGTGTGTAAATGACTGTATAGGAAATGTTACATAAGACAAAGGACTACAAGGTGTAGGAGTCACATGATAACCATACTAGTAGACAGTATAGTTTAATAGTGATTGGCCTGGAGAAACACAAACTCAGAATTTAAAACTTAATACCATGATTGGGGATTCTCTTTAAAAATCCCTATTGATTTGTATCAAAGATAACACTTTTTGCAACATTAGGATAATTAAAGGCTTAGGGGAAAAAACCATAACGCTCTAGTTTACACCTTGCAGTTTGTATGCAGCTCTTAGATGAAAGTTAATAGCTCACTGTTCTTTGTTAGGATTTTAACTTATAGACTGCAAGTAGCAAAAGGATCTCACTGACAAAAGCAGTAACCCACTGACCTATTTACAATATGTGCACTTTGTGATGGGCCTGGTACATTTTCTTTGCAGCAGGCACATTAACCCTCTGCGCTATCTTTCCATGAAGTCAAAACTTCCAATAGACAAATCTCCGATCTCGCTCTAGGAAGAAGTTTATTCATCAGAGTTATCATGACATTTTTATTATTGCAGAAAATAGCTGGGGGCCAGGAAGGAGGCAGCAAGGGCTTTTAAAACCATAATATTCGACTTCCCCACTCAAAGTAAGCACCCGTTGCGGTCACACCAGTCACACCACCCTAGAGCCAGCTCTTCTCAGGGGTCCTGTGACCTCAGTGACAGAGTCACTGTTGCACTAGGGCATGGGTTCTCAAAAACATTCTCTCGGGGGCCAAATTTACAGTGCGGTTTGTGTCCGAGGGCCGCACCGGTGGGGGCAAGGTCAGTGGGAGAGGGGGCGGGCTAGGAAAAAAAACCCTGACCATTAGGTTGACCACAGGTCCCTGCAGCGGACGCCTTCGTCCACTAAGCCACCACACACATTTCTCTCTCTCTCGCTCTCGTTCTTTCACTGTCGCTCTCTCTCTCTCTCTCTCTCTCTCTCTCTCTCTCTCTCTCTCTCTCTCTCTCTCTCTGTCTCCCTCCCTCCCTCTCTCTCTCCCTCCCTCTCTCTACCTCTCTCTCCCTCTGTCTCTCTGTCTCCCTCTGTCTCACTCACTCTGACTGTCTCACTCCCTCTCACTCCCTCTCTCCCTCTGTCTCACTCACTCTGACTGTCTCACTCCCTCTCTCCCTCGGTCTCACTCACTCTGACTGTATCACTCTCTATTTGTCTCCCTCTCTCTCTCTGTTTCCCTCTCCCTCTCTCTGTTTCCCTCTTCCTTCCTCTATTTCTCTCTCCCTCTCTCCTTCCTTCTCCCTCCTTCCCTCTCTCTCCCTCTCTCTCCTTACCTCTCCCTCCTTCCCTCTCCCTCCTTCCCTCTCCTTCCCTCACCCTCCTTCCCTCTCCCTCCTTCCCTCTCCATCCCTCTCCCTCCTTCCCTCTGTCTCTGTGGTTCTGCAATTCTTGAGCCTGACTCCATTTTGTTCATGACTCCATTTTAGTCTTGCCCTCACATAGGCCTGTGAAAGAGGCCTGATGAACAAGTAGCTTGGCCTTCTGAGTTCGTGCATATATTAACTTGGGTTTTTCTGATTCTGAATGAACTGCAGAGAAAGTGACCCTTTTCACCTGAAACTGACCTTTTGCAAAACCAGTTTCACTAGCAGATTGTTATCTGAAATTGCCAATCAATGTTCAGGAAATTGTTAACTTTTAGTTTCCTTGCACATGTCTTATCATACTCAGCATCTAAATTGTTTCTTTTCTTACGACTTTTCATTTCATGGGGAATGCTTTTAATTATGGGTTTTGTCCGGCTTGCAAAGATCGAATTTGGGACAGTCCTAATAAGTAACCTGTGGGTTGGAATGATGTAAAGTGAGCTTTTTGTAATGTGATGATGTAGGTAAAATGTATTCTATTGGTCAGAATTTGTAGCAGTGGGTGTACATTTGTAATGAAGCAAAATGTGTATAAATAATGATGTCTTGCTCTATGAAAATTGAGCAGTTTCTTGAGTTGTACACCGTGTTGTCTTGCTGGGGTTTCTGCTACTAGCTGCAGCTAATAAATTTGATCTCTGACGCCACCTAGAAGTATTCTGTGTCTCTGTATACCAAGGCAAGGGAACCCAGAGGACTTCGGGCGTGTCCCTGGCGCCGCTGGGTACTTGAAATCCCAGTTCTTCAGTTGGCGCGGCCAACGTGGGGCGACTTCAGTGGTACCGGTCCAAGCCCGAAGATTGCGAGGAGCCACGTGAGGAAACTCCGGAGGAGGGCCCCCACTTCATCGACCACTGCATGTCGACGTGGACCGAAGGTCTTTTCTGCGAGGCTTCCCGCTTTCCGACGGCTACGAAGGACTGCTGCCCTGACTGTCGCCTTGTCTTGGACCCTCCGATTGATGTTTGTAAAGCGAGACGATAGACGGTCTTCTGGTGGCGTGACAGATATTTGGTTAAGTATAGGTGGGTCGCTCCCACAACTTTGTTTGGTTCCTTGGTTTTGATTTGGTTGCTGCAGTACCCAAAGCCAAAGGGCTTGTATATTTACGAGTGTATCATTTTTTGATTCCCTTTGAAGTTTGAAACCAGACTAGTGAGCAAGATGCCTGGTCTTGGTAAATTTGGTAATTGGTTTGTTTGTGGTTGTAACAGGGATTCCCGATTGGAGGATTCATGTCCGGTACCTCCGGTTGGCACTCCGACTTATGAGCTCTATTCTAAACACGGAGTGGGCCCTATTACTTATAACGAAGTATGGGTCCGCTACACAAAAAAAGATGGTGTTTTACAATGGCCCCCACATGGTAGTTTTGAAACAGAGATTTTAGACAATCTAGAAGTTAGGCTATTTAGGAAGAAAGCCCGGCCGGCAATGTTTGACTCTTTCCGCCTTTGGCGAAAGGAAGCCAAACAGAGAGAAATTAAACAAGCTAAGAGAGATAAGAAAGAATATGTCAGTACTCCAAGCTGCTAGGCAGTATAGGGATAATGGAGAGGAGCGAGCAAGTGAAATATTAGATAGGCAGCGTTGCATGGCCATAGATAAATGTTATCCGGCCTTGCCGTCTCCTCCTCCGAAAACGATTGAAGACCTTGAAAAAGATCCTTTGATCTCTCATCTACTGAGATTACCACCTCCTTATGTGCAGGGTGCTACTGCACCTCTATTACCCCCGGTTGTTCCACCCTTTGTTGTTCAACCGCCTGCTGTTGCTCAGCCACCCGGTACTCCACAGATGGTTTTACCCCCTCCTGCACAACCCGCTCTAGGGTCGCCAACTTTGCTACCATCCTTGCCTCATACTCCTTTGCCTTCTACTTCTGTATCTGAGACTCCTACTGTTCTTATTCCTACACCTTCTTTGCCTCAGAATACTTATTCTCCTGTTCTTATGTCTGCTTCTTCTCCTTCTGTTCGAAAAAGAATGACGGAAACTGTTTCTAATTTGTTGTCTCCATTGTTTGGGTCACTGAATATGACCACTGTTTCGGAACGTAAGCAGAGTTGTAGTCAGCTTCCTAGTTCCGAGGAACGGGCAGTGTTGGATTTGTTGGCTCGTAAATGGATTATAAATGCCTCAAGGTATAGTTTGTCAGCAGTTATGGATGTTTTCTTTCAGTGGGAACCGCCTAAGCAAAGGTATGTTTTTGATGTGATGTGTATGTTTCTGCGTCAGGAATGGGAAGATAATGATTTGGGCTTGATCCCGCAGGAACTACTTGATGTTCAGTCAGATTTTGCTAAAGGGATGATAGTGGAATCTGATGTCACAGATGCCGTAGAGACGATACTTGCTTTCAGATCTAGACTTCCGCCTCAGACATTGTACGAACCTGATCCCTCTGTTAGAAGAAAAGTGAGACAGTATCCTATGAGAGATGTTCCTCCTGTATGGAAGGAAGCAGTTCAGGCTAATGTAAATCAGGGTATTGTTGTCGCTCCGGCTCATTTTCAGCGAGTATGGGTACATGTTCCTTGGAAGAGAGCAGAGGTCTTAGCTCTTAAGCAGACCTTACCTGATCCTCGTAAGAATCCTGCTGGTTATTACAAAGAGTTGTCCCAGACAGTAGATGCGTGTATTATGAATTTAGCTGACATTGATATGTTGATGGGTAATGTAGTCCCACAACCTTTGTGGGCGAAGATTCGTCATGAGAATCATGCGCAAGAGTTAGGAGATACTTGGGCGAATATTGCTGCTGCAGATGGTAGACAAGAGGGAGGTGCTAAACCTGAACCTTTAGTTTCAGAATTGCCAGGTAGAATTATTAATTTGATGAAGACGATGATGCCTGCGTTACGAGTGAATTGGGATAAGTTAGCAGCATGCAAGCGGAAGACGAGAGCGTGTCTGATTTCTTCACTAGGTTTGAAGAGACGTTTATCGATCATAGTGGTCAGGACATGAGTACGGAAGGTGGGCAAAGATTATTTGTGGACAAATTTGTCTTTAATTCGCTTCCCGAACTATCGAATAAGTTGAAGGATTCTGAGAGTTCATGGGCTGTTTCTTCGTCGGCCCAGATATTTGCTACTGCACAATATTACGAGAATAGGGATAAAGATGAGAAGGATAAAGCAGAGAAGAAAACGAAAGATTTAAAGACGAAGGTTCTTTTGCAGCAAGCTTGTCCACCTCGTCAGAATCAACCTCAGTTCCAGCAACCTCCACATTTTCAGAGATTGTTACAGAAGCCTGAGCCTTATGTTCAGCGATTCTTTCCTGGCCCTAATCAGTGTGCTTATTGTAGAGAGGAAGGTCACTTTAAGAATAGTTGCCCAGCCTTGTTACAGCGTGCGAATGGTGTGTCTGGTCAGAGAGGTTGTGGTGGTTTCCAGCAAGCTCCTAGGGGTAGGGGACGTGGTGTGTTACCCCAGAATGAGCGTTGCTCTTCCCTTCAGAATTCTGCAAATTATTTTGACAGGCAGAATGTTCCGAGTGGTCAGTCTGCCCAGTACTATGTTGAGGATTACTGTGTTGAAGGTGAGAGTGCTGGTTATAATGACTGCTAGGACAGCCATGGGCAAAGAGAGGGAGTAGTGTCAGTTCCCGTAGACCAGAGTGGACCTTATGTTGAAGTGATTACATCAGGTGTGGCAGAACCTTTTCTTTTGGATACTGGTGCGACGAAGAGTTCTCTCATGCACTTTAAACTTCCTGGCGCACCTTTGTCTGGCTTGACCAATGTTTCCGTAGGATTTTCAGGCGCCCCAGTTCGTAATCCGGTTTCTAGTCCTTTGTCCCTTTCTATTGGCCCTTGTGAATTGGAAGCTTCACTTATTCTAACGACTGGTTTTGGTGAGAATTTGTTGGGTTTGGACTTGCTCAAAAGATTGTATGCGACATTACATTGTTCTCCTTCGGGAGTACAGCTTACCCTTGGTAAGAAAGTGACTTCTCCGATGTATTTGTCTAAAGATTGCCTTCCACTGGAATTGCGTTCTCTTCCTGATACGCTTTGGGCTACGGGTCACAATGATGTTGGTCTTTTGCAGATTCCACCTTATGTTGTTACCCTTAAGTCAAATGCTAGGCTACCTCGTATCCCCCAATATAAAATCTCAAGTGATGGCGAGAGAGCTCTTTTGGCGATCATTTATGATTTGATTGAGAAGGGTGTAATTGAAGAAACGAGAGGTAATGTGTGTAACAGTCCTGTTTTGCCTGTCCTTAAGCGTACTGATACTTCTCAGCCCCCTGTGTATCGGTTTGTGATCGATCTTCGAGAAGTGAATAAGATTGTTGTGCCACAGTTTCCTGTTGTCCCTGATATCACTGCTTTGTTGACTCTGATTCCTGCTTCGGCAGCCTGGTTTTCTGTCATCGACTTGAAGAATGCTTTCTTCAGTATTCCTATTGCTGAGGAGAGGAGAGATATTTTCGGCTTCTCTTTAGGAGGCCGCAGCTTCCGGTTTAAGAGAGCTCCTCAATGTTATTGTGAAAGTCCCTCCATCTATAGCCAGGCGTTGAAAACTCAACTTGATGGTTTTGTATTGCCTTCTGGTGCTACTCTTATTTAGTATGTTGATGATCTACTGATTACTGCTGATGACGAAGAGATCTGTAAAAAGGCTACTCTTTCTTTGTTACGATATTTGTCTGACCTTCATCATAAAGTGTCACCTTCGAAGTTACAATATTGCCGCCAAGAAGTAACCTACTTAGGTCATCTCTTGTCGAAGGAGGTAAGAAGGTTGACCCCAGAACGAATTCAAGCGATTGCTCAAATGACTGTACCATCTACACAGAGAGAAGTGCGTGCTTTCTTAGGTATCACTTCGTATTGTCGTCAGTGGATTCCAAATTTCTCTCTGTTGGCGAAACCTCTGTTGGCATTGACTCTTAAAGATACTCCGTATTCTCTCCCTTGGTCTGATGAATGTCAGAAAAGTTTTTCTGAATTACGTGATGTATTGTGTTCTGCTCCGGTGTTGGGTACCCCGGACTACAGTAAACCTTTTACATTGTATGTACACGAGAGAGAAGGTTGTGCGTTGTCAGTGTTGGTTCAACAGTTCGGCGACAATCAACGTCCATGCGCGTATTTTTCAGGGACGTTAGATCCGGTAGCTAAGGCGTTGCCGAGTTGTTTGAGAGCTACAGCAGCAGCGGTTTTTTCTATCCGACAGTCTGCTGGTTTGGTATTGGATAATACGTTGATTGTGATGGGTCCGCATGCAGTGGATACGTTATTAAACAGGACTAAGACACAGCACCTTACTAGTGCACGTCTTTCAGGTTATGAGTTGACACTGTTGGCTAGCCATGTTCATATTAAAAGATGTAACGTGTTGAATCCAGCTACGTTGTTACCGATCTCTACAGAGACGGATGCTCAAGAACAGCATGATTGTTTTCTTCGTACAGAGGAAGAAACAAATGCTAGGATCGATCTTAAAGATACGCCTCTTGAGAATATTGATGGTACGCTGTGGGTTGATGGTTCGTGTTTTAAGCTTCCGAATGGTGAAACGACTGCAGGGTATGCTATCACAACTTTACATACAGTTGTTGAGACAGCGCGCATACCACAGAATTCTGCGTAAGCAGCAGAATTTATTGCACTGACATGAGCGTGTGTGTTGTCAGAAGGAAAACGAGTGAATGTTTATACCGATAGCCAGTATGCATTGGGTGTTGCTCACAGTTTTGGGCGTTTGTGGAGAGAACGAGGCTTCCTTACTTCCCATGGTACTATAATTCAACATGGGCAGTTAGTGAATGAACTTTTGGAATCTCTCACTCTCCCAAAACAGATTGCCATAGTGAACTGCAGTGCGCATAAGAAGGTTGTGGATGATGTAGGTCGAGGGAATGCGTTTGCGGATGAAGTTGCGAAGGAAACGGCGAAAGACATGATGAGCCGTATGTATGTTGCAGGCCCTGCAAGATGGGTTATGGCTGGAGGAATGTGTGAAGACACATTAGAAAGTGTGAAGTTGATTCAGGCTGAAGCTACGGAGAAAGAATTGAGTACGTGGAGAGAGAGTACGGGAATGTTGGATGTGACAGGTTGTTGGGTTGAGTTGTCGGAGCACCAGCGATGGTTGTTGCCTGATGCGTATGTGCTCCCAGTGGTTACTATGGCTCATGGAATGGCTCACATTAGCTTAAAAGGAATAAGTAAGTTGTTGGCTCCAGTATGGCAGAATGCTGGAATTCCTAAATGTGCTGAGAATGTGGTGAAGCACTGTATGATTTGCTTGATGTATAATCCTGGAAAGGGAACTCCAACTCCAGCTGGTCATTTTGCTCCTCCAACGTATCCATTTGAGGTGATACAGCTAGATTACATTCACATGGAGAGATGTAATAACTTGAAGTATGTCCTTGTGGTTGTTTGTGCCTTTTCCAGATGGATAGAGGCCTACCCCCTAAAGGATAATACTGCCTTGTCTACAGCCAAGGTTTTGCTCAAAGAGTACTTCCCTAGGTATGGTTTGCCGAGAATTGTATGGTGTGACAATGGGAGTGAATTTGTGGGTCAGATTATGAAGAAAGTGTGCACGGGTTTGGGAATCCGTCAAAAGTTCCACGCAGCGATTCACCCCCAGTCTGCTGGACTTGTCGAGCGCTATAATGGCACGATAAAGCTGAAATTAGCTAAAATTCAAGCGAGCTCTGGTCCTAAATGGCCAGATGCCTTGCCATTGGCCCTATTGTCAGCAAGGACGACAGTACATTCTCGAGTGGGAAATTGTGTTTGGTCGTCCGGCCAATGTTTGGGGTGTGCCGAGGCCTAAAGTGTACAGCGACATTGAGTACCCTATGTTGGTGGATTACTTACATGACTTGACTGCTAAATTGCGTGTCCTTCACCAACAGGTTCATGATACATTGCCGACAGCTACTGCAGATCCAGGTCACGCTATCAAACCTGGAGACTACGTCCTCACCAGGAATTTTCAACGGACTAAGAACTTGGAGCCGAGATGGACTGGACCTCGGTTGGTCTTGTTAGTCACTCGGACTGCTGTTAGAGTAGCTGGCAAAAAGAATTGGGTACATGCTACCCATTGTAGGAAAGTCCCATTACCCTTACCGTATGATCAGTGGGTGAGGGATGGTATAGCTGATTCCGAATGTGAACAAATCCCTAGATTCATGCCCTTTAGTGATGCTAATCTAATCTGGACTCAGTCAGAACGTGAAGACGACGACTTTCTACAAGCTGCTTTGCCACCCCATTTGAAAATCGACATGACGAATCCAGAGAGGCTTTTTGAGGATCAAACTGTGCCTGTCAAAGACCGCTATAACCTCAGATCTAATAAGGACTAATACATTTTGAGTTTTTATCATTTTTTTACGTTTTCCAAACACAGACTTTTTTGTTTGCTGCTTTTTCGAACCACCCTCCGGGTTCAGCTGCAGGGTCGCGGAATAAAGACTTAAGGTTGTGAGCCGTGTGGACGCAAGGTCAGCGGTTCTGGTTTGTTCTAGGGCGTTCCCTGGACTTACAGACGCACACCTGAGCGAAAAGAAACAACTGCCGCGAACAGTACGGTTAGAGGATGGAGTCTGTTGTTGAGAGAAGGAGTTTTTCGAAGTTGAAATCTAGATCGAAATGTGATACATTATTACATAACAACTGTTTTATAGCAATGTGTATTTTAGTGTTTTTAAGTATCATATTGGCTTGTGTGGGTTGGATTGTTTATCTCACACAACAGACGCTTACATCTACGCCCCAACCTACTCTTTCTTTTTCTACTATTTCTCCGCATGAATTTTACACGTTGCCTGAACATGAACAGACACGAAGATCAAAATTTGTTAATAACTCATTCATACAGATGTTGCATCAGTATCAGCTAGTCGTAAATACCACAAATTGTTGGGTGTGTGGTCTTATGCCGCATATGACAGATAAGGGAATGCCATATTTGGTTTAGCCTTTTTCTTTTAATGGGTCTGTGTGGGCTTTACAGACTATGTTTATTTATGCGAATGAAGCATCTCCTATACGTTCCATCAAAGACAATGCGAGCAATAATGCCTTGATAAAGGGAATAGTAGATATGATCAGCGATATCGATGCGTATAATGCTATCCCTAAGGATGAAATGCAGGCTTATGTTGGGTGGAATTTGACCGGATATAGTACCATCTTGACTGAGAAGGAGAGACGAAAAAGGTCTCCCCCGATTTGGATCGTGCCCCACCAAGGTTATTTTTGTTTGCAAGGTACTGGTCGAAATCCGAAAGGTCAACTTGGGAAGAGTGTGTGTGTTCACACCTATGTCTATATGTCCCAGAAATCTCCACCGTTTGTGCCAGCCAAAGGCACGTATTTTGTATGTTATGACAGAGCATATACATGGTTGCCTCTTGATTTCTCAGGTACATGTTATGTGGCGTTTTTGCTTCCCCCTGCATATACTACGGTTCCGAATTACCACAAGACAAGATATGGTAGAGGTGTCTCCGATAAGGAAGATACTGCAGGTCAAGAAGCAGGAGATTTCTTTAAGGGTTTTCTGCCCTTTTGGGGTCCAATGATCAATAGTGGGCATATTCGACAGCTTGTCCGCGTTGTTGAAGCTACTATTAATGAGACAGCAGGTGCTCTTAGTAATGTTACAGCTGAGCTTCAAGCGGACCGCCTTATGACGTTGCAGGACCGCGTAGTTCTAGATGTCATACTTGCAGATAGAGGTGGAGTATGCAAATTGATTGGATCTAGTTGTTGTATTTACGTGCCAGATAATGCCCCTACAGTGTACCAAGCCATCTCTAGGTTACATAAGATCTCTGAGTCTATTCATGTGGACGAAGGAGATTGGTCATTGACGGGATGGTTTTGGGAAGTACTGTCTAAATGGGGATGGAAGATTTTGACATTCCTTGGCATGGTTTTGGCTATCCTCTTCTCTTGTTTTCTTTGTATACAGTGTGGCCCCGCCATTTGTAGTCTTTGTGCTACAATGTGTGTGAGGAGACCCGTCCCGAGAGAAGTAGAGGATAATAGGATGATGTTACAACAACACCTTGATGGCCTGATGAGAATAGATATAGACTTGGATTCAGATTGGATCTAGTTGTTGTATTTACGTGCCAGATAATGCCCCTACAGTGTACCAAGCCATCTCTAGGTTACATAAGATCTCTGAGTCTATTCATGTGGACGAAGGAGATTGGTCATTGACGGGATGGTTTTGGGAAGTACTGTCTAAATGGGGATGGAAGATTTTGACATTCCTTGGCATGGTTTTGGCTATCCTCTTCTCTTGTTTTCTTTGTATACAGTGTGGCCCCGCCATTTGTAGTCTTTGTGCTACAATGTGTGTGAGGAGACCCGTCCCGAGAGAAGTAGAGGATAATAGGATGATGTTACAACAACACCTTGATGGCCTGATGAGAATAGATATAGACTTGGATTCAGATTGGATCTAGTTGTTGTATTTACGTGCCAGATAATGCCCCTACAGTGTACCAAGCCATCTCTAGGTTACATAAGATCTCTGAGTCTATTCATGTGGACGAAGGAGATTGGTCATTGACGGGATGGTTTTGGGAAGTACTGTCTAAATGGGGATGGAAGATTTTGACATTCCTTGGCATGGTGTTGGCTATCCTCTTCTCTTGTTTTCTTTGTATCCAGCGTGGTCCCTCCATTTGTAGTCTTTGTGCTACAATGTGTGTGAGGAGACCCGTCCCGAGAGAAGTAGAGGATAATAGGATGATGTTACAACAACACCTTGATGGCCTGATGAGAATAGATATAGACTTGGATTCAGATTAACATGAGTTTAGGTCATTGCCTACGTAATGGCAAAAGGAGGGGCTGTGGTTCTGTAATTCTTGAGCCCGACTCCATTTTGTTCGTGACTCCATTTTAGTCTTGCCCTCACATAGGCCTGTGAAAGAGGCCTGATGAACAAGTAGCTTGGCCTTCTGAGTTTGTGCATATATTAACTTGGGTTTTTCTGACTCTGAATGAACTGCAGAGAAAGTGACCCTTTTCACCTGAAACTGCCCTTTTGCAAAACCAGTTTCACTAGCAGATTGTTATCTGAAATTGGCAATCAATGTTCAGGAGATCGTTAACTTTTAGTTTCCTTGCACATGTCTTATCCTACTCAGCATCTAAATTGTTTCTTTTCTTACGACTTTTCATTTCATGGGGAATGCTTTTAATTATGGGTTTTGTCCGGCTTGCAAAGATCGAATTTGGAACAGTCCTAATAATTAACCTGTGGGTTGGAATGATGTAAAGTGAGCTTTTTGAAATGTAATGATGTATGTAAAATGTATTCTATTGGTCAGAATTTGTCGCAGTGGGTGTACATTTGTAATGAAGCAAAATGTGTATAAATAATGATGTCTTGTTCTATGAAAATTGAGCAGTTTCTTGAGTTGTACACCGTGTTGTATTACTGGGATTTCTGCTACTAGCTGCAGCTAATAAATGTGATCTCTGACGCCACCTAGAAGTATTCCGTGTCTCTGTATACCAAGGCAAAGGAACCCAGAGGACTTCGGGTGTGTCCCTGGCGCCGCTGGGTACTTGAAATCCCAGTTCTTCATCTCCCTCTCTCTCCTTCCCCCTCCCTCACTCCTTCCCCCTCCCTCACTCTGAGGTCTCCCTCACTCACTCTGAGGTCTCCCTCAATCACTCTGAGGTCTCCCTCACTCACTCTGAGGTCTCCCTCACTCTGAGGTCTCCCTCCCTCTGTCTCCCTCCCTCGCTCTGTCTTTCCCTCGCTCTCCCTCTGTCTCCCTCCCTCACTCTCCCTCTGTCTGCTGTCTCCCTCCCTCTCCCTCGCTCTCTCTCTGTCTGCCTCTGTCTCCCTCACTCTCCCTCCGTCTGCCTCTGTCTCCCTCCCTCGCTCTCCCTCTGTCTCCCTCGCTCTCCCTTGCTCTGCCTCCCTCGCTTTCCCTCTGTCTGCCTGTCTCCCTCCCTCGCTCTCCCTCTGTCTGCCTGGCTCCCTCCCTCACTCTCCCTCGCTCTCCCTGTCTGCCTCAGTCTCTCTCGCTCTCCCTCGCGCTGCCTCCCTTGCTCTCCCTCTGTCTGCCTCTGTCTCCCTTGCTCTGTCTCCCTCACTCTCCCTCCGTTTGCCTCTGTCTCCCTCCCTCGCTCTCCCTCTGTCTGTCTATCTATGGCTCCTTCCCTTTCCCTCCCTCTGCCTCTTCATCTCACCCTGCCTGTTTGTGCCCAGGCTACGACAGCTTCTGGGCACACACACAATGAGCAAGCCAGCCAGCCACACCCGATCACTTAACAGGTCTTCAAAAGACCATTTGCATGCTAATGAGGCTTTGTTCCCTCTTAGGCCCCTGCAGCCCCACTCTGACGGAAATCGCCCGGCCCTCACAGAGAGTCTCTGCATCGCGCTGCAGCAGGGGTGTTTGCTGAGATTCTTTAAAAAAAAAAAAAAAACACGGATACGATGTCTGCACGGTCTGCGGGCCGCCAGGGAAGGCTTGCTGGGCCGCCCCTGGCCCGCAGGCCGTACTATGAGTACTCGTGCTCTAGGGTCTGCTACTTCGTAGGCCTGCCCGCAAGATTGGAGGTGAACTTCAGTATGGATTGTGGTCCATACTAGGGTCCACCTGCTGGTGCTGACACACCAGGGCTTATCTGGTGCCTTCTAAGGTCTGGCATGGGAATGTGCTCCCTCAGGAGAGAGGTCTGAGCGACTGTTCATGAAGGCTTAACCTGGTTCCCCAGTTCTAAATTTTAGCAGCTCTGCCCCCAGTGCTACATCTGCTCTCTCACTGAACACCATACTGCCCCACTGAAAGAAACTCTTTCTGCCTTCAGCTACAATCCAATTTGACCTGCTATAAATAACTGGATGCGACTCAATTCAAATTACACACTAGGCAAGAGCAATATGCTGCCTAAAAGAAAAGATAACAACATCCTGGAAAAAGCAAACACTTATAAGGAATGAAAGATTTAATAAAGCATGTAAAATGTAAGCAGGAACATGGTGAACTTCACGCTTTTACAGTCATTATTCAGAAATCAACAAGTATTTTTGCCTGAAAAGTTAAGGACATAACTACAGGGCCCAGAAAGGACCCATTTCAATGTCCACTGCTTATATGCTCACAAAACGTAAGCAGTATGGTTTCAAAAGACCCCATTTGTGAACACAAAGCCACCGTACACATTTCGTTTTCCAATCCACCCATCAACCAGGTATTGCAGTACCTCCAGGCTGGGCTGGTCCTAGGATTTTCGGGGCCCTGGGCAAAAGGGAATGTGGTAGGCCCCTGAAATCTACATAAGTGACACCTTCTGATCTCGGGGAAGATGCTTTGTGCAGACTCCACTTGGGCCGCATCTCCTCATCTCAGCCACCCCAAGCAACTCTTGTACAGCCCATTTCGAACTGAAGGTGTGAGAATTGCATGGGGGCTGAGTTAAACCTGTTTGGGCTAAAGTGCTGACAATGGGCGCCCTGCCGAGTCTCTGAACTGGCTGCCTGAGAGGTGTACCCTCCCCTAATACCTTCCCCGACCATCCCTTAGAGGCCTCAGGAGGGGGGTGCCCCTCCCATGAGCCCGTTTGTGAAGCATTTCTTTCACTCTGATCGGCAGACATACACAAGGACGAGTGGGGTGTTAATTGCCATTGTGGGGGGCCCCATCCTGGCAGGCAGAGTGCCAGGCCCTGGGCAGCTGCCCACACTGCCCTTACCTAGTGCCGGCCCTGCCTCCAGGTAGGAGGTACTGGAGGAAAACAATGCTGTTCAAAGAAAGACAAGAAAACAAAAGTAGCACTTTACTGGCAAACTCTGTAAAGTGGTGCTAATGTGTTGGGGTTTGAAAAAAATTATCTGGCCAATTTAAGAACACTCCATATTCTTTTATTTAATTATTTTTCAGAGTTTGAACATTTTATTTCCGAGGCTGCACTTTGGAATAGAAAAATGTCAAAACGGCATTTCCAGCAAAAGTGGTTTTCTTTTTTGCATCCATTTCACAGGGGTACAAATGGACGACAGGAAGAGACGGTGAGAACCATTTCTTGATTCATGATTTTCAGAAAAGTGAGAAGGAGTTAAACAGAATGAGAGGGAATAGGAGTAAGAAAGAGGGGGCAGCTGCCAATGGCAGAGCAGAAGCGGACACCTTCCTTGTCTTGTCTGGGCAGGAAGTAAGAGACAGAGGGGCATATTACCAAGCTATAGCGATAATTATCGCTAAGCTTGGTTAGCGGGCATTTAAATATCGCCGCGCTCCGATGATTTTTATCGCTTAGGAGCCTTGATATTATCAAGGTTTATCTCCTAAGCGATAAAAATCGGCCGAAATGCATGAATATCGCTGAAAAGTCAGCGATGTTCATGCATTAGCGAGCAAATGCTCTTAGCCATGTTATCCACCTACCATTGGATAACATGGCTAAGAACTGCTCTGGAACCAACAAAGGAGCGTCAAACACTAGTTCAAGGGATGACTACCAGTGAAAGCAACAAGAAGCTATTACACTCTTCGGGGTCCGGTTTACGAGGAAACAATAGGTACCAAGAGGGTGCCTACCTTCCAGGGCGGTGTGCCGAATAGCTATCACCCCCTCCCGTGACCCTTGAAGTGCTGAAACTGAGCACTTTTAATAAACTCGGTTCCAATCCAAATGGAATCTAATGCAAAATATATATATTTTTTTTTTACATAACAGTCCTCTGGTTGGGTGGGCCTTAGTGCGTCCACACTACCGAGGCTTTACACACAGCACTGTAAATATATTCACATTCACATGGTCCTGACGAATGCCTGATAGATCCTATCACATAGGCTGAAACATGTTGACCACTTCTTCACTTGGGGTAACAGTGGACCTTTAATTTGTGTCCGTTATCCATCACATTTTTTATTTTGTCCATTTGGCGAAACTAATAAAAGGGTTTTTTCGCTTTTTCGAACCACCATCCGGCACTAGCTAGAGGACTAAGAATGAGGAATTACCACTGGGAATAGAGACGCAACTGCAGCACTGCCTAGAGGTCTAAGAAAGGGGAATTTGCACTGGGAACCGAGACACAGCTGCAGCACTGCATAGGACTCAGAATAAGGAATAACCAATGGAACCAGAGAAGAAGCTAGAAGCACATATTATAGTAAAAAAGATACACAAGCATTCAATTATTAACACTGTTTCATAACGCTTGTGTATCTCTTTTACTACAATATGTGCTACTTAAGCTGCTTCTCTGGCCCAGAGAATGTATTAGATAAATTTCTCTGACAACAGGATATGCTGTGTTTTATACACAATATTTTGTAATGACTGGGTTAAAAACAAGCATTTTCAAACATGCATTGTTTGCAAAGTTATGCAAAAGAAATTAAAAGTATAAAAAAATAGTTAAAAATGAAAGGAAAGATTTTCCCTATAGCCCTTAAGTGCACTACTTATCAATTGTAATCTGCTAATGGTGCAGGAGAGCCAACGGATGAAGCAGGCAGACCCATTGCTCAATGCTTTATGTAGAGGTGTGTGGAAGCAAAATGTGATGGACAATGCCATAGAGCAGTGAACGATTGTTTGAATATAATTTTTATTGAATGCATGCGGATGGCCAGAGAGGTCAATCCTTTTCTCTGTACGGTAGACCTAAACCAAGACATTTTTCATTCATTCATTCATTTAATCTTTATTTCGATAGACGGTATCATAAAAGTTACAAAAAGAGAAAAAGGTCACAACTTTTACAATGAGGCCTAACATCATTATACAGACATGAATTGATATAGATACGAACATTTCGAATCATGGGGGGAGAAGGCAATCATAATTAAAACCATACATAAACAATTTAAAAGGCACAATACAATCATTGTTTTAAAAATCATCAATTCTTAGTGTATTTGAACTTGAATGAGTTTCAACGTTTTTCACCAGCTTTTTTCCTGAGGAAGTACACGGCTAGCAGAAACCTACTGATACCAAAGACAAAGACCTAACGCGCATCGGTTTTTAAAATCCTTTCTGCAACTCTTCACGATCGCACACCAATATTTAAACAGAGGGGTTTGATCCATCTTTTCCTTGGAATCAGATAAGCAGAGAAGGTGAACAAGACATGCACAATATCCTCCCTAACTTCCTCACTGCACTTGGTACATTTGTCATTTGCTAAGCAGCTTTTTAGCATCAATACTCCATATCTAAATTTTAGGTATAATGTTTAAGCCAAAGGAGGATTTACTTCATTCAAAAAGGGTTTCAAAATTCACGCTCGCCTTGAACGAAAAATATTCTTTTGTCAGAGAACCATTTGTTATATCACTGGTTCTATGGTCATCCATATAAACCCAAAACATTGCTTTTAAAATCTTCCTTGACCCCGGAGTTAATGCAGATGGATTACTCCAAAAGTGTAATAATCCCACCCTCTCTAACCATGTTCTAGTATGATTGAACCATGTGATGGAATTGAAGGTATCTAAATCTTTTATCTCCAACAGAGCTTCTCGATAATGTAGGAGCTCTGGTGTTGTCCAGATTCTAACCCAGAACATTAAAGGTCTAAGGATAGCATGATGATCTGTACGCTTCATGTTGAGATCGAATATCAGTGGGACTGTGGGAGTGCGTACTGGTACCTTTAGGAGGGCTCTATAAAATATGTTCTCTTTCACCTCAAACGCCTTTTTACAGCTCGGCCCCATAGTTCTGCCCCATATAGGGCTGACGATTGCGCTTTTGCCCGAAACACCTCGAGTGCAGGAGACACAGCTTTGTTGAGACTGTTACCATGTCGTTTTAATATTGGACGAGTGTTCTGTATTAATAGCATCTTACTCTTTTCAATTTGTGATTTCCACTGCATTTTAGAGTTTCCAGCTTTTGTTTATTCAAGATCAAATTCCCCCTAAATCAGTGTTCTTCAATCTGTGGGGCACGCCCCCCTGGGGGGGTGCGACACCTTTCCAGGGGGGGGCGCGCACTCCACTTTAATCTCACCTTTGTTCCCTGTGTCCCTCCGTCCCTGCAAGTCTTCTTGGAGGATTTTGGTATGTGGAAGGGGGAGGGAGGGGAGATCGACGGGGCAGGAGGCGACAGTTCTTTTGCCATGTTAACTCGACCAGGAGGGGGTTAATTCACCGAGCTGAAATGCTTCAGCTGCAGTGGGAGGCGAGGGGTCTCCTCTGCTAAACCCGAAAGCGTGTCTGTTGGTTTGCTTTTGGTTTTAGCAGAGGAGACCCCTCGCCTTTCACTGCAGCTGAAGCATTTCAGCTTGGTGAATTAACCCACTCCTGGGAGAGTTAGCTCTTCCCAGAATGACAAAGTTTCCAGAGTTCGAGTCTCGGCAAAGAAGCTGAACATCCTGTGATTTTGGGCAAATCACTTAATCTCCCCGTGCCTAACAAAACAACACATGAGGGAACGCAGCAATATCATTAAAAAAAATTAACGTTAGTTGTTCTTGCTAGATTTGGGAAGTGCGGAAATTGAAGTGTTAGTCTGACTAAGGCATCCAGGACGGTTTCCAAAAATGAAAGCAAAGGACTGGTGCGATTCCTGCTATCTGGACATAAATACTCTGAAAAGACCCAGATGGCAACACATGTAGTGCCGCCATTAGTTTCCCATGTGTAATGTGCACATCAGGATTGCGTTTCTGCTATGGAAATTTTTCTACATAAATAAAATTAATTTCCACCATGCTCGCTCATGATTGCAGGAGGTCAACTAAAATGCACCCAGAGGAGGACTAGGCGTGGAACCTGGAATTTTGATTTTTGTAGGATTCTGTGTGCACTCTTTTAGGATTTTATGCTGTGGCAAAAATGCAGAACTCTAGACAAATTGTATATGTAATTCCTCAATCCGTATATTTATGTATTTTGTGTAATGGGGGTCCTATAAAATATTTTCTGTCTTTGAAAAACATCTAAGGTACTACATACTATGTCTGTTAAAGGCCTACTTTACTGTCAAGGCACTTTCCTTCTGAGGCATCTATGACAATGTCTATAAGAGATAGCCTTGAATACAACCAAGAGGGGGGAGAGAGAGAGAGCAAGTGGATTCACTCTCCCTTGGTAATATGATTAAACAAGAGAAATCCACTTAGAAAGTGGAAGTGATCCCTAAAGTGATGGGGAGCACACAGTGTTGTTTTAAATGCCCCTCACACACCAACAGGCCCCTTGGTGTCATGCTTCATCATCGGGGCCTTCGCACCCCTCTACGGGATGCGGCGTGCTACAACTAACGACTACGTAGGAGCACTTGATAGTGAACTATGTGAGGGTGTGTGTTTGAAGGAGAGAATGTGAGTTAGTGAGGTGAGGTGAAAAAAGTGAGTAAACAATACCTGGCACGTAGGAGAAAAATTATTTATTATGTCCCCGGCTGGTATTATTAAAAAAGTGCAAAGTGAGGTTGATTATATACGTACTAGGGTATATCAACCATGTCAAAGTGTCAACATGTTTCGGAGTGCAAAGACTCCTTCTTCAGGACAAGGATATGCACATTATCCTCACCTTACTCACATGAAATGTTAAAGTGTATTATACAAAAAATAAAGGTGTAGTGTACCTATCAATGTTGTTTGTATAAGTAATCTCAGTTGCGCCCAATTGGCGTTAAAGAGAACCTGTGGAAAAACACATAATAAACATCATAGTCGGATGTCCAGGAACTTAGGGAAGAAAAATGCTTTCCTAGTAAATAAGGGTAAATAGCAGAACCCAAAATAAGGTTCAGGGACCCTGTAAAAAAGACATTTAAAACGGACATACAGAGAAACACAGACATACATCTACAGTTTCAATTGTTCTCCCCCAGGTATGAACGTAGAGAGGGAGAGAGTGGTTAAATAAAGGCTTACTTAATGTTCAAAGTATGATGACCTTATGAGCTTATGCGTTGTATTGGGGGATCCTTCCTCACTGCTCAGTAAAGCAACCTAAGGATGTTTAAAAAGTGAGCTTTAGGTTGATTGAAGGTAAGATATATAGAAGGTAAAAAATGCAAGGTAACTAATGCACCATGCTCCTTCTCGATCGTGTGACTCCACTTACGGTTACTGCATGGTCAAATCGCCTGCCTTCCCCTCAACGCTGCTCCGATGAAGTGTGGGGTTAGTACGGCGATTCTCTATTTATACTCCTGGGTTTTACTAATTAGTGGAGGAAGATTAGTTAATTATCCTCTGAAGTATGCCCAAATACGGAGATAATCCCCACAGTGGATCCGGTGTTGCGCGATGGGCTGGGTGCACTGCCGAAAGGGAGTGCGCTCACGTAGGAAGGCAGTGTGGATGGATATGCGCATGCGTGAAGAACCGAGCCAAGACCGGGACACGCAAGCGTTAAGAAATAGTGCGGATCCAACTGCGCATGCGCAGCGTTTCGGAGAGCGGTAGTTGTGACCGGCTCCGGTTTATGAAATATAATTTGGATGCGCTAGGACAATAAACGCGTGCCCATATTGATGGTAGCACTAACAGGGAGGAGTATTATTACAGCGCTGCTAAAATAGATATGGTCATGCTGGTAGTACTGACTACTAGAAAAGAGGGCGCATGGGGCTGGTAAAGCGCAAAGGATCCCAGGAGTGTGCTATTATTAGAGGGAAGGAGGTGGCCATGAACATTAGGGTTAAGCCAGAGCTTACAGGGTGTGGAGAGTTTCCTAAACCACACCCTGTATACTTTTCATGAGTTGGCTAGCCAGATGTCATTTAATGATTCAACGTAGCTGGTTCCAAGGAATTGAATCATTGAGCCCAGAGGTGTCATTCCCAAGGCGGAACACCCACCGCTGTTCTTTTTCAAATAGCCCTGTATCTGAGGGTAGCTGCTCAATCACTGTCCACTGTAACTCATTTACACAATGTTGGTATTCCAGGAAGTGGGCTGACATTTTTGTAGTTGATTTTTTACATCTGATGTTGCTTTTGTGTTCGTTAATCCTTATCTTCACCTGTCTTGTTGTCATTCCCACGTATTCCTTTTTGCAGGGACATGTGATTAGGTACACTACATTCTTGCTATTACAGTTGGTGAATGTGCGTTGTTCCCAACTGGTACCATTGGTAGAGGTTATAATCTGGCTTCTCTTAGTAATGTGACAACTGTTACAATTGCCACACGGGTGATGGCCCTGTATCCCTTGTAATCTCGTTTGTCGCATTCTGTGTGGAGGAGGTCTTGTATGGACGAGCATGTCTTTCAGATTCCTCCCACGTCTGTGTGCAAACAGTGGTTTTTCAAGGGTCAGTGTGCCGCTTGTAAGTATGCGCCAGTGTTTGTTGACCCGTTTCGCTACTTGGTTAGTTACTGGGCTATACGTGGTGACACAGACGGTTCTGCTCAATTGGTCATCTTTTTTGGGTTTATCTTCCAAGAGAGCTTCACGGTTGTTGTTCCTCGCTCTCTTCATGGCCTTGCGAATCACATGGTCAGGGTATTTTCTTTGTTTCAATTTTGTGCTGAGGTCCTTAGCCTGACTTTTATATTTAGTCAGGTCACTGCAGTTCCGGCGAAGGCGGAGGAACTGCCCGTATGGTAAGTTCTCCCTCAGGTGACGGGGATGAAAACTGTCAAACCTGAGGAGGCAGTTCCTTGCCGTGGGTTTAAAATGGGTCTCGGTTTTTAGAAAGCCTGCTTCATGATAGATATTGAGGCTCAAGAAAACCATTGTGCTGTTTGACATTTGGTGAGTGAATTTGAGGAAGGTGTTCTGGTTGTTCAGCCATTGCATGAACTCAGAGATTGAATTTCCATCCCCCTCCCAGATCACCAAAATGTCATCAATATATCGTCGCCAAGTGTGGATCCTTCCTCTGAAGGGGTTGCTGGGGTGTAGGATTTTAGAGGATTCCAGGTGATGGACGTAAAGTCCCGCCAGACTCGGGGCAAATGTGCTCCCCATGCTGGTTCCGTGGCTTTGCTAAAACAGGGTGCCTTCATATTCAAAAAAGTTTTTTGTGAGGGCTAGCGAAATACATTCCATAACTACCCCACGGGGGGTTTGGTATTTCCAATGGGTGGAGTGAAGTACTTCTTCGATGATCAGGAGTGTCTCATCATGTGGGAGGCTCGTGTAGAGGCTCTCCACATCAAGGCTCAGAAGCATTTGTGATTCGGGGTCAAAGGGATGGTTCTGTAATAATTGCAGCATCGCTTTTGTATCCCTCAGATACGTGTCGGTAGCTTGCACCAATGGTCTTAAAAAGGCATCGGAAAACTTAGATAAAGGTTCCAGGATAGATGAGATGCCGGACACAATAGGGCGCCCTGGTGGATTCTCACGGTTCTTATGCACTTTGGGTATCGTGTAGAAATAGGGGATACGAGGATTTTTTTAAACCAAAAATTCGGATTCTTTTTTGGTGAGCCAGTCATGTGCAAGGGCCTCTTCAATCATCCCTTCTACTTGTACTCGCAGAGACTCAGTGGGCTCTTCTACCAAGACCTGATAGTTCCTGCTATCCGAGAGGAGTCTCCTGCATTCTTTATCATAGGCAGTAGTAGTTTGAATCACCACTGCCCCACCCTTGTCTGCAGGTTTTATAGTCAAGTCTTTGTTAAGTCTTAGTTCCCTGATTGACTCATTTTCAAGTTTGCTGGTATTCTGGAACACCTTCTGCTTAGTGTCCAATTGTTTGAGTTCGTGCATAATTGCTTTCTCGAAAGCCAAAACCTCCACTGGGAGTTGGTTGTCTAAGGGTGTGAAATTAGACTTAGGTTTCAGACCTGTGTCAGAGGTATCCAGAGAGGGTTCTTTATCATTAAAGACAGCCCTCAGTTTGATGGTTCTTATGAAATCCTGCATTTCTTTGTGTAACAGGAAGGTGTCAGGTTTATTGGTAGGGACGTAGCCTAAGCCTTTGTTCAGTACCTTCTGTTGTAACTCAGTGAGGGGCCATGGGGTTATGTTGATAACTAGGTCCCCCTCCCGCTCGTGGATGCTTGGTTCGCCGTCATACTCCTCGTGAGGACCCTGGGGTCTGTTTCGTCTGCAGGTTGCCAATTGACATTGTTGCCCTTCTTGTTCCTCCCTCTGCGGGTTCCCTGGCCCCAGGATAAAAAAGGCTGAGCATTTTGGGGTACACTGGTTTGTTCTGGGACCCATTGGGGATACATCTGCCCCATTTGTGGTGGGACATATTGATATTGTGGAAACTGGAAGTGATTCTGGTAAGGGTTAAATTGAGGCCCCTGGAAACCTCGCCAACCTCTCTGGCGGGGGAATTGAGATCTCTGTTGTCGAAAACCTCCCCTCTGTTTCCTCTGTTGAAAACCACCTGAATTGGTGCTTTTAGTACTGCCATCTGAACTCATACTGTCCGTGTCAGCTCTTGTGTACGGATACGCTCTCTCAGGGGTGAAGCGGTCTTTATCCTTTTTTAACTTGTTAAATGTACTTTGTTTTAAGGTGGCTTCAAAATCCTTCATTTGTTGATTTAGTTCTTCCAACCCTTTCTTTATGTCTGCTGGTGAGATGAAGGCTTTTAACTGTACTTCCAGTTTTTGGATCTCCACTTTAAGTTCCAAAGATTTCCTTGTGGCAGTTTGAACTATCAATACCAGCCAGTCCCTGGTGCAGTGCCAGGAGATAAGTGACCATGCTTTTTTAAAAATGAGGTTGTCCTGGAAAATGAAGGGTTCATTCTTTACCAATAAACCCTGCGGGGCTATTTTGTTTCTTAGGTATTCCCTCATCAATAGACCATGTAGGGCCGCCCTTATTTGGATTTTCTTATATTCATTAACTCATCCCAGTCTGCAACTGCTGGGCTTGGATCACTGTTGCTTAGGCCTTCAAAAGGATTGACATCTGCGAGAATTCTGTCGATATCGTCCTCACTGAAGGTCAGACCATGTTCATCCTCCATGTTGGTGTAGGGAGGATGGGAAGGTTCAGAGTGTTACAAGGTAGTGTATAAAAAAAGTGTCTGTGTATGTCCAGAGGGGCTTTTGATTTAATGGGAAGGGGCTCCCACAGCTGTGCGCTGTCTAGAACTTGAATACAACCAAGAGGGGGGAGAGAGAGAGAGCAAGTGGATTCAGTCTCCCTTGGTAATATGATTAAACAAGAGGAATCCACTTAGAAAGTGGAAGTGATCCCTAAAGTGATGGGGAGCACACAGTGTTGTTTAAATGCCCCTCACACACCAACAGGCCCCTTGGTGTCATGCTTCATCATCGGGGCCTTCGCACCCCTCTACGGGATGCGGCGTGCTACAACTAACGACTACTTAGGAGCACTTGATAGTGAACTATGTGAGGATGTGTGTTTGAAGGAGAGAATGTGAGTTAGTGAGGTGAGGTGAAAAAAGTGAGTAAACAATACCTGGCACGTAGGAGAAAAATTATTTATTATGTCCCCGGCTGGTATTATTAAAAAAGTGCAAAGTGAGGTTGATTATATACGTACTAGGGTATATCAACCATGTCAAAGTGTCAACATGTTTCGGAGTGCAAAGACTCCTTCTTCAGGACAAGGATATGCACATTATCCTCACCTTACTCACATGAAATGTTAAAGTGTATTATACAAAAAATAAAGGTGTAGTGTACCTATCAATGTTGTTTGTATAAGTAAGCTCAGTTGCGCCCAATTGGCGTTAAAGAGAACCTGTGGAAAAAGACATAATAAACATCATAGTCGGATGTCCAGGAACTTAGGGAAGAAAAATGCTTTCCTAGTAAATAAGAGTAAATAGCAGAACCCAAAATAAGGTTCAGGGACCCTGTAAAAAAGACATTTAAAACGGACATACAGAGAAACACAGACTTACATCTACAGTTTCAATTGTTCTCCCCCAGGTATGAACGTAGAGAGGGAGAGAGTGGTTAAATAAAGGCTTACTTAATGTTCAAAGTATGATGACCTCATGAGCTTATGCGTAGTATTGGGGGATCCTTCCTCACTGCTCAGTAAAGCAACCTAAGGATGTTTAAAAAGTGAGCTTTAGGTTGATTGAAGGTAAGATATATAGAAGGTAAAAAATGCAAGGTAACTAATGCACCATGCTCCTTCTCGATCGTGTGACTCCACTTACGGTTACTGCATGGTCAAATCGCCTGCCTTCCCCTCAACGCTGCTCCGATGAAGTGTGGGGTTAGTACGGCGATTCTCTATTTATACTCCTGGGTTTTACTAATTAGTGGAGGAAGATTAGTTAATTATCCTCGGAAGTATGCCCAAATATGGAGATAATCCCCACAGTGGATCCGGTGTTGCGCGATGGGCTGGGTGCACTGCCGAAAGGGAGTGCGCTCGCGTAGGAAGGCAGTGTGGATGGATATGCGCATGCGTGAAGAACCGAGCCAAGACCGGGAAACGCATGCGTTAAGTAATAGTGCGGATCCAACTGTGCATGTGCAGCGTTTCGGAGAGCGGTAGTTGTGACCGGCTCCGGTTTATGAAATATAATTTGGATGCGCTAGGACAATAAACGCATGCCCATATTGATGGTAGCACTAACAGGGAGGAGTATTATTACAGCGCTGCTAAAATAGATATGGTCATGCTGGTAGTACTGACTACTAGAAAAGAGGGAGCATGGGGCTGGTAAAGCGCAAAGGATCCCAGGAGTGTGTTATTATTAGAGGGAAGGAGGTGGCCATGAACATTAGGGTTAAGCCAGAGCTTACAGGGTGTGGAGAGTTTCCTAAACCACACCCTGTATACTTTTCATGAGTTGGCTAGCCAGATGTCATTTAATGATTCAACGTAGCTAGTTCCAAGGAATTGAATCATTGAGCCCAGAGGTGTCAGTCCCAAGGCGGAACACCCACCGCTGTTCTTTTTCAAATAGCCCTGTATCTGAGGGTAGCTGCTCAATCACTGTCCACTGTAACTCATTTACACAATGTTGGTATTCCAGGAAGTGGGCTGACATTTTTGTAGTTGATTTTTTACATCTGATGTTGCTTTTGTGTTCGTTAATCCTTATCTTCTCCTGTCTTGTTGTCATTCCCACGTATTCCTTTTTGCAGGGACATGTGATTAGGTACACTACATTCTTGCTATTACAGTTGGTGAATGTGCGTTGTTCCCAACTGGTACCATTGGTAAAGGTTATAGTCTGGCTTCTCTTAGTAAGCTGACAACTGTTACAATTGCCACACGGGTGATGGCCCTGTATCCCTTGTAATCTCGTTTGTCGCATTCTGTGTGGAGGAGGTCTTGTATGGACGAGCATGTCTTTCAGATTCCTCCCACGTCTGTGTGCAAACAGTGGTTTTTCAAGGGTCAGTGTGCCGCTTGTAAGTATGCGCCAGTGTTTGTTGACCAGTTTCGCTACTTGGTTAGTTACTGGGCTATACGTGGTGACACAGACGGTTCTGCTCAATTGGTCATCTTTTTTGGGTTTATCTTCCAAGAGAGCTTCACGGTTGTTGTTCCTCGCTCTCTTCATGGCCTTGCGAATCACATGGTCAGGGTATTTTCTTTGTTTCAATTTTGTGCTGAGGTCCTTAGCCTGACTTTTATATTTAGTCAGGTCACTGCAGTTCCGGCGAAGGCGGAGGAACTGCCCGTATGGTAAGTTCTCCCTCAGGTGACGGGGATGAAAACTGTCAAACCTGAGGAGGCAGTTCCTTGCCGTGGGTTTAAAATCGGTCTCGGTTTTTAGAAAGCCTGCTTCATGATAGATATTGAGGTCTAAGAAAACCATTGTGCTGTTTGACATTTGGTGAGTGAATTTGAGGAAGGTGTTCTGGTTGTTCAGCCATTGCATGAACTCAGAGATTGAATTTCCATCCCCCTCCCAGATCACCAAAATGTCATCAATATATTGTCGCCAAGTGTGAATCCTTCCTCTGAAGGGGTTGCTGGGGTGTAGGATTTTAGAAGATTAGGATTTCCCATCCTCCCTACACCAACATGGAGGATGAACATGGTCTGACCTTCAGTGAGGACGATATCGACAGAATTCTCGCAGATGTCAATCCTTTTGAAGGCCTAAGCAACAGTGATCCAAGCCCAGCAGTTGCAGACTGGGATGAGTTAATGAATATAAGAAAAATCCAAATAAGGGCGGCCCTACATGGTCTATTGATGAGGGAATACCTAAGTAACAAAATAGCCCGCAGGGTTTATTGGTAAAGAATGAACCCTTCATTTTCCAGGACGACCTCGTTTTAAAAAAAGCGTGGTCACTTATCTCCTGGCACTGCACCAGGGACTGGCTGGTATTGATAGTTCAAACTGCCACAAGAAAATCTTTGGAACTTAAAGTGGAGATCCAAAAACTGGAAGTACAGTAAAAAGCCTTCATCTCACCAGCAGACATAAAGAAAGGGTTGGAAGAACTAAATCAACAAATGAAGGATTTTGAAGCCACCTTAAAACAAAGTAAATTTAACAAGTTAAAAAAGGATAAAGACCGCTTCACCCCTGAGAGAGCGTATCCGTACACAAGAGCTGACTATGTGATGAAAGAGAACGTGAGTGACACGGACAGTATGAGTTCAGATGGCAGTACTAAAAGCACCAATTCAGGTGGTTTTCAACAGAGGAAACAGAGGGGAGGTTTTCGACAACAGAGATCTCAATTCCCCCCCCCAGAGAGGTTGGCAAGGTTTCCAGGGGCCTCAATTTAACCCTTACCAGAATCACTTCCAGTTTCCACAATATCAATATGTCCCACCACAAATGGGGCAGATGTATCCCCAATGGGTCCCAGAACAAACCAGTGTACCCCAAAATGCTCAGCCTTTTTTATCCTGGGGCCAGGGAACCCGCAGAGGGAGGAACAAGAAGGGCAACAATGTCAATTGGCAACCTGCAGATGAAACAGACCCCAGGGTCCTCACGAGGAGTATGACGGCGAACCAAGCATCCACGAGCGGGAGGGGGACCTAGTTATCAACATAACCCCATGGCCCCTCATTGAGTTACAACAGAAGGTACTGAACAAAGGCTTAGGCTACGTCCCTACCAATAAACCTGACACCTTCCTGTTACACAAAGAAATGCAGGATTTCATAAGAACCATCAAACTGAGGGCTTTCTTTAATGATAAAGAACCCTCTCTGGATACCTCTGACACAGGTCTGAAACCTAAGTCTAATTTCACACCCTTGGACAACCAACTCCCAGTGGAGGTTTTGGCTTTCGAGAAAGCAATTATGCACAAACTCAAACAATTGGACACTAAGCAGAAGGTGTTCCAGAATACCAGCAAACTTGAAAATGAGGCAATCAGGGAACTAAGACTTAACAAAGACTTGACTATAAAACCTGCAGACAAGGGTGGGGCAGTGGTGATTCAAACTACTACTGCCTATGATAAAGAATGCAGGAGACTCCTCTCGGATAGCAGGAACTATCAGGTCTTGGTAGAAGATCTCACTGAGTCTCTGCGAGTACAAATAGAAGGGATGATTGAAGAGGCCCTTGCACATGACTGGCTCACCAAAAAAGAATCCGACTTTTTGGTTAAAAAAAATCCTCGTATCCCCTATTTCTACACGATACCCAAAGTGCATAAGAACCTTGAGAATCCACCAGGGCGCCCTATTGTGTCCGGCATCTCATCTATCCTGTAACCTTTATCTAAGTTTGCCGATGCCTTTTTAAGACCATTGGTGCAAGCTACCGACACGTATCTGAGGGATACAAAAGCGGTGCTGCAATTATTACAGAACCATCCCTTTGACCCCGAATCACAAATGCTTCTGAGCCTTGATGTGGAGAGCCTCTACACGAGCCTCCCACATGATGAGACACTCCTGATCATCGAAGAAGTACTTCACTCCACCCATTGGAAATACCAAACCCCCCGTGGGGTAGTTATGGAATGTATTTCGCTAGCCCTCACAAAAAACTTTTTTGAATATGAAGGCACCCTGTTTTGGCAAAGCCACGGAACCAGCATGGGGAGCACATTTGCCCCGAGTCTGGCGGGACTTTACGTCCATCACCTGGAATCCTCTAAAATCCAACACCCCAGCAACCCCTTCAGAGGAAGGATCCACACTTGGCGACGATATATTGATGACATTTTGGTGATCTGGGAGGGGGATGGAAATTCAATCTCTGAGTTCATGCAATGGCTGAAAAACCAGAACACCTTCCTCAAATTCACTCACCAAATGTCAAACAGCACAATGGTTTTCTTAGACCTCAATATCTATCATGAAGCAGGCTTTCTAAAAACCGAGACCCATTTTAAACCCACGGCAAGGAACTGCCTCCTCAGGTTTGACAGTTTTCATCCCCGTCACCTGAGGGAGAACTTACCATACGGGCAGTTCCTCCGCCTTCGCCGGAACTGCAGTGACCTGACTAAATATAAAAGTCAGGCTAAGGACCTCAGCACAAAATTGAAACAAAGAAAATACCCTGACCATGTGATTCGCAAGGCCATGAAGAGAGCGAGGAACAACAACCGTGAAGCTCTTTTGGAAGATAAACCCAAAAAAGATAACCAATTGAGCAGAATTGTCTGTGTCACCACGTATAGCCCAGTAACTAACCAAGTAGCGAAACTGGTCAACAAACACTGGCGCATACTTACAAGCGGCACACTGACCCTTGAAAAACCACTGTTTGCACACAGACGTGGGAGGAATCTGAAAGACATGCTCGTCCATACAAGACCTCCTCCACCCAGAATGCGACAAACAAGATTACAAGGGATACAGGGCCATCACCCGTGTGGCAATTGTAACAGTTGTCACCTTACTAAGAGAAGCCAGACTATAACCTTTACCAATGGTACCAGTTGGGAACAACGCACATTCACCAACTGTAATAGCAAGAATGTAGTGTACCTAATCACATGTCCCTGCAAAAAGGAATACGTGGGAATGACAACAAGACAGGTGAAGATAAGGATTAACGAACACAAAAGCAACATCAGATGTAAAAAATCAACTACAAAAATGTCAGCCCACTTCCTGGAATACCAACATTGTGTAAATGAGTTACAGTGGACAGTGATTGAGCAGCTACCCTCAGATACAGGGCTATTTGAAAAAGAACAGCGGTGGGTGTTCCGCCTTGGGACTGACACCTCTGGGCTCAATGATTCAATTCCTTGGAACCAGCTACGTTGAATCATTAAATGACATCTGGCTAGCCAACTCATGAAAAGTATACAGGGTGTGGTTTAGGAAACTCTCCACACCCTGTAAGCTCTGGCTTAACCCTAATGTTCATGGCCACCTCCTTCCCTCTAATAATAACACACTCCTGGGATCCTTTGCGCTTTACCAGCCCCATGCGCCCTCTTTTCTAGTAGTCAGTACTACCAGCATGACCATATCTATTTTAGCAGCGCTGTAATAATACTCCTCCCTGTTAGTGCTACCATCAATATGGGCACGCGTTTATTGTCCTAGCGCATCCAAATTATATTTCATAAACCGGAGCTGGTCACAACTACCGCTCTCCGAAACGCTGCACATGCGCAGTTGGATCCGCACTATTTCTTAACGCATGCGTGTCCCGGTCTTGGCTCGGTTCTTCACGCATGCGCATATCCATCCACACTGCCTTCCTACTCGAGCGCACTCCCTTTCGGCAGTGCACCCAGCCCATCGCGCAACACCGGATCCACTGTGGGGATTGGGATTATCTCCGTATTTGGGCATACTTCCGAGGATAAATAACTAATCTTCCTCCACTAATTAGTAAAACCCAGGAGTATAAATAGAGAATCGCCGTACTAACCCCACACTTCATCGGAGCAGCGTTGAGGGGAAGGCAGGCGATTTGACCATGCAGTAACCGTAAGTGGAGTCACACGATCGAGAAGGAGCATGGTGCATTAGTTACCTTGCATTTTTTACCTTCTATATATCTTATACTTTGAACATTAAGTAAGCGTTTATTTAACCACTCTCTCCCTCTCTACGTTCATACCTGGGGGAGAACAATTGAAACTGTAGATGTATGTCTGTGTTTCTCTGTATGTCCGTTTTAAATGTCTTTTTTACAGGGTCTCTGAACCTTATTTTGGGTTTTGCTATTTACCCTTATTTACTTGGAAAGCATTTTTCTTCCCTAAGTTCCTGGACATCCGACTATGATGTTTATTATGTCTTTTTCCACAGGTTCTCTTTAACGCCAATTGGGCGCAACTGAGCTTACTTATACACACAACATTGATAGGTACACTACACCTTTATTTTTTGTATAATACACTTTAACATTTCATGTGAGTAAGGTGAGGATAATGTGCATATCCTTGTCCTGAAGAAGGAGTCTTTGCACTCCGAAACATGTTGACACTTTGACATGGTTGATATACCCTAGTACGTATATAATCAACCTCACTTTGCACTTTTTTAATAATACCAGCCGGGGACATAATAAATAATTTTTCTCCTACGTGCCAGGTATTGTTTACTCACTTTTTTCACCTCACCTCACTAACTCACATTCTCTCCTTCAAACACACACCCTCACATAGTTCACTATCAAGTGCTCCTACGAATTCGTTAGTTGTAGCACGCCGCATCCCGTAGAGGGGTGCGAAGGCCCCGATGATGAAGCATGACACCAAGGGGCCTGTTGGTGTGTGAGGGGCATTTAAAACAACACTGTGTGCTCCCCATCACTTTAGGGATCACTTCCACTTTCTAAGTGGATTTCTCTTGTTTAATCATATAAGAGATAGCCCTCTAGTTAAGCAACGTGGCTTGTTACAAGTTACTGCCTCTCTCCTTATTTCCTTTGGTCCATGTTTTATGGAGGAGAAACCATTCACTGCTACCAAGAGTAGATGAGTGTGACCACTGCTACCTATAGTAGGTAAGTGTGCCCACTGCTGCCTAGAGTAGATGAGTATGCCCACTTCTACCTAGAGTAGATGGGTGTGTCCACCTCTACCTAGAGAAGATGAGTATGTCCACTTCTACCTAGAGTAGATGAGTATGTCCACTTCTACCTAGAGTAGATGAGTATGTCCACTTCTACCTAGAGTATATGGGTGTGTCCACCTGTACCTAGAGGAGATGAGTTTGTCCCCTTCTACCTAGAGTAGATGGGTGTGTCCACTTCTAACTAGAGATGAGTGTTTCCGCTTCTACCTAGAGTTGATGAGTGTGTGCACTGCTAGCTAGAGTAGATGAGTATGTCCATTGCTACAAAGAGTAGATCAGTGTTTCCACCTTTACCTAGAGTAGATGGGTATGTCCACTGTTCCCTAGAGTAGGTGGGTAGAACCACTGATACCTAGGAAAGATGTAGATAAGTGTGGCTACTGCTACCTAGAGTAGATAAGTGTGGCCACTGCTACCTAGAGTAGGTAAGTGTGCCCACTGCTACCTAGAAAAGATGTGAGTTTCCACCTCTACCTAGAGTAGATTAGTATGTCCACTTCTAACTAGAGTAGATGAGTATGCCCACTTCTAACTAGAGTAGATGAGTATGCCCACTTCTAACTAGAGTAAATGGGTGTGTCCACCTCTGCCTAGAGTAGATAAGTGTCTCTCCTTCTACCTAGAGCAGATGAGTGTGTGCACTGCTACCTAGAATAGATTTGCACACATTTTATCTTGGAAAGTGGTGTTTTGAGTTGTGTAACCCACTCACTCACAAGCCTGCAGTTTACTAAACACTCTTATTGTATTGAATGTTATTCGCTGAATATGCCCGGAATGTGCGCGTGGCGGTCGAGTCCAGAAATTTCTGTCAGGTGGTAGGGGGGCCCAACATCTAAAAAAATTCAGCTGGGGGCTCAACCTACAAAAGTTTGAAGACCTCTGCCCTAAATGCACTATGGGGATTTATTGCCATGCATTTGGTTTTGCCAGTGTTTATCTCTAATCCCTTTTTACTGCAGTAGGATTGGAAAGTATTAAGCAAAGATTGTAGGCCCTTAGAAGTTTGTGATATTAAGATGGTATCATCCGCAAAAAGTAGGGCCGGTATTTTCTCTCCCCCCAATTTCAGTGCATCGTTATTACATTTGCTTAAAAAAGAAAACAAATAAAGAAAACAAAGTTGGTGCCAGGACACAACCTTGGCGAACTCCCCTTTCTATTGGGATCGATCTAGTAAGTTCGCCACCTGGGCCCCACCTTACCTTTGCAAAATGTTTGTGATGTAATCTTATTAATTGCGCTAAATGGTGGGCCGGTAGTCCCTGGCTATCAAGTGCTTTCCAGAACAGATGCCTGGGAATGAGATCTAATGCGGTTCTTAGATCGACGAATGCCATATACAGATGGCCTTTTTTTAAATTAACGTATTTCCAATAGATACAGCAAAACCTGAATACCTGGTCTATGGTACTAACTTTACATCTAAAACCTGCCTGGAATTTGGTGAGGACGTCTCTTTCGTCGATACAGACATTAATTTATTTAAAATGTGCCTGGCGTACATTTTTTGTAAAACATCTATTAAACTTATTGGGCGATAGTTCGCCGGATCGCTCCTATCGCCCTTTTTAAAAATACAAATGATTTCTGCCCCCCTCCATGTGTCCAGTATGTCAGCTCCGGCGGCTATAAAATTGCACAAGTAATTAAGATACGGCCCCCAGACATCAATATCATGCTTATATAAATCGCCAGGGATCATGTCGAAGCCTAGAGCTTTACCAGTTTTAACAGAATTGATGGCCATAATAGTTTCCTGCAGGCTAAATTCTAGGGTACTTTCACACAAATTAGTTAATATCATGTCATCTCCCCTAGTGCCAGTTTCCGGGGCTGCATATAACTTTGTGAAATGGTCTATCCATGTCATTTCATCCAAATAGACTTCTCTGGAGTCCATTTCTTTCCTATTCCCATTAGCAACTATTTTCCAAAATGCCATGGAATCCTTACTTTTTGCAGCATCCAGCATGTCTGACCAGATTGCTTTGTCCCAGACTGTTTTAGCATTATCTAATACCTTCTTATAGGTGTATCGTGCTTCCTTGACCATGGTACTATTGTTCTTATTTTTGATAAAATTAATTAATTCTGTTTTACCTTTACTGCATGCTTTGTCGTACCAAGGTTTCCCCATCGGCTTTTGATTTCCTTTCTCTGATTTTGATTTAGTTTTCTTAGATCCTAGGGGAACAATTTCATTAAAGAAACCCTTGTGTGAATCTAAAAATGTATCTCCTTCAATTGCCACTTCAGGGCTTACGTAAATACCAAAGGTCCTGGCGAAAATAGCGTAGATATTAGCCAATTTTACTTCGTTATCCAATGTGTGTGCCCATTTTTCAAACATATGATGCTTACGAGAAGGAAAAATACTAAGAGAAGGATATGTACCAGTTAGGATGAACTCACAATTTCTCACTCCTTTTCACATGTGCTTAAAGGGGCTACATGTTCGAGGAATGTCTGTGACCCTTACAAAGCTACACCCAGAATTTCCCACAGAGGCCACACCCTTTTGAAGTCCCTTGTTGGAAGGGAGCCCTCCAAAGCCGTACGATGTTCTGTTTTTCAATCATGAGCCCAAGTGTTACCCAAATTCGCTCCCTATGTCTGTCGGGTCCCAGATGTTTAACAGCGCCAACTTGATGTTGCAGTGAATCCCCTGCCCCAGTGCCTCTTCCATGCAGCCCACCACCCATTCCCAGTACCCCTGGATAACTGCACATTCCCAGATAACATGTATGAAAGTGCCATCTTGCCCACAATTCTTCACACAGCAACCATCCTGGATATATCCCATTCGAACCAACAGATAGGATCTATGAAGCAGCTTAAGTTGAACCAGTCTGAGCTGGGAGGAGATGGCCACCTCATGGGGAGAGGCCACCACCGCCCGCCACTCCTCGTCGTCCAAACCAGCGACATCATGGTCCCATCTAACCCTCAGGCTGATCAGGGGGTGAAAGATATTGTTAATAAGCTTCTTATAGATAAGGTAGATGGCCTTTTCCAACGGTTCCCCATCAAGTATTCTGTCCTCAAGCGCAGGAGGAATAAGGAGGTTAGAGCCTCTGGGAAGAGCCGCAAGCAAAACATGTCAGATTTGAAGATACCGAAAGTATTCAATCTTGGCAAGTTCATACTCCCTTTGCAACCAGGCGAAGGGCACCACATCCCCAGACTTCCATAGGTCGCCAATCCGTGATATGCCAATGGTGTCCCATTTGTCAAAACCTTTAGACCAGATCAACCTGCTGAGTTGTTCACTGTGCCATAGTAACATGGCTTGCGTGAGCCTACCCTCCCACCCCAGACTCCTGTTGGCCGCCTTCCAAATAGCCACTGCATGCCCCATTGGGCTGCTAGGGACAGGTCGTAAGGGCCGAGCATAGAGTGCACCCACAAAGCTGCCCCCCAGGAGGAGCCATCAGTCAATCTGATAAGCGGGGTCTTTAAGCGACCGATATGTACCCTGATTGGTAGCCACTAAGTGGGCCGCCCAGTAATATTTCTTAACATCATGGAGTTCTAGCCCCCATCGAACCAGCCGAGCGTAAGTTTATAGGTGGCAATACGTGGTGGTCTGCCCTCCCACAGGAGATCCTGAAGTACACCATTGAGGTCTCGGAAATAGGCTACAGGGACCGAGAGAGGACCTTTTTGCAGTGTGATAAAAATATGGACAGGGACATCATTTTGAACAGGGCAGCACGCCCCAGGAGCGTCAGCGGGATCGTCTTCCAATGCAAAACGCCAGCCTTAAAGCTCGCCCGTGGCGGTAAAAGATTATTTTCATAGGACCGGGAGAGGTCCCTTGAAACCCAGATATATGAAGCCAGCAGCCACTTCCGTCAGCTGACAGCCCTGGGGAAGCCTGGGCCGGTCTCCAGAAAGGACATAGAGCACCGACTTGGACCAATTAATGGAATACCCTGAGAACCTGCCAAAGACACAGATTATAATCAAGACTACATTGAGGGAGGCCGCGGGGGAGGCTAGGTAGAGCAGGATATCGTCCTCATAGAGCGAAATGTGGTCCTCCCATCCATGAGTCCACCTTAGACCCCGGATTGCGGGGTCCTGAAGGACCCATGTGGCCAAGGGCTCCAGAGTCATCGCAAAGAGAAGCAGTGAAAATCGACAGCCCTGACAAGTGCCTCTTTCAAGAGCGAAAAAGGGGACTTCCTGTTGTAGCAACCACTTGCGCCAATGGCTGGCACCCAACCAATGAACTCAGGTCCCAACCCCAGTTTAAGGAGTACGGCAAACAAATAAGGCCATTCAAGGTGTCAAAGGTGACGCAGCGTCCAGGGACACCACAACCTCTCTTATCGTGTCTACCCTGCCCAGAAACCTGTGGAGCCTGCGCAGATTGAGGGAGGTATTTCTTGCCAGCATAAAACCCGACTGGTCCGGAGGGACCAGGCGTGGGAGGACCTTGAGTAAACAGGTGGCGAGGAGCTTTGCTAGGACTTTAGTTTGGCAGTTGAGCAATGAGATGGGTCTGTACGATGAGCATTTATGAGCGGGTTTGCCCGCTTTGGGAATGACGACTATGTTCGCGAACCTCTGGTCCTCAGGCAGAATGCCCCTGTCCTTACTGTCCTGAAACATGGCTACAAGGTAAGGCGCACACTTGTTCGCCGTGATCTTGAAAAGTTCTATTGGTATACCGTAGGACCCGATGCCCTCCCACCCCGCAAGTCATGGATGGCCTTCTCAACCTCCTCCACAGTACTTACAAGATCTAAGTCGGTGTGCTCCTGCTCAGTGAGGGCGGCATTTAGATATCGCGGCAAAGTGAACGGGCATCGTCTTCAGAGTGTGCCGTACGAGATGCGTAAAGGTACTGGTAATATTGGCCAAACGCATCTGCTATGTCCTGGGACCGGTGAGATGGGATGGGGTGTCAGTCTCCAGTTCCACCACCACTCACTGGACCCCATACCTACGGTCCAACCAAGCCAGAAATGTGCCCGCCTTGTAACCCACAACATATATCCTACTGAGTGTGGCCTGATGGTGCGCTTTAGCAGCGTCCGAGGCCAGATCGGAAAACTCTTTGATTTTTACACGGAGCTTCTTGCGTACTTCTATCAAGTCGTTTGACTGCACCTCACCATCCAGGTCGAGGATCTGCCTCTCAAGGCAAGCCATAGCGGCCCCACTTTCTTTTCGTCGCCCCTCAATATGGGTAAGGACTACCCTCCAAATTACAACCCTGTAGGCCTTCCAAAGTACAGTCGATGTGTCAACCGATCCATCGTTTTCCTGAAAATAGAGATCTGTCTCGGACAAAATTTTATCTCCTGCAGAAGGATCCGTAAGATACTAGGAGTTGATCGGGGCCACTCGGCCCATTGTTGGCTCCCCAACTTCCAGAAGACAGAAGACGGGCAAATGGTTGGAGATTCCCCAGGCAAGATGTTGAATATCCGTGACCATATATAACTGATGGGCTAGCGTCAATACATAATCAATCCAGGACATGCTACGATGCGGCCCTGACAGAAACGTGTATTGGAGATCGGTAGGGTGTAAGCACCTCCAAACATCAACAAGGCCCATTGCTCCTACGAAGCTACGGATCCGCTTACGGGAGGGAGGCAGATCTCTCTGAGGCCATCTGTCAAGTGAGTCAGAACAATAGAAATAAAATCACCCCAATCAGTAATCTTCTGTCCGGCAAGCCCAGAATGAGGTCACCAAGGTCAATAAAGGCTTGGGAGTGAAGGCCAGGAGGTATATAAACTGAAACAAGGTTGAGCCTTCACCCTTCCCACGTCCCAGAGATGGTTACAAATCTGCCCAGGCCATTGTTATGGACCGAGGCCACAATCAGGGAGAACGATTTGCGGACCAGTATGCCCACCCCCGAGAGCTGGAGCTGAAGGCCGAATGGGCCACCAAATGGAAACCTCAGCGAGAAAGGGCTTTGCACGCATTGCCTAACAAGTCGGTCTCCTGCAGTAATACCACATCCAGGGCATGACGCTTAAAAAACTGGAGAACCACACCCCATTTAAATTTGTCGCCCAACCCGTTGACATTCCATGTCACTAACTTAAGCTTCTGTCTGGTCGCCATACCCATTGATCCTCACTAAAGGAAGACATAAGAATCAGTTATGGAATTATTCCTTAAAGACGAAAACCCTGTCACCACCCACGCGTGAGACCCGTCGACCATGTCAGAACCAGCTCCAGAACCCCTGGACCCGGTGAAACCCACAACACCAGAATCCACTATGACGCCAGCACCCTCCATGCGTTCAACGCCGGCCGAAACCACACCTGCTTCCAAAGCGACACCGAAACGGATCCACGGACCTTTCATCTGCCAAACCTGCAGGTTCACCTGTGACAGAACCACCAAACCTCCAAGGACCAGACCCAAACACCTCCGATGCATACTCCTCAACACCCGCTCCGCTCGCAAACACGCCGCCGAGCTCTGGGACCTACTCGACACCTCCGCGCCAGACGTGGCCTTCCTGACCAATACCTGGTGGAACAACTCCTCGGTGCCCGACATCGCCATAGCCATCCCGGACGGCTACAAGATCACCCGCAGGGATCGCGCCAACGGAATCGCAGGAGGAATACCATCGTCCACAAATCCACCCTTAAGGTCGCCACCCACGCAGACTACACCGTCAACACCGCCGAACACCTGCACTTCCGGATCCATACCGACCCCACCACCACCCTCAGAGGAACACTCATCTACAGACCACCCGGACCCCGAACACAATTCAGCGACTCCGTCGCCGACCTCGCCAGCACCCACGCACTCGCCTCCACAGACTACATCCTCCTAGGGGACCTGAATTTTCACCTCGAGAACAACAACGACGCCAACTCCACCACCCTGATTGACAACCTCGCCTACCCCGGCCTCAGACAACTTGTCACCGCACCCACCCATGCCATTGGCTACACACTGGACCCCATCTTCTCCACAGGCACCCACGTCTCCTTCGACCACACCACTGAACTCCACTGGACCGACCACCATTGCATCCACTTCACCTTCAACAAACCGACCACGCACCACCGCACCCAACAGCTGCCTCGCTGCTGCTGGAGCAAAGTCACCAAAGACCAACTGATCACCACCCTTGCCCAGAACCCACCCACCGACCCCACCAACCCAGACGCCGCAGCCCACAACCTCAGACAGTGGATAGACGACTGTGCCAACACCCTCGCCCCACTCAGAAAACCCTCCAACAACCACGCCAGCAAGAGAGCCACCTGGTTCACCAATGAGATGCTGGTCTCCAAACGGGCCTGCCGGAAACTGGAGAAGACATGGCTCTGCAAACGCACTTCGGACAACCGCGCATCCCACAAGGATGCCACTCGCAGACATCACCACCTCATCAGAATAGCCAAGAGATCCTCCTTCAAAAACCGCCTGGATAACAACGCACACGACAGCAAAGAGCTCTTCAGCATTGTAAAATAACTCACCAACCCCAGCGCCAATGCCAACGACATACCGCCCTCACAAGATCTGTGCGACTCACTAGCCATCATCTTCCACAGCAAGATCACTGACATCCATGACAGCTTCCACACCATGACCACCCTGACTATGCCAGACCCCGCTCCCCCTAGGAACACCACCAGTGCCAACCACCTGACCTCCTGGGCCAACATCAACGACGACGAGACACGCAAGGTCATGAACTCCATCCACTCAGGATCTCCGTCAGACCTGTGCCCCATCACGTATTCAACAAAGCAGACGCCGCCATCGCACCCCAACTACGGAGGATCATCAACATCTCCTTCGAAACAGCTACATTCCTGGAAAGCTGGAAGCACGCCGAAATCAACGCCCTCCTCAAGAAGCCCAAAGCGGACCCCAAGGACCTCAAGAACTTCCGACCCATCTCCCTGGTCCCGTTCCCGGCAAAGGTCATCGACAAAATCATCACCTTGCAATTGGCCCGCCACCTGGAAGACAACAACATCTTGGACCCATCCCAGTGCGGGTTCAGACGAAACCACAGCAGTGAGACAGCCCTCATCGCCGCCACAGACGACATCAGGTGCCAACTAGACAATGGCAAAACGTCAGCCCTCATCCACCTGGACCTGTCAGCTGCCTTCGACACGGTCTGCCATCGCACGCTAAAGACACGCCTCCTAGAAGCCGGAATTCAAGAAAAGGCCCTTGACTGGACCACGTCCTTCCTCTTTGGCAAAACCCAGAGCGCCCCCTCCCACCCTTCCACTCTGAAGCCACCGACATCATCTGCGGCGTCCCCCAGGGCTCATCCCTCAGCCCGACGCTGTTCAACGTCTACATGGCCTCCCTTGCACGAGTGGCCCGCCAACACGACCTCAACATCATCTCCTACGCTGACAACACCCAGCTCATCCTCTCCCTCACCAAGAACCCGCACACCGCCAAAACCAACCTCCACGAGGAAATAAAGGCCGTCGCCGACTGGGTTCAGAACAGCCGTCTGAAACTGAACTCGGACAAGACGGAGGTACTCATCCTTAGACCCACCCCCTCAGCCTGGGATGACTCCTGGTGGCCGACCACACTGGGAACAGCACCGACACCCACTGACCATGCACGCAACCTAGGATTCATCCTCGACTCCTCCCTCTCCATGTCGTAACAGGTCAGCGCCGTCTCCTCCTCCTGCTACAACACCCTCCACATGCTCCGTAGGATCTACAAGTGGATCCCGACTGAAACTAAAAGAACAGTGACACAGGCCCTCGTCAGCAGCAGACTGGACTACGGCAACGCACTCTATGCAGGAATCCCAGCCAAACACCTACGATGACTGCAACGCATCCAAAATGCCTCCGCCCGACTGATCGTCAGCGTCCCCGCTGCAGCCACATCACCCCCCACCTGAGAGACCTACACTGGCTCCCCGTGGACAAGAGGATAACCTTCAAGCTCCTCACCCACGCTCACAAAACACTCCACAACGCCGGACCAGCCTACCTGAACAGCAGACTCAACTTCTACACCCCAACCCGCCAGCTCTGCTCCACCTGCCTCGCCCTCGCCGATGTTCCCCTCATCCAACGAACACCCTCCAGTGGAAGATCCTTCTCCTACCTCGCCGCCAAGACCTGGAACACCCTCCCTACCCACCTACGGCAGACCCAAGACCTGCTCGCCTTCAGAAGACTCCTTAAGACCTGGCTCTTCGAGCAGTAGCCTCACCCCCCTCCCCTCAGCGCCTTGAGACCCTCACTGGTAAGTAGCGCGCTCTACAAGTATTCTGATTGATTGATTGATTGATTGATGTCATGCCTGTAAAACAAAGAAAGAACAATATACAATAAAACATGTCCCCCACCCCAAACAACAGCTCCAAAACCCCCCTCCCTGCCTCCCTGCTTGGTGGTGTCAAAACCTCCTGCCCCCCAAACTAGCAGAGTGCCTATCGCCCACCCTCACCATACTTTTAGGTGTGCGCGTCAACCGAGCACTCATCCTGACAACTAGCAACTGGTACACATACTGCAACAAAGTGAGATTAATTAGGAGCAGCTGGCAAAACCCCCAGAGAACTATATAAGACATTATAAAGGGTCCAAGGATCTGTGAGAAGCCACCTGAAGTCCGCTGCGGCAAAGTCCCCAAAGTGGCCCCGCCCCAGCCTAAATCATGCCCCACATCGTAAAAGTGGGAAGGGGGAAAGGGCAATGTTATGTTAAGTCCCCTGATAAAGGAGAAACCCCACCATGTCTATGGAGCCCATATAGAGTCCGGTCACTCTAGTCCACCGGCAGCAGCGCCATGTTCCTCAGGTGGGGCACCTCTGCCGGTAGGGTCAAGCCCCCTCCATTCTCGCTCTCCAAACACGATCACACTTCAGGCCAGCCATACGCCAGCCATTGAGCCAGTCCCAGACCTTCTCAGAGGTCATGAAAAACCAAGCCCTCCTCTCCGATTCCACCCTCAGCTTGGCAGGTAAGAGCATGGCATATTTCAGTCCTTTCTCACGTAGCGCCTTCTTCACATCCATAAAGCTGCGCCATTGACGTTGCACTTTAAGGGTGAAATCCGGGAAGAAAGTGATGCGGCTGTTCTGGAAGGCCACAGGAGCCGCTGACCGGGCACATTGCAGGATAGCGTTGCGGTCCCGGAAGTTGACAACAATGTCCGAGGGGGAGCCCCAGGCCTTGGCCGGCCACCCGGCACTCCATGAGCCCTCTCAATAGAAAAGAAATTGTAGAGACCAGTCGGTTTCAAATAGGTCATGATCAATTCCTACACAAAGAGGTCCGCAGGCCCGCTCCGGCACCCCATTTTGCATCGGGAGCGCCCCTGCAAATCAGATGTGTCCTCGATCAGAAAACTCGTCTTCACCTCCACATTTTTAAGCCTTGAGTTCATCGAACGCATGTCTGCCCTAGTGAGGGACAACTCAGAGGAAACAGCATCAATGAGTGAATCCAATGACGTACGCACCGTCGTAATGGCTTCCATAATGTCCTGCAGCATCAACTCCAGCATTTAACCACTGGCTGGTGGTTTCACAGGTACGTCAGGTCCCTCCTTCTGGCTCGCGCCAGGGCCACCATCCGATGCGAATTTAGTCAACTTGGCCTGCACCGCCACCTTTGAGCTGGGCCCCCCGCCATCTTTGCAAAGTATAGAAATGAGGGGTGGAGGATTGAATGTAGGCTGCGCACAATTAAGAACACCCAATGAGCTGCAACCAGCCAGGTTCGGTGAGACAATGTGGATCAGTGGGCACCAGGACAGACTGCCACTGTCCACACCCTCAGGCACCCCTTGTGAGGTATCGTGTTCCGCCGCATCCCAAAGTGAATCTCATTCCAGGGCTCGGGCCCAAGAGGTCCATGCGACCCCCGATTAGGCGGAGGCCCAGCACCCTCAGCAGCACCCAGAGACCTAAGCAGGCTGCAGCGGTGTGCCCCTCTGCCGGTCCCACGGGGGTAATCAGGACAGTTTCAGGTGTGTCTGGAGGTCGCACAAAACCAGTGCACTGGTGTCAGTAAGAGCAAAACCCCAGCCGAGGCACAGGCAGTGCAGCACTGGGGAGGCGTTAGAGCCAGGGGGGGGGGGGGGGGGGCAGCACCAGAAAATAAATCACCCCACCCCAGGGGGGGGGCGCCGGGCCTCAAACTGTCCAGGTTTTGGCTTCCCCTACCCCCAAAAGAGCACGTGTGGCGCCAGGACACAACCCCCAGCCAGGCAGGTGATCAGAGAGCCGCCACTCACCGGGACTGCCAATGGAGGCAGCCGTTAAGGAAAAACGTGCATCTGCAGTTGAGGTCAGGCGACGCTTCTGAATATGCCGGCGCACACAAATCTCCAAGCCCCAGCCGCTGGGATCGTCCGCCAGCTGTCGGAGCCCCACAGGAGTGCCGGGGCCAGGCGGCAAGTCGTTGCGCTAAGCAGGCCGCGTCTGCTGAAGGGCAGCATCTCCCTCAGCGATCAGTGCCAGCTCAACGAATCCGGGACAGAGGGCCGCCGGAGTCACAGTATGAGATCCTCAGCACTGCACCAGCTGCCGGATTGATTAATTATGGATATTTACAGAGAATGGGCGCGCTCAGATGAAGCCGCCTCAAGAAGCGGCCATTTCCCCCGACAGTTGGCCACACTCCCCAAAATATTGTAGTCTTGTTGACAGACATTTGCAATCTGAAATTGGCTTACATTTATATAGAATATTAGCAAATCAATTGTTCAGACTGATGTTTAAATATTGGTGAGAGTCTTTATTGTGCACACTTGGTGCTGCAAGAAACCCTGGGGAGGCACTAAGGCGACTCAGAGAGGCATATTCATGTGCAGATTCAGAGTTGCTTGAATGCAGACTGAAGTACAGCAGCAGAGCATGCCCAGAGAAAGAGTTAAAGGAGTGACCATGGGGAGACAAGCGCAAACAAGAGGTAAAGGAGTGACCATGGGGAGCCAGTTGGAGGCTGGAGATAAAGGAGTAACCCCGGGGAGCTAGGCGCAGACAGGAGTTAAAGGAGTGATCTCATAAAACTTTGGGGGCATTTTGTGTGGCACCGGCATACTCGCCTGCCAAGACCGCCGTCCAGGGGGTCTGCTGAAGCCGCGATTTGTCCTCCGCTGCCGCTGCAGGAACAACGCGGCCGCCGAGAGGAGAGAAAGACTACGGCTCCCAGCGTTCCTTCCCTGTCTGCCGGGGGACGCCTACCACCGCCCACTTCCGCGCCCGGAGGTGCCTAAAGGAGAGCTGCTCCTCCCGCATCGCGGGACGCGCGCGGGCGAGCCCTGGAGAAGCCTAGGACAAGGACGGGACCATCTGTGGCCATCAGGGGTCAAAAGAGGCTGGGCTGGGCTACCCCTCTAAAAGTCACTGTAAGAAACGCTGTGAGTAGGCATAATCACAACTTGATTAAGTGACACTTTGCTAAGTGGGATCATCTGGACGTTTTTCCTGTTAGTGTTAAAACCTGACTTACACTGACATTGAGTGTTTTTTCACCGGCTAGGTCTCTGAAGGCACAAAGAACTTACGGAAACAACATCTAATTTTTGAGGTTAACAGGAACCATAAATAATCGATTTTGGTGGTCTCAATCCAGATGGTGTAAATATTATTGTGTTTGTTTCTACACTCATTTTCCTGTGTGGTTTAAGCTCACTTAAACGGTAAATTATTTGCTTCTTTGGTTGGGGAGCCTATTATGGCACCACGCAAAGAGAAAGACACTGGTACAGCGGGGATGATTGGGACCCTAGTTGCCTACTTGACTGGGGGCGAGTCAGTCGTTAATAAAGTAATCTCCCTGACTGAACGTAGACTCTCTATGGACCCTCTTTTTTGGAAGAGTAAAAGCCTCCCCTGTTCTATTGAGTAATGAGTCACTAATAACCCCCCCACCTGGCCAACTAACAGTGACGCAGCCAGGCAGTGACACTTCCTGTGGGAGAGGTGTGGCGCCGTGGCCAGGGCGACTGACGCTGGAATCTGGGGATCAGGGTTCGATCCCCGGCTCCGGCGGCAGGTTAGCCCAGCACCATGTGACTCTGGGCAATAGCTTGCTTAATCTTCCCGACGGCCCCCCGCGCCTAGAGACCCTTACGGGTGATTGTGCGCTTTACAAATGTGGATTATTATTATTATTATTATTATTCCTCAATAAATGATAGCCTAATTAATGGGACACCAGAACAGGGCCCGAGCCCGGTAAAATCTAGATTAAGGGACAGGGGTAAAAGAGAAAAGCCAGTCTTGAACTGCTCAAAAAAACCCACTTCCCTAAAAAATAGCAGGGTGCCTAAACAGAGCCGCGTAGCTACAGGTAGTGAGTTTATAACGGTAGCAGATATTCATGTCGCCGGGGGAAAAGCCGACAGTGGTGTCACCCGAAATGTACAATGTGACGGAATAGCACAGATTTGTAATTTGGTTGGGGGAGACCTCTGGGGGAAACTAGGAGGTATTATGCAAACGCTGTTGGCACCAATCATGCTGAAGCTTACTGGGATAGAATCCAGGCTTCTGTTCCTGAAAACTTCCATGGGGAATGGAAAGCAAACAGCGGTTACAGCTCCCACTACTAATATAGCAAATCCTCCTTCTACCACTAGCAGGAACTCCAAAGCACTCAGATGTAGCATCAATCCGACTGCCCCAGCAATTAATAACTTAAGCTCTCCAGGTCCTGCTGATGCGACTGCTTCTACCTCACAACAGGCAAGCACTAGGAGGGATATGCCCTTACCCGACCCCCAACCAAGACTGGACGAAAGAGTCCGTGCAACACGCTGTCCCATAGTCATTGATTTACCCCCAGAGGTGACACCATACGTGATTATATTGGGGAATGGTCCCGCTCTCCCACACGGGGAGTCACAGAGCTACGAGCAACTATGAAACAAAACAACCTACTGGCCTAATCAAAACACCCTAGGGAGGATGAATGTCGCAAATAACATATTAATGCTACGTAGGGCCAGTTGGATTGGCAGCACAAACAAAAATGGGAGTGGGGACTGTATCATTGTTAATTTCGATAACCCTTCCACTGCTGGCCAATTACTATCCTACGGACAATGTCATCAGCGGATGACTGGTACTGCAATTGAATTACTCCCTCTAGGCTTTTTCTATAGGCCCGCTTTTTGGAGAGGCCTGATACGCCCTATCCAGGGAGGTAATTGGCGCATAAGAGATAATTCAAGGGCGAGACCCCTCACCAGCTATCCGCCACCCGGGCTACAACTTAACAATCTTGGCAACCACTGTTGGAACGGGTTAGATTTGAACTTTTATCAGGTCTAGAAGCCTGTCATTGACTTGAGGGCCCGGGAGAACAGGGACTGGAGAGATTGATTGATCTGGGAGTCACAGAAGCTACCTTAGGCAAGAGGAGCTCTAACAATGTAATCTCTTGGAACATTGCCGGTTTAGGTGCTAAGATGCAGGATTGTAATTGGATTGCTTACATTAAACAGTATCTCATAATTTGTTTGCAGGAGACTTGGTCTATTGAATGTAATCACTTTTTAGAAGGATATAAGGCATATTATGTTCCAGCCATTGCAACCAACAGGGGAAGACCCAAGGGGGGGTTGGTTATATACATCGCTGTTGCACTGACTTGTAAAGTACGTACATCTGCTAACCCTGGTATTCTTGGTTTAATTTGAAATGGAGAAAATTGTCTAGCTGCTCTGGTAAATTTTTATAATTCAGTTAACTCATGCTCAGATTGTAGTCACTTATCTGCTTTGAATGTGTTCATTAGTATGTCAATGAAACATAGCTTGCATAACCTTATGATCATGGATGACTTTAATGTTAACCCTTGTGGTGACCCCTTATTCAAATGTATCTTAGATCTAAACTGTGTACGATTTAATGGTTTACACCTAGAACACTCAACTGAGGGGGAGCTTTTTAATGATTTATTGAATGATCTGGATGTGACACAAACCATGGCCTTGATGGATCCCACCAAAAGATTTGAGACACCTACTTTTAAGGGTCATTGGAGGGGAACTTTCATTGACTATGTGCTAATTTCATTATCTATGCAGTCTTTTGTGGATTCTTTTATTATTGAAGAGAGTGAATTTAGCGACCATAACCCTCTCACTGTACGTCTGCTGGGACCTTGGATAGCTGAGGAAGGGCCGAATCCGAGTCAGGAAAGACTGAGCACAGCTGATGGGAGACGCAGACTGAGATGGTCCAAGATTACCCCAGATCTGCTGTATAAAGACATCAAAGTCATATGCGAAGATAAAATTTATACTTGTACCCAAGAAGGCGCCCAGCCTAGAAAGGTGCTCGGGGCGTCTCAGTCACTCTCAGATAAGGTCTCGAAGCTGCTGTCGGCACCAGTTAAAAATCAAGCTAATGTGGGCCCAAAGTGGTTTAATCATGACTGCACTAAAGCAGCAAGTAACCTCAGGATGGCTTTAGTAGCTAAACCAAAAGAACAACTTTGCCAGAAAGAATATAAATCTATTATAGCCAAAGGTAAGGAATCCCTAAGGGAAGTGGCCTGGAACGAGATACTGGACCCCATAACTCTAAAGAGTAGCTCTAGATTTTGGGCCGTAATGAAAAAGCCTTTTCTTGTCCAGGAGACCGGTGATGGCCTTGAATGTCATATACCCAAGGCGGACTGGGAAGTGCATTTCGAGCAATTCTATTGCAGTCCCATGGAAGAAACTTTTAGCCCGGTCCCTTGGAGAACCCGACCTTATGGGCCAGGCGGCGCAGGGCACGCCTAAGATCTCCGAGTTCACCTGCCTCGACCGACAGAGACACGGGACACTCTGTTAGGCGTAGAAAAGTCGTTTTATTAGCTGCAGCTAAGCACAGTTATCTAAGAAGTACCACACAGATAGGTTCTCAAGAGACTGCCACTTCAATCTGTGGCGCACAGTCTATTATACCACACAAGTTTACAATGACAACTCCCAATATACACAAAACTAACAAATAGGAATAGTTCGAAAACAAGCTATCGAATGTCTAAAACACACCCTCCTTTCAGACCCCGTATGCTCTCCTCCCATCAGGTTATTCAACACTAGTGCCCGTAATTCAATTTGCAGGTGACAAAACATGTGTAGAATGCTTCAAAAGAAGGGCTATGTAACAAGAGAACACACGAAGAGAATAGTGAAGGCCAGTTAAATAAGATAAGGTAGAGAAGAATGGTGGGACCCAAACAGTGGAGTAAGTCATGGATTAATCAGTCTAGACATGGCTTTACGAACTCGACCAGACCCTGACATCAGTATTGCACACAAGGACAAAGTTTGTCTTTTAGCGAGAAAAACATGGAGCAGCTGAAAAACGGCAGAAAGACCATTTTACCGCGTTAGCCGTGCTGCCTGAGTGAGGCAACATAAAATGGCGACTAAACACGAAATGGCGGCTACAGCGAAGCGGGGCCAAAAACTACGTAACCTCAGACCCTCCTTTTGCCATACTCAGGCAATGCACAAAGGAACCCATGTTAGTCTGAGTCAATATCAATGGTCATGAGGTCACTGAGATGTTGTTGCACCATCATCTTAATGTGTTCTGTCTGCTGTGCTACTGGTTTGGAGACACAGATTGTGGCACAGAGTCCACAAATGGCTGGACCACACTGTAGACAAAGACAACAAGAAAAGACGAGCGCTAAAATCATTCCAAGGAAAGTTAGCACTTTCCATCCCCAAGTGGACAGTAGTCCCCAAAACCATCCCATCACAGACCAATCTCCAGTATCTTGGTGAATAGGCTCAGAGATGACATGTAGCTTAGAGATGGCTTGGTATACTGTAGGGGCGTTGTCAGGAATATAAATGCAACAACTAGACCCAATCAGTTTACAAACTCCTCCTTTATCTGCAAGGATTATGTCTAAAACCATTCTATTCTGTAAAGTCATAAGTCGATCCGCCTGAAGCTCAGCAGTCAAATTCTTTAATGCTCCAGAAGTTACATTGATTGTGGCATCAACCACACGGATCAACTGTCTGATATTTTTGCTATTGGCCATCGGACCCCAAAAGGGAAGAAACCCTTTCAGAAAATCCCCTCCTTCTTGCCCTGCTGTATCTTCCGAATCTAAAACTCCTCTAGCAACTCTCTTTTTATGATAATCAGCAGGAGCAGTGTATGTAGGAGGGAGAAGAAAAGCTATATAACATGTTCCCGAGAAGTGTGTGGGGAGCCATGTATAAGCTTTGTCATGACAGACGAAATAAGCACCTTGTGATGCCACTAATGGTGCGGGTGTAGAAGGAGTATAGACATAAGTGTGGGAGCAGTTGCTCCTCTCTTGCTTAGTTTTGGTATTCTGGCCATTTATTTGCAAGCACAAACAACCTCTTTGGGGTAATACCCAAATTGGCGTAGAACTCTGTTGCTTGAGCTTGTCAGTGAGACTGAGAGTATAGCGAGTTATATTCCACCCATCGAATGCTTTCTTTTCGTCTTTGGGAATTTTGATAACGTCAGCAATCTTTGCCATAGTCACAATGCCCTTTATCAAAGAACTGTGACTGAAATCCACTCCACCATTATAGGACCCACCAGAAGGATATCGAAGTAAGTTCTGGTATGCATTGGAAAACATAGCCAGATAGGCCCAAGCAGAACCTTCATATGAAAAGGGGAGGACTAGATACGGCATTCCTCTTTGTGTATTATGTGGTATGAGACCACATACCCAACAATCTGTAACATTTACTATCAATTGATGCTGGTGTAACAGTTGAATGAACGAATTGTTAAGATATTCCATTCTTCTCATTTGCTCGTGATCTGGGAGTGAGTAAAATTTATGCGGCGAAACAGTAGTAGAGGTAGTTAAAGGAACAGAAACGGGAACAGGTACTAACTGCAGGACGTGAATAAGCCATCCTATGCATGCTAATAAACTACATAAACACACTAAAATACATAGTGCTACGCCACAACGACCAAATAATAATTTCTTATAATGAGCTCTCTTCATCATCTTAATATCACTTCCTTTCCCTGTATTACTCTAAAGGCATTGCTCACGATAATCTTCCTTAATCACTTGGCTGTGATTGTTAGCCGTCCTATGACACTGCAAGTCCTGTTGACCTAGTCACTATTCAGGTCACAGCTCAAGACTCCTACCGTGACCCTGCAACTTGATGGATAAGGGAAGGAAAAACTTTCCTTTATTAACAGAATTAAAGAAAATCAAAATTAATTGTCTTTAGGGGATCTTTTTCTCAAATTATATCGTCTCTTTCCAGGTGTTGTCTGGTCCTTAAACAAATGTTAGGGATCTGTAGTGTTGAGTCTCAAATGAACGAGTACAGCTTCCTGTAAGACATCATCGTCCTCTTTCTCCGAGCTAGTCCAATCCAGGTGTGCACTGCTGAACGGTACGAAGCGGGGTACCTTCTCACATTCACTATCACCAACACCTTCTCGGACCCATTGGTCATAAGGTAAAGGCAATGGTACCCTTTTGCAGTGCACACCGTGGATCCAGTTCTTCTTTCCCAGGACCTTGACAGCTGTACGAGTCATGAGTAGGACTTGTCTCGGAGGCCCCCAGCGAGGTTCCAAGTTCTCTTTCCTCTGGAAGTTTTTCGGACACACCCAGTTCTCAGGCTGGATGGAGTGTCCCGGATCTGAAGAGGCCTCTGGTAAAGCGTTTTGGACCTGTTGACGAATAACATGCAATTTAGTGGTGAGATCATGCAAGTAGTCAACCAACAGCGGGTATGGAATATCTGAATACTTTTTGGGTCTGGGGACCCCCCAGACATTAGCTGGGCATCCGAACACAATCTCGTATGGGCTGAGCCCCAAACGAGAATGAACAGTAGTCCTAGTAGAAAGGAGTGCTAAAGGCAAGGCATCAGGCCAAGAAAGGCCTGTGCTGGCCTGAATCTTTGCTAACTTAAGTTTGAGGGTGCCATTATAGCACTCTACCAGACCTGCTGACTGAGGATGGTTTGCCGCGTGGAATTTCTGTCTAATGCCTAGACCCACACACACCTTTTGCATAATTTGACCTACAAACTCACTTCCATTGTCACTCCAGACAATGCGCGGCAAACCAAACCTCGGGAAAAATTCTTTCAAAAGTATTTTTGCAGTGGACAAGGCAGTGTTGTCCTTTAGGTGGTAGGCCTCTATCCATCTGGAAAAGGCACAAACCACCACCAGGACATACTTGAGATTATTGAAGCGTTCCATATGGATATAGTCTATTTGCAGTACCTCGAATGGGTACGTAGGGGGTGCAAAATTACCTGTTGGAGATGGAGTTCCCTTTCCTGGATTGTGCATCAAACAAACAATACAATGTTTCACCACATTTTCTGCACATTTAGGGATACCATCATTCTGCCATACTGGAGCTTAAAGCTTACATATACCCCGTGCATTAATATGGGCTGGTCCATGGGCCATAGTAACTACAGGCAGTACATACGCATCTGGTAGCAGCCGTCGTTGATATTCTGACAATTCCGTCGAACATCCCGTACTATCCAACATTCCCGTACTTTCTCTCCACGTACTTAATTCTTTCTCAGTGGCCTCCTTCTGGATCGCTTTCACACTTTCCACTGTATCTTCACACATACCAGCTTCTGCAACCCATCTAGCAGGGCCCGCAACATACATGCGACTTTCAACATTCCTCGCTGTTTCCTTCGCTATCTCATCTGCAAATGCATTTCCTCGACCCACGTCATCAGTAATCTTTTTGTGTGCGCTGCACTTCACAATCGCTATTTGAGTAGGAAGGGCAAGTGATTCAAGAAGGTCAGTTACCAACTGACCATGCTGTATCTTGGTGCCATGGGAGGTAAAGAATCCTCTTTCCCTCCACAAACGACCAAAACTATGGGCGATGCCAAATGCATACTGGTTGTCAGTATAGACCGTCACTCTTTTCCCTTTCGCCAACACACATGCTCTTATCAACGCAATCAATTCTGCAGCTTGCGCTGAGTTATGCGGAATGCGCGCAGTTTCTACCACTGTGTACAAAGTCGTTACTGTATAAGCAGCTGTGGTTTCGCCATTAGGAAGCTTGAAACAAGACCCATCTACCCATAGGATCCCATCCGGATCCACAAGTGGTGCATCCTTCAGATCTATTCGACCCTTTGTTTCTTCTTCAGTGCGAAGAAAACAATCATGCTGATCTTGTACATGGTTCGCATCCAAAGTAGGCAACAATGTTGCTGGATTCAGAACATTACATCTTTTTATGTGTATGTGACTAGCTAGAAGTGTCAACTCATATCCAGACAAGCGAGCACTCGTTAAGTGCTGAGTTTTCGTCCTGTTAAGAAGAGTACCTACTGCATGTGGCACCATAACATTAAGAGTATGATCTAGAACTAGTCCAGCAGATTGACGAATAGAAATTGCCGCTGCTGCTGTTGCTCTAAGGCAACTAGGTAATGACCCTCCGTGTAATCTCTGGACGCCGTGGGGATACTCTGTTTGCTTTGCCCCTTACCTGCATTGCTGCACCTTCTCGCCGCTCCCGCTTCGCGGGAGCCGCTTCGTGGGAGGACTGCCCACCAACGCTGTCTGCTGCCTGTTTGACCGTGTTTGTGATCCAGCTGTGGTGCAGAGAGGCTGCGGGGGAGTAGCGCGGCAGGGACTCATTTCCCAGGAGTCCTTGCGCGACCAAGCAACATCCAGTCAGCGCCCCCTGTGTGCCCTGCCCACAACCGGCAAACGGGTGAAAAGGACCTCGGTGCACCAGACCTGTGTGACCCTCCGTGTAATCTCTGGACGCCATGGGGATACTCTGTTTGCTTTGCCCCTTACCTGCATTGCTGCAACTTCTCGCCGCTCCCGCTTTGCGGGAGCCGCTTCGTGGGAGGACTGCCCACCAACGCTGTCTGCTGCCTGTTTGACCGTGTTTGTGATCCAGCTGTGGTGCAGAGAGGCTGCGGGGGAGTAGCGCGGCAGGGACTCACTTTCCCAGGAGTCCCTGCGCGACCAAGCAACATCCGGTCAGCGCCCCCTGCGTGCCCCGCCCACAACGGGCAAACGGGTGAAAAGGACCTCGGTGCACCAGACCTGTGTGACCCTCCGTGTAATCTCTGGACGCCGTGGGGATACTCTGTTTGCTTTGCCCCTTACCTGCATTGCTGCAACTTCTCGCCGCTCCCGCTTTGCGGGAGCCGCTTCATGGGAGGACTGCCCACCAACGCTGTCTGCTGCCTGTTTGACCGTGTTTGTGATCCAGCTGTGGTGCAGAGAGGCTGCGGGGGAGTAGCGCGGCAGGGACTCACTTTCCCAGGAGTCCCTGCGCGACCAAGCAACATCCGATTAGCGCCCCCTGCGTGCCCCGCCCACACACGCACTCTCATCTACATTATCAGGCGAGGGCCCGCATTGCGGGACGCAAGCGGGACACCGGGCGAAGCCCGGGCAAAGGGCGGGCCCTCTACGGCCCTCAGCGGCCAGAAGAGGCCGGGTCGGGCCACCCCTCTTTCTGGTGCATACTTTCGCTGGCATGAGGAAGGGTCTGAAACCTGGTAAAATGCCCATCTTACGATCCAAAACCAAGCGTAAGGAACCTGTACCCCAACCGGTTCCCACTTTAACTGCTATTGATCTTATGTTGCAACAAACTATTGGAGTTGTATCTTCAGCTATAGCCAACACGGAAAGGAGGCTATCTTTACCACCAACAATAACTTTGCCCGACTCCCAGGAGGCAGCAGTTCATCGCTTGTCTCCATCTTTAGATATTACCGAGGATTTGACTTAAGTCTTGGAGTCAATGCTTCCTTCGCGGAACTCCCGTGTGGTCAGCCTCCTACCGAGTCACCAGGGGTCCCAAAGAACTCCATGCCCGATTCAGATTCCATAAGGGACAGCGAAACATCAAGTAAGACACGGTCAGGAAAAGGGAATGTAAGCAATGTCAGTAGTGTACATAGGGAAAAGAAGAGGATGAACGCTAATACACGTAATCATAATTTAGTGACCCCAATTCCTAATTACTCACCAGGTATACCTTGCTGGGTAACTAACATGGTAGCGGATCTCAAAGTGGACCTAGAAGCCACGATCATTGCTCACATTAAGCCCCTTATGTCAAAAATTGATAGATTGACATCACTAATGAATACCAAAGGGGCTGGGTCTAACAAGCCAGGCAGTATCGAGGGTACATTACCCCAAGGGGGATTGAAAGGGGGGACATTGGGGGGAAACATTAGTAAACTAGATACTGCTAAAAAGCCGAAACTGCCTCCGGCAAATACGGCAAACATAGCAAAAGACTCACTCTGTCCGACCCAAAATGGGGAAAAAAAGACGTTCCTTCTGCACCGTTCCCAAACTCTGCTGATTCCGTTATGCGGACTCAGCAGGAGTTGGGAACTGGAAAATCCTCTAACCCAGCAACTAAAGATGCCCAAAGTGCTAGTAAACACACAATATTAACATCCTCCCCTACTAAAAGCCAAGCGTCAAAGTCAAGACCAGCTCGCTTTAAGACAATCAATTTGCCAGTGGAAGCTGCACCTTTTGTGGTCGTACTAACGGGCGTACCACCACTGAAGGAAGGAAGAAGGGAAACAAATGTTGAATTAAGAAATAAATGTGCCCAATGGTTACAGCTAAACAGACCCCTACCCCCATATATGCCCGGGGAAATACTTGCGGTTAGAAGAGGAGAGTGGGTAGGCAGAAACACCAAAACTATAGCAGGAGATTTCATAACCGTTAATTTTAGGAATACAGCGGTAGTGAACCACATATGTAGTGCACCTACTAGCGGAGCCAATACCCAAATTCACCCACTTCCCCTCTCCTACTTCTACCCGATGGTATATAGACAACACATCCCAAAAACTAGCTTTACTCTAAATAGGGCCTATCCACAAGTTTCCCAGCATGCCTCTCATCAGTGGCAATCACCTTGGCCTGGCCCACCTGCAGTTGACCCTTTTCTCTCCCAGTTTACACACTGGAACCGGTTTTGTGCTCTCGATGAGGTAGATTGACTCATCCCTGAGTCAACTAGTACCCCATCTTTAAACTTAAAACAGGGGGAGGAGGAGCATACACTGATTGGTTGGCAAACTAAGAGCCCTATGTTATCATTCCAGATAGTCCCAACTAAAATCCAAATAGTATCATCCATGCAACCAACAGAGTGCCTGGGACCACACAATAACATTAGGAGGAATAGTAACCCTGACAAGGGTTCAATAAAAATACTTAGCTGGAACCTTGCAGGTATCCATAGGAAACTAGTCTCGCCAGAATGGAACGACTTGGTCGAGGCACATAAAATTTGCCTGTTTCAGGAGACTTGGAGTGTTGAACCGCTCCACCGGGTTGGTTTTGTAACGTACTTTGTGCCCGCTGTGAAAGCCATACAAGGGAAGGGTCGTCCCTCTGGGGGGCTTCTTATCTGGGTAAGCATTTCCCTTAACTGCTACATTACATCTAAGCATGTCAGCAGCCCAGATATATTGGCAATTGTACTAAGAAACCACAGTAGGGGCTTATCCCTTGCCTTGTATAATGTCTATGCCAGAGGAACCAAAAATGGGTCGACGTTGCTAGTAATATCCACCCTTGAAGCAGAACTTAGAGATCACGCAGAAGGTGATTATATCTTAATAGCCGGCGACTTTAACTGCACATATGAACCACTCCCTATGGAGGGCAGTTCAGACCTAAGTGAGGACGATAGTAGATGGGGTATTCCAGCATTATCTATCGCCCGATAAAAAGATGGTCACGAACTGCAGTTCAACTAAATGCCCTAACACTAGAGTTTGGCTTAAGAGCCACGAACGGCCGCACAACTTCAGATCGCTTAGATGCTCCCACCTTTAACAGGGTTAATCAAACCTCGAGAATTGACTATATTCTGTTGGATTTAAAACTCTGGGGACTGGTCCAGGATATGGTTGTCCAACCCACCGTGGAGAGCGATCATAATTCGCTTTCCTTATCTTTACACAATCCCTGGTCTAGTAAAACAATTGTACCCTTTCCCAAATGCACTTATAAAACCACTGTTGCATCCTGTGGACGACGTCTCAAGTGGAATAAAATCGCCACTGACACTGTTAAACTTTCTACCATCAAAGAAATACTTCAGACTTCTCACATCGAATTAGATGCTAACAATCTGGCCTTTCCAGTTGAAAAGGTGACATCTATTTTCGAGGCAGCTGTTAAGTCCATAGGGGATGTATTTCAGGGTAAGGGTTTTGCAGGGAGGAATCCACCTCAGTGTAAACCCAAGGGGAAGCACGACTGGTACACCCCAGCATGCAGACGGGCTAAGTCACTCTTAATAGAGGCCGTTAAGGGCAAATCCCAACCCTCGATTCAGACAGCCAGGAAAGAGCATAGGATTACACTGGCACATGCAAAAAAAGAGTGGGAAGAGGAGTACTGGCGTACTCTGAAAGAGGCTAGCTCTAAGAAGGACTCAAAATGCTTCTGGGATACAATAAGAGCCAGAAATAGACCTGACACTGATCTTATAACATGTAATATCCCAAGCCAGGCGTGGGTCAAACATTTCTCAAAGTTATATACTGTTGCTGAAGTAAGGGCAGGGAACTTACCTGCGATTGAATTGGATTGGGCGACCCTTCAGGAAAGCTCTGACTTTACAATAAAAGAAGTGGAGTATGCCATAAGTACCATCAGGCCCCAAAAAGCTGCTGGACCGGATGGCATACCGGGGGACCTGCTGAGATCAGATATTCAGAAGTGGGGAAAATTCATCCACTGCCTTCTCACTGCCATCTGTAGGGGTGCACCGATCCCCATATCATGGAAAGGGGCGGAGGTTGTCCCCATTTACAAAAAAGGCGCCAGAGATGATCCATCCAATTATAGACCAATTAGTTTATTGGATATCAGCCAAAAAGTAGTTGGCAAGGTCCTACTGGTCAGGATATTGGATTGGTTAGATCAAAATAAAATACTCTCCGACTACCAGGCAGGGTTCCGAGAGGGTACTGGTACAATCGAGCAAGCCTTTATGCTGATGATGATATATTGGAGGGTAGTGGTTATAGGCAAGGGCAGTCTTTATCTCGATTTTATCGATTTAAAGACTGCCTTTGACCTTGTACCGAGGGAGACCCTTTGGGGAGTTCTGGCTGACATGGGGTTGCCACATTATATTCTCTCATTACTCATCAGGCTCCATGAAGATAGTTTTGCCCAGATACGGTGGGGCCCAGATGGTGAAAAAACTAGTAGTATCCCGGTAGAGAGGGGGGTCCGCCAGGGATGTGTCCTAGCTCCCACCCTCTTTTCCCTCTACATCAATGGGGTGGTTGAGCACCTTCGGAAATATCCCTCAGATGAACCATCCCTGGCTGGAGAGCGTATACCTACCCTTCTCTTCGCGGACGATACTCTTTTGATATCGAAAACCCCGATTGGCCTCCAAAGACTTTTGAATAATTTTCAGTCCTTTTGCTCTGAACGGGGTTTGATTATCAATACTGAAAAGACGAAGTACCTTGTGCTGAATCCCCCCCAAAAAAACAATTTGCTCTCCTATTTTGAATGGAGAACCTTTGGGGAAAGTAGAAGTTTTCGATTATCTAGGCATTCGGTTGTCCCACAAAATGCAATGGGCCCCTCATCTTGACAAAATGCTGCTAACCCATAAACGTCTAACAGGAGCCCTATTGAAAGAACAACGCTCTTGTGTTTTTAGACCCATATCTACTGTTCTTGAAATCTATACAGCCAAAGGGGTTAGCTCTGCTCTTTATGGGGCCGAGTTATGGGGCTCATCTATTACAAACGAACTGCCAAGATCTGAGAGGAAATTTTGCAGAGCAATTATGTCTCTCCCGCAAGGTACGCCTATGGTCCCGCTAATGCTGGATCTAGGTTGCCGCCCGATTGATGACAAAGCAAAACTTCGGCCATTGCTGTTATGGGCCCGCCTGTGGCGAGTACAGGAACTTGACAAATATGCGCAAGGCCTTTCATGGTTGAGAGACATGAAAATCCTGTTATTTAATCTGGGCTTAAAAGAAGCATGGATAAACAGATTCTCTCCACTAAAGGAAACCCTTAAGACCCTGTACTGGAGCTGGATAGCGTCAAAAAGGAACACTAATGATTGCTTGGGCAGACTAACGGAAGATTTCCTGAAATTCAAGGACCTGCCAATACGAGAACTATATTTAGATATAATCGAGAAACCTTTTGATAGGGCCCTCTATTTTAAATTTAGAGCAGGTACTCTTCCTTTGTATGCCTTTTCATCGCGGTGGAAACCACCTGTGCAAACTACAGAGTTTTGTCCAATGTGTATATGTAGACCAGTGACAGTGGCGCATTTCTTGTTTGAATGCGGAGAGTATACCCTGCCACGGAAGAAATGGCTTAAACATCTATGTCGCCAGCTAGGCACTAGGCGTCATGCGGAGGCAATACGCATACTTAGGTCTGACTGTTGTACCCTATATGCTTGTATCCTCGCAAAATTCCTATCATGGGCTTGGTCCATTAGATCTAAGAGGCTTAAATCAATTGTTTAATTCGTTTCTTAAACTATTTTATGAAATATTTCTTTTTTCCAATGAACTTTGGAAACTTTTTAACTAACAGTATACTACTTTTTTGTGTTTTTGTTTACCTTGTTATTTTCAACATGAATTTGTGTATTTTAAATTTTAAAATGAAGCTTTTATGATAACTTTTATCGAAATAAAGCCTTTTTGACTTTGACTTTTTGACTGGTAATGCCTTAGCTACTGGATCTAATGTTGCAGAAAAATAGGCACACGGCCTTTGTTTGTCGCCGAATTGTTGCGTCAATACTGATAATGCGCAACCTTCCCTTTCATGGACATAGAGTGTGAAAGGTTTACTGTAATCTGGAGTACCCAACACAGGAGCAGAACACAAGGCAGTACGTAAATCTGAAAAACTCTTTTGACATTCATCAGTCCAAGGCAGAGGCTGGGGCGTATCTTTAAGTGTAAGTGCCAACAGAGGTTTAGCAAGTAGGGAAAAAATTGGAATCCACTGTCTACAGTAAGAGGTGATGCCTAAGAAAGCACGCACTTCTCTTTGTGTGGACGGTACAGGCATTCGTGCAATTGCATGAATACGTTCTGGAGTCAATCGCCTTCCCTCCTTCGACAAGAGATGACCTAAATAGGTAACTTCTTGTCGGCAATATTGTAACTTGGAAGACGATACTTTATGATGTAAATCAGACAAATGTCGTAAGAGCGATACAGTTGCTACTTTACAAACATTTTCCAAATCAGCAGCGATCAACAAATCATCCACATATTGGCTAAGAGTGGCACCTGAGGGCAAAGAAAAGGTGTCAAGCTGAGACTTTAAAGCTTGACTACATATGTAAGGACTTTCACAATAGCCCTGGGGTGCACGCTTAAACCGGAAGCTTCGGCCTCCGAGAGGGAAGCCAAAGAGATCCCTACTTTCTTCAGCAATAGGAATGCTAAAGAAAGCATTCTTAAGATCGATAACCGAGAACCAGACTGCTGAAGCAGGAATCATAGTAAGCAAAGCTGTTATATCTGGCACAACAGGGAATTGAGGGACAACAATTTTGTTGACCTCTCGAAGATCAATTACAAAACGGTACACAGGTGGCTGAGAGGGATCAGTACGTTTAAGAATAGGCAAAACAGGGCTATTGCAAACATTCCCTCTAGTCTCTTCAACCACACCCTTCTGAACCAAATCATGAACAATGGCCAACAAGGCTCTCTCACCATCACTGGATATTTTATATTGGGGAACACGTGGCATCTTAACATTGTCTTTAACAGTAATCACATATGGTGGAATTTGCAACAAGCCAACATCATTTGGACCCACAGCCCAAAGCGTAGCAGGAAGTGAACCCAACTCGGGTGGTAGCTGTTCTTTAGATACATACATCGGAGAAGTCAGTTTATCACCCAAAGTGAGGTGCACACCAGAGGGTGAACAATACAGGGTAGCATGTAAACGTTTCAATAAGTCCAAACCCAATAAATTCTCTCCGCATCCTGTCGTTAAAAGGAGTGGAGCTTCCAAATCATATGGACCAATAGAAATGGGCAAAGGACAAGAAATAAGATTTGAAACTGGGGCGCCAGAGAATCCCACAGAAACATTTGTTAAGCCAGACAAAGGTGCCCCAGGGAGTTTAGAATGCATTATGGAACTTCTCATAGCACCAGTATCCAAGAGAAATGGTTCTGTAACACCTAATGCCATAACATTAACATAAGGTCCTTCCTGATCTACTGGAACTGATACGACTCCCTTACTTTGCCTATGGCTGTGCTAGCTAGTACGAAAATCAACGTCCTCATTATCGAAACAATAGTCATCATTGTAGTATTGTGCACATTGAGAATTCTGCTGATCAAAGTAATTTGTAGAATCCTGAGGGAGAGAGGGACGTCGTTCCTGAGTCGACGCACCACGAACCCTACCTCTGGATATGGATCGAGAATCACCACGACCCCGTGGCGCTAAGGGTCCACCGTGCCGCTGTAATAAAATTGGACAAGTATTCTTAAAATGACCATCTTCCTTACAGTAAGCACACTGATTAGGGCCCAATGGAACTCGTTGAACTGAGGGTACTGGCTTCTGTAACAACCTCTGAAACTGTGGGGGCTGTGGGAATTGGGGCTGAGCAGAACGAGGGGGATAAGCTTGTTGCAGAAGGACTTTCGTTTTTAAGCCTTTAGTCTTTTTCTCCGCTTTCTCCTTATCTTCCTTATCCCTATTCTCATAATATTGAGCAGTAGCCAATATCTGGGCAGTGGAAGAGACAGCCCACGAACTGTCCGATTGTTTTAATTTATTCGATAATTCTGGAAGTAAATTAAAAACAAATTTGTCTACGAATAATCACCTTCAGTACTCATGTCTTGCCCACTATGGTCGATGAAAGTCTCCTCGAAACGAGTAAAGAAGTCGGAGACACTTTCATCCGTCTTTTGCTTACACGCCGCTAACTTATCCCAATTAACGCGCACCGCAGGCATCAAAGTTTTCATTAAATCTATTATTTTTCCAGGCAATTCCGTAATCAAGACATCTGGTTTGGCACCACCTACTTGTCCTGCATCCGCAGCTGTAATGGCAGCCCAATCACCACCTAAAGCTGCCGCATGATCCTGCCTACGAATCTTGGTCCATATTGCTTGTGGGACTATATTTCCCATAAGTAAGTCAATATCTGCAAAATTCATAATACAAGCGTCAACAGTCTGAGTCAGCTCTTTATAATACCCAGCAGGATTCTTACGAGGGTCCGGTAAAGACTGTTTGAGTGCCAATACTTCATACCTTTTCCAAGGGTCATGTACCCATATACGCTGAAAATGAGCAGGAACACCTGGATTAGCACCTGCTTGAGGAACCTCATCTCTCCATATCGGAGGAACTTCTCGCATAGGATATTGTGCCGTCTTACGACGAACCGCGGGATCAGGCTCAAGAGAACTTTGAGAGAAAAGGGTAGATCGAAAAGCAACAAGTTTTTTAACAGCATGCTCCACAGCAGGACCCACAATAAGTCCCTTATCAAATTGATCCTGTATTTCGAATAAATCCTGAGGAGGTGAGTCTAGATCTACGTCTCCCCATTCTTTAATCAGAGTATTGCACATAACATCAAATACGTATTTCTGTGTGGGTGCGTTCCATTGAAGGAAAGTATCTAAAATATCACGTGTACTATACTGTACACGACTCATGATCCAATTATAAGCAAGGGAATCTAATTTCCAAATCCGGAAACTGACTACGGGATTGCCTCCTAGACGAGGCAGGAGAGAAGAAAAGAGGTCCAAGAAAAGGTGACAAAAGACCTGAAACGGTGTCGACTAAACGCCGTCGAGCTGTAGGGGAATCTGACACTAAAACAGGGGACAACGTATTCTGTAAAATAGGCGAAGCATCTGTAGCAAAGGAACCGACAGATGGAGAAGGCTGAGGCACAGGAGATTGGGGTACAGATGTCGCTGGCAAAGGGGGCGGAGGCGGAATCACAGGGATAGGCAACTGTGCAGGAATTACAGCAGCTGGATTAACAGCAGGCTGCAATGGCGGTGCATTAGCACCTAACACACAAGGCGGAGGTAATGTCAACAAATGGGACATAAAAGAATCATCATCAGGACTTTTACTCTTTGATACGGTAGGTAATACAGGATAGCATCTATCTATTGCCATACGATGTTGTCTTTCTGACACCTCAATCACCTGATCAGCTTCGTCATTTTTAAATTGTTGGGCAGCCTGTAGAATCGACATACTCTGCTCTTTCTTATCTTTCTTCATTTGCTTAATTTCTTTCTGTTTGGCTTCCATAGGCGAAAGGAGTCGAACATTGCCGGCCGGGCTTTTCTCTTGAATAAAATTGTTTCCAAATTATCTAATATATCTGGCTCAAATGACCCATTTTGTGGCCATTGTAAAACACCATCTTTCTTAGTGTATCGGATCCATGTTTCGTTAAAAACAATAGGACCCAAACCGTGTTTCGAGTAAAGTTCGTAAGTAGGAGTTCCAACTGGAGGAATCGGACAAGAGTCCTCTAGCCGGGAATCCCTAGAACAACCAAAACAACAAAATTTCTTAAACTTACTAAATCCAGGCATTTCGTAACGAACTGGACTTCCTTACAAACGTCAAGGGATTTTCAGACACTAGAGTCACAGCACAAACGTACTTACCCCTTGGCTTCGGTTAGCGCGCTAATCGAGCACAAAGAGAGTGGGCGCTACCCACAAATACTTAACTAAATGCTTTTCTCACGCCAACAGATGTCCGTCTATCGTCTCGCGATACCAATCATCACCAAAGGGCCAAGGCAGGGCGACAGTCAGGGCAGCAGTCGTCAGCAGCCGTCGGGAAGGAGTAGCCACGCTTCAAAAGGATGGCCGCGTGAGCACAGGGCTCCCGAGTCCCTCGCTGCCCTCCGCATATATCCTGAAAGATATCCTGACATTGACCACGGGTTCTTGCAGATGATCCTCAGCTGACACCTTGGCTGTTTTCAAAATTTCATTTGGACTTCGGGATTTGCAGATACGCCGATCATGAGTTTTGAAGGCCCGCCCCACGGCGACACCGGGAGCTGGCACACCAAGACGCCGGGGAGTAATTGAACAACAGCGGCCTGAGGGGTTTCCCCTGTTGCCCTGAGTTAATGTTCGGTTTCGTTTTTGGGCCGCTGCCTTCTCTGATAGCGTGATTGCCTCGCTCCCCCATCGAGGTCTAGCCTACCTCTGCTGCCTGACTATACGCCGACTGTCCTGAGCGTTTGGGTGTTGGGCTGAGCTGCTGCTCCTTCCCTTTCAGCCCACCTTCGTTATTTGCAGTGGTCTGGGGGTGAGCGGCCATTTTCACCAGGTCTCGAGGGCCCCCTCGGGGCTCACCGTTCAACATGACCACCAGGCCTGACAACGAGAAGCGGAAGACTAAAACGCCTCTACGCGGGGCACCGATTCAAACCAACATCATGGATCGCTATACCCAACCCAAGGGGTCCCCCGGTGGTGCCAGTCGAGCTTTTGAGGGCCCCACTGACGATCCAACTGCATTGGCCGAATTTACTTTGCAGGACGTCATGGGCGCCATTGCCAATATGCAGACTTCCATTGGTCAGCAATACGAGGCTCTCGCTCTCAAAATAGACACTGTACCAGTTGATGTTACTTTGATCTGAGCTGACTTGTCGAAGACCAATGAAAGGGTCAAGTCCCTGGACCTGAAGACTTCTAGCCTCACGACCGATGTTTCTGATCTGCAGACAGAAGTTGGACGCTTGCGCTCCTCTAACGATCTCATAGTCTTTCGCCTGGAGGATTTTGAAAATAGGGCCCGGCGCAACAACATATGCCTTATCGGGGTCCCTGAAACCTCTGGAGTCTCGGCAACTGATCTTCTCGTTGAGGACATCGTCTTGAATCACCTGGCCCCCACAGACCTGAGCAAATTCTTTGCTGTGGAGCGTGCCCATCGAGTGCCGGGCGGAAAGCCGAAGTCGGGCGCCACGCCGAGACCTATCATCGCCAGAATCTTCAATTTTAGGGACAGAGACACCATCCTACAGGCCTCGAGAGTAAGTGGCCCCATAAAATTCGAGAACACGACGGTGAGTTTCTACCCGGACTTCACGCAGCTTGTTCAGAGACAAAGGATGGGGTTTCAGGGAGTGAAACGAAGGCTGAGAGACTTGGGCCTGAAATATGCACTGCTCTTCCCAACCAGGCTGCGTGTCGAATATGAAGACCGGACTTTCTTCTTTGATCGTCCTGACGGAGTTAGTGACTGGCTGGATACCCTCCCCAAACAGACTGACTCAACCGGGCATCCGGGTGGAGCCGAGGGCGGCGTATCGGAACAAGAGTGACAGTATGTTTCCTGATTTCTGAACATTCACATATTATTTGGCTGGGTTCGGTATTTCTACTATTATTGTGTCTTATTGCTATGTACCCGAGGGTGGCGGGGGGAGTGGGACTCTTTCCTCCTCAGGGTTTTCTTTTCGTAGACTAGTTTAATGATGGGGCGACAGGCACACTGCAAGTTGGGGTGGCTTTTGAATCTAACGCAGGGGTGCAGGGTGGGGCGTGTTGTAACGGGTTCTTATTGGGGGGTGGTGGGGGGTTCTTGGGTGTTTGTGGGTTTCTTGCAAGGCAACGTATCGTATTTCTTCTTGACTAGGTCATTGTGTTCGCTGTGGGGTGGACTCTGCACATCTTTCTGGGATGGGGGTTAGTAGGTTGAAACTAATGTGTTGGAATGTCAATGGGTTGGGGGACAGGATAAAACGGGGTGTGGTGTTGCAGCTACTGCGGCGCCTCTCCCCCGATGTTGTGTTGTTGCAGAAACGCGTCTGGTTGGGAACGCGTGCCATGCCATGAATCGGCGAGGGTATCGTCTGGTGGCACACTCTGGCTTCACCTCTGGTTGTAGGGGTGTGGGTATTCTCGTTAGGTCCTCCCTCCCCATGGCAATCGATGATGTGTTTCTCGACGATAGGGGGCGCTATGCCACTCTCACTGGTAGATGGGAGGGGAGGACGGTCTAATTTGTTACTGTCTATGTCCCGCCGGGTCTACAGATCTCGACTTTTGCTGATCTTGGGCGTGTAGTACTAGGGCTCCCTGAGGGCATTTTGGTGATAGGCGGAGACTTCAATTCGGTTGTCTCCGGTGACATAGATCGCTATCCCCCCAGGGATCTCCCCAAGTCGCAATCGTGGTTGAGTGGGTTCCTGGAGACACTTGGTCTGGTGGACTGTTGGAGGTTGCTGCACCCGGATCAGGCGCAATACACCTTTCACTCTGGAGCCCATGGCAGTCTGTCCAGACTCGACTATATTCTGCTGCCGGCGGCGCTGTCCTCCTCCGTTGGGGAGGTGAGGCACCTCGCCCGGGGCATATCCGACCACTCCCCAGTCTGGCTTAGCATGGATACTACTATGAGTAATGAGGGACGGGGCGCCCCTATAAACCCCTGGTTTCTTCGCAATCCCAAGACCCGTACTGAATTGGTGAAATCCCTTGATCATTATTTTGTAGAAAATGTGGGGTCTGTGCCATCTGCGGTATCGTTGTGGGAGGCGTTCAAGACTGTGATACGTGGGCAGGCTTTATCTTTGATCGCCACCGCCAAGAAAAGTAAGCATGAAGAGGTGGTCCGTCTGGAGGCAGAGATAACCGCACTGGAGAGTGACTTGGAGCGCGGAGTGTCCAGTGCCAAACTTCATTCCCTCAGCCTCAAACAATTAGATTATAAGGCCCTGGTTACTGATGCTGCGAAGGTCATGAGCAGGGAACAGCAGGGCAGATTGTATGATGTTGGGGATAAGGCGGGTAAATTGATTGCGTGGCTGGACAAGAAAGAAAGGGCGAGTCGTGTAGTTCCTGTGATTGAGAACCTGGACGGAGTGTGCGTGACTGACCCGGCTGCGATTGTTGAATGCTTTGCGGAACACTTCCGAACTGTATATGCTCCGGTCTCTGACAGGCCGGAGGCTGACTCGCATTTGTTGCTACGCGATATTACTTTGCCCTGCCTGTCTGCGGCTGACAGAGACCTGATGGACGCGGTGTTGTCGGCTGATGAGGTGGCTACTGCCATTCGTTCAATCCGCTCTGGCAAGGCCATGGGTCCGAATGGTCTGCCCATTGAACTGTATAAATTGTGCCCAGACAAACTGGCTCCGTATCTTCGTGATATGTTTCTAGAGTCCCGCGACTCTGGCTCCCTCCCACGTGAACAGCGTCTTGCTACTATCGTAGTGATTCACAAGGAAGGGAAGCCACGGGATCGCTGTTCATCTTATAGACGATCTCGCTTCTAAACGCTGAACTGAAAATTCTGGCTAAGTTATTAGCTAACCGCCTGACGAACGTTATCAGCGACCTGGTCCATCCGGATCAGTCCGGTTTTATCCCGCACCGTAACACGGCGCTTAACCTGCGGCGCTTGCACGGTGTTCTCGCGAGGGCGGCGTCTCTTCGTGAACCGGCCATCTTGGCTTCATTGGACGCTACGATGGCCTTCGAAACTCTTGAGTGGCCCTATCTCTGGGCCGCCCTTGTGAAATTCAGATTCGGCCCCGGGTTCATCGGCTGGGTGAAACTTTTGTATGCGGAGCCACTGGCGCAGGTGGTTGTGAATGGTCGGGTCTCAGCGTCTTTTGTTCTCGGGAGGGGCACGCGACAGGGCTGCCCATTGTCTCCACTGCTTTTCGCGCTCGCCCTTGAGCCGTTGGATGCCTGGTTGCGCTGGGAGCCCTCGCTTAAGGGGATCCAGTTGTCCCCGGACTTTGAGGATCGCGTCTCTCTTTACGCGGATGATATTTTATTGTATCTTACGTCCCCTCGAAAATCTCTGAATGTTTTGTTCGATGTGCTCACTTCGTTTGGGAAAAATTCGGGCCTCGTTATCAACTGGGCTAAATCCTGTCTATACGTGCTCTCGGGCGTTCCCCCTCCCTTGCCTCGCAGATGCCCCATTCGGGTCTCTCCGACTGGCTTTAAGTACCTGGGGATTTTTATATCTTTAGACCCTGCGGCTCGCTACGAACATAATTTGCTCCCCCCTCCAAAGATTGAGACTTGACGTGGTGCGCTGGCACGGGTTGCCGCTATCGCCGCTCGGGCGCGCAGCTCTTTTTAAAATGATGGCCCTGCCGAGGTTTTTGTACGCCCTTCAGAATACGTTCGATATTATTCCGACGAGCTACTTTAGAGAGGTTGAGAGCCTGCAGAGACGGTTAATTTGGGATGGACATTACCGTATTTCCCTCGCTAAACTCACTCTTCCCTGGTATGATGGGTGTATAGCGTTGCCGGATATTAGGCGTTACTATTGGGCCTCGCAACTGAGTGCGATCAACTATGCGACATATGCACCTGCTCCTAACCCGGCATTCGCGATGGATAAATATTTGCTACCAGGAGGGGACTATAGGAGGGCACTCTACTCCAGGGCGGCGGGCAAGGATTTATCAGGGCCTACCAAGATTGCTGTACGCGTGTGGCATGCTGCGAATGCGTCTGTGGGATGGGAAGATCGATTGACTCGTGCGACCCCCTTGTATGCTTCTGAACGGTTGGGATGTCTCTGTAAAACGAAAGGGTTTGAAAAATGGGATATGATTGGTATTAGCTGCGTGGGCGATCTTTGGGTCAAAGGCAAAATCAAGACCTTTGCGACGCTAAAGATAGAATATAAATTGAGTGACAGGGAATTCTTCCGATACACACAGATTCACCATTCCTTGAGTTCGGTTCTCCCTGCGGGTACTGTCGTCCCCGAGTCCTCCCCCCTTGAAGATAGGATCCTTGACGGCCACGTCCCCAATGGTACCATTTCCCTGATATATAAGAAGTTGATCAACACCAGAGTGGATCTGTTAGTGCGTCTTAGGGAGGTCTGGACCGGCGATGGTTTGGAGCTGGACGATGAGGATTGGCAAGCTGCATTGTCCTCGCCTAAAGAAGTCGCGATTCCTGCCCGTCTCCGTTTAGTTCAGCTCAAAATCTTGCATCGTGTGTATATCACTGGTCCGCACTTGATTCGCATGGGTTATTCCTCGGACGGGTTATGTAAGCGTGGTTGTGGGATGCTTGGAACTTTCCTCCATATACTTTGGGAATGTCCGGAGGTGGTGCAGTTCTGGAATAATGTGCATGCAGTGATGGGTATAGTCACGGGGGTGGTGCTGCAGCCCGAGGCCAGGCGCTGCCTGTTGAATGTGTGGGAGCCGAACGATTATAGTGTGGCCCAGACGCAGTGGGCGACCCTTGGGAATATGATAGCCAAAAGAGATGTAGCGCAGTTGTGGGGCTCCCAGCGCCCGCCCACGGTATCGGTGTGGAAGGAGAATATGGACTGGTGTATGTTCAGAGAGAAGACTGTGTATGTGGCGCGGGGCAAACCTAGAAAATGGAATAGTTTCTGAAGCCAATGGAACGCATACCGTGGAAATCTATGTGCGCCTCCGTTCGTGGACGACCCCGAAGTCCCTCTGTCCCCCTGATCCGGCATTCCTTGTATTGTGTGCTCTTTGTTATCCTTAAACTTGTTTCCCCGCTGGCCCCCACCCCACAATATGTACTATTGATCTATTGTATAATATCGGGCCTAGGTGTCCTCCTATGTGAACATATGTCCATGTATACTGTTTCCTTTTTTGCCTTGTACGTTATTTTTTCTTCTTTTAATAAAGAAAATTTAAAGAAAAAAAAAAAAAAGACCTTCGGTCCACTTCGACATGCAGGGGTCGCTCACGTGGTTCGCGAAATCCTCCGGAATTTTCTTGCGAAGCTCCTCACGACTCTCGGGCAAAACTACTACCGCTGAAGTCGCCCACACGTTGGGCCACCAATTGGAGAACCCGACCTTTTGAGCCAGGCGGCGCAGGGCACGCCTAAGATCTCTGAGTTCACCTGCCTTGACCGACAGAGACACGGGACACTCTGTTAGGCGTAGAAAAGTAGTTTTATTAGCTGCAGCTAAGCACAGTTATCTAAGAAGTACCACACAGGTAGGTTCTCAAGAGACTGCCACTTCAATCTGTGGCGCACAGTCTATTATACCACACAAGTTTACAATGACAACTCCCAATATACACAAAACTGACAAATAGGAATAGTTCGAAAACAAGCTATCGGATGTCTAAAACTCACCCTCCTTTCAGACCCCGTGTGCTCTCCTCCCATCAGGTTAATCAACAATAGTGCCCGTAATTCAATTTGCAGGTGGCAAAACATGTGTAGAATGCTTCGAAAGAAGGGCTATGTAACAAGAGAACACACAAAGAGAATAGTGAAGGCCAGTTAAATAAGATAAGGTAGAGAAGAATGGTGGGACCCAAACAGTGGAGTAAGGCATGGATTAATCAGTCTAGACATGGCTTTACGAACTCGGCCAGACCCTGACATCAGTATCGCACACAAGGACAAAGTTTGTCTTTTAGCGAGAAAAACATGGAGCAGCTGAAAAACGGCAGAAAGACCATTGTACCGCGTTAGCCGTGCTGCCTGAGTGAGGCAACATAAAATGGCGACTAAACACGAAATGGCGGCTATAGCGAAACGGGGCCGAAAACTACGTAACCTCACCCTCCCATTAATGGAAAAAAGATTAGCATTGACAGGGGTGAAATTCTTGAGGGTATCATGGGACTGACAGCCGGGAAAGCACCCGGACCAGATGGGATTCCTCCGGACTTATTTAAGTTTGAGCCTTCCTTTTGGGCTCCTATCCTAGAGTCTGTATTTAATGCTGCAGTGCAAAGTGTATGCCCACAATCCTGGGGGGTCTCTACAATTGTCCCGGTCTTTAAAAAAGGGGACAAATGCAGCCCACATTGCTACAGACCCCTTTCACTTATCGATTCCATGGTAAAAGTAATAGGAAGGATACTACTGCAGAGACTTTCAGGTTGGGTGATGGAAAAAAACATCATGTCCATCTCCCAGTATGGATTCTGCAGTGGTCGCTCAACAATAATCCAATGCCTTAACCTATTCTTAATTTTAATAAGTACACAGTGGCTCATAGGGGCACCATCCACCTCGCCTTCATGAACCTGTCCTCAGCTTTCGACTGTGTGAACAGGCGGAAGCTGTAGCAGTCCATGAGGGCGAAGGGGGTGGACAGTGGTATTGTCAATTTTCTTATAGATCTCCACAGCATTACCAGAGCTAATGTTAGATACTCTCAAGACCTGACCGTGACTAACAATTTTGATATTAAAAAGGGAGTTCGCCAGGGATGTATCTTGGCGCCTTTCCTTTTTAATTTTTATATTAATGATCTGGATAGCGTCTTACAGGAGGTGCCGGCTGTCCTTTTTGATACTAAACTAAACTAGGGCCCGCTTCTCCTTAAAAAGAAAGGAGAACTGGTTAGGGTAAACGCCTCTATTTTTAACTTTGCCTCGAAATTGGTGAAAAAAACTACTGGCGCCATGCTGCAACTTTATAATGCCAAATCAGTATGGTAGCGAAATATGGGGGTATGTCGGTGGTGAGCACCTGCAGATTGTTGAAAATTCCTTTATGGAGTGACTCCTGTGCGTCCCCTCTGGTACGTCCAATCTTGCAGTTCATGAAGAATTGGGGACACAATATATATGTGACACCTTCTCTTTACGCCCACTGACCTGTTGGATAAAACTCTGGTTGAATCCTGACATCCCATTTACACACCTGATTGTGATTGACTGTTTGTCTCAGGACAAGGCACTGGCTATCCCCTGGTTAAAATACCTGAAATCCAGCTTCTCTAGACTGGGGCATCCCAAACTGTTTGAAAATCCCAGTCATATTGTCACAGGGGACCTGGAGGTAAAGAAACGGGCCTTCCTCATGGATAGGAAGACCCAGAGGGAAGGCATAGAGCTCCAGAAGCAGAGTGTCAGAAAATATGTTATGTTAAAAACGTGTGTAACTACTAAGCCGTATTTATTGGGTTCCCTGATCTCTTATGAACATTTTTTATTAACTAGGTTCAGGCTGAATCTTTTTCATCATCTGCTTATTAGGCCAAGAACTGCTAATTTTAACAAGACTGCAGCCCCCTGCGGCTGCGACGGAAAGTCTCCGCAGGAAATGCGGCATTTTATATTTTTATGTAGCTTTTATGAATACCCCCGTAAGCGCTATCTGGTGACTCTTTTAAGGAATCTTAATTTTACTCAGATCAGACCGGCCCTGATGTATTTACAACTTTTACACAATGATAGTATTCTCCAAGTTATTGAATTTTTAAAACTAACTGTTAAATATAGAAATTTTTGGGATCTGTAATGTGCCTTACGCAATGAATTTATCCAATCTGGTATTTATGTAATGACGAAATTAGATCCGTGCACCTCTGCACTTTATTATGATATATGTTTTTAACAAAAAGTATTTTGAATTGCTAGCATTATTGTATATGTACTTTTATGGTTTGGAACAAAAACCAAAATAAAGTTTTATTGACAAGGTGACAAGGAGTGATCATGGGGAGCCAGACGCAGCCAAGAGGTAAAAATTGACCATGGGGAGACAGGCGCAGATGGGAGGTAAAGGAGTGACCACGGGGAGCCAGGCTCAGACAGGAGGTAAAATAGTGATCATGGGGAGCCAGAAGCAGACAGGAGGTAAAGGATGATCATGAGGAGCCAGGCGCACATGGGAAGTAAAGGGTGTGGAGGGCTGTAAGCGACCCAGAGGCTGTACAGCAGGAAGAACGAATCAAGAGTCACAGAGCTGGGAAAGAGAACACAGACCACCAAGGCAAGAGGGGGTGTTTAAGAGCAGTAAATGGCTGAACAGACACAGGCAATGGCGAGCGAAAGGATGAGCATAGAAAGGGAATGAATTAACAGCACACAGCATTGCCTATTTCAATACAGCTACTGGTACGAGACAGAGCAAAGGATTAGAGGTGGTAAGAAGGTACACTAACAGAGGCCGCGAGTAACCATAGACAGCCTGGGCAAAGACAAAGGAGGATCATGGGGGCGGGAAGAAAAGCCACCCTACCATGCACCATGAGGCAGAGTCACAAGTTGCACAGAGTATAAACACTATAGTGCACATGCAGAGAGGACAGACCATGTTGTGTACAACACTCTTGTCACTGCTCAGACTCCACGGAGCAGGCATGGCCATTGCTTTCAGTCAAATCCTGCATAACAGCGCACAGTACCAGCTTGGAGCTTCTCAGGGAGTCACTGAAGCCTTTGCATGACTAAGACCTTATGCTGATGGGGAGGGGAGGGGCGCTGCTACCGCAAAACATGTATGTTTGGCATTCCAGATAAATGCCAGAAACAGGTTCTCGGTATTCTTTTACAATATTATTTAAATGTCATGATAAACATGACTGCGTACACATTTAAAATATATATATATATCATCAAGGCACTGTGTTTAATAAACACTAACATTCTGTTAACCGCATCACCGCTAGCGGTTTTCCCGCTGTGCGTGGCAATATTCAAATTACTGCGTTACATGACGAGCTCAGCTCGTCATCCGCGTACGGCAGGTTACGCTCATGACAAGCTGAGCTCCTCATCAGCATGGAAGCGGTTAATTGAAAGAATATACAACAATATCTCAACCGGATTCAATTATAAATAGATACACTTGTATGTACAAGACATTACAGAAAGAGAACAGAAAAAGAGAGACTACGAATCAATCATTAAATGTGTCAAAGACATCATATATTTTATAAGACTGGATAATACACAACAGTTATAACAGCACTGTTAGGCAAAAATGCATAAGCAACTATAGAGCACTAAGTGCACATTGTGCTCATTACGGGATGTGACGGCGCAAGTGACACGATGAAAAAACACAGCGATAGGCGCAAGGTGAAATGTAATAAACACTATATACAAAATGGTTGGTTCAATACAATGATTTCTTTTGGAGCACTGCTAGCAACGGCTAAAGAATTCACTAATAATGAAAATTAGAAAAAAGAAGGAAAGAAAAATGGGCATGGCATGCAGCACATAATATAATTAAATGAAAATGCTTTGGTAATGTAAATATGGTGAGGGCGCGCTGCCGCCATTAAATTGAAAGCGCATAAACTACTTTGTTATTGTAAATACAGGGAGGGCGCGCTGCCGCCATTTACATGGTATTAGCATGGCATGGGGGCTCTCTAACAAAACAAACAAAACAAGCCCATGGTGCTAAAAAACAAGGATGCACTGCAGCTGCCACCCTGCGCATAGGTTCTCGCTCCCGAGGCAAAACGCCATGGGAGTGAACTATTTAAAAGAGGTGCGACATGCACCCACCTTTATCCATTTGTGTGCTTTCATTATAGAAACGCAAACGCAAAAGCCAATCCAATGTGTGGGAGGAGTAGATACAAGAAGCCTCGCAGAGCAGCACATGTGCGCTGCTATGGCTCGACCTAAAAACGTGTCTCACAGACGTGCCGAGAACATCAGCTTAGGGAACACATGCAACAGGTGCATTGTAAACATTGCCTTCTAGAAAGTACCTCTTTCTTACTTCTCAGGCTGCCTTTTGTGCACAACAGGCTGGTATTATGTATGGCCTCCTTCCTGCCCGGGGGCTTTCCCAGGGGCGGCTGGTGACATTTGAAAGTGGTGAGGCGTAAACTAATTTGCATATTGCACCGCAGCGAGCACAGCGAGCGAGCGCAGCGAGCGAGCGCAGCGAGCGAGCCCGAACCACCTTGCATCCATCCATACATCATTCATGCATCCACCCATCCACCCACCCATCCTGCATCCATACATCATTCATTCATTCATGCATCCACCCATCCATCCATCCATCCATCAATTCTGCATCCATCATTCATTCATGCATCCACCCATCCATCCATCCATCCTGCATCCATCATTCATTCATGCATCCACCCATCCATCCATCCATCCATCCTGCATCCATTCCTGCATCCATTCATCCATTCACCCATCCATTCATCCATCCATCCATCCTGCATCCATCATTCATTCATGCATCCATCCACCCATCCATCCTGCATCCATCATTCATTCATGCATCTACCCATCCACCATCCATCCTGCATCCATTCCTGCATCCATTCATCCATCCATTCATCCTGCATCCATCATTCATGCATGCATCCACCCTGCATCCATCATTCATTCATCCACCCATCCATCCACCCATCCATCATCCATCCTGCATCCATTCATCCATTCACCCATCCATCCATCCATCCTGCATCCATCATTCATTCATGCATCCACCCATCCATCCACCCATCCATCATCCACCATTCATTCATGCATCCACCCATCCACCCATCCTGCATCCATCATCCATCCATCCACCCATCCATCCTGCATCCTTTCCTGCATCCATTCACCCATCCATTCATCCATCCATCCTGCATCCATCATTCATTCATGCATCCACCCATCCATCCACCCATCCATCATCCACCATTCATTCATGCATCCACCCATCCACCCATCCTGCATCCATCATCCATCCATCCACCCATCCATCCTGCATCCTTTCCTGCATCCTTTCCTGCATCCATTCACCCATCCATTCATCCATCCATCCATCCTGCATCCATCATTCATTCATGCATCCACCCATCTGTATGCGTGTAGTTACACGCATACAGATGGGTGACGTAAATGCTACTATTTCCTCAGAAACCCACATTCTTTTTCTGTTTTATTTTAAGTTCCGTGATTTATTGAAGCGTAAATCTTTGCTCAAACTGAGCTCTATTTGTCTTGGTAAATCGGGCAGACTCCTGCTTATAAAGTCCAATAAGAGTAACAAGGTGAATGAATAAAATGGCTTTGACAAGAGTGTGAACATCCTTCCGACTACAGCGTGACAGTGATAACCGGCCTCAATTCATACGTCTGATTTCCACCTGAACTTCTTTTCTTGCTTTGCTCTCTGAAGCGTCTGCTCTCTGAAGCAGTTCACTGCCGACCACATTTTTAATCCCATTGAATGCTACTTTTCACGATGAAACAATAAGACTTCGAGTTCAAATATGTGCCAATTCTTCTGACACAAATCTATACATTCTCCTCCCATTTCACGATTATTTACAATAAGAGGCTCGAACCTGGTTTCCCAGCACCAAAGTCGGCCGCGCTAACCGTCAGGATTGGCTGGGGGGGGCACCATGACTCCTCGCCCAGTCCCCCTGGTTAACCCCGGGGGCTGCGGCCCGCCCCCAGGTCATCTCTCTAAGGGGAAATGCACAGGGAATCAATCTGCGCATGCGCGAACATGATTCTGCCCATAAATCAACTTGCGCAGATGCAGCAGGCCCATCCGCCCCCCCCCCCCCGCACGGAAAAGTCGGGTGTCTCCCGGATTCCTGGGCAGCGGGTAGCGAGCAAGATTATTTCAGTATTTGTATTTTCGTGACGACGCGGTGGGTCCATGGGGCTTAGTGGGGCTACGCCCCTACGCCCCAATGGACGCACCGCGCCTGGGCTTTCCTGGATGTGTGCTGTGCTGTTTCTGTCAAAGTTGGCATTTGCGAGAGAAAACTTTCCGCAGCTACATAATTCCGAGTTAAAACTCTTAACGGTCCCAGAGAAAAGGAAAACCACCTTCGTGCAGAGGTAGCTATGAATTCTAGATGTATCCCTTTGCCCTGTTTTCAAAAGGCTTTTTCTATGCTTTTTTTAGTCTGAGGTTTTTGGCATCTGGTCCTTGACACATGGCCTGTAAAATGTTCTATGTTACAAGACACTGGGCCCGATTCACAGAATGAACTTAAGACTCAATCCTAAACTTACTACTATTTTGGTATTCACAGAATGCATTTACTACTTTGGGCATTCACAGAATGAACTTACTACTTTTGGTATTCACAGAAGTTAGGATTTTGTCATAAATTTGTTTTAAGACAAACTTAAGACAAAATCCTAACTTCTGTGAATACCAAAAGTAGTAAGTTTATTCTGTGAATGTCAAAAGTAGTAAGTGCATTCTGTGAATACCAAAATAGTAGTAAGTTTAGGATTGAGTCTTAAATTCATTCTGTGAATAGGGCCCACTGTGTTGATAAGACAGTTCAAAAACTGTTTTAGCCAACATTTAAGAGGCCTTAAATTGGTTTGAGAAATGTGCACCAATAACCTGAAAGGTTGTAAACATTTTGAAACAAAGTGTACTTAATTCTGAATATTGTACAAAATCGCTGTATTTCAACCATGAACCAGAAACAATCCAAGACATCTGTAATAACTTTCAATACTCCTCAGACTTTTACCTTCCACATGTAAATTTTGGAGAAGTTATGTGCCACAATTTTGTCCGGAGACTGTTGTAAACTTGGACCATTCTGCATTAAATGTAAACTAATATTTATCAAAAACTATAAGAATATTAACATTGACATTTGATCTTTTCCCTGCCTCCACTGATATGAGCTAATGAGGCTTGAGGAGGGCGGTCATATGGCACCCTCCCTTTAAAAATAAATACGGCCATGGGGGATGGAGTTCTCAGGACCTAATGAGGATTGGGGATGGGGCCATGCATCTCCTCTCCCCTTTAAAAATCAATACAGCCCTCAGGAATGGGATGACTAGAGTTAATGAGACTCGGGGTGGGGGCACGTGGCCTCCCTCCTTTTTAAGAACACAAGGTGATCGCTCAGCCCTCCACAGGGCTTGGTCGCCCCACTCACTGCTGCCGCTCCTGCCTGCCTTTGCCGCCTCCTGCCTGCAGATTCCTTCGCTCGCTGCCCGCTGCTCCTGGGAATTTCCCGCTGCTCCTGGGAATTTCCCGCTGCTCCTGGGAATTTCCCGCTGCCCGCTGCTTCTTGGAATTTCCCGCCGCTGCCTCCCTGCGGCCCCGCCCCCCTGTGATTCCATTCGCCGCCCCGCTCCCGCCACCCAGCTGCTCCTCCCTCCCGGCTCCTTACTTATGACGCCCCCAGAGCGACAGCGCAGCGGACACGCGCAGCGGACGCGCGCAGCGGGAGCGCCAATTGAGTGCCGAAGGTGCGCCAAAGGTAAGCCCGTCTGCGCCCGTCCGTGCCTGGCCCGCGCCCAGCGCCAGGACCCCTGGCCCTCCCCGCCGAGGCAAGACGACCCGACTGACCTACGATGCCGCCACTCTCAACGCACTCAATGCCGGCCGGACCCATGCCTGCTGCCGAGCCACCCGGAGACGCACCCACGGACCCTTCACCTGCTGCACCTGCAAGTTCACCTGCCTCCGAACCTGCCCCGCACCCGCCAAGACATACACCAGCAGCAACCACCTCAAGTGCATCCTGATCAACACCCGCTCCATCCACAGACATGCCGTGGAACGCTGGAACCTCCTCGACGCTACATTACCGGACGTCGCCTTCCTCACGGAAACCTGGATGAACGCCTCCTCTGCACCCGACATCGCCATCGCCATCCCGGACGGGTACAAGATCATCAGGAGGGACCGCATCAACCAGACGGGAGGTGGCATCGCCATCGTCCACAGGAACACCATCCGCATCACGACCGACGCCAACGACTCCTTCGCCGCAGCCAAACATCTCCCCTTCCAGATTCACACCGACCCTAAGACGACCCTCAGAGGCACCCTTGTCTACAGACCCCCGGGACCACGCACACAATTCAGCGAAGACATCACAGACTTCATCAGCCTGCATGCCCTCCCCTCCACCGACTACATCCTCCTTGGGGACCTCAACTTCCACCTGGAGAACAACAAGGACCGCAACACCACCGCCCTGCTGGAAAACCTCGCCAACCTCGGACACAAGCAACTGGTCAACACCCCCACCCACTACGCCGGCCACACGCTTGATCCCGTCTTCTCTTCCAGCAAGTACATCACCTTCAGCCACGCCACCGGACTCCACTGGACCGACCACAGCTGCGTCCACTTCAGCTTCAAAAGATCCACGACCCACCACCACCCGCAACAGGTACCTCACAGGAATTGGAGCAAGATCACCGCAGACCAGCTCACCACCTCCCTCAGCCAGAGCCCACCCGCCAACACAACGGACCCCACGAAGCAGCCCGCAACTTCACACAGTGGCTGACCGCCTGCGCCGATGACCTCGCGCCACTAAAGAACCCTCCCAGCAGACCCAGAAGCAAGAAGGCTTCCTGGTTCACTGACGACCTCAAGGACTCCAAGAAAACCTGCCGCACCCTCGAGAAAGCCTGGCTCCTCGACCGGACCACCGACAACATGACCTCCCTCAAACACGCTACCCGCAAGCACCACCAGCTCATCCGCACCACCAAGAAGAAATCCCTGAAGGAACGACTGGACAACAACGCCCACGACAGCAAAGAGCTCTTCACTATCGTCAAGGAGTTCTCCAACCCCAGCACCGGCACCAACGACATCACTCCGTCACAAGACCTCTGCGACTCCCTCGCCTCGATCTTCCACCGCAAGATCGCCGACATCCACAACAGCTTCGGCGCCCCACCCAACCGTCGAACCAACGCCCCCCACCGCCACCCTTCGCACCTGGACCACGGTGACCACCGAAGACACAGCCCGCACGATGAACACCATCCACTCCGGATCACCGACCGACCCCTGCCTACACCACGTCTTCAACAAGGCCGACTCCACCATCGCACCCCAACTCCGGAACATCATCAACGCCTCCTTCAACACAGCCACCTTCCCGGAGAGCTGGAAGCACGCCGAGATCAGCGCCCTCCTGAAGAAACCTACAGCGGACCCCACCGATCTCAAAAACTTCCGCCCCATCTCGCTCCTCCCTTTTCCTGCTAAAGTCATCGAGAAGATCGTCAACAGACAGCTGACCACCTTCCTCGAGATGAACGGATCCCTCGACCCCTCGCAGTCCGGCTTCAGAGCCAACCACAGCACCGAGACAGCCCTCATCGCAGCCACCGACGACATCCGGACCCTGCTCGCCAAGGGGGAAACAGTGGCCCTCATCCTCCTGGACCTCTCCGCTGCGTTCGACACGGTCTGCCACCGCACCCTAGTCCAGCGCCTCAGCAACATCGGTATCCAAGAGAAGGCACTGGAGTGGATCATCTCGTTCCTCGCCGGAAGAACATTTCGCTCCGAGGCCACCGAAGTCATCTGTGGCGTCCCGCAAGGATCTTCACTCAGCCCCACCCTCTTCAACATCTACATGAAACCTCTCGCAGCCATCGCACGCCAGCACAACCTCAACATCATCTCTTACGCCGACGACACCCAGCTGATCCTCTCCCTCACCAGAGACCCCGACACCGCCAGAACCTGCCTATACGAAGGGATGAAAGACGTCGCCGAGTGGATGAAGGACAGCCGCCTGAAACTGAACTCGGACAAGACGGAAGTCCTCATCCTGGGATCTTCGCCCTCCGCCTGGGACGACTCCTGGTGGCCCCCAGCCCTGGGCACCGCACCCAAGCCAACCGACCACGCACGCAACCTGGGCTTCATCCTGGACCCCTCCCTCTCGATGACCAGACAAGTCAACGCCGTCTCCTCATCGTGCTTCAACACCCTGCGTATGCTTCTCAAGATCTTCCGCTGGATCCCGACCGAGACCAGGAAGACTGTCACCCAGGCACTCGTCACCAGCCGACTGGACTACGGAAACGCCCTCTACGCCGGAACCACAGCCAAGCTACAGAAAAGACTCCAGCGCATCCAGAACGCCTCCGCCCGACTCATCCTGGATGTCCCCCGACGCAGCCACATCTCCAGCCACCTGAGGAACCTGCACTGGCTCCCCGTCAACAAGAGGATCACGTTCCGGCTCCTCACCCACACACACAAGTCTCTCCACGACCTGGGCCCCAAGTACCTCAATGACCGCCTGACCTTCTACACGCCCACCCGCCAGCTACGGTCCACCAGCCTCACCCTTGCAGCCGTACCACGCATCCGAAGAGCCACCGCCGGAGGAAGATCCTTCTCTTACCTGGCTGCCGAGACTTGGAACTCCCTCCCCATCCACCTTCGGCTGACCCAGGACCATCTCGCCTTCAGGAAACAACTCAAGACCTGGCTGTTCGAGCAGTAGCATACCCCTCCCCCCAAGCGCCTTGAGACCCTCCCGGGTGAGTAGTGTGCTATACAAATGGCATGATTGATTGATTGATTGAATATGTTCCTGGCCATAAAAAAAATGTGTTCCTGTTGGAGGGGGTGACCAGAGCCTAATAAGGACACGTAGCCCACCTCCTCTTTAATGAAAAGCCACGGCCCTGGGGATGGAGTCCCCGTGGCCGCAGGCCAGGTACTGTAGTCAACCCCTGCACATTAAAAAAGCCCTAGCAACTCAATGAAAAAAAAACAAAGGTTAAAGTAACGTTATAGTTAGGCATGATAAAAAGATATGTTATTGTTAAAAAAAAATTGTAAATTCACTGAAAAATCACAAAGGTTAAAGTAACATAAATGATAGATAGGTAAATATGTCAGTGAAAACATTAAAGTTTTTAACCAAACACATACACAAACACACACACACATATATACATTACCCTGTGGTTGGTTAGGACTGTGTTTCCATAGCATATTAATTCTTTAGTTTGCTTATATCTTTGGCTCCATTTGCTGAATCCTCACAAAACTTTCCAAAAATAACATTGTTTCACATCTGCTCCTTCCTCGAAAGTGGGTGCTGAGTAAAAGAGGGAGTCCCAAAACACGTTTTCTCAAGTCGTTTTTCCTTTTTAACTTTGGATTCACACCAAAATTATCAGAAAGCTAGATCTTGGTCCAGAAGTGCTTTTGGTTATTTAGTGTGAATAGATTCAGAAGTATATCAATAATTAACGCTCAAATAGTTTGTATATTTCAAACCACAGAGGATACGTGGTCCGTCTGCAATGGATTTGCAGATCTGCATGTTCAATCATGCATTGTTAGCGTCTGGCCTCAACCTGAATGGTGGGTGCCATCTTATGACTCGGGGATTCAGACTAGAGCCCAAATTAAATGCAAGAAAAAAAGATTTAAGGGGGTAGGGTAGGGTTACGATTAGAAACTTGGCCTTGTGGGGGGAGGAGGTTGAGGTTAAATTAATAAAAAAAGTTTTTGGGGGTTCTGGGTATCTGCTGTGACACCCCGTCATTCGTGGCCAGGGGATGCTCGGCCTGTCTGCAGACCAAGCCTTGCTGCCAACCCCTACATTGCGCATGGCTGGAGGCCGTGCATGGCAGGGGGTTGCTTTCTCAATGGGGATTTGAGACACAATTATGGCACTAGCCACACCCTTTTACACAATTCAAGTTCCTCATCAGACAAGTTCCTCATCAGTCTTGTGTGGTGCAATCGTGGCCAGGGAGCATCTGTCTCTGATTGCACAATGTACGCAGCCTCTTGCGTCCTTGCCCAGATGGTGTTGTCACGGAGCACCGCCGTTGGTTGTGACAGGCTGTGTTACCAACATTGGACAGGATGTGGCTAAGTCTCTGGCACAACTCGGGGTGAGGTACGCAGGCAGCTTCTCGGAATTGGCTGAACCACAAGGAGCGAGGAGGGTTGAGCAAGTTCCAACAGGGACATGGAAAGCAATGCTTCACCAGGTTGCCAAGAACATGGAAACACAAAATGGGGTCTTAACGGCCATTTTAAGCACAGTTCAACACCTATTACATCAATCATGACATGATCTACAATGTCACTGCTAACAGTATGGCAACTTCTGGATTGTTATCACTGATGAAAACAATGTGCAAATTGAGCAGAGACACCACAGAAAGGACTAAATGGAATTACACCTTGCTTTGCTCTCTGAAGCGTCTGCTCTCTGAAGCAGTTCACTGCCGACCACATTTTTAATCCCATTGAATGCTACTTTTCACGATGAAACAATAAGACTTCGAGTTTAAATATGTGCCAATTCTTTTGACACAAATCTATACATTCTCCTCCCATTTCACGATTATTTACAATAAGAGGCTCGAACCTGGTTTCCCAGCACCAAAGTCGGCCGCAGAAATCTAGATCTCGGTCTAGAAAGTGGGCTTTTTGTGATTTAGTGTAAATCCGTTCAGTTTTTGAGAAACTAAGGCTCAACATGTATGTATATTTCAAACTGCAGGTCCACTGCGGAGTGTCCACGTATCCTGCCATGTTGTGATTTGTTGCCCGCGCCTACCCACAATGTTTCTATGGATCCACAACTTCAACCGCACATTCTGATTGGCTGGATGCAACTGAAGGAAAAGTTGTGGCCACCATCTTGCAGTTAGGGAATTTGGTCCCTGAGTCTTTCAAAATAAAATGAAATAGAATATACGGGGTAGGGGTGTCGAGGTACCCAAATCCCCTCATCCTTGTGTTAACTGACATTTTCATCTAACTATAACCTCAAACCTTTGTTTTTTTCAGTATCTCCCTATAACTATATCTATATGTAGATATGTATTGCGATTTCACACCATGAGTCTATTCAAATAAACTTACAGTATGAAATCGCAGTGTAGTGCTGTGTTTATTGGATTTAATGGATTGTTATTCAATATACATATATTGAAATAATTTAATGATTTTGAAATTATTTCTTTTGATGGTGTTATATTAAGTCCTTCCACCATTATTTACCATTGGAGTGTGTTACAGGACAGTACCTGAGCGGCCTTGTGTGGTGCTAAATTTACCCCAAGAATGGGCTGGAGTACAGCAACTATTGTAGTGTTACCTTTAGGGCCGCAGTAACTAGAAGTGAAGTCTGTAAATAGAAACATTACAACTGTTTTGTGGGTGTTTTTCGTTGTAGTGTTATTATGCCCCTCTCAGTACTCCTTCTTACCCATCCCTAAACCTCTTCTTAGCCCTCCCTAAACTCTCTAAATTAGTAGGTAATATTTCCCATTTCATCATCAATCCCTGTAGTCCCTCCGACATTTACTACCAAGTTATCATCATCATCATCATCAATTTTAAAAGTCAGAGACTATCATACAAGCATACAAATATAACCAACAATTAAAATGCATGCAACTATGAATTAATACATTTACGATAAAACACAGCTCACTTTAAAAAAGCTCCCATTCTAAGAAACATCCTCGTTAGGCCACTTTTGAAAAAAGCATAGGGCAACTATGCATTGCTTAAATTTATATGTATCCTTAACAACAGTAACAACAAATTTGATCTAGGAAACGTTATATACGTTACATAATAATGTAAAGTGCAATAGAAATTGTCACCATCACAGGTACATATTTTCCCTCTAAATTACCAAAATACTCCAGAGGAAAACTAAGACGGTAACATAGCATATGCCAGCTCAAATCTCGATAGCAGAGCCCTCTGCCAATTATTAGTTACAGAAGTCAAATAGGGCTCCAAACTGGCATACATTTTAGAACAGCACATTGCCGAACTAGCAGCTTATATAGTCCTGTTGAAAGCAGGTTATGACTATCAAAAAGGAGAACGGCGAGGCTTGTCAAACAGTCTTAAGTTTAATTAAACAATAATGGCCGGGAATAGAAGCCACATCTATTACAGCTGCGTGCTGGAATTCAAATTGCAATTGTTACATGGCATGCTTTATATTGTACAGTGGGTGCAATAAAGAGAAGCTCACCCCCTTTTGTGCAGGAAAAACTGGTACAATGGGCCAAAAATTACTAACTCTGGGTGGGTAACTCCGCTCCGCTAGCGGAGTTTTCAGAGATTCCCCTACTCTGTGCTCCGTTGCGAACGCGGAGGTAGGCAAATTACCGCCTCTGTGGCAGAACGGAGTAAGCCGCTCCCTCCCCCCTCCTAACTTATTTAAAAGGTAAGTGCCTTCTCTTTTCATTTTTAAATAATTTGGGAGGGGGAGGGAGCAGAGCGGAGCAAAACGGAGCTCCACAGAGTTTTTTCAATCTCCGTGGAGCTCCGCATAGAGGCACTACTCCAGCTTCGCCCACCCTTATAAATGACATCTTAGATGCCTGATCCCAACCTGATGGAAGAGCCCATAAATACCAACTGGAGATTACATTCTGAGGTGGTCCAGGTGGCCCCACTGTGACGTGTGTGTGTTATCTAGGTTGACACATACTACTAGGCATTGTTTGGGCTTTACCTGAGTAATGCAACTGGCCAGGTGCTCTGATAATATGTCCTTGGGACAAATGCAGGCCATATGTGATTTACTGCTGCAATATTCCAAGTGTATCTAATGCTTTTCGATATTTTATTTGTTTTATTTAATGCGATTTTCAAGAACACAAACTTTACCCGAAGGTGTCAGAGCGCTTTACATAAGAACCAGTTGCGAAACATAAGGACTTAGGATTACATGCGTTACATAAAAGATACAAACAGGAAAAAAAATTGCAAAAGTATACATTATAAAGTCACACAAGGAAGAGATACGAACAGAAAAAAATTGCAAATGTACAAGTATTAAACTCACTCAAGGAGGAGATACAAATGGATAAACTCAAAGCATCGCAGAGAAATGGTAGAGAGTACAATCATCTACTACATATACTCCAGAGGAAAACTAAGACGGTAACATAGCATATGCCAGCTCAAATCTCGATAGCAGAGCCCTCTGCCAATACTAGTGATTAGAGCTATCGCTATATACATAAATATACAAATAGTAGATTGGGAGGGAGTAGGGTGGGTGGGAGGGATACAAGGGTTGGAGAAAAGGCAAAGCAGAAAAGGGAAGAAACATTTGAGGATCGTCAAGGGGGAAACGAGGGAAAAGCGTAAAGGACGAGGGAACAGACAAGATGGCAGGCCAGGGTCAAGAGAAAAAAATGGCTGAGAGCAGCTGCAAAATGGCGGCCAGGCCAAAAGAAGTGAGTATGACCCAAAGTGCCAGGAGAAGTCCGGGGGGGGGGTGCAAAGTTAAAAAATCAAAGTCAAGAAGGGAGAGGAGGCATGTGGGCTCGGGTCCTCTGGAGCAACGCTGAAAAACCATCCACCGGTCATGGCTCCCGTGCCCCCATGCCTGGGGAAAGTTCACTGGGGTCCCCTAGGTCGATGATGGGGCAAGGCAAAATCCAGGAAGATAGACTGCATGGGGAGGCAGCGGGCGGTGGGCAGCCAGTGGGAGCACATCAGCAAAGGCGTCTCGCTGTCACGGGAGGAGGGGAGAACACGCCACAAAGCCATCCCACATCATCTGGGGCCATATGGAGGAGCCGTAGCAACGCCGAAGCTGGATGGGCACAGGAGGCGGCACAGGAGGAGGGCAAGCTCTTCGGACGATGCTTTAGCAACAGCCTTTCGCGAGCTTGAAAGTCCATCCGGGGCGTAATTGGCACCGATGTCCCTAAGGCGCCGCCATTTTGGGGTCAGGCGAGCCGCGGGGCAAAGCAGACTGGAGCCCATCCCTGAGGAGAGCAGCGAGGGCTCCCCATTCTTCACGGTGGGGCCCGGCTCACCTCTAGTGCTGGTGTAAACTTTTGAGGCCAAGGTCTTCAGGTGGCAACCTCCGCTGGCACCACAGGATCCGGTGAACAAAGCACCTGGCTCCCCCCACCTTTGTATCCCAATCTGAAACACTTTGCTGCAACAAGCACCACCACTCCCGCCATCCCCGCATCCCACACCACCATCCCCCCTCTAGATCGCGCCCGACCTCCTCCCCCCAAACTACACTCCAACCCAAATGGCCTCAGAAGGATAAAAGGCCCCCTGCATGCGTCCACCCCCCTCATGCAAGGTCTCTCCTGCAAGCACTCCCTCCAGCTCCTCCCCGCACCACCGACAGCCACACGCTTCTGCCAGCCCCAGGTGGAACCGCAACCTAACCCACCCCATGGAACAGCACACCCTCCACTCCAGGTCCCCCCGGCCACACTCCCTCCATGCCTTTATTTTATTATATTTATTGCTGAGGGCACTTGTCCACGCGGCACCCCGGCACCCGTCGCCCTCGGCCATCCCACATCCTCCACTGCAATCCCCCCTTCCAGACAGCGCCCGACCACACACCATGTCAGCCCATGTCTGGCGGGGGTCCCTGCAGAACTACACCCCAACCTAACCGGCCCCAGAAGGATGAAAGGCCCCTGCATGACTGCCACCCAATTCATGCACAGGTCCCCTCCTGCAAGCTCCCCTTGCTCCTGCACACCGCCGTCTCCCAACCGTGTCAGCGGTTCCTCGCATAAGCCCTGGTCCGCCCCCAAACCCCCCCCTGCCCTGCAAGTGAAACCATGTGCTCCCAGGGCCCCATTCACGCATCTGCAACCCTCACCTGAGCCACCAACAATTTGAAACCGGCCCCCCTTTCCCGAGCGCCCTTCCCTGCGACCAAGCCTTTCCGTGTACCCACCCAGCCAAAAACCTGGCACCCACCCTCCCTGTGCTCGCCCTCATCCCCTCTGCCGCTATTTACGTTACCCTAACCCCCCTGCCCCTCCGACTGCACTGTGATTCGAGGTGCACCCGGACCACCCGCTAATAGGCAGTGCCCCGCATCCACCTCCATCATCTCTAATTGGCGCCCAAGCCAACCCTCTCCTAGCACTCGTGTATGGCCACTACCGACCTGCATAGACAATCCCCCAACACACCCTATTCTGCCACCCCGAGCTCCCGCAGGCCTCTGCCCCTCAGACAGCACCGCGCTTCGAGCCCCAAGGAACCCAACAGCTGCCCGCTTATCTCCCTCCCCGCCTGCACCTCGCCGCCCAGAGTCAACCACCCACCAGAGCCTTGCCTGACCCCCACCGTCCCACACAAGCAAACCAAGTACACCAGCAGCTCCCCCATCCTCCGAAGCCCCCTTGTGCCGTCGATAGCTGATATTGCGGGGAGTGACTAACAAACCTTCATTTCCCTTTCGCCGTAGCCCTGCTTAGCGCTTGCTATGCCACCCATTCTTTTAACATTTGCTGTTACATGTTCTGCATTGCCCACTCTGCGCGCGTCCCGTTCCTCTAATTGTTCATTTGAACCGTCGCCGAGCAGGACCTATGCTGATCTAGAGGACGATCCTACCTCTTATTGTGCCAGACCCTCCGCACTCTCGGCCCCTAGAAACCCCCATCCGCCCGCTGCTCCGTGCAGCTCCTCCACCCGCTCTCTCCTTTATCCACTACCTGCAGCCCACCCAAAACCCACCCCCCCACCCCCACCTCACCTCACACTCTGTAGCCACCGCTCTTCTCACAGGAAGCGCTTGGGGTGGTCAGAGGGCAGCTGTGTTATGCTGATCTGCTAAAGGGTGACTCTGAAACTGCAACAAATGTTTTATTGTGCATTTAAGTAGCGCAGGCAACAGTTGCTTTGTGGTGTGCTGGACTCCTAAAAGCACAACCTTTTTATAAATTGCTCCAATGCTAACAGTGCCAATCTTTCCCTTAGGATACCACACTGTTCCAAAAACATTTGACAGACACGTTATCGCCTACCAAGAAGTAAAGCTACATGTGTGGAGATCTTCCCACAGAAAATACAGGAGAAGTAGAAGTGGAGATTTCCACCTGTAGATTTGGGAACTGTAGTACGTTAAAAATGAAAAGACAATGATGAAGAGGAAAGAGAGGAGGCATGAGACATGCAAATGGAGGAGAAAAAGGGCATGAATATCTAACATAGATTGCAGAGGAATGTGATGTGAAGGGAAGATCAGGAGTGATTAAGACACTCTGAAGACCACTACTTCGTCCACAGATCTCAGTAATGTTTAATTCAATCTCACAATTTCAACATTGAAACGGTTTCCATAATATACATAGCAAAATTGATGTTACTCATTTATGTTATAGAGATAAGAACCATTGAAAAAGTCAATTGTCCAGGGTGAAAGTCATTTAATGTGTTACATATCTAAATGCATTGACAGAAAGCACAGAGAAGCAGCAAAATATCTGTCTGGTGGCACACTGTAGGAAGCACAGATTTTTAGTTTACATGTTTAAGTCACGCCCTTTACTACATATCCCACACCTCTTTTAGAGACCCCACCCCCAGTTTTTTCATCCTAGTTAAAGCTGTGGATAAGGATACCAATTTTGAAGCAACTCCTGCTTTACTAGTCAAGTATTGAAGTAACTTTAGCAGTATCTCCCAGAGGCCAGTGCAGAAAGCATGCAACATGTTCGGGCATGCCAACAGCTTTCTTTCCTTAACTCGTCTCATAAATGCTACAACCAAAGTACATTTCTCCATCAACAGAAGCTTTTTGAAGTCCACCTTCTGCAGGAAACGTTTCACAAAATCACTTTTAGTGCGCTTTTAGGTCAAGCCTAGAGGCTGGGCGCATATGCAGCTAGCTTTGTGAGGCATGCTGTATTGGAGTATGCAATGGAGCCCCACCCACTCTCCGCCCATATTTATCATTGGCTTGTGTCATTCTCCTTCATAAATGCTGGCTTCTGATTCTTAAATAGGCTTGTTATCCCTCCTTGGTTCCATCTTGTCTGCATTTGTTACCTTCCATAACGACTGGAACTTTTACTTGGCTTGTTTCACGGTTTGTGTTATAAGTGGGTGAGCACTATTTATCATTGACTAATGGTGACAATGATGGCTGCTTTTTAGGTCTCGACCTAAAGCATTGCTTTTGCAATGCTTGTTTGTCGAGATTTCTAGTAAGCGGTCCAGAAAGTCTGCCAAAACAGCGGATTAGCCACAGTTCATGTGACCTATGCGCCATTTGGCCCTTTAGAATGAATGGGGAGTCATTCCTTATTTGCAATTAGCAATTAGCGAATCACAAATAAGGAAGCTGTAGAAATCGCTATAAATTTTGCGATTTCTACATGCATCCCGTTTTGCGAGTCTTTAATAGCGATTCCTTAATAATCGCTATTAAGGACTCGCAAAAGAGGAGCATGATGAATCTGGGGGTTTGTCCTGAAACAAGATGCCATATCCTCGATATAGCCAGTAAAGGTGCTGCTCTTCATTTAGAGGAATGTGGCAAACATAGACTAGGAACAGAAACGCTTCTTCCAAAGGCCTTTCACATGTGACGATTTTTAGTTTTACTGTGGCCTAAAAATTTACTCAATGTTTGAGTTGGGGAAATGTAGCCCTTTTCTGAGGTGATATAGTTTTGAGCCATCAAACATTTGATCTATAAGATGTTTTTAGGAGTTTTGCAAGCTTTCTTAGTTACAATGAGAATGAACTAGTAAGAAGCACGCATCTATAGCTTCAGGAAGAACCTAGCGCATGGTGAGAGGCTAGACCCTTTTGACAATAGTCACACAACATAAAATGTTGTGAAACAAAAGATAAATCACAGGAATAGGCCATTAATAGTCCAGAAAATGATTAGTGTCCTTTGTTTGTATCACCAGGACATTGGAGAACAGAACGCAACCAAGCAAAAAAACTGAGCATGGAAACAGAAACAGAGGTATATATAGTGCCAGAAAAGAAGTCCATTCACAGCATAGAGATACAGATAAAATGAGAAAGCGTTAATTTCACCCTTGAAGAAGCGATTCCAGAACTATAAGGGGTTAAATCTTGCTGAGTCTGCACTAAGGAACACTAAGGTATAAAAACATGGACCTACTTCCTCGCAAGCCTTCCAACCGAAACTGTAAAATCAAGGCATAAAATAGTTGCTTTTAATCCATACATCGGGCTAACAAGTGAAGTAGAAAAACTAAGAAGGTATTTAAATAGAACAGCTAGGAAATTATACAAAAATGCCAGTACAGATGTCTCATGGGAAACATTCAGGGAACAGAGAAAACTCTTCAAAAAGAAGCTTTGGGAAAACAATAGAGCAAGTGCGGACACTTTTTGACTAAACTTAATATACAATGCGAGACAACACAATGCAAATAAATACATTTTGGCTATCAATAAATCAGCTTATTCGGCCTAAGTACATTCTAACATCAAACATTAAGGAACTGGACAGGGATGCTTACATAGCTCAGAAATGTATTATACAGTACCACACTAATGAGCAGGCCCTGACTAACCAGGTCCTTTCAAGCCCTGGACAAAAACAATGCGCCGGGGTCCCAGGCACCACTGTTAACGCTAAGCGTGACAATTCAAAGTACCTAATTGCTGACAGCCCAAACAACTCTCCATACACAGCTGACGTAATAAAAAACCTAATAAACAAAAGCAAAAAGGACGGTGCTCCTGGACCCAACGGTGTCCTTCAAGCCGTTTTTAAACACGAGCCAGCTTTTTGGAGCTCCCAGCTAGAGACTCTTTTTGCTGAAGTTGAACTGTTTAACAAAACTCCAGACAGTTGGCAAGGTTCAATTCTGCCATCAATTTATAAAGAGGGTGACAGATGAAATCCATCAAATTATAGACTGATTGCATTGCCTTGATGTCGAAGCTAAATACCAAGCCTCCTTGATCCTGGAAGATTTGGTTGCCTGGTCCAAAGACCTAAATCTGATCCTCCCAAACCAGACGGGATTTAGAAAAGAGATTGGGACAATCTCCAATATCTTTTCTATTACCCTATTAGCAGAGAAATGCAAAATAAGCAAACAGAGCTTGCATCTCTGCTTCATTGACTTAAAAGCAGCTTTTGATAGCGTGGATCGTAAATAATTAAGGTCATCGAACATTCCAGAAAGAATTTTAAAAGGTCTACTGCTATTTTACACATACACATGGGTTCGAGTAAAACTCAGTGATGGATCAACAGTCTCAAGAAATTGGAACACAAATAAGGGCCAGAAGCAGGTCTGTGTGTTGCCCCCCATTTATTTAATTTGTTTGTAGTGGATTCATCTGATAAACTTGTTACAATCAACTCTCATTCCCCGCATTTGGGACCATTACCCCTTTCGCACCTCGCCTATGCAATCATATAATTTCTAACAATAAATAAGCTAGAAATCAATATAGAAAAAACCAAAACACTGCTTATTAGCAACTGGCCAGCCCGTCCGCACAACATCTGCCATAAAGGCAAAGACTTGGAGAACGTCACAAGCTATAAATATTTAGGATTCTACCTCAACAACAAATTAAGCCAGCAAGAACAGAAAAATTCCATGGTTCAATGGGCAACTGCATTAACCTTGCCGTCCGACGTCATGGTGGGCGTGGGATTCGCCCGCACGGCGGGGGAATTTTCACCACGTCGAAGTGAATAAGTCACTGTCAGGAAACCTAGGGGGGCCCTCATTTAAACCACTGATCACGGCAAAAACATTACCAACTCTAACTTATGCCAGTATAGCCTTCTAAGGAAAAGATTCAACTTTACTCAATAACTTAACAGCCTGCATCTTCAGAAGGGTTTTTCAACTCCCTCAAATGGCATCCCCCGCACAATTGCGATTGGAATTTGGTTTAATGAATGAGTCAGTTGGCAGGCTATACTCAACAAATAAAGTGTGGTACTGCATAAAGCAAAACTCAGTGGGGCTCTGTGGTTAGAGCTAGGGAAAGGTCCCAACACGCCACATAAGCGCTATTTGCACAATCCTCTTAAATGTACTTGCACCTTAGATCTATGGAACAAAAATCTACAAACATCTATCTTATGTAACATTTAAGTCCACACTTAATAAAGTTGCAAAAACTGCATTCGCTTTTGCTGGACAAAAGTATTCTGCACCAGAGATCCCACGCCTGGACTGTCCATGACAACTACAAGGTTCTTAAACCAGCAACTTACTTAGACCTAACATTTCCGGTCCACCTAAAAAAACAGCTAATGGTTTTGCATTTTGGTAAATATCCTTCACTGGCAGATGCCCCAAAGTGGAAAAATATGGAAGTAAAAAGGTGTTATCTTTGTGGAAGTCATACAGAAGACCTTATCCACTTATTATGCATTCGTAAGAAACTTCACCCAGCACAAGTTACCTTACTACGAAAAGCTTTTTTAGACAGAGTAATACGAACATGTCAAGCAGCTATAATTAAAGGGCTTGATCCATCTGACCCTCAAATGAAATGTAAATTGGTTAAATTCCTGTGCATACACGATCAGGCAGCAAAGTCAACACAGCAGTGATAGGGTGCATTGATAGAAGGCTTAATGTTAGTATTAACTGATCCTTTGGATGATCTATTCTGAGGATGACATCACAAGGAGGGAGCAAGTGGTCTGGACCACCTGGCCGTAGAGACTACTACTCTTATTCATATTAGCTTACTGCTGGTCCCGAAGTGACTAACTTCTGTCATCTGTTAATTGCTGGTTCATTTTTGCAATCCATGTAGAAACATGTCGAGTACAGGCATTACTTCACCGAATTTTAGAGTGTATTTATGGTTAACAGTTCATTTTAAATCTGTGATATACTTCTTGGTGTATTTGACTGTTGAATGATTTTAAAACTTGTTTGATTTTTGTTATGGTTTTAACTAACTAAACAATAAATTTTACATTACATACATAAATCTTCATACCAGCACATCAAAAAACAGAGAAAAAGCAGAAGCAGAAAGTGTAATGGAATGAAGTAGGAAATTAATTGTAAGAAAATACAAAATAAAAGGTGAATGTGCTGATAGGATAGAACATTTTATATGGAAGTGCAAAAGACTGCCAGAACGAATCCCGGATGATTGAGGTGAGAAGAAAGGTCATCAGGGCCAAAGTATGTGCAATCAATGATGGTGACCTCCCCCGCCAATAGACACTACTACATCAAATCAACATTATAGAAAATGCTACTGCATTGATGAAAGTAACTATTTTACAGGAACTTTTATTTTTATTTAAGGGGTAATGGATAATGTAATATTATTTCCTGAAATTAAAAAAATACATATGAAAATGTATAAAAAATATACTTAAAAATGTATTACGGGTTAGTAGAAGCTATTTGAATTAATTTAAATTAATGTAAATTTAAGGGTTTTGGTGAGGGCAACCTATTTCATTTCATTTACATTGATTAAGGGTTAATGCCAGAGGAAATTACTGAAGAGAAATCATTAAAATTACAGAAGGAATATGGTTAGCTCAGCATTAGAATTAAGTTAAGGGTACTTATTCAATTTAATTTACATTTTGGACTACTTTATATAAAATTAAAACAATTTATCATTAATAATGGTGTCAATCAACGATAATATCAAATTGAATGTAGTTTAGATTATCTAAGGGTTTGGATGCCATTAGTTTTAGGCTGAGTTTTCTTTTTCTAAGACCAAATAAATAAATGTTGGTTTGTTTTAGGGTTAGACTAAGAATATTTATTTAAATTAATTTACTTTAAATTCCTAAGGGTTTGGGTCACTATTGGTATGAAAGTTATGTGAAAGTAAGCAATTACATTTAATTTAATTTAGTTTAGGACTAAGTTAAATTAGAGTTGGGATTAGGTCAATGAAGTGATATAAATAAATATACATTTCTTAAAGCCATTTTAATTTTTAAAAAGGTTGAGGCATATGCATGTTTACGGTAGTGAGGTCAAAGTAATTATAAATTGCATTTACACATTTCCTCAATGATCATGTAGCTTTTGAGGTACTGGCATTGAAGTTCTAGAAGTCAGATGTAGTGGACTGCAGGTGCTAACACAACCAACAATTATGTTGACAGAAGCAGCACTCCCATTATTTTAACTGCCTTGGAGCCTAATAAGGGGTTGTTAGGCAATGGGTAGAAGTCCCAGATGTGCTGTAACAGTCCCAGTTTGTGATCATCTGTCCCTGCCACCCTGTATTTATCAATAACCTAAGTACATGACCCATTTTGGAAGAAAGGTTTCTAACCTTCCAAGGAGGAAAACGTCTTTGAGGTCAATCTTTGGATGTACTAGAAACCCGCCCTGCCTGGTACAAACCATTTGCCTGTAGGTTGTAGCGGTACAAAGGACAACCCTTTCAATCTCCTCCCAAGATAAACCCAGACTTGTGGTAGACCTACCCATATTTCACAGGGGACTGAAGCCTCACTTCTTCTGTTCATCTTGTCCCGGCCACACAGCGTAGCATCATTGATGTTGTGTTATCTTTCTGACTGTCTCTTCCTGCCATACTGCTGGTAAATGCATAAAACCAGTGTTGGCTCCTCCTGTTGCACTTTGGGATCCTCATTGAGCCCCTACTATTAAGTTAAAGATTTATGGTAATCTCTGCCTCGCAAGGTTATTATATTGATCAGTGGCAAGGACACAGGTGATTATAGGCAAACCACCTTGTCTTTTTTACCTAGCCAATATCTGTGATTTGCCACCCCACAAAGCACTGTTATGTGGCTCAATAGCAGCTGTAGTACTGTACAATAACTCCTAAAACGAATAATTAAATAAGTATCTAAATTAAATTAGTTTTATTAACTTGAGGACACAAGGGTTACATTTATTATTCTGAAACTTGTTGCAATGAAACTGTGAAAGCGGTCATCAAAATGCTCTTTGTTAACATCTTTGCCTCTCTTTTTGTATCTTTCTGGGATTGTATCTCCTTATTGAAGCAGCTGCTTCAAGTGCACCATATTGGAGGGGTGTGAAGAACCCACTGCACCCCAATAAAGGTTGTCTTTCACTACCCAAGCATGGTGTGGAGTGGGGTGGCATTTTCCTTGGTTGCATTCTGGCAAATTGTTATCTTGCTACCACAATGCTCTTGCATGGCTGTGTGCATTTTTGAAACCACTGGGTATTGCCTTATTAACCTATATTATTCTTATGCTATCTTCTCAGTTTTGTTACTTTTTTATGAATTTTTCCTTTTGGAGTTTAATGCATTTTCAGATATCATCCTATTTGTCCGATAACTACTGCACTCCTTTCCTTGGTTTGCTATATATTTATTTCAGAAGGTGGCTTGCCAGACAGCTCTTTGGTCGCAGAAGGGTAGAAATCGGCCTGAAAGCCAAGCTTAATTGCCACAATATCGTGTGGCAGTTGCAAGATAAAGGGACAAATGTTGTTTCAGTCTTTGACTATCGTTTGTTATGCTCGGAGTAGCCACAGGTCCTGTGTCTTGAAATTAGGTGACTTTGTCTTGGTTTGATCAGCAAAATTGTTTGTCATGTGACCTGGCCAGGTCACTAACCAGCCCGAATAGTGACACGTGCATTACACGCATGAGGCTTTTTTTAAGGTAACGCCGTTGAAGCAGCTAAGCATTTCACCTGGAAGATTTTTCATGGTTTTTACAAGCTTTGTTTTGAAAAAAAAATGAACAAGTAAGCGGCCAATCTAGCGCTGGGAAGCGTCATACCCAGTGCTTTAAATGACAAGTACTGTCCGATACTGAGTAACTGCACTTCGTCAAGGTGAAAGGGAGAGTACCCGCACTTCTCTGCACAGCTACAGTACATTCAATGGTAGAGTACTGGCACTTCTCGGTAACAAACAGGTATACTCTGGATAGTGAGTACCAATACTGCTATATGTCCATTTAAGACATTGATAATACTAAAATATCGCTGGGAAGGGCACAAGTCAAGGGTGTATAGGGGCCAATTGCTTCTACGCACTCTTTTCACAGAGTGGACACCTTCTTCTCTTCTCAGGAGCAAACAGGGACTCTAGACAGTGTGTACCGTACTTCCAAATTTCCAATTAACACATTGGTAATACTTAAATATCTCTGGCCAGGGCACCTGTAGAATGTACATGCGGGTACATGGTATCTACCCACTCTTTTCATCAGGTGGACGCCGTCTCCCCTCTAAAAATGTTGTACCCTACAGAAATATGCCGAACTCATCCTGGTGTTATTTTCAGACACAGGAAGAAAATTAGCAACTCCTCCACATTGTCTACTTTCATTCTGAGCAGCAACATGCAGGTGAGGGGGCTTTATTAATTGACATTCCAGCAGACCCCATAACAAAGGGTGAAGTCAAGGGGCCATCAGGCCTACTTTTAATTGAGTATCTGGCTTGGCGCCATCCGGAGCCTCACACCTGGCCAGGAATGCAATGGAGGGTAAACAAAAGCTGACAGCTCGTTAGCACTTCAGACGTACTTAAGAGAGGCATGCTTTTTAATTTGTTCAATCCCTGTATATGAGCGATATGCATGCCCTGTAAGAATGTCAGATGTGTTGGTCTGCTCTACAATTTAAACATGTAACAATTTAAATGGCACTTTTTTGTTTTATTTTTTTATAGCCCTTCTCATCCCAATCTAGGGTGCCAGAGCACTTTACATCACACGTTCACATTATACATTGACATAAATCATATGTGTGTAAATAAATGTACAGAATGTGTTACATAAGACAGTGAGAGTTACAAGGTGTAGGGGTCACATGTCCTTCATAGCTCACTGTGCTATATTAGAAGGATTACAATTTATGAACTGCAAGTAACAAAAGGATCTATGTGTGAAAAGCAGTAACCCACTTACCCATCTACATAAAGTACACATCTGTCATCTGTGTGTCATATGATATGCTTTGCAGGAGACATAGTAACCCTCTATGCTACTTTGATTAAAAACTGGGACTAGATCTCTCCATCAGTGGATTTGCCTCCAGAGTTATCTTACCATTATTATTCCCTGAGATTTACTGGGCACCCAAATATCTATGCATCAGGTGCCTTAACCCCATGAGAGATTTTAAAATGCAGAGTTTGTAACCAAATAGGCAGAGGATATGTACTGTCACTGTTCTCCTTGTTGCTACTTTATTTGTTGCAGAGTTAAAAAAAACAAATGTATAAGTTGAGGCCCAGATTTTGCATCGGGGTGTGTCACTGTTTTGGCACTACTCTGGCGCAAAATCTAATTTGTTAAATGTTGTAATGTGCTCAAATGTAGTCATTATAAACCTACTAAACATATGTGGGAGGTCTTAAAATCTGATGTAACCTCCTGTTAGATCATGGGTTGTGATGCCGTTTCCTGTGATGCCACGTGTGATGTCATGCTCTGTGATATCACACGCAATGATTTCACTTGCATACTGCCTAACTTGGTTAGTCCCCTCACTTCTGTTTTTAGGTCTCGCCTTAGCTAGCATGTATGCGCTGCTCTGCGAGACTTTAAGTAAGGGCTTTTCATCTCTAAACACACGCTTGTGTGTGTGCTTTTGTTCACCCGCTATTGGCCTTTGCATGCGTCTTTCTCAAAAAGACAGCACGCAATTAGCCCAATGCGGGTGCACGTCCCACCTTCTGTCTACTGTGGCCTAGGGTGCTCAGGAGCGAGCAGTAGCGCCATCTGTTTCCAATTATCACAATTGGAAACAGATGGCGTTCAGTGCTGGTCGCGCTGGTTTTCCCTTGTAGCGCACACGCACGTACACACCACTCGTGGGTAGTTTTCTAGTGCTTGTTTACTTCTAGAATTCACATGCGGCAGCTCCGGCCTGCACGGGCTCGAGGTTGCCACGCTGCGAGGCTCTGTCGGAGGGGCCTGGTTCGGGCATGGTCAGAGAGCATGTACCCGATGCGGGGGGAGAGCAGAGCGCTCACCATGCCCCCTCTACCCTGGAGGTAGTGACCCATCATGGGGTGCATACGGGAACTGGCACACAGCTGAGCTCCGGGGAAGAAGCACACTGTTTGCTGGGGGAGGGGCTGTAGAAGGACAGGATTTTACAATTGCTTCCGGCAGAACCTGCCAATGCCCGCTGCAGGCAGCGCCAGTTAGTGTTCCTGAGCTCCCGGGGCTTCTGCGTGGCTCCACAGCCCCCTGAGTCATGAGTCTGACAGAAGGTAGCGGCATGCAGCCACTGCAGGAGCCAGAGCCGGCCGCCCTGCAGACCGGGTTCTGGTACTTGGAAGTTGCTCCAAGTGGATTCCGGAGCCTAGGTGTGAATGGGACTGCTCGCCCTCTTCCTGCTTTCTGTCTCAGAGATCTCCTCAGCAGGCGGGGACCAACAGCTCTGTCCAACATTGTTCTCATTTTGTACCAATTACATGACATGAGTACCAGGTAATTGTCCGGAACATGTGTGATTCAAACTATATTGGGCTCCGTACGCCTTGGGTGCCAGTGTGCACGCTGCTCTCAAATGTGATGGAGATGTCGGTTTGTGCTGGTAGTGTCACCTGTTCACATCTCATAGTAAGAGACCCCGCCTACTGCGTAGTTGAAATAGAAGGTATGAACTTCGCTGGCTGTTGTGTTTTTTCCTGGAAAAAGCTTAGTAAAGCCATGTCAGAGTAGGCGCCAGTGGGTTGTTATGGCCGGCAGAGTAGTGTGTGAAGGAGTCATTTGTGGTAGTGTGGGTGGTGCCGTTAATAAGCGGACAGCACCTGCGGCGACAAATGTCCTTCCTGAGCTTTAAATAACAGAGGTTACTGTTAACAAATTTACTATATTTCATTTACTGACCTTGGGGTGGTTGGAAGCGGGAGTCGTACTCATTACCCGTGGGGCAACAATGTTTTTAAACACATAACTGTTTGAAGAACTGCTTCCACAATTTTTCCACCATATCACATTTCAGAGTTGATGTTCCATGAAACATTAGATATTAGGTAGAATACCCGGAGAATGCAAAAGACATTAAATAAATAATGAAATTAATTGGCAGGTGCTACAAACGGAGATGAGAACCTTCTCGTAGAACAGAAAATGGCATTAAGACATTTTTAAAGCAGAAACAAACTACCACAATAGGTCATAGGGTCTGGCCCCACAGGGTTTAAAAAATGTGCAATAAGGATAAGAAGGGACACGGTTTATATCAATCCATTATCCTCTATTTTTTCACACTAATACACTGATGCATCGCTACATCACTATCTCTACCTCGAGATAATTCCTATAAAAAATTCAATATACAATTAAATTAAATTACGTTTTTTTCATTAATTAACCCTATCCATAACACTTAATTTATATACAGCAGATCAAATAAAAAGGTATCCTTTTTTATATTCCTAAATTAATTCCCAATAAGTCAAATCCAATTCAATTATTTACCCTAACTTTTAATTAAATAAAATGTAGTGAAATTAAATTAGTAATCCTAACCATAAATACCTGTTATTTAAATTAAATAAAAAACAATTAACTATTTTCCTTTATTTAAATGAAAAATCCCAACAACTAAATTAAGTGATGTGGTTGATTAATTTCTTTATTTAATATTGATTCAATTTAAAATAAAATAATAGTTGCTGTTTCCATAGATATTTTAATTCATCACCACCTATTCTCATCCGGGACTGCTTTCCAGGTCCTGGGTAAATTGCATTTCTAGCTCCCCTCCCTGCCAAGGGGTTCTGACGCCTCCTCACTGGATGGCCGCGTAAAGTTTACCCCGTGAGCTACGTGGTGGCACTGGGTGAGCTGGTAAGTCTGCAGTAATGAGCATGGCAGACTTGCATGGCATTGTATCATTGGAATCATTGCTTTCATTTCCCTGCGTGCCCGGTGCATTTTCAAACCTCTGTGTGAGAGTGTCTGATCTGCAGAGTGTTGCACGTGGAAAAAATAATAATTTTTTTTTCTGGCTCATTAGAGATCCCTCACAGACCCCTACATTCTACCCTTGGGGTCAGGGTACCCCTACTCTGCCCCTTCTACTACATTTTATTAAGCATGGGCTAAAAATTAGTTCCGCTCGCGAAATTTGTGGATTTATGGCATTCCGCGAATCGCGCGAAATTGCCAAACAATCCTCAATTTGCAAGTTCGCACATTTTTTTTGCTTCTTCGCGCTTCAAAAATACAATCTCGCGCGCACTGCCTTACCTTGATTCTGAGTTTGCCGAGTTGTTTTCCTACCGCAAACAAGATGGTCACGCCCAAAAACGACCGCATGGGTAAGTTCGCAGTAGCCGCGCAGAAAAAAAAACCCGCGAACAACCCAAAATAAAAAAATTCGCAAGTTCGCACAAATTTGTGGATTTCACGGACCGCGAATTCGCAAATTTCGCCCCTACTTACAGTTTATCATAATTTTTGCAGCCGGGAAAAGTTCCCCAATTTTGAAAATAGCAGAAGTAACTTTCTAGTCACATTGTGACAAAGTAATCACGAATGGTCCACGTCCTTGGATATACAAATTTGTTTTTACTTTAATGTCTCAAAAACTACTGAACGTTTTTACACAAAATCACAAGAAGCACTCTTTCTGGACCTACATCTAGCTTTCTGCAAAATTTACTGGGATTCCGTTCAGCGATTTGGGCTGTAGTCCTGTCTAAAATCTCTATGACAATTAACATGGGAAACACACAATTTTCTTACACCCCCGTTTTCTAGGCCCCCACTTGATGGATCACCCCAAACTTTCCACGCACAACCAAAAAACAGTAGGGCATTTTCGGGGGGAAAGCTTGGCCGCCAAACGGTGCCAAAGTTGTTAGCAAGTCCTATGGAAACTAGGTCCTAACTACAACTACCTACTGGTGACTGTATATATATATATATTACCTACTGGCGGTCGCCAGTAGGTAGTTATAGTTAGGATTGGCTACCATAGGAAATCTGCAACATTCTATTGGGAATAACTTTGGCGCCGGTTATTTCCCAAACCTTTGGCCAGCTCCGCTCCGCTCCTTCCCTGGAAGTTTGAAGGGGATTCGTGGAGTGGGGGCTGAGAAAAAAGTGTTTTCCCCATGTTAATTTCCATAGGACGGTCTGACGAGTCTACAGCCCGAACCGCTGAAGGGAATTACGCCAAACTTGGCAAAATTGTAGGGACTAGTACGCAGATGTGCCTTTGCTATGTTTGCTGAAAATTGCTCTAGTGGTTTTTTTGAAAATTAACTTCAAAAACACATATATATCTATAGACGGGTGGAAGAGAACAGCAGATTAGCACAGGAGAAGAAAAAGGGAGTTACAGAAGGAGGCGGGGTGGAAGAGAGCAGCAGATCAGTACAGGAGAAGAGAAGAGAACAGGGAGTTAGAGAAGGAGGCAGGGTGGAAGAGAGCAGCAGATCAGCACAGGAGAACAGAAGAGAACAGGGAGTTAGAGAAGGAGGTGGGTGGAGGAGAGGGAGGGCGATAGATAAAGGGAGGGAGGACGATAGAGTTAGGGTGATAGATAGATAGAGGGAGGGCGATAGATAGATAGATAGAGGGAGGTCGATAGATCGATAGAGGGAGGGCGATGGAAAGATAGAGGGAGGGGGATAGATAGATAGAGGAAGAGCAATAGATAGAGGTAGGGTGGTAGATAGATAGAGTGAGGGAGGAGGGCGATAGATAGATAGGATCACTGACATAATATCGACTACAAAAATATAGGCATTTAAAATATCGACTCCAAAATATCGACTACAAAAATATCGAAGTCCTATCTACAAACAGGTAAGTACAAAAATATCGTTAAAAAATATGTACCTTGTAAAAATATCGAATTTATTAAAATTAATGTAACATTAAAAAAATATTAAAAATAAATAACTAAAATATACTTAAAAATACTTAAATAACCTTAAAATTATTAAGTAATTAATTTAAGTTATAAAAAAATAAAATTTTATTTGTTAAAACATATATATATTAACATAATATTATTAAAAAATATACAATATTATTACCGTAGCATAGCAAGAGTGTTAAAATTACTATTCCCACTCCAATGAGTGCAACAGTAGGGAAAGCGTTGGATAGCGTAGCGGTAAAAATTACTATTCCGACTCCAAAGAGTTCAACAGTAGGGAAAGCGTTGGATAGCGTAGGGGTAACAATTACTATTCCCACTCCAAAGACTGCAACAATAGGGAAAGCGTTGGATAGCGTAGGGGTAAAAATTTCTATTCCCACTCCAGTGAGTGCAACAGTAGGGAAAGCGTTGGATAGCGTAGGGGTAAAAATTACTATTCCCACTCCAAGGAGTGCAACAGTAGGGAAAGTGTTGGATAGCGCAGGGGTAAAAATTACTATTCACACTCCAAAGAGTGCAACAGTAGGGAAAGCGTTGGATAGCGTAGGGGTTAAAATTACTATTCCCACTCCAAAGAGTGGAACAGTAGGGAAAGCGTTGGATAGCGTAGGGGTAAAAACTACTATTCCAACTCCAAAGAGTGCAACAGTAGGGAAAGCGTTGGATAGCGTAGGGGTAAAACTTACTATTCCCACTCCAAAGAGTGCAACAGTAGGGAAAGCGTTGGATAGCGTAGGGGTTAAAATGACTATTCCCACTCCAAAGTGTGCAACAGTAGGGAAAGCATTGGATAGGGTAGGGGTAAAAATTACTATTCCCACTCCAGTGGGTGCAACAGTAGGGAAAGCGTTGGATAGCGTAGGGGTAAAAATTACTATTCCCACTCCAGTGAGTGCAACAGTAGGGAAAGCATTGGATAGCGTAGAGGTAAAAATTACTATTCCCACTCCAAAGAGTGCAACAGTAGGGAAGGTGTTGGATAGCGTAGGGGTTAAAATGACTATTCCCACTCCAAAGTGTGCAACAGTAGGGAAAGTAAATACTTCATATATTATTTAAAAAACATATAAATTAATATCTATAAAAAATGTATTAACAATTAATTCAAATTAAATACAATTAAATACATTGAATTATTTAATTACTTATAAATAAATTACTTCTCACCCTATTCCCCTATAAACCCACAACCCTCTACAGAAAATAAATTAGTAAAATTAACATAATTAGCAATTAATCAATTAAATAAAATTAATTGGCAATTAAAATGTAATTAATTACCCATAAAACATGAATTAACAATTAATTCTAAATAAATACCAATAAATATTTTACATATTTAATTAATTATAAATAAATTACTTCCCACCCAATTCCCCTGTAAACCCACAACCCGCTACAGAAAGTAAATTAGTAAAATAACATAATTAGCAATTAATCAATTAATTAAAATTAATTGCCAATGAAAATGTTATTAATTACCAAAAATAAATGAATTATCAATTAATTAAAAATTAATACCAATAAATAAATTTACATATTTAATTAATTATAATTAAATAACTTCCCACCCTATTCTCCTATAAACCCACAACCCGCTACAGAAATAAATTACGCAAAAATTAAAAAAAAACTAAATTCATTAATTAAAATAAATTATAACATAAATACACACTTTTCACACATATAATAACATAAAAAACACTATAAAAACTCGATATTATTAAAAATTCGATAATTTTAATAACCTATATTATATACTTCGATATTTTAACTTTCTATATTTTTAACATTCAATATTACATTACTTACCTTAAAAACGATATTTTTGACGTCTATATTCTGTCCATTCGATATGTTGTCCATTCTATATTTTAAACTCGATATTATGTCCATTTGATATTTTTTACTCAAAATTTTGACTGTTTACCAGATAGAGTGAGGGAGGGCAATAGATAGATGGATAGAGTGAGGGAGGGAGGGCGATAGATAGATAGAGTGATGGAGGGAGGGCGATAGATAGATAGAGTGAGGGAGGGCGATAAATAGATAGATAGAGTGAGGGAGGGAGGGTGGTAGATAGATAGAGTGAGGGAGGGCAATAGATAGATAAAGTGAGGGAGGGCGATAGAAAGAAAGAGTGAGGGAGGGCGATAGATAGATCAAAAGATAGATAGATAGATAGATAGATAGATAGATAGATAGATAGATAGATAGATAGATAGATAGATAGAAAGCTAGATAGATAGAAAGATAGAGCGAGGGTGACAGAGTGAGTGAGGGTGATAGAGGGAGTGAGGGCGGTAGAGTGAGTGAGGGCGATAGAGTGAGTAAGGGCGGTAGAGTGAGTGAGGGCAGTAGAGTGAGTGAGGGCGGTAGAGTAAGGGCAGTAGATAGATAGAGTGAGGGAGGGAGGGCGATAGATAGATAGAGTGAGGAAGGGCAATAGATAGATAGATAGACTGAGGGAGGGAGGGCGATAGATAGATAGAGTGAGGGAGGGCGATAGAAAGATAGATAGAGTGAGGGAGGGAGGGCGGTAGATAAATATAGTGAGGGAGGGCGATAGATAGATAGATAGATAGATAGATAGATAGATAGATAGATAGATAGATAGATAGATAGATAGATAGATAGATAGATAGATAGATAGACAGACAGACAGACAGACAGACAGACAGACAGACAGACAGACAGATAGATAGATAGATAGATAGATAGATAGATAGATAGATAGATAGATAGATAGATAGATAGATAGATAGATAGATAGATAGATAGATAGATAGATAGAGTGAGGGTGACAGAGTGAGTGAGGGTGATAGAGTGAGTGAAGGCGGTAGAGTGAGTGAGGGCGGTAGAGTGAGTGAGGGCAGTAGAGTGAGTGAGGGCGGTAGAATGAGGGCGGTAGAGTGGTAGAGTGAGGGCAGTAGAGTGAGGGCGGTAGAGTGGTAGAGTGAGGGCGATAGAGAGAAGGTGGTAGAGTGGTAGAGTGAGGGTGGTAGAGTGAGGGCAGTAGAGTGGTAGAGTGAGGGCGGTAGAGTGAGGGTGGTAGAGTTGTAGAGTGAGGGCAGTAAAGTGGTAGAGTGAGGGTGGTAGAGTGGTAGAGTGAGGGCAGTAGAGTGGTAGAGTGAGGGCGGTAGAGTGGTAGATTGAGGGCGGTAGCGTGGTAGAGTGAGGGTGGTAGAGTGGTAGAGTGAGGGTGTTAGAGTGGTAGAGTGAGGGCGGTAGAGTAAGGGCGGTAGAGTGATAGAGTGAGGGCAGTAGAGTGAGGGTGGTAGAGTGGTAGAGTAAGGTGGTAGAGTGAGAGCGGTAGAGTGGTAGAGTGAGAGTGAATGAATGAATGAATGAATGTTGGATTTATAGAGCGCGTGGTTACCCGGGAGCGTCCCAGCGCTGTACCACTGGGGAACCCGTCCTGGCTTTCCCTGTGAGATGGTCCCTTTACTGGGCATTCCCAAGGTGAAGCCAGGCATCCCCAAGGTGGTGGGGCCGGAGTGGAGATTAAGCAAGCTATTTCCCAGAGTTGCAGCGTGGGACCCCATGGTTAGAGTGGCACCGAGGCGAGATTTATCAGACCCGCTGACATTGGTCCTGCACCCGGCCGCGTTGGGAATTGAACCCTGGTCCCGGGCCGACCTCAGCCTCCAGGTCTGCCGCCTCTAACCGTTGAGCCACACTTCTCCGCACTCCACACACACAGAGTGGTAGAGTGAGGGCGGTAGAATGGTAGAGTGAGGGCGGTAGAGTGGTAGAGTGAGGGCGGTAGAGTGAGGGCGTGAGGGCAGTAGAGTGAGGGCAGTAGAGTGAGGGCGGTAGAGTGAGGGCGGTAGAGTACCCATAGAGTAGGATCTCTGGTCAGGGGCACCTCTGCCTGCTGGCCAGGTTTATTTCAGCAAGTAGAGTCAAACGTCACAGAGGACTCTGCCAGTCCTGACCTTCTGGATGGAGTGTGAAGTCAGTAAGGAAGATCCTGGCCAAAAATGAAGCAGCAAGACCTAGCAGGGAAGGACCCACCTGTTAGAGCTATCCACTGGTCAATTCTGGCACTTATGACCATCTCACATCAGCTCCTCTGAAAAGAGCCCCATAGCTGCTAATGCAAACTTTGAGAGAGCTCTCTTCTGTAGGTCCAGTTTGTTCTTGACTTCAGTACAAATGGGCATAGGTTGTGACAGCAAGCATTGGGGGGCAGTGCGGTTATCAAAAGGTGGGGGCGTGCGGTTATCTGAAAGAAAATACCATTATGCAAAAATAGCCTTTCGGCAATCAACAATAAAAAAGCATTGGTAAGACCAATAGGGCTTGCCTTTTGCATCCACTGGCGTTGCTAATGATTGTTGCAGATGCTGTTAAGCATCAGCAAAATGCTTTACAGCGACGCTGCATAGCATCGGCAAAAAACAAAAAGCAAAGTAGAGATGATGCAGCTGCTATTGCTAATCACGGCATGACACGGGAGCCATGTACCATTTTCTTTTAACTGATTGGTCTTAGATGGCAGACGTCATGTACTTCTGCAAAGCGAGCAATAGTGCTATTGATGTAGTGGAGCAAAATGGCAGCTGCTGGACCTTCCAAATAAAAAAGTGGGGAAAAACATTTGATTGTGAAGGTAGGACAGCAAAGGGGAATGGGTTTTAAGGGAGGAGGGAATATAAAATGAAAATAAAGTCGTGGGTGAAGTGAGAGGGACAAAGAGCACACAGGAGAGGCACCAAGAGCACAGGAGCCAGTGAGTGTTGAGAGGAAACAGCATACTAGGACACAATGGCGGGAGCTGGAAAACACATACACTCAAGGACTGCTGAAAGAAAAACAAACTAGTTCCCTAAATGTTAACAGTAAAAGCATACAAGACATCCAAACAACAAGAAAAGCAAACATCAAAGGAAGGGTGGGAGGGAACGAGCATATGGGGTGTGAGCGATAACGAAAGTTAATTGCTGTAAGAGGGGGAGCAGGAAGTGAGGTCGAGCGCGCGCTGGCGAAAGCAGTCTGCTGCATTCAAGTCCAATGCCAGATGCCAGTTTCGCGCTTGAATGCCTCACATGCACTGGACATAAACCGCATTCCAAACGTCTTTGGCAGGATTTTCTGGCGCCCCTCTATATCTCTCGCATAGCGATTGCTTACGCAATAGCTAGGCTCGACCTAAAAATGGAAGGGTCACGCTCCCCATCCCTGTTGGCATTTCACCATTAACACTGCACTGTGCTTGTATATGCAAATGATACCATCAGTTATATGCTGTCAATAGAGTGCCAAATGTTACCACCTCAAATCAGATGCCCCCTTGGTATTATTATAGTTTTTTTACTGTTGAACTCCCTGGAAATTCAGCTGTAATCAGCCAGGAGAGCTTGACTCCAGTGGTGTGGAGAGCACGGGACTCACGTCTGAGTATACCCATCCCACTCGGGCGACAAATGCAAAAGCAACAGTTGAATGACAGAATGCAGAACAATGTCTTACATTCACCCCAGTACAGAGATCTGGACCCTCCCCTTGTAATTTGATATAGTATCCTTGCTACAGAATTGCTGAAGGCCTAAAGGATCAAATGTGTTGAAGCATCTTCCAAAAGTAGAAGTAAACAGAAGGAAAAGTAGAGGAAGAAGTTGTTATTCTAGATGAGTATGGCACCATAGCAACATGTTAGACAAATGGTACCATCCCAAATAAAATGTTTTTCAAAAGATGCCAGTTTTTCCAAGGAGCTCAATTTCGTGATGAATCAGTGGAAAGCTTTGGTTTCTTACTGTTACATGAACTATGCTACATTCCAGGTGTAAATGATTAGGGATCAACTCATAGAAACAATGAACAGTAAAAATGCATCTTTTGTCAATGCTTGAACGGACCCTGGAGGAAGCTGTAAAATTGAAACCTACTGGGAAAACATTGTCCATCTAGGATAAAGACTTTTCTTGTTGTGGCTCTGTGGTGGCAGAAGTCATTTAGGCAGCTCAATATGTTTTCTAAGTACTCCGTAAAATGCTTCAAATGTAATAGTTAAAAGCTTTTCGCCCAGGTGTGTAGTGTAGATGGACGTGAAAAAAATAGAGTGGGCATGGTGAAGTCCAACGGAGCCTGTGTAAAAACACAGTGATTTAAGTCAGAGTACGAGGAGAGTGAGGGTAATATTTTGGCCATTGAAAAAGATAGAGGAATCTCGTATATGCTATAATAAATATTGAGGATGTAGAAGTACCAAATAATGGCTCATTCTGGAACACCTTACACTTTAATTGGCAATTTTAACGAAATTCCAAGCTGGGTTCCGTAGTAAAGTAAGCACAATTGACCAGATATTTAGATTCTGCTGTCTCTACTGGAAATATGTACACATCAAAAAGGGTCATCTATACGTTGCTTTCGTTGATTTGAGAGCTGCGTTTGATTTAGTGCCACGCAATCTTCTATGGAAAACATTGAATGCTGTAGGATTGCCAAATAGCCTTTTGGTTCAGATAAAAGAACTACACGAAAGGAACTTTGCGAAAATTCGATGGGGACCAAATGGGGAACTAACCCAAAAAATCCCTATCGAGCGCGGAGTTCGTCAAGGCTGTGTCTTGGCCCCCACACTTTTTTCACTCTTTGTGAATGACATCCCTAAACATCTAGAAGGATGTATAAACGACTCACCAAAATTGAATGGTGAAAGGGTGACATCATTGTTGTTTGCTGACGACACTATTTTGATTACCCAAACAAAAAGAGGTCTCCAGGCATTACTTAATTCTTTTAGCAGTTATTGTAGGAAGAAAGGCCTGGAGATAAATGGGAATAAGACCAAATGTATGTCCCTTAATCCGTAAAAAACAGCCAAAGGATGCTTAACTTTGGATGGAACTGAATTAGAATCGGTTTCGCACTTTTCGTATTTGGGTGTTACCTTAGATTCTAAGCTCACTTGGAGAGCCCAAAGGGAAAAAAGTAAGCTAGCATTCATTCAGAATGTAAAGCCAATCCTCACAAAACAAAGTTTGAGCACTAGTAAAGCGGTGTCCCCAGTAGTCGAATTATTTAAATTTAAGGTTCAACCGACAGCGCTGTATGGCGCAGAAATCTGGGGGCCAGGGTCAAAAGATTCCTTTCGCATTTTGGATAATAATTTTATGAGGAGTCTGGTAAGGGTCCCAAGAGGTACTCCCCTAGTACCTCTTGAATTGGATCTTAACGTTAAAAGAACTAACCATTATACCATAATCCGCCCGTTGATGTTATGGGTTAGATTATGGAGAGTGCCCGAACTACAGGACTACAGGGATGGGCTAAAGGAAATTATGGAATATGGCAATTCATTAACTATCCCATGGTTAAAACATGTCAAAATTTGGCTTACTGAAATAGGTTTAATTCATTTCTGGGAAAATCCGGAACGTCTACCGCCCAACGCAAAATTAATTCTAAAAAGGGCATTTTGGAGTTGCATGGTAAGCAGAGTAACAAATGCTTCGGTTGCTGGAACTTTGGTAACAAACTTTCTGAGCTTTAAGGGTGAGCCGTTATTCGAGACTTTTCTCGATTAGATAGAACCTCCCCTAGCCAAAACCCTTTTTCTAAAACTTAGGTATGGCAATTTGTTGACCAAAACAACTTTAACACGATGGTCCAGGAGGACAACTGATCCGTCCTCGGAAGCTGATGAATTATGTACCATGTGTGATTGTAAACAGATTGAAACCGAGGCTCACATGTTTTTTTTCTGTCCTGCTTATACAATACCCAGAAAAAGATGGATTAAACCACTATGCTTACTGTTAGGTTTGAGCGTATGTAATCAGGCTCTAAGAATACTTAAAACCAACACTGACCAAGTAATAATATTTAGTGTTAGCCGATTCTTACATTCAATTTTTTTTTAAGGAAAAAAAAGGGACAACAGTTATAAACGAATGATGTATACTTCCATAATTGAACCAGCAGATGATCCTCTTATAGGGAGGTTATTTTGTATACTCTAAAGGATGTGCTTAATCTTTTTATTATATGTATATGTATAATTGTTTACAAATGTTTTATAAATGTAATGTTCTGTGCTTGACTCTTTTATGGCATTTTTGCCGAAATAAAGAAATTTGACTGACAATTGGTAAAGAAGTTCAAGGATATGCCTTTGTCCACAGGGGTTCATGAAAAAGTTCTGTTTTCATGGTAACAGTACAAAATAGGCAATTATTTATGCTTCAAAGGATGTTTCAGGCCTGTTGAGATAGCAAGATAGATGAATTTAAATACAATTCCTGACCCCAACCAACTAAATGAGTTTAATGATCTAATGTGATCAGGTATTTCTCAGATCACAATTGGTGGTAGAGATGTCTTCAATTTTTATTCTAGGCAAGTGTATGGGTTTGCCAATAAAAAAGAACTTATGAATATAACTATTCCTTGTGTGCACAAAGTGATAGGGGTTTTGGTGAGTTTACTTGATGATTTACTGTAGTAATTGACTAGGACATCATTAAAGAGATTGAAAATTTGTATAGTTGATCCCTGTAGTCTTAGTGCACATGCCCAGTGATGAATTGTGTGTCATTTTTAGTGATATGAATAAAACCATATGGCAAAATCGCCACCTGCTTCCAACATTAAAATGCTGACTTTACTCGAGGGAGCAATGGAGCAATTGTCTTCACTACATTGGATATGTTGTTGGCATACCATCAAGTGGAGCTTCCACTGGAGTCTCAACATTCAAATTCTGTAGTGACTCCAGAGAGTGCCTTCCAGTACAAAAGAATACCTGTTAGAGTCAGGCCTTATCTGTCTTCCGAGAACCATGCATATCTTATTCCAGGATGTTGGCTGTGTAACATATTTTGTAGACAATTTATTGGTCTTGTGAGAGAAGGTGTTGTAAACTGTGAAAGACAATTCAAAGTTTGAAAGACAATAGCATGACAATAAAGAATGAGACATGTAAGATTTAATTGGAAGGTGTCGATTACTTAGTTCTTAAAATGGCCAGTATAGGAATTTTTGTTAAGAGCAATCAGAGAAGCTCCCAGTCAGAGTGTAAGGATCAGTTACAGTCCATTTTGGGCATGGACGATTTCCGTGCATGAAGCATGTCACATTTTGTGAATATTTTTGCCCCCATAAGATGCTTCCTCAAGAAGAATGAGAAATGTATACAGAATGAAGAAAGTGAGAGGAATTTCAAACAGGTAAAGGAAGGGATTGCATAAGCCAAATATTTTAGATCATTTGGTGTCAGTGACGAGTATAGCAATGATGGAGGCATAATCTAGTTATTTCGCAATTTAAAAAGAGGCATTGACCTGTTGGTGAAGAATTCACAATTTCATAATGTACCTGAGTGGTACAAAGTTTTTTTTCCATACTGACCAGAACCCCTTTGTGGAATGGTACAGTCCCAAAGGAGCTGCCTGATCTACTCAGCGAATTGCTAAATGGCAGTATCCCTTACATGAATTTAAATATAAAGTGAAAGATGTTTTTTTTTTTTAAACGGTCACTCTGTAGCCAGAGAAGATAGACTTGTCTAGAGTGCCACAAAGAAGTATTCTCAGAAAGGGCATGGTACCTGTTTGCAAGAAAGAGGAGGTAGAAATGGAGAAAGGACTAACAACAAATAAGACAGGGGAAAGACAAGACTGAGGATATGGAGAGAGAGTCATGAGGAAAGATGAGAGGGGAAGACAGAACATGAAATGAGAGGGACAGACCACACCATTCTCTTGACAGGATGTATTTGGAAAAGAGGCCATCGATGCCAACACAGACAGGGGCCTATGGACTGTCAGAAGATGGTAGCCATGATAAAGAAGTTCAGCTTCCGACACAGAAGGAAACGAAGAACCTTTCTTTCCCATCACCTCAGGACCCGACTAGGAAAGAACAGGAAGGCATAAGTAGAGGGACCATCGGGCAGAACGCTGAGGACAATGCCATCCCAACTTGTTTTTTCCTGGCATCCCATCTTCAAAACCAGCCGCAGCCTGTAGGGTTGTGGCTGTACCACAGGTTTACACAATATTGGCTGCCCACAGTGATGGTCTTCCCGAGTATGGGGTAGGTGGTAGTTGCAAATTATTGTGGGCTCATTCTTTCTTTCGTGAAGTTGAATTGAGATGATTCCAGGGGAGTTCACGATAGGAGAATAAATATCCAGTCATGGGTTTGGGGAAAGGCTTACAAGAAACATTTTTGCATGTGTGCCTTTAAAGGTGATGGATAACAAAACAGGCTGAGAGGGTTGATTGACTGAGCGTAAGAAAGCACCACTTTGTTACTCATGGGTGTGTAGTAGATTTTCCTTCCATTAAATTTTACTTACTTTTAGATTTATGTTTGTTTCCGAAGGAAAAGGAGAGCTGGCACTAGGGGACCCCCTCAGAAGAGAAGGCATTGTCAGGCAAGACTTGTTAAACTTTCTTTCAAGAGGGGAACAAAGATGAGAATTTTTACAGACTTGTTGACAGTAAAGAGAAAGTGCATCTCTTTAATAAACTCGTCTGATAATTAATAGTGGAAAGTAGGTTGCAATTTGTTGTACTGACACTTTTGCAACACACAGCTGATGGTTTATCACAATTTGCTGCTGCCCGATCAAAACAGTGATGTTTTGGAAACTATGGAGAATTCTGAGTGTGTTATAATTAGTGTGGTTCATTTATCCATGGGTGTTCTGACAGAAGAAAAATTGTAAGAATTAGAACAGGCTGCTCACATGCATAATGTGAGTAAATATATGTGTGAAGGGTTGCCACACAGAGGGGATCTGAGCTTAGCAAGGGACTTATTATCTTGTGACTGACAAGTTAACTATCAACAATGGAATTGTGTGAAGATTGGGAGTGCTAGCGGTACTACGGGCGATGAGATGGAAAAGTTCAGATCTAGCTCATGAGGGATATGTGGGCACTAGGGCTATGAAAAGTAGAGTTCAAGGGGATTTTTGGTGCCAGATCGTTGATAAAAATATTTTAAAGGATTATTTATCTTGTGTCATTAGCAACAAGCCACGATTCCCTTGTTGGTCAAACCATTCAATGTTCCAATTCTCCCTTGGACTAAGTTGGCAATGGACATGCTAGTTCCCTTCAACATTAAGGGAAATGTTCCCAAGTATGCCATAGTGATGATGGATTACCATTTGAAGTGGCCTTAAGTGAAGTTTGTGGATAATATTACCACAGGAGCAATCGCTGATTTTATGAAAGAAGGTTTTACAGGGAAAAGTACCCGGAGCAATTGTGACCGATATAAGTCTTCAAGTGGTAGCCAAGGAATTGGAACACTTCTTAGCCCATTTTGGTGTAATATATCCAAATACCTTGTTATATCTTATATCGGTCGGTTGGAATGATTCAACTAGGAAATAATGGAACAATTCCAGCTGGTTTTAGAAAGTGGTATGAATTAGGAAGGAAGACTACAGTTACGTCTTCTTTTCTTCTGTTGAGAGGGAGAAGAGATTGCAGTCTGCTCACCAGAAAATGGATGGGAAGGACATACGTCCAAATTGAAAAATTGAAGGTGTGTCATGTATAAAACTTGTCAAATAAATAAATAAATACATTTCAGGAAAAAGCAGGGACAAACTGGGAACCGAAACTGGACCTGGCAAACTGCTCGGCAGGCTAGTTTGCAGCCAAGCTGGTTGCTAGGGCCAGTTCCGCCCAATTTTGTTACAGAGGCCGAGTTGCTGCACCTCCCCTGTAACTAGAATTACCTCCCTGAGGGGCCCAAAACCGGGCCCCACCCTGATGACCCACCAGGGAAACATCCGGTGCCCTCTACGGCCCTGGAAAGAAGGGGAAAACAGGAATGACACCTGTGTAGGAGGGAGATTGAATGAGAATTAAAAGGTGTTGAGAAGCAAGAAATGGGCAAAGCATATTTTCAAAATCCCAAAAATGTGATAGTGTTGAGTAGTGGAAAGGTGTGGAGCAAAAATAAGATTTACAACATGCCTGGGAGTTGTAAGGGAGAAAAGTTTTAAAATGTATGGAGGAGGATTGGAGGATTTGGCCACTGGCTAGGTATTTCTGACTATATCATCAAACCAGGAATGGAAGAAGAAAGCAAGGTGTGTGCCTTCATATTTAATGGATTATGTTGTGACTTAAATCTTTTTCATTGGGGACATGTTTCTGTTACTTTTATTGCTGTCTGACACCTATTGTATTCTTAATTGGTTAATAGCGTTATAAACAACAGCACAGGTGCCCCACTTCTCAATATACAGGAAAATCAGATAAACAATCTATTCCCAACAGCAGTGTTCTTCCAAAAGTTCCTTTATTCCAGTATTAAACGGTTTATAAAAACAAGGTCATAAGCATCCCTTGTTGAAAGTGGCACAGCCAACGTGTTTCTTCCTTGGAGCAGACTTCTTCAGGGCATTAGTAGTTCCCATACCATATTGGGGTAACTAGGTAATGGATTGCAGCTCAATGAATGCAGCTCAATTCCCTCCAGTGGTATGAAGAGGCAGAGTAAAGTCAATATGTTGACAGATGAATGGATCCAATCGCCTTCAGGGATTCGTCAAGGTGCCAAGCGTTGCTGGTTGCATGTCAGACAGCATAATATTGGCTGCAGGCTAACAAATGACGGCGTATCTCTTTAGAAACGTATGAGGCACATGATCGGGAGTGACTAATAGTTTTGCTCCTAATGCTGTATATATATGGGGAAACCAATCTTATTGTTGAGTGCCATCGAACGGGAATAATTTAGGCTGTCGGAAGGAACTGCATATTAGTTGATATACTCTGGTTATGACTATGAACATGCCGTCTTTGGATTAGATCTAATCATATTTTAGACCACACTATGGATCGCAACCGATTGAGACTTTGGTGTTGAAATTTCGCTGTCTGTCGCTCCTTGCAATTGGAGCCATACATCAGTCAACATATTGACTTTACTCTGCCTCTTCATACCACTGGAGGGAATTGAGCTGCAATCATTGAGCTGCAATCCATTACCTAGTTACCCCAATATGGTATGGGGAACTACTAAAGCCCTGAAGAAGTCTGCTCCAAGGACGAAACGCGTCGACTGCAACACTTTCAACAAGTTATGCTTATGAACTTGTTTTATAAACCTTTGGATACTGGAATAAAGGAAATTTGGAAGAACACTGCTGTTGGGAATAGATTGTATATCTGCTTTTCCTGTATATTGAGAAGTGGTGCACCTGTGCTTTTGTTTAAAATTGTTTAGTTCTGTAAGGAATAACATTGTGACAGTGGCTCTGATACAGTGTGCACAAATATCCTCATGAGTATAGCTGAGGTCAGAATAACAGAGGGATAGCAACTCAGGTGCTGCCGATTGGAGGGATCCACTGTCGGGCGCATTGTTTTTACTGGTTAATAGCGTTTGTTGCCTTTTTCTCATTTATTGTTTGAAGGAAAGAAAAAGTGCTGGGTTAAGCCTTGGAACATAGTTTATGGAATATTGTGGTTCTTGGGGTATGTCATTTCAATTATACAGGGATGTGGGAGGTGATCAATTCAGGTGAATCAGCTGCTGCCTGTTGTTGGCCAACCGACTAAACATACTGTTTTGAAGAATAAAAACATTTATCTCTATATCATCGAATAGTGGTTTCTTTTCAAGTACAACACCAGTACTTGCTTGGTTGGCTTTCATATCAATCTCATGTGTTTGCTTTTTATTATTCAACGGCCTTATTTCCTCTTTTTATGTTTGAGCCAGCCCTGCAGCATAGCTGTTTTACAGTGTTTCTGATTTGATGAGTAGCATCCTTTTGAGGCCTGGGTTTAGTTTGCGGAGTTTCACTACTTGGAACTCCGCAAAGTGACAAAAAAACTCTGCGAAGTTCCACAAGTGGCAGAGTGCAGTGCGAACTGCCGTTTGCCCTGGTCTTCTTGCCGCCTGGTTAGAAATTCTACCAGATTGGCAGCTTGTGCTTCCGAACTTACCGCTCACGCTCACAAACTTACCGTTCACGAGCACGAGCTTGAAAAAATCTCTGCATCACAACACTGAGCGGAGTTTTCTGCACACCATGAGCTCCACGAAGTGCAGAAAACTCTGCAAGCTGCGCGAACGGAGCGGAGGTCACCGCCCAGGCCTAATCCGTTCTCTGTTTACAATCCAGGAACTACTTTTTTTTCTTTGTCATCTCTCCTTGGAACGCATGTGTTTTCCTCTCACTCTCCTGTGCTTGTTTTGCTTTACATTTTATGTTTTATATTTAGCTCTCTAGGGGTGCATGTCTTTAATTGCTATCTTCCACCCCATCCACTCTTTCCAACTCACGTTCCCACAACCCACATTAGTCAGTTTCTTCTTAATACCTCCCTGCCTTATTCTGCATTTTCCTTAATTTATTTTTACTTTTTTCTAAGAGCCTGACAGCTGTACACTGCCTGTAGACCATTCACTGCCTTTCTTTTCCTGTTCTAGCACATTTGAATTAGGTATTTCATTTTCTGATCAGAAATGGCTTTTGGGTATCTTCAAACACTGATTTAAATTTGGAAGCAAAAAGACAATACTATTGATGGTCTGTCACCATGCATGCACATCTGCTGTTACACCATGACACATGACATGTACTGGCAGCCACCTTGGGATGATTTTTCCTTGAGAAAAATAATTCCAAGATGACTACCCATGGATGCACATATGTCATGATGCACTGGCAGCCATTGTGCAGCAAGTTTACTCATCCCAAGATGGCACCCAGTGCTCGCTTAAGTATGGTCCTACAGAGGTGTCCATTTTCAATGCTTTACAAACAAGCATTGGCAAAGCCATTTGCTTGACAGTCGCATTGTAGAGGCATGAACTACTGGCTGTGTCCATGCTTGTTTTTGAGATATCACAGTGAGTATGTTTAGTAAAGGATCACATATCATGAATACCAGTCCAAATCATTTCCATATTTGCTAGGTATTCTGAAAACCACATTTTGCCATACGGCACACTAGCAGAACCAACCCTATTAAATTTACTAGGATAGGAAGATTACCTTTATCAAAAATGGACTATACTTTGTTAATGTAGTGAAAAAAAGGAAAAGTGTTATAATTATGACGTGTAGATTCAAGGTGAAAATTAGCAAAATCTACAAACCTTTAAGATTAATTTAGTAAAGGAACCTGCTGAGCCACCAGTCTTTGAGAATAGACTAGTGTGCAAAATGATTTGGGTTTTAAAGCTTTTATTTTAAGTTAGTTATCTGCTTAATCATTTTCAGATGGGGCAACATGTTGAAGATGAACTGTTTTGCTAATACAGTGGGTGATTGTTTTATGATGCTAGGAGTGATAGGTAGAAAACAAAGGGCCCGATTCACAAAAGTAATCTGAGACAAAATCCTAACTTTACAACTTTTGGTATTCACAAAAGGCATTTAGTAGTAGTAAAGTTAGGATTCCTAACTTTACTCCTGGATGCATTTGGGGAATTTATGCGTACCCTGGACCTTCAGGTTAATAATAACAAATCGCACGTCATGGTCGCAGGTAAACGACCAAAGACCCACAAAACAAAACGCTTTACCTGTAATGGGGCGGAGGTATCCAAGGTCCCTGTATTCACATATCTGGGCGTCATTTTCGACGAAAGGGGCACCTGGGGACCCCAATTAAAAGCTAAGGGCACTGCTGTTATTAGATCAACTTCAGCCCTTTTGGGCTTTGCTAAACGCTTGGGGTCTCGCCCTATTGAAGCTCTGTTAACAGTGTATAAGTCCAATTGTATGTCTATAGCATTGTATGGACCGCATTGTGGGGCTTTTTACCCCAAAGCAAATTGCAGATTACAGAGAACAAATTTCTCAGATCCCTTTTAGCGGTTCCCCAATCCACTCCAATATTTTCGGTGCACTCTGAGCTAGGACTCAGTTATATCTCCGACCAGTTACATTTGGACCCATTGATCTGCTGGGCCAAAACCTGGCTTAACAATGAGATTACATTAAACCACACTATCTTAAAAGACTGTATGGCACTAGATATGGCACACAAAATTCCTTGGCTAGTATATATTAAAGACACCCTGTGTAAACTGGGGCGTCCAGATTTATACACATCACCTAATTTGTTGCAGAAGGACGATGTAAACTGGATTAAGGACAACTTTCTGGGATTAGCTGCGCAAGAAAGGGAGGCAGTGGAGGTGCTAAAACCCTGTGTCAGGGCAAATTATTTGCTTCTGTCCACTCCACTTATTGAACCCTATCTAAAGATCATTACTCTCCCGTTCCATCGTCACCTTCTTGTCAGATTTAGATTCAATATCATCCAGTTCTCCCTGGGTTATTTTCCAGTATGGGGAAAACCTGATCTGTCCATTCCCTGCAGTTGTGATCATTTTTCTGATCAATCCCTAATGCACATTCTCATGTTCTGTGACCATAATGCTGCTATCAGAAAACAGTTTCCGGTACCATTGCTGAGAGAGGCGGGTTTTACACAAGTGCGGCCCGCACTCATGTATTTACAGCTGTTGGGCAGCACCCGGGTAATATTTGGGGTTGCCTGTTTCTTGGTCGCAGCTATGCACAATAAGGCCAAAAGATCGACGGTGAATGTCTCTGAGGTGTGATTCTATTTTAGCTATTATTTTATCTTCCTGTGTATTGTGTTTTTTATCCATTCCTACTGTATATTTATAATGATGAACTGGTTCAAATTGTTTTTACATTTTTTAATCTTGGAATAATGTATTGTAATCGCTTTTATGATTTTAAATAATTGAATAAAGCATAACATGACTTGACTTGACTTGAAATGCAACACTTTGAAATGGGAGAAAATTTTAATGATGAGAATAAACAAATCCATATAAACATAAAGTTAACTTTTCAGTTTAACTTCCTCCCATTTCATAGTGTCACATTTAGACACAGCAGGCTTCTTGCTCCCAGTGGTTGATTGATATGGTGTCATATTTATAACTGAAAAATCCAGCCATTTTATAAGTGGGAGAAATTTGCAGAACATTTTTCCCGATTACTGTATGTAAATACGACAGTTTGCTGACTCTTCATTTTAATTTTCTCCCACTTAAAAGCATTCAGAAACATCATTTTGTTCTCATACTCCCATATTGAGTGCACCAGGACTTTCATTTAAGAGTTAAATACCTCAGTGCTTCAGTTCATCACCTCTGTGCCCTCAGTCACAAATCTTGCTCCCCCAATGCTCATTTCCAGGCACTGCTACCTGCTATCTGCAGCCTGAAGATAATAATGTAAAATAAATAAAGCCTACCCTTAACTTTAAAAAGAAAGTCTGACCATGTGCTTATTGAAAAATTAACTCAAGGCTGTGGGATATTTTAAAGGTGTCTGCGATCTACAAGTAGCTCAAGATCGACTGGTCGGAGACACCTGGTCTAAAGCTTCAAACTAGTCTTAGCTTTCACTATCTGATTTTATTTTATTTATTTTATTTTAAAAGTTTTATTTAGCGCTAGCTTGACCCGTAGGTATCAGAGCGCTTTACATACACACTTTAAAAAACAGAAGGACATAACATTGCACAGTAGGTCGGCAGTAAGGAAGCAAACCAGAGATTAAAAAAAAACAGCATGAGAAATTAAATAAACAGTACATCCGAGGGGGAGAGAACAATAAAAAAGAAAAGGTGATTAACATAGTTGGGTCACTAACTATCCTTGAATGTCGAGAGAGAGAGGAGTCAACTCGGATATTGAAGTCTAGTTCAGAAGACATTGGTCAGGAAAGTATTTGTTAAGGGGATGGAGTTTCAGGTCCCTTTTGATTCCAGGGAGAGCGTTCCACATCCTGGGGGTGTTTCCAGAAAATGATCGGTATTGGGTGGTTTTCTTTTTAAGTTTTGGAGGAATAAGAAGGAGTGAGTTGGAGCTTCTCAGTGTTCTGAATTGACCTGCTCTTACCAGTTTGTTGTTCAGGTAGTTGGGGGCCGGAGAGTGAAGGATTTTGTGTGTGATGCAGGCCAGCTTGTAAATACACCTCTGTTCCATTGAGGGACTTGAGAGCTGGAGTGATGTGTTCAAATCTTTTTACTCCAGATACGAGTCGAGCGGCCATGTTCAGCACTGCCCTTAGAGGAGCTAGGTGAGCTTTTGGAGTTCCTGTTAGGATGGCGTTCCCGTAGTCGATTTTAGAGAGAACTAGGGATTGGACTACTGTCTTGAGGTCATCATGGGGAAGAAAAGGTAATTTCTTGAGGTGCTTTAGAGAGAAAAGAGCACTTTTTGCAGAGTTTTTGATGTGACTTAACTGAGTTGGATAGGACCAGGGGGCAGTTTAGGGCAACCAGATTCTTGAGCCACTCTTGGATTGGACGAAGTTTGCTTTTAGGAGAGAACAGGATTAGTTCTGTTTTATCTGGGTTGAGCTTTAAGTGGTTAACGTTGAACCAAGTTTAGATCTTGGTTAGAGTGACATTGAAGTGTTGGATGTTGCTGGGAGACTCGATTTTGAAATAGATTTGGGTGTCATCCGCATAAAGGTGGTAATTTACTCCAGCTTTTTCAAGATGATTGTGAGGGGCTCCATGAAGAGATTGAAGAGGGACGGGGAGGGGATCGAGCCTTGTGGTACCCCAAGTGTGACTTTTGTTGGCTTTGAGAGACAGGAGTTGATTTTAATTTGTTGTGAGCGGTGTTGAAGGAAGGAGGTGAACCATTTTAGTACTGTGCTATTGATGCCGGAGCGCTTTGACAAGGTCTCCAGAAGAGCTGGATGATTTACTGTGTCGAATGCTGCAGGTAGGTCAAAAAGGATGAGTAGGCAGGCATCACCTTCATCTAAGGTCTTGTGAATGTCGTCGGAGACGTTGAGCATAGCTGTTCCCGTGCTACAGCCTTTCCTGAATCCTGATTGAAAGGCGTCAAGGAGGTTGAACTCATCAGTATGTTTATTGAGTTGGTGCAGAACACATTTCTCCAATGTTTTTGCAAGGAATGGGAGGTTAGAGATAGATCTGAGGTTGTTAAGATCATTAGGGTCGGCCCCAGGTTTCTTGAGAATGGGTGTGATTTGTCCTAGTTGAAGGGAGTCTGGGACACAGCCTGAGGTGAGAGAGGTGTTGATGATTTTTGTCCCGAAAGGGGAAATGGTGTGATTGAGTTCTTTTATAATTGTGGATGGGAGGGGGTCCACAGTGTGGGAGGAAAGTTTTAGATTAGAAATTATACTGAAGACCTCGTTTTCCGACATTAGCTCAAAGTCGGACCAATGTGCATTGTTTTTTAGCTGGAGGCAGGTCTGATTTTCCTTGTTAAGAACTCTTTCTGAATGATCAAGGGTGGTTGAAGGGGGGCAGGTTAAGAGGGAAGGAGGGTTAGCGGTTTGTATGAAGGATTGATCAATTTTAGAGACTTTATTAGTGAAGAAGGTGGCAATTTCTTCACATCGCTCATTGGTGGCTTCGATTTCTTGAGAGGGAGTGCAGTTAGTTTGGCTTTTGACAATGTTGAAGAGTTCTCTCTGTCTGTTTTTCGCCAGAGCTAGTTGGCTGCCAAAAAAAAACGCCTTTTCACTGAAAATGTGTTTTTTGTATGCCCGCTGAGCAGATCTAAGTTGCGCTAGGTATAAGGTCGAGGGGTTTAGTCTCCAAGACCTTTCCGTTTGTCTGAGTTGACGCCTTTCATTATTCAGATCTATGTTAAACCAGGGTTTAGATTTGATTTGCCTCAGTTGTTTGAGTTTGAGTGGAGCTACTTGGTCTAAAACCTCTGTCATTTTTGAGTTAAAGTGTGTAGTGACGTCATCAGCCGTTCATGATGAAGGTTGGAGTTGAAGATGGGCATGAACTCTGGATTCAAGTTCAGATAAAGGGACTTCTTTGATGTTTCTGGTCAAGAGTTTAAGTTTAACATCACAAATAGGTTGGTGGCTGACAAGTGTGTCAATCTTAATCAGAATGAGGTGGTGGTTGGACCAGTCAATGGGAGAAATCACTCTCAGATAGACCAGTTCATTGTTGGTAATGATCGCATCCAGTGTTGCACCTTTGATGTGAGTTGGTTTATTGTAGCGTTGTTTGCGGTTATATATTTCCAATAGGTTGGATAGGTTCAGGACAGTGGAGTCTTCTGGGTCGTTCCAGTGGATATTGAGGTCACCCAGGAACACGTCAATAGTGTCTGTCAAGGAGAATCGTGTTATTAGGTCTGTTAGTTCTTCGGGGAAAAGAGTACGCTCTCCAGGAGGCTGGTAGATCATGTGGAATTTGATGGGTGAGGTGCCCTTGGCAGTGAGTTCGACATCCAACTATTCAAACAATAGGTATTCTGCAGGTTTGAGTTAGGTAATCTGTATTCCAGCTTTGTGAATGATGGCTTGCCCCCCTGCTCCCCAGTTTTGATCGGCCTGTCTTGTCTGAAGATGGTGTGCCCTGGAGGGGTGAGAATGTCAAGAATGGGCGTGGAGTGGACATTGAGCCAGGATGCACGATATGATGTCCATTGGGATTCCTCTATTAATGGTTCTCTTTCAGCTCTGTGCAATACTGGCATTTTCCTAAACACTAGCCTAGGCACACTTATTTTTAAGTGAGACATATTTCCTTTCTTACCTGTACAGGTTCTTCGATCTCCCCAACCACAAAGTGCTCTCAACTGGCCTACTAGTGGACCAGTACTTGACAAAAAGTACAGACTTGTGGCAGTGATACCAGACTGAAGCCTCACCTCTCCTGTTCATCTTGGGAGAAGAAGAAGGTTCTGTCCTCATAACACAACTCAGCACCATTTATGTCTTGTTATCTTTCCGACTTTCTCTTCCTACCATACTTGTGGTAAAAGACATAAGGCCAGTTCTGGCTCTTCCTATTGCACTTTGGGATCCTCATTGAGCCCCTAATATTCTGTTAAAGATTTATGGTACCCTCTGCCTAACAAGGATATCATATTGAACAGTGACATGGATACAGTCTATTAGAGGCAAACCACCAGTTTGTTACCTATAAAAAGTCTATGATTTGCCACCCCCTGAAGAAATATAATGTGACTTAATAGTGGGTGTAGTAATTTACATTAACCCCTAAAATGAATAATTGAATAAATACCCACATTTAAATAGGTTTAACTTAAGGACACAGGGTTACCTTTAAGTGTTCCAAAACCTGATGCAATGTAACTGTGAAAGTGGTCATAAAAATACTCCTTGTTAACATCTTTGCCCCTCTTTTTATTTCTCACTGAGCTTTACCTAGTATAAGTGTATTGACAGTTACACCCAGGCGAAGGGCTGTGAAGGGTCCACTACACCCCAGTAATGACTGTCTTTTTCAAACAAGCAGGGGCCTGGGGGTCATTTTCCTTGGTTATATTCTAGCAAATTGTCGTTTTGCTATCACAATGTTCTTGTATGGCTGTGTAGATTTCTGAAACCACTGGGTATTGCCTTAGTAAAGTACCTTATTTTATATCTCAGCTGCTCAGTTCAGTTACTTTATCACCGTTCCCTTTTGGGGTTTAAAGTATTTTCATCTATAATCCTATCTGTTTTTCAAATAATTACGGCACTTCTTTCAAGGAGGGACAGCTTGTTGTGCTATATATTTAGTTTTGAAGGGACGAGGGAACTTGTGTGCAGTGTTGTGTTCTGGATCCACCCACCTGCAATCTGAGAGGGTGCTTTTAAAGTTTCAGATGGCTGGCTGCACAAATGTGAAGGAGGCGAATCTCACACTTTGGATCTTGGCAGACAGCTGTTTGACTGCAGCAGGGAAGAAAACAGCCGGAAAGCCAAGATTAATTGCAAAATATCTTGTGGGTGTTTCAAGATAAATGGACTGGCGTGGTTTCACCCTTACAATACCTCTAATTATGTTCTGAGCATTCACAGTTCCTGTGTCTTAAAATTAGGTGACTTGTTTGTGCTTTGCCCAGTAAAATAGTTTACCATGGGGTCTGGCCATCTCCCTCCAAAAACCCTTTCTATTTTCCTGTGGTCTGGGGCTGTATACCCAGTCTATGGTAATTGCCCATGGCTCTCCACCGTTGCTTGTTTTGGAGGGTGGGGGGGGATGTAAGCCCGGCTTCGGATGTATTTGTATTTTTCTCACTGAAAATAATTGAGATGAGGCTGATGAAGGTATCATAATCATATATGCAGGGTTTTTCATTTTACTAACGTTGCGCCTCCAATAAAATATTCCTAGTTACACTACTTTGCCCATGCCTTTTTTAGAGTACCCTCTCAAACTTTTTAATCCCAATTACAGTGCTATTTAGCACCCCTATGCATGTATGCCCCAATGCCAAAGTGTTACTGCGCTTGAAGAATATTTGCATGCACTTCCATTTCTACCCAGTTCATACGTGACAACACACCTGTCTCAGCAGGTGACTCATGATGTTTTAACCCACATACAACTTTATTTTTTCTGTCTCCTCCCTAAAATTGCCTCCAAATCAATGCAAGTAAGATAAATTCCTGTGAATATTTATTTTTAAACGTCCCTCTTTCTTGCTTCCAAATGTTGGCATTATGCCGTATATGGTGTTTTACTTCCCTGTGCTCAAGGAGAGAGCAAGCCTGTCTGGAAATGTGTGTGTACTGAAAGAAATGTGTACTGGAAATACCTATGATTAATGTGCAAATGTCAATACTTAATAATAATTAGTGTGTTTAATAGACTGGACAAATGTACTTTCCTGAGGACTTGCATTGCTGTAAAATGCATTTGGAAAAGAGAAACTATTGAACGAGTGTAACAAAATAAATCTGGCATCTTCTGCTTACTTTGGGATTGTTCGAACATGGGGATCCAGTGAAATATGGAGGTCATCTCCCTCGACATGCCATCAATTAAGCACTAGGTTTACAGGTTTAGAGATGTCAGTTACAAATCATCGACTTCATACGTTTAAGTCTAATTATTTTAATTGTTCCAACAACCCCATCACCATTAAATGCATTAAAGTGCTTGGTGTGCTGCCCCCCTGGCTAGGTTTGACGACTCCCCACGGAGCCACGGCACACAGTTTGGGAACCACTGCTATAGAGTTATTAGCTACCTATGGCCCTTTTTGAGGTCATGCAGTTGAAACATTTAAACGTTTTATCTGGAAGACTTTTTGCCATGGGCTTACAAGCTTTTTTTTATATAATGAGAATAAAAAAGAAGTAAGTGGCATACCCGTATAGCGTTGGGAAGAATAATATCTGTAGTGTTGAAAATAGTCATATACAGTAAAAGGTTGTGGAAAAAAGTTACATCGCCAGTAGAAGTCATAAACAGTATAGAAGATGTCCTTGTTCGGCACACCGTGCCAATGAATAACAAAAAGCCAGGGGTGTAACTTAGTCAGTGAGATGGGGGGGGCCAGTGCAAATTTCCCAACTAAAAAGCAATGTGCAGAAAGGTGGAGGGATGACCAAAGTTTGGGAAACAGTGTTCCTGATAGTAACAGTTTCAATACATAACTACATTGGGTGGGCCTCTGTCTAAGCTCCTTTAAAAAAAATAACACATGGGGGCGTGGCTTGGATGGCAAGGAGGAAGCAGACCTAAGTCCGGAGCTCCCGACCCCCAAGTCAAAGAACAGCGAGCAAGAGAGGCGAAACGCGGAGAAACGCGACAGCAGTTGAAAGAGAAGGTGCATGAACATAAGGGGCATCACCAGAGCTGAGCCAAGTCGAGTTGCGTCCACCAAGAAGCAGGAAAAAAAAGCGGAAAGAAGCCAGCCGGGAGGAGAAAGAGGAGGCGCAAGATGGCGGACGTACCAGAGAGGGAATAAACGGAAACGCGACCACCGAGCCACCAAGTAAGAGCACCCGATCCTAGGCGCAGACCCCCCAGAGGCCCATAGAAGGGAGGAGAAGCATCCCGCTACCGACACCGTATGTGAAGCAGCGAGCAGAACCCCCCCCTCCCCCCCAGCCCACTGACGAGGCAAACAAGGCGGCCATCTTGGGTGAGGAAGGAAGCGAGGGGCGGCCAAACCACGAGGTGGGCTCGTACACCCGAGCGGGACACTCCAGGGCGCAAGGAGGGACCGCAAGGCGAGAGCGCGATCAGCGGAGACGAGTACAAACAAGGAAGGGGCGCAAGAGGTCCGAGGAGAAGCAGCAGCCGGGGGGTGCAGAGCTCACCACTAAGTCGCCTAAGTCGCCTGCAAGTGAGAGCGCTCTAGGCTGAAGTGAAACTCGCCAGTGAAAGGCAAGTGCCGACGCACAGCGGAGGGGAAAATAAACAAATAGTTTGAAGGAAAGGGAAAACGGGAAAAAAAAAAACGCTCACTCGAAGTACGAGGGAGAGGCACAGAAGGGGGCGGCCATCTTACGTAAGGTGCTGAAGCGAGCGAGCGGCCATTTTGGAGAAGGCGAAGCGGAGAGTTAAAAAAAAAAAAAAAGCGAGCAGAGGCAGCGTGCACACCCAGCAGCACCATACACGCACCCGGGGGAAGCAGCTGCGAACCACCCAGAGAGTGATCAACCCCAAACGGCAGAGGCAGTGGGAGGGGCAGTGTGCAGCCGGCAGTCGCAAGGCAGCAAGCACGCACGGAACAAGGTGCGAAAGGGGGGTGCCTAAGGAGACGTGTACTGAAATAACCCACACGCCGGAAGCGCGAAGGGCGGCAGGCCAACCCCGGGCAGGGTGGGAAGCACTCAGGGGTCTTAGGGAGCCAGAACTGCCACAAGTCGTGGAAACACCAAGCCATACCAAGGCCAACACCCCCAGCCAACCAGTCGACCCCACAGCAGAAGCAGCAGAGGGAGCAGAGTGACGAGTGACAGAGCCTGAAAGAGTGGAAAAAAGGCAAGACAAGGGGGGACACCGCAAGAGGCTGGCGGAGTACAGGACAAAAACTAGAGTGGTCAAGCGGCCACCCAGGTTCAGGGACAACCCCCTAACGGCAATAAGCACCCTGAGAAACAAGGAAGAAAAGGGGCAAAACAAGGCCATCACGAAACAATAGCTAATAGAAGGTAAACCCAAAACGCACCAGGCCAGAGGAGGCACCGACGCCATGTCAGGGAGGGACGGCAAACAAGGCACAAACGACCTGAAAAAAAGCAAGAATGAGACCCCCGCCTCACCGAGCAAAGAGCGCAGCGGCCAGGGCGACGGGACTATCACACTTGACACTCTCCTGAAGAAAATAACGGAGGGAAACGAGCTGGCAAAAGCCACGAAAAAAACAGTGGACAGCATCCAGATGGAACTAATAGCGATTAGAGCGGAGCAAAGCAAAGCCAATGGCAGAATAGACGAGGCAGAGAAAAGGATAGGCCAGCTGGAGGACAATGCCAACATAACACACAAAGACCTGGGGTTGGTGATAAAGAGAACCACAGCACTACAAAAAGCCATGGTGGAGCAGGAGGACAGAAGCCGCAAAGGCAACATAAGACTCTTGGGAGTGCCCGAGGAGGAGGAAGACACACCGGGGGCATGCGCCCTAATGCTGGAAACTCTAATACCCAAGCTCACCGGACTCAGCTTCGACAAACCGCTCGAAATCACCAAAGCATATCGCATACCGGCCAGAAAGCAAGCGAATAGTAACGCCCCCAGGCCTATAATATGTAAACCGTTAAGAGACAATCACACCGACGCGATCTTCTCCGTAGCCAGGAAGGGCCACCCGATGCTGATAAACGGAAGCAAGGTAACAATCACCCAAGACTTCTCCAGGCTAACAGTCGAAGTGAGGAAAGGCTTCCTAGCCCAGAGGGAACACCTGCGCAAAAAGAACATCGCCTTCACTTTTGCGGGTCCGTCCAAAATGAGAGTAACAGACAGGCACGGAAGCAGAATCTTCGATGACCCCAACGACCTACACAGATACCTTCAAGGCCCGGAACCAGAAGAAATGGAACTACCAAGCCCCGGGGCAAAGCGAAGAGCATCCTCGGATGAAACGAATGAAGGGGAGGAATAGGAAGGGGAATCGTTGTTAAACTACACGTGCAACTCGAACTTAAACGAACTAATCTACCTCAGACAATCACACACAAAAGCAACCGCAGCTACCTCAGCAGTGCCACCACAACTACGGGAAGAAGGGGGAGAACAACAACAGCCATATCCTTTTATTTAACGTCTTATTACCTGGCCTCTCCCATCTCTACGAAGGGACCCTTGTGGCGAGGGCCCAACTCAACAGTAGAGACTATGCAAGGACTTGGGGGGGGGGGAGTGTGAGGACCCTTGCTGTCGCACACCCGAGTTACTACTGACGGGGGGAGAGGGGGCGGGGGGGAGGGGGGTGGACAGGGGGGTGAAGCGGGGCAGGTGGACAAGACAGTAGATGACACAGCCATCATTTGTGTAACAAAAAAAATCCCTTTACTTTTTCTTTTTTCTGTTTACATCCTTTACTTCTTCCCTCTCTCTATTCCCATCCAAACCCCTGGGGGGGGCCACAAGACGCACCATGGAGAACGGACATATAGGCCAGCGCCTGAACGTACGGAAAGAACAAGCATCAGCGACAACACCGGCCCACCGTGACAGACCCAACAAAAGCTGGCCTGTCTACTGACCTGAAGGTGGTATCCATGAACGTTAAAGGACTGAACCACTCGGTCAAACGAAGGAAAGTATTAGAGCACCTGGCCAAACTAAAGGGAGACGTATACACGCTGCAAGAGACCAAACTCTCAGAGGAAGAAGCAAAGCAACTCAAGGCTAGATGGATAGGGGAAGTGCTCTGCTCACCGGCAAAAGGGAAGAAAAGAGGAGTAATAACGATCCTGAGCAAGAGGGCCAACCTAATAACACAAAAAACGGACGTAGACGAGGATGGCCGCATGCTAATAACAAGCGTCCAGAGAGGGAGCGATAGAATACATGTGGTCAACATATACGGCCCAAACTCTGAAAATAAACAATTCTGGCAGGAAGTGGACAGAAAACTATCCGGCTTACCCCAAGAAGACCTCCTGGTCATAGCAGGGGACATGAACAAGACAATGGACCAGGCAACAGACAGGCACCCAAACAGACCAAGCCATAACTCCAACAACAACAACAGCACCCTGAAAGACCTGTGCATCAAACAGCATCTAGCTGACCCATGGAGGCTACAGCACCCAACGGCGCGGGAGTACACGTTCTACTCACACCCACACAACTCCTATAGCAGGATTGACTACATACTGCTGTCCAACACCCACACGCACCTTATAGAAGAAACGGAGATAGCTCCAATAACTATCTCGGACAACGCTCACATAACACTCACTCTAAGCGGCAAACACAACGAAAGCCCAACGAGAAGATGGAGACTTAACGACGATATCCTCCAGAACAGAGAAAACGTGAAAGAAATTGAAGACGCAATAAAAGATTACCTCAAGCACAATGACAATGGCGAAGTAGGGAAGGACATCATATGGGACGCCCTCAAAGCAACACTAAGGGGGAAACTAATCAACATCAAATCCAGGATGAACAGAGGCAGAAACAAGAAAATCTCCGAAATAGAGGAGGAGATAATAGCACTGGAGAGAGGTCACTGCGCAAACATAACAGACAAGAACACACTCACCCTGCTCATGAAAAAGAAATACGAACTGAACAAGATTTTAAGCGAGAGAGCAGGGTCCTGGTTAACAAAATTCAAATCAGTCAACCTGTGCGCAGCAAACAAAGCAGGGAAACAGCTGGCATCCTACCTAAAGGCAAAACAAAGGCAGCACACGATCGCAGCGATAACAGACCGAACGAACAAGTCCCAAACAACGAACAAAGGAATACTAGAAGTCTTCAGACAATTCTACCAAGAACTATACGCAGAGGATAAGAACCTGAGCAAAGACGCAGGACTAACTCTGCTCAATGACACCAATCTGCCAGAACTCAAAGAGGAGGAGAGGGAGCCGCTCGAAGCCGATATAACAGAAAAAGAGATTGAAACAGCAATAAGCCAGCTAAAACAGAACAAAGCGCCAGGACCAGATGGATACTCCACAACGTTCTACAAAACTTTCGGCCAACACATAAAAACGCTACTGGCACAAACGTACTCGACATGCATCCAGAACGGTAGGATGACGGAGTCCATGAGCGAGGCCAACATCACCATAATCCCCAAGGAGGGGAAAGACCCACAATATCCCCAAAACTACAGACCAATCTCGCTAATAAATGTTGACTGCAAAGTCTACGCAAAGATCCTGGCCAACAGACTAAACAGAGTTCTCCCAGACATCATCCACACCTCACAAGTGGGATACATCAAAAACAGGCTATCGCAGGACAACACAAGGCTACTGTGCCACCTGATCAATCACACAACACGGAGCAATGAACAAGCAGTCATGATAGCGCTGGACGCGGAAAAAGCCTTTGACAGAGTCTCGTGGCCCTTCCTAAGGAACTGCATGGGGAGATTCGGACTGGGGGAAAAATACATAGCAATGGTTATGGCCCTCTACAACAAACCAAAAGCAAAAATAGTGGTGAACGGAAGTGCATCCGAAACGCTCACGCTGGGAAGAGGCACCAGACAAGGATGCCCCCTCTCCCCGGCCTCTTCCTGCTGGCTCTAGAACCCCTTCTAGCCAGAATAAGAGACAACACAGGTATAACAGGCGTCAAGATCAAAGAGAAGACAGTCAAACTAGCGGCGTATGCAGATGACATCCTAATCACAACAGCAAACCCCTCCCCGTCAATAAAAGCGCTCATGGTCACAATAGGAGAGTACGCGGAAGCCTCAGGCTACAAACTCAACAAAGATAAATCGGAGTGCAAGCCAATGAATGTCCACACCACAAGAGAGGTCCTAGGAGATTCCGGACTGGCATGGCAGACGAAACCACTAAAATACTTAGGACTGCACTTTGGAAGGGACCTCACATCAACGCTCACGCACAACGAGGACCTCACACTGAAAAAAATAAAAGAAAGGCTAGAACTATGGTCGCCAAAATACATAAGCTGGTGGGGAAGAATAGAAACCATCAAAATGATGATAACGCCAGCGATAAATTACACGCTAACAATGCTACCACTCCCATTGACAGAAGCTTTCCACAAGAAACTAGACCAACTCATCAACGTCTTCCTATGGAAAAACAAAAAACCTAGGATAAGCCTGCATAAACTAAGACGGACAAAGGACCTTGGAGGCCTCAATCTGGCGAACTTCAAAACATACCAAACGGCCTGCCTGGCGAGACAGGGTACTGCCTGGATAGACGATACACAAACATACAAACCAGTCTGGCTAGAGGTAGAGAAAGACATCCTGGGAGGGCTCAAGCCAGTAGCCCTTCTAACAGCAAACAGACACCCCGAAAGGACCAACCCTATACTGAAACACACGAGGGAAGCGCTGATGAAGATAGACAGACGCATGACGCAGAAGTTGAAAGGTACAGCATGGGAATCTATCTGGTTCAATACAAAAGTAACCTATCACGGCGCGACAATGCACAACGACATATGGATCGAGAAAGGAATTAGCCTCCCCAAACAGATGGAAACCAAGCGAGGACCGCTGACGTTCCAAAACCTACAGCAGCTACACGACCTCCCGAACCAAGAGCTCTACAACTTCCTCAAGATCAAGACCGCTATAACGAAAGCGAACTTACATAAAGAGGAACCAAGCATCATCAAATACATGCAAATCCTCAACTCAGCAGGCCACCAAACTGCAAAGATCTACAAGCTCCTGAGCCCCTCCACACTGGCGCAGAACAAGAAAACAACCAACACATGGGAAACGCTCCTGGGCAGGCAACTAAATGAAAAAGAACGGGCAAAAATGTGGAGCTCAGCGACAACAAACAAAGTCACCCCACAACTAGCGCAAACTAAGTTTTGGCTCCTCCACAGGGCCTACTGGACACCGTCCAAGCTCCACAAGGTCGGCATCGCAGAGTCGGGCAAATGCTGGAACTGCCAGAAAGAAGAAGGCACCCTCGAACACCTCATCTTCAACTGTGCGAAAGTCAAGAGGTTCTGGACACAGATCAACGCCTTCATAAACGACATGCTCAAAGCTGACCTAACAATCAGCTTCGTAAGCCTGGCGACAGAACACCTGACCGCAAACCTAAGAAGTAGAGAAGAGAGAGAACTACTAGACTTACTCCTCACAGCAGCCCTTAAAATAATCCTGACTAACTGGAAGAACACAGCCAAAGCAAACTTTAAAACATGGATTAATTGGGTCACCTTCCTAAGAGGGGCAGACAACATCACAGGCAATTTCTCGAAAGAACACAACGCCAAAGTACACATGTGGGGCCCACTCGACGAGCACCTGAGGAAAACCCAGTAAAGGACAACGACCCCCCCCCTCCCTCTCTCTCTCCCTCTTTCTCCTTTTTCTCCCTCCTCTTACTTGGGGGAAAACGAACGAAAAGAGCTCGCATCCACAAATGGACTGTAGATAGAAAAAACCACCAATGTATACTCCACCTATATATATATTTTTGTATGGTTCTTTATTCTTGCTGATGCCAATAAAAGCTTTTGAAATAAAAAAAAATAAATAAATAAATAACACATTAACACCTTTTAGTCAAACGAGGACAACGAGAAAACCAACAAAGACATAGGAGACTGACTCATGGCCCCGAAACCCAACTATCAAGCCAAGAATGCATTTATTTGCGGGGTGGGGGTGAGGTAGGGGTTAGGATCACACCGATTGAAATGCCTGTTGAATACCCAGAGAAAGCAACAGAAGAACAAGCATTGACAAAGCCAATAAGTCTCGCCTATGAATGTATGGCGTTACAACGCATACTTTCACAACACATACCATTACAACAAAACTTTTAGTTTTACTTTTACAACGTAAGTATGGGTAAGTATTTTTTAGGGTAAGTGTTGGATAGTGTAGGGGTTAAAATTACTATTCTAACTCCGGGGGGGCGTAATAGTTGGGTAAGTGTTGGATGGTGTAGGGGTTACAATCTAATTAAATACTTACCCATACTTACGTTGTAATGACATGCGTTGTAATGGCAGCTGCGTTGTAATGGCATGCGTTGTAATGGATCCTGCGTTGTAAAAGTTTTGTTGTAATGGTAGTTCGTTGTTTTAGTTGCGTTGTAATGGCTGTTTCCCCACACCTATCAGGGAGCTATTGGCTTTGGCAATCGGGGAGTGGTGAACTGGAGATCCTATGGGGGTGGTGAACGGTAGAGTGGGTGGGAGTGCATAACAGGACTGGTTAAAAAAAACACAGTATGAAGTGCCCAACGCTGGCTGCTTCATATCGCTTTCTTCCTTTTGTCTGTTGGTGGGTGGGATGTGGAAGAAATAGGAACAGGGGTGGGAGGGTAGAGAAGAAAGCAAATGACAGTGCCAGCTACATAAGATGTACTCTGAGAGTACCCCAATCTTGGCGCCGTCTCAACATCCTGTGACTCTGGGAAAATCACTTAATCTCCCATTGCCTACATAAAATGAATGTGTTCATGAGTAATGTAACTGATGCTCGTGTAAAGCACTCCAATACCTTAGGCTCGGGTTTGCACTATATCAAAACTGCAACCATTAAACTAATCACTTAATTTTCCGGTGTAATTTTGTTACTACAATTGGTTATATTGAAATGAATCGACTGCAGCTCACAGAATGCACAATTTCTTATACTGTAACCCCAAACTGGAAATAAGGTGCCCCCGTGACGTTATAGAAGTAATCTGATAAAATAAGCTGCTGGTCTCTCAATTATTCAGTCATGACGTTTGACATGCTTAGCCACTCTTGACTTTTCAGTCAACAGGACATTTTTATGCCATGCGTGCAATGGTAAACTGTGAACACAATTCCCAGATGACACCGTGACCATTGTTGCAAAGCCAGGTCTGACTCGAGCCACGCAGAGTTACATTGTTTTTCTTACCCCTACTTTATTTTTTGTGTAAAATAAGCATTTTCTCCAGTTATTTTTTATTTTTTTTATCAATTCATACTGCGTGTTATTTTCCTACAGGTCTGAGCACATTTCTACCGGCTCCATGATGTGCCTCTGCGGTAAATGTTAACATTAGAGGGAAGAGTATGTAGCGTGATTTCCAGAGCTACCAACCGTAGTAATGGGAATTCTGCACCTCTTATTTTAAACAGAGTTTTCAGCTTTTTCATGACCCATTTCTGCATGATGGAAGACAACAGGACTGGAATGCAAGACCTGGAGGTTGTAGCACAAGAAAACACTGTGCAGAACTTAAGAAGACTCCCAGAAGAGGTTACAAATTTGATATGAAGTAGTAAAAATACATGTAGCCCTTTATGTGTTTGGATGACAGGTGAAATACTTTAGTAGCTGTCGATGTATTTACGTATGCGCGCCATACACTGTATGCAGAGTCTCCTTTATGATGAAATCTGTTTGGCCTTTGTGTCATTAATACATGTATTACATTCTTTGTAATTTATCTCTTTTTCTCATGAAAGCAAAAAATACACGCATTGGAGAGAGGGCAGGGTGATGTGGGGGTAGAAGCAATAGTACCTGCATCACAGGAGACGGGCACTAATCAAGTTGAATAAATCTGTGCTTGGCCCATGCGCCTCAAAAAGAAACAGAAGTGACGTCTCGGCTGCGCTAACCAATTATGAGGCAGCAAAGAAGAGCAATACTGGAGTCAACCCATGTAAGTATGATAAGCAGAGGGCAGGATCGAAGTCCTTTATTGAAAACAGCAACTTGCAAGCAAGAGCATGCACTAGGGCATGCTCACGGAGGCTCGATCTAAAAAATGAAATGCATCAGGAAATTCATTGGTAGGAGCTATAAACTGAAAAGAGAACCTGCTTATAGGTCAGAAAATGGCATTAAATCATTATTTAAAATGAACCAAACTACCAAAATAGGTCAGTGGGTCTTCCCCCACAAGATATAACAAGCATTTGCAATGCAATAGGTCTTGCATTTGCGAGAGCTTAAACTCTCGCAAAATGCGAGACCCAGTGATTTGCAATTATTTTTGTATTTACTGGCGCTGATGTGGCGCTTTCACATTTAAGGAGGCCCAGCTCCTTTCTTTAAACAAGGCACGTCTAAAGAAAGGGGCATGGCCAACATAAAAGTGAAACCGCAACATGCAGCGCTTTGACAAAAAAAGCATCTGTTTGTCAAATTGACAAACATGTTGTTTTTTATTAACTGGCTCAGGGCTCGTGTGTGCGCCAGTGACTGATCTTAGAGATACCCAGGGAGGATGAGCATCTGCCAGGGGTCACAGGCTCACTCTGGAGACAGCAGTGCTGTCTCTCTCACCAGACAGATCCCACAGGCTCAGAGTTCGTGTGAGCACCACTGACTGATCTTAGAGCTACCCAGGTGTAGTGCGCGGGGTCCGGGCCTCGCGCAGGATATAATTAATTAAATAACGGGACACACACACAGGTTGGAGGGTACGCCGGAAAGACCTCGAGCGGTCTACCGCGCTTTTAATATATACCTCGGGGCGTGCCCGTCCCGAGGGTGAAGGCGTGCGTGTGTGTGTGTGGATACAATGTTGTTGAGAGGCCGGGTGGCTCTCTACATCCCTCCTTCAATTTAGTTCATATCTAAACTGTCCATGCACATGGCTAAGGGGAAGTGCACACAAAGTCTCGGAGCCTTTGGCTAGGCCCAGGATTGGGCCGCAGGTGATATCTGTGGTTGTGCCGGACAGGAGATCCAACAGCCCCAGCCGGGGTTGTTTCGTCGTCTCGGGAGGAGGAGGTATACCCAGGTACTTCACTTTGGGGCCCGACAAGTTGACGCCTGTCTTCTCTTGGCTGGTCATGGCTCTGGAGGGGCACTGAGTTTTGGGCCCCCGTTCTTACACCGTCCTGACCACCTGAGCCGGCATCGATGGTTTCATCAGCGTCCCTGGGAACGCCCTCCGACATCCCTATTCTTTTGAAACAGGACACATTTCGTGTGACGGTCTGTTGACCGAGACGGGCAGTCACCATTGTTCCCCGAATGTTCTCCACGATCCATCTTTCCGGTTCAAACGGGGTTCTGAATTTCCACCCAGGGTGCCGATCTTGTACCACTACAGTGTCTCCCTCCTGCAACCCGGGGTGTCTGGCATGTCTCCTTTCACTTGCTTTCTGGTTCGTGACGATTCTCCGTGCCTTGATGGCGGCACCATCTCTCTCTTCCGGGGTCCACGTAGAGGACGCAGGGATGTTGCCCCTTGGTGCCCTTTTGAACAGGACAGGTGCCGGTGCGCATTGGGTGGTGCTATGCGGAGTCTGTAGGTATGCACTCAGGAATTGGTCCAGCGCAGCTTCCGGATCTTTGCCATCGTTGACGGCGATGCGGAGCGCCCTGTTGAGAGTCCGCATGAGCCTCTCCACTTCGCCGTTTGCTTGCGGCCACAACGGTGTGATCTTGCGGTGTTTTATCCCCAGTCCGTCCAGGTATGCCTGGAATTCTCGCCCTTGAAAAGGGGGTCCGTTGTCCGATTTCACCTCCTCTGGGAGTCCCATTGTGGCAAAGATGTGGTCCAACGCTTTCTTGACTGGTCCGAATGCTGTGGAAGAGAGCAGTTCCACGACGGGGAATTTCGAAAAGGAGTCCACAACTACCAGCGTGTGTCGGCCGTCTGGGAAGCTCCCGAAGTCTATGCTCAGCTGAGTCCAGGGTGTTGTCGCCGCTTCTTCGGTGATGACTGGGGCCGGAGCTGGATCTGACCCCGTGATGGTGCAGGCGTGACAGGAGCGCACCATCTCATCCACCATGCGATCCATGGCTGGGAACCATACTTTGTTGCGTAGCCGGGCCTTTGTCTTGGCTGTTCCCTGGTGGCCCGTGTGGGCGATCGCGAGCGTCTGTTGTTGGAGGCTCGCAGGTACCACAATGAGATGTCCTCGCAGTATAATGCCTTCATCACCGACGCTCAACTCATGGCGGATCTGCCATAGCTGTTGTCAGGCATGGCTTACTTCCGGTCGAAGTCCTTGCGCTCCATCCAGAAACCGAGTCCAGCTTCCTGTTTCCAGGGCTTTATTGACGCGGGTCAGAGTCTCATCTTCAGCGGTGGCTTCTCGGATCTCCGGCAGGGTGAGGGTCTCCGGGCAAGCGGCCATGGACACCATGTGGACGAATTCTTCCACCACTTGACCATCCGCCAGCGGGGTTGCTTTTCGGGTTACATCGGGGTGCCTGGACAGATAGTCTGCCGGATTATGGGCGCCCGGCCGGAAGACCAGGGTGAAATTGTAGCCTTGTAGCTGGACGGCCCATCGTTCAATCCGCGGGGGGGCAAGCCTGGAGGATCCAGTGAACAGGGGTAGGAGTGGCTTGTGGTCGGTTACGATGGTGAAAGGTTGGCCACAGAGATATAAGTGAAAGTGGTGGCAGGCCCACTTGATGGCTAGCGCCTCCCGCTCGATTTGAGCATACCGTGTTTCGGTGTCCGTGAGGGCCTTGCTCGCATATGCGACGGGCTTCCATTCATTCTGGCCATACTCCTGCAGTAGGACTGCGCCGAGACCTACCGGGCTGGCGTCCACGACCAATTCGGTCTTTCGGCGCGGTTGGAAGTAGGCCATCGTGGCCTTGTCCAGAAGGCTCGCCTTGATTTCCTGGAAGGCTTGGTTCGCTGCGCACGTCCATTCCCATTCTTGGTCCTGTCTTGTGAGTGCGCGAAGGGGCTCGGCCAGGTCGGCCAGGTTGGGTATGAATCGGCCACAGTACGTGGCCATCCCGAGGAAGCTCCTCACCTCGGTGGGGTTCCTGGGCGTGCTGGCATTCTGGATGGCGTCCGCCTTCTTTGGGTCAACCCGGAGCCCTTCGCGCGTGAATCGGTAGCCGAAGAAGTCTACTGCTTCCTGGTAGAATGAGCACTTCGCTCTGTGGAGGGTTAGTCCGTGTTCCTGTAGTCTTTGTAGGGTGGCCCTAAGATGTGCATGGTGTTCCTCCAGTGTGTTTGAGTAGATGAGAATGTCGTCGCTCAAGTTGATGACCCCACTCAGCCCGGACAGAACTTCCTTAATCGCGTTCTGAAACACCTCGGCCGCTGACGACACTCCGAAGCTGAGTCTTTTGTATCTCCGAAGTCCGACATGGGTGGAGAAAGTCGTGATATACCGGCTGCTTTGTTCAAGTTCTAACTGGTGGTACCCCGCGTTGAGGTCAAGTTTGGAGAACCACTTCGCCCCATTGAGGTCAGCGACAATGTCGTCCATGGTGGGCGTGATGTGGCGCTCTCTCTTCACTGCTGTGTTTGGCAATCTCATGTCGACGCACAGTCTGATGGCGCCAGGCTGCTTGGGTTTGGGGGCTACCACCAGTGGGGACACCCAGGGAGTCGGTCCCGACACCTTCTCGATAACGTCAAGGTCTTCGAGCTTCTTCAGCTCTTCTTCCACCTGAGGGCGGAGGTTAAATGGCACTCTTCGGTGTCGCAGGGCGACAGGACGGATGGAAGTGTCTATGTGCAGTTTGACTTTCTTGCCCTTGAGCTTTCCGAGGCCACTGAAGAGCGCAGGGAACTCTTCAAGCATGTTATCGGCGTGGGATTGGTGGACTTGGTTGGCGAAGAAAACCAGTCCCAGATCTTCTGCTGTGTTGCAGCTGAGCAATGTGCCTTTCTTCCCTTCGGTTATGTGGAACCGGGCTTCTGTCGTGTACTCACCATTGCGAATGGTGGTGCTGATGACGCCGCGTAGCGGCATGGGTTCTGTGCCCCCATAGGTGTATATCCGGGCGTTCGACGGGTTAAGAGTGGGTTTAGGCGACATTTGGTCATACTGGTCAGAGTCCATGACGTTCACGGAGGCTCCCGTGTCAATAAGTGCTCTGATTTCGGAGCCTTCCACGGAGATCGTGCACATGGGCGGCGGCCTCTTCCCGGTGGCAATCCTGCTGACATAGGATACTACATATACCTCATCGTCCTCCTCGTCTTCATAATACGGTTTCCGGCCCTGGGCTTGCGTGTCTGGGGGCGGGTGTTCTTGCTCTAGTGATAGTTGTCTCACTCTGGATGTCGCCGACCGAGACCCGTATCCGCCTCGCGACCTCTGTGCATTGGGCCTGTATCTTCCTCCTTGGCATACAGCGGCAAAATGATTGAGTCTGCCGCACTTCGAGCACGTCTTTCCTTTTGCGTTGCACACGGCGGTCGCTGCATGGTCTCCCCCACAGTAGGCACACTGAGCGTCCCGGGGTTGCCACTGTCGTGTTCTTCCGCTCGTCGGTCTTCTTTGTATTGCGTCAACGGTTTCCTCCTTGATGGGCGCCATTTTGGGCACGGCCTGCGGATCTATGGGGGACCGTAGCGCCAGCTCCATTTCGTCTGCTCTGGAGTCCGACAGTTCATGGGAGCGAGCGAGGACAAGAATGGCGTCCAAAGTGATTCCCGGTTGCCTGAGGATGAGCTTTCGGAGTAGTTTCGATTTGCAACCCACGATGATTTGGTCTCTGATTTCCTCACGCGGGTCGGCGAATGGGCAGCTGCTGGCCAGCCGGCGCAGCCTTGCATAATACATGTCCACGGATTCAGCCTCAGTCTGCCACGCCCGCTTGAACTTGAATTTCTCATAGTCGGTGTTCACCTGTGGGTCAAAGTGGGTATTTAGCGCAGCCACCGCCGCGTCATAGTCATCATCCTCACCAGTGTTCGGGAGAGACTCGAAGAGGTCGTATATTTCTGGGCCTCCATAGAGGATCAAGAGCGATCTCTTTACGGTGTTATCAGTTTCTCTGGTTCCCCTAAAGTATAGGTTTAGACGCCCCAGCCATGCCTTCCATCGCGGCGCCGCAGTTGCAGGGTCCGCAGTCTCGCTAAATGGCGGGATGGGGGCCACTCCTGTATGGGCATGACTGACCACGTGGGAATCCGCGTCTCGACGTGCAGGGAGGCCAGCGGGTCCTGGTACTGCAGCAGTCGTGGTTGGAGCAGTGGGGGCAGTTGTGGCAGGCGCTGTGGACGTGCCACCCGTGGCGGGGTCGGGCATCTTGGTGAACTCTCAGTGTGGGCAGAAGGATGCTCACGGGCGTCGTCCGTTGGAAATGGCGTGGACAGTCGTCGTTCGGCCCCTTTGCTATGGATATCCCCAGGCGAGACAGCAGTTGCACTTGCCAGTGCTTGTTTATTTTCCAGGGCGTTATCTGGTGGAAGCGGCGTGGACGGCAGTTGACCAGCCACCCTGCAGATGATTCCCCCCAGGCGAGACAGCAGGAGCAGTTACCAATGCTTGTTTTCGTGTATTTTCACCTTTTCTACCGTGTACCGGGCCTGAGCAGGCTGACACCTCACGCAGATTGCAGTGCGGGAAGTCGGAGGGCCGGGCAGGCGTTGGAGGCTCCATGTGGCCGAGCCTCGGGGCTGACGTGCAGCGTCTCCCCACTTCGCCCCTCCCCCTCCGGGGCAGCACGTCCAGGGACGCGCGTTTGCACCACACGCAAACGGAGGGCGAGCCCCCCAGGCAGCAGCGCGCGTAGCGCGGGGGGAGCCAGGCAGGGCCCGCGGGGGTGTTGACTCACCAGGCAGCTCCCGCCGGCTGAACACGCTCCGTCCCAGGAGGCGCGTGGGCGGGAGCTGACGTCGAGCAGGGGTGACAGGCCGGCGGACGGGCTCCGCGGCCGGAGGTGACGCCAGGTAGGCGCAGCAGGCAGCGAGCAGCAGGGCCGGAGCGGGCAGCTCCAGGGGTAGCCAGGCACGCGCGGGGGCGGAACCGGCCTCGTCGCCAGTGTAGTGCGCGGGGTCCGGGCCTCGCGCAGGATATAATTAATTAAATACCGGGACACACACACAGGTTGGAGGGTACGCCGGAAAGACCTCGAGCGGTCTACCGCGCTTTTAATATATACCTCGGGGCGTGCCCGTCCCGAGGGTGAAGGCGTGCGTGTGTGTGTGTGGATACAATGTTGTTGAGAGGCCGGGTGGCTCTCTACACCAGGGAAGATGTCACACATGTTAATTAAATAAAAAAGTCTATCATTTTAAAAAAGCGTACACTGTCTGTGTTCTGCCTATTATGCTCCAAGTGTGGTAGACATGCGAAGAGAGGCAGCCATTGGTAAAACCAAGTAACCTGCGCAGTACTACGCAATCTGTCCAAAATGGAAGCCTGACAACCGGGGCTCTTTGTTTCACAACCAGCAACTTAGGCACCGGACCACCACTTCTCCATAAAAACATTCCAGTAAACAGCGGGGCCAAATGACATGTGATCTTTGTAAACGTATCAGCCTTTCTGTATAACACGCTGCACTACATCTGACTCCTCGGTACAGCTAATGTGCGATGTTCGCACTCTCGAAATGCAAGCGTTTACCTAAAAGAATATAGGCACATGTACAGGTCTTTCATTTACGAGAGTTTAAGCCATTGTCAATTACAATGGCAATAGCTCAAACTCTTGTAAATGCGAAACCAATTTAACTTCAAACAAACGGCCGCCATTGTCCGGAGCTGCTTGAAAGTGAAAGCGCACATGGCGCACTGAATGTAAAAAAGCACGTCGTACCTGCAGTAGGAGAAACACATTAAACAAAATAGTGCTTACAGACTAAATAAGACATACTGTGTCACAACAGAAGTAAAAAGGCCAGTCGCCATGGGAGGTTACAAATGAAGACAAGGTGGTGCCAAGGAGGAACTAACAAGCCTATTAACCAATCAGAAGCCAGAACTGATGAAGGACTATGACACAGCCAATGAAAAATATGGCAGGAGAGTGGGCCGGGCTTCCAGTGCATACTCCAATACAGCATGCCTCACAGAGCACGCAATGCATCCCCAGACCTAAAAAGACGCTATGCAGACCAATAAGATCCGGGTTTAATGTGTTAACGAATGAGTTTGCAGATTAGAGAGAGAAAGACACACACACACACACACACACAGGATTGAGCCTGCAAGAGCGGAAAGAGGGGTCTAGCTGAGTTGAGATGATACCTATAAAGTGCAAACATTCAGGCACAAGAATTTTAGAGCTGAGACTAACACACAGCAGAGGGGACGAATGACTCAGCAGAACCGATGTGTTCTGAGGGAGCTTCTCAACCTCTGCTGATTGTCAATTTTACACAGTACTAGAGGAAGAGTATTCCATAAATGCGAGGCCCTAATGTGACTCCTAGATTTTTTTAAGGTGGTAAACTGAAAAGAGAAGGGAAGAATAGAAGGAAGGGAGCGCTTAAGAGAATATCTTGAGAGTAAGAATTGCTGCGCCTTGACCCCAGTGTTCTAAAAGGCTTTGTGTGCTATACCGGGAGTAAGGCAGCTTATGGCCCGCCTCGAAGACACTGTCAAAGTTCCTAAAATTCAAGGCAAGTCAAACTGCCACATTTTATACAGCTTTAAGCTTACAAAGAACTCCACCTGTAGTTTTATCAAGCCTAGTAACAATGTTATCATTGACGACACAGCTTTCAAATGACCTGAATAAAGAAGGATTTTTTTCAATATTTTCATTTGATAATAAGAAGCCATCATTAATCTAAGTGGCCATCTTGAGTTCTCTCAGTTCCGTCAGTCCAGAAGCCTTGGTCTTAGCTTTCTCAATGGCAGATGACACATCTTTGAGGCATGAGGGTCACCAATCAGGGGGGCAAAACACGATCCTTAACTGGGGGCCTATAGTTGTAAAGCAGTTTCTCATGCATTTCAATGCAAGCACTTGAGTGGCCACAGAAAAAACACCAAAACCGCAAATAGAATTTGGTGAGAAATGAATATTCACTGGGCTGAGCCAAAATTTGACTAACAAAGGCTCAATCTAATGGCTACAAGAGATTGGTAAAAAAAAGCCAATGGCCGAAAGGGATAGGCCCAAAGCCCACTCTCTATATTGTAGGCAATAGATCAATTCAACAACTGAATGGTCAAACTCCATCCTAAGAATAGCTTCCTATTCAAGTCCAGGAGGTGGGGTTTAGTGCAGCAGAGATGGTAAGTTATTGCAGGCGTGCCGTGAGAAAGAGTGGCATGGCAATGGCCTTACATAAGTATTTGGGCTTAGGTGGTGTACTGGCTGTTAATACCACTTGGGTTATGGAAATGAAACTTCCGCCTCCTAACTCACCCTTACTGATCCAACTCTCTGAACAGCCTCAGTCGAGCAGCGTTTGTCCAAAGAATCATTTTTCCCAGGAAGAGCAATTCTTTTTTCAGCCCAAGGGGAAGTCTACAAGCGACCTCCATTTTCTTTGGCAGGAGACATTGCCCGGGAATCTTGTTTCTGCTCTGAGGCGCGACGACCAATTCTTAAGCAGTTCTTTGCTCCAGCCAATGAGCAGATGTGGCACTCATTAACTAAAGAAAAAACCTCTAGGCACCTGTGATTGGTGCATGATTTCAACAACTGTCATGCTAATCTTGATGTGTCACATTTGAAAATGTTTTGTGTTTTCTGAAGAGAGCCTTTATTTAACAAAGGGCTCCCTGTGAATTATTGTGTGCTTTTTCACTATTTGTTTCTCCATGGTAAAGACCAGATTTTTCGCTTTGCTTTTCCTGCCTCCTCTGCCGGAGAACCACTGAATTTTATACAAGAGAGATCTGTTCACGTAGGGAGGACTTAAGTAAAAGTGGAACTCTTTGCAGTTTGACTCCAACTGCTAATCATGTTTTTTTCAGATACTTGTTGACTTTTAATAAATTGCTACATTCCAGTGTTTCGGCTTAGATATTTAAAAAATATTTTAACTACTTCACTTCTACGTTCTCAGAATCTTTATACCCTGGCTTAAGGCTGCTGGCAGGGGCATTCTGAGAACTTAAAGAAACTTTCTTGACATTTTTGTAACAAACAAGGGGATTCTAACCTTATTTCTTTTCTTTTTATTATTTGCTTTACTCCTAATAGTCTTCTATTTTTCAATGTGGGCAAACTATAGTTCCTTCCGTTTGGTATAATCAATAAAAAGGTTTGCACACAAGACGCATAACGTGCAGTGGACTCGAGAGGACTGAGTACAGATTCCTTGAAGGAAGCAGAAGCCATGCACAGGCGATGCATCTAAAGATTTTAAACATTATACATGGCATACGCAAGTAATCAATTACAGCAAAGGCTTCCACAATGACAAAGCTACACACAGATCCTAACAGTGCAATCCTCTTTCGTTAAATTGGAAAAAGCATAAAATGAGGCAAGTAGAACAAACTTCCCACAAACACTGGCATATGTAGGAGGGACATTGTCGACATCGCTAAGTTAGCATGAGCCAAGCAACCATGATGCTGCTTTTGCGCACGTTACTATATGGCTTTATTATTGCAAGACTCTGTTTATGCCTTTCACATGAGAACTGTCTGTTTTGTTCGTTCTCTGCCTGTTCCTGGAGTTTAGTCTGAACACAATGAGCAAGGTTGATAAACAATGCCCCTTGATAGTCTCTAGCACCTAGACAAAACATGCTAATACAGCTGCTGATGAAAACTTGAGCTTTGATATTATGGGGATGCATGTTTAGGTAACACACACTTGGAGTGGGAATTTTTCCAGGGAGAAGAGCAATGCTGTTCCTATGATGTAGATATAACATCTAGGCATTAAGGTATGATGTCTGCTGACGAAGCCCAGAGACCTTCTATTATATAATATAGAATTTAGGCATAAGAATGGCAATTACTTCAATAAGCAAAGGAAGGTGTCAGTTCAGAAACCCAAATTAAGAGCTCTGATGACAGACTGGAAAAACATATGCATGAAGACATTGCACTTAAGCGATAGAGAATTTTAAAGCTGGAAAGTATTCTCAGCTATATATCAGCAGACATTTCTGGATGAGCAAGAGAAGGATTCAGAAGGATCTCTTCCGAAAAGAATCATACTCTGCTCTAGGAACACGGACTAATAATTGCAACAATTGATCCCTTCCCCTTATCCAACATCCAATCAGTACTCAGCAAACTCTGGGAGCAGGTGTACTCCCTAGATTCTGAAATCTTTACAATAGACTACAGAATTACGTCCTGAAAATGATACATGGTCCACCTCTCGCGGTTCAGAAAGTTCTTCCCATGTGTCGTGTTTTCTGTCAACTCTCCTCGAGGTGAGAACCTCACTATCAGGTATCTAATAAGTAACAAATGCCTATTCACTAACTAACAGAAGGATTCTAGAAAGTTACATCATCTGCAGGCTAAGAGAAAACAGTTTACTGTGAAAACAGGCCTTTTAACCCTAGCATGTACAATCAACACTAATAAAGCATCAGTTGTCAGGCTAAATTAAGTCAATACCTTATGTTACTTTGTTGATGCTTGCAAAGCCTAGGTATGATAAACTATTACAAGATTGCATTTTTTATACATGTAATTCAGCTCTATCATTTGCATTTCATATTTTCCATTGAATTTTCCATTTGTCTCTAATAATTGTTCGCTTAAATCCCTGAACTAGGGACCATTGTCTACTTACTGTTTAAAGGTGATTGGTAACCAAACATGCTAATGGGGTTGGTTGAAATTAAAGAAGCAAGCACCACATTTTTACTCATGGGTATTTTTCCACTCTATTGTATTTTTACTAACTTTTGGGTTTTTATATGTGTTCAAGGAGAAAAGAAAGAGGTGACATGAAGCAAGGGGACCCCACGGATGGGAAGGCATCACCTGCTTCAAATCCAGGGGTGATAGGACTTGAAAAAGAAAATAGGTTTTTAAAAGTTTGTTTCAAGAAAGAAATAAAGGAGAGTTTGTTGATAGACTGTAAGAGTGGAAAGGGAAATGGAATCTTTCTATTAAAATACTCTGTTCATTAATCTTGGAGTCTAGCGCACACTTTGCTGTACCTTACTTCACTGCTGAATATTTATCACAATTGCTTCAGCCCAGCCAAGTGAGTAATGTTCTGGAAGCTATGGAGAACAAGCATTTGCAATGCAATAGGTCTCGCATTTACGCGAGTTTGAGCTATTGGCATTGTAAATGACAATGGCTTTTATTTATATTTTGGTTTATAAAACATAAATAAAAGGCATTGTCATTTACAATTCCGATAGCTTAAACTTGCATAAATGCGAGACCTGCTGCATTGCAAATGCTTGTTTTTAAAGCTTTTCACCATCCTTCTCAGCCTCTTTCTGATACTGTACAGCATAGCTAAATCATGATTCATGATTGACAGCATGGGGAGTCACTCAGAAGAAGTTCTATTTTCTGTACTTAGTACATAATAAATAGATATGGGACAGAATTTTGTTTTCCATCTGTTTTTGTGTGTTAAAATGAAAAACAAGGAGGCATAATTATAAATAGATTGACTTTTGCAAGATTACGTCAAACGTTGTTACATATAGGTTAAACTGCAAAAACCCTCTCTCCGGTCCTGTGTCGACTATACTCCAGGCCAGTGGAATTATGGGATTCTGTGGCATTTTCCGCATAATTATGGATTTGCCACATAATCCATCATCTGCTGCACATTTTACAGATTTTAACAAAAAGTTCTGGTTAAAAGACATTTTACTAAAAATTACTAATAAGGTGAAAGCTTTGTCCAGACAGCGTTAAAGCGTAATAATGATAAAATGATGAAGTAATATTGCCACAAAATGTATTGGGCTAAATTGCATAATATACATTTATGCTGGATTATTTCATGGATTTAGCGGCCCAATTTGGGCCTCGTCTGCCGCATAATTCTAATGGCTCTGGTTGTGTGGAGTATTCCTTGCTTGTCTGTTGCCTGGTGGGCTGCAGGCTATGGACAGGGCCACTTGGATTATGCGGCAGGAGAGGTCCATATTACATGGCAAGGCTAAGTAAATTATGCGGCAAAACAGGCAAATTATGCGGCACATTTTGTAATAGTATTAATTGTTTCATAATTTTTAAACTTAGCAACACTTTGTGTGCATTGATGGCACCTCATTAGTGCCAGTTTAACATTCAGATATAGCAATAAGCAAAAACAAGTATTTGCAATGCAATAGGTCTCGTATTAGGAAAGTTTGAGCTATTGGTATTGTAAATGACATTTTTTATTTAGGTTTTGTTTTTGAAAATAGCGAAATTAATAGCTTTGTCATTTACCATGCCAATAACTTTCGCAAATGTGACACCTATAGCATTTGTAATGCAATATGGGTTGTATTTACGTGACTTACATGTATTGCTTTTACAAATAACAATGGTTTTTAATTTTTTTGAATAATTAATACTTAAATAAAAGTCTGATGCCTGATGTTTGTGGATGTCTGACGCTTGTGGATGTCTGACGCTTGTGGATGCCTGACGCTTGTGGATGCCTGACGCTTGTGGATGTCTAACGCCTGATGCTTGTGGATGTCTGATGCTTGCGGATGTCTGATGCTTGCGGATGTCTGATGCTTGTGGATGTTTGATGCTTGTGGATGTCTGATGCTTGTGGATGTCTGATGCTTGTGGATGTCTGACGCTTGTGGATGTCTGACGTTTGTGAATGCTTGACGCTTGTGGATGCCTGACGTTTGTGAATGTCTGATACCTGATGTTTGTGGATGTCTGACGCTTGTGGATGTCTGATGTTTGTGAATGCTTGACGTTTGTGGATGCCTGACGCTTGTGGATGCCTGACGCTTGTGGATGCCCGACGCTTGTGGATGTCTGACGCTTGTGGATGTCTGACGCTTGTGGATGTCTGACGCTTGTGCATGCCTGACGCTTGTGCATGCCTGACGCTTGTGGATGCCTGACGCTTGTGGATGCCTGATGCTTGTGGATGTCTGATGCGTGTGGATGTCTGATGCGTGTGGATGTCTGTTGCTTGTGGATGTCTGTTGCTTGTGGATGTCTGTTGCTTGTGGATGTCTGTTGCTTGTGGATGTCTGATGATTGTTGATGCCTGATGCTTGTGGATGTCTGACGCTTGTGGATGTCTGGCGCTTGTGGATGTCTGATGCTTGTGAATGCTTGACGCTTGTGCATGCCTGACGCTTGTGGATGCCTGACGCTTGAGGATGCCTGATGCCTTTGGATGTCTGATGCTTGTGAATGCCTGACATTTGTGGATGCCTGACGCTTGTGGATGCCTGACGCTTGTGGATGTCTGACGCTTGTGGATGTCTGACGCTTGTGGATGTCTGACGCTTGTGGATGTCTGACGCTTGTGGATGCCTGACGCTTGTGGATGTCTGACGCTTGTGGATGCCTGACGCTTGTGGATGTCTGACGCTTGTGGATGTCTGACGCTTGTGGATGTCTGACGTTTGTGAATGCTTGAAGCTTGTGCATGCCCGACGCTTGTGCATGCCTTATGCTTGTGCATACCTGACGCTTGTGGATGTCTGACGCTTGTGGATGTCTGATGTTTGTGGATGTCTGATGTTTGTGGATGTCTGATGCTTGTGGATGTCTGATGCGAGTGGGAGGGAACGGGCCAAGTGCGCGCTCATGGAGAATTTAGTACCGAACTGGAGACTTAAAAGGCACCAACAAAAAACAAGTCAAACATCATCCATTACTCTGTTAAATACCAACCCTAAACACTCCAAATAAAAAAATTAATCATGTGTACAGTATCCATCCACCAACTTTAGTGTCTTCCAGAGCTCATATTAACCGTTTTAGGTGTACTCTTTTTTCCTCTCCACCCCAGGATGAAAGACAGAGTTGGCCCTGTAACGGTTTGAAACATCATTGGGAGAAGTGCCCTGTGTTTACGACTGATGTTGACTCAGTGAGTCTACATCAGAGAGATGTGTCCAAATGCAGGTTAGCTGTGGGTGGCCCAAGAAGTACAAAATACATCTGGAATAGGGAAAATAAACCTTTTAGCACAAACTTTGTAGTTGTTAGTATGTGTCCCTACCAGGGGGGGAGGGATGGCGGGCACAGATATTTTAAGGAAGAGGCAATTGTTTGTCAGCAAAATAATAACCTAACGAGTGTGGAAGGCTGCTGGCTGACAAAGCCACGTTATGGCAAAAACAATACTTCTTTTGGCTGTGGAAGACTGCTGGGAAAGTTGCTGGCTTATAGACGATTGTGCATGGCTTCCGCAGTAGACGGCTGCTAAACTTCCTCTCCCCCTCCCTGAATATAATGAACTGCTGCTCTAATTGAATTCGCTGGGATGGGAGGAGAAAACTTCGAAATAGTAGTCCTAGTGTGAACGGGGCTGAATCAGTAAAAAAGAAAGCAATACTTATAAATTGAAATATACACCGGCATCGCAAACTAATACACACGCATCACCTGAAAAAGTAATTTTGATGTAGGTAAAGGTATATATTTTCAAGAAATTAGCATTAACGGCACCTAAGCACTTCCGTGAAAAAAAGTTATTTGCTGTTGTGGCTTGATAAAACAGATGGGTAAGAAACTCTACCAGTGCCTAATGTGGCAGGCACTGACGTGACAGTCATGGATTCTGCGCTGGATGTAGGGAGAGAGAGGGACAGAGGAGGAAAGGTGGGAGGGAACACAGCCTGGGGGAAGCTGGCTGGGGAGGGGGAGGAGAAATCCGAGTAAGGCTGTGGAACAGATGGCTGGGCAGAAATGCGAGTGAAGTGTGAAGCAGTGGGCGGGGAGACAGGAGCAAGCAAATGGTAAGGGGAGCCTTTGAAGAGCAAGGCAGGGAGATAGAAGCGCGTTCACGAGCACGTGCACTTCTACAGATCCGGATCGTAAAAAGTCCGCTTTGTGGTTTGGCTGCAAAAGGTCTCTCTACGAGACCTAAAAAGGTGACCAGTACATTTTTGCCAAGGGCCTTCCACTGCAGCACCTTGTTGCATTTTTAGTAACTTTTGAACCGTTTGATTTAGAAACACATTTCTCTTTGGTAAAAACCTGCAGATCATGCAGCAGATGATGAATAATGTGGCAAATGTGGCAAATCTATAGTTATGCGAAAGCCACCGCACTATCGCATAATTCCAGTGTCCCTGACTATGGGGCTGCTTTCAGAGAGGGATGGGCAGCGATGACCCAGGCAAGCGCATCCTCAAGCCCTGTGTCCCGGTGGGATGGTTTAAACGTTGTGCCAGGGCTGGTTTTGTTTCCCCTCCCTGTTTCCACGGGTTGCCTTATTTATGCGGTGCACAGTGGGCTGTAAGTTCCAGTGAGAGGCTATGTGCCTGGGAATATCACGCTTTGTCTGCTGTCGCCCTCCCCCACCTCGACAAGCAGCCATGATACCTCAGTAATTGCCCAGTCACCAGCCCGGGCAGACCCGCTGTCTACAGCTCAGAGTAAGCATCCCAACCCTTTGTCAGCCTGTGACGGGAGAGGCCTCTCTGGGCCCAGGCTGAGATCTTGGAAGCGATTGAGTGTTCTAGATAAGGTCATGCAACACTGCAGGTTCCGCATACCTGAAGCTTGCCGGAAGCAGTCCGCCCCGGGGCATCCATTCCGCCTCAGGGTTTCTGGTGGCGACCATCAGACAGAAGAGGCAGAATGGAAATTAGGGTTAAGGAGCAGTTGTATGTCCCGCTCCACCTCTTCTCCGTCTTCCTGAAGGTGGTTGTGTCTCTTATCTCTTCTGTAGGAGGAAAGTGCAGATGTGCCCCAGCGTGGCTACTCAGGGAAATGAAATGGAGCCGCCCAGTTGCAAATGGACATTGGAGGGCCCTTTTTAAAATGTATTTTATGAAATTCTTTATTCCTCGAAGCGTTCCCGCAGAGTCTGAACGTGAATTCATATTTTAATAGCGCCAAACTTGCTGCAACGCAACAATGCGCTGTACTCCGCAAGTATCAGGCAGAGTAACAACTGCATTTGTAGCGCCACATCTGGCACTGGAGGCTTCTTGGTGCTATTAAAATATGTTTATTGGTATTTGGTGTCAGTCTCTGAAGGACGAAGCGCTAAGCAAGTTTTTTGGGATTAGAACGTGTGACTATGAGGTCGAACACAGATCCCTGAGGCGGGTGCATTAGTCCTCTTAGCCACAAAGCCCTAGCCCTGCAGCGGGTGCATTAGTCCTCTGAGCCACAAAATCCTAGCCTTGTGTGTGCACTGAGCTGGAAATAATGGAGGATTTTGTAAATAATAGAGGAGGGTGGTGTGAGGAGGGGAGAATTCCTGCGACCAGATGCAGAGCGAGCTCTGGGGGCTCTTACTGCAGGAGGGCGGGGTGTCACTCGAAGAGATTTGAGTGTTTATGAAGTAGGAGCGAATCAGCGCTGGAAACGCAACATTTGAAATTCAGAGCTACCGGGGACCAGAAAACTGACTCAGCGCATTGTGTAAAGTGCAGGACACGAATAGGAATACACTGCATCTTAAAGCAGGCGTTAATAGGGACGCAGCTATCAATGGTGCAGTAGGTGCAGTGGCACCAAGGCCGGGGTGCTCGCTGTACCCCTGTTATGGCTTCAATTTACTACCCTTCTGGAGGACAAGGGCCGCTTTTGACTTGTTAGTATTACGGTGCCGAAACCCTGGCTAACATCGCACAGTGCAATACAAACCAGTGGTACACGCACACCACAGAGGAGTGGGGCAGGAATCGAAACCAGTGGTACACGCACACCACATAGGAGCGGGGCCGAGGGAGCCTGTTGTCTGTGCCGCGCTGATGCGCGTAACAGACACCAACGGGACTGGGAGGAGCAAAGGCGGGACATGTACCCGCCTTTGCCCAATTGCGTGCTGCATTTGTAAAAAAAAAAAGCATGCTAAAGCCAATTGCAGCCCGCGAAAGCAAAACCACACGCACAAGCGTGTGGTCAGCTTTCTGAACCCCGTACTAGAGGTCTTGTGCTGCGGAGGAGTGCTGTGCACGGCAACACTAGGAACGAGACCTAAAATGCATAGTAATTAGTATGGAAAATGTATCCAAGGAAGAACTGACAGAATGAAAATTATAAATGGTAGGAATTAGAACAGGCTGCTCACTAATGTATGCAAATATATATGTGATGAGTTGCCGATCAAGGGTGACTCTAGCATGGACAAGGGACTTATTATCATATGGCTGACAAGTTTACTATCAACAAGGGAATGGGCATCTAACCTATCTTTGGCGTTAAGGGAAATGTTCTCAACTAAGCAACTGTGATGATGGATTTGAAGTGGCCTTCCATGAAATTTGAGGACTATATTACCACAGGAGCCATCACTGAATTTTTAAAATAAGTTTTTAATGGGGAAGGGTACTGTTAATGGACCCGAAAAGGTAGCTAAGGAATTGGAACACTTCTTAGTCCGTAGGTGTAAAATACCTAAAAAGCTCTTGATAATATCCCAGAAAAAACAGTCAGGTTGAATGATTCAATTAGGTAATAATGGATCAATTCCAGCTCACTTTAGCTATTGGAAGGGGGTCTTAAAGTCAGTAATGGGGTGTCTCTGTTCTTCTTTTGAGAGGTAGAATAGATAGCAGTCTGCTCAACAGAGAATGGACGTCAAGGACTAAGAAAAAAACATATAAATTGGGGGAGGTGTGTGGTGTCAGGTAAGAAGTACAGGAGAAGTGCAAATGGGAAACGGAAGGCATGTACCTGTGACAGTGAGAGATTGGGTGAGAATTAAGAGTGGTTGAGAAGAAAGAAAGGAGGAATGCAGATTTTCCTAGACTAATTGGGTGAGAATGATCAGGGGGATGTGATAGCATTGGGTAGTGGAAAGGTGTGACAAGGTAAGATTTCAATCGTGCCTGATCTTGTATTGGAGAGAGCTTTGGAAGTGTGCAGAGGAGGAGTGTAGGATGTGTCAGTTGGCAGGGTGTTGCAGTCTACACCATCAAATCAGGGACAGAAGAAGAAAAAAGTGTGTTTCTTCATATTTAATAGATTACGCTGTGACTTAAGTTTTATGACTTGGGACTTGTTTCTGTTCCATTTTATTGCTGTTCTGCACTAATTTCTTAGCGGGGTAATGGCATATATTTCCGTTTTCTCTCTCATTTATAGTTATTGGCCCTATATTGATTTAGCAAGGCTGGAAAGAAGGAGGAAGTGCCTGAGTAGACCTTGGACCAGATGGTATGGAATGCGGTTGTGGAATTTGTGATGCGTTAATTGGAATGTGGGTAGTGAAGATTTCAGGCAAATCAGCCGCTGCCTGCTGGCTGTTGTTAATGAACTGGCTGCAAATATTGTTGTGAGCAATAAATATCTGCACCTCCGTGTTATCGAATGATGGCTTCTTTTTAAGTACGAATCAGAAAATTCTGTGTGTATTAGATCAACAAGAATCATTTTTAATGCGAATTCAGTGAGCAACTCAATGCAAAGTTAATGTCACTTCTCATGAGTTCAAAACCATATTTGTATTGATCAAAAGTATTATACATTTGTATAATTCAAATCAGCAAAAAACCCTATATATAGCCTATTTACAAAATCCAAAATCAGAAAATCAATCCCAATGCATTTCGGGTTAATACTAAACCCTTCGTCAGGGGCAATATATAAAGCAATAGAATCAGTGATTATATCTTGATGTCCTCCGTCGCAAACTACAACAAAACATAAATGAATATTCAATGAGACATAGTATTAATAGGATTTGCAGCCGGGGAAAGCATTAGCGAATGGGATATGATTGAACAGGAAGTAGACTTTGATGGACTATTTCAAGATTTACCTCTGTTTGCGCATACCAGATCCAAAAATTTGAGGGAACTTCTGAAACTGAGTCATACTAATTCAAAATTGAGTTACAAAGGCATGAGGAAGTGCTATAACTGCGAACAGTGCGCAACGTAATCTTGGGAGATACGTTTACACACCCCGGACTGGGCAAAAAATAAAACTTTACCAAACATCTGATTGTAATACAGAGGGGGTATTCTATGCCATCAAGTGCCCGTGTGGGCTAGTATATGTAGGGAGAACTAGCCACAAAATTAAGACACGGATAGTGGAACACAAGAGTAGGATTCGAAATAAAAACACAAATTCCTCCTTGGTAACACAGTGGATAAACGTAGCACACACCATCCCTCAGTTCAGATTCATGATTTTAGAATGCATTCAAATGACTTCAGGGATAGATTTGAATACTGCTTTAGCTCGTAGGGAAACACATTGGATTAAGTTCCTAGGTACAGTGATTCCTGGGGTGTTAAATGATCGCTATGAACTACTGTGTTTCCTATAATAGATTGAATCTGTGCAACCATTCAAGTTTTACTACCTAGCACTTTTACTGTACTGTACAGTTTTCCATACATAAATGAGGCAGAAGTTCCTTTGCACATCACTAATTGAGAAATACTGTTTTTAACGCATGTTTAAAAGTTTTTAGACACAGTTTAGCTCAGATAGCCACGTTAGAGTCTGTTTTTCAGTTCTTTGCACTCTGCCCTTTAAAAATGGTAGTAACGCCGGATTACATCACGAGCATGCTTCACGCACACTACGGGCATCTTTTTGTGAACACGGAAGTCAGCTGATGTTTCTTACAAACGGTGAGCTTCGGCGGTTGTTTTGGGATATTACTTTTTCGACTCACGCTGCATGGTTTGAAGGTGAAACTGACTGGAGTTTTCCCCTATGCTTTTCAGAGCATTGACGGATTGGGCTGTTCAAACTATGGTGCGGCCGCTTGAATACACGCTGATTCTAATTGGTAAGATTTAGAGGCAGCTCACGGCGTCAGGCTTCTTCTCACTTGAGGATTCGCGCTATGGTTCGAGTTTTTACAATCGAAGTTTCTATCATTTCAGCCTCACTAGTCTTCAATAGTTTGTACTGACATGAGATGAATGGGGGTAAGCTACTCAAGCAGTTGTTCGCTTAAGCACGTTGGGGTGTGGTTGAAGGAGTCAGTTTTAAATACCGAACACACCTTCCTACAACACGATTCACACTGTACAATCACTTGTGGAGGTTATAGCTCTTGCTTTTGGTCTCACATCAACTTATTATCACTAATGGCTTTCCCCAACTGCAAATCCTATTAATACTATGTCATGATGTCAAATTAGCGTCTCCTTGAATATTCATTGATGTTTTGTTGTAGTTCGCGACCGAAGACATCAAGATATAATCACTGTTTCTATTGCTTATTATATTTCCCCAGACAAAGGGTTTAGTATTAACCCCGAAATGCATTGGGATTTATTTTCTTATTTTTGACTTTGTAAATAGGCAATATATTGAGCTTTTTGCTGATTTGAATTATACAAATGTATAATACTTTTGATCAATAGAAATATGGTTTTGAACTCATGAAAAGTGACATTAACTTTGCATTGAGTTGCTCACCGAATTCACATTAAAAATGATTCTTGTTGATCTAATACACACAGAATTTTCTGATCCACGTTTTTGAAGTGTGTTTACATTTGCAGAGACAGAATTGTCTTCAGCTGTGCTTCACGTAGGTTGTGGTTTTCCACGGCCTTGGATTTACATTGTCATATCACTTAGGGACGCAGGGCTACATCCCTTAAACGTGAAGGCACGCAAAAAACAGATAGAAGTTTGGAGAAATAACTTTCACAGTCAGAATAAAATAGTAAAACTCATGGTGTGCTGGCCGACTCTCTGTTTTTACATTCTTTTTAAGTACAGCACCAGTACATGGTTGGCTTTCTTGTCAATCTCATTTGCTTGCTTCTTAGTCAACCGCTTTCTTCTCTCTTCTTATGTTTACCCCATCCCTTTAGCATAGCTGTTTTATAGCATTTCCGATTTGATTAGTTATATCCTTCCACTGCTTACCCCCATGGAACTACTTTTTTCTTTTAATTTCAGTACTCCATGGAGGGCATGTGTTATTCTCTGTGTCTCTTGTGTGCTTGCTTTCTTTTATATTTTCTATTTTTTGTTTTATTTTTAGCACCACAGGCGAGCATGTAGTTAATTGCTCTCCCCCACCCTATCAACTCGATCCCCTCTCACATTCCCACACACCTCCACTTGCCTGTTACCTTCCACATTTCCCTACTTTCTCTTTCATTTTCTTTAGTTTTTGAAATACTTTTTTCTAAGAGTCTGGCAGCTGTAGATTGCTGCCAGACCACTCACTAATTTTCTCTTCCTGCTCCAGCACATGTATATGGTTATTGTAATTACTGTTCGAAAATGGCCATTGCCCAACTTCAAATAGTAAATTAAATATAGAAACAAAAAGTCAAAATGATTGGTGATCTGTGACTAAGCGTGCACACCTGCACATAGATCATAATGCATGCAAATACACTGGCAGCCATCTTGGAAGGCTTTTTGTTTGACAAAACACATTGCCCAATGGCTGCCCGTGGGTGCACATATGGCATGATCCACTAGCAGCCATCACAGAGCAAGCTCAGTCAAAAAGCATCCTAAAATTCCATCCAGTGCTTATGCATTGCCACATACTGTTGCCAATTTCTTTTTTAACAATGCTTGTTAAGCATGCAATGGCAAAGCCAGTTACCTAATACTCTCATTGTAAACGTGCGAACTATTTGCATTGGCCATGCTTTTTCTTTAAGATATCTCAGTGAATATGTATAGTAAATAATCACATTTTATGAGTATCAGTGCAAATTATATCAATACTTGCTTGTTATTCTGAAAACCAGACTGGATTTTGCCATATGGCATATCAACAGAACCTGCCCTACTAAATTTACTAGAATTAGAAAAATATTGATATAAAAAATGGACTATACTCTGTTCATGCACACAAAAATAGAAGTGTTATAATTATAATGTTCACGTTCAAAGGGAAAGTTAGGAATATCTTCAAACATTTAATAATAATTTAGTAAAGAAGCCTGCTGAGGCTTCAGTCTTTAAGAATAGTATACTTTAAGAATAGCATAGTGTGTAAAATGATTTGTGTTTTAATATGTGTTTTAGTAAGGTGACCATCCTGACTCCTGCAGAGGAGGTCGCTCCCCACGCTCCATGCTATCGCAGCGCTGGTCTTCTACATTGCCTGCTTTAATATCGAGGCAGATTGGTATCGTAGCGCTGCGCTGGACTATTACATTGATTGCATTCAAATTGTGCCAGATTGAGATCGTAGTACTGCGCTGAACTGTTTACATTGCCTGCATACATATTGTGCCAAATTGATATCGTAGCACTGCGCTGGACTGCTTCATTGGCTGCATTTAAATTGTTCCACATCGTAGCGCTATATCGTAGCGCTATATCGCATTGCCTGAGTGATTGATTCGCCTGGTTTCGCTTTTGTTTCTGCCATTTTGTTGTTTGTTTGCCTCCCAGCCCGTCCCTCCACCCCGCCCCCGCCTCCCAGCTGCTCCTCCCTCGACCCTCCCCCCTCCACTATCCACTTATGACAGATGCTATTACGCGCAGTGTTCACGCGCAGCGGACGCGCCTCATGCGCGCCGAAGTTGCGCCAAAGGTAAGCCCGTCTACGCCCCTCCGTGCCTTGACCGCGCCCAGTGCCAGACCCCCTGGCCCCCGCAAAATCCACTCCGCCCGCATAACATACGACGCCGCAACCCTCTCAGCCCTTAACCCCGACCGTCCACCAAACTGCTACCAAGCCGCCCCAGGACACACACATGGACCCTTCACCTGCCACTCCTGCAAATTTGACTGCATCAGGACCCACACCAAATCCACAAACTCCAAACAGAGCTCCGATACTAACCACCTAAAGTGCATCCTGCTCAACACCCGCTCGGTCCACAGACACGCCATTGAACTCTGGAACCTACTCGACACTACATCGCCGGACGTCGCCTTCCTCACAGAAACCTGGATGAACGCCTCATCAGCTCCCGACATCGCCATTGCCATCCCGGACGGCTACAAGATCATCCGAAAGGACCGCACCAACCAAACAGGAGGAGGCATCGCCATCGTCCATAAGAACACCATCCGCATCACGACCAGTTCCGACGATTACCTCGCTACCGCCGAACACCTTCACTTCCAGATCCACACCGACCCCAAGACCACACTCAGAGGCACCCTCATCTACAGACCACCAGGACCCCGCACACAATTCAGCGAAGACATCACTGACTTCATCAGCCCACACGCCCTCCCCTCCGAGGACTACATTCTACTGGGAGACCTCAACTTCCACCTGGAAAAGAAAAACGACAGCAACACCACCACCCTTCTGGACAACCTGACCAACCTCGGACTCGAACAACTTGTCAATACCCCCACCCACTATGCCGGACACACGCTCGACCCAATCTTCACCTCCAGCAAGCACATCTCCTTCAATCACACCACAGCTCTCCACTGGACGGACCACAGCTGCGTTCACTTCAACTACAAAAAGATCACTACCCACAACCCCCCACAACCTATTCCCCGAAGAAACTGGAACAAAATTACTACCGACCAGCTCTTCACATCGCTTCACCAAAACCCTCCCGCCAAATCATCAGACCCAAACCAAGCAGCCACCAACCTCACTCATTGGATCACCCACAGCGCTGACGAACTAGCACCCTTGAAAAACCATCAAATCAAGCAAGGTAGCAAAAAATCCACCTGGTTCAACGATGACCTTAAGAAATCCAAGAAACTCTGTCGTACCCTCGAGAAAACCTGGAGAAAAAACCCAACCACTGACAACCTGGCCACCTTCAAGAACGCCACCCGCAAACACCACCAACTGATCCGATCCACCAAGAAATCAGCAATCAAGGATCGCCTTGACAACAACGCCCAAAACAGCAAGGAACTATTCAACATCGTCAAAGAATTTACCAACCCCACCGCCGGCTCCAACGACATCACTCCTTCCCAAGACCTTTGCGACTCCCTGGCCTCATTCTTCCACAACAAAATCGCCGACATACATAACAGCTTTCGAATCCAGTCCGAAGACCAGTCCACTCCACCCACCTCCGAACCAAAAACGCCCTCTAACAACCTCTGCGCCTGGAACCCAATCACCACTGAAGACACCGTCCGCCTGATGAACTCCATTCACTCGGGATCGCCAACCGACCCATGTCCCCATCACATTTTCAACAAAGCAGACTCCATTATCGCACCCCATCTCCGTGACGTCATCAACTGCTCTTTCAACTCCGCTACCTTCCCGGAAAGCTGGAAACACGCCGAACTCAGCGCCCTCCTGAAGAAACCTACAGCAGACCCCACTGAACAGAAGAACTACCGCCCCATCTCGCTCCTCCCATTCCCTGCCAAAGTCATTGAGAAAGCCGTCAACAGTCAACTCGCCGCCTTCCTCGAATCCAACAAATCCCTCGACCCTTCACAGTCCAGTTTCCAAGCCAAACACAGCACCGAGACCGCCCTCATCGCAGCAACAGACGACATTCGAACTCTACTGGACAACGGAGAAACAGCGGCCCTCATCCTACTAGACCTCTCCGCAGCCTTCGACACAGTCTGTCATAGCACCCTCATACAACGCCTTAACAACGTCGGAATACAAGGAAAAGCATTGGACTGGATCATCTCGTTCCTCGCCGGAAGAACCCAGAGAGTCCGCCTCCCCCCTTTCAGATCAGAGGCTACCGAAGTCATCTGCGGCGTACCACAAGGATCATCACTCAGTCCCACCCTCTTCAACATATACATGAGTCCCCTCGCATCCATCGCACGCCAACACAACCTCAACATCATCTCCTATGCAGACGACACCCTGCTGATCCTCTCCCTCACCAAAGACCCAAACACCGCCAAAACCAACTTACACGAAGGAATGAAAGAAGTAGCCAAGTGGATGAAGAACAGCCGTTTAAAACTGAACTCGGACAAAACGGAAGTCCTCATCTTAGGCTCATCCCCCGCTGCCTGGGACGACTCATGGTGGCCACCGGCCCTGGGAACCGCATCCATACCTACGGACCACGCACGTAACCTGGGCTTCATCCTGGACTCCTCCCTCTCGATGACCAGACAAGTCAACGCCGTCTCATCATCATGCTTCAACACGCTACGCATGCTCAAAAAAATCTTCCGCTGGATCCCCACCGAAACAAGAAAGACGGTCACCCACGCACTGGTCACAAGCCGACTGGATTACGGAAACACCCTTTACGCCGGAACCACAGCCAAACTACAGAAAAAACTCCAACGCATCCAAAACGCCTCAGCCAGACTCATACTAGACATCCCCCGTCAAGCTCACATTTCCGGTCACCTGAAAGACCTTCACTGGCTCCCCGTCAACAAGAGAATAACGTTCCGTCTCCTCACCCACGCACACAAAGCCCTCTACGACCTAGGACCCGAATGCCTCAACACGCGACTGTCCTTCTACACCCCCACCCGCCAACTACGATCGTCCAATCAAGCCCTTGCCGCAATTCCGCGCATCCATAGATCTACCATGGGGGGGAAGATCCTTTCCTACTTAGCGGCCAAAACCTGGAATTCTCTCCCCGCCTACCTCCGCCTTACACAGAACCACCTCTCCTTCAGAAAGCAACTAAAAACTTGGATATTCGATAAGTAATGTACCCCCCTCCCCCAAGCGCCTTGAGACCCTCTGGGTGAGTAGTGCGCTATACAAATTTCTGAACTTGAACTTGAACTATGTTATATAGAAACATATTTGGTCATGTCAAAAGGTCACATGGTTAGTGGACTGTGAGGAGTTACTTAATTATTTGCTTGATAATTTCAGAGATGGTGCAATATGTTGAAGATGAACTCTTTCACTAATTTAGTGGGTGATCATTTTATGGTGCTTGGAGTGTATAAGTAGAAAACTAAGGGATTAGGTGATATGGGAAAATTGAAATGTGAACATTCCATTGAAAGAATAACTCAAAATAAATATAAAATATATAAATCCTCACAAAAAGATAGTAGGGACACAATGCTCTTGACCACTACAGAAAGTGACAAAGACATGTAAACTGATTGACTTTGTTTATGGCTAATTAAACAGATTATCTGGGAGTTGATGCTTGGATTCTCCAAAATTTGAAATTAAGGAGTTACTGCATTTCATTACACTGATAATATAGTTACAAAGGATAAGTTGCACAAATTTCTGCTAAAGCAATATGATCCCCTAGATGTATATGGCGATTAAAGAAACCAATAATACATTCTTATACACCAAGGCAATGTATTTTGGAAGGAGTCAATCAAAGGTTACCTTGTATATAAATCATTCCCCTCACAAAGAATGATTATTACAGAGTGGGTTGACTGCTATAAACAATTTAGTTACTAGATTGATACACATTACCTTTAGATGGTTATTGAGATTGAACAATTGATTAAGTGGAAATACTGTTGTCCCATTGATTCAACAGAAGAACTTCTGTCTTTTCTCTGTTGAGTTTGAGGCAGTCGTCCTTCATCCAGGCAGTGACTACGCACATGCAAGAGCAGTATTGTACCAGATCAGGGTTGTTGGACTGGGAAATGATGATCTGGTACCATACGAATAGGATATTATGTCAGTCTTAAAGATCGAATGAGCTTGGCAGGAAGGGATATGTACACATTTAAGAGAGTCGGCTCATAGATGACCCTGGGTTACACCACTATTCAAGTTCCAAACAACTGAGCTTAAGAAAGAAAGAAAATTCTTTATTGTATAGTTAATTAAAACCATTACAATGTTCCAAAACATAAAATGCATTACCTTCACGTACTATAATGAGTTAGATGTAAACTATTGATACCAAATGTTAAAATCATTGTTTTAAAGCTAAGCGGAATTTGCTGAATTATGAATGTAACTTATATTATCCTTTCAATAAATTCTCAAATTGGTTACAAATTTGATTATTTGGCAAATGAATTGTGGATCAACTGAGTCTAAAGTTTTTAGTATTGCTGAGCGACAGGTGTGAAAGCCTTTTTCATTGAACTTCCGCCTCAATAGGCTTCGGCGATCGCACTCAAGCACCGGGCAGATGCATATCAGATGCATAAAGTCTTGAACTGCTGCGCCACACAAGTTGCAATCCTTTGGGCCCGGAGTTCTCCAGACAGGTTGATCGGCATTTGTTGGCAATTGCACTCTGCGCAGCTTCAAGAACTTTGATTTTAAGTGGGGGGCGAAGGCAAGGCCTAGATAAACTGCTGGCTCCAGCCTTGTGTAGGATTGCAAAACAATCCATGCGTGCGCACGTCGTCTTAAGGTTGCTTTATCTTCAATCAATGAGTGCGGGTTGGCTGCTTTTTTTTACGATCTGCTTGAATGATACTACTGGTAGTTTCCTTTGCCAAACATCTGTCATCTTTGTGATTCTCAGAGAGGCATTTAAATACTTTGCGTGTTGTGATTTAGGATCCTTTTGCATGGCTGGCCAAAGTGCCGAATTAATTTCTAGATCGCGGTTGAGCCATATATTGTACCAGAATTTGATTGACTCATACCTTTTGTGGAGTATTTGGTGCTGTAATCCAAACTCGAGCCGTACCTGAGCTGGGGAGGCATCACACGGTAAGCAAAATACTCGTTTGTACACTCGCGTTTGAATTTTGTCTAGTATTGCAGCACTTCTTCCATGAAGAACCACACTTCCATAGGCTATAGTTGGAAGTAATTTAACTTTGATGACTGCCAGAAGAGCGGTAAATAGAGGGCCTTTCAGATGTTTTGAGATACTGCAGAATGCATGCAGTAAAGCCGTTCCCTTCTTTTCAAGTGTTTCAAAATGCCTGGTAAATGAAAACCTTTGGTCCAGGTATATCCCCAGATATTTGTAGTTATCAACTACTTCCAGCTTGATGTCGTCAATTGTGAATTTCGGCTGTTTGGGGCGACAATGTGTTATAATCATGACCTTTGATTTTTTAATATTTATTTCCATCAGGCTCACTTTGGAGAAGTCAGCTAACTCATGGATTAGACGTTGCAGACCTATTCTTGTTTGACTAAGAAGAACAACGTCATCTGCATAAGATAGGTGTGTTAAGGGCAATGTGCCTAGCCGTGGCGGGTGAGCATTGACCCCGTCTAGCGTTGGTGTCAAATCGGCCATAAATAGATTGAACAGGTGTGAGGCCAGGACACAGCCTTGCTTTAGCCCTTCGTTGGTTGGACTCTTCCTTGTGAGCCGTTGACCATTATCGATCTTGACCTGCATCCAGGTATTAGTGTAAAGGTCCATGATTGGATTTAAAATCAAATCTGGTAGGCCCTGTAGTTTTAATTTACCCCGTAGTGTGTGTCGGCTGACACGATCAAAGGCCGCCTTAAAGTCCATGAAACATAGATGGAGAGCCTGGCGATGTCGTAGAATTTTCTCTTCAAGTAAGCCTATTGCTAATTTGGCCTCCACATCTATCAGCGCAATCAGGCGGTAGTTTGCTGGATCTGTATGATCCCCGCCCTTATATATCGGGTTAATAATCGAGCCTCTCCAGCTCTCTGGGATATGACTGTTGAGGCTGATCGTCTGAAATAGACTAATGAGCTTACCTGCCCAGAAGTGTGAATCTTGCTTGTAAATTGCCTGTGGCACACCATTCGGTCCTGGTGCACTATCAAGATGACTTTTCCTTATAATTTGCAGAATTTCTACTTCAGAGGGGACGAGAGTAGGTTGAGGAAAATCTTCATATTTCTTTTCATGCGAGATAGTGGCAACTGATGGAGGCTGTTCCAGGTTGTTTGAAGAATATGAGGCATTTAGATTGTGCGGATGTTCATTTTTCCTTTCATGCACGGGGGCTGATGGCAGCTGTTCACGGTTGTGTATAGAAAATGTGACGTTTAGATGCTGTACCCATGCGTTCTCCGGAACGCAGGTCGTGCTTATGATGTATGAGGTTCTGTTCATTGAGTTCACTTGAGCCCATAATTCTCTGGGGTCGGATTTTTTTGCATTATGAACTATTTTCGTCCAAAAGCTGTTCTCCTCGATTTTTTTGTCAATCCAAATTTGTTTCTTATATTGTTTCTTTAAAGAACGTACTTCCTCCCATACTTTCGACTGTGGGCTATGGTTATGAGCCTTCCTGAGTGTCTTTCTCAAGGGCCTTCTTAAACTTCTGGATACCCGACTAAGATGGCTGTTGTTATCTCCATTATTTGGCTTTTTGGTAGATTGGTACTCCTGCTCTGGGTAGCTTTGCCATGGACCATGGAAAGTGGTCCATGTTTCTATAGTCGTTTGGTTTTCTGACTCAATCATTAACATTAGGTCTTCGGCGTTTTGAGCTATCTGTGGTAATGTGGTAGATGTCCATCTTAAACGTTTCAAATTGATTGTTGATGTTTCCCCCTCTATTATAGGGACTTAAGATGTTTAAGTGATGTTATTTTTAGTTCGATTTGCTGAACCGAATGATCACTGTCGGGTGAGCATTTAATTTGAAACCTCTTACTTAACCCTAGTAGAGGGAAAGTAACTATTGTGTAGTCCAAGATCGAACTCAAACTGGGCCCAATATACGTGCATTTGGCAGGTTTATCCTGTTTTGTTCTCCCGTTTAGTACACGCATACCTAGCTGTTCGAGGTCCCTCGCAAAACCGAATGGCCTATAGATTTTTTTGTTAAGGTCTTTCCTTGGGAGGCACTTGACTCCAGTGGCAAAGTGAGCAAGGGACTCACATCTGAGCATACCCTGCCAACTTAGGGCGAACAAAGAAAAAACAAAGGTGGTGATGGACGGAGCGTTGACAATACAAACACTCACCCCCAGTCAACTGATCTGGGTTTAATCCATCACCGTTCTTTAGCTCACTCCGCCACCCCAGTTCAGACATGGCCATATGCAAATCAGTCTGACCCTGTGCCTCATGGGAACAGTCCAGCCCGAACTGCCAAGCCATGTCTTCCCTGGACCGAAATCAAGCTATAAAAATATTTTTTCAAAGGAAAAACAGGACAAGCGTATCATACAGCAACATAGTAAGAAGTAATATGCACAAGCAATCCAGTGTGAGGTGCAGTTACCGGGGTCAGTTGGTTAAAAGAAGTTAATACACATCATATCAATAAAAACATACATTAAATACAATAAAAATAAAAGGGAAGGAACAGCATGACAATTCATCTTGATAAAATCCTTGTAATGGGCTCAGGTTACAACCCCTAACACACCTACTACAGAAGCTTCTAGCTCTCCTTAAGATAAGAGCATGGAGGGTTAAAACATAAAGTGCGCATGCATAAAATATGGTTTTGAAGGTTAAATGAGCGGCCTTAGAGCCCTGGAGCGGGTTCATCTCAGCTTCATTTGGCATGGTGCTATGCCACTCCTGTCAGGGCTTTCCGTACAGTGAGCCATGCATGAGTAAGGAACTTTGCCATGCAACATGCAAAACAGGGTCTGGAGTCGGACCTAAGAATTTGCAGGGCAACCTGGTAGTCTTGTGTACCCAGTTGCCAGCAGACCGGTGTTAGCCACTTGGCCCTCGGGATGTTATATGCCGAGCAGGCAAACATGACGTGGACAACACTTTCTATCGGGCCCTGCACCATGGGCAATCCTTTGATGTCTGTTTGCGTGGGTGCCATTTCACAGTTATCTCGCAGACATGAAGTGTGCTGCACATAAAGTGGATGTACAGCATCCCATCCCTCGGGACCTGAATTGGATCTAAAAAGGGCTCTAGGTATCTGGTATGCTTGTGTAAATAAAATTATGCTGTTAATCTGACCACATTGAATTTGCAGGTTTCTTCTGGGGTGGTGCCCATTCTCATATCAATCAAGTCTCCCCAACTTCACAGCAAGGAGGATGTAGTCGATGCGGGAAGGGCAGCTAGCTCTATTATATTTATTTGCACCCTGTCTATCCAAGGGTTTTCTACCATTAGCTGCCCTCAAAGCAAACTCTACAATAAGGGCATTAAGTTGGAGCACCGATAGCGTCCATCTTTTGACGGGGGATAGGTTTAGTGGGGGGACAGCTCATTTATTATCATCATCCTCAATTCCCACCAGGTCTTCTTTATCCAGCGGTTCAAAGGTGCAGTTAAAATCTCCTGCTACCACTACTCTGGCGTGAGGTGAACAGCTAGCTAAGCTCTCTTCCAGTGCTGAAATTGTGGGTGAGGGTCTGCCCCCTTTAGTCCACCTTGCATAGACATTAAACAGACCAATTATGCCCCCCCCCCGGGCCCCCTAGTACTGAGCCCTAGAATGTCTGGTCTGGAGCTTGTTTGACAGGTAATTCGACAGCCCAGGGCGATATTCACTCAGATGATCAGTCCCCCTGATGAAAGCTCTATCCCTACGGTTGTTGCAGGTGAATAAAAGCAAACAAAACCTGTTTTGTATAAGGCAACCAGGCTCCAGGTCTCTTGAAAAATACAGATATCGAAACCCTCAATTAGGTTATTCCAGTGGGGGATTGACATTTTGTTACTGATGCGGTGGATCCAGTGAATCGCTTTATTGGTCAAAGAGTCTTCACCCTCATTGCCATTCTTTATGTCGAGTTTGGGAACATTGACCATGTGCAATTTTGGAGCGTGTGGCAAGTGTGTGGTGGTTGGATGGGACAACTGATGTTGGCCAATGTGAGGAGGATGCTGGACCTGGGGTAAGGAAGTGTTTCGGAGATCCTGCACGGCCACTATGTTATGAGGGTTATTCTGAGGATTATTGTTAAGATTATCAATTCGCTTGGCAATAAGATCAAATGAAGCTTGATTGTGGGCTGGGATAGCAGGGGGAACAGGATGGGACTATGAGAGATGGTGCCCCTTCCATGAGTGACTGACTCATGTGCAGTGCAGTGATTATGACAGGGCTGCGAGTAGGGTCTTAGTGCAAGGGTGCCATTGTGAGGGTAGGGTGAGTTGTTCTGCAATATTGATTTAACTAGTGTAGTGAGGCCTTCAATCATGGATCTCATGGTCCCTTTTTCTGCACTAAGCATGTTTATAAGTTGATGTGTATCCTGTGGTTCTGAGTTAAGTACTGCTCTGGTCACAGCAGTGAATACAAGAGGAGGCTTGGGTGTGTCTTTCTTGTGTTCATCGGACAGGTCCAGCAAGAGCAAGAACCTGTTTGCGCAAGGACCTGTGGGTCCAGTCTGCTGGGTGTTGATATCAGGAGAGTTGTGAGGGTTGATGGGGGGTTGTCAATCCCTCACAGTATCTGGTAGTGCCTCCTGGTTGGGATGTTTTATGAAACATTGCTGGGATGGTTGGTGAGCGGCTTGGACTAGAGATTTGGGGAGGAAATTGGGCAGGAGTGGGGCGCGCAGCTGGCTCTTCCACTAGACTATCTTCTCACTCGCTAATGAGGGTGTTTATGCGGTCAAGAACACAGTTGCTGCCTGGATGTTTCCGTGTCTTCCTGACCTTTTTCCCATTCCCGAATTGTCCACCTCCACCACCACCATTACCCTGCATGGTTTCACTCATTCCCAACCCTCAGGGACACAGGCTGAATAAAGGTCAACAAAAGTCAGCAGAAATGAGCAAATAAATACAAATAGCGCACGCTCAAATCACTTATAAAAGTGTCAAGAAGTGTCTTGGCAGCAGCCAAGCAGCATTGGCAGAGATTCCCTAATAGGTTACAGACAGTAGGGTCCCAGCTAATCTCTGCATGGGGCCAATAAGTAATAAATGACATGGGAAAGAGCACAGTACTTCAGAGAACAGGTGTCAGCCAACGGTGCAGTCCGAGGGCCAGGTGAAAGGAGGTTGGCCTGCCTCTTCCTGGAAATGACAGGCAAGGACAGGCCCACCCAGGATTTTATGCACCTCCGGGCGCACAAGGTTTGCGTCAGTGCCTCCTTGACGCACGGTTTGATGGGGGATGAGGTCCCAAGGCGACAACTGCAGTAGCAGCGCGAAATATTGTGAAAGTGACTTGAATCTTTTTAATGTATTTAATACTATTTGACTATATACTTCCATACAGGCCAATAATACATGAAAATAAAAACCTGAGTGGCGTATAGGCATCCATTAATGACAGACAACAGACAAAATCACAGAATGGTATAGGAAAGACTAAGGGCCTGACTATGAGTCTGGCGGCCTTGTGATCACCAGACTCGCCGTGGTGGTGATGCGTCAGCCGCATTATGATTTGAAAAGTCATTGCGGTGGAAGACCACCGGCTGGGCCAGCCATTTCATAGCAGGAGAACCGCCATGAAAAGGCTGGTGGTGCGGGAACAAAGGGGGCCCTATAGGGACCCCATATCCACTACCATGGGGATACATTCAGGGGGACACAACATGTGCCCCCCCTGTCTGTATTCCTCCAAAGTTCCATCAAGGCATGGCTGGTGACATCCGTGCTGTGCCAGAACTTTTTTGCTGGTCCCTTTGCAGTGCCTGTTTTCCGGGCACCGCCATAAGAAAGGTGAAAGGCAGTCCGCCGTACACGAGTTCAACTTGTAATATGGCAGGTGGTCCTTGCGCGTGTTTGGCACAGCTGTGCCGGGGGAGCGTGGCGCAACTGCACCAAACTCGTAATCAGGCTCTAAATGTGGCACTGTTATAGGTTGTTATAATTTAGCTGAAGCAGTGGACCAGGGAAGGGGCCAGGGAAGGTAAATGAGGATATATTTTGCTTTAGATATTCCTCCACCACCTTAAAATTGGCCAGGTTTCTACTGTCTGAAGAAACTCTCAGCTGATGCAGAACTAACTTTTGGCAAGTGCTGGGCCTACCCTTCTTAACAAAGGTGATCAATAGCTGTATAGTTACTTTACTGAGACAACACATTTAAGACAATTACTTCCTGAATGAATTCCAATGTGTTTAAAGAAGGTACGTAGTACTGAGATGGCCCTGTGTCATGTATGTTGTGGACATCTCACAGTTCTTGGAAATTCTTGAAACTTGCACTTCATTTCCATGTATTCACTTTTACTTCTTAACGGCTTTAGATATGATTATTCAAGGCTATAACTATTAGAACCCTCAATAATTACATAGGAATTGGGGATTCGGAGCCTGATTTATACATTGGCAGGCGGATTAAGTTTTGTTACCATGGCGGAGTACTTTATACTCGCCATGGTGAGGGTACTCGGCCCGCCAAAGTTAGAGATTTACGCCTGCCCAGAGGACATCTCTTGCATTTACATGAACCGCTGTCATGACATTGTAGGTCTGAACCTTGAGTACAGCCTTTATTCTTCACAACTGGGCCTCCATACTCTTCTCTCATACACTCTCAGGAGTGGCATACCACTAATTCTTGATATCTGGACACACAGGTACTCATCTTTCATTAGTTGGTTGCAACATATGATAGGTGCACAACACATCTAATGTTTTGATGATTCATTGCAGATATCCCTACACCATAACTTTCCTGATAAGACACCTTTACCCAGTTTAGGGTCAAAATGTCGACTACCAGGAACAAACAGGTTATAAGTGATCTGTTGCAGGGAAACACACAAGAATTCACAATATTTGCCTTTCTGGTCCCCTTGCACTGTGGACACATTGCATGCATGTTCTTTGATGTTTTCGGAGAACAGTACTTACTTGAATTTTGTAAACATAAAAAATTTCTTCTGAGCAAATGTGTTGGTCGAATGTTGCATTACTTCTATATGCATTGAATGCATACAGTGACTTTAATGTTCATCCAAAGGAATTACTTAATGATTAGATTTGTCTGTCTCCCAGGTTCTCATATTTTTAAGGGCTATTCTTGTTGAATACATATAATGCAATCCCTGTTAACTATGGCACAAACAGCAAGCATTTCCTAAGAGAAATGTGCGTTAGGTTCAAGCAATACCAACAATTTAGACGTCAACAAAACAACATAAAATAATTCCCAAAACAAAAAATAAATAAAATTTGAATGAGCAAAAAGAATACCAGCATCATTATAATCAGATAAAAGTAACCAGAGACATAAGGTTTTAAAGTTTAATGCCAAAGTGCATAGAAAAAGTTTAGTACCATTGAAAAACAGTTTGTAGTTGATGGGTACCTTGGCACGTTTTGAGGCTGACCCGGCTAGAGCAAAGGTTATATCCACCAAGTGGGTCACCTCTGTCAAAGTTTTTATCTTAGGACTTCTAAAATGAAACTCAAAATCGTTCAGCGGGACAAGATTCAAGGATGAAGCTGCCAAAGGTCCCTCAGCGTCAGATATGTCATTGTTGAGGTCTTGCTGAAGCTGTTGGTTTTGACACCATAAGAGCCAAGCAGGATAGAGTTGAATTTCATAGCCACAGAGTTCACTTTGATGCTGGGATGGATTTGCTACCTTGTCCCGGTCTAAGCTTTATCTTGTGACTTAGTCTTTTTTTTGGTTTTCTAAATTCTTCAGTGGGTAAAGCTGGGAGCTGTAAACATGGCTCCACTAGGCCAGATACCTTTTCTGCGAGGTCTTGCTGAACCCATTTTCTACACAGCAAAATGCTACAAGTGGGACGTACTTAGTTTTCTTACCCACCTTCAGTGCAATATTCCTGAGCGCACATCATCATAATTTCCCAGCCTTCCAGAGGTCGAAATATATCTAAATGAAGATTTTCATAGCTTTAGTAAAAGAAAGTCTTGATTTTATTAAAAACTCAGAGATGTGTACTATTGCTTCTTTCCTGGCTTTTATTTTAGAACACCCAAGAGAGACATACTACATTACTCATGAAACCTACTGAAAATAATTACAATAAGGTATCATAATGATTACAGCCAGTCAGCTACTAGATACCCTATAAATCTCTGGGATCAACAAGTCTGTTTTTTTTGCGGGAGCAGATAAAACGTTTTGAAAACAGAGGAACAGTAAGTAGAATATTTCTAAAAGCCATCACAAACAAAGAAGTCTGGATCAAGTTGCACATGTTGCATGTGTGAAAAGGTAAGGCAAACAGTAAGAGGAACCTTCAGATCAGAATGAATTTGATCTCGCATGAAGCTCCAGTTGGCACCAGGGACATTACTCTTCTGACAATCCATTGTAAGTTGACTGGTTTGTGGCTCCAGTTGGTGCTATAGTGATATAAGTGAGTTATACATGTTCATGTGCAGAGGGATAATATTTGCCTCCATATATTTATTAAAATTTATTTCACTAAAGCTAAGAACATCCCCATTTTATTGCAAGACCAGAGGCTCATATTATGCTTTTTAAACCATAGCCTCAACTGAAGTTGCAGCATGAGGAATGGCTTTACTATAAAAGCTTCTAAAAGTGGAAGCAGTGGACAAATCAGCTGATCTGAAAATATCCTCCAATCTTGCTCTTTGGAGGCCATGACACTCCTAATGGATCTAGCATCTAAAGCAATTGTGTAAATACCGGCTAAATTCATAACCCATTTAAAATCAGGGAGCCAAAGTGAGAGTAGAGACTGGTTTGTGAGGATCTCTAAATTAAATGATGAATTGTGCTGAGGTAGACATTCTCAATTCATCTGTTCTTAGAATGTAATTCTTTTTTTTTTTTAAATTAAAAACAAGTTTTTGTCCTTCTTCAGACTTGAAAAGAAACACCATAAGGAGCATATTGTATGAAAGAGACATCTAAAGCTATAACATCAGACTAGCTTTTCAACAAGACTAAGCAAATTAGGACAGTTATTTTTGAAGACAAAGTTTGAAGAGATAATAAATCATTTTCAGCCAATTCAAGAACAAATTCAAAATCAAATTTTCATCCCACATTTCGTTATATTGAGGTAATGGAGGTTTAGTAAATCTTTCTGTCTTTACAAGTTGACAAATCAGAGGATGTTCTTTCACAGATCTAACCATCCACTCTTACATGTTCTGTCGAAATTGCTTATCTGTGAGTATTTATAGTCCTGCGCACCTTTCTCATTGAATAGCTAAGGATGCTAAGAAATGTACTGCTAGAATTACATCTGCTGAAAACGGATATGCCCTCCTGTCCAGGCACTAGCTCTTCCAGACCATGCAATGGGATTTGTAAAGCTTGATGGTACTTGGGACCTAGGGGCCCAACACTGGTGAATGAACTGATCAGCCTCTGACAAAATTCCTTGGGTTCTCCAGGCTGACCTGAAACCATCCATGCCACAAGCACAAAAAATGATTGAGAATCTGTTTGTGACATTGGCCTTGTGGATTGAGAAGCAGATTGGGAAAACACAGACTCAAAATGTAAATGTAAATGTAAATGTAGTAGTGCTTATATAGCGCACGTATCACCCCCGAAAGGGTCTCAAGGCGCTGTACGCATACCGCTGTGGAACCCTTCCCCTGTGAAGTGCCCACTCCTGGGCACCCCCATGGTGAAGCCAGGCATCCTAGCACTGTTGGGGCCATTGTGGAGATTAAGCAAGCTATTGCCCGGAGTTGCAGAGTGGGACCTATGCTTAGAATAGGCACCGAGGCGAGAATTATCAGGTCCGGGGAAATTGAGCCCAAGACCCTCCGAGGCGGGAATTGAATCCTGGTCCGGGCCAGACCTCTGCATCAGGGTCTGCCGCTCTAATCATTGAGCCACACTTCTCCAAATGAAGAGATCTATTGACAGCTCCAAGGTGGTGTGGTACCAAGCCAAACCCTGGCTACTATGACAGATTGGGGTAGTGCATAATTTAGGTGAAAAGATTAATCCTTAAGAAAAGTATCTGTTGCCAGAGCATGTGCATCAATTCTCCAACTGTTAAAGAAGGAAAGTTGAGGGTTGTAATCAAGACGCAAATAGATCCGTTGAAATGGGTTCAAATGTAGAAAAAAGCTTTCTGAAAACTGTAGGCTGATGAGACCAATTGCATACATCTCAAAGATTCCTGGAGCACCAATCTGATTTTATATTTAGATTGCCTGGAAGGTACTCAGTTTGTACCGAAGTTTTGTTAAACTTTCTTTTATACAGAAGCTTTTGGTTAGTTATTAGAAAAGTTAAATTCTGAAGACAATTGAGCAAGGCTGATATTGGGACATTAGTCCCAATATCAGGCTTTCAATATGTGCTACGAGTCTGGCAGTCTTGTGACCACCAGGCTCGCGGTGGTGGTGGTCCGTCAGCCGCATTATGATTTGAAAAGTCATTGTGGTGGAAGACCACCGGCTGGGCCAGCTATTTCACAGCAGGAGAACCGCCATGAAAAGCTGGTGGTGCAGAACAAAGGGGGGTCACTAGGGACCCCATATCCCCTGCCATGGAGATACATTCAGGAGGAAACAGCATGTGCCCCCCCTGTCTGTATTCCTCCAAAGTTACATCACGGCATGGCTGGTGACATCCATGCTGTGCCGGAACTTTTTTGCTGGTCCCTCTGCAATGCCTGTTTTCTTGGCACCGCCATGGGAAAGGTGAAGGACCGTCCGCCGTACACGAGTTCAACTTGTAATATGGCAGGTGGTCCTTGCGCGGGTTTGGCACAGCTGTGCCGGGGGAGAGTGGAGCAACTGCGCCAAACTCGTAAACAGGCTCTAAATGTGGCACTGTTATAGGTTGTTATAATTTAGCTTAAGCAGTGGACATTGGAAGGTGCCAGGGAAGGTAAATGAGGATGTATTTGGTTTTAGATATTCCCACACTACCTTAAAATTGGCCAGGTTTCTACTGTCTGAAGAAACTCTCAGCTGATGCAGAATTAACTTTTGGCACGTGCTGGGCCTACCCTTCTTAGCAAAGGTGATCAAAAGCTGTATAGTTACTTCACTGAGACAACACATTTAAGACAATTACTTCCTGAATGAATTCCAATTTGTTTCAAGAAGGTACGTAGTACTGAGATGGCCCTGTGTCAGGTATGTTGTGGACATCTCACAATTCTTGGAAATTCTTGAAACTTGCACTTCATTTCTATGTATTCACTTTTACTTATTAGCGGATTTAGATATGATTAATGAAGGCTATAATTATTAGAACCCTCAATAATTACATAGGAATTGGTGATTCAAAGCCTGATTTATACTTTGGCGGACGGATTAAGTTTTGTTGCCGTGGCGGAGTACTTTATACTCGCCATGGTGAGGGTACTCGGACCTCCAAAGTTAGAGATTTCCGCCTGCTAACGGACATCTCTTGCATTTACATGAACCGCTGTCATGACTTTGTAGGTCTGAACCTTGAGTACTGCCTTTTTTCTTCACAACTGGGCCTCTATACTCTTCTCTCATACACTCTCAGGAGTAGCATACCACCAATTCTTGATATCTGGCCACACAGGTACTCATCTTTCATTACTTGGTTGCAACATATGATAGGTGCACAACACATCTAATGTTTTGATCATCCATTGTAGATATCCCTACACCATAACTTTCCTGATGAGACCCCTTTACCCAGTTGAGGGTCAAAATGTCGACTACCATGAACAAACAGGTTATAATTGGTCTGTTGCAGGGAAACACACAAGAATTCACAATTTTTGCTTTTCTGGTCCCCTTGCACTGTGGACACATTGCATGCATGTTCTTTGATGTTTTCAGAGAACAGTACTTACTTGAATTTTGAATTTCGTAAACATAAAAAATGTCTTCTGAGCAAATGTGTTGGTCGAATGTTGCATTACTTCTATATGCATTGAATGCATACAGTGACTTTACTGTCCATCCAAAGGAATTACTTAATGATTAGATTTGTCTGTCGCCCAGGTTCTCATATTTTTAAGGGCTATTCTTGTTGAATACATATAATGCAATCCCTTTTAACTATGGCACAAACAGCAAGCATTTCCCAAGAGAAATGTGTGTTAGGTTCAAGCAATACCAACAATTTAGACGTCAACAAAACAATATAATATAATTTCTAAAACAAAAAATAAATAAAATGTGAATGAGCAAAAAGAATACCAGCGTCATTATAATCAGATAAAAGTAACCAGAGACATAAGGTTTTAAAGTTTAATGCAAAAAGTGCATAGAAAAAGTTTAGTACCATTGAAAAACAGTTTGTAGTTGATGGGTAACTTGGCACAATTTGAGGCTGACCCGGCTAGAGCAAAGGTTAATGCACCAAGTGGGTCACCTCTGTCAAAGTTTTTATCTTAGGCCTTCTAAAATGAAACTCAAAATCGTTCAGCGGGACAAGATTCAAGGATGAAGCTGCCAAAGGTCCCTCAGCGTCAGATATGTCATTGTTGAGGTCTTGCTGAAGCTGTTGGTTTTGACACCATAAGAGCCAAGGAGGATAGAGTTGAAATTCATAGTGTGGTTCCGAAAATCTGGACCCTATTGTTATCCCAATATCGAGGTCCAATACCCGTGTCACAAAATATCAATGTACCATGACGAATTTAGTGTCCGTGAACCGTTAATGATTAGGACATCATTCCTATGTATTTGCGTGACAATCGAGGGTAGCCAACACCCCTAAATCGTAGTTTCCGTCCCAATCCCTTAGACTCCATTTTGTGAACGGCATCCATCTTACGTCTTGCCCTCATGTTAAGTCAATTAAAGGTCGAGCTTGATCCAAAAGGACACGTCCACCTTCCCTGACTTCCCCCTGACCTGTCCAAACTGACTCCATTGCCTTAAGCCAAACCTGTTTGGGCGGCTCCCCGCCCAGTGGCCGAATACGATACTATCGACACATAACATTCCACAAACCATTCACCCCATACAGAACATGCTTTCTACAAACATGCACCTGCCCATACTTCTTCTTTATGGCCAGTTTTATGACTGGGTGGTACCTGCCTTTATTGGTGTTTCATCGATATCTGATGGGAGTCCCGGATCTTGCTGGGTAATCTGTCACGAACTGGACATCTAAAATGTGGGTTTGCTTACGTGACGCCGCACTTGGTATTATTACAGAAATATGTTTACAGCCATATCATAAACTCAAGAATTTTTGCTTGTAGCCATTATTTCTGTAAGTAGAATATTTCTAAAAGCCATCAGAAACAAAGAAGTCTGGAGAAAGTTGCACATGTTGCATGTGTGAAAAGGTAAGGCAAACAGTAAGAGGAACCTTCAGATCAGAATTAATTTGATCTCGCATGAAGCTCCAGTTGGCACCAGGGACATTACTCCTCTGACAATCCATTGTAAGTTGACTGGTTTGTGGCTCCAGTTGGTGCTATAGTGATACAAGTAAGTTATAAATGTTCATGTGCAGAGGGATAATATTTGCTTCTATATCTTTATTAAAATTTATTTCACTAAAGCTAAGAACATCTCCATTTTATTGCTAGACCAGAGGCTCATAATATGCTTTTTAAACCATAGCCTCAACTGAAGTTGCAGCATGAGGAATGGCTTTACTATACAAGCTTCTAAAAGTGGAAGCAGTGGACAAATCAGCTGATCTGAAAATATCCTCCAATCATGCTCTTTGGAGGCCATAACACTCCTAGTGGATCTAGCGTCTAAAGCAATTGTGTAAATACCGGCTAAATTCATAACCCATTTAAAACCAGGGAGCCAAAGTGAGAGTAAAGACTGGTTTGTAAGGAGCTCTAAATTAAATGATGAATTGTGCTGAGGAAGACATTCTCAATTCATCTGTTCTTAGAATGTAATTCTTTTTTTTAAAACAATTGAAAAAAGTTTTTGTCCTTCTTCAGACTTGAAAAGAAACACTATAAGGAGCATATTGTATGAAAAAGACATCTAAAGCTATAACATCAGACTAGCTTTTCAACAAGACTAAGCAAATTAGGACAGTTAATTTTGAAGACAAAGTTTGAAGAGATAATAAATCATTTTCAGCAAATTCAAGAACAAATTCAAAATCAAATTTCCATCCCACATTTCGTTATATTGAGGTAATGGAGGTTTAGTAAATCTTTCTATCTTTACAAGTTGACAAATCAGAGGATGTTCTCTCACAGATCTATCATCCACTCTTACATGTTCTGTCGAAATTGCTTATCTGTGAGTATTTATAGTCCTGCGCACCTTTCTCATTGAGAAGCTAAGGATGCTAAGAAATGTACTGCTAGAATTACATCTGCTGAAAATGGTTCTGCCCTCCTGTCCAGGCACTAGCTCTTCCAGACCATGCAAGTGGATTTGTAAAGCTTGATGTGGGACCCAGGGGCCCAAGACTGGTGAATGAACTGATAAGCCTCTGACAAAATTCCTTGGGTTCTCCAGGCAGACCTGAAACCATCCATGCTACAAGCACAAAAAATTATTGAGAATCTTTTTGTGTCATTGGCCTTGTGGATTGAGAAGCAGATTGGGAAAACACAGACTCAAAATGAAGAGATCTATTGACAGCTCCAAGACGGTGTGGTACCAAGCCAAACCCTGCCATACAGGCTACTATGACAGATTGGGGTAGTGCATAATTTAGGTGAAAAGATTAATCCGTAAGAAAAGTATCTGTTGCCAGAGCATGTGCATCAATTCTCCAACTGTTAAAGGAGGAAAGTTGAGGGTTTAATCAAGATGCAAATAGATCCATTGAAAAGGGTTCAAATGTAGAAAAAAAGCCTCTGAAAACTGTAGGCCGATGAGACCAATTGCATACGTCTCAAAGATTCCTGGAGCACCAATCTGATTTTATATTTAGATTGTCTGGAAGGTACTCAGTTTGTACGGATGTTTTGTTTTAAGACAAAACTTTCTTTTATACAGAAGCTTTTGGTTAGTTATTAGAAAAGTTAAATTCTGAAGACAATTAAGGAAGCCTGATATTGGGACATTAGTAGATCCCTATCCTGAGCTAGAAGAAGAAAAACATCCATGTAAGCATTAAGCCTAACCCCCTGTTCCCTTAAATGAGTAATGAGGGGGCGTATGTCTTTGGTGAATTACCAGGGTGCTGAAGAGAGAACAAACGGGAGGCTTTCCTCTAAATCGTTGATGTTAGTGATGATGATAGGGAAAAGGCTTCAGAAAGATCACCTGTATTGAAGAGGCTAGTAGAATTAAAATCCGTGTGAGGATGCTGAGAGATAGAGTGGACATTGCTAAAATTTGCCTTATCTCTTTTTTTATTAGAGAGAGTTTCTCCTGGGAAAGATGAAGAATTGGTTTCTTTGAGTCGATGAGAAAACAAATAAACTCCCATTTGTTTTTAAAGAATTAAAACGGATCTGCCTCTATTTATTAGAAAACCAAAATTCTGAAGAAGATTGAGGAAGCATGTTATTTGAGATAATAGTAGATCCCTGTCCGGCGCTAGAAGAAGAAAATCGTCCATGTCAGATATGAGCTTCGCCCCCTGTGGCCTTAACTGGGTAATGAGGGGTCTTATGTTTTGGTGAACCACCAGGGCGGTGAAGAGAGGGTAAATTGGAGGATTCTGAATCAGAAATATGTGTTTCCCCAATGAAATTGCAGGAATTGTCTGTACAAAATGTGTCCTGCGGTGTAAGATATTCATCTAGTGGAATTCAGACGTTCTTCTATAGGAAGTCTCTGAGATGAATGACTGTCTCTATCTTGAAATGGTGGTATACCACAAAATTGTTGAAAGACCTGGAGTTGGTAACTGGAGAGACCATGGGATCTTCTGTTCCGATAAACACAGTGTCTGAATCTTCACATATTCAATCCTGCAACATACATTATCTATTGTCCTGAAATATACCAGTCTAAGCAGTCTGCAATGATGAAGGCACACCAGCAAATTGTGTGGAATTGTAAATGTGTTGATGAACGGGCAGAGAACGCACAGCCGCGCTACACAAAGCTACGCGAAGCAGTAAAAAGAAACTCTGCAACGCTGCACGGAATTCTTCACGCATACAGAGTTGCTTGTTCCGCCTGCTCGTGCATGCTCATTAGACGTTTCTGACTTTAGGCAACGCAGATTGCGTGCTCGGGGGGAAATATCGCACAAACTTCACCACGTAGTCACCAAGGGGCACAGCCATCTTGTTTTTCTACTCTTTGCATGGTTCTGGGGCCTGTTTTTCATCCCTCTCCAATCTTTTCAATCCTTTGTTTCTTACACTGTTTTCTGATCTTTTTTTATTTATTATCTATCCCTCTCTCTCCCTAGTTGTATATTTTGCATTTTATTTCTACTTTTACTTCATTTTTTGGTCTCGCTGAGCCATTGCATTAGCAATGCTTGCGAGATATAAAGTAAGGGCTTTGAAAAGTGCTCCTAAAATGCGGATTGGGTACAGTGCATGTGACCACAATCACGCGCATTTTGCACTGCTTCCATTTGCCACCAGACACTTTGTGCGCGCGCGCCACGCTCCGCCTCTGCTGCCACATGCATTCAGCTCACCAGGCTGCACACACCCTCACCCCCCATTTGCTCGCTCGCCAATGTCTCTCCCACCCTTCCTTTGATCTCCGCTTTTCTTTGAACTTTCATCGCGAGTTCTCACAGGCTCCTCTCCGCCCCTTCCTTTAATGGCCCTCCCCCATCACAGAGCGCGCATCGCTTGTTGTTTTCTCACTGCCTGCTTCTACACAGCCCCTGTTATTGCCTTTCGTTCGCTCAGGTGGTCACCCCTCACCGCTTTTCTCTAATACATGTTCTTTTCGGTGAGTGTCCAGTGCTCAGATTCTATAATACTCTGCTTGAACCCGGACCCCTGCTCAGTCCACGGTGTGCCTAAATGCTTGAAGTTTTCCCCGGTTTCTAAATTTCTGTGCTGCTACTCATATCAATAACTTTCCTGTGCTGGACTTCACTAATTGCTTGTTTTTTGGGGGTTTTTTGCACGTTATTTAAGCCACTCCCTTTATTACATTACCCACACTGCTGGCATTATCCTTTCAATCCACTTTTTGCTGCTGTACTGTCCCTCACATTTTAGCAAATTAAGGCGTTATGTGGGGCTGTTAGGGCAGGACGATGGTAGGTGGTATTGCAAGTTATTTCACCCTTCACCCCTCCTCAACCCACTGTAACCTTCTTCAGCGCTGTGTACCCCTTCACACACTCGCACATAGCTGACCATCGCTGCATGCTCTCTTCAGATAGGTGAGGTATTGGATGGGCGTACGTCAGCCATGTGATGTGGCTACAGGCCAGGTAATGTCCCCCAAGTGACTTGTGTTCCCACTATCTTTCCGCAGCGTGCGCCTGTTTAGTCCCACTATGCACCCAAATGTGCTGCATTATACCGCATAATTTGGCCTCTTTTTTTATTTTACTTTTTTATACCCAACCCTGCCGCATAGCCCAAGCCATTGTTGCTGCTTATTTATCTTATGCAACTAACAACCATTGACAAAGCCAATAGACCCCACTTATTGTCAGTATGCTGCTACTCATTGTATCATATATCTGGATACAATGACAGAAACAGCCAAAATAAAAGTGGGGCAGCACACTAAGCTAAGCACGATTTTTTTTTGCACGTTATTTTAGCCACTCCCTTTATTACATTTCCCACGCTGCTGACGTTATCCTTTCAATCCACTTTTTGCTGCTTTACTGTCCCTCACATTTTAGCAAATTAAGGCGTTATGTGGGGCTGTAAGGGCAGGACGATGGTAGGTGGTATTGCAAGTTATTTCACCCTTCATCCCCTCTCAACTCATTGTAACCTCGTTCAGCGCTGTGCACCCCTTCACACAGCTGACCATCGCTGCATGCTCTCTTCAGAGAGGGCAGGTATTGGATGGGCATGTCTCCTGTTAAGGGGCGACATTCTTTCCAGTTACCTTACACAAGGTCACATTCATTTTTATTGTCCCGGTAATATTAGCTTATTCATCCAGAGCTATAGGATGTCGAGCGACTCCGTGACTCGAACCAGATACCCAGTTCTAAAGTCAGCAGGTCTTGCCATTACACCGCATCCTGGGGTAAGGGGAGAGGGGCAGACAATGCCACATGGAGGCTCAGCTCGTCATGGCCTCGAGGTGCCAACAGGATCTCGGGCTGAGCCAGAGTCAGGCATCTCACCCCCCACCTCTCCCCTCCAGTATTTAGGGAGCTGAGCCGAGCCTGCCAGGACCTCTCTACAGGCCTCTGATCTGCTGATGAGGACGGCATTAAACGAAGAGTGTACTGTAAGGTGATGTCACGAGTCCTCGCTTCCTTCCTGATGGCTCTGCGCACAACGTGTCTCTTCTCCTTCTCTGTACATCTATCTCCCGTAGCGCCTCACTCTGCACACAGCTGCTTTCTCCTAGCTCTTCATGCGTCTAGCTCACTAAAGCCTCACTAAAGCTTGACGATGAGGTCAAGCGCAGTGGAAGACCTTTTACAATAGTTGACGAGTTACCTTTCATTTATTTATTGGTGCATTTGGACGTTAAACAGGTACTGCTAATAAGGTGAAATCTTTGCCCAGATGGTGTTACCGTGAGTAAAAAAGACGAAATAGTTAAATAATATAACAAAATGTGTTGCATTACGCCGCATAATTAGCTTTTTCTTGCCATATGATTTAGCGGCTTACTTTGGTCCATCACTGCCACATAATCCCAGTGGTCCTAAATATAATGTTCTAGTTGGACCACTATTTCTATGTCAGGAGAGTTTAAAAGCTCAGAAATAGACATGTGCAAACTTTTGTAATCGTCTAGCATAGGGGCGGCGTGTCGGGGTCTCGCTCATGACATATTTTGCATCTATTTTCTCACATTTCTGTAGTTTTTGTAAATACAGTTGGTTAATTTAGGTGACTCCTGGACACGTCACAGCAGCTTATTTTGGCGTCTCAGGTAATCACTCTTGGATCTGAAGAGGCTAACTCTCAGGTCTCACCAGAAGGTCACTTTATTATCTCACGTGAAGGTCATTTGAGGATATATTGTGAGGGTCACTTTAAGAGCTAACATGAGGGTTACTTTATTAAATGCTTTACATTTCACAGGAGGTTCTCCATCAGTCGGCCAATTAATCAATGTACTGGTACAGTGCTTTTTCCCAGTGGCGATAGATGCAAAGCGGAAGTGTGCCTGGGATTTATTGAGGCTTAACAGCAGTGCAAGGTATAACTCAGACCGACCATCAAGGGGGAGCATGGAGTCTAGAAGCACATGCTTCAGAATATGAGCATAAACTGTGTGCTCCTCAGAGCTGACAACATTACACTTAGCTGCCCCCTCACCTGCCCCACACACACAGCCACACACACACAACCACACACACACAACCACACACACAACCACACATACACAACCACACACAACCACACATACAACCACACATACAACCATACACAACCACACACAACCACACACAACCACACACAGAACCAACCATCAGTGCACACTTTCACCAAGCACAGACACCATCAGTCATCAGTGCACGCTTTCACCAGGCACACACACTACCAGCCATCAGTGCACAATTTCTACAGACACACACATCACCAGCCATCAGTGCACACATCAATTGTTAACGCATCCACAATTAACTATTGTAACAATAGCAGTATGGCGCACTTTACCTTTAAACATATTAATTTAAAGCGCAGCATGCCACCATTGCTACAAAAATAAATACACATTTTTTTGGCCTACAATTTATAGACTTTTGTTGCAATTGGTGTTGCAATATTTAGCAATGCCAATAGCTCAAAGGTAATTAATGCAAGACCTATTGCATTGTAAATGCTTGTTTTGTACTGTTTTTCTATTGTTTGCATTTTTTTCCCTTTTCTATTTCTCCTCCTGACTTGGCTAAGGCTAGTAAGAAGGGGAAGGCCAAAGCTACAGCGACCAAGATCCGCCTTCCTTGCGGAAGACGGTGCCCAGAAGGGGTGCAGCCTGGGCCCTGTTTTCCAAAGTGGAGGTGGCCGCCCTTGTTTTTTTGTACCTCCCCTTAGCCTTGGCAGCAGGCGGCATGCCTGACTCCGGCTACGGGACCTTGGAGCGTCACTGCCGGTGGGCGAGGGAGCGGCAAGCAGTTTTTTGCTGCTCTGAGGTCTGGCGCACCAGCTGACTCAACGCTGGTGGTCCGACATCTTGGACTGGGAGAAGGGCCTGCTGGATCTGCTAGGTGTTGAGGTCGTGGGCCTTGGTGAGTAGCTAATTATAATACTATTGTGTGTTCTGTTCTGTGTTATTGCGAATATTATTTTTTTCCCAAATAGCAAGAATGCTGCTGCTTATAAGCAGGTAAGTGTGTTGATGTCTTCTTTAAGATGGAATTTAATGATGTATGTGGTGACCAGTGTTCCCTCTAACGCGGGCGCGTGCGCGGCCGCCCACTTAGTGACACCCTAGCGCGCAGTGTCCCTATTGAAGCGCGCACACATCACAGGAGAGTGTTCGCGCCGCCGGTTTGTAATGGCGAGTGGCGCGAAAAATGCTACTTTCCTGATTTCGGGGACGACTTCAATAGTAAGTGGCTCTTGCTACATTTGTTCCTCAATAGGAAACGGCTGCAGGCTGTTTATGGGCCTTTGTGGAAATATGTGTTAATTGCCGCACGGTCATGTGCTGCAATTAACATACATATTTTCACACTGGCCACTCAGTCACAATCAGCCCCCAGCCGCGCTCTAACAAAAGACAGCATCAAGGTAATAAAAACGGTCATTGGCAGGGCTGGTGGGGGGGGGGGGGGTTCTATAGGTGTCGCAAGCATTCAGTTGCCTCCTGCCGATGGCCCTGGTACTTTTTTGTGTGCAAAATAAGCACTGCTTGCTCAATTGCGCGCTCTTTTTATAGTGGACTGGGGCATTTCTTACCTTAATCGGACGGAGTACGTATTGTTTTGGCTATTCATGTTGGCATGCTTTCAATCTATGCAAATGGGATGGGCGAGTCACAATCAGCCCCTAGCCGCGCTCGAACAAAAGACAGCATCTAGGCAAAAACTTTAATTTGCTCCGTGATAGAAGTAAAAATGTAAATGTAAAATGTCTTGCTTTAGTGCTCATCCTGTGTCTTTCCCTGTAGTGTACATCCAGTGTCTCTTTCGGTAGGGCACTCCTGTGTCTTGCTCTACTGTATAGTGCAAAAGCAATCGATTACACTGCATTATCAGAGTATCGACATTACTTAGCTAATTTTGCACACACGATACAGTGAAGACGACATGTAACAGTGATTTCGAGGTATTGGTTTTCTCCACTGATGTAATCACACTGTTTTTGCCACTGCCCCATTAAGTCACCTTTCTCTTTTCGTTTTTGTACATTGCGAGTTTGTGAGGTCTATTCATACTAGAGTACACTTACTTCACAGTCTAGAGCGCATTCAAAGAGACAATAATTTAAGAAGAACGTTTGTCTCTAAAGTCTAATTGTTGACAGGCAGGTCGAGGAGCGAGAGCGCTGCAACTAATGCAAGCGGTTTGGATGCAAAATATGACTTTATTTATTTTACAGTGAAGTAGTGATGTATAAGCAAGTACGAAATATATTCCTAGATGTTTTAAAAAGGTGTCTATTTGTAATAAATAGAGGCAGTTTCAGTCAAAACCTAACGAAAGAAGCAGACTCCTTTTTGTTTTTCACACAGTGAGGACAACCTGTGGCAAACTGTATTCAGCTTGACAGGCTACGTCCATCCACCTGCCTTCTTATCTCACCTCCATAAAAGCAACAAATTAACTACTTGAGCCAAAACTATTTCGGCCCATGTTTCAATAAGATACATCACCAGCCCGACTAGAGTTTTTCACCAAAACTGCTGCTTAAACAGCGTGAAGAGAGAAAAAGATTAGGAACAACTGTGTTGTGTAAAGTTGTGTAAGTGTTTGAAGTTCGTAATAGCTATTGAGTAGATCAATCATCCACATACATTTTCAATCAGCAGCTCTCGCCACCATGACCCCACAATTTATTATCTGCACCGAAATTTTGAACATGTCTGCAGCTTCATGGCGCTACTGGCAATCCTGAACGGCGTGAAAGTGTACCGAATAGGGTTTACGCTGAATGGGAAAATAATTCCTCCAGTAAAAATTAAAGATGTGTCCCCCACTTCCTGAAAAACAAGCAATTGCAATGCAATAGGTCTCGCATTAGGAAAGTGTGAGCTATTGGTATTGTAAATGACAATTTTTTTAAATATGTGTTGGCTTTGAAAATATATAAATTAATAGCATTGTTATTCACAAAGCCAATAGCTTACACTTTCCTAATGCGAGTTATATTGGCTATGGCAATGCTTGTTGCTAGCAAGCAAGGACAGTGCTGTTGTGGTGCTGAGTGATGATGTGGTTGGGTTGAGTGATGTGGTGGTGTCCCCGAGTGATGTGGTGGTGTCCCCGAGTGATGTGGTGGTGTTACCGAGTGATGTGGTGGTGTCAGTGAGTGGTGCCCCTGAGTGATGTGGCGGTGCCCCTGAGTGATGTGGCGGTGTCCCTGAGTGATGTGGTGGTGTCCCTGAGTGATGTGGTGGTGTCCCTGAGTGATGTGGTGGTGCCCCTAAGTGATGTGATGGTGCCCCTGAGTGACGTGATGGTGCCCCCGAGTGATGTGGTGGTGCCCCCGAGTGATGTGGTGGTGCCCCCGAGCGATGTGGTGGTGCCCCTGAGTGATGTGGTGGTGCCCCTGAGTGAAGTGGTGGTGCCTCCGAGTGATGTGGTGGTATCCCCAAGTGATGTGGTGGTGTCCCCGAGTGAAGTATCCTCTTAATAGACCTGTAAACAAAACCCTTGTTATGTCTATAACATTGATTAACAAAGCATGGGATGTGTTATGAAGAGAGACGAGTAGGCACAGATCAATACTGCAATGATTTTCTTAGCCAAGAATGGAAGTATGTCTGCGGGATGAAGAGAGGGTGGTAAATTGGATAAGGAAGATGAATGAATAGGAGACAGGAACAGTAAGCGCGGGAGAGGCGAGGGAAAGAGGAAAGAGGAGGAGGGGGCCGAGATCCAAAATCAGTGAGGGAGGAGGTTGTGGAAAGGCCAAAATTTATAGGAGCAAAAGCAGCGAGCAACAGAAGTGAGCCTGTATGGAAGAGAAGAGCCAGGGCAAAATCAATATGAAACAACAAGGTTGAAAGCGAGAGAGAGGGGAAGATCAGAGGTAAGGAGAGAGAGAGCTGGATGAAGAACAGACCATGAAAACAAGTAAATAAAAGCTCACGAGAGTGAGGCCAGCAAGTTCGGGAGCGCATTCCTTTGAAGTCTGATGGGGGGAGGGGGGCGGGGGAGCGGCTTCCTTTGAAGTCTGATGCCGAGGCTCAGACAAATGGTGGTGTGTGAGCGGCTTCCTTTCAAGTATGATGGGGGGGCGGGGGAGCAAATGGTGAGCGTGCGCCTGGCGCACATGCACTGGCCATAATCCGCATTCCAAAGCCCTCTGGCAGGCTTTCCTGGAGCCCCTACATGAGATCAGAACGCCCAAGGACACATCATTTCTATAGAAGATATTTTTGTATCATTTCCCTGAAAAGAAAAAGCTCTACACCTCACCGTCAGCATTAGGTGGCACGAACACAGCAAGAGAAACATGCTCTTTTTTGTTTTCCTCCCATACAGTGAGACTGTTGAAACCATGCCTTGTCACTATGAGACCCAAATTAGATTGTTGCAAAGCAGGGGGGAATGCTTTGAAACCCTGAAGAAAGAGGCACTAGGGAAGCTACCAATGCTTGGAAATAAAACAATACACAGTGCAGTCGTGTTTACAGTGGCAAGATTAGTGCTCGGACTGTGATTGAGTTCAACACACAGCAAGCCATTTTCCCACACATGCCTCTCTCTCTCGTAAAATATTCAAAATTATGGGTTTTTTTTAATTAACTAACCCAAAATAACTAAACTGCAGGATGATGCATACTATACACAGGCGGACCTCGTGAGCAAAGTTTACTAAGGCGATGTCGCGCTGTCCATTCGAATGCAGTGATACGGACAGACCCGGTATAATATCATTCCGGTGGTACACTATGCGTTGCACATATTTTTAGCCTAATTGCTTTTAAGCCAAGCCCTTAATTGCATTGGTTATGCCCCTTTGAAAGACCCCATAGTTTTTTCATCCCACTCAAAGCCCTGGTCTACACGTACGGTCAGGTTTATGGCGCACATAGCCTTCGCTGCAGCGCACAGAGACTTTACTCTGCCGCACACAGAGGAAAATAATTAGAGGGAACATTGGTGGTGACATCACGAGAAATTCTAAAAGAAAGCAGTTGTATGCTCTAGGGTTACTGAAAGGCTGTATCTTGTATAACTGAATAAACAAGCTCTACAATCAACAATTTTAAGTGTGATTACTACACTTTTCATGGCTACGAGGACAACTCAACTGCGCAGGGGGCAGTGTGCAGTAACCTTCACACCTGGATTAAAGCGGTAAACTGAAGAGTTCTCCTGGGGTAATCAAGACATTGAAAACCGTGAGTTACAACTATTCTAGGCTTAGTGCTGGATATTGGATGATTCAACGTCTCATTGATCTAATTGAAGGCAAAATATTCTTACTTTTCTTAAACAAAAGAGGCTTTCTGGTGGAGATGCTCAATGACTTTAATGAATTATAAAATGATTATACTCATCTATTCAGTATGAGTTTTATAGCCTCATTGTAAATAAACAATTGCCATTCTACTGAAGCTGTAAGTAAAATTAGTTATTTGGATTTCATGGATTATACAGCCTCCATCTAAGAAGTGGTGACTGCAGCAATTGTAGAGAGCGTCAAGACAATTGAGGTTTATTTTGCTAGTTGGTTGGTGATCTGATTATATAACCACCTAGTTTCTTTCCTGTTCCTGGTGAACCGGCCATACCCTGAAAGAGATGGAAAAATATATTTTTTACTTATATGCTAGCAATTGGTGGTGACAAATATGGACCTATAAGGAGAAAGGCAATATTATTACATCATTTAGGGACTGAAGGCAGAATAATTTATGAGGACCTTCCTGAAATTTCATTAGGAATTGGGAATGGACATCCAATTAATGTGTATGATATGTCTCTTATGATTTTGGAGAAACATTTTACACCTAAACTGAGTGTAGTTTTAGAGAGACATAAATTCTTTTGTCGTTCTCAACTTCAAGATGAGGATATTATAAACTATGTAGCTGCTTTACGTGGTTTAGCTGTAACCTGTGAGTTATATAGTTTAATGGAGTCATTAATTTGTGATCAAATTGTTAGGTGCACAAAAGATAAAAAGATCAGGGAGAGACTTTTATCTTTGGATCCAACTCTTGATGAAGCTGTACAAATTGCTAGAAGTATGGAGAATACAGCTGTTTGGTTGAAAGAAATTGATGTTGGAAAAGTAAACATCAAATCATCAGAGAAGGATGTTGTTGCAATAGATGTGCAAGAGGTGAAGGTGAAAAAAGAAATTAGAGTATTAGATGGTAGTACAAATAAGCAAACTGAAAAGAGAACAATCATTTGTTATAGGTGTGGTGGACCTGGACATATTGCCACGTGTGGAGCAAGAAATTAAATTTGTAGAATTTGTGGAAGAAGAGGGCATTTGGCCAAAATGTGTAGAACAAAAATGCGACCTGTACAACAATCTAATGTAAAGTAGTTGAAAATCTTGGGGAAATTCAAGAAGATGTAATTGTAGCTATTGATGAATGTGACATTTTTTTATTTTTTTTAAAATCTGTTTTATTGTTTTAGTCAAAACATCGGCAGGAACATCAGAATACATATCGTTGCATGGCACTGGGATTTTACAAAATCATTTAAACAAATCCTCATTAAGTCTCACATTAAACTGGCTGACAGTAATTGAAACATTGGACAGTCTATTCGGCATAATTCCCTTACATATCCCCGAGTTCGTCATCAGAACTTCATCAAAATCAGGCATTGGCTCACAGATGTCCCCTCGATATGTGTTCCACGCCGCCCATATCTTGGTCCATTTCTGGGGCACCTCCGGTTTATATAGACTGTTCTCTCAGTCAACATAATAAGGTCCACATCTCTACACCAGGTCGTCAGTGATGGTATTTCTACAGCCCCCCATTTTTTGCGCTATGTTACGTTTCGCTACCATAAGACCCAGTGTGACCCACGATTGCCCATGTCGCGTAAGGTCATTGGGTTCCCACACGTTCAGTAGGCATCTGCACGGCTCTGGTATAAGCGACACTCCCACTTGCTGTGATATCGTACATAGTACCTGCCGCCAATATTCGGCTATCATTGAGAAGTCCCATAGCCTGTGGAAGAATGATCCCTCCTCCCCACACCCTTTAAGGCAATATGGGTGCTGCGCTCGGCTCATTTTGTATAGCGTGCTTCTAGTGTGATATGTGCAGTGGAAGATCTTAAGTTTCACAAGTCTGAACCGTGAGGGTATACCTATTTCCTTGGGCAAGGCCAAGGCCTCCTGCCATTCTGTTTCATCCATGTCTCCAACGTCAGCCACCCATTTCTCTCCTAATGTAACCGTGGGGTCCAGTAGGTTATTGATTAGTTGGCGGTATGTGAGGGATGTGGCGCGTTTCGGCATGTGATCTGTAAGTAATCGATCTTCCAGTGGGTAAGCTTCAGGGACCTCAGTGTCTAGCAGCAGTGTCGTCAGTAGTGCGTGCCATATATGTGGTCAAATGGTATTACATTCCCCTTGCCCCACAAGTCTCCCACCGTGGAAATACCTATATTGTCCTACTGGTCAAATCCCTTGCTCTTTCTCAGGTGCCCTAATTGCTTTGTGTCCCAGAGTGGGGTAAGTTGGGTAACCACACCTTTGCATCCCAGCCGTGTCTGCGCTGCGTGCCATAGCATGGCTGTATGTTTCGTGGACCCATCAGTTTCATGGCTTGTCCTCAATTTTACAAGGCCGCAAGCATGCTTCCCGCACCCAACTGCGCCCTAGCTGCCCTGTATGCCGGGTCGGCCTGAGAGGCATGTATCCATTGGTTAATGACCTTTAGATGTGCAGCCAGGTAGTACATTTGCACGTTGGGGAGCGCTATGCCTCCGTCGTACCATCCGTGGTGCAGTTTCGCTTGGGCTATTTGGGCCGGCCTGCTGCCCCATAGCAATGTGGATACCTGCACAGCTATTTGTTTAAAGTATTTTAGCAGTACGGGGAATGGTGTATTTTCAAGGGCGTATAAAAACCTGGGCAAGGCCTTCATCTTAAATAAGGCTGCCTTCCCCAGCAGCGTCAGGGGATGAGATTCCCATTGCGTCACATCTCTTTTCAAGCGTTCCAAAGGGGGCACCAGGTTTCTGGAAAAGAAATCCGCTGGGTCTGCTGTAATGTGGATAAGTAGTATTTAAGTGAATCCTGTGAAACTACCAGTGGGCAGGTCACAGGGAGCCGTGGTGGAGGACCCCTCAGCATGTATAGAACTGATTTAGACCAATTGATAGTGTACCCCGATATCTTTCCGAGCCCATCACATGTCTCAAGGAGCACCGGTATGGAGTTTTCATGGTCTGCTAGGTACACCAAAATGTCATCTGCATAGAGGGAAAGACGGTCTTCCCACCCCTCCACCAACTGAATACCTCTTAGTAATGGATTTCCTCTAATCCACGTCGCCAGGGGCTCTAATACTAATGCGAAAAGGAGTGGCGACAGGGGGCATCCCTGGCACGTCCCTCTCGCCAGGGGTATAGTGTCTGATATGTGGCCGTTGACCGTCACACATGCCAGCGGGTTGGCGTACAGGAGGTGGACCCATGCACAAAACTTAGGGCCAAATCCCAAGTGGGAAAGGACAGCAAAGAGATAATTCCATTCCACCATGTCAAAAGCCATCCTCGCATTTAGGGAGATGACAACCGCCGGTTCAGACAGGGCTGGCGCCTTTGCCAGTGCTCCATGTAGGCGTCTGAGGTTTAGCGCGGTGTTTCTATTTGGCATGAAACCTGATTGGTCTGGATGAATTAGATGTGGGAGGTGTACCACCAGTCTGAACGCCAGCACCTTGGCAAGAATTTTTGCCTCTGCATTGAGCAGGGATGTCGGGCAATAAGAGGTACGGAGGTTTACCGGGTTTCGGGATAGCCACTATCGTGGCCAGTCGCTGGTCAGGTGGCAGCTCACCTCTTTCTAGGCTATCGGTGTACATTCTCAGTAAGTGTGGACTAATAGTGTCCGCCATCTGTTTATATAATTCTATCGGGATCCCGTTGGGTTCCAACGCCTTACCCGACTGCAGCGAGCGGATTGCGGCGTGTAATTCGTCCTCCGTGAGATCCGCCTCAAGTTCCAAGGAAGCCTCCCGCGTGAGTCTGGGCATCTCTATATCTTTTATGGAGGCCGCAGCCTTGGCCTCTGATACGTCCAATGCCGAAGTATAAACATCCCGGTAATGCCCCGCCAATGCACTCACTATGGCCCGTGGGCCTGCCGTAAGCTGCCCCTCCACCGTCCGCAGCTGCACTATTCCCTTAGTGTCCCGCTCTCGCCTATCCAGCCAAGCCAGGAGCTTTCCCGCCTTGTCCCCTACATCATACACCTTATGTCTGGTTGCTGTGAGGTTGGACACCGTCTCCCGCTGCAGATAGTCCCTAAACTGCTGCTGTTTGAGGTGTAGAGCATGTGCCGAGTCAGGTGTGGGGTCCGCCAAATGGTTTGTTTCAGCTGAGTGTAATTCTAGCTCTAGATCAACTAGGTCTTTCTGTTTTTCTCGTTTGTGCCCCGTAATAGAGACCATTGCCTGCCCCCTAATGACCATTTTATAAGCCTCCCACAGGACTGACGGGGAGTCAACAGATGTAGTGTTTTCCGCAAAGAAGTATTTTGTGGCCTTGCGGATTTCTTTTTGAATGTACGGGACTTGTAAGTATCCAGGGTATACAGGGTAAAGCCACTTACGGGACATGTGGTGGTAGGAGAAGGTTAACACTACTGGTGAGTGGTCTGATATGCCTCTGGGTTTGATCGTAATGTCATCAACGTTCTGTAGACTGGTTTCCGATGTCATGAAATACTCTATTCGAGAGAGACTGTTATGGGCATTGGAATGAAATGTGTATTGTCGTGCTGTGCGGTGGGCGTGTCTCCACACATCCACCAACCCCAGTGCTTCTGTGAAACTTTGCAAGCGAGAGACTCCAGCTTTCTGCGTTCTCTCCGGATATCTGTTTAAGCTTGCATCTATTGTAGCATTAAAATCCCCCCCAATAAGCAGGTCACCCTCCGGCAGAGTAAGCAAAAATTCACTAAGAGCTGGGATTGTCACAGCGTGGAGCGCCGGGGGATGTATACTGTTACTACAGTAATAATCTTACCTTCCCATTGGCCCTGTAGTGCTGCAAATATCCCCTTATCATCTTTCTGGTTTGGAGTACTATGAAGGAAGAGTTTTTATGCACCAGGATACCCGTGCCCCTAGATCCCGTCGAGAACTCGGAATGCACCACCATCTTATACCCCCATCTATCTAATGCCTTACACGCCGTACCTGTGAGGTGTGTTTCTTGCAGGAGCTTGACGTTTCAGGGCCTATAGCACCAGGCCCCTCTTGATTTTGTCTCCTAATCTGTGTACATTCCAAGTAAGTAGTGTGAGGGGGGGTGTGAGGGGGGGTCACCCTATTCTCAGGGGTCATGCTCTGGGTACAATCTGCTGTAGTGTGTGTCGCCATGGAAGTGGTAAGTGATGAGCGTGAGCCGCAGTCCAATCGTGTCATGTGAAAACCTGTCAGCCAGGGTGTATTCCCTCATGGTAACATTGCCATTACGAACTGAAACAAAAAAAAATCAAAACCCATATTCCCCAACTCCTTGCCCCACTCTCCCACCCTGCCTCCCTGCCCGACGGACTCTGAACTGCCCGCCACCCCAACTCAGCAGAGTGCTTCATCCCAACCCAGAACAGTGTACTTGCGTGAAGGGGGTAGGAAGGAGAAGCGCAGACCTTCCCTTCCCTCCAGAGCCCGCGTCAGCCCAGTGGCCAAGTCGGTGCAGCCGCAGCTTTGTCTATGCCTGGGTGTTCATTAATCGGCCATCTTCCTGCTTTCCCGTTCTATCCGTGGCCGAGGTCTTCCACTTCTATCCGCTGTGCATCTTCCCCGTCTGATTGCCGCTGATCCTGGCTGCTTGAGGTTCCGGTCTCGTCCCGGCGGCGTTGGCCCCTATTCCCGCGATGCGGCCCATCTACTCGTCGCCAGCCTTCAAGCCAGTCATGCGCCTCTTCTGGCGTTTCGATAAACCATGTTTTACCATCTGCCACAACTCTAAGTTTTGCTGGGAATATCATTGAATAAGGCAGGTCCTTAGCTCTCAATGCTTTTTTCACCTCCAGGAAAGTTCTGCGGCACCACAAGACCGCCGCTGTATAGTCTGGGAAGAAGGATACTGCTGAATTCAGGATTCGGATCAGTGGTGTCACCCTCACAGCTTGCAATATGGCGTCTCTATCACGGAAGTTAAACAGTGGGGCGAGCACCAGTCTGGGGGGCGCCCCCGGCTTGGGCCATCCACCCGGCACTCTATAAGTTCTCTCTATGGAGAACAAGGATTTACAATGCAATGGTCTCGGCATCATTAAAAGTAGAGCTATTGGCATTGCTCATGACATTTCTTTTTTTTTCCTTAAATCATAAATAACAGCACTCACTGCTCTGCGCACTCACTGCTCTGCGCACTCACTGCTCTGCGCACTCACTACTCTGCGCACTCACTACTCTGCACTCTGCACTCACTACTCTGCACTCTGCACTCACTACTCTGCACTCTGCACTCTGCACTCACTACTCTGCACTCTGCACTCTGCACTCTGCACTCACTACTCTGCACTCTGCACTCTGCACTCACTACTCTGCACTCTGCACTCTGCACTCACTACTCTGCACTCACTACTCTGCACTCTGCACTCACTACTCTGCACTCTGCACTCACTACTCTGCACTCTGCACTCACTACTCTGCACTCACTACTCTGCACTCACTACTCTGCACTCACTACTCTGCACTCTGCACTCACAACTCTGCACTCTGCACTCACTACTCTGCACTCTGCACTCACTACTCTGCACTCTGCACTCTGCACTCACTACTCTGCACTCACTACTCTGCACTCACTACTCTGCACTCACTACTCTGCACTCACTACTCTGCACTCTGCACTCACTACTCTGCACTCTGCACTCACTACTCTGCACTCTGCACTCTGCACTCACTACTCTGCACTCTGCACTCACTACTCTGCACTCACTACTCTGCACTCTGCACTCACTACTCTGCACTCTGCACTCTGCACTCACTACTCTGCACTCTGCACTCACTACTCTGCACTCTGCACTCTGCACTCACTACTCTGCACTCACTACTCTGCACTCTGCACTCTGCACTCACTACTCTGCACTCTGCACTCACTACTCTGCACTCTGCACTCTGCACTCACTACTCTGCACTCTGCACTCACTACTCTGCACTCACTACTCTGCACTCTGCACTCACTACTCTGCACTCACTACTCTGCACTCTGCACTCACTACTCTGCACTCTGCACTCACTACTCTGCACTCTGCACTCACTACTCTGCACTCTGCACTCACTACTCTGCACTCTGCACTCTGCACTCACTACTCTGCACTCACTACTCTGCACTCTGCACTCACTACTCTGCACTCTGCACTCACTACTCTGCACTCACTACTCTGCACTCACTACTCTGCACTCTGCACTCACTACTCTGCACTCTGCACTCACTACTCTGCACTCTGCACTCACTACTCTGCACTCTGCACTCTGCACTCACTACTCTGCACGCTGCACTCTGCACTCACTACTCTGCACTCACTACTCTGCACTCACTACTCTGCACTCTGCACTCACTTCTCTGCACTCACTACTCTGCACTCTGCACTCACTACTCTGCACTCTGCACTCTGCACTCACTACTCTGCACTCTGCACTCACTACTCAGCACTCTGCACTCACTACTCTGCACTCTGCACTCTGCACTCACTACTCTGCACTCTGCACTCACTACTCTGCACTCACTACTCTGCACTCACTACTCTGCACTCACTACTCTGCACTCTGCACTCACTACTCTGCACTCTGCACTCACTACTCTGCACTCACTACTCTGCACTCTGCACTCACTACTCTGCACTCTGCACTCACTACTCTGCACTCACTACTCTGCACTCTGCACTCACTACTCTGCACTCTGCACTCACTACTCTGCACTCTGCACTCACTACTCTGCACTCTGCACTCTGCACTCACTACTCTGCACTCTGCACTCTGCACTCACTACTCTGCACTCACTACTCTGCACTCACTACTCTGCACTCTGCACTCACTACTCTGCACTCACTACTCTGCACTCACTACTCTGCACTCTGCACTCACTACTCTGCACTCTGCACTCACTACTCTGCACTCTGCACTCACTACTCAGCACTCTGCACTCACTACTCTGCACTCACTACTCTGCACTCTGCACTCACTACTCTGCACTCTGCACTCACTACTCTGCACTCACTACTCTGCACTCTGCACTCACTACTCTGCACTCTGCACTCACTACTCTGCACTCTGCACTCACTACTCTGCACTCTGCACTCTGCACTCACTACTCTGCACTCTGCACTCACTACTCTGCACTCACTACTCTGCACTCACTACTCTGCACTCTGCACTCACTACTCTGCACTCACTACTCTGCACTCACTACTCTGCACTCTGCACTCACTACTCTGCACTCTGCACTCACTACTCTGCACTCTGCACTCACTACTCTGCACTCTGCACTCACTACTCTGCACTCTGCACTCTGCACTCACTACTCTGCACTCTGCACTCACTACTCTGCACTCACTACTCTGCACTCTGCACTCACTACTCTGCACTCACTACTCTGCACTCACTACTCTGCACTCTGCACTCACTACTCTGCACTCTGCACTCACTACTCTGCACTCTGCACTCTGCACTCACTACTCTGCACTCTGCACTCTGCACTCACTACTCTGCACTCACTACTCTGCACTCTGCACTCACTACTCTGCACTCTGCACTCTGTACTCACTACTCTGCACTCTGCATTCACTACTCTGCACTCACCACTCTGCACTCACTACTCTGCACTCTGCACTCACTACTCTGCACTCTGCACTCACTACTCTGCACTCTGCACTCACTACTCTGCACTCTGCACTCACTACTCTGCACTCACTACTCTGCACTCTGCACTCACTACTCTGCACTCTGCACTCTGCACTCACCACTCTGCACTCACTACTCTGCACTCTGCACTCACTACTCTGCACTCACTACTCTGCACTCTGCACTCACTACTCTGCACTCTGCACTCACTACTCTGCACCATTGCGAAGATTCAGCCTTAATGTATGGACATTCGTACTGTCCAGCATATGTGTAAATGATGCTCCACTTACACGGTCACGGGTATAGATAACCAGCACTACACTTGCATAGAATACTATGAGAAGTCGAACATTCCACAAGGGTTTTAAGCCACTTCTGAGGTACCAGCCAAGTATTTCTGCCTCTTCAGAATCACCAGTGGCACTTTTTGTACATGGTGTGAGGTAAGGGTTACTCTTTTGCTGAGATACAGAATCGCAGAGGCCTCCTAAAAGCAAAGTCGTTCCCCTGTGCAAAACAATTATCTTATCAGGCAGCCCGTGAGACAGTAAGCATGTGCGCAATACGAAGAAAGTGGAACGCGAAAGAACGCAAAATTGGATCGTTTCCCCCGATTTCTGTCGTTTCCCTCAATTTCTGCTTAGGGTCGTGTGACCGAGACTCGAACCCGGGTCCTCTCGGTCCGAGGTCGAGCGCCCTAGCCGTTAGGCCACCTCCTCTCCGCTATAAAAGCGGCATGCGGGGAGCATCTTGTGGTTTTCAAAACCCATTTGTGCGGCCTACTCTCCGCCTCCGTATCCCGTGTAATCGGAAATGTGTGGCACCGTCACAAGCCTCTCCGTAATTAGCACCGGGGCTGAGTAACGAGAGAAAGGATTACTCCCTTATAAAGTGCTTCAAACCCGGCTATCGGTATAAAGCGCCACTTAGATAAACAAGGCCACAGTTAATTGAATGCCCTCCATTTTTTAGGTCTAAATTCAATCGCGGGCCCTATGCTTTATCCCGTTCTCAAAGAAAGGGAACTTCGTATCCTTTAATGTAAGTTCTTGAACTGAAAAGCTTATTATTCTTTCAGCAGTAGCATGTCTCCCTCTTGTTTAACTCCACCGAGAGTTTCATTTGCAAGAGAGTACCCAAAGCGCTACTGAGAAACTAGGGGCTGTTGCATTTAAATATCCGCAAGCCCAACACCAAGGCTGCCTAGTCTTGAATTTGTCTTGTGCTTTTTTACTACGGAGGCCGCTAGCAACCCTTCCGCCTTCCGGCCATGTCGGAGGCTGCCCCAAGTATTACATTATTTATCTTGGCGCTGTGCAATGGAGTTTCTTGTTACCCATCTCAACGAGCGTCATGTTATCGACCTTAGACGAATGATAGGCAGGGCAGCCCTACAGGATCGGTGCCTCCTGGTCCTCGTGGTGTCCAGCTGGAGGGCCTACTCTTCAGGGTGCAATTGAGAGACCTGAACTTGCCATCACAACTGTCAGTCGAAATAGGGGGCGGGTTATGCCTCTCACCGTGGCCTCGGTGGCCTGCGCAGTGCCTACCTCCCGGTGCTGGAAGGTATTTCGTGCGTAATAAATTGGACATAAGCTGGGCAGTCTTTAATAAGAGGACGTGCAAGATTATCCCTTTCACCGGCCAAAGCTTATCTCTCAATGGATGGCTGAGGGCCATTGCTCTACAGTTAATTAGCAGCAGAGGTAAATCAGGCTCTGGTCAGAGGTCACAAAGGACCGATGTGTGAGGCGGGAGGAGGCCCGAGAAATGAAGAGCAAACGGCTAGAAAGGATCCCAGTGCATCTGAGAAAACCCAGCGCTGAACACTGTGTATTTCAATATAAACAAGAAATCACTGAGGTCCGTTTTTTTGCCGAGTTTTATATAGCGCAAACTTGACCCGAATCGGGTATCAGAGCGCTTTACAGAGCACCAGTTACATTACATGAGGACACAACACTCACCTTTAAAGTTGCTGGGGACGGCCGCCGGTGCAATCTGCAGACTGCAGAGTTCACAGGAGAGGAGGGGCTGGGGCCGGGAGGAGCAGCTCAGGCTCGCAGTCCGTAGTCGCAGGCTCCGCTCAGCTCAAAAGGAATTTGAAAAGGAGGAAGTGGGGGGGGGGGCCCAAAGATAAAGGGCAAGATTACCGTGTCACTGTTCTGTTGCATGCAATGGTGTACGCGCTCGCACCATCTGGATTGCATTACACGGGCACTCTGACAGCTCGTAATTAAGATTAATCACTCTGCCGTGCTCGTTCTCGCACACAATATGCCACATCGGGCACGCGTAAATTACTTACATCCTATCACGGCAACGCTACTACATACACAGCACAGCGAAGACGAATCACTAGGCAGATGACAAAATACACTAAGGAATGTGTCTGTTCAGACCCCTAGAGATCCTTTCTTTCTTCTTTAGCATTAGGAGCTCGAAGCTCCACCCCCTTCGTGGGCGGAGGCCGAGCCCTAAAAAAGTGGAGAGTCCTTTCGGTTGCAGCCGGGTCTTTATAAGGTCCTCCACGTAGAGATCCATTGCAAGAGCGCCTTCACTCTCTGGAATTCAAAGAATTCAGACGTTGTTTCTGCGAGAGCGTCCTTCTTGATCGTCCACCTTCTCCGCCAGTAACGTATTTTCGGTTTTGAGCCTGGACACCGTTTTCTGCAGCGCTGCCGTGTCCGTTACTAAAGTTTTGGCAACTTGTTCTACCTCCGTGACCCTAGTCGTTATTTTTTTTAAATCCACCCTCAATAGAGATACATCCGTGGAGATTAACCCTACCGTGGCCTGGACACTCGTGAGGGCCGCCATGATGTCTTCTAGCGTCACTTTTTTGGAGCCGTCATCTCTTGCGGCCTTCAAAGCGGAGTTTCTTCCCTCGGAAAGTGGTGGAAAGTCCTTTCGGTAGGCATACGTGTCCAATCTAGCTTGCGTGTTCTGTGACCGTGGGGCCCTGCCCGCCATGATATCGTCCGAGGTAGTCAGAGTATGGCTCTGTGGAGCGGCATCTCCACCTCTGGGTTCGTTAGTCCACGTGGCCAGCAGAGTGCTCAAGACCCCCAGCGAGATGTGGTGCGCCTTTCAAGTGTTTTGGTTTAAAAGCGATAGTGGGGGGGAGTCGCCTGCCTGGATCTCCCTCCGTCAGGCCCAGTTCTCTGCCACTGAATTCAGATGTGCGTCTGCCTCTGGTTATTTATCGCTTGTGCCTCCAATTTCTGGTCGCTGCCTGTGGGTCCTCAGGTTCCCCCCTGGGTCGGGGGTCGCAGGGTATGGGTACCCGCAGGGTGGTCCGGTGCTTCGTGACTCTCACCCAGTGCTGATATTTGTCCTCCCGGGTCCGCTATGCTGAGTTTGCTGCGCCACCAGGTACACCATGGATCGGGCCCCCGGTAATTTAGTCCCCGGCTCCACTTCAGGTAGTAGGCCTCACCGTGCCACCGCCTCCTCCGCAGCCAGGGTCACTGTAGTTTGGTCAGGTGTATTCTTCCAGCGCTCATATGGGGTCGCACCTCCTTCCGGAATGCCAAGAGTGTTATATAAGGGTGCTCCCAGCACCCCCGCCGCCGTTTGGGCCGCTCCGCCGTGTCTGGTGCCGGGTGTTTCAGGCAATCTAGTCCCCGGTGGCCGCGAGGGAAGTAGGTCGCTGCAGCTTGCCGTCAGCTGGCGCCCAAACCCGGTATCGGATTAGTACCGTAGTTGCGCAGGCAGCCGCCGCCCGGTCCTTGGCATTAGCGTGTGCCTCTGGGGTGCATTATAGTAGTGAATGAGTGGACGGATTGTCTTAGAAGGCTATGTCGTCCCCGGAGCTCCTTCAGTCAGCAGCCATCTTGCTCGACCGCTGGCCACGCCCACCGAATGTGACATTTTTGATGAAATTGAAACTTGTGAAACCGTGTTTGAATGTCAGAGTTCTGAACGTATCAATGGTGTAGTGGTAAAAAAAGAAAGTACAGATAAACTCGAAAAACCACATTGTGATGCTATTTTAGGAAAATCTACAGTGAAAGTTCTTGTTGATTCTGGCAGTTTATTTACCATTATAGCTAAAACTGTTTTTGAGGAACAATTGAACAGGCGGATGTGGGATTTACTACGATCTGACATAAAAGCTGTTGGATACGGTGGTAAAACCATCAACATTATAGGTATGATGTGGAGTGATATTGTGGTTAAAAGAAATGCTGTACATGGTAGAGTGTATATATCTGAAGATGGTTCCAATTTATTGGGATGGCGCCATCAAAAAGATTTGAATATAATTCTTAATCCCAATAGTCAAGAACCAGTTATTGTGGTAGAAAGAGTGCACGATATTGACACTGATTGGGATGAGAAATTCATGTCTGCATTTCCTAATGTGTTAACTGACAAATTAGGTTTGTTGAAGGTCTTCACACACCGCATCATTTTGAAGAGAAATGCGGTACCAGTTGTGCATAAAATTCGACCCATTCTTTTACTCATGAGAGAACCTCTTCAACAAGAACTTAATAAGGTATTGGAGAGTAAGATCATTGAACCAATTGAGGCCTCATAATGGTTTGCCCCCATTGTGGTCACCCCCAAGGATGGTAAAAAGATTAGTTTATGCATTGATCTAAGAAATCTAAATAAGAACATCTGGGTGGATCGCCAACGCCTTCCCAATATTGGGGAGATGTTGAGTGCAATGAGTGGTGGTAAAGTATTTTCTGTACTGGATATGTCTGCTGCTTACCATCAGGTAAATTTACATCCGGAGTCAAGAGCCTTAACATCTTTTGTTACGCCATTGGGCGCTTTTAGGTATTGTCGTATGCCTTTTGGATTAGCTTCCGCATCAGCGGTTTTCCAAAGGATTATGCACAATATTTTTAAAGGAATGGAAAAGATATTGCGGAAAGAACAGGTAAATTATTTGGGACATGAGATATCTGGTAGTGGAATCAAACAAAAAATAGTATTGTGAAAGCTATTGTTGATGCTCAGAGGCCTGTGGACAAGGATTTATTGAGGTCATTTTTAGGCCTGGCCGAATATTGCTCCAAATTTGTACCTAATTTTTCAGATTTGGTTAAGCCAATGAGGGCATTACTAAACAAAGGAATTGAGTTTGAGTGGAGTGAGGTTTGTGAAGTGGCTTTCAATAGGATCAAGGATTCTTTGGTTCATGCACCTGTCTTAAGTCACTTTGATGTCAATAGGAAGACTGTTTTGACGACGGATGCCAGCAATGTGGGTTTGGGTGCTATATTGACACAGCATGTGGATGGTGAAGAAAAAATAATAGGTTATGCATCAGGTCACCTACAAGGTGTTGAAAGATCATATTCGGCTATAGAAAAAGAGGTCCTGGCTTGTTGTTGGGGAATGCACCATTTCAAGTTTTATCTCTGAGGATTGCCATTTGTGCTTAGAACGGATCATAAACCACTCTTGTATATTTTTAAAGGTGGCAAAGGACTAGAAGGTAGTGTAACTCCTCGGATCTCTAGATGGCTTTTGTCTGTCATGTATGAATTTCACGATTGACTTTGTAAGGGGGAAGAAAAGTGTTGTGGCAGACTGTTTATCTCGCATGCCAATTGATGAAGAAGAGAAGATCTCTTTTCTTGTGGAAGTGGATTCGACGTTGAATTCTAATGGAGGAGAGTTAGCCTTGAGATCAGAAGTTTGGAATGAAGCTGTGATGAGATATATGAAGGCTTGAAGAGCGCTATAACTAATGGTTGGAGAGATATTTCGACCATGAATGAAGAATTGAAGCAGTATGTGAGAGTAAAGGATCAGTTGAGTATTCATTCTGCAAAAGTGTTGAGGTGTAATAGGATAGTTCCTCCCAAGATGTTGAGGCCAAAGTTGATCAGGATTGTGCATGAGGGACATCTCGGTAGAAGCATGAGTAAGAGAAGGTTGAGGCAGAGTTTCTGTTGGCCTGAAATGGACAAAGAGGTGGAGGAAGTCATCAAGGACTGCTATGCTTGTAAAAATAGTGACAAGTGCAAGGTAGTTCATGAACCGCCATTGGGGTGTGTAGAAGTTCCTGATCGTTCATGGGAGAAGTTAGCGTTAGATTTCTTAGGTCCAGTGGAAAGACTTGGTGTCAGAAGTAGATACTTGATAGTTCTTGTTGATTATCATAGTAAGTGGTTTACCATTAAGCCTGTTGAAAATATCACGTCTGTGAAGGTGATTGAATTTCTTAAAGAAGTGTTTTTGGAAGAAGGTATCCCCAAAACATTGGTTACTGATAATGGGGTGCAATTGGTGTCTGGTGTGATGAAGGGATTTCTTGAGGATTTAGGAATTGAACATATTAAAGAAGCATTGTTCAGACCACAGGCCAACGGTCTGGTTGAAAGGGTTAATAGGATAATCATGGACAATATTCAGTTATCTTTAGCGAATGGACTGGTTTGGAGAGAGGAATTGAACAAGATGATGTGGGCGCATAGAGTGACTTCACATTCTGTCACTGGAATTTCTCCTTTCATTGCTTTGAAAGGGAGGGAATCTGCTACTAAAGAATCCCCTATATGGCTGAGAACGCAACAAGGAAAGTTATGATAGAAGAAAAAGTGTGAGAGTTGTGGGTGTAGAAAGTGGTGATTGGGTTGTTGTGAGAAAAGCTGGGTTTGTCAAAAAAGGAGAAAGCAAATATTCTCAGCCTCAGAGAGTGATCAAAGTGATGGGATCTGTTGTGAAGTTGGATGATGGGAAAATTTGGAGTCTGGGTAGCTTATGTAAGATCAATCCTAATGTTTCAGATTAGTGATTGTTGTTGATTAGGATCCTTTTTGATGTATTCTTAACATAGTGTCAATATATTTTATATGTCTAAGAGTTGTATTATTTGTTATAGTTTCTTTTAACTTTTAAACTGTGTAAATTGTTTTATCATTTGCATTATGGTTATGAGGGGGAGATGTGTGGTGATGTCTTCTTTAAGATGGAATTTAATGATGTATGTGGGACATCTCAAGAAACTGAATAAACAAGCTCCCTAATCAACAATTTTAAGTGTGATTACTACAGTAAGTTATGTTTAAAAATCTTATATTATGCGATTGTTATTCTTCTAGATACCAGACAGGTGTTCAGCGTTACTAAACTTACTTGTTTGCAACTTTGCGCTCTCTTGAACTGTTTATGTAAGAGAGTTTAGAGAACTTAAGTTAGGTAGTGCTAGAGAGACTCCTTTCCTTTGTCCTGTCACTAAGATGGTGGTGGTAGGTAGTTTAATTACTTTGTATTAGTTGGTAATTTTTTTGCATTCCGCGTAACACTTCCTCCGTCAAGTGCTGCTGAATCTAGTCCTTAGCAGTGGCAGCTGCTGCAGGTCAGAGCGGTGGGGTGGTGGGGCCAGGTGAGAGGGGATTTCGAGAGATGACCACGAGGGAAAATTCATTATTCATTACATTTTCCCTTGTGGCTGTCTCTTGAAATCCCCCCTCACCTGGCCCCACCTCTCCACTGCTCTTTCCTGCAGCGGGCGCGGCTGGTCCTTAGTAGAACCTTTTGTAGTTTGTTTGGGAGTAATATAGCAACTCATTAGCACATCAGCAGCAAATAACCAATACATTGGTGTATGCAATATGCATGCGTCCATCTATGCATTTTTGAGGACTAAAATAAATGAAAATGCAGACTTAGTGAACATTTGACTCGTCAAAGTGGGTTGTTTCATTGATGATTTCTAATGAGATTGAAACTTTGAAGAAGCAAATACATTTTTGGGTAATTCATTTCCAATGTCTTTGGAATAGGCGGGATAGGTGGTACTTAGGTTTAGGAATCTGAATAAGAATGGAACACTGGATTAATAAATAATAACTACACGGTCCGCGATACCACTAGTCGATCAGATTAGATGGGTCATTTTTATTGTAGTTGTTGTTTCCTGACCAAAAATGTTTATAAAAATATTGTATTTGTTTCACTCAATTTTTGTCTCTTTATTATATCTTACATAATCAGCATCCAGGGGCTAGAAGACGACGGGGTCTGAGGCGGAAGCTGGAGATGTCTCCCAGGGCCAGGATCGCTCCTCTACCGAGGGCTCTGCTGCTTGCCCCAGTAAGTCCTCCTGTTGTTAATATTAATAATTATAGTTCCCTACCTTTTACTGCACTTTATTTTTTCCGAACTATTATTTCCGTTTTTTAATTCAATCTTTTTACCAAATCTTCTTCGATCTATCTGTTTCTAAATTCTTCTTATCCCTAGATTGCCTACCTACTTAGTTATATTTTCTTCTAGTGTCTGTTTTTTTACATCAATCTAACTGCCTTTCACTCTGTACTACTATTAGTCTATAGCTTGCCCAATTGGCCACTCTTTATTTTTTTAAAGTTTTAAAACTTAGATTCACCAATAGCTCTAGCCACTAAGTCCAGTCCTTTTGGTCATCCTCTTTTTAATCTTGAGAGGCTTTTCGACAATTGCCACCAACAAAATGCCCAACCAGATATTTTACTTTAAAAAAAAAAACTTTTCTTTATTGAGATTTTGCAATGCACAAAAAAAGAGCAACAGACATCAATAAACACGGTTACAAAATTCCAAAAGTGTGCATCAAGAGAAAATGATATAAAGTAACCAAAAACAACAAAACATGATACAGAGTTCTTCCATAATTATCAATGATGATTATCTCAGCAATAGTATCTTGTCTAAAAGATTTGTCGTTCATCCTCCTCATGTTTGATATCCCTCTAATGTATATTTACTATTTTTGATAGGATATACTACTGTCTAATCTACTCTAGTACACAATTTGTACTAGATAGGTATGTGGTATATGACTGTATTGTATTTTCAGTCTTGCTAATGAAAAGAAAATAGGGGGAGGCGTTTATGGCATCTAAAACATTTGTAATGTTTTTTCTAGGCGTACTGACCACCAGTGCCGGGGCCAGAAGCGACGCCAGCCAGGAGGGAGCAGATGTTGCAGCTGCTGCAGGGGTGGGTAAGCCAGCAGCAGTCGCGAGCGGTGGTAAGTTATACTAATATTCCTTATTTATTGACAATAGTTACACACTCTCTGCAAGGGTGTACACTGTACTATTGAGAAGACACCCTTTACTTAGCATTAGCATTAGTGCCGGGAGTTGAGTAACTAATTGCCTCTTTTATCTGACTTCAACTCAGCTTGGAAAGTTTTTTGAAGAAGACTAAGAGTCAGACGACCTTGATGGATAGGTTGAACAAAAAGGGAAAGAAGAATGGAAGGAGAAAGGACGGGCGACATGTAATATATGACTGGCAGAGAAGGATGCTCGGGAATCATAGGTGGCTGAAAGGAATCGGTTGCATGGGTGGTTGTAAGATGGGTAGAAGGTAAAAGAAAGGATGCCTGCCTAGGTAGGTGAAACTGTATGGGAGATAGGAAGAATCCTCCGGGGGGTTTCATGGGTCAAACTCAAAGGCATGCAAGGAAGGACGCATGAGAGATGGTTTAAAAAAAAGTACAAATGTATGTTGTTGGTGAAAGGTTTGTTGAGAGATTAAGAAAATTGACAGCCATGTTTACTTTGCATGGATGGATGCCTGGATGGTATTCAATCATCATAGCATAGGTGGAGACTGTCACTGGATGAAGACAATGTAAAAGTAAAATAAACCATGCCAGAGTAGCAACGCCAAGGATAATAGAATAAAATTAGAATTAAACAAATATAATGCTAGAAGAGCAAAACAATGATAAATGGAAAAACCCTGGGAAGTGAAACAGGACTGTTTTTTTCTGAAGGTTGCATTTCAGAAAACTCCCTTGACTCACAGTGGTTTGCAAGCACAGCATATATATTGTGCATTTTTGTACCCAAACACACCCATTATCAAGTGCCTCCTTCCGAGGCACACTCCCTACCTATGTCATTTTTAACTGTGTCAGTCTGCCATAGGTAGCCTATCAGCACGATGGTTACACAATCAATCAATAGTACCTCACGTCGTCCCATATATAATCAATGATCATTTGGATCAGATACCATCTGCCTTGTTGTAGTAGTCAGGGTGAAAGTGAAATTTAGCAGTTGCCATTGATGTAACAGAGTATGGCCATAATAGAAAAATAAGATAATTGTGTAGTTGTAGACTACAGCTACTCCACCTGCAGACAGTGGTAAATAAAAATAACGTGAGTCTGCGACACAAGTATGTCTGTCTAGGCGCAAGCTGATTGAGATGGCATGCCTACAACAAGGTTAATTTAGCTAAACAAGAGAGAGAGAGAAGATGAAGACTTGTCTACTCCATAGTGCCTAGTAGTAGTACTGCCTGAAACTCCCACAAATGTTAGAGGCCGAGAGAGTGGGAGGATACCACAAATGTTATATACTGGCACACTAACTAGTGCTACTGTGCCACTATGTATAGAATTAATTTTGTGTTACTGTTTTGCTAAGAGTATTGGTTACCATTGTCTTTTTTCTTTCTTGATATAGCTACACCTTCCCAACCAAAAGCACAACCAAACACAAAGGAGTTAGCAGCCATGGCCCAGTCCCGGAAGCTGGAGGCCATCTATACAGAATATCCGCTGCTGGTAGCCCTGGCGGAGGAAGAGGCAGCAGCAGCTTCAGTCTTGTCCAATGCCCTGGGCCCCCAGTGGTACGGCGCCGTGGTCTGGCAGCCGCCTGCCACACTTCAATGAACACTGCTACTCCCGTAGATGCAACTGTAAAGCATTCAAGCAGTGCATGCTCCTCCGGATGGCGTGCTAAGAGGAGTGGATAAAGGTCCTAGAGAGTAACCGGTAAGCCCGCCACTAGAACTCCGTCACCTTGCCCCTTTTTTAAGTTTTGTTTTGGTGGGTGAGAATTGGGCGTTGGGGAAAAGTTGGGTCAGGTGTTGTGGGTTTTTCCCATTAGTTTATTTTGTTAGGGGAATAAATTATTTATACTTAAAGTTTACATACAATGTAAATGTTTTATTGGGGGGTTACTCTTTTACTTCACACGGTTTCCTTTGCTGCTGCAGGGCTGCAGCCAGTTTTTGATCGAAATAATCTGTTGATAGTGTAACAGACCAACAGATAGATGCGGTACCCTCACTTGTGACTTGTCCTACTAGTACTGTCAGTCTCTTCTCCTAGTCTATGCAGTCTGCAACTGGACTCTGAAGGGTGTGGTTGAGTGAATTAATTTCCATATTATTAATGATGCCTCCCCAAACTTATTCTCCTACCTGTGATTGATATTTATTTATATTTAGGCAAAGTGATGGCTGCATGGTGATGATGGTTTGGTTTCCCAAGATACCATGGTGGTGGTGGTAGTAGTAGAAGACACTAACAGTAGCATTTGTAAAAAAAAGGTAATGAGACAGTCAGTAGCCTAAGGGAGACTCAAGAACGAGTAGTAGAAGTACAGTACACAAGAAGACTGCCAAACAAGAAACCATGATGATGATAAGCAATGCTGAAGTAAAATAAAACATAATGGTGGCAGGGATAGCCTAGTACAAGTTACAAACTGAAGCTGACTCAACCTATAAAGTGGAGAAGCATAACCTTTAATGCTGGAAGGATGATGAATCAATGCCGGCAATTAATTATGATGGATTATGTTCCTCTGGAAAAATTTGACTTGCGAATACTGAGCATGGGTAGGCAAGCAGAAGAATATCCTCGCCCTGCCTTGAGTTAGTGTTGCTTTCTCCACATCTGCCCCAGCAAGTGTATAATCAATTATTGGTGTAAATTTAATTTAGTCACACCGCAATATAAATCACACAGCTCGGGGGAAAAGGGTTAAAGTTTGATGAAGGGTTGTGAAGGGGTATTTGAGGGAAAAGTTTGACAAAGATAAAGACGACACATGGACAACACACAATCTTGGCAGACGACCATCATAAATCTGTTAAGGGACAAAAAAGAAATGCATGCATGATGATGACTTGAGTAGTACTAGACTAGTTGTACAGGACAGCAGTATATTATTATTAATATTATTATTAATATTATTATTATTATTATTATTATTATTATTATTATTAAGCAATTGCCTTGACAGTCTTCCACCAGGAATACCCAAGTTACATACATTTTATGTTCTGCTGTTGTATAGGGTTTCCTTTTAAAGCAAGCAATCTTGGGTGTCTGCCTGGCGGATGCGGATTGGTAAGGTAAGTGTGAGTTGCTTTTCCCAGTATAGCACTAGGTAAAGGCCGGCCTGTAAGTGTAGATGGAAAAACAAAAGGGATATTGAAAAAACAAGGAGAAAAGTACAGTTAAACTGCATAAATTAAGGAGAGTGCAACAAGAAAACTTTCTGAGGCGGCATGGCTAAATCATTCCTACTCTGTTTCCAGCATTAACCTAGAACAACACAACAGGAGCAGGTCAGCGACGCTCACCCAACCTTCACTTAGCTTAGATTTTTAGGCTGAGCCTATAGCAGCAGTGCGCATGCTCTGCTTGCTTTGAGAGGCATGCATTATTCAGTCCTTTCTAAATGCTGCCTTGCGATTGGTTTATAGGCTGTCAGTCCCTCTTTATGACGGCCATGCCGTCATTTGTATCCTTCCATGGCTCCTTCCATGGCTCCTGGTCCCTTTACTTCGAGTGTTACTTCGAGTGTTGCATGGTATGTGTTATTTATAATTGCGAGCGCTATTTTCGCTTCCGCATCCAGAGCTGAGGGGTACAAAAGGGCTCCTCAAGTCACCTTGAGTGACTGGTCAGCTCGTTGGGGTTCTCTAGCACTCTCAGTTGCCACGTCATGGGTAAGATCAAGAGCAGTTCATTTTGGTGGCGAGTTCTGGTTTTGATAACTCAAGTGCACACTTTGCATGCTGGTATTTCTGAGCTCAAACTTCTAATAATGAAATCAAAACTACACTTCCCAGAAAGCAAGGTAATATTTACTACAAACACGCAGAATATGTCATATTGTACTACAGCAAACAAAGAATGAAAACAAGCAATCCTAGAGCAAGAAATAGGTTAGAATAGAAAGTTTTGTTAGAGTGATGAAACGAATATTAGTGTAGACTCAAGACGTACCATTACTGCACGGATTCAAGCGAACTGTAATTTCCCGCAGCCTCTCAGTTCTTTCCTGGGGTCGAGGCTGGGTCTGTGACCCCCCAATCTTGGAAATCCTTGTCAGTTCTGTGATACTTTGTAAACTAAACTTGGTAAACTTTCCCCGGCTTACATAGCCCGCCTTGGCAGCACCGCCTCTGGACTCCAAGGAGACACCAAACAACGGGTTTCCTGTGAAAACAAGCTCCACGGCGCGTCAAAAGTAGCCAAGAAGAAGTGCAACCCTGAAAAACAAAAGACACGTGGCTGATCAGTTAGCATGCACTCATAACCGTGGCCACTGTCCTTGCCTACCCCTCATTCAACTCCGGCTCTCTCTGTTTTATTCTTCTTTTTGTCCTGGCTTCATTGCTGCAGTCATATTTTATTCTTTTGAGTGTTATATATTTCCTATCCCAAGTTTATTCCCCAATGTTTTTGACCCACTCTTTTATCAAGCCTGCCTTAATTTGTTTCTCCCTTTGAGTAAAGGAGCATAAATTCTAAACTTGTTTTGCGAGTCCTGCGCTGCCTTTTGCCTTAATGTACAGCTAAGGAGAATAGATTTTAGCACACCAAGCTGTCATGTTACACCTTCAAAAACGTCATGTCCCACAATGCAAGTTAATGTTGTCAAAAAAGTCAGAATTGACTGGTGTCACAGGTGGCCATCTGTATGCTTTGACATTATGTCTAACAAAGAAGATGGATTTTGCCCTTCTATTCTCTACACTCACATACTGCATTCAAATGTGGTTTTAGGGACAACAGGAAGGCCTAGAGAGATTTCTTAATCTCGTAATGTGTAGTTCTTAATCAACATACCCGTGTCTTATTCACTGAGATATGCTGTAAAAACAGAGCGGGTTATAGCGTGATGGTGTTTTGTTTGGTAGAGATTTAATGTCCATATATCTATCTGTATGTATGAGCCTGCTCCGGAAGATGAGCCTCCTGCTGCATAGAGTTGCCCATAAACTATAGGTCTGGATGTAAAAATGCCTAACACACAAACAGCAAAAATCCATAATTTGTTTAAAGTTCACCTGCACAGTGAATTCTGGGCTGTAAATTTTACCACTGACGGATTTCTGATTTAGCATTAACGTCCATGTACTAAAAGTCGTGATACAAGAACATGAATGCCATATCATTTTCCACAGTACAGTCTCAAGCATCAAAGGGAGACAAATGTTAATGAAGGTGCTGGGGGTGTTGGGACGATAGGGGAAGGGGGTTCAGAGTATTTGGCATTATGTTTTGTGTATACTCCTCCCTCTGTATTGACATACTTGCCAACCCTACTGATTTAGGTTGTAGGTTACCTCTTTTCTGGTAGCACCACTGAATATCCCGATTAGTGAGATCATCTTATGGCTTTTTATGAGTCCGGGGAGAGCAGTGACACATCTAAACAGCACTTTATTTTTGCCTCTTGATCGGTGTTAATTAAAAAAAAAACAAAAAAAACAAAAAAAACAAGTGCAAGGGCTCTCGTCAGGATGTCACTGCAGCTTGCATCCCACATTGTTCCCGCCATGCTACCAATGGTAGTACCTACTCAACTACTTACCATCACACTCTGACAAGTGTGACAATTCTTACTATTACAAGCTCCGGATGCTATAAGAATGGCTTGAGCGGCAGGTAATAGTAATTTTCAATGTATTCTGAATTAATAATTGACTGTTGTTGTAATCACAGCAGAAAGCACTACCTTGTGGCAAACTGCCACAAGCCCCAGTGTTGACAATTAAGTGCCAGTGCAGAGCACCGGAAAACACTTGCACAAATTAAGCACTGCTGTTATTCCTCAGATAATCTGAGGCTGACAGACACCTGAGCAGCCAATCAAATGGGAAGTGTAGGGGAGGTGCTCAGCCAATGGACACCTGATTGTTGCTCACGTTGTGCTCTAATCAGTGCCCCTGTGCTGCATGAATACGGGAATATGAAGGACAAGCTCGCACTGTTGCTACTATGCCTTGTCTATACTTAAAGGCTGTGAGCTGACACGGTTTTGCAATGCAGTAGGTCTCACATTTATGTGAGTTTGAGCTTTTGACATTGCAAATAACAATGCCTTATTTTTGTTTTCTTTTTTAAAACATAAATAAAATGCATCGTCATTTACAATGCCAATAGCTTAAATTCGCGTAAATGCGAGACCTATTGCATTGCAAATGCTTGCCTTTGAGCCACACAGCACTGAGCACACATCCACAGCAACATAACATTTTCCAATTATAGTAACAAAATCAATGCACAGCTGTCAGTCACACCACTACACTTGCCTCCACCACTACACAGACATGAAGGTCTGGAGTTGGTTGTTGTTCTTTACCTTTTAGGCCACTTCATTAAACGCTCCGAGTTATTCCATCAATCATCTCTGATCCTACTGATCGCCTGCGAGAATGGTGTGATCATCATGGTGTCCAACTCTGTAGTGTACCGAGTGAGTTCAAAATCAAAAATGCAGTGGATCAGCCTGCAGTAGTACAATTCTGTTATTGAACAACAAGAAGGGAAACATTGACTTGAGTCACTTTTTTGTGTGTAGATTAAATACTAGTAGACATGCACAACAACAACACAAACACCAATCACTCAGAGTCAGCGTCCAATGCATGCCATCATTTACCTGTTCCTACGGGGCAGTCCCTCTAGGCTTGGAAAGGAGGATTGCTATAGTCAGTTTCTTTGGAGGGACTCGACGAGGCAGGCGCACATTTCACATTTCTTGTACTATTCTCCATCCAATATCTGGCTTAAGGGAAATGGATTTAGGGCGAGTCAGGACTGGAGCAGGACTCGGAGGAGTGGACTTACTTCTTCACTGAATGCACACAGTTGCAACTCCAATCCAGCAATAAAAGAGTAAGACAGTGGTGATGGATTTGTTGTGATTCAAACCAGAAAGACAGTGACACACACAAATAATAAAAGTAAATAATATTCCTTAGCTGTATCTTTTTGGGGGGTGTCAAAGCAAAAAAGAAAGTAACAAGTCAAAAGCCTAGTTGTTGCAAGGGAAGTAGAGCTCGTCCTCAAACTCTGGTGGTTCACCCAGAAGTAGATCATCTAACACACTACTTTCATGGTTAAGTCGCCGTCATCATCTTCCTGCTGTGCTACTTTAGGTATGGTGTAATCGGGTGGTATAAAGTGCGGATTCATTTTGCTTATGGATGGTTAGCCTCTCCACATTTTGGGGCTCGAGACTGGTCCTTTCAAAATGGCACCAGAAGCACTGAAAACACGCTCAGAAGAGACTTGCGACAGGGCAAGCCAGATAGTTTATCACCAGCCTGCTCAGCACTGGCCATTGGCACCTTCTCTTTTCCCATACCAGTAGAGCAATGGGTTTTGATCAATGTGGACCTCTGGTGGGTCATCCAGATAAGCCTGGACTATCAGCTCAATGCTCAGGGGTGCTCCTCTTTTCTCAGCCTCTTTTGTCTTTGCCTCATCACTGGACCTAACAAACCCTTGCTGTAGAAACAATTCGTGTGCCGATTTTGGTGGGGGTGATGCTCCTGTTCTTGATGTTGTTCTTGGTATTGTTGGTGGTTTTGGCTGCTGTGAGCCAACCGCACTGCCCTCAGGCTCTGAAGTTGAACTTAACGCTGGCTGCCCTGCAGTACGTGTTGTGGCCTGGAGTAGTGGGCCTCTTATTCCCGGACGTTCTTTTTCTAAGCAACTGGCTTCCACAGCTATCAACGTTTTGTAGTTGGCAACATCCCATTCTGAAATAAGAATCAATGTGTTCAGTACTGGTTTGTACCATGGATCCAGAATTGTGGCACAAATGTAATGGTTGCATGATACAATGCCTCTTTGAACCGTTGTATTTTTTTAGATAAGCGAAGAGTTAAGATGGGGAAATACTGGCACCCTCCCAGGAGCAAATGAATGAACATAGCAGGCTTGCTCAGAAACAGAGTAAACTTTTTTTATTGGTACAAAATGCATGCATCAATGCTAATTAGCAAGTAAGAAGTCAGGTCTCCAGCCTTAGAGGCTCTCAGACTGCTTCTTCCCAGAGTGACAGGTTTCTAGGTGCTATATACAGCTAGAAATGCCATGTCAGCGGAACTAGAATAAGGCCCCAAGCCAAATATGGCTAACATGGATGTGCAATGTCTGCACCATGCAAATTATAAACAGACAGATATGGGAAGACCAGAAAGTCTGGCTCTGCACTGTGTAAGCAACTTGCACAACCAGATTAAAAAATATCATGTAGTCAGGACAGGATAAGTGACCTCTAAGGGGATACAGAATAGCTTGTTGAAGCTTGTCCAGTCAAGGTCAAATAGGAAGCCCTATGAAGCTCCAGGCCTCATGTTAATGTGATATATCTAAGCATGATGTATTTTGAAGTGCATACACATGCATTTATATATGGATATTCATATATATATTTTGCAACAATCCTCCCTTTTGGATAGACCTATCCAACATTAGTGTAAAACCAAAATATATATAAGTATATATTAAGGAAATATTAGTTACATATCTTTGGATGGCATTACACAGTGTTTGCATAAAATACATATATTGTCACATTAATACATCCTAATGAGATCATTATTATATCAGCAGGCTGTTGTGATGCCGGCAGCAAATATTGTTTTCTCTGTGCAATGCATAGTGCTACAGTGTCACTTAGTCACTCAGCTCCGGGGCACTTGCTGCAAGTGTCACTAATTTAAAGTCACGCAGTGAGTGGTCATCTCCTTCTCCTCCTGGTTCGCAGCCGTCTTGTTCAGGGGAGGTTTCAAGGTCCTGCCCTGCGTTGTCGTCTTCAGTCTATTTTTCTGCAGGTGCAGACCATCACCTTTCTTCGAGACTGCGTTGTGCACTTCACTCAAGAGCATCAGTAGATGTCGTGTCCCTCTGACACTTTATGATGGGCCCACATGGATCATAGAAATGGCCTGGTCTGTCCTCTTTTTGACTGCTGTGTTGCGCAGGTCCTCTGGTGACAGATGGTCATCACTTTCAGGTACCGTCCTCTCAGGCGTTGGGGCGCTACCTTGCATCTTCTCCACTCAATCCATTCATGGCGGTGGTTCACCGTCTGTGGTCCAGTTCATCTAGACTTAAAAGAAACAGCTTTTATTTTTCTCACCATGACCATGTCTCCATAATCGCTTCAGAACTCTTTGCCACATTGCAGGCAGCAGCAAAGTCAGAGCATCAGCCATTTCTGGTCTGTTCCATCAGTTGCCTTTACTAATAATCTGTTTATTTTGTTAATTTGGGATCTCATTTACTCCTCCTGGCCTCAAGTTGGAGGGTGGTATGGGGTATGTATGTTATACTTTATTCCCCAAAACAACCTCTTTAACATAAATTTAGTCACTAAGTGATCTCCTTTTATCGCTATTTATGCCCTGGTGGGTCCCTAGCCTTGGAGAGATGGCTTTCCTGAAGCACTGTGCCTCAGTTGCTGCATCATTCTTCCCTGTTGGATACACCTCCATTCATTTTGAAAACAGCCTTGCAAAAGGAATGGAACATACTGCGTGGGAACACAGGCATCTCATCCTGGTAGGCCTATACTCTCTTCATTATTCGGCTCACATCCATCATCAATCCTCCCTCTATGTTCATCTGGTGTTGGAGACCATTGGCCTTCCTTTACATTAGCTTACAACAATTGTCTCTGAATGAGCTGTATTTTTGGAATGCTTTGTTCATTAGACTCATCTGCACTGGCTGTAACATGCCACTCATCATTTAATGCTGTGTCAGCGACCGCATCACCATTGACTAACTTAGTATTAGCTCCTGCGTAGGCTTCACATTTTATTACCGCTATCCTGGTGTATAATAGTATTGCTTTTAACAAGACTCCTAACTTCTGTGAATACTGAAATGAGGAAGTGCCTTCTGTGAATACCAAAATGAGTAAGTGCCTTCTGTGAATACCAATATGGTAGTAAGTTTAGGATTTTGTCTTAAGCTAGTTCTGTGAATCGGGCCCCTATAGTCTGCCTTTTCTAATGGTGTCTAATCTTGGCGTGGTACCGATTTCTACAATCTCAACACCAACTTACTTAGGGGTCTCATTTGTTTCTATGAGAATGGATCTCATCAGAATAACATATTGCAAGTAATACTTTTGCCAAATTAACAGGTGGGCCTCTTATTATGACATTACAATTAGACAACTTGGTGCCATTATAACCTGTGTGCCTGCCAGCTGAAAATGTTGAGTCGATCCAGACAGCAACAACCAAATGCATCTGCACCAAATGTGTCACCTAGACAATACAAGTATAGCCCAACACAATGAGAGCCGTCCTCTCCACCATCACAGCTGCTGACCCCTAATTACTGCAGAAAGCAAAGTTACATAGTTGTGTCCCACAGGCCTTTCTTTTCCAGCTTTCTCAGCACACCAGGTGCAACACCACTTCATTTGCAATGTTATTTTGCTCTGAAACAGAGATGGAAAGGCAGTATGTAGTCAGGCAGTCCCCATGATGGCGCAGTACACAATGTCTCTTTCAATTTCTTGAAACAGTTTGCAAGTCCTTTGGTCATAGCATCTGCATTCATGGACCCATTGGTGGAATCAGTTCATTATCCCCAGGAAGGACATCATTCCTTTCTTGGTGGGCAGGAAACAATTTTATTCTGTCAGGTGGCCTACGGTGTGTACCTTAGAATATCACAAAACCCAGGTAAGTCACCCCTTTTTGGCAGCACGGGCATTTTGACAATGATGCTTCTCTTCTGGATATAGTTCAGCAGAGTTACAGTGTCTTTTTCACAAGCTTTCACAGGCCTCAAGTGATAGAGATGTCAGAAGGAGGTCATCAGCCTACTGCAAGACGATGCTACCAACTTCCAGGCATAGGTGGCCCAAGTCTCTCTTTACTGCCTGCGCATTGACATTGGGACTCACAGTGAACGAAATGTACTGGGTATCCCAGCACGACGGCAAAGAGGTTTTCACTCTGTAGATGGACTTTAATGCTAAAACCCTCTGAGGAGAGAAAAATACTCTGCCTCTACAGGTATAAGTAATAATATAGTACTGGTGTAAGGCACAACAGGCTCTAAGGAAACCACAAGTTCATAAGGTAATCACTTTATGGGGACAGCATGTTTTCACCACTGTCTCTTCTTTTAGTTTTTTTTAATTTTAAATATCACTTTATAGTGAGGGCATTTTTCCAAACCTCTCCATTCCCTAGATCTATAACCTTATTGTTAGTTTTGTGTACCTCCATCCATTTCCTTTTCATGTGTAAAAAACTGTAGTCTAACAGCATCATTCATCATCTCTCAACACATCCACAAGCGCTCTACAGGGAGAATATCTACGCTGCACCCCTTGATAATGTTATTCAGTGGGATAAACCCTACCCTGCATATCTACTTCAAAGTATTATTTCTCAGGAAAACAGTGATATCCCCATCTGCTCCTAAACAAATATGCAATATTTCCTTTAGCTAATGGTACCTAAAACAGATCTGTGGTGTCCAATCTAGTGCCAGGAAGGCTTAATCAAGGACATAATTTCATTGTAACAACTAGGTATATTCTTTCCATTTATTAAATGTAGTTAAATTACTAATGACGATATCCTGAATATTATTAACATGAATTGAGCATTAATTTTACCCTAATTTTCCAAGGCACATGATAGCCTCAGACATCAACAGAGGCAAGTTTATTTTAACATTCTCATAAATGAGTATTTTAAATGCTGTGAGCTTATTTGTAAATTACATGTAGTGTTTTATCCTACAATGTTAGCATCAGGAAATGTAATTAATACAAAAGAATTAATTTTTTTAAACTACTCTTCAACATTATTAGCAGTATAGACTAAATGTACAACTTCTATTTACATAATTATAAATGTACATGTATACATCAGGATATGTAGTGATGCTTTCATGGTCTAATGTAGGCTTCTGAAAGTAAGTTGAAATCACACCCACTTTTTTTAAGATACTTTAAAATTCTGACTTATTTTATTTCTACAAATATTCTAGCTTGTACTTGAGAGTCTGTGCATGTAACTCTCTGAAATCATTTAGATAAAGCCAGTTTATCAGTGATCTGCCAACAAAATGTGTTTAAATTAAAGACTGTCACAGTGGCTAACTTCAGATAAAAAAAATGATCCAAAAACTCCCTGCGTGGACATTTTCTTTCAGTATTGGTGGTCAGTAAATTCAAAACTTGACCTCTGAGCTTAAACCTGTTGTCCCTTGTCTGAGCGACGTTACCCTATGTGGCCATCACATTTGAAAGTATCTCTGGAGAAGCAAGACTAAAAAGCATTCCTGCTCGGTGCCTGTGCTTATAATTGAAAGGTATGTTGCACTTTTATTCTTTATTATTTATTTATTTCTTGTGCACTGTGCATTCTAGTACGTAAAGAATTGGCTAAAAATTCCATTTTTCAGAATGCCATAATTTACTCCCAGAATTCTTGTGCATAAAAGTAAAAGATTGCATAAAGGCTTGCAATGTAATTCTCATGTCTGTACAGCTACTGATTGTGTAACTTTGTAAGGGCCCTCAAATTCAGTAATATTGTGATTGCTAGAGAAACTAATATTCACCTTTTGTATGTGGTGAAACAACATAGGCTAACTAGTTGGAGATAAATCTTAATGTGTACATTGAAATCTGGATATATACTTTGCATTGGATAATTTTCAACAGTGCTAAATATTATTAAATGTTCACAGAAGTAGTATTACACATTATATGGATCACAATTATGCAAAAACGGTTTTAGTGCAATAACTTTTAAAATATTTTTTTACATGTAGCGGTTTTGAATTAATAATCACTAACCCTTTTGTTGTTTCTACATATGAAAAGCAAGCCTCATTCCTTTAATTTTGTCTTTAAATGCATTTATTTATAACACCTACAAAGCTTCTTTTGAAACTAAACACATAAGCTCTAATGAAACATATAAAGTTACTTAACCCTTTTGGAAATAAGGCATTATTTACCATTTAGAAATAAGTAATTATTTACTATGAGATCCACAAATGTGCTTCTGAGGAAAGAAAGTCCTGACTTTCATCATTTTTCTTTTACCCAAAACAATCAACCTATTTTCAAACGTTCAAGACTATTTGTCTTTAAGTCACGTGCTTGTATCTGTAATTTGATACTAATTGAAAACCTAGTTGTCACAATCTTTGATTGGTCAGCCAGTCTTATTTATCTAGCTGTGTTTTATGACCAGCAGGTGTCATCTTCTGCACTTCTCAGGAGAGAAGGCGGCAGCTGGTGCTGGGAGTTAGCTCTGTTTATTCTATTAAAACCCAGGCATTCCAAGCCAGTCAAAATCTATCGTTTTTAAAGGAGGAGGCTTTTATTTTAGCATTTTACCTGTACAACAGCCACAATGTGAATGCTTTTAATATTTAATATCATGTATCTAAGGAGAGTTCAAATACTTTATTATTAGGATGACACTGAAAGTAAATTTTGTAAGCTCTGACTGCACTACTGACTGCACTAACTCCAGGCCCAATTATTAAAGAAAGTCTCAAAAGTGCATACATGGTATATATCCTTGCATATATATGGTTTCCTTGAGTTCACAAGAATTTACAGTAGTAGGCCAAGAAATAGTACTCCTAGAAAATATTTGTGAACTGCATTTTTCCATGAGCAAATTTGCATGTGTAGATTTGCTCTTGTGAAAATCTGAATGTTTCCAAAATCACTTTTCCTCCAACCACTTTTTTCCTAACCCTGGAAGAAGTCTGCCACTGTCGAGTACATTTCCAACCTTTCTCATTATGAGAAAGGATTAGAGAAGAATATGTGAAAACCTTAAAACATGCAAATAGTAGGTTTGCACAGACTCAAAAGGGCATTCCAACGTGGAACTATTGCTTACCACTAACTTCAGCCTAGTATGTAGACCTGCAGAAACGTGGCAACATAAGAGAATTGCTAATATTCAAACCCTAATATGGTACGAGCCCTGGCATAATCAGAGATGCTATATCAGAACTCTTATATAAGGAGATTGCTGCCATAACTTGTTGCAGCATTGCATGGCAAAAAAGGGACAAGTGGATTTTGTTACAGGACAAGTAAATATATATAGCAACCTGCATGATGGACAAGTAGATATTTTATTAAATTCCACACCCCTGTTGATACATCAATTATGTACAGAAACAAACACAAAAATATCTTCTATCAAATACAGGACAATGTATGCAAAGTCCATTCTCTATTTATATGCTATACTTTGTTAATGCTTCACTTTCCATAGTTCTTACCTTTCTTAGAATTTTTCTCTCATGCCAGTTTTATTTTTAAACAGCTTTCTAGTGAGCTTACCATGATTTTCATCTGGGATCCGGTCTTGTGAAATTTGCTTTATACTCACAATGTGCGCTTACACCTTGAAAGATAAATTCAAAAGGTAAAAGTTGTTAGGTAGTGGATAGAATGAGTTAAAAAGAGGAAAATCAACAGTTATGGACCAGCCATACAATCAATTTCCTTCTATCATGCACTAATGCACTCCATTTTTTTTATATAAATCAAAGAAACATTTTAAGGAAATATAGAGGTCCAGTACTGAAGATCAATGCCCTATTCAAATGCAGTCATTCATCCATGACATAACTACGGATATTTCAAAATCATTTCCCTGTGTTCTGGTGCAACCCGCAAATCAGAAGCTCCACTAGAAGGGAGGGTATCTTTTTGTGCGTAAAACCACTACCCCATCCTAGCATAGGGTCTCCTGCAATGGATTTTTATAAAAACCCCAAAGGGTATAGCCATTTGTCAATATTTATTGACATAAAGTAACTTAGTTATTTATCAGTCACCTGTTTCACTACTTCTTATATGTGTAGGTACACATACATTATTCCCTAACCCAGGCTCTCCTGCAGTGTATGCCACATATCAATTAGTGTATTGATACAGAGAATATTTTTAAAACATTCTCTACAGTCCCCTTTCTATTTTAAATGCCAGTCAATGCCCTTTTATTACTACTATGTATTCAATATGCATTTGAAAGACTGAAAGGTCACTTGCAGCAAGGCAAGTTAGTTATTTAGCTTACATTTCACTTATCAACTGATGTCATCACTCCAATGTCCCACTTTCTGACACCATTTTGATGGGGAAATACTGGCACCCTCCTAGGAGCAAATGAATGAAATTCACCAGACATAGCAGGTTTGCTCAGAAACAGAGTGAAATGTATTTATTGGTACCAAATGCATGCATTATTGCTAATTAGAAAGGAAGATGTCAGGTCTCCAGCCTTAGGGGCTCTCAGACTGCTTCTTCCCAGAGTGACAGGTTTATAGGTGCTGTATACAGTTAGAAATACCATGTCACCAGAACTAGAATAAGGTACCAAGCCAAATATGGCTAACATGGATGTGTAATGTCTGCACCATGCAAATTATAAACAGCCAGATATGGGCTGACCAGAAAAGATGGCTCTGCACTGTGTAAGCAACTTGCACAACCAGATTAAGAAATATCATGTAGTCAGGACAGCCAAAGTGACCTCTAAGGGGGTACAGTATAGCTTGTTGAAGCTTGTCCAGTCTAGGAAAAATAGGAACCCCTTTGGAGCTCCAAGCCTCATGTTAATGTGATATATCTAAGCATGATATCTTTTGAGGAGCGTACACATGAATTTATATATGGATATTCATATATATTTTGCAACACAAACACCCCCTTCAGTTAAACTGTAGCATGTGCAACAATGGGATAGCTCATAAAGATTTTTGTTGGTTACAGGCCGCGCCCCACTAACGGAAGCACAGGCGTGTCAGCATCAGGTAGGCGTGGCGAGGCAGGACAGCGGTGGGCGCGCGGGCGTGAGCTGCTTGAGAGCCGGAGAGCCGGAGGTGTGCACGGAGAGCCGGGGGACCCGCGGAGGTTGCGATACCCAAGGCCGCTGAGGGTCGGAGGCAGGAAACAGAGGGAACGGAGGTAGAGCAGGCGTTGATCGGTGAGTCAGCCGACGACAACACGCAGTGCGCTCGAGCTCGAGCCAAGCTAAGCCTGTGCTGAGGGTGTGGGGTGCGGGGTGCGGGCTGTGGGTCGCGGGTTGAGAGGCGGGTTGAGAGGCCTGCTGCCTCCCTCCCTTCCTCCCTTCTGTCGTGCCGCCCCAGTTAACCCCCTCCCCTCCACAGCAGTACACTACCGCAAGTTGCCTGCTCCCTCCTATTGCCTCTAGCCCTGCTTAAGCTGGAAGAGCTGCAGGTGCCGCTAGTGCTCCTGCTTGGGTGCTGCTTGGGTGCTGCTCTCTCGCGGTCCTCTTGTTGTTCTCTGGTCCTCCTGCTTTGGTTGCTGCCTCGCTCTGTCCGGCTCTCACTGGCTCGCGTGCCGTGCTCTCCCTGTGGGCCTTGCTCGCCAGCCAGCCCTGCTGTCGGGCTGCCGCCCCCAGCTCTGGGGCTGCTCCCCCTGCCCTTCTAACCTTGCATACCACCCAGGCCCGGTCCAGCGGTGGCCAGCTCCGCTGCCCCCTCTGCCCATCCTGTGAGTCAGCCTGGTCGTGCCACTTAATTGTGCGATCGTTGATTGACTCCGGATAGGGCGTGAGGGGAGCGGTGTGTGGGGGCCACTGCGGTCAGTGCTTTGGGTGGGGGAGGTGTTGCTGAGCGGGGGGGTGCCTACATACCTAGCACTAGCATTGGTACCCACAGCGGCGCAGGTAGCGGATAAGACACTACACACTGCTGAACCCTCCAGCTTGCCAAGCGACTTCGCCTACTACCCTGTTAATCAGCCTGCTGGGGACTGGACGACCTAAAAACTAAAAGCTCTATCCCCTGGCAGTGCTCTGTGCCCCGCATTCGGAACCCAGAATTCGAAACTTGGAACTAGGCACTCCTTTCAACCAGGAACCATGAGTTCAGGGAAAGTAAGGAAGGCCGCAGCAGTCCCTAAACGGAGAAGACCCAAACAGCCTGTTTTGGCAGAGGAGCCCCACCTGGACAGTCAAAAAACACCTAGAACCCCGCAAGAAACAGCAAAAGCGGCAAAACCACCATCGACCGATGGTACAGACCGACACAAGGACAGCACTATGGATATGCCAAAAGTCTTAAAATCCTCGACCTTGTTGAATTATTTTAAAAAAGACCAAACAACCAGCACATCATCCCTTCAGAGGCAGTCCCAACCCTCGGAGGGTAGGAGGCCTGGAGCCCAGTCCGAACCAGCTGACTTAAGCGCTCCCTCCCAGCATTCGTCTCCCTCCCAACCTTGGCCTTTTGAAAGCAAAAAGTTGGCCCAACCCCCTGGAGTCTATATCTTTGGATCCTCACCCAGTGCTCAGTCCAGGGATTATGGGGGAGATGTAACTCCTAACCATAACCATAACCTTAACATAATTTGTCAAGCCCAGTCGTTACTGGGTCAGCTGTCTATGCCCTCCGTGGTGGACATAGAAGTATTAAGCCACTTGGTACCCCAGCTGGTGGGCCCACAACCTGCTTTAAGCCCATGCCTCGACCCTACACAGCCATCGGAACCCCAACAATCACACACCAACCAAAATTTGGTGCTGCCAATGTCTCCCTTAAGGTTCTTTTCTAGTCAACTAACCTATGTGCAAATCCACGGCCAAAGCACCAATGAATGCATGAATAATATTCAATCGCCGGTCAACTCGCAAAATATAACAAGCCCAATGGAGCTGACAGCCGTACAACCCTCCAAGCATATTTCAGTACTCTCACCTGGAGCCATTATGTTATCACCACAAAAACAGTTAAAAATGTCTGACCCAACTGACCCAAGTGAGCAATTCCTAGCAGATTTGTCAATCTTTTTCAAGGATACCAAAAATTCTCCCAATTCAACCCCAAACTCAGTGCTTAATAAAAACCCTCACAACGAAGAGTATGTAGCAAGCAGTGTCTGGCCACAACTTCTTCAGACTTTCGAACATACAGTCACCGCTTTAAATTACCATTCGGAAAAACTGGAGGTCCAGGTTGACCTTTTAAACCCCTTAGCACTTTTCACGTCTGGGATCGACAACAAACTCGATAAATTAAATAACTTAATATTAGGGGCGCAAGCATCCTCGAAGCTTGTTCAATCAGTTTGTTGTTGCTCCCCAATCATTGATTCTCTCTCTTCACTTCCAGAACTTCTATCTAGCATCATCAAGGAAGTCAAATGCACGAAGGGAGGCAATTCATCCACAAACCTTAGTCAGCATCACCAAAATCAGCCTGCACCACTCCAACACCCTGCAAACTCTAGGTCCACCATAAACGAAGAAACAGAGTTACCGGATGGAAAGGTCCCATGCATAACCCAACACAAAGGGCAGGGGAGTAACGGGCAATCAGAATCCTTACCAACAAGTGTCAAACCGAAGATCGAAAAAGGCGGGGCTTCGTGCGGGCACACAATCAACCCGGCCCACTTAGCCACAGGGCCGAAGAATAGTCCAGGTTCTTTGAATGGGTCCACACGGGAAGAAGTATCAGTCCCCCCCCCACCGCGCAGCAAGAGAGAGCGCAAACGCCTAAGAAAAAATAGAAATAAAACCAGGGCCCCCACCCACACTGCACATCGGCAGTTTTTCCCCATCTTTGAGAAAATGTCAAACAACAGGACCCCAAGTGAGTCGGGTGCCTCGTCACCCCCGATGAATTGTCAAAAAGAAATGACTGGGCCCGCCACCGAACAGGGCATGACGAGTGCCCCTGCTCCAAGCAAACCAGCTATGGAGATAGTAATAGATGAGCCTAGTACAGCCACAGAAACCTTAAGGTTGAAAATCAACGAAACCAACGAGGCTAAGCCAATGAGGCCGATGACAAAACAAGAAAAAAACAATCAACCGCTGGCCCCAACCCCTGCCGGAGTGGATAACCCCACATCACGAATGACCTACAAAAAAACAATTCACAACGATCATGTGAAGCAGCCTAGTTCTGCACAGCAACCATGGAGGACCCCCTATCGGCAGACTGACCAGAAGCACGAAATAGATGTAGGGCAGCAGCCCAATGAAATAATCACGTCTGAGCACGTGACAAAAAACGACACGCCACACTACCAGCTCCTGCTGGCCCCGGAATACAAATCAAAGGGCCGCCAAGATATTCTCAATAGATCCAATATAATAAAACTAGTGGTAGGCATCCCGGGGCTTGAAGGGCTGACCTCGGAGGACATTGATTCCATAGAGTTCCTCCCCCCCAGAGGCACTCAACCATCCGAGGTAACCTTGGTGTCATTTAAGATGGCCAGATGGGTGGGAGTCTTTCTGGAACACAAGTGCACACTGCGAAATTGGGGTATCAGAGTCTACCCATACTCCACCCCCGGCTATCCCACCTCCTTGCTTCCTCAATCGCCGCCGCTGCAGCAAGGCGCCAACACTGGACAGGCTGCAAAAGTTAGACCATATTCGATTTTAAAAAACGCATCTGGGCCACCAGTTCATTGTAAGACTTTGCAAACAGAGGTCCACGAGGTTGATCCTAGTCAGGGTTGGTGGTGGCTTCCAGGCATCTTGTCATCTAAAGGCACAGAATGAATCCCAGTGGCAGGGCACCCGCCCACGACAAACAAACCTCTGAGCGCACCAACAAGGCCCATAGCATTTCCCATCATAGATGAATGTCATGGATATGCTACATTCTCAATGTGCTCCTGGAACATCAGTGGGCTCCACCAAAAAATTGAGAACAAGGAAACTTCATCTTTCCCATGCGAGCACACAGCAATAGCCCTGCAGGAAACCTGGGCAACTGATGGCCACCCTATTATTGGATTTATTGAATTCTGGAACCCAGCCCTTAGGGATAGCCCCTATGGTCACGCAAAAGGTGGACTATCAATCTATATCTCCACCAACCTAAAAGGTACAATTAAACAACTACCCATTAAAGAAGATTGGGTACTAGGGGTCAAAATCGATCGGTGGCGACATCTGCGTTCCCTAATCCTTTTAAATGTGTACATCAATCCAAACCCTCGCACCAAAAAAGTCCATCTGGCCCGCCTAATAGAAATTATGAGCAACTTTGCGGTTGAGCATCCAAACTCTGACTGCATCGCCATGGGGGACTTGAACACCTACCTATTTCAGGGAAAAACAGCAGAAACCGATGAGAACCTTCTTTTCAACATCATAGAGGCCGTAACCCAAACCAGACCACATAACCAAGCGTACAGACAACTGGGAGAACTCTGTGTGTCGAGACTCTATAGTGCAGGCTTCCTGGTAATGAATGGCAGGTCCGCAGGCGAAACTCCGCCAAATTGGTCTTGGTCAAATGGCAGCAAACATTCCCATCTAGACTATACTATCTGCAACGCTGACCTGCTTTATTACCTAGACACTTTTTGCATCCTCCCTCGCACCGAAAGCGACCACAGGCCCCAGGTCATCTCCCTCAATACAAAGCCAGAGTTTCATAAACCAGCGCCCCTAACTTGCAAGGGAACATACACCGAAAATCTAAAGCGACTGAAGTGGAGCGACAACATCAGCCCCGAAATTCTACAAGTGAGTATGGATTTTATAAAAGGCGGCAACAATTTTGACGCCTCACCGACCGTTACATGGACGAGGCTCTGCTCCCATCTGACCAGCAGTTTTTCATCTAAAACTCAGGGGCACAGCCGAACTCAGTCTTGTAAGTTTGAAGTATCCATAAAAACAAAATCGCTTAAAAAGGCAAGAAACAACGCGCTACGGCTACTCGTTAAATCCCCTGGGAATAGCGAGATCCTGAAAACTTATCACAGAACCCAAAAGGCCTTTAGGATGGCGATCACTGAAGATAAGCGGACCCACGAAAATCAATTCTGGTGTAAACTGGTGTGGGAGAGTAAGAGAAAGAACTCAAGGAGATTCTGGACCTTAATCAACAACTCAAATTTGAGTTCCTTGAGCCTGGGATCTGCAAACATTGTAGAAGCAGAATGGGTTAATTACCTCACGGATCACTTCAAGTCTCAAGTCCAACCAGACCCCGCAGGACATGGTCTGCAAGGAGAAACGGGCACGAGTTTCGGCCCCTCAGTGTGCACTCCTACTGCGCCAAAACATCTGTCTGACGAGACTTACTAGGTGACCGAAGACAGGGTCATCATTGCAGTGACAAAGGCCAGAAAAGACGGAGCTCCAGGGCCTAATGGCATCCCACAAAAACTCTTCAAATCGGACACAACCTTTTGGTCCGGACTGTTAACAAACCTTTTTAACTACTCACTGAGAACTGCAACAATCCCAGACTCATGGCGGGGTGCAATAATACACCCCATTTACAAATCCGGTTCGCATGCTGTCCCCAATAATTACAGACTTATAGCCCTCCTGGATATTGAGGCCAAACACTACGCAGGACTCATCTTGGAGGACCTGAGGCATTGGGTAAAAGATCATAACCGGGTGCCAATGAACCAAACCGGGTTCACTGCCAACTCGGGGACCATGACCAATTTATTAGCGGTGTCTTCCATTGTCGACAAAGCCCTATCTACATCTAGGTTTGTGTTTTGTTGCTTTGTCGACTTCAAAGCCGCCTTTGATAGGGTCCCCAGGGAGGCCCTTTGGGAAAAGCTGTGGAAGTGGGGAATCCCTGACAAATTGTTGAATGCAATCATCGAACTGCACACACGCACCTGGGTTCGAGTAAAGTTAGGGAACGGCACGCATCTCTCGCGAAAAATTTCAACAACCAGAGGCGTTAAGCAGGGATGCGTGCTGGCCCCTCTCCTTTTCAACCTATTCCTGGCCGACCTATCCAGCACCCTGGATGGCGTTAATAGTCACCCGCCAAAGGTAGGGGGTACGGCATTAAGTAATCTCTTATATGCCGATGACCTGGTGCTGTTCAGCCTCACACGGGTGGGTTGCAAAGGCTCCTTGACACACTGCTGCAATACACGATTAAGAACAAACTAGAAGTAAACATGAAGAAAACCCAGGTAGTTCCGTTTGGGAAGAAGCGATATGTCGGAGGCGGATGGTCATTTAATAACAATGGCCTCGTCACTGGCAAGTCGTATAAGTATCTGGGGGTTCATCTAGACTCTAGGGGCAACCTTAAAAAACAGAGCAACGAGATGGCAGTCAAGGCAACGACGCTCGCGGTGTCATTGTCTAAGCTCTCGAAAAATCTGTCAGGTTCCATTCTGTCACCCCTTCTGGAAGTCTTGAAAGCAAAAACGGGCCCCACTCTGTCGTATGGCATAGGGATATTTAAGGGCAAATTGAACACCGTTTTAAATCAGCACATGACCAAAATTTATAAAAAGGTCCTTCGGTTGCCATACTCTGCTTCCCCCCCACAGATTAGACTAGAGATGGGGTTACTGAACTATGATGCCTCCAGTATTGGGGTATTTCTTAACCTTTGCCACAAACTAAGACAATCTAACCCAGGCACACTAGAGTCCCTAGTCTGGCTAGAAATAAGTGTGAAAAATCCAGTAGGCACATTTGGCCGTCTTTTTAAGGACTATATTCAACAAATATCAGCAGTCAAGGCAACGACGCTCGCGGTGTCATTGTCTAAGCTCTCGAAAAATCTGTCAGGTCCCATTCTGTCACCCCTTCTGGAAGTCTTGAAAGCAAAAACGGGCCCCACTCTGTCGTATGGCATAGGGATATTTAAGGGCAAATTGAACACCGTTTTAAATCAGCACATGACCAAAATTTATAAAAAGGTCCTTCGGTTGCCATACTCTGCTTCCCCCCCCACAGATTAGACTAGAGATGGGGTTACTGAACTATGATGCCTCCAGTATTGGGGTATTTCTTAACCTTTGCCACAAACTAAGACAATCTAACCCAGGCACACTAGAGTCCCTAGTCTGGCTAGAAATAAGTGCGAAAAATCCAGGAGGCACATTTGGCCGTCTTTTTAAGGACTATATTCAGCAAATATCAGCAGACGGTCTCTGGGCCCTTAACCCTAGTAAGTCAGCGTTCAAGCTTGCAATTAAAAATTGTGTAAGAATGCTATCACTTACTAGTGACAAAGCACTGTTTGCAAAACGAAGCCACGCATGGGCAGTTATTAACTCTTATAACCGCCTAACCCCTGCCTCCTACCTCTCCAGCCCTTACTCATTGTATCTAAAACGTAGTTTCACAGCAATTAGAATGGGCAATTGGTGATTTTTGCAAAACCTACCCGTCTGGCGTCGTACGGAGGAGGATACAACATGTAGAGGGTGCGGCGAAGCAGCAGAAACGCTACTGCACATGGTCTGCATCTGTCCAGCATTTGATTTTCAACGTAGGTTTAAGTTGAGGGGGGAATGGAATCGGCTGGGTGTTCGGTCCTGCAGGCAAGCTATCATTGCGGCTTTGAGCCCAGACAACACAGACCTAAACATAAGGCTGACAAACTTGATCCAGCAGGCATATCGCAATTTTAAACAAAAGTGACCAGCCATAGCTTTCCCCTAACCTTTTTTTTTTTTAAATTAATCAACGTTCTTAAAACAAATAATCTCAAACCATTAGGTAATCAGAGACAAGAACAGCTAAATAACTTTTTAGGACCATGGTTTGTTTTATGTAATTCTTAATTGTGTTACGTCTGGCACTCTAGTTTAATCCCATTACTCCATTGTTGTCCATTGTTTTATGTAATCACAGATCAGGGGATCAGTTTTAATAATATTTGTAATCAAAAGACCAAGGAAGATGAATATGCATACTTCTGCTGTGTATTTGACTGTCTGTATTGTTTTTAATACTTGTAAACAACATAAATCGGGAATTTCTCTTTTAAAGATATTTGTTATTATCTAAATAAAGATTATTTTACTCAATGGGATAGCTTGGCCCATAGTACAGTCCTCCTTGCTAACTTCACGTGTGAAGACCTCAAAAGGAAGTAGCATCGCTGTCAGGCATTTAACTAGGCCCCATTGGTCCCTCTCAATGATCATGCCTTTCACAGTAGCATCCCCTCTTTGCATGACATATTCATTGATTGCAAACACAAGGAGATGATGGAAGTAGTGCTGAAACTTTTCAGAGGCTCACTCCCAGTCACAAATCTGGGTTGAATGTATGATTTATTCAGCATTCCGTCCATCATTTGTTTGCGCTGGACTGTTCCCATGAGGCAAAGGTTCAAGACTGATTTGCGTATAGCTGAGTTTGAACTGATGTTGCTAAGTGAGCTAAAGAATGATGATGGATTCAACCCCGATCTGTGACTGGGGGTGAGTGTTTGAAAAGTTTCAGCACTACGTCCATCATCTCCTTGTGTTTGCTTTGTTTGCCCTAAGTTGGCAGGGTAAGCCCAGACATGGGTCCCTTGTTTACTTTGCCACTGGATTCAAGCTAGCCTGGCTGATGAAGGGTATTACCCAGGAACCGGCCCTGGGATGCTTGTTTCCGGTTTAGGGAAGATCTGGCTTGGCAGTTCGGGCTGCACTGTTCCCATGAGGCACTGGGTCAAGACCGAATTGCATATAGCAGGGTCTGAACTGAGGTGGCGAAGTGAGCTAAAGAATGACGATGTATTCAGCCAAGATCTGTGACTGGGGGTGACGGTTTCAGCACTCCGTCCATCATCTCATTGTGTTCGCTTTGTTTGCCCTAAGTTGGCAGCGTATGCCCAGACATGGGTCCCTTGCTCACTTTGCCACTGGATTCAAGCTAGCATGGATGATGAAGAGCATTACCAAGAAACCGGTCCCAGGATGCTTGTTTCCCGTTCAGGTAAGGTCTGACTTGGCAGTTTTGATCTGGACTGTTCCCATGAGGCACAGGGTCAAGAATTTTGCATGTAGCAGGGTCTGAAATGAGGTTGTAAAGTGAGCTAAAGAATGATGATGGATTCAAACCAGATCTGTGACTGGGGGTGAGTGTCTGAAAAGTTTCAGCACTCTATCCATCATCTCCTTGTGTTTGCTTTGTTCGCCCTAAGTTGTCAGGGTCTGCCCAAATGTGGGTCCCTTACTCACTTTACCACTGGATTCAGCTAGCCTGGCTGATGAAGAGTATTAGCAAGAAACCAGTCCCAAGATGCTTCTTTCTGTATCAGGGAAGATCTGGCTTGGCATTTCGGGCTGGACTGTTCCCATGAGGTACAGGGTCAAGACTGATTTGCATATAGCTGGGTCTGAACTGAGGTGGCGAAGTGAGCTAAAGAATGATGATAGATTCAACCCATATCTGTGACTGGGGGTGAGTGTCTGAAAAGTTTCAGCGCTCTGTCCACCATCTCCTTGTGTTTGCTTTGTTCGCCCTAAGTTGGCAGGGTCTGCCCAAATGTGGGTCCCTTACTCACTTTACCACTGGATTCAGCTAGCCTGGTTGATGAAGAGTATTAGCAAGAAACCAGTCCCAGGATGCTTCTTTCTGTATCAGGGAAGATCTGGCTTGGCATTTCGGGCTGGACTGTTCCCATGAGGCACAGGGTCAAGACTGATTTGCATATAGCTGGGTCTGAACTGAGGTGTAGAAGTGAGCTAAAAAATGATGATAGATTCAGCCCATATCTGTGACTGGGGGTGAGTGTCTGAAAAGTTTCAGCGCTCCGTCCATCATCTCCTTGTGTTTGCTTTGTTCGACCTAAGTTGACATTGTATGCCCAGACGTGGGTCCCCTGCTCACTTTGCCACAGGATTCAAGCTAGCCTGGCTGATGAAGGATATTAACCAGAAACCGGTTCCAGGATGCTTAATTCCGGTTCAGGGAAAATCTAGCTTGGCAGTTTGGCTGAACTATTTCCATGAGGCACAGGTAACCACTACTTTGAATTTGGCTGGGTCTGAACTGAGGTTGCGAAGTAAGCTAAAGAATGATGATGATTCAACCCAGATTAGTGACTCGTGGTGAGTGTCTGAATCGTTTCAGTGCTCCGTCCATCATCTCCTTGGGTTTGCTTTGTTCGCCCTAAGTAGGCAGGGTCTGCCCAGACGTGGGCCGCTTGCTCACTTTGCCACTGGATTCAAGCTAGCCTGCCTGATGAAGGGTATTACCCAGAAACCGTCCCAGGATGCTTGTTTCTGGTTCAGGGAAGATCTGGCTTGGCAGTTCGCGCTGGACTGTTCCCATGATGCACAGGGTCAAGACTGATTTGCATATCGCTGGGTCTGAACTGAGGTGGCAAAGTGAGCTAAAGAATGATGATGGATTCAACTCAGATCTGTGACTGGGGGTGAGTGTCAGAAATGTTTCAGCGATCCGTGCATCATCTCCTTGTGTTTGCTTTGTTCGACCTAAGTTGGCACGGTATGCCCAGATGTGGGATCCTTGCGAAGTTTTCCACTGGATTCAAACTAATCTGGCTGATGAAGGGTGTTGCCCAGAAACTGGTCCCAGAATGCTTGTTCCGGTTCAGGGAAGATCTGGCTTGGCAGTTTGGGTGGACTGATCCCATGAGGCACAGGGTCAAGGCTGATTTTACATGTAGCTGGGTGTGCACTGAGGTGGTGAAGTGAGCTAAAGAATGATTATGGATTCAACCCAGATCTGTGACTGGGGGTGAGTGTCTGAAATGTTTCAGCGATCCGTCCATCATGTCCTTGTGTTTGCTTTGTTCGACCTAAGTTGGCAGGGTATGCCCTGACGAGGGTCCCTTGCTCACTTTTCCACTGGATTCAAACTAATCTGGCTGATGAAGGTTGTTGCCCAGAAACTGGTCCCTGAATGCTTGTTCCGGTTCAGGGATGATCTGGCTTGGCAGTTCAGGTGGACTGTTCCCATGAGGCACAGCGTCAAGGCTGATTTTACATGTAGCTGGGTGTGCACTGAGGTGGCGAAGTGAGCTAAAGAATGATGATGGATTCATCCCAGATATGTGACTGGGGGTGAGTGTCTAAAAAGTTTCAGCACTCTGTCCATCATCTTCTTGTGTTTGCTTTGTTCGCCCTAAGTTGGCAGGGTCTGCCCGGACATGGGCCCCTTGCTCACTTTGCCACTGGATTCAAGCGAGTGTGGCTAATGAAGGGTATTATCTAGAAACCGGTCCCAGGACGCTTGTTTCCGGTTCAGGTAAGATCTGCTTGGCAGTTCGGGCTGTACTGTTCCCATGAAGCACAGGTTCAAGACTAATTTGCATATAGCTGGGTCTGAACTGAGGTGGCAAAGTGAGCTAAAGAAAAATGATGGATTCAACCCAGATCTGTGACTGGTGCTGAGTGTCTGAAAAGTTTCAGCAATCCGTCCATGATCTCCTTGTGGTTGCTTTGTGCACCCTAAGTTGGCAGGGTATGCCCAGACATGAGACCCTTGCTCACTTTGCCACTGGATTCAAACTAGCCTGGTTGATGAAGGGTGTTACCCAGAAACCAGTCCAGGGATGCTTGTTCCAGTTCAGGAAAGATCTGGCTTGAAGTTCGGGCTGGACTGTTCCCATGAGGCATATGTTCAAGACTGATTTGCATATGGCTGGGTCTGAACAGAGGTGGTGAAGTGAGCTAAAGAATGATGATGGATTCAACCATATCTGTGCCTGGGGGTGAGTGTCTGAAAAGGTTCAGTGCTCTGTCCATCATCTCCTTGTGTTTGCTTTGTTTACCCTAAGTTGGCAGGGTATGCCCAGATGTGGGTCCGTTGCTCACTTTGCCACTGGATTCAAGCTTGCCTGGCTGATGAAGGGTGTTCCCCAGAAACCGGTCCCACGATGCTTGTTTCTGGTTCAGAGAAGACCTGGCTTGGCAGTTCGGACTAGACTGTTCCCATAAGGCACAGGGTCAAGACTCATTTGCATATAGCTGGGGCTGCACTGAGGTGGCGAAGTGAGCTAAAGAATGATGATGGATTGAACCCAGATATGTGGATGGGGGTGAGTGTCTGAAAAGTGTCACCGCTCCATCCATCATCTCCTTGTGTTTGCTTGGTGGTGTTGGTGGTATCATCTGTGTTGGTGGTATCCGTGCCACATCCCTCACAGCAAGTTGAGAAGGGGTAATGTCGGTCTCCACTGAGGCGGTACTAATGTCCATGATGACTGGCTCGTCAGCATCATCCTCCTCTTCTACAACTAACTCTATAACTCTAAGGCTTTCTGGAACCTTCCTTTTCCCTAGCCTTGTCTCATGGGCGTAGCGTGTCTCCAACTCAGATGGAGGCCGGATCCAAGTGGTGTCTAGATCATCAGAAGGGGGGCTTGGAGAAGAAGTTGATGGACTAACCCTACTTTTCCTTGCTGGGGATCTGGAAGACAATGGATCTTCTGAAAGAGTGGTTTGCTCTTCTTCTTCCTCTGCAGGAAGCTCGATCTCCTGAACTGCCCCTACTTCTGGAGGAACAACTACTATTGAGGGCGGGGGTTGCGGCTGTTGTTGCCCACTTATCTGAGTATCCTTCATTTATTGGGCACTACGTTGTTATAATGATTAGTCAATTTCGATATCACTGCTTGTCGGCGTTGGACTCTTGATTAGACTAGCTGCCTTTGCAACAGATATGGACTTGGGCCTAGGTTGGTGGGGTGGGTCCGCTGATGTGGGGGTGCTGCTCCCAGCTTGCTCCTTATGCTGCTGCAGGTACAATTTTTGTTTTCCCAAAAACGGTGTTGGGCAACACACAGGTCTTGTTAAGTGGCAGTGCCTTCTTCTCACTGGCAACTTTCTTGGGACCGGACCTGGTACCTTTCTTTGGGGCCATTTTAAAGATGTTAGCAGCATGCAGTGGTACGAGTTGAAGAGATGTCTGTGGTCACACATCGTGTGACGTCATGCGCAGCTGGAATTATGTCTGGCAGTACAATGGGTGATGACTTCTCCTCCTCTTTTGTGTACCTAAAAGCAAAGAAGCAAGTAAAACATCAGTGAAATGTGGCATTCATTGTGGTTCAATTACTACTCGTACAAACAAACACATATATAATATTTAACTTGGTGTGTGGTCACACTTGTTAGTGTTATTAATATTATTAAATGTATTACCTCAGCTACTAAAAAAACATAGCAATACAGTGTAGACATTTGTGAGACTTTGAGAAAAACAAGGGCTTTCATGGTTGGTGTACAAGTGTACAGTATACTCAGGAAGGATAGGAAAGAAGAAGAACAACAACAAAAATACAAATGTAACGGACCTGGTTTGGCATTGTGTATCATGTGTGATTCAGCATTCAGGGAGCTGCAGCTATCAATAGATAGGAGCAATAAGCCATGAGGAACAAAGGAAAGACATGGAGGCCTAATGCAGAAGCACCCTGGCTGCCTTCACAAAATGTCTGCCAGCCACAAGGCCAGGTCACAAAAAGAAGAAAGGGAAGAAAGACAATGCAGACCTATGGCAAAAGCAAAGAAGCAATAGGCCAAAAGGAACAAAGGAAAGAAGACATGCTGGCCTATGGCAAAAGCACTACCACCACCACAAAATGGCCACAAGCCACATGATAACTCACAACAACAACAATAAGCAGGAAGCCTAGAAAACAAGGAACTCAAACAGGCCTATATGGACACAGACTTTACAAAATGGCCCTTGGCCACACGGGGAGGCTCAGCCAAGGCAAATGCTGGCCCATTATTACAAATACATTCACACACTGGCCAGACAAAGGAGGCATGCTAAACAACACAGCTTTAATACAACAATGCCAAAAATGAAAATCCACAGGGCTAAAAAAAGGTTTGCAGGTTAAAGGACCACACACATCCAACAAAGGCATTTATTTAGCACACATGAAAAACAGTGAAGTACCCCCCAAAAATGTTGCATTCCAATCCAATGCCGTTCATGCCCTAAATGATGTTTTAAATTCAACAGACACCACAGAAACAGTTGTTATATGCTCCTATATGTAGCTCTGGGCCTATTGGATGGAAAACCCATTGGCATACTAGGCCACATAGTGAATCAATTCAAATCAATAATATTGCAAATTTATTAGAAAATGTGGTGAAATGTGCTACAATTTTTGCTGGACAAAAGAAGAATACATTGCATGCAAAACAACAACCAGCATGGCCACCACAAAGAAGGCTTGTAGGCTGAATGCAGAAGCACACTGGCTGCCCCGTCACAAAATGGCTGCCAGCCACATGGCTAGGCCACAATAACAAGAAACGGAAGACAGACAATGCAGGCCTATGGCAAAAGCACACTGGCTGCCTTAACAAAATGGCCACCAGCCACATGGCCAGACACAACAGCAAGAAAGGGAAGACAGACAATGCAGGCCTACGGCAAAAGCACACTGGTTGCCTTCATAAAATGCCCACCAGCCATATGGTCAGGCAGGCCTCAACAAGAAGCAATAAGCCAAGAGGAACAACGGAAAGAATACATGCAGGTCTATGGCAAAAGCACTACCACCACCACAAAATGCCCACCAGCCACTTGGTCACTCATAACAACAACCTTTTTTTCCCCAGGAGGCCTGCAAAACAATTAACTCAAGCAGGCCTATATGGACACACACTTTACAAAATGGCTCCTGACCACCTAGAAGGCTCACCCACCCAAGGCAAATGCTAGCCTACTATTACAATCATGCTCACACACTGGAGGCATGCTAAACAACGCAGCTTTAATCCCAAAATACCAAAAATGAAAATCCACAGGGCTGAAAAAGATTTGCAAGTTACACAACAACAATACATGAAAAAGTAACATACCTAAAAAACACATTTTGAAAATCAATCCAATGCCATCCATGCCCTAAATGATGTTTAAATTCAACAGACACCACAGAAACAGTTGTTTCATGCGCTCATGACCATGAGTAGCTGTGGGCCTACTGGCTGAAAGACCTATTGGCAGACTGCGGCCTGCTAGTGAATTAAATAAATATTGGAAATTGATTTCAAATGTTGGAGAAAATATAGTGAACTGTGCAACATGTTTCCTTTATAAAAGAAGAACAATTACTTACAAACAAACAAGTAGGCCCCAGGTGAAACTACAGGCTACCCACCAAAATAAATTAAAAAAGAATGATGAAAGTACAAAACAAATGTAGGTGCAATGCCCCAATCAAAGCAACAACACCAATTTTCAAACTTACTTGTGAAATCTCAAATTCAAAAGTCCTAAAATCCAATGATATATGATGCAGCAGACACAAAGAAGGATTCCTACAGCTTCAAATCCAAAGGAAAAGTGAACTGGAGTTGGACACAGCACTGGGAGAGCAGGCTGGACAGAAACAGGAAGTTGGAGACTCTGGGGCACTTCCTTCCTCTTAAAAGAAATGTAAAAAAGAAAAAGGATTCCTTGCACAAACAAGCATTGGAAATGCAATAGGTCTCGCAATGGAAAAGTTGGAGCTATTGGTCTTGTAAATGACAAATTTTTTTTTTGTTTTGGTTTGAAAATAGCTAAATTAATATCTTTGTCATTTACAATGCCAATAGTTATAACTTTCGCAAATGTGACACCTATAGCATTTGTAATGCAACATGATTTGTATTTACGTGACTTAGATGTATTGATATTACAAATAACAATGGCTTTTATTTTTTTTAAGTAATTAATACTTAAATAAAAGTGATTGTAATTTATAATGGCAATAGCTTAAACTTTTGTAAAAAACTTTTGTGAAGATTATGTTCAGTGTATTTTATTGTGACGAAAATCCAAGAACAGAAGTGAAATATTAACATCTTTTTGTGACATTTGTAATAAATCTTGAAACATTGAGAGAACATAATAGAACCAGCTGTTGTTGAATGGTTGCACAGATTGATGCTGTGATGGCGCAGTGGTGCTGAGTGATGCTGTGGTGGTGCTGAGTGATGCTGTGGTGGTGCTGAGTGATGCTGTGGTGGTGCTGAGTGATGCTGTGGTGGTGAAGAGTGATGCTGTCGTGGTGCTGAGTGATGCTGTGGTGTTGCTGAGTGATGCTGTGGTGGTGCAGACTGGTGCTGTGGTGGTGTTGATTGCTGCTGCGGTGGTGCTGTGGTGGTGCTGAGTGGTGCTGAGTGGTGCTGTGGTGGTGCTGAGTGATGCGATGGTGGTGCTGAGTGATGATGTGGTGGTGCTGAGTGATGCTGTGGTGGTGCTGAGTGGTGCTGAGTGATGCTGTGGTGGTGCTGAGTGATGCTGTGGTGGTGCTGAGTGATGATGTGGTGGTGCTGAGTGATGCTGTGGTGGTGCTGAGTGGTGCTGAGTGATGCTGTGGTGGTGCTGAGTGATGCTGTGGTGGTGCTGAGTGATGCTGTGGTGGTGCTGAGTGATGCTGTGGTGGTGCTGAGTGGGAGATGGGGAGAGGGAGAAAAAGGAGAGCAGGGAGAGGGTAAAGAGAGAGAGAGAGGAGAGAGGGGGATAGATGAGAGAGAGAGGGGGAGAGAGGAGATAGAGACGGAGATGGGGAGAGAGGAGAGGGAAAGGGAGAGAGGGAGAGGGAAGTGAGGGAAAGGGAGACGGGGAGAGAGGAAAGGGAAGAGAGGGAAAGGGAGAGAGAGAAAGGGAGAGAGGGTAGAGGGAGAGGGAGGGTAAGAAGAGAGGGAGAGGACGAGAGCGAAGGACAGAGGGGAGAGAGAGGGGAGGGAGAGAGGGAGAGAGAGAGGAGAGCAGGCAGAGGGGGAGATGGGGAGAGGGAGAAAAAGGAGAGCAGGAGGAAGGTAAAGAGGGAGAGAGGAGAGAGAGGGGGAGAGGGTGAGAGAGGAGAGAGGAGAGAGGGAGAGGGAAGTGAGGGAAAGGGAGAGAGGTAGACGGAGAAAGGGAGAGTGAGAGAGTGAGGGGAGGGAGGGAGGGAGAGGGAGGACGAGAGGGAAGGAGGGAAAGGAGGGGAGATAGAAGGCAGAAACTGCCTGAGAAACAGACACAAAGAAGGAGTAAGAGAGAAAGGATGGCAGGCTTTGAGGAAGAGAAACAGGAGGGGCAAAGGCAGATATGAAAGACGACGATCCACCGAGCTGGTCAAGCCGCGGAGAGGCACAGGCATAGAGCAGGCAGAGCACGGGGAGAGCAGGGGCACAGAGAGACTGAAGGGCAGTGGAGCACGGGGAGAGGAGGGGCACAGAGAGACTGAAGGGCAGTGGCAGCTAGATTGTAGGTGCTATGAAAAAAGGAGATAGTGAGTCTGAAAAAGGTACGAGTGGGCCAGAGAGATTGCGAGAGAGAAAGACGAGAGCAGACAATATGAATGAAAGGGAGAGAAACAGTAAGACAAACTGGAGGGAGACAACGAGAAGTTGGGGAAAAATGAATGCATGTGGCTAGCAAATGAGGGACTGGGAAGTACGTGATACAGACGAGATAGTGGTAGTAGATGGACGAGTTGAAAAAAAGAGATGGGCAAAAGGCAGTACAGTGAGACACAGGGAGAACGAAAGAGAAAGAAGAGGGCATCATTGGGTAAAAGTGACAGAGAGAGAGAGGCAAGAGGGAGTGAAAAGTTTGAGTCCAAGAGAGGAGAGCTATACAGACAATAAGAGTATGGGTGCACAAACAGACACAGGCAAGAGTTAGAATACTCTGGGAGAAATATAGCAACGAGAGATAGAGTGACAGCAATAAAGAGACTAGGAGAGTGAATGGGAAACTCGGAATTCCAATATTTTAAGGGCAGACTAGGAAAGAGACATGCATTAGACAGGCAATGTGGATGAGAAAAACGAAGATCAACGCACGAGAGGAAGAGAGCAATAAAGACACTAAGTGGAGACAATGAGAAATGATAGAGAAATATAAGTGCACCCACGGGAGAGACTCGGTGGGGCAGGACAGACAAAGTGTGATACAGAAAAGAGACATGCATCATACAGAAGGGAAGGGGCAAAAAAGAGATAGAGACAGTAGAAAGAGATGGGCAAAAGGCAGTACAGTGAGAAAACAAAGATGAAACAAGGAAGAGGGAAAGAAAAGATGGAGGCTGACGAGCCAAAAGAAGGAAAGGAAAGAACGAAGGAAGAAAGGCAGCAGGGTGAACAACAGAAGGAAGGACATTGAGGAGAAACGTAGCCGCAGACTCTTTGGACTTTAGGAAAAGGCACGCTGAAGGGCGAGGGAGGCGAGGGAGGGAGGAGAAATGCGAGAAACGTGTGAAGCAGGCTTCACTTCAAAGGCTTGTTGGCACAGCGCACGCTGGGGGATGCCTGTGGGAGGGGGGCTGGTGTCTGTGCACGCGCTTTTTATGGCAATGCACATGCGCATTGAGCGAGCTTTTCACGGGCACTGCATGGAATCGCCCGATCTCGGTAAGCTCTGTTTAAGCCCCTTTATATCTCGCTCCGCTCAATGCGCATGCGCATTGATAGGTCACGAGACCTAAAAAGTACCGCCAAATGTCAATCTGAGTCGTTTTTTTTTATCCAAATCATCATTTCGAGAAGGTGTTGATGCTGCACGAGAGGGATTCTTCTCCAGATTGAAAATTCTGCATGTTCCGGATTGCGATCTTCACAAAACTTCCGCCGGAAGTCCAATGCGCGCCCAAATGACGTGTTGGCGATCGCACACTCTTGCGGGATTGTGCGACTGGCTACCAAATCTCGTGGCGCTCACGAATGGATGGGAAATCTCGTCTGCAATCACCGGCACCCGGTAAGTTGCTCCTGTGCATGCGAAAACGCATTTTGGGCATGCAAACACAAAAAAAACCTCTGATCCAAAGAGGAGCTCTGAGTTTTTGGCAACTCTGCGTTGTACGCTGAAAGTGGAGTTGCCAAAAGTCCGCAAACTCTGCAAGCGGAGCGGAGTTTTACACCCAGGGTAATCAATTGTTCTTTTGCAAGAGCCTTTACCCACATAACTGATCTCTCTCTGCTGCCCAAAGGTCAATAGCACTCTTATTGTGCTTACGCTTTTGTTATTGAAGAAGGTATGAAAAGCTAGGTTCTCACTTAAGCCAATTTGTAGAATAAGCCAGTTTGACATAATAAGGGATGGAGTCCACAAAACTGAAAACAATATTTTTTTAAACTAAAATGCGGGTATGTCTTAGACAGAACTTAGCATTTCCTTCACTAGCCTAATGTTTCCTGGGATATGGGGAACAGTTCACTAAGATATAATGTAGGCCAGATGTAGGTGAGGATAGCGTACCACATGAATTTTATTTGAATGGCAATAAGAACTGTTCAAGGCACATGTCTAAATTTTTGGTTTGGTATCGGTGCTTCTAAAATGTTTTTTATTGAAAGCAATGAAGCTAGAAGTCCTTCACATCTGTGCAATCTCCTTCCCCCAATGGTAACACTTGTCACCAACATGCACTAAAGCTGTTCCCGTGGGTGAGAATGTACTCCAGAATGTATAGTGATTCAACCAACGGCCACTACCTAGTGTATGCAGCTCATAGCAATCAAAGACTAAGAGTGTATTGTGCAACTAAGAAATATGGGTTTTATAGGGTGGGTGAGAGTGACCTATCAACAGTAGAAGGCCTGGGTGCATAGGAAGAACCATTAGATGGCTATGGTGCAATGAAGTACTAACAGAAGTTTTGAAATTCACTCCTAAAATAACACTGTAAAAAGACATAATACCTGCAAAAATAAGACTTTGGCTAAGGCTGGACTTTAAAGTCATGAGTGATGTGTCTGAAAATTCTGAATTAAGTGATGGTGTTCAGCATTTCTATCAAATATATGAACACAGCATAAGTTTATGGTGCTGTGTTTAGAAAGACATGTTTGCCTGCCTTCCAAATTCACAATGTGTGTGCATGTGCAGACATGCAAAATATGTATTATGTAGCACTGCTGCTTTGCCAGACCAAGACAACAGCATATTATGAGAGGGGGAACTATGTGGTGAATTGTTTCTAAGAAAAGTTGTGGTTTGGAGATTCTGAGAAAAGAGAACTTGCAGTTCAGAAAAAGTCCCTCCTGCATCCGGAATGATAAAGAGGTTTCAACATGTTTGTACAAGTAGTTCATATTATGAGGCAAGCATAAATACTGTACAGCAGTGACAAGTGTCGTTGAAATAGTTTTCTTCTCTCTTTATAGGTGGTCCTTCACTTTTGCCTGGTTACTGACTGTGCATGCCATGGTAATCGTTAGCAGATAGTGATGGTGGACTCAACAGAAGGTAAGATCCTGTATGTTAAACATATATGTTAATAACTGGCAATTCAAGGACTGCAGCCACTTCTTTTAGCTGCTTTTCTGGCATCATTAACTTTTTGATGTTTCTTATAGTACCACCCTTCATTTAGAATATCTAGTTCTGATGTTGAGAGATTTTAGGATGATGGAAAGTCTGTCCGTGAGAACACATTTGTGTTTTTGTTACATCATACCTGCAGGAAGTGAAATGGCTTCCTGTGAGGTTTCAAGTACAGTACAAACAGAACTTTTTTTGTTTGCCTCTAATAAACCCGCAAACCACCAACAGTCACGTCTTGAAGGTTTCAAAATCAACCCAAATTATTGCATATTGTGCACCGGATGAGAAAACTTTCTCAAGTCAATCTGCATGGCATTATGTATTCCAAGCAAAATCAACAACAGACATGTTTGAAAACATTACTATTATTTTTTTTTTTTTATTATCATTATTATAAATATTATAATCATCACGTTTATTAATTGCTTTTTATATTTCATATGCTCCTACAGTTTAGCCATTATAATAGCAGGTATCGCTATTACCCAAACTAATAGTATTTTCCTCAAAACTATATCAAAAGTTGCATTTTATAATTCACCTTGCATTTTGTCATCGCCCGATTGTCCATCAAATATATATCCATCTTTTCTCTTCGGCTGTTTTTTGTGTATGTTTGCATATATTTTTTCTTACTTTAGGGACATGGGCTATGTGGGGATATGTGTTTTTCACCTCACATTATAAATTCAACTAGGTGGACTATCCATCCTACACCTTTCATCCAGCATCATTTCAATAGCTCTAATAACAGTGTGCCTTTGTTTTGGGCTTGTGTGGAGTTTCTTTTTTTAGTTCATACTTTTCACCATGTGACCTTCATCAATGTGAGTCTTGTATATTTCCTATTAAAGGACTAACACTGAGCAATAACACAACTTGCACATAAAAAAGTGAATCTAGTAGTCTCGTCCTTCTACATTCTCGTCTGCTCTGGATTGAAACCCCCATTTTACCCTTACATTGCATTTTTATCTTGCACGTTTAATCCTCAGTTCCCACATGTGATCATGCCCTGAGACTGCTTCGCACACTGGGGCTTTTTGCTTGTCTATTTTGGGAGGCAACCCCATCAAACTTACATATCCCTACTCTTCCATTTGTTTTTTGAAAGTATTACGAAGGAAAGTCCTAATTTTATTAATACACACAGGTGAATAATATGCTGTTTTTCTTGCCGTTTTATAGAACAACAATGAAACAATGAAAAACCCCTAGAGACAACAACAAAGAAACTATAGTATTCACTAAGCATAGGTGATCGACTACCAATGTTGCCAGTGCAGGTCCTCTTTATATAGATCCCCCATCGCCCTAGGCTTCTTCTTTTTAGATATGTTAGAGCTTTTCTTTAGTGCAACAATGGCTGAACTACGAAGAATATACAGAAGAACCTCAGAAGGAATAACGCTATCCATTATTAACTCGTGGGACTTGTCAAGATAACTTATGGATTAATGATTGTGGCACTGAAAGTTAAGAAAAAACAATAGTATTTTAATAATGGGAGTGCAAAATGTTAATATAACATGAATCAGAATTAGAAGTGAGATAATATTTGCATCCGTATCTCTAATAGAATTAGGACTTTCCTTCTTAATACTTGGAAAATCCACATTTATGTCAAAACCGGGAGGCGTCTCTTTTGCTAACTAAAAGCGAATTAACAACAGCAAAAGTAGCATATGGACCATACTTAACGTAGAAGGCTTTAAAAGGTGAAGCTGAAGACTACTCAGCCACTCACGTAATATCTCAAAATCTTACTCTGGATCAGAAAACTTTCAAAGCACTGGAATCTCTGGATGAATGAGCTCCAAAAGTGGAAGCGTGACTTCATTGTCATTGACGCTTTACATATCTGGTCAGATTGTTGAAGACACAGGAGAAGGAGGCTATACTTATAATGGAAATAAGGAGTCAAACTCATATTCTTTAAAACATCATCTCTGTAATGTTATGTTGTAATGTAATGTTGGCTTCTTATATAGCGCACTAATCACCCCAAAGGGTCTCAAGGCGCGTGCTTTGGGAACCCGTCCTGGTTTTTCCCTGTGAGATAGCCCCTACTGGGCATCCCCAAGGTGAAAGCCAGGCATCCCGCTGCGGGGGGCCGTAGTGGAGATTGAGCAAGCTATTGCCCAGAGTTGCAGAGTGTGAGCCCCTGATTTGAGTAGGCACCGAAGCGAGAATTATCGAGTCCGTGGACATTTTGATCTCAGGACCCTGCCGCGTCGGGAATTGAACCCGGTCTGACCTCTGCTTCAGGGTCTGCCTCCTCTAACCAGTGAGCAGGATACTTCACATCTGGAGTGAGAGCTTTTGTCATTCTTTATATAGAAGAGCACAACTGATTGAGTGAACCCCTACCTTAAAGATCCAAAGGTTTTACATCAGAAACCCTTTTAAAGAAAAGCAAACATAGTAACATGGTTAATTTTGCTGATAAAGCTTTCAGTGTTAAAAAAATATTATCTGGCCAAGGAATAATCATATTCAAAACAATCCACTAATGAAATATTTAGAAACAGGAGCTATACATATCCTTATCCAATGTAATCCCCTTCACATTAAAGGATGTTCCCAAACATGTTTCCGTGAAATGTATTGATGTTGCAAGGAGAATAACAATCAATGTGTATTTATTGCTCTGTACAATCTCAGAGAAGCTGCCAGATGACCCAAGAAATCTGTAATGGAAAGAACATTCAAGGAAGTAGGATCTATATTTGATTCAATGCACCAGCGTACGCACGCGGTCCATGGTGACCTGTAAAGCCTGGACGTTCCTTGAGCTCCTTGAGCTAAGGCTTTAGTTGAACTTTAGAATGTCTACCGACTGTCCTAGGAGGGACCAGAGTGGCCTGACACCTTCCAGTTTGATATCGCCTGAGATTACTAGATTACGAGATTGTGTAAATTGCCCCATGGGGTCCACATGATATGTGGAAAATTGGGAAGAAAACACAAAACATTCACTGACATTTGTCGGAGATCTGAGAACCAAATTTGGAAGGCCAAAAAGGAGTTATTACAACCAGCGAGATTAGGTGTCTCCTGGTCTTTGCTAAACAATGAGAGATTGTGGAGAATGGGGAAAGAAGCACAATATTTTGCCTGATCCTAAAGATGAAGGAAAGCATCTGGAGCCTGAGCCACTATAAGATTAAACTGTGAAATTGGGGAATTGGGCATTCAGTTCAGATGCAAATATATCTATCGAAAAGGGATCTCAAAGACTGTGAAGAAAATGAAACACCTGAATATGCAATTACCAAATACTGAAGTCTTTTGGATGGCGAGAGTGCCAATCAACTTCTGAGTTTAGGAAGTCAGGAAGGTATTCTGTTCCTATTTAGATGTGATGCTGTAGGCACTACCACAACTGTTTTGCCAGATTTGCTAGCATCTTTGATAGAGTGCCCTTCGGTAGTTTTTGTACCTTAGGGTTGTGAGGAGGTCCATTCTAGGTGGAATCAAACATAGAATGATTTTTGTGAAATACTGTATAACAGAGGACCCTGCAAGAAGCTCTAAATGATTTACGTGGATTCAGAGCACCTTCTCTGACCATGTACTGCCAATTGAGAACAAGCTGCATCTTATGTATTTATGTCACATTCTAATAGAATATCTGGGGTAGTATTGAGCATTGAGCTCCCATAGAAAGCTTGGAAGTTTTCTAACCACCATTGTGCTTCCTTTTTGGTCTGCTTATTCATAGGAAGCAGGTCTGAATAACTCAATCCTTTGTGTAAATGTCAAATTTTAAATCTCTGTGAGGACCGATAATGAGGAATCCCTTGAAATAATGCCTATATTGAAAAGATGCTAGGAGATCCACTACTCGGGCCAGATGGTGACGTAAAATTGAAAATGAAGCTAAAAGTAAAGATGATTACTTCTATATAGTATTCAATCATATTTCTGGAAGTTGGAGGGTACTTCTATATAGTATTCAATCATATTTCTGGAAGTTGGAGGGTGGAGGATACTTAATTCACTAAGAAAACAAAAATTCTAATGACTGGAATGGATACAGTCAAATCTTTGCTTGATTTATCACAAACGCCAACTTTCCAACATGGTGATCATCATTTCCAAATGTGAAATCAGCATTTTCTTGCTTTGAGAACCAATAATATGCCAGCCAGATAAATAAGTAGTGAAACACCTTGAAACCCGAGATATTGCATACTGGTTTGACCTGCTTGGTGAATCGCTAAGGTGCAGAAGAGGGACCTCTTTGTAAATTTGTTAAACTCTTTCCCCCACTGGAAATTAGGATATGTCTGTTAGGGTGTAAAGATTTGTACACAGAGAATTGCATCATTCAAGTCTAAGCAAATTATCCAGTCGATTGATTCTAGACAGTATCAAATAATAGCTTCCATTTTGAAATGTCTGTACAGAACAAATTAATAGAATTGTGGTGATTTATTATCAGTCTTAATATCTTCTTCTTTTTCCTCACCAGAAATATATTGCTCAGATGTTCTGACTGGTTAAAATAATTGGCTGTATTGCCTGTTTTAATGAAAGGATTTCTATTTCTTGATCAATTAAAATGGTATCTGTCTGAGAAAAATGCATGTGATTGTCTGAAGAGGTTTAATTAAGACATCTATGGGATACCTTTGTGCCATTTGTAGTACTGTACTACAAAAAGGACTACGAAGTGCAGTTTGAGGATCAGGACCAATTTGTTTACGTATTTGAAACTTTTCTTAATGAAATTATCCCTGAACAAAAAGGCATTAGCATCTCAACCTTCTTCAGTACAAGCTAATTTGAGGAATATGGCTTTCAGCTTGGTGAGTAGATCCTTGTGTTGTTCCAAATGTATTGCCAAGTTGCCATTGTCAGTCAGGCATGTGACTGACACAATGGATCCAATTGGATAACTCATTTGGAGCAAATGGAGAAATCACTTGTTCAGCCATTCCAACATTTTCATGACTGGGCCCATTGTATTTCAGAGTTTACATTTACAGTCCACCTAGGCTATGCTAATTCCCTTTTTTGGGTCCTTATTGTATTTAGACAAGAAGGTTAGGAGTTTGGGGTCTTTTGCTGTGGTAGCAAGGGCTGGGTTTAGGAAGTAGGACCTAGGGCACTCCAACTTCATTTTTACTTTTGACAAACTTATCTAAAGGTTGTCTGATCCTTGCCCTAATATATTCATCAATGTGTGGTATGGTGGACAAGTCTGTAGAATGAGGTGATATAATGAGGACGAATCTAACAACAGCTCCCTGACAAATCAAAGATTTTGGCATGCTTCTAAGTTTACTGTGAAGAACCGGAATATACTGGGTCTCGGCGGCAGGGGAACCGCCCAAGCCTTCCATACCCTTCATACGTAGTAAAAGGAGACACAGGAGCCTTCGTCAGCAGGAGGAACCCAGATTTAATCAAATAGCCTTTTATACTTTTTCATTCCAGTCTTTTGGCTGTTAGTTCATTGTTCAAACAGGGCAGTGTTTGCAGTTGATAAGCAGATCCAGACGACGTTTGTAGATGGTGACCTGGTCAAGGCTTGGTACACAAATCATTGTTCACTCGGCTTGATCAAGGCTCAGTCTTTCAGGTCATTGTCCACTCAGCTTGATCAAAGCCCGGTCTTTCAAGTCATTGTTTAATCACCCTGATCAAGGCCCAGCAGTCAGACCATTGTCCAGATAACCTGATCACTGTGTCAAGGATGTTTACCAGGCTGGGAGCAGGAGATGGAAAACAAATCATTTACACAGGATGTGAGGGTCTCATGGCTTTCTGTTGAACTGCAAAGAACAGGGGGTTGGGGGGCTGAGTGTGCGACAGTTCCTGGGCAGAAAAGCAGGCTGCAAGAGGGTTTTCGTCGTGTCAGTTAGAATTTCCTCAGGCATCAGCAGAAACGACCAGGTGGGTTGTGTGGAAGTGTTTGACACGAGATGGCAATGAAAAAGCAATGGAGTCCCGGTACAAATTATGCCGACCAGAAGAACACTTTTCCTCAACTGTTTCTTATTTAGAAACTTCTAGAGCCTTTTCAAATTGTTTTTAGAAGATCCAACCCTATTGGGATCAGACTCATCTTGTTTTTCTGAACCAGCATCAGAAGAATAAAGGACTGCATCAGAGTAATCATCAGAAAAGTCAAGGCCTATGTCAGGTAGTTTCCTTTTTCTGTAAGATTATGGTACCTCTTTTAAAGAGGGTCCATTTTTAGGTTTCGCCTCGCCAAAAGCTGCACAGCAGACTTTCGCGCAGGGCGAAATCTTATGTCTAGAGATGTGTACTCATGTCCCGCCCCTCTGTTCCATTGGCTAGCTCCATAAATGGAGGCTAGCCATTGGAAAAGAGATCTGTCCGTCATGGCCGGAGCAGATTCGTGGGCGTTCCGGCCATTTTTACTCATCCTGCCCCTTTGACAACGTCATTGCGGTGGTGGGCGGTTCCTATTTTGTTTTGGAGGGGAAGGTTTGTTTTGGTCATTGCAGGCCGACCGCCGCCGGAAGAAGTCCAGATGAGTGCTGCCTTCTCCTTTGCCTTTCTTGCCGTTTCCGCCCCCCCTCCCGCTGTCCGTGCCTTTCCTGTCCCCCCTCCCGCTGTCCGTGCCTTTCCCGTCCCCCCTCCCGCTGTCCGTGCCTTTCCCTCCCCCCACCCGCTGTCCGTGCCTTTTTTTTTTCTTTTTTCGGTCGTCATGTTTTCGTCTTTTTCTAGCTGTTTTTGTCCGAGAGGGCTGCGCTTTGGGTGTCTCATGTCGTGTTTCTGTTTGTTTTACTTCTTTGCGTGTGTCTCGTTGCTGTTGTCTTTGTTTTCTGTCCATGGAATGCTTCAAGCGGTACGTTTATCCTGTCTTATGTCGTTTCCCTCTTTGTTTTACGAAGGGTGCCGAGGCTGCAGTCACCAAGTCCGGAGAAATCTATTTCCGATTGAAGCGGGCACGGGGGGAATGTGTTTCCTACAAGGGTTTTCTGCCAGTTATTTGTTTCTCGAGGGCCACTCCGCATTCCTTGGATTCCGGATAGGCTCCCAGACCGTCCCCGAGCCGCGGGTACTCACACGGTAACACTGGTGGGTACTCACGACGGGCGCACGCCTCCTCTGCAAACAAGTACAACTTTGGGAGGCGGAGAGGGAAAGAAACTTTCCGCCGCTAGCTGGCCTCCAAGGGGACCGCTCCGTCCTCCAGATGAGCGCTTTCTTTGTGAACTCTGTCTTCCCGGTGTCTCTGACTGCTCCTGCAGGGCAGGAGTCCTTCCTGGGGCAGATCCCCATCTACTCCTCCTCGGGCTATGGGCTAAAGAACGGTGATGGATTAAACCCAGATCTTTTGACTGGGTGTGAGTGTTTGATTGATTCAGATGCTTCGTCCATCACCACCCCCTTTTGTACCGCATGGGGATCCCTCAGGCACTTCCCGGCCACCTACGGGGCTGCCGGAGTGCAGGAGAAGGGCTTCACGGCCCCTGCCTACTACCACCAGACGGCCAGCGCAGCCTACAGACAGTCCGCCTGCGAGTACGGGGCGGCCGGCTTCTACCAGGACAAGGAGCCCCACTGCCCAGCCTGGACGAGCCCCCACCACACTTCAAGATGGACTGCGCTCAGGGCAAGAGCCTCTTCGGGGAGCCGGAGGAGGACAAGTGCCCCACGCCCGTCTACCCCTGGATGCAGAGAATGAATTCATGCAACAGTGAGTGTGGTCCCTTGCTCTCTGCCTGCCCACACTGCTGCTCCATGCTCATGCCCTCTGCCTGCTTGGGCTTCTGTCCTCTCTGCTGCCTGCTCCATTCACCCTTACATGTACTCTACCTGCTCAGCCCTCTGGCCCCTCTGCTTGCTCAGGCGTCTGTGCTCTCCACTGTCTGCTTCATCCACCCTGATCTACCTGCTCAGCCCTCTAGCCTCTCTGCCTGCTCATGCTTCTGTCCTCTCTGCTGCCTGCTTCATCCATCTTTACACATACTCTGTCTGTTTGCCCTCTGACCTCCTCTGCCTGCTCAGGCTAAATGTTTGACAGAGCGAAGGGAACGGAACATACCGTCCACATCTGGATTTCTGTTTGACAAAATACTTGACACGGAAAAGACATGTATTGATAGGACTTCGGGCTCGCCTATTGTTAACGAGAAGGAGACATCCCTTTTAATCCCCAGCGGACAAGTAGCCCACCTGGGCTCTAAGTGGGTGTGAAGTGCCTCTCGCTGGAAGGGAATTTATCTCGCCGCAAAGTGCTTTTTACCAGACCTGAAAAAGTTGCCTTGGTTTTCATGGCAGCGGCACGCCGAACTTTGAGAGTTTCCTGCCTTCCTTCCTGGGCAGAAAATCAGTAACTTATGTTTTTTTTAATCCTGCTTTTTTAGAGTCCGAGAAACCGCGCCCATTGACAGCTGGTAAACCAGCCCGCGCCTCTTTGTCCTGTGTATATTGCGTGTGCATGGCTTATGTGTTTAGCACGTGTCTGTAGGCTGTTTTTAAACAGTATAGTCTGCTTGAATTTTATATATGCATTCTATAGGCGTACAGTACTGGGTGTAGATGACGTATTTTACAGTGTACTGCTTGTGCATGTTTGTGTATGTGTGTGTGTGCAAATGCAATAGGTCTCACATTTGCGAGAGATTAAGCTATTGGCACTGTAAATGACAATGCCATTTATTTATCTGTTTTCAAAAGCAACACATAAATAAAAATGTTGTCATTTACAATGCCAGTAGCTCTAACTTTGTCAAAGGCAAAACCGTTGCATTGTAAATGCTTGTTAGGCATGTCGCCACATTCATCAAAGGATGGATCATTCTCATTTATGATCTGGTGACCTCAGAAGCCGTGGCAATTAAAACCCAAGGTACATCCACTTACCTTGTTTTGCCTGAGCTTGTTGGAAGGTTTGACAGGGAAATTAACCACATAAAAATCATGACTCATCAAATTGCACACTGGGACTAAAATGGCTGCTACTACCAGCAGGAAGAGTTTGGGCCAAGATAATATCCTTGAAACTATTGCCAACATCTTTAACAATTAATAAACTGCCTTAAATAATTCTAAAGTCCTCCTCATTCACATCCAAGTCTTCCTCATTCTAGATTTGCTCAGCCAGTATCATCAATTTATGAAGTGAACCAAAAAGAAGTAAATAAAACAGCAAGGAAATGAGGGACATAGTATGGAAACACAATGCCTGTATTTAAAACAACTACAGTTATGTAATACAAAAACCCCAGTATGACAATAAGGCTTGTTTTCCTAAAGGTTGGAGGTGGGCTGAAATATCTAAGTGGACAGCAAATAAAACCTTATGAATGAACTTGCAACATGAGTTTTTGGCCCTGGTGAATTCTCCTCAGAGCCTGAGGCATATACGTAGTGGGTGCTCGCATCTCCATTCGGCAACTCCAAAGGAACTTGGCTCTTTGGACGGAGCATCTCGAGCCCGGGAGCTGCCAACTTGATATCTAGCTTCAAGCTTAAAGCTTGGGGCGAGGTAATAGAGCTAGAAATGTAATGCATATATTTGAATGGCTACACCAAGTGCGCTAATATTATTTTTAGATAAGAGAAAGAAATGAGTTAACCAAACTGAGTGCGCAACCGCAAGAAGAAACTCACAATGATGGGAAATATATATATATGTATATATTCACTGAACAAAACATAGGTTTTAGGGGGGTTATAGTTAGCTGGACAAAACCATTGAAATTCCTCAGTTATAGTTAGTTGTACTAACTATAACTTGTGCGCCCGCAATCCACTGCTGATGATGTCACATATTACATCATTCATGACATGGTCAGTGACATCACTGATGACATCTCAAATGACATCATTGATGGCATCACTGATGACATCATCCACGTGACAATCTGATACATCTCACCATACACTAGTATAAGCTTTCAACACTCATTATAAAATATGGGAGTACCATATTTGAAATCATTGGCACAAAAAATATACGTTTCTAAAAACCCACTCAGTGATTCCTACATCTACACACACATCTAAATACTTACCTATAGATTCACTTTTTTTTTTTTTTTTTTAACTGTTGGGGAGGGGGGCCGCGTGGCCCCCCTCCCGAGCCACTTATGGCCCCGGGGACCCATCCCCCGGGGCCGGACCCACTATTTCTTTTAAGTTTTGGGAAGGGGGACCGCGTTCCTCCCCCTCCCGGGCCACTTGTAGCCCCGGGGACCCCATCCCCCGGGGCTCGCCCTCTTAGTTGTGGACCGTGGGGGGTCCCTAATCCCCCCACAGTCCCAGCCGCCTCCCCGCCTCCTGCGGGAGCCGCCATTACTTTTCCACATGGGGAGCAGCTAACATGCTGCTTCCCATGTGGAAAAGCAATCTGCTTTGCTTCATTGAAGCGAGAGCAGGTTTGCCTGCTCTCGCTTCAATGAAGCAAAGCCATTTGCAATGACAGGGTGGGAGTTGCGAGGCTCCCGCTTGTCACAGCAGTGTCCGGGGGTGGGCACCTCGGGACACTGCAGGAGCTGGCCCTAGTTGGTGGCGGTCCCCAGGACCATCAATGGCCATCAATGGCTCCAGGAGGGGGGCCGCGCGGCCCCCCTCCTCACATTTTCAAAGCCCCAAGGGGTGGTGGTCCCCTGGCTGGGGGGTCCATCACGGACCCCCCAATTTAAATGTTTAGAGCCTCCGGAGTGGTGGCGATCCCCGGAGCATGTCTGGGGCATGAGCCCCCCCCCCCCGCCATTGATTTCTGAAAGCCCTGGGGGGTGGCGGTCCCTGGGGCTGGGGGGTGGGCAGTGTTCCCCCCGCAATGTTAATTAAGTCGAGCCCCGAGGGTTGTCAGTCCCTGGGGCTGTGGGGGGCCGTGTGCCCCCCGCAATTATTCATCCTTTGCCCTAGGGTGGCGGTCCCTGGGGCAGTGTTAGGGGGATTGGCCCCCCAAACTTTTTTTTCAACAAGCCCCAGGGGCTAATTAGCATAATTTTTTTTATCATCAGGATCCGCACACCATGCATGGATTTTGCTGATTTTTTTAAAAATGTTTCTTTTTTGCTCTGGTGGTCCTTGTGGGACCCCCAAGCAGGCCTAGGGGGTCAGGATGTTTCTACCCTGCCCCCATTTTGCGTTTTTGCTGTTTTTTTCTGCTTTATTGTGCCTCTGTAGAACTGAGGCACAAGATGGCTGCCAACACTTCCTGGTTTGAACTGTTGACAGCCAATTAGCATACAGCTTGTGCTCGGCAGGGTGCGCGGATCCTGCGCGGCCATAGATATATATATGATTTTAATTGTGATTTTCTCAGGAACTACTGAACGGATTTACACCATTTAAGCAAAAGGCATGACTCTGAACCAAGGTCTACCTTTCTGCCAAATTTGGTGTAATTTTGTTGAGCAGTTCTGTCTGTAGCTGCAACTAAAGGTTCCTAAGGGAAATTGCATGGGAAAAACACGTTTTGGGACCCCCCTTTTTTCTCGGCCCCCGCTTGACAAATTACCCGAGACTTTCAGGATAGGAGCGGACCAGAGCGTCCCACCAGTTTTGAACAGAAGATTCGTCAACCAGGCGCCAAAGTTATTCCAAATTGAATGTTGCGGATTTCCTATGGAAAATAGGTCCTAACTATAATTACCTACTGGCGATCGCCAGTAGGTAATATACATACTTACATATATATATATAACCTACTGTTGCCAGTAGGTAGTTATAGTTAGGACCTACTTTCCATAGGAAATCCGCATCATTCTATTTGGAATAACTTTGGCGCTGGTGGACGAATCTTTGCGAATTTCTCCAAGAAAATTGCCTGCTCCGCTCCGCTCCTCCTTCCCTGAAAGTTTGGGGGTGAGTCGTCTACTGGGGGTCGAGAAAAAAGGGGGGTCCGAAAACATGTTTTCCCCATGCAATTTTCCATAGGGACCTTTGCCAGGGCTACAGCCCGAACGGCTGAACGGAAATACACCAAATTTGGCAGAGAGGTAGAGTTCGTTTCACAGATTGTGCTTTTTGTTAAATGGTGTAAATCCGTTCAGTAGTTCCTGAGAAAATCAAAAGTAAACTCATAGTGATATCTATAGACGAAGTACTGCTCGCGTACGGAAATCCGTTCAATTACGAGCACGAGCTGCATGCTGATTGGATGTCAACTGTCTGTCAACACTCCAAACCAGGAAGTGTTGGCAGCCATCTTGAGCGTCGGTAGAACCGAGTCACAAGAAAACAGTAAAACAAAGTTGAAAAATAATGAAAGGGGGCAGGGTAGAAACATCCTGACCCTCTAGGCCTGCTCAGGGGGTCCCACATGGATCTTTAGGTCCCAATTTTTTTTAATAAGAAATCGCGGGGTATGTGTTTCGTACGCGTACGCAGTGGAAAAGTAAAAAAACTAGAAGTCAGTTTTATTCTTAATTAGCCCCCGGGGTGGGGGGCAAATCCCGGGGGCAGTTTTTTTCCATAACGGGGGCTTGTAGTGCCTCCCGAGACCCGGGGAAAGCCATCCCCCGGGGTTTTATTTTGAAGTATGTGGGAGAGGCTCACGGCCCCTCCCCTCCCCGCAGCCTTCGGGACCGGCACCCCCTCAGGGCTTTTTTTAAAAATATTTTTTTTTTTAAAGAATGTTTTCAGCTCCCCCTCCGATCTCCCCCATACACGTCCCGGGGACCGCCACCTTCCTGGGGCAGTAATATGTAAAATGACCTTCCAGCCCCGGGGACCTGCATTCCCCGGGGCTTTTTAATGTTGGGAGGGGGTCGCAGGGCCCCCTCCTGGAGCCCTTGATGGCCCTGGGGACCACCCACCTCCCAGGGCCGGCTCTTACAGTGTCTCAGGGTGCCTATATTTCTATGATAGTATGTAAAACTTTCCGGGTTTTTTTGTGCACCAGTTGTCCTCTCTACGCATGTGCAGCCTCGTTTCCAAGCCCACGTTTCATTCTTTTTCTTCAAGTTTGCCAAGGAAACCTCTCCTCATTTCAGGTATTAAATTTGCTGCTTTCTTTTCCCGGGCCGTGTGTTTCATCCACTGCTATACTTTTGTAATATATTAATAATTATATTCTATCTATATTTATTTGAAACGTATTGCCGAGGCGCCAAACGTTGATTACATACTCCACCGCCATTTTAGTAGTTTCCCTCCGTTATTTTTATTATACCTGTTACTTTCATTTTACCCTCCGCCTATCTTCTCTGTGATCGATGAGATTTCCTGCCACAAACACCACGGTGTTTGTCCTTGGCCTCTGATGTTATCAGACTTGGTCACACGCATACCTAAAAACTAATTTAAAGCACGTACGCCACAGCCAGTGTACGTCTCCACAAAGCCATTATCACACTTATGGCTTTATCATGCGTGGTAAATGTATACTAGTTGTAAAAGCATGCATGGTAAAGGCATGCGTCGTAAAGCCATTTGCATGCTAATGAATTTGTAGTGATGATCACTCGTGGTTATGCCGTGTTCTAATGGCTGTTTTTCCCCAGGACACTGCAGGAACCGGGTCGGGGTGTGGCGGACTCGAGGGCATCAGGCGGTGGGCCACGCTGCCTCCCTCACACTATATAGAAATCTCTGGGGGGGATGGTCTTTTTCGTGGTTTGAGGGGCATCATTGAGGCCCACATAGTTAATTTTGGAGGGGGTGGGTTTGCACGCGAAAATGTCGCAAGAGGTTTGTAAATGTGGTACACATTGTTTTACTTTGATTTCCTTTCTATGTAGTCCATCCAGAGAAAATATAACTTATTGTACAGCCAGTACTTTTGAACCCTACTGTCAAATATCTTACTATTGTATTTCAAATTATAAATATTTTTGTTTTTTTTCTTAACTTTTATTAAAACAACAATAACTGTAAACGTAACTTAAAGACAATGTAATAAACAACTAGAAAAATAACTTTAATAAATCAGTATTATAAACAAATTGTGATGTGGACTCCAAAAGACGTTGGGTAGGTAATCTGCAAAACAAAACAGAAAAAAAGAGTTTAAAGTTATGTGGATGTGACTAAATAAGGTGAAGCATTACAAGTGAAGGTAACACTACGATTTTATGTGTGCAGTGTGCCTAGTACATTTCACTTCTGTTATAGTCCCACGTTCAAATGGTGTCTATATGGAAGTGCCTACTGCATTACTGACACAAAAGTGGCACAACGGGATTGTAAATACGCCGACTTATTTCTAATGCATTGCAATGGAGGCATTGTATATCTAGGCCGCTGTGCTTACCTTGTATAAACACTGCGGCCAAACACTGCGGCCACCGGAGTTCACAACTTCAATACAACTCTGCTTCTACACGTCAAAGTAGACAGCAGTGTCTATAACTTTAAAAGAGAAAGAGAAATGATGTCACAGAGAGTGAGAGAGAGAAAGAGAGAGAGAGAAAACAACATTAAAACTGTCTCGCAGAGTCTGGAGTTGAGATTTTTTCTTGAAAAGTCAGATGCAGATTTACAAGCTGCTTGCGCCACGGTTCCCATGTTAAAAGTGACACAAAAGTGGCACAATAAGCTTGTAGATCTGTTTCTCAGACTGTTGTAACATATCTGTTGTCACTGCTTGGAGGTAATTATACATTTCTACACAGTGAAGTTGCTGCACAGTACCCAGTCTCTCTTCACAAATAATTTGTTGTTGTTTTGGAAACAAAATTCTTTGCTCACCTAGTGCTATTGGCATGATTGAAAGAGGGTGCTCTACGTGTCGAAGAAGCCTTCAGTGTAATCAAGAGAGTTCATCACTTCAACTCAGATAAGGTTGTATATAGCAGGCTGGAGATAGCAGCGTCCAAAACTTTAAAAAAGAAAGAGAAACAATGTGAGAGAGTAAGAAAGAGAGAGAAAAAAGGACATTAAAACGTGGTAGAGACACACACGACGGGGGAGGCCTGAAGCCAGAGGTGTGACCACAGTCAAAAATATCGGGGGGGTTAGAAAAAAATTCGGGGGGTGCTTAACTTCAAGGAAAAAGAAGAGTGGAGCTGCAGGGGCTGTGAAGTACTCGGGTGCGACTGTGTGTGGGCCCTGGAAGCTATCTCATCCTAGCTGAAGCCCCGTTAGCCCAATGTGTGTTTTGTGCGCCTGCTGCATACTGCACATTCTCTCCTTTCACAGATAACTTGTCATTCTTTCGGAAACAAGCTTCTTTGCTCACCTTCTGCCATTGCCGTCGTCCTTGTTACATAATCTATCGTGAAGCTCTACATCTAAAAGATATTAAAAGAAAGATGCTATGATTGGTAATTATTACCATATTAATTTGGAGTTAGATAACACAACGCATTTATACACATTCCTTTTCACATTTCTACGAACTGTTTGTATTGGTAATATTCCAGACATTACAGCGATTATAAAAACGTTCCTGCTATTGGGAAAAAAATGCATACTTGTAAATTAAAGTGTGTGCCTATACTAGCGAAGGTGCAAGAGATGCATGCATGCATGAACACATGATGTTGAGAGTCACATGCTAGATGAATCCCATCAGACCACCCGTTATGGTGGAATTTGCGTCATGTGGGATATCACTGATCACTCCAAAAAACCAAACCGACCATGTAGTGTCGATATGGATAAGGATGTCAGAAGACTAGCCGTGATATTCAACATGGAGTGATGTTTTACTAAAGTGCAGTGCTTAAATAATAATAGTGAAATAAAATTGACTACCAGGGTGTTGTAAAGTATTCAAAACACATTCCTTGTGCCAAGAGTTAAAAACACGCAGAGTAATAAGATTACCCTATGGCGGAGTATGAATCGGTCGACATGTTTCAGCCCAAGGGGCATTACCCCGGCTTTCTTCAGGACCATGACTAGAAAATGCTACTGCAAACATGGTTGAAAATGTTACATCAACACAAAACAATGTACTAATAAATAGGTACATATCTACCATATGTACACTATAGAGCGGGGCCTCATACTCCCGAGTGGTTGCCGGGTGAGGTGAGGTCTTCACCCACACAAGGCTGGGTGAGTAGCACTATGAGGAAATGCCTCATAATGTTTGAGCTATAAAGCTTTTCATATCACGCTGAATGTAATTCATTCATGCTAGTGTGTACAGCCTGTGCAGCTTATGTGTATTTATATGTTTGTATTATTGATCGATGGTGTTGTTGTAAAACAAACTCTGGTGTTTTTTTAGGAAGAAGATGTTCTACTTCCTTTCCAGTGGACATCCAAATGTGATAGTTCCTGGTAGATATGTACCTATTTATTAGTACATTGTTTTGTGTTGATGTAACATTTTCAACCATGTTTGCAGTAGCATTTTCTAGTCATGGTCCTGAAGAAAGCCGGGGTAATGCCCCTTGGGCTGAAACATGTCGACCGATTCATACTCCGCCATAGGGTAATCTTATTACTCTGCGTGTTTTTAACTCTTGGCACAAGGAATGTGTTTTGAATACTTTACAACACCCTGGTAGTCAATTTTATTTCACTATTATTATTTAAGCACTGCACTTTAGTAAAACATCACTCCATGTTGAATATCACGGCTAGTCTTCTGACATCCTTATCCATATCGACACTACATGGTCGGTTTGGTTTTTTGGAGTGATCAGTGATATCCCACATGACGCAAATTCCACCATAACGGGTGGTCTGATGGGATTCATCTAGCATGTGACTCTCAACATCATGTGTTCATGCATGCATGCATCTCTTGCACCTTCGCTAGTATAGGCACACACTTTTTCCAGACCTGGTCAGCTCTGTTGTGTGGTACATATCGTAGTTTGGGGTATGAGCAGACAGGTCATTAAATATTCCCCTTGACCCTCCATATACTTGTTTTGTTTTTGATACTTGTAAATTAATACACTATATAGGAGTGCGTTCGTCTTAAATACTAAGTCACGTTTCTGTATCTAGTCTGCTACAACCCTGACTCTCTCCGATGCGTACTCAAGCCTCACTGCTCACCTTTTCGTGGATAAGACACCTTCTGCATGATGTAGTCCCGATCTAGAACAAAGAAGTCTCATACAGGGTGCTGAGTCTTGATATCTGTATGGCTAACGACAAACATTCATCATCATCGCAGGTTCTTCATCCACTCAGTGCTTCGGTCACCACTAACTCAGTGACCAAAGAGGCCACGTATGTAGTAGTGGGCCCCCTTGTTCGGTACTTTGGGAACAACTCTAAAATGGCGTACAACACGTGCGCTCCGTCTTTTTTGTACATAGGGTCACGTGTGTAGTGACGGATAAGCTGAATGGGTGTGCTGTGGGTGTATACCAGGCATGAGGGAGTGTGTGTGTTGATCTGTTAACTAGACCTGCAACTAAGAAATCACTACAATGGAAAACTAAGCCTTATACTGTTGTTGTGTTTTCCTGGTAGCGTAAGAGTGGCGTGTACTAACGTATTCAGTATTAATTTACCATCTCCCCCGGGGCTTTTAAATGTTGGGAGAGGGGCCGTGCGGCTCCGGGACACTGCAGGAGCTGGTCGTGGCCGTCTCTAGAACCTTCGAAGGCTCTGGGCATAGGGTCACGCACTCTACTTCATAGTACAATCCACTAAAAAAGAAGACAAAGTGATGATAGATGATTTGTGACGTGTTTAAGTTGAGAGCCTGGATAATCATTAAATGGGCTCTGTCAGTGAAGTGCTTGCTTTTTTTGGAACAAGCCTTTTGGGGTCTTGCAAAAGCAAGTCATCTTTAATAATTCCCTCTCAGTTCGTGTACATGCCAAAATATTTGATTAACTCGTATGTTAAAAACAAAAACTTTTTACACCTGTTTTTGATTGGTTGTGAAGGATTATAAGGAAACATATTAGCGACCAACCACTTTCCTTCCGCAGATATTGAAAAAAATTTGATTGGCTGTTGTCTACTTACGTCTATGTTCTTCATGCTAATTTTGATTGGCTTTCTTTTTTTTCTATGTGACGTTACGATACAGTCACCATGTATGTAGCCTATTTTGTGACGGATTTGCCTACCACACACTGCCCTAGTCATTGGCGGTAACCGGTTCCTCCCACGGTCGCCAACGTTATATTTGAGTATTTAATCTCTGTACTTGACCGTGGTCCTCCAACAGTACATGGCCCAGATTTCCATTGTAGTGATTTCTTAGTTCCAGGTTTAGTTGTCACATCGGCACACACACTCCCTCAAGGCTGGTATACACCCACACCACAGTCATCCAGTACATACGTCACTACACACGTGACTATCTACAAAAAAGACGGAGCGTACAATGCCCTCACGGTCCCGCCGACTCCTCATGACTGTTATGTTCCAATAGAGCATGCGCAAATGAAATGAAAAACATTAGGGGTACATGGACTGATGGTGGGCGTGGTGAGGCGTATTGTGTGCATGCGCACCATTAATACACATGCGCTGAATGAAAAGGGCACACAGGTCAAAGGGGTACACTCCTCTATAGAACACCGGCATTGCTTTTACACATGGGGAGATGCTAAGTTGCATGTTTGGATTTTGAAAGTGAGAACAGATCACTATGTTGTGTCTTTCAAAGTTCAAACTAAGTTTGCTATGGGAGGGCGGGAGCCGCAAGACTTTTCATAGCAAACAGGAGTATCCCGGGGGTAGGAACCCCGGGACACTGCAGGAACCGGCTCTGGGCATGGAGGTCTCCAGGGCTCTCGAGGGCACCAGGCGGAGGGCCACCGAGCCCGTGTCACACAATACAGAAATCTCCGGGGGGTCGTTGTTCCCTGGGTTTGAGGTGCAGACTCTTTTAATTTTTTTGGGGGGGCCGTGGACCCGCAAGTGGCGCAAGAGGTTTGTAAATGTAGTACAGTGTTTTGTTTTACTTTGCTTTCCTGATCCAGGGTAAATATAACGGTTTTTGTACAGCCAGTACCTTTCTGTCTGTTACCATAGTAACAGTTCATGCAACACTTGCGTGAGCACAGAGGTTAGAAGTTCACCACAATATGTTGCTAATTGAAATAGTTACTGTGCTGGAGATTTATATTTTTTTCATAGGAACCGTTAGTCGTACAAGAAGTCAGTGGAAAAGCTTTGTTAGAGATTCCTTCCTGTTCGGGGAGTATTAGGGTAACGTGCTCGAAGCGGGACTTTACGAAGCTTAATGTTCATTGGCTGTGAAGTATTAAAAGTAGAAGGTTTGGCAGTCCTTCTTTGCTCGTCTGTGGAACTACATGGACATTTTATTGGCTAAAGTGTTCCGAGCACAAGTTTGCTCCTTATTGGGTGGGAACGGTACACTGTTGTCAGTGATATTTTGATGCATTTTCCAAAAGAGTATGGGGAAAGAAAGTAGTAGAGGGCATGTTAGGAAGACTTAACTCTGTACAGTGCCCATAAGGTGGTGGAGAGGGATTATGAGGGAAACAATTTTTTTAATATGTTTCAAGGGCCATTTATATAATTGTCGTGTGATGTATAAATTACGGTGAAAAAATTACAGTGTCTTGCGCTGTTTTTTTTTTATTCAAGTTTGTAGGTGACATACTTCTTAGGAGTACTATTTACTTATAATGTGGTGTTTACTTTCCTGATGGGGTGGTCTGGTTGCGCAGCAAAAAATTCAGTCTAGGTTTGAAACAGTTTTTATTACGCAAATACAAATAAACATTCTTCAGAAACTGTTGCTGTATATATGAAAGGGGTGACAATTAAAAATGGAATTTCATAAAATATCAATTAAGTGTGGCTATATACATGTTTTTTGTGCTACAGTTTGGAAAAGTGTTGCCCCACATTCTTGATGATGTAAGAGGGCATCAGCTACTTTTAGATATAGTAGAATAGAAGTGCTACAACAAACACTCCCGCACTACATTATCTCAGATCAAGAGAACAAGTAAACAACTGTTAAATACAATTATTTCATATTACATAGAAATGCATGCATTATTATTTTTCAAATTTGTATTCTGTACAATTCAAGAACGTGCTGTCGTAGTGCTTAGATGTTGCAGACTGTTCCACTGATAAATCACATACTCACTAAAGAATATATAGGATGGTACTCTCATAATATAAAGTACAGGTCCTATATATTCTTTAGGGAGAAGGTGAATAGGAACCGCAAATAAGACTAGAAATTAGAAAATAACATTCAGGAATGTAGGGTTTATTAAATATTTATAGTAACAAAGTATGCATAATAGCTATATTTTTGTGTTCTGCTGTATCGTAAAATATCTGATCAAGTACTTTTTAATATTTGAAAGATATATTATAGATGGCGCTGAAAAATCTCCTATTCCTTTTCTGTAGCAATAGGACAATCTAATATAATATTACGATTGAAACCATTGTTACAGTAAAAAGAAAAGGAAAATAAAGTTATGTATTTAACAGAACATCCATAATGAAATACTTTTGAGCGGTAATTATTTACTGAACTTCTTTTCTGCGGGAGGTGAAAAAGTTTGATCTTCGTGGTGACGGGTCATAAACTCCTCTGAGATCATGACGGTGAGAATAATAATATGTATATATTCTCACAGCACATGATCACAAGGGGAAAATAGATTGAAAACCGCAAGCCGGTAACGTTGCTTACTTATCGTTACTCTTTGTGACGACGGATCGTGAACTCCACTAAGATCACCAAGACTGTTAGTGTTATAATATACATATTAACCGTATGTGATCTCTAGGGGAAAACACGTAAACAAGTGAAAGATGGTGACATTGATTGTAATGTTTAGGGTTTTGCATCGACGGGTCACCAACACCTCTCAAGCGAAGTACAGTGTCAATATTATAATATAAAAAGTCACTATATATAAGGTAAAAGGAGCCAGAAAAGGAGCAATGTTTGTTATAATCTATCTGTTTCTGAAAACAATCTGCTGACGTTACAGAGAAAAAGCGAAAAACATGCAATAACATTTTTTTCTAGATATAAATGTTTAAATATTGATAAATAGCCCCAAATTATAACTAAGTACTATGACTATGCCCTATTGAAACAACTTACAACTCCGGAATATGTTTGTTGACGCAAAAAGAGAATCCGATGCTAGAAAACAGAACCTGCAACATAGATTGGCGACTCAGAAATAACTCACGAAAACGAAACTAATTGCACAGTAGGTGTGGTTTATATAGTTTTTGGTTGTTTAGTAGTCTACGGAAAGAAGCTGTGGGTCCGCCTATGTAGATGTCACGTTTTGCAGTTTACACGTGCTCACGTTTGAACTGTTTCTCTTCTGCACGTGTTCGGAAAATTTACAAACTATGAAGCTGTAAAGGTTTCGATTTCGATCGTAACACGTATAAGGTATTATTATCTACATACGTTGGAGAGTTTAAAAAATGTTACTCGGTAAACTGTGTTCTTTGCATTTTCATGATTAAGAACATCTAAATAGAAGACATAAAAAAGAAATATCGTTATCATTAGAAGAAAAAAAAAGGATTAATATGTGTTATTATTATGCTTCTTAATTTAAAAAATGCCAGCATTTGTAAATCGTAAACCTATCCTCGGAAAGGTGTGCTGGCGCTTGAGGCGTTGGGAAGATTAATAAATAATAAATGCCCTTTTCTATGCACCTGTAAACTTGGCTTTTAAACTTTCAATTGCCCAGTCTGTATCTTTACACTTCCACCAAACACTGTCACTGCTGTTTTAGTTTTGTAGTGAATCATTCATCGGTATGTAGTAATCCATTCACTACATTAAAACACTAATGGGCACATATACAATAACTGGCATATCCCCAGGAATATGCCAGTTATTGTGCACCGTGACACCACCACCATGGATGTGCCATATTTAAAATGCGGTGCACCATGGGACAAAAACGGCACATGGCTTTGCGTACGCTTACGGTGTGCTTACGGTGCTCTTACAATGCGAGGACGTATGACTCCCGCTGCGATTTGCGTAATTACTTTTAAAAGTAATATACACTTATTAAAAGTTTTAAAAAACTATTTTCATAATTATCTAGATAATGTCTTCTCTTAGTATGTACATTAAATACTTAAACAATTAAAAACTTTTGCGCCTTTCGCGTACGGGGCGCCATACATGACGCCAAAGCGTATTCGTAACGTATGCGCGGGTACGCACAGAGTACGATTGGCCGTACAAAGTATGGTGCGATTACCATACGCGTACGGTACGATTATCCCCCAAAAAAATAATGAAAAAGGAATTAAATAGAATTTAATTTTAATATATTGAAAAAAAAATAATTAATAAAAAAAAGATTTTTCAATTTACTTTTGTTATTATTTTACATTAAGAATATGAAATATAACTTAAAAAATAAAATACATATAAATATTTATAAGAATAATTTAGGAAATTAGTATAATAAGAAAGAAATACAAAAATTAATCCATTTAAAAATTACCATAGGTTTTACAAACGTTATAGTTAGGAATTAGCATTTAAAAAACCTTGCAAATTCACAGAAAAAAACATAGGTTTCATACATGTTATAGTTAGCTGGACATTTCACTCATACAAAACCATTGAAATTCCCCCGTTATAGTTAGTTTATCTAACTATAACTTGCGGGCCCGCAATGCACTGCTGATGACGTCACATATCACTCATGACATGGCCAGTGACATCACTCATGATATCACTGAAGACATCTCAAATGACACCACTGATGACATCATCCTTGTGAAAGAGTGGCAGATCTCCTCTCACCCTAATATTACCTTTGATACACAAATTCAAAAATAGAAACTAACATTTTCAAAAAAATGGAGATACCAATACCAGTTACAACAACCTATTCAGTAATTCCAACATCTACATACACATCCACTCATTCACCAATAGTTCTATATAGTCACTCATACATGTACTCACTCATATGTACTCATACAACTATACATCCTGTTACACAGCAATACTCATCCATAAAGTTACTCACACACATACTCACAAATGCAAATAAACTATCAAACATCTACTTGCAGATACAGCTATACACACACACACCACTACACTAACTTCTACAGAAACGTGCACATACTTACTCTCTTAAACAATCACATATAGAAACACATACTTATTTATACAGGAACTCTTTTAAACTCTCACTCTCACATATACTCACTTATATACATCAATACTCACATATACTAGTTTAAAACAAATGTAGTTACTCATAAAGATGCTATTGAGACAGTCATTCACTCACTAACACACCCATACACACACTCATCCACCCATGCAGTCCTGCACATATGCTGTCTTCAAAACACATACAAACAGTGAGTCACTCATTCATGCATCTATGCGCTAAGTAATATTCCCAACCGAACCATAAAGACACTCACACTGATACTCAAAAAACAAACTAATAACCCATATACACACTTATGTAGCTACTCACCAACCATTGCAGCCACTTATACACAAAGTGAGACACTGATACAGATATTTAAATATTTAAACATTACTCATTAATACATGTATTCACTAAGATACACTTAATAAGTCAGTTATACTGTCAATTTTAGAAAAAAAACATCCATTTAGACACTTATTTACCTTATTTACCTTCCATCGACCTTTAGATATACGTTAAAAAAATATTTCTTTTCAGAAAGACACACATTCACTGGAGGATGTCATGAGTGATGTCATGAGTGATGTCACTGGCCATGTCATGAGTGATGTAATATGTGACATCATCAGCAGTGCATTGCGGGTGCGCGAGTTATAGTTAGCTAAACTAACTATAACAGGGGAATTTCAATGGTTTTGTATGAGTGAAATGTCCATCCAACTATAACATGTGTGAAACCTATGGTTTTTTTCAGTGAATATATATATATATATATATATATATATATATATATATATATATATATATATATATATATATATATATATATATATCAAGAAGTTTCCGTATCCAAACGTCAACCCAATCCTGGTCTTTGAAAACACGGACACGGACCACAGTATAAGTGCTTCTTTCTTTAATTCAGTGCATGGACATCTTGACGCGTTTCGGCCCCGCCTTGGGCCTTGATCACATGACACAGTGAAACCGATTACATTGGTTTATATACAGAGATGAGTGATGTCAGAAATGTGTAGTACAGAGATGCTCATAGACATGGAAGATTTCTTTAAACCACATCACAACAATAGGTATATAAAATTAGAATAAAACCCATTGAACAATAAATCAATTGTTAATCATATTTCCGAGTAAACCAATGTTTAAAGGTGTTTAAGTGGAATAAAAGATAAAATCGAGAATAAAGTGCAAGTGCAGTGTGCAAAATTTGTGTTTTTCACTGGCCATGTCATGAGTGATGTAATATGTGACATCATCAGCAGTGCATTGCGGGTGCGCGAGTTTTAGTTAGCTAAACTAACTATAACAGGGGAATTTCAATGGTTTTGTATGAGTGAAATGTCCATCTAACTATAACATGTGTGAAACCTATGGTTTTTTAGTGAATATATATATATCAGGTTCAGGTTTTTAGTGTCTTTATTTCGATAATAAAATCATAAAAGACAAGATCAAAACATTACAAAACAAATCAACCACTATACAATAAGATATATAGAAAATGAATAAACATGTTATTAATTTTACAATGAAGTCACAGTTAAAACTAATTATTAAACTTTGTTAGTTTTGCAAGACATATATAAACCTGGAGCTAAAAATGCAAATTTAGCACATTTTCAAAAGATAAGATCTTGAATGAGACAATTAGAATAAAGATAAATTTCTTCTAGCCCTAATTGCCCATGCCCAGCCTAAAAATTTGGCCAAGCATATCACAAAAGTTTCCGAGGTATTAGTTTTCAAGATCCAGATTGCCTCGGAAGACTTTCTGCAAGAAAGGCGTTTGAACAGGGGTTTTAGCCATATTGAACGGGGTTCTGAATACTGTGGACAAGCAAACAATAGATGACCCTCTGTTTCTTTATGATCTGGGCACCAGCTACAAGAGCTGGAAGAAGTTTTACCCCAGGATGATGTAAATGAATTCAAAGGTAAGGCACCCACTCTAAACTGATGATAGAGTTTCCTATCCAAAGGTCTAGTAATGGTGTCCCAGTAAATCTCACGGGAGGGATCCAGCTTAAAGCTTAGAAATCTTCCCGTTAGACTCCCAGAACTAGAAACAGTTGCCAAGGAGAGACGGGTTGAAGCCCAAAATAGTTCTTTGAACTCTTTTTTGGATGGAAAAATATTGGTACCTGGGGAGACCCACAAATGTATTAAGCCCATGTCATACAGGCTCTTTTTCACCGAACGAAGCCATGGGATTCGTTCAGAACCCCCCATTGACCTTACTTCTGCTAACTCCTTAGCAAAAAGTGTGAGATCCTCGGATGTCCACAAGCGCCTCCAAGTGGCCACCACTCTGAATCTAGCCATGTCCGTGATTGGTGGGCAACCCATATCATGGCAAAGGGGTATCGATGGGGTAGATTGTGGTAACCCTACCAGGTTCCTAAGGAATTTGCACTGGATTCTATAAAGACTAGAAAGATCCATAAATCCCCATAACTCGGCCCCATAGAGTATGGCGGCGTTTATTTTAGTGTCATAAATTCTCAAAGCAGGAATGACCCGTTTTGTAATAGATCTCTTCTGCTCACGCAATAGACATCCGGTCAGTTGGGCGAATATATATATATATATATATATATATATATATATATATATATATATATATATATATATATATATATATATATATATATATATATATACATACATATATATATATATATATATATATATATGTTATGTTATGTTATGTTATGTTATGTTATATTTGTTTTTATATAGCGCACGGCTACTCAAAAAGAGTGTCCCGGCGCTTTAATAATGAGACCTACGATGAAATAACACAACACAGTAATAAAAACAGAGTGGAAGACACAATAAAAGAAAAAAGAAAAAGAAAAGAAAACCTAAAGGGCAAACAACCAGGTTTTTAAACCTTTCCTAAAAGCAAGTAGGCTAGTGGCTCCCCGGAGTGTCAGCGGCAGGGAGTTCCACAGCTGTGGCGCTAGCAGTCCAAAGGAGCGGCCTCCGATACGGGCTCTTTTTACACGCGGGACCGTCGCCAAGAACAGCGATTCTGATCTGAGAGAGCGGGCCGGGTGATATAAGGCAAGTCTCCTTTGGAGATACTTCGCACCCACAGCATGGAGGGCTTTATAGGCCAAGGTTAATGCTTTAAAGGCAACCCGCTTGCGGATAGGTAGCCAATGTAAGGTCTGCAAAAGACCCGCCGCACTGGCTCGCCTATTTAGGCCATAAATGGCTCTCGCTGCAGCATTCTGCACAACCTGGAGCCGCTGCAGCAAATACTCTGGCAGGCCCAGGTAAAGGACATTGGCATAATCCAGCCTAGACCCGATCAAAGCCTGCACGGTCAGCTTCCTATGTTCTTCAGACAAAAGGGGTAAAAACTTCCTCAGCATCTTCAAGAGGCCAAAACAGGTGCCCGTCACCCCAAGGATCTGAGATCTCAACGTCAGACCCTTGTCCATCTTGACCCCTAAGTTCTTAGCTACTAAAGATGGACAGGATGGTGGAAACATGTTGATGGGCCACCAGGCTTGCCAGTCAGGATCCGACGCACACCCGAAGAAGAGTACCTCAGACTTCTCTGAGTTGCACTTGAGGCCGCTCAGATGAAACCATCTGAAGACAGCCTCAAGGCAATCCCGGATACTCTCTCCATTAAAATCTCCTCCCCTCTTACAAGAGAAGAGGAGCTGTGTGTCGTCGGCATAGGACACGATCCGGGCCCCGAAAGACTCCGCCAATGCCGCCAGAGGGGTCATAAAGATGTTAAAGAGGGTCGGGCTCAATATAGAGCCCTGCGGGACCCCGACTCCCAGTGGCGGCATCACGTCCGAGTCCGGGGAGGCCCAGACCGTTTGTCGGCGGTCCGCTAGAAAGGATGAAAACCAGCTGAGCACCGTCCCCCTAAGGCCAATCTCATAGAGTCTAGCGAGAAGGCCCTCATGGGGAACGGTGTCAAAGGCCGCCGACAAGTCCAACATGACCAGCATGGCCTTGCCCCCAGAGTCTAATACCCCTTTAATGTCTTCCGACACCTCCAGGAGCGCTGTCTCTGTACTGAGGTTTGGGCGGAAGCCAGATTGAGTGGCGTGCAGAATCTCATGCATTTCCAGGAAATTGGAGAGCACCGTATGTATGTGCTTCTCCAGGATTTTCATGAAGGCTGGCAAAAGAGAAATCGGTCTATAATTGACCGGTGCCTCAGGATCAAGACCAGGCTTCTTCAGCAAGGGGATAACCATTGCCTGCTTCCATGCTTGCGGAACCAAACCCTGGCTCAGCGAGAGGTTCAAGAGTGGGTTGGCCAACGGGTTTATAGCTTCCGCCATTTTTGCTAGAAATTTGGCCGGGCAGGGGTCCAGGGGCGACCCAGATTTAAGATTGCCCATAAGCACTAAGGAGGCAGGGGCTGAAATAGGGGGAAAAACTGCCAACATCGGGCCAGATGGGACCGCGAGGAGCGAGTCGTCCTCGAGGTTAATCGACCCTACGGGCGCCGCCAGATGAAGAGAGTCCTGGATAAGCTTAATCTTGCTGGTGAAAAAGTTGGCAAGATCCGAAGCCCAGGACTTGGAGGGCATGCCTCGGGGTGCGTTGGGGCGAGAGGCTGTAAATTCTCTGACTATGGAGAAAATCTCCTTACAAGAGTTGGAGGCGGCTTCTATTCTCCCAGCAAGATAGGCTTTTTTTCCCAGGCGAATGTCCCGCTGATAGGCCTTAACCACTGTCTTATAGGTCAGTCTTGCCTCAGGATCATATTGAGAGCGCCAAGCTCTTTCCGCCGCCTTACAAGACTGCCGAGCGGTCGACAATGCCGCGGTGAACCAAGGGGCCGAAACCCGTTTCGGTGTCAAGCGGGGGGCCATCACTGGGGCAAAATCATTTAGCCTGTCCAAAGGCCAAGCCTGCAGAGACTCAAGGTCCTTCTCCAGATCTCCTGAGAGGGGGCACGGGTGATCCAAAGCGGCCTGAGCCAGCATAGCTGGAGTCACACAATGGTAAGCCCTAAGGGCCCGGCCCTGTTGCTGGGATGCGGCATTAGCTAGTCTCACTGTGCCTTTAACCAAAAATTTGGCTAACCTGTGGTCTGACCAGAGCACCGGAATAATCTCCTTCACCTCCAGAGGAGATGTCGAAAAGACCTGATCAAGGGTATGTCCCTTGTCGTGTGTTGGTCCCCGAAGATACGGGATCAGGCCCAAGGGGGCAGTAGCCTCCAGAAATTTAATGGTGTCCGGGTCTGATGGCTCATCCATGCGGAAGTTAAAATCTCCAGCAACAATACAATGTTCTGTTTTCAGGACCAATCCTGATAGGACAGACTCAAAATCTTCTAAGAAGGTTCCAGATGGACCGGGTGGTCTATAAACTAATAGACCTTTAAAGGATTGGTGAGGTGCCAAGGTGATGGAAAAGGCAAGGGACTCAGAGCCGCGGATGTCATCTACAGGCTCAATGGAACAAGCCACGCATTTCTTCACCACCAATGCCACTCCCCCACCCCTACCCTTGAGTCTGTCCTTCCTAAAAACATTATAATCAGATGGAATAGCAAAAGCCACATCGGGATTTGAAAATTCCCCAAGCCACGTCTCAGTTAACATGAGACAAAGAGGCTTTTCCATATCTAGGAGATCGTAAATGTCCTGCGCATGTCTGCCCACAGATCTAGTGTTGAGCAGCATGCAAGGATACCCAGCATGGTCGATCTTTTTGTTGGGAAGCAAAGACATAGCACAGCTAGGGCGCCATCCACATCCAGGACAGCGAGACTTACCCCTATAGCGACCGGGGAAGACAGTACAGCAGTCGCCCAGAGAAGATTGTAAGGGACGTAGTGAGCGTAGCTCACACGATGTATATCGGAGCAAGGGGGGCCCAGAAGCAAGAGCGCCCCGTGGCAGAGCCCAACCCGCCGCCCCGTTCGCCTCCGGGACGCTGACGGGCACAGACGGGCTGGACTCTGGCGTGACTCCGGCGGTGATCCGGCGTATCCGCTGCGCGTGACCGCTGCGCGTAAGCATGACTCCCTTAAGAGGAGGTCGTCGCCTGAGCCACTAGAACGTGCAGCCCGCACCCCTCACCCAATATGGCCGCCACTGAAGCGCTGTTGCTCCCACAACCAGCCCACAGGAACCGGGACCCGCAAAACGCGGTGACAACCACAATTATGGTGCGAGTAAGTGGCGTTGCAATTTAAGAACAGGGGATAAGTAAATAAAAATGTAAAAAAAATATCAAAGAGGATTTTTAAAAGGACGCCGCTAAATTGTTATTAAAGCGCGCGTCAGCTCAGCTAGGCGCCATGTAGCGCTCAGGTAGGTCTCGCGTCCGCTCGTAGAGTCAGCGGAGCCAAGAGTGTCAAGACCGAGGCCCCCTGGTTACCTCCCTTAAGAGAAGGTCGTCGCCTGAGCCACTAGAACGTGCAGCCCGCACCCCTCACCCAATATGGCCGCCACTGAAGCGCTGTTGCTCCCACAACCAGCCCACAGGAACCGGGACCCGCAAAACGCGGTGACAACCACAATTATAGTGCGAGTAAGTGGCGTTGCAATTTAAGAACAGGGGATAAGTAAATAAAATATATATATCCACCACATAGTTTTGCTCAAGCCCAAGCCACTTGATACTGTGGTCAATACGGCCGGGTAGCAAGCCCTCTATATTCACACTCTTCGGATAATACAGTCAGTCATTGTTGTGACCCAACAAGAAGACACCGGTGCCGTGGCCACTAAAAACAGACATGTTTATTGAAAGTAGGCAACACAAATCCTGTAGCGTTTCGGAGTTACAGCACTCCTTTCTCACGGGCAAGGTTATAGGTATTTTGTCTAGGACATAGAACTTAAGCAGACATTCTGATTGTGACAAGTTTTAAAATGATGAACAATTGGATACTGTTTGTCATTTTTCTTTCTTGCACAAAAACTCTCTTTTTGGCCTTGAGGATGGTCCTCCCTATATAGAATTTATCACAGGGACATTTTAACGCAAAAACTACAAATTCCGTATTGCATGTCAAGTGTTGCATGATTCTATGTGGGGGTTAGTCAGTGCAGATTTTAAGTGATTTACAGCTTTCACTGTATTTACAGGCTTTGCATTGATTGCAAGTGTAAAAACCCTGAGCCTCTTTGGTCTTTTTAACCTGATTAACCAGAATGCTACTTAAAGAGTCTTACAGTGATTTGGCTCTTCTGAACATTAAAGATGGGTTTTCCCTAATGTGTTCACTCAAATTATTATCAGTCTTCAAAACTTACCAAAATTTCTTCAAACCTTTCTTTATCTCCCATGCTTGACTATGGTAGGTAGTGATGAATCTAATTGGTTCTTCCTCTTTTTTCTTTTTGATTTTAGGAATTAACAGATCATTGCATTTTAGTTTGTCAGCTTTGACTATTGCCTGTTTGATGGTTCTCTCTGGGTCATTATGTTCTCCTCTTTAAGAAAACCCTCTTCTGTGCTGAAATTTCTTTTGGATGTTAATAACTCGCCAAAAGGAATGCTGCGGATCAAAATGCTGGGGCGATTGCTGTCTGCATGTAGCAACTATTTCCTGCTGTAGCTTTGCAAAATAGCTGACTCATTATTTTGTTCTCTTTGATCTCTAATTTCAAATCAAGTAACTCGATAGTAGTGTTACTGGTCTGACTTGCGAACTGTAAATTCATTGAGTTGTCATTAAGTAAAATCATGAATTCCTGTGCCTGGAACTCTATTCCGTCCCAGATACAGAAGATGTCATCAATGTACCTAATCCAGAGGACGACGTGGTCATTAAACTGTCCGATGTTGCTCACCACTTGCTTCTCCCACCAGCCGAGGTAAAGTCCTGCAAAGCTGGGGGCGAAGCAAGTTCCAATCACTGTTATGTTATGTTATGTTATGTTATGTTATGTTAAATAGTTCTTTTATAGCGCGCGGCTACTCCAAAGGAGTGTCCCGGCGCTTTATATTCCATGACCTGAAGGAAACAGACAAAAACATAACAATAAGAGTTGAGAAGGAAAGCTCATGAAGTACAGAAACTAAACCAGGAAAACCCTAACGGGCAAAGAGCCATGTCTTAAGGCCCTTCCTGAATGCCAGCAAGTTAGACGTAGAGCGCAGGGTCAAAGGTAGGGAGTTCCACAGCTGCGGAGCTAGCAGCCTGAACGAGCGCCCACCGATGCGGGCTTTTTTTACTCGGGGCACCACAGCCAGGAAGAGTGACTCCGATCTCAAGGATCGTGCCGGATGGTAAAAGGAGAGCCTCCTTTGTAGATATTGAGCTCCCGAGGCATATAAAGCCTTGTGGGCCAATGTCATGGCCTTGAAAGCTATCCGCTTCCGGATAGGTAGCCAATGGAGCGACTGCAATAGGCTAGAAGCCCTGGCCCGCCTATGGAGGCCGAAGATGGCACGAGCGGCCGTATTCTGGGCCACCTGCAGGCGTTGCAGGAGGTACTCCGGCAGGCCCAAATATAGGATGTTCGAGTAGTCCAATCTTGAGCCGATTAAGGCCTGAACTGTCGTCCTCCTGTGCTCCTCAGAGAGCAAAGGGAAGAACTTCCGAAGCATCCTGAGGATGCCAAAGCAAGTTCCTGTAAGAGCCAGAACCTGGGATTTAAGCGTCAGCCCGTTATCGATTTTAACTCCCAAGTTCTTGGCTGACTGGGACGAATGAGCTGGGGGGAACATGTCGGCGGGCCACCACCCATGCCAATCCGGATCAGATGGACATCCGAAGAAGAGTATCTCAGATTTATCTGAGTTGCACTTGAGGCTGTTTAGCTGGAACCATTTGAAAACAGCCCCAAGGCACTCCCGAATACTCTCTCCATCGAAATCTTCTCCCTTCCGGCAGGTGAAGAGAAGCTGGGTATCATCGGCATAGGATACGATCTGGGTCCCGAAGGATTCCACCAGTGTCGCCAAAGGGGTCATAAAGATGTTAAATAGAGTCGGGCTCAACACGGAGCCCTGAGGGACTCCGACTCCCAGTGGCGACATCTCGGCGGAGCCAGGCGAGGCCCAGACCGTTTGTCGGCGGTCGGCTAGAAATGAACGAAACCAACTGAACACCGTTCCCCTCAGACCGATTTCATGGAGTCTTGCGAGGAGACCCTCATGGGGGATGGTGTCGAAGGCCGCCGACAAATCAAGCATGACCAACATAGCTTTGCCTCCAGAATCCAGCGCCTCCTTAATGGCCTCCGAAACCTCTAACAGCGCCGTCTCGGTGCTTAAATTGGGGCGGAAGCCAGATTGAGAGGCATGCAATAGCTCGTGAGACTCCAAAAAATTGGAGAGCACACCATGTACATGCTTCTCCAAGATCTTAGCCAGCGCAGGAAGAAGCGAGATGGGCCTATAATTGGCAGGGACTTCCGGGGCAAGGCTCGGTTTCTTAAGAAGGGGGATGACCATAGCCTGCTTCCTTGTCTGCGAAATTACCCCCTGACTCAGGGAAAGGTTCAAAAGTGGGTTGGCCAGAGGATTGACAATAGCTGCCATTTTAGCTAGGAATTTGGCCGGGCAGGGATCAAGGGGTGAGCCAGATTTGAGATTCGTCATGAGTGTCAGCAAAGAAGGTATCAACAGTGACGGAAAGACAGCCAAGACTGGGCCTGCTATAATAGGATGGACTGACCCATCCGGGAGGCTCGGATAAACATCAACCTGCCTCGTGGGAAAGGAGTCCTGTATCAACCTGATTTTAGTAGTGAAAAAGTTAGCAAGGGTGGCAGCCCATGTCTCAGAGGGGGCGGCCTGAGCTGAGTTCGGGCGCTGGGTCGTAAATTCCCTAACAATCGAGAAAATCTCCTTACAGGAGTTAGCTGCATCCTCGATTCTCCTAGCAAAATAGCATTTTGTCTCCTGGAGAATTTCCCGATGGTAGGCTTTGACCATAGATCTATAGGTGAGCCTCACCTCAACCTCGTACTGAGACCGCCACGCCCTTTCGGCAACTTTACACTGCCTACGGGAGTGTGCCAGCACTTCGGTGAACCAGGGGGCCAAGATCCGTTTCAGAGTGGAACGGGGGGAGTCATAGGGGCCAAGTCATTCAACCTCTCTGTAAACCACATCTGCAGGGTTTCAAGATCTTTATCCAGATCCCCAGTAAAGGAGACGGGATGGTCCTGTAAGGCCTGGGCCAATCTCTCCGGGGTCACCCGATGATACGCCCTTGAAGCTGTTCCCTGATGTCTCATAGTAGTAATTACTGGTTTCTTTATGCCTAGTATATAGAAGTAGGCTAGCCGATGGTCGGACCATAATACGGGCAACACTGCTGTCACTTCCACCGGGAAGGTAGAAAAAACCTGATCCAGAGTGTGGCCTTTATCGTGAGTTGGTCCAGAGAGATAGGGGAACAGGCCTAAAGGAGCCGTGATATCAATCATTTTAGATGTATCCGGGTCAGAGCTGTCTTCCATATGGAAATTGAAATCTCCGGCCAGTACACAGTGCTCCGCTCTTACGGTCAGTGTCGAAATTATCGACTGAAGCTCCTCAAAGAAAAATCCTGCTGGGCCAGGGGGCCTATAGACTACGAGCCCCTTAAAAGATTGTTGGGGTGACAGGGATATGGAGAAAGCCAGGGATTCAGCGCCCGTGATGGCCTCCTTGTGGATGATAGAACACGTGAAGGCTTTTTGCACCACGAGAGCCACACCCCCCCTCTGCCCATCACCCTGTCTTGCCTGAAGATGGTATATTCAGGGGGGATCGCAGTAACAATATCAGGGTGTGATGACTCACCTAACCATGTCTCTGTCAGCATCAGGCATACAGGTTTCTCGGTAGCCAGGAGATCAAAGATTTCCTGGGCATGTCTGTGAACAGATCTGGTGTTGAGAAGTAAGCAGAGATGCTTAACATTCCCTACCTCCCTGCAGGATGTCGGAGGCGGGACACCGGCGAGATGCCAGCTACAACCTGGACATTTGCGCTTGCCCCTATAGCGCCCAGGGAATACCGCATGACAGGCGCAAGAAAGCTTTTGAAATGAGCGAAGCTCCAGGGACGAATAACGTATCATAGTCGCGCTAGGCAGACGTAAATAATGAGCGAGCCAGTCAGCCACGCCGTATGCCGCCGGGACGCTGACGGGCGCAGACGGGCGCAGACGGGCGCAGACGGGCGCAGACGGGCAGGACTCGGGCAGGACTCGGGCACGACTCGGGCACGACTCTGGCACGACTCTGGCACGACTCTGGCACGACTCTGGCACGACTCTGGCACGACTCTGGCACGACTCTGGCACGACTCCGGCACGACTCCGGCGCAGGTCCGGCGCGTCCGCTGTACGCGTCCGCTGCGCGGAGGGGAGTACGTACTATTTATAGCGCTGCTAGAGCGCATGGACGGCCTGGCCTACACCCAATATGGCCGCCAAAGTCAGATCCCAGCCCTCGGCGTCAATGCTCGGCCGAGGTCGGTCTGAAGGTCGAGGAGGGGTGAAAGAGCAGCGAAGCGCCAAGGAGCGCTAGGAAGTCTCTGAACTCTGGCGCTTATTAATCAAGCGCAAAGCACAACAGGCACAGCGTTAAAAATTCGAACACACAATATTAAAAGTGCAAGGAAAGAGAGAGACCTCCCGGCTTCCGCCTCGGGAGGGAAAGGTCATAACAGATGGATGCCCCTGGGTTTGCCTGTACAACTGTTTATTGAACAGGAAGAAGTTGTTTTTAAGACTAATCTGAACCATTTCTAAGAACATTTCCATGTAGAGGAGGAAAGAAAGTGATCTACCCCTAAGGAAGTATCTACATGCATCAATGCCTAGATCTTGGGGAATACATGTGTAGAGACTACTTGCGTCCAAGCTCAAAAAGGGGCGTGGTCTTGGACCACCTCTCTGTAAAGCAGCTCTGTGGCGCTTACTGAAGGTACCTGGTGGGCTAGTTGGCCGCCAGGGATCCTCAGGATTCAAGGGGACTTAATCCCCCAACTTACAACGTGCTAGAGGGCATGTTTGCACAGTGGTGAAGGGAGGGGGAGGGCCTGAGATACAAAGTTAGAAATCCTGCAGTGTGGGACTTACTGGTGGTAATAAAAGGGTTTGTTGGCCCCAAAGGTTGACGTTGGGGGCAAACTACTACTCCTGTTACCTCCAGTAAAACCCACATAGTGGGATTGCTAAGAGGTGTTTCTCAGGCCAAGCTCACCTTTCTCCATCACTCTGGAAATGCGACTGGTATGTTATAGTTAGAAATTAGCATTTAAAAAACCTTTGAAATTCACTGAAAAAAACATAGGTTTCATTGACGTTATAGTTAGTTGGACATTTCACTTGTACAAAACCAGAGAAATTCCGCCATTATAGTTAGTTCAGTTAACTATAACTCGTGCCCCCGCAAAGCACAGCTGATGACCTCACATATTACATCATTCATGACACGGTCAGTGACATCCCTGATGACATCTCAAATTACATAACTGATGACATCATCCACGTGAAAATCTAATGCACCTCCTCACACTCTAATATAACCTTTGATACACCCACTGTAAAATACAGACTAACATTTTCGAAACCATCAACACACCAATACCAGTTACGACATATGCACTCACTGATTCCTAGGTCTACACAAATATCCACTCATTTACCCATACAATCACTCATACATGCAGTCACTCATCAATACAACACTGTGATATGTGCTCATACACCAATACAGACACTCACACACCACCACTCATCCAGAGTTACTCACATACCTAGTCTGTCATGCAAAAAATGAATCACACTTCCATTTACTGACCTACACAGTTATACACATACCAAATCACTTATTCAAACAGAAACAAACGCGTACTTACTCTCTTATACAATCACTGATACAAGTACATACTCATCCATACAGCCACTCTCACAATCACTGACTCTCAGGTATAGTCATTATATACGTCAAGTCTCACATACACTGCCTTTTACATATGTAGTTACTTGGACATGTACCACTGAGACATCCATTTGCTCACCAACACACCCATACACACACTCACCCACCCCTATAGCTGTTTCCACATGCACTCTTAAACCCATATACCCAGTGACACAACCACTCAAAATCTATGCACAGAGTCAAACATCTCCCACCCACCCACATACACACTAATGCACCCATACAAACACTCTGGCAACTAATTGATAACCCATATAGACACTCATGCAGCTACTGACCAACCCATGCAGCAGCTTAAACAAAAACAGACAGTTTAGTAACTAACCCATGCATTCAGTAAGACACATGTATTCACTCACGTAAACAGTCATTCACGCACCTACTAAATCCTCCATCCAGACACTTATACACCCACTCATTCTTCAATACACCTTGGCATATATATAATACATATTTAAACTGTAAAGAAGCACACAGTCACTGCATGATGTAGCCATTGAATTGTACTTGCATTCTCCATGGCCACACAGTCCGTTGCAACTTCTCTATTCAATGCCAATTCTGGGTTAATCCAGATTGTTAACCAGCATACCACAGGGCCCAGACCCATCAGGTCAGCAACGAAGCATGTGCCCAGTTCTTGGTGCATAACATAGGTAGGGGAAGATTGGGGAACGGACAGACGATATCTTAAAATGTTATTTTCGGCTATCTGAAGCCCCACTGCCGATTTATACCCCCAAATTGCAGACCCATACCTTGCAATACCAATTCATTTAGATCTATAGATATTGAGCAAGGGTTCAAGGGGCTTCACTCCAAGTCATGATGCAAATCCTTGGATGGCTGCTATGGATCTTGACATCGCATATTTTTTAGCTTTTTGCTGAGGAACCCACGAGCCCCTCTCATCAAATAAGACTCCCAGGTAAGAGAAAGAGGAAACCCTTGTGAACCCCCTCACAATAAAAAGATTTAAGCTTTTTTGGCTTCTGCCCCATTGTCATCGTATGCAATTTAGTTTTAGTAACAATTAGGTCCAAAGATTGCATAAAGGAATCAAAAGAATCTAGAAGCCTCTGCAGCCCTACCACTGTGAGGGCCAGCACAACCGCATTATCAGCATATAGGAGTGCAGGGATAACCCTATCTCCTACACATGGGATATCTAAACTAGCAGTGCTTAGGGAGATGCCTAAATTATTTATATAAAGGATCTAAAATACAGCCCTGACGTACGCCTCTATCTATTTTAAAATGCTTTGTGCATTTGCCATCTTGGCTGACTCTGACCCTGGCATAAATGTGCTTATAGGGGGCTGCTAAAAAATATACTAGGTGGCGATCCATCCCCATTCCTATCAGTATTGCCCATAGCTTTGATCTATTTATTAGATCAAAATCTGAGGATAGATCCATAAAGGCCTACCGTAATGCACCTGTTTTGGCCACTGTATATTTTTCAGCCAATAGGTGCAGGTTTAAACACTGGTCTAATGTGCTTCTTCCTTTTCTAAAACCATATTGAAAATCTGTTAATATACCCATGTCATCTAGCCAGTCCGAGAGTTTACTTCAAATCACTCTGCCTAGAACTTTAACCACTGATTGAATAAAAGAAATGGGTCTATAGCAGCCTGGATCACCTCTCTAACCCTTTTTGAAAACTGGGATTATGGTGGAGAGAGACCAGGATGGCGGAAATCCATGCTTACTAGCCACATTTAAAACTTTACTTATAATTTTAGCCCAAAGGGACAGATTCAGTTTCTACAGGTCAGCCAGGATACAATCCGGGCCGGGGGCCTTTGTTACTAGTCATTTGAATAATTGCTGTCTCCACCTCATCTTCTGTAAATGCCAATACTGTGTTACACCGGTCCAACCCCCATAAATAGAGTTTACATGGTAATACCACTGATCCTCCGTGATATTACATTGTAACAGTATATTATTAAGTCCTATAAAAAATGGTTTATGAACTATGGCCCAGAATCTGGAACTATCCTTGCATTTTCTGTAATTTCATTTCTTAGGCGGTTCATCGCACATTTATAAGACTGCCTCAACTGGGCTATGTAAGAGCGATCTCTAGGCACCTGTTTCAGGGCAAACATAAGGATTTGGTGTGCTTATGAGCAGTTATTATCAAACCATTTCTCACCCACTTCAGTGTGTCTTCTACTAGGTAATGTTAGGTCAGTCGCCACCTGAGGACAGATGTCTTCAAATGCCGGTACAACCTCAGCCCCCTCATTTATAGGGCTAAGACAAATGTTGAAACCCTCTCTGCATTTTGTATTAGGTCTTGAAGGAAAAGCTCTGGAATTACTTTCGTCCATTTTAGCGTACGTCTCCTGATCAGAGGTCTTTAGGCATGTATGAGCGGAGGGGTGCCCATGTTTACCTTTTACTCCAATTGCCCCACCTAACTCAAGTACGACGGGCTTGTGATCACCATAATAAGACCATTGAGCACTGTAATAAACCACTTTAGAAAGCAATACAGGGGACATAACTATATAATCAATTATTGAATCCTGCCCTCTTGCCTTAAAGGTAGTGATCTTCTCCTCTGTGATATTTGTATTAGGCTGGAAAAGATCAACTGCTGCCAGAATATCCTCCAGACCTTCTCCTTGCAGAGTGTGCTCAAAGGGACAACTATGGAAATCCTCTGGTCCTAAATGGTCTACAGCATGACAATCCTTCATACATAAATGAATATTAAAATCTCCCAAAATGATAGTAGAATAAAAAGGTGTTTGCTTAAGTCTATAGTCCTCTAAGAATAATTTTAAAGTGCATAAATGTTCATTTGGAAATTTAGACTCGAATGAATTATAAAAATTAACTATTAACAATTTCATTGAATTGGCAGTAGTAATTTCTACAGCTAAACAATTACTGGAACCTGTGTCCACAATACATTGAGTTCCTATCAACTTTAATGATATTAGGGGGCGTGGCCAGACAGCGGGCCAAAATGGCCGCGTAGAATCGGAGCTCCACTATTATCTCCGGAACCTGCGACCTTCCTATGCTGGAGCATTGCTCTACGGAGGGATCTTAGCAAGTCACCGCTCCCGCTGCTCTTCTGATGCAGAACGATGCCTCTGGTCGGTGATTTAATGCCCAGGAACCTGCTCTTCTGTGCAGTGCGCTCCGAGGCCTGTGCACTGCCCCACCCCTTTTGTACTGCTCTTAGCCGCGACCTGGATTCCTGCTCAAGGCCAGGCCGCACTGAGTGGATGAAGCCTGCCCTGATCACTGTGCACTGGCGCCATTGTTGTTGTAGCTGCAGCTGGACGTATGCGGGGGAAGCATTGTGCTGACCTGACCTGTCCACCACTGCGAGACACTCCAGTCTACCGTGGGCTGCGTGGAGGTGAGCTAGCATGCACCACGTACCCTACCAACCCCGCAACCTTTGCTGAGGGCTTCACACGTTTACTGATCTCCACGCTGCGTTGAGACCCGTGCCTCTCCATTGCCCAGGCTGCTACCAGACTTGAGCTGACTGAGGTATTCACACTGCCCCTGCCTGGAGGCGAAGGTGTTGTGCAGCAGAGCCTCCCCTCGTCAGGCGTGCTCGCACCCCGCTGGCCAGTTGGTGGCAGAGAGTGCGCTTGGGATGCGCTAGGCACTCCCGCCGTGGCGCCACGGATCATCGTGGGCTGTTTGCTTCGTTGGAAGCACTGCATAGCTATTCCTACCCTGTGGCCTAGATTTTGGACTGCACATTTGCTTGTGCCTCTCGCCCCGTGGCACAGTTCATGCCTCCATATTGCTCGTGCTGCTCAGAGATCTGGGTGGGCTGTTGCTTTTGCCCTGCATCTACTCAGAAGCGTAGACATAGTGCACAGAACGTGGAGGCCCGGCAGATGCTCCGGGCACCCACATTGTAGACCTGATTCTGGTAAGGCTCTAGCCCCAACAGAGTGGAGCACTTGAAGGTGGCATTATATATGAGTGGCAGTTGATTTAGACTGTTAGGACCTCTGCTGCGGCGTGTTTGTTTGGTAACTGATCTTCCGGCCATACATGAGAACTGAACTGTGTGCACTGAGAATTGCATGGTTCACTGCTGATAATTGTGTAATGGTTGGCTCAGAATCGATCCAATGGTGGTGTGCAATGTCATCTGGTGGCTGCGTCCCTAGGCCAGGGGCAAGAAAGACCAGCAGCAACGGAAATTACCCTTTGAAAAGCTAGGTGGTAGCACTGAATCTGCGACTGGCACGATGGCTGAGAGAGGTGACCAAGCCACTACACCACAGGAGCAGCAGGAAAAAGGCAATGAGGCACTTATGGCCAAACTGAAGGCGGGCTTTCGTGCCCTCGACACCCACTTTGACGCACTCAACAAACGTCATGTGAAAATGGTTGCCAGATTGGATCAGCACGAGCAGAGGCTAGACACCGCCGAGGGTAGGATAGCGGCATTAGAGGACCGCGTGGCTCAAGCTACCCAGTGTCTGGAGCGGATGGAGGGTCTGTTGAAGACTGTTGCCATTAAGAATGAGGACCTTGAAGTCAGGGGAAGGCGTAACAACATTCGTATCTTGGGTGTGCCTGAGTCCACGAATATTGGCCGCCTAGATGGATTTGTTGAGGGCCTCCTGGTGGAATTATTTGGGCGAGCGTACTTTTCTTCTACTTTTGTAGTTGAACGGGCACACAGAACCCTGGGCCCACAGCCCAATCCTGGTCTCCCGCCTCGCACCATAATGGCACGGATCCTCAACTTTAAGGACAGGGACCCCACATTGAGGTAGGCATGAGAGCGTGGCTCGTTGGAATGGCAGGGCTCCTCCCTCTATCCGGATTTTATTGCTATGGTCCCGGAGGCCCGCTGTAAATTTTCGCAAGCCAAGGCTACACTACGCAAGGCCGGCCTACGGTATGGTATGCTGTACCCCGCTCATCTGAAGGTAGACGTTGATGAGAAGCCCAGAATTTTTTAAAGCCCAGCTGAGGCCCAAGAATTTTTCAAAACCCATGCTAATACTGGGCCATCTAGGAAGACACCCTCACCGGCTTTTCTGCCTAACACCAGCTCCAGCATTGTACTGTTCCCCACGAGTTGATGGACCTTGTCAATGCTGGGTATCGATAAGTATAGAGTTCAGTGGGTCCTCTTTGCTGTGTCTTTTGATCCCACTCATTTCTATGTTGATTCTTTGGGGTTTGTTTTTTATGCACATTAATATTCATGTGTCATAGTTCCGAGGATATGGCAAGGCGCTGCCTCTCCCCCTGTCCATTTGCACTCGTTTATGATGTTCATGACTATTTACCACAAGTCTATTCATACTATCTTGGGGTTGTGGAGTTTCCCCTAGGATGTGGGGATGGGTGGGAGCTTTTGAGATTTCATACCATCATTTGTTCCTGTTACCAGCTACTAATTTTGCTGTTCCAAATGCTAATGTTGTTGCTTCTATGTGCGTTGACTATCCTGTACACCTGTGACCATGGCGGTTAGAATCCCTACTTTTTCTGACATCTATTTCCTTACCTGGAATGTACAAGGATTGAACAATACCAGGAAGATGAGACACGTGTTGCACTACATGCAACGTCACAAGACAGATATCGCTTTTGTACAAGAAATGCATTTGTCCCCTAGTTCCCCCACAATGTCTAACTACAGCACATATTCCAGGGGAACTGCAATACTTATTCATAAACATCTTCCCTTTCAGCTATATAATACATACACTGACACAGCTGGGCGTTTCACATTGGTTACTGGGAAGCTCATCTAATTTCACATTGCATTGATGTGCATTTACACCACGAATTTCGATGACCTGAATTTCTTTCACTCTCTACACGCCCTACTTCTCCCATTAGGCACTGACTACATTTGCTCAGGAGGGGATTGTTCTACTTTTACAACCTACTCTTGATAGCACAGCAGTTTCTCCAGCCACAAAACCGCAAGCCCGTAAAATACTCGGTGACATATGTGACTCACTCGGCCTAGTAGATATTTGGCGTATGCGAATCCCTAACAAAGAGGTGAATATACACTACTCTGCTCCCCACGACACATGGACAGTTTTGGATTTCTGGCTGCTCTCTCGCACAATGTTCCCCTGGTTGCGGTCCATGATTCACTTGCCTAGAACATTTTCTGATCACTCACCCGTTGTCATGCAGCTTTGTTTCCCCAGACCGGAAGGCTGCGAGAGGCAGTGGAGGTTCCCGGGAAAGACATTAAGTGATGCTGCCTTTTTGGCAGAAATTCGGAAATCCATAACTATGTACTTTGACCTAAATGTTGCCTCTGTCAGTACTTGGGCAACTGTGTGGGAGGCATTCAAGGCGTACATCAGAGGGGAATGCATTGCCAAGCATGCTGCAGTACTTGAATCACTGAGGGGAACCATCGCTAGCATTGAGGTCTGGCTACGGGCCTTGGATGATGAACTACTTCATCGTCCAGGTCCTGCTGGACAAGCAAAACGCTTGGGAGGCGGCTGAGAGTGAAACCAATTTTCTGTAGAAATACGCCACTGCTAGGTGCTATGGCGAGGGAGACAGGCCGGGATGCACATTGGTGCAGCTACTGCGGCCATGTGTGGGGAAAGCCTACGTGGCAACAATTCGCTCTGAGGATGGGCATATTCATACTGACACTGCAGAAATCAGGGATGAATTTCATCGGTACTATACAACTTTATATACTACCCGTACTGGGTATACTGACGAAGACTGTAGATCTTATCTAGATGAGAGTGCTACGGTGTGGTTGGAAGACTATATGCAACAGTTCCATGCGGAACTTTTTTCTAAGGAAGAGATAGTGAGCGCCGTAGATGCCATCAATGGCACTACTGCTCCGGGTCTGGCGGCTTCACAGGTATGTTTTACAAACACTATAAAGATGTACTGGCACTGCATCTCCTTGAGGTTTATATTGAAGCCCTGGACAATAAATTGTTACCTCCCACGCTCCCTGAGGCGGTTATTGTCTTATTACCTAAGCCTGGCAAGGACCCGTTGGATTGCAGCTCTTACTGGCCTCTTTCACTTTTGAATTTGGACTATAAGATCCTTGCCAAAATGATTGCCCTGCTTTTAGATCGCATCATATCCCCGGTGCAGTCTGGCTTTGTTCCACATAGGTCCATGGCATTAAACTTGCGTACTCTGTTTGCGGTTTTTCATCGCATGACACCAGAGCTTCAAGCTGCATCAGTCCTGCTGGACACCAAAAAGGCTTTTGATTTCTTAGAATGGCCTTTCATATGGGCCGTGATGAGGAAACTGGGCATACCCAAGGGCTTCGTAGACCACACTACACTGCTTTATGCGCAGCCCACAGCTAGACTCCGCCTGAACGTAACGCTCACTGCCCCACTCTCGCTGACTCGCGGTACTAGACAGGGTTGCCCACTATCTCCTTTACTTTTTATCTTAGCTTTCGACGCCTTGGTTTCGGCACTTACAGGAGAAACATCTACACAGAGGGCTGCAGTTTAAGACGGGACCTCTCCTTATCTCGCTTTACGCAGACGATATTGTGCTATATGTTTGTCGTCTGCAAGAGAATTTAGAACCTCCTCATCAGGGAGGTACTCCGCTTTGGAAGCTTCTCGGGCTTAGGCATTAATTGGAACAAATCTGAGTTATTTACGTTAATGACTGCCACCACGGAATGGGAATGGGAATTCCCATTAAAATGGTGCCATGACTCGGTCAGATATTTGGGTTTACAGGTTCACATCGATACAGACCAAATGGTGCGGTTGAACTATGGAATCGCTATGCATAACCTGGAAACACAGGTGAATCCCTCTATCGATGTCCGGAAGAATTGCCCTCATGAAGATGGTGGTACCTCAGAAGTTTCTCTACCTGTTCCACAACACTCCCATTCCCCCCCCGGATAGTTTTTTCAAAACACTTAGGTCTCATCTCATTAGGTTTGCATGCGGGGGAGACACGCCAGAATAAGGTGTGAAACCATAACATTGCCATATGAAAGGGGTGGTCTGGGCACCCCAGATTTCCCAATGTATTACCTGGTAGCTCAGAGTAGCTTCACACACTCATGGTACCACCCAGATGCCGAAATCCCATACAGTAGGCCTGAGTCTGACCTGGTACATCCTACTCTAATTCACACGCTTTTACCCATGGGGTTCCTCCGCGACCCTAAAGATATTCAGATGGTTTCCACTATGAGCTCGGCATGGCGCAATCTCCGCTTGGCAGGTAATACATCGCTTGGTGTAACTGAAGAGAAACTAGTGATTTGTGTGCTCCGCCCCCAAGCCATGGTAAAGTTTGGAGATTTGTTTCTCAATGGTCATATGTTTGACAACCCGGATGGGGATCGAGGTGCAACTTTTTCCTTTATGGACAGGTTCGTCTTCAGCAAGGTTCGTTGCTCCCTGCCTGCAAAAATATCGAAATACCCGCTGGAACCCCCATATTTCAAACCACTGTCCCTGTTGAGAGCCAACTCTGATGGACATAAATTGATTTCCAGATTGTACAAGGCGAGCAGGGCCTTGGCCCCATGCCATGACACTAAGGTTCGAGAGGCATGGGAACGAGATTTGGGGCATCCTATTCTTGATGACCAGTGGTCCTTTTGCTGCACGCAAATGCGTAAAGTCTCGCTCAACAGCAGACACAAACTTCTCCATTTTAAATTCCTCTGGCGGGCTTATATGACTCCAGATAAACTCCACTCCATTGACCCATCCCGGCCCCATAATTTTCGAAAATGTGGTAGTCCCCAGGCGGATTTTCCCCATCTGACATCGACTTGTCCCAAGATTGTGGAGTTTTGGGTGGCTGTTTTAGCGCTACTCTCCCAAACAATCTCGCTAGACATTGAACCCTCTCCCGAACTTTCCCTCTTGGGGAATGTGCCCAATATGCCCCCCAAATTATGAAAATTCTTAGCACTTGCTCAGCTTTTAGCCAAAAGGGAGATAGCGCTGAGGTGGGGCAATAGATCCCACCCTACAACGGTCGCATGGCTTGCTAGTCTCACATAGGTCTTGCCCAAAGGATATTTGGGATCCACTAAATTATATTTACAAACCTTGCAGTCTACTACCTATATTGATACCCCTAACGGCTTAGTGCCCACTGGGGTGGGTTGAATTGTTAGCTGTCAATCTGTATAAAATTTTTATATTTATTTGGGATGTATGGTTGACTGTTCTGGGGTGATGGCTTGTATAGGAGTGTCTAGCATAAAATGTGTAGGGTAAGGTCAGAAAAGCGTAATAACGCCATGGCCGGGTGGTTGGATGTGTGTGTGTGTGTATGTGTGTGTGTATACTTGTAAAGTGCACTATCACCTGAAAGGTATCTTGGCGCTGTATTATTATTATTATTATGTTTCTTATATAGTGCCTGAATCGACCCCCGAAGGGGTATCTCCGCGCTTGCCTTGGGAACCCGTCCTGGCTTTTCCCTGTGAGATAGCCCCTACAGGGCATCCCCAAGGTGAAAGCCAGGCATCCCGCCGCAGGGGGGCCGTTGTGGAGATTAAGCAAGCTTAATGCCCAGAGTTGCAGAGTGTGAACCCATGATTAGGTCAGGCACCGAAGCGAGAATTATCGAGTCCATGGACATTTGAGCTCAAGACCCTGCCGCGTCGGGAATTGAACCCTGGTCCCGGGTCTGACCTCTGCTTCAGGGTCTGCCTGCTCTAACCAGTGAGCCACACTGTATACCGCTGTGGAACCCTTCCTGGCTTTCCCTGTGAGATGCCCCCTTACTGGGCACCTCCAAGGTGAGGCCAGGCATCCTAGCGCTTTCGGGGCCATTGTGGAGATTAAGCAAGCTATTGCCCAGAGTTGCAGAGTGGGACCCATAATTAGAGTAGGCACCTAGGCGAGAATTATCGAGTCCGTGGACATTGAGCCCAAGACCCTGCCACGTCGGGAATTGAACCTCTGCCTCAAGGTCTGCCGCTCTAATCGGTGAGCCACACTTCTCCAGTGTATCACACTGTACACTGTATCGCATGGTTGTTCATGCAAGACAAGTTATTCAGGAACTGCTTTCGACATGTAATTGTCGGTATAATTGGTAAAATGTTAAATAAAGTGATATTAAAATGAAAAGGCCCCCCTTTGCTCTACCCGAGACCGAGGGCCATGCTGGCTAATGGTAGGAGTTATACCCGTTCATCCAAAAATTAATTTTCCTATCCTGTGTCTCTTGTAAACCCGCTATAGTGTGAACTTTAAGAAGATCAAGCCACCTGGGTTCAGCACTTTTCATTGTAAGACCTGCTATGTTCCAACTTAGAATCCCACAATTCAAGTTTGCTTCCTGAATCGACCCAGGGGCCCCTGAACCACCCTCCCTTCCCGGTAAAATGAGGGGCTTAGGTCAATCAGTTTCATCTAGTTTGCTTAATGGAAGAAAACTATTTGAACACACTAAACCACTCTCCATTGCCTCCTCCCCAGGGGGTTTAAATAACGTTATGGGAGGAGTTGGGCATCTATATAGGGTCAGATTATGACACTGGTCATCTTTAAGGTTTAACCCTGGTGGCAAGCCTGCCATCCTTTTTGTTAATATAGAATTCCCCCGCAGTCTCCATCAAGGTAACTGACTGCCCTCTAAAGGAGGATAAAAAAAACAAGCCCTTATACCTCCTGGCCCACATTAGTTCCTCCCTGAAGAAGCGTTCCCGCTATTCCTATCTGGTCAAAGTTAATAACAATACAATCACCTTCTACTTGATTGGACCTCTGACCTACCCAGCCAACTTGTCTAGCCATTATTATATGGGCAGAGGCCTGCGCCCCATTTGTAGAGTGCTGTTTGCACCAGAACTTAGTTTTGCTTTGAAGTTCCTTGGTGGATTCCAAACCGTCCTCTTTAAGTGGCGGCACTCCTAAGAGAACTGCAACTAGGGGGGGTGGCCTCTGGTGGCAGATTGGGTCTACAGCTATTTCTTCTCTTGTAGTCCACCCTGGTCTCAAAGATCTTTCCCGCATCTGCAAAATGTTTATTTGCATCCGGGATATATTCATGTTGCTTGCCCACTACACAACTCCCCGTGAACTGGGCATGCAGAGCCACTGTAACACTTCTGTTGTTCATCCTACTTTTGTCATTCATAGCCAGGATTTGGCTCCTTGAAGACTCTAACTTCCCCAATACCCCATTTATCAAAGATTTACAGATATCAGAGATGTCCTTAAATGCGAGAGCTTGTTCCAGGCATGTGTTCCATAAGTCCTCCAGGGCTTGTTTAACAGATGAGTGAATGAGTGGGTCAAGACTGCGATCTAAACTTTTACCGAGGCTTGCAACAGATCTGCTGGGACTGGAGCAGATTTGGTAGTTCTTCTTTTCTGTTTTTTATTTGGTGGGGTCCCCTACACAACTCCTTCTGCGGGGGAGCCACCATTACCATAGCCTCGCCCCCGGTGGGCTGTGTCTCCCACCCCAAGTGTAAAAGACCCTCCTGGGTAACATCTTGTATACCAGGGTTATCTAGGGACTAGAGATTACAAACTGTATGGGTATAGCTAGGGAAATACTCTGACCCAAAGTCTCGTTCTCCGGCCCAGCGGATCTCTTGGATTAGTGCCCCAACTGCAGATGTTAGTTATGAGATAATAGAGGATGAGTTCCTTGGTACTTTTTCCTTTACTTTCCCTAGATCATGACTGCAGGGTTCTTCGCGCTTACCCATCTTGCTGTTCGATGCAGGGATGAAATAAAGTGGCCCAGCCCAGCCTCTTATGTGCTCTGACGGGCGTGGCCAGGGCAGGCCCACGCGTGTCCCGCGCCGCAGGAGCCCAGAGCACACTTTATGCGACTCCCGACGCGTTCTGGGGTTGCCTGCAGCTTTCAGACGCGAGGCACGCTGAGGAATGGAGTCCACTTCCAGGGTGCAGCAAAGTGGCAGGAGGAATGCAGTGACAGGCTCAGTGAGACTTATTAACATCACTCAAACATTAATGTCTCGCTTGGTAGGCCACTCTTCCATTTAAAAAAACATACCCTGAACCATACCTGTGTTCCTCTTTCAAGTAGATTTATTAATATAATAAAAACGTTTTTTATGCAGCAATTTAATTTGCATTCCGGGATTCAATAGTGATCAAATCACAGCTTTGTTGTACCTAAGAGCTGTAAATAACTGGTGTTACTATCACCCAATTTAAAGGTAATTCATTTTACCAGTCTCAGAAGGATTGAAGGTTGAGATAGCCTTACCTAGATTCAGACTTGTGATCTGAAGATCACTGCATTTCTCCGTAGAGAGCTTTCAACTTACAGAGCTATCCTGCTCAGTAGGCCTTGATGACCTCAGACTTCACTTTTTATTCATCTCAACCCCGATTCAGAACATATTGCTGATACTTGGATTCATGATCCTATTCAGATGATGGTATATCACATATTACCAGCACCAATTTCAGTTGTGGGTAAAGAAATTTGTGAGTTTGCCTAAACCTCTGCACTATACCGCAGCCACCAGATGACTTAAGCATATAGATATATCAAGCTAAATTGCGATCTCAAACGCTGAAATTCACAGAATTTCAGTGTTTGCAATCGTAATTGAGTTGTGTGCAATGTAGGTAAGCAAAAACCTAATCACAAAATAAGGAATCGCAAAAATTGCAATTCCCTATTTTGCGCATGCATTTAGAGATTCGCAATTTGCGATTCCCTAAAGGCATCACAAATTGCGATATTTCTTTAAGGACTCGCAAATTACCACCAACTTTAAGTTGGTGGTAATTTGCGATTTCCTAGAATAAAAAGCACTTTTTGCTTGCCTTAAACCACATGCACATTTCAAGGGTGCAACAGGGTGTCCTTTTGGAACCCTTGCACCCTTGAAATTGCGTGCGCAATTTGCCAGTACCGGTTGGGTACTTGCAATTTGGGCACGCAATTCCTATTCATTCCTATGGGGCTCTTGGCCCATAGAAATGAATGAGAAGCCATTTCTTAATTGCGACTCGCAATTTGCGAGTCACAATTAAGGAATGCGTAGGAATAGCAAAAAAAATCACAGATTCCTACATACATTGCATTTTGCGAGTCTATAATAGAGAATCGGTAAAATTCGCTATTATAGACTCGCAAAATGTAATGTTGATACTTCTGGCCCTATAACTTGAAGCAAAGGGACAACAGTATTCACACTTAATCAATGTTCAATCTCAATAACCATCTAAAGGTAACGTGTATCAATCTAGTAACTAAAATGTTTAACGAGGTCAACCCACTCGGAAATAATCATACTTGGTGAGGGGAATGATTTATATACAAGGTAAACTTTGATTGACTGCATTCAAAATACATTGCCTTGGTGTATATGAATTTATTATTGGTCTCTTTAATTGGGACATAATGATCTATGGGATCATATTGCTTTGGCAGAACGTTTAGCAACTTATCCAGCCATGGTCCGTGCCGGTAACAATGGTGGGGCCCCCACTCTGCCCCACCGCTGTTTCCTGCACGGACCACAGCTGAACTAATCCTTTGTAACTAGATTACTAGTGTAATGAAATGCAGTAACTCCTTCCAAATTTTTGAGAATCCGCGCATCAACTCCCAGATAATCATGGTGAATTAGCCATAAACAAAGTCAAGCAGTTTACATGTCTTTGTCACTTTCTGCAGTGATCAAGTGCATTGTGTCCCTACACCCTTTTTGGGAGGATTTAAATATTTTATATTTATTTTGGGTTATTCTTTCAATGGAATGTTCACATTTCAATTTTCCCCTATCTCCTAATCCCTTAGTTTTCTACTTATACATTCCAAGCACCATAAAATGGTCACCCACTATATTAGTGAAAGAGTTAATCTTCAACATATTGCACTGTCTCTACAAATTATCAAGCAAATAATTAAGTAACTCCTCACATTCCGCTACGCAAGTGACCTTGTGACATGACCAAATCTAATGTTTCTATATAAGATTTAAAACACAAATCATTTTACACCCTATGCTATTCTTAAAGACCGAAGCCTCGGCAGGCTTCTTTACTAAATTATTATTTAATGAGAAGAGCTGAACCATAACGATGGACCCTTTCTACTGGCAGCACCTGATCTCCTGTCCCCCCCTGAACAAATGTAACTATCCCTTAAATTACAATCGGGATTTGTGTGCACACTCTATGGCACCCACCGTTACTGTGCCTTTTCCCTAAGGAACGAAGTACAAGTAAACATACGCAAAGGTGCACCACAGAATTGTTCTGATCACAATTTTTTGTTAATAAAACATGCGAAGATAATGTCTTTCTTGTATTTTCAATCTTTATTTTTCAACGTAAGCACCAAACAGCCGACGCGTTTCGTCCCTATGGGACTTCTTCAGGGCTTTTGAATTGAGAATTGATCCTTCCAATTGGTATCTTCAAAGTTGGAAATCCGTATGGCGCCTTTCCAAAAGGCAATAACCACAAAAGAATGTGTACGTATATTTGTGAAAGGCCTGGGCTAAGTCTTCTTTTTTTATATGTTAGTAGTTGGAAGTAGAAGATGTTGATGATGCGGACGCAATAAGAATGTATTTCAGCTCTGCTTCGTGAAGAAGAAGAATTTCTGATCTATCAGGATAATCTGTTTCGGTTTCTAATGTTTTTCGGCCATACAAAATATGAGAACCACAAGAACTTATATGTGGGCACTGAAATACCAGCAGGTCGATCGTGATACATCGACCTGTGAACATCCACACAGCATTCGCCTCCACCGAGATCCGAGGTACGAACAGCTGTGGTGCACCTTTGCGTATGTTTACTCAAATTATTATTTAATGTTTGAAGATATTCCTCACTTTCATATTGAACGTGCACATAATAATTTTAACACTTCACTTTTTATGTGCATAAACATAGTATAGCACATTTTTTATATCAATATATTTCCAATACTAGTACATTTAGTAGTATGGAAATAACTTACACTGATACTCCGAAAATGTGATTATTTACTTTACATATTCACTGAGATATCTTAAAGAAAAAGCATGGGCAATGCAAATAGTTTGCACCTTTACAATGAGAGTATTAGGCAACTTGCTTTGCCATGCTTGACAAGCATTGTTAAAAAAATGAAAATGGCCACCAGTGTGTGGCAATGCATAAGCACTGGACAGAATTTTAGGATACTTTTTGACTGAGCTTGCTCAGTGATGGCTGCTAGTGGATCATGTCAGATGTGCACCCACGGGCAACCATTGTGCAATGTATTTTCTCAAACAAAAAGCATTCCCAGATGCCAGTGCATATGTATGCATCATGATGTATGTGCAGGTGTGCAGGCGTAGTCACTGATCACCACTCTTTTTGACTTTTTGTTTCTGAATTTAATTTACTATTTGAAGTTGGGCAATGGCCGTTTTTGAGCAGTAAGTCAAATAACACAATACATGTGATGGAGCAGGAAGAGAAAAGAAGTCAGTGGCCTGGCAGCAATCTTAGAAAAAAGTATTTAACAACTAAAGAGAATGTAGGGAAATGTGGAGGGAAACAGGCAAGTGGAGGTGTGTGGGAATGTGAGGGGGAACGAGTTGATAGGGTGGGGGAGAGCAATTACCAACATGCTCGCCTGTGATGCTAAAAATAAAACAAAAAATAGAAAGTGTAAAACAAAGCACACACACAAGAGACAGAGAGAATAACACATACATTCCATGGAGTACTGACATTAAAAGTAATAAGCATTGGCATAGCCAATAGGTCTTGCCTTTGGAACCTTATAAGTGTTTAGCCAGAGATATTGACTTTGCCTATGTCTTAAAGCTGTGCTGTACAGAAGTCTGCTAAAGCAACAATTGATGGACGGAATGCTGGACAATGCAAACATTCACCCCCAGTCATAAGGATCTGGGTTTAATCCATCATTATTTTGCTCACCACAGCTCAGCCATATGCAAATCAGTCTTGACCCTGTTCCTTGTGGGAACAGTCCAGCCCGAACTGCCAAGCCAGGTCCTCCTGAGACCGGAAAAAAGCATCCTGGGACCGGTTTCAGGGCATCACCCTTCATCAGACAGGCTAGCTTGAATCCAGTGGTGTAGTGAGCACGGGACCCACGTCTGGGCATACCCTTCCCACTTAGGGCGACATATGCAAAATAAACTATTTCTTTCTTTATTTATTTAAAGAGTTTTATACAGCACTGGCTAGACCCGAAGATATCAGAGTGCTTTACATGAGAGTCAACAATGTAACAGAAAAAGATCAACAATTACACAATACATCAAATAGGCAATACATTAGGAGAGTAGAGAAAGGAGTGAGAAAAGTAGTGGAAGGGGCAGGGGAGGTGGGAAGAGAGGATAAGGGAAGAGAGGATAAGGGAAGAGACAACAAGGAGAGACGAAAGGAAGCCTATCTAAAAACCAACTGGGTAGGTGACAACGTAGGAGGGAATCCACGGCCCATCTCCTCTATAGCTAAAGCAGGTAGCTCCATCCGGCATCAAACAAAATAGTTCAGTCTCAATAAATTGAGAGAGGAGAGACATAAATAGAGGGAGGATGCGGGAAGAGACGACAGGAGAGACGAAAGGAAGTCTGTCTAAAGACTGACTGGGTAGGTGACGTCCAAGGAGGGAATCCCCGACCTGTCTCCTCTATAACTAAACCAGGTAACTCCATCGGGCATCAGACAAAATAGCTAGATCTCAATTGACGAGGGAAAGTTCACAGATAAACATGGTGGGGACTAAGGGCTAGGAAAGGTGTGGGCAAAGGTCGGTAGCAGGAAAGTGGAGAAGAGTATAGTGGGGAGGGGTAGGGGGTAGGGGGAGGAGGGAGATAAGGTCAGGAGAGACGCAGGAGGGTTTGTTGCAGCCGTTATTTTAGGCAGGTACAGGCAGTATATACGAAAACACATTTAAGGAGTATGGAGGAAGGATAAATAGGGAGGATAGGGGGAAGGGGGAAGGAGGGAGTTAACAGCAGGAGAGATGAAGGAACGTCTGCCCAATGTCCGGCTGGGTAGGTGACGGCCGAGGAGGGAATTCACAGCCCATCTCCCCTATAGCTATTGGGGTAGCTCCACCGGTCATCAGTCAGATAGCAAGGTCTCCGCGGTCGAGGGAAAGTTCACAGGGTTAATGTCCTGAAGGGTGTGCAGGTTCCAGGTCGGATAGGGGTAAGAGGGGAGGGTGTAGGGGGAAGGAGGGAGATGACGACATGAGAGACGAAGGAAGGTCTGCCCAATGTCTGGCTGGGTAGGTGACGACGGAGGAGGGAAACCACAGCCCATCTCCCCTATAGCTATTGAGGAGGCTCCACCGGGCATCGGTCAGGTAGCAAGGTCTCAGCAATCGAGGGACAGAATTACACGGTAAATGTCATGAAGGGTGTGCAGGATCCAGGTAGGATGAGGGCTAAGATCAAGGTCTTGTCGATGAACAAATGTTTGATAGTCCAGGAGTAGAAGTACATTGTGGTGAGGTCAACAGTGGTGGCCATCGTGTGGTCAGGAAAAGTTCTTCTTGCTTAATCCTCAGGCTGATCGGGTTCATCCCAGTAGGTCTGGAACCCATGATTACTGTTACAGTCTATTATTGCTGCCTTTAAGCCAAGGAAACAGACACAGGGCATCCCTTGTGGTGTAACTTAGCTCCCTGGTGTAGATCGGCGGCAGGCGCCATATTGAAGTCAGGCGCGTTTCAGTAGGGACACTCTAGGAATGTAGATGCCCTCCCTCGAGTTGAGTCAGGTCAGTTCCATTTCAGGGTCAGGCAAGGGCCCTCCCTCTCGACAATGCATAGGTCCTCATGGCGGTCCATTCCTACTCATGCCTGCTCAAAATGTCTCCTTAACACCAGATGCTGTCAGTACAAAACCTCAGGCAGCAGGATATCGGGTGCCCTGTGTTGTAGCTGGAGTTGTCGGTTTTTATTGTCCAAAGCGGGCGCCATGTTGGAGTCAGGCTACCCGCACCGGTGACGTTTATTTCTGTAGGACTTCTCCCCCCTCACCTGAATGCGTAAACTGAGCTGCGGGAGAACAAGGTGCCGTTTTGTCCTCCTACGCTGCTTAACAAAACTCACTGTGTCGCTATTTTAGATGGGATTCCAGTCACGGATCATGCTGCGTGTTAAAGATATCATGCACAAACAGTGTCATCAAGGCGATCCCTCTTGACGGTAATTGTAGAGCTATGCCTTGCAGTGGAGGGACGCGCCCCACACAGTGTGCAATCTATTGACTCATTCAGAAAACGCATTTACATGCACCACATCTCACCTCCTTCCCCAAAAATCAGACCGGATAGGATTTCCTGCTTCTGGCCAAAACAAGTGGGTTGTGCAGTGCTATTCGTACTGCGGATGTCTCCTCCGTCCACTATGTAGATGGTACTGGGTCCGATCTAATTACGCCGCCGCTTTCCTATACTCGTATCGAGCCGCAATTTTGGGTCAAGCTCCGGAGTCGGGGCGCACTGCATGGAAGTGAATTTTACCGCTGTTAGATACCATAATAGCTGCGTCCGCCTGCAGATTTCAAAAGTCTCGACATTCCGCAGCATATTTCGGGCTTGTTGGAAATCTATGTCTGCCGTCTGTGCATTTCTGCAGCTGATGATGATTTCGGCCAGCGGAGCCCCCGTGATTGTTGCCTGCAGACGGAATGCAGACGGAATGCTGGACAATGCAAACATTCACCCCCAGTCACAAGGATCTGGGTTTAATCCATCATTCTTTTGCTCATCATACCACACCAGTTTGGACCCAGCCATATGCAAATCAGTCTTGACCCTGTTCCTTGTGGGAACAGTCCAGCCCGAACTGCCTAGCCAGGTCCTCCCTGGACCGGAAAAAAGCATCCTGGGACTGGTTTCAGGGCATCAACCTTCATCAGCCAGGCGAGCTTTAATCCAGTGGTGTATTGAGCACGAGATCCACGTCTGGGCATACCCTTCCCACTTAGGGTGACATATGCCAAAGAAACAATTGATGGATGGAATGCTGGACAATGCAAACATTCAACCCCAGTCACCAGGATCTGGGTTTAATCCATCATTCTTTTGCTCACCACACCACCCCAGTTTGGACCCAGCCATATGCAAATCAGTCTTGACCCTGTTCCTTGTGGGAACAGTCCAGCCCAAACTGCCAAACCAGGTCCTCCCTGGACCAGAAACAAGCATTCTGGGACAGGATACAGGGCATCACCCTTTATCAGCCAGGCTAGCTTGAATTCAGTGGTGTAGTGAGCACGGGACTCACGTCTGGGCATACCCTTCCCACTTAAGGCAACATATGCAAAAGAAACAATTGATGGACGGAATGCTGGACAATGCGAACATTCACCCCCAGTCACAAGGATCTGGGTTGTTTTTGTATTAGTACAGAAGTCTGCAGCATGCTGAAAAGTTATAATAAAGAAGTGTCAGAAGCATTTTTGTTACCTCATATATGACCAAGAAAGCATTATGTACAACTGAACAACCATATTAAAAAAGTATTAACAATAAATGTGTTGATTTTTGTTGTCCTTTCAATGTTGGCAACATCTATCTGCCTGTCCCAATGGTTGCTTGTTATGCTTCTTTTGTTATAGGGGGGGGCATAAATAACAGGAGGGTGAAGGTGGGTGAATAGTACTTTATAATAGTCAGTGAGAGAGTCAGTTAGTTGGTTAGTTAGTTAGTCAGTTAGAGAGTCAGTCAGTTAGTGAAAGAGTGAGAGAGTTAGTCAGTCAGTCAGTCACTGAGAGAGACAGTGAGAGAGTCAGTCAGTCAGTGAGAGAGAGAGTGAGAGAGCCAGTCAATCAGTGAGAGAGTCAGTCAGTGAGAGAGTCAGTCAGAGTCAGCCAGTGAGAGAGACAGGTTGAGAGAGTCAGTCAGTGGGTGAGTGTGAGAGAGAGAGAGTCAGCCAGTGAGAGAGTGAGTCAGTGAGAGAGTCAGTCAGTGAGAGAGAGTGAGAGAGTCAGTCAGTCAGAGAGCCAGTGAGAGTCAGTCAGTCAGTAAGAGAGTCAGTCAGTCAGAGAGTCAGTCAGTCAGTCAGACAGTCAGTGAGAGAGAGAGTGAGAGCGTGAGAGAGTCAGAGAGAGTCAGTCAGTCAGTGAAAGAATCAGTCACAAAGAGAGAGAGTCAGTCAGTGAGAGAGAGAGAGTGAGAGAGTCAGTCAGTCAGTGAGTGAGTGAGAGAGAGTCAGTCAGTGAGAGAGTCAGTCAGTCAGAGAGTCAGTCAGAGAGAGAGAGAGAGAGAGAGAGAGAGAGAGAGAGAGAGAGAGAGAGAGAGAGAGAGAGAGAGAGAGAGAGAGAGAGAGAGAGAGAGAGTGAGTCAGTCAGTCAGAGAGTCACTGGGAATCAGGCAGTCAGTAAGAAAGAGAGTCAGTCTGTCAGAGAAAGAGAAATTGAGAGAGTCAGTCAGTGGGAGAGAGTCAGTCAGTCAGTGAGAGAGAGAGAGAGAGAGAGTGAGAGTCAGTCAGTCATTGAGTCAGTCAGTGGAAGAGTCAGTCAGTCAGCCAGTGAGAGGGAGAGAGTCAGTCAGTCAGTGAGAGAGAGAGTGAGGGAGTCAGTCAGTCAGTGAGAGAGAGAGTTAGTCAGTCAGGCAGTCAGTGAGAGAGAGATTAGAGAGTCAGTCAGTCAGTGAGAGTCAGTCAGTCAGTGAGAAAGTCAGTCAGTGAGAGAGAGTGAGAGTCAGTGAGAGAGAGTGAGAGAGTCAGTCAGTGAGAGTGAGAGAGTCAGTCAGTGAGAGAGAGAGAGTCAGTCAGTGAGAGAGAGAGAGAGAGAGAGAGAGAGAGAGAGAGAGAGAGAGAGAGAGAGAGAGAGAGAGAGAGAGAGAGAGAGAGAGAGAGAGAGAGAGAGAGAGAGAGAGAGAGAGAGAGTCAGTCAGTGAAAGGGAAAAAGAGTCAGACAATGAGAGAGTGAGAGTCAGTCAGTGGGAGAGAGAGTGGGAGTCCGTCAGTCAGTCAGTGAGAGAGTCACTCAGTCAGTAAGAGAGTCAGTCAGTGAGAGAGACAGTGTGAGTGAGTCAGTTAGTTAGTCAATCAATGAGAGAGTAAGTTAGTCAGTGAGAGAGTGAGTGAAAGAGTCAGTCAGTCAGTGAAAGTCAGTCAGAGAGAGAGAGACTGAGAAAGTCAGTCAGTCATGAGAGAGAGAGTGAGAGAGTCAGTCAGTCAGTTGAGAGAGAGTGAGAGAGTCAGTCAGTCAGAGAGTCAGTGAGAGTCAGTCAGTCAGTGAAAGAGAGATTGAGAGAGTCAGTCAGTGAGAGAGAGTCAGTCAGTCAGTGAGAGAGAGAGAGTGAGAGAGTCAGTCAGTCATTGAGTCAGTCAGTGAGAGAGTCAGTCAGTCAGCCAGTGAGAGAGAGAGAGAGAGAGAGAGAGTGAGAGTGAGAGAGAGAGAGAGAGAGAGAGAGAGAGAGAGAGACAGTTAGTATTGAGGGAGAGAATGAGAGAGTCAGTCAGTCAGTGAGAGAGAGAGTGACTCAGTCAGTCAGTGGGAGAGTGAGAGAGTCAGTGAGTCAGTCAGTCAAAGAGTCAGTCAGAGTCAGTCAGTGAGAGAGTCAGTCAATGAGAGAGAGAGATTGAGAGAGTCAGTCAGTGAGAGAGTTAGTCAGTGAGAGAGTCAGTCAGTCAGTCAGAGAGTCAGTGAGAGAGAGAGTGAGAGAGTGAGAGTCAGTGAGACTCAGCCAGTCAGTGAAAGACTCAGTCACAAAGAGAGAGATTGAGAGAGTCAGTCCGTGAGAGAGAGAGTGAGAGTCAGTCAGTCAGTGAGTGAGTGAGCGAGAGAGTCAGTCAGTGAGAGAGTTAGTCAGTGAGAGAGTCAGTCAGAGAGAGAGAGAGAGAGAGAGAGAGAGAGAGTCAGTCAGTCAGAGAGTCAGTGAGAATCAGTCAGTCAGTAAGAGAGTCAGTCTGTCAGTGAAAGAGAATGTGAATGTGAATGTGAGGGGGTATTTATATAGCGCAGCGGTCGCTCCGGAGGGAGCATCATGGCCCTAAAACAAATCCAGGTGGCCTAGTCGTTGTTGGCGGCGGGAGGGCTAGATGGCAGCTTTAGTCCAGTCATCGGGGAGGTTAAAGATCCAAGTCTTAAGGAGTTTCCCGAAGAGTTTCTCAAGGACCTGTTGTCTCAAATGTTTGGGCATACTGTTCCAGGCTTTGATGGCCAGGGAGTATAACGTTTTACCACCTTTAGTTTTTAAGTTGTAGCTGGCGGGAGACATGAGATTGTCTTGGGCAGAGCGGAGGGCACGGCTCGGTATGTAGTGGGGGAAGCGTCTGGTTAGATATTTTGGACCAGTTTTATTGAATGCTCGAAAGGCTATGGTTAGTATTTTGAAAAGAATTCTTTTATGGAGGGGGAGCCAGTGCAGGGTTTTTAGGGCTGCAGAGGCAGAGGATTTGCGGGGTAGTTTCAGGACCAGTCTGGCAGCCGTATGAAGGATGCTTTGAAGTTTGGTTTGTGTGGACTTTTTTGTCCCTGCCAATAGGCCGTTACAGTAATCAAGGCGCGAAATTATGAGGGCCACTGTAACTGTTTTTCTGGCCTCGAGAGGGAGAAAGTCGAAAAACTTTCTGAGTGATTTAATTATGCCGAAGCAACTGCCGGCGACAATCTTTGCGTGCTGGTCGAAGGAAAGATCCGAGTCGAAAGTTACACCGAGGTTTTTTGCTGTTGTAACGGTCTGTGGAGGGGAAATTGAGAGAGTCAGTCAGTGGGAGAGAGTCATTAAGTCAGAGAGAGAGAGAGAGAGAGAGTGAGAGTCAGTCAGTCATTGAGTCAGTCAGTAAAAGAGGCCGTCAGTCAGCCAGTGAGAGAGAGAGAGGCAGTTAGTCAGTGAAAGAGAGAATGAGAGAGTCAGTCAGTCAGTCACAGAGTCAGAGAGAGAGTGAGGGAATCAGTCAGTCAGTGAGAGAGTCAGTTAGTTAGTTAGTCAGTTAGAGAGTCAGTCAGTTAGTGAGAGTGAGAGAGAGAGTTAGTCAGTCAGTCAATCAGTGAGAGAGAGATTAGAGAGTCAGACAGTCAGTGAGAGTCAGTCAGTCGGTGGGAGTGAGGGAGTCAGTCAGTGAGAGAGTCGGTCAGTGAAAGAGAGTGAGAGTCAGTGAGAGAGAGTCAGGTAGTGAGAGAGTCAGTCAGTGAGAGAGTCAGTCGGAGAGAGAGAGAGAGAGAGAGAGAGAGAGAGAGAGAGAGAGAGAGAGAGTCAGTCAGTCAGAGAGTCAGTGGGAATCAGGCAGTCAGTAAGAAAGAGAGTCAGTCTGTCAGAGAAAGAGAAATTGAGAGAGTCAGTCAGTGGGAGAGAGTCAGTCAGTCAGTCAGTGAGAGAGAGAGAGAGAGAGAGAGAGAGAGAGAGAGAGAGAGAGAGAGAGAGAGAGAGAGTGAGAGTCAGTCAGTCATTGAGTCAGTCAGTGGAAGAGTCAGTCAGTCAGCCAGTGAGAGGGAGAGAGTCAGTCAGTCAGTGAGAGAGAGAGTGAGGGAGTCAGTCAGTCAGTGAGAGAGAGAGTTAGTCAGTCAGGCAGTCAGTGAGAGAGAGATTAGAGAGTCAGTCAGCCAGTGAGAGGGAGAGAGTCAGTCAGTCAGTGAGAGAGAGAGTGAGGGAGTCAGTCAGTCAGTGAGAGAGAGAGTTAGTCAGTCAGGCAGTCAGTGAGAGAGAGATTAGAGAGTCAGTCAGTCAGTGAGAGTCAGTCAGTCAGTGAGAAAGTCAGTCAGTGAGAGAGAGAGAGAGAGAGAGAGAGAGAGTCAGTCAGTGAAAGGGAAAAAGAGTCAGACAATGAGAGAGTGAGAGTCAGTCAGTGGGAGAGAGAGTGGGAGTCCGTCAGTCAGTCAGTGAGAGAGTCACTCAGTCAGTAAGAGTCAGTCAGTGAGAGAGACAGTGTGAGTGAGTCAGTTAGTTAGTCAATCAATGAGAGAGTAAGTTAGTCAGTGAGAGAGTGAGTGAAAGAGTCAGTCAGTCAGTGAGAGAGTCAGTCCATCAGTCAGTCAGTGAGAGAGAGAGTGAGAGTCAGTCAGTCAGTGAAAGTCAGTCAGAGAGAGAGAGACTGAGAAAGTCAGTCAGTCATGAGAGAGAGAGTGAGCGAGTCAGTCAGTCAGTTGAGAGAGAGTGAGAGAGTCAGTCAGTCAGAGAGTCAGTGAGAGTCAGTCAGTCAGTAAGAGAGTCAGTCAGTCAGTGAAAGAGAGATTGAGAGAGTCAGTCAGTGAGAGAGAGTCAGTCAGTCAGTGAGAGAGAGAGAGTGAGAGAGTCAGTCAGTCATTGAGTCAGTCAGTGAGAGAGTCAGTCAGTCAGCCAGTGAGAGAGAGAGAGAGAGAGAGAGAGTGAGAGAGAGAGAGAGAGAGAGAGACAGTTAGTATTGAGGGAGAGAAGGAGAGAGTCAGTGAGTCAGTGAAAGAGAGAGTGACTCAGTCAGTCAGTGGGAGAGTGAGAGAGTCAGTGAGTCAGTCAGTCAGAGAGTCAGTCAGAGTCAGTCAGTGAGAGAGTCAGTCAATGAGAGAGAGAGATTGAGAGAGTCAGTCAGTGAGAGAGTTAGTCAGTGAGAGAGTCAGTCAGTCAGTCAGAGAGTCAGTGAGAGAGAGAGTGAGAGAGTGAGAGTCAGTGAGACTCAGCCAGTCAGTGAAAGACTCAGTCACAAAGAGAGAGATTGAGAGAGTCAGTCCGTGAGAGAGAGTGAGAGAGTCAGTCAGTGAGTGAGTGAGCGAGAGAGTCAGTCAGTGAGAGAGTTAGTCAGTGAGAGAGTCAGTCAGAGAGAGAGAGAGAGAGAGAGAGAGAGAGAGAGAGAGTCAGTCAGTCAGAGAGTCAGTGAGAATCAGTCAGTCAGTAAGAGAGTCAGTCTGTCAGTGAAAGAGAATGTGAATGTGAATGTGAGGGGGTATTTATATAGCGCAGCGGTGGCTCCAGAGGGAGCATCATGGCGCTAAAACAAATCCAAGTGGCCTAGTCGTTGTTGGCGGCGGGAGGGCTAGATGGCAGCTTTAGTCCAGTCATCGGGGAGGTTAAAGATCCAAGTCTTAAGGAGTTTCCCGAAGGGTTTCTCAAGGACCTGTTGTCTCAAATGTTTGGGCATACAGTTCCAGGCTTTGATGGCCAGGGAGTATAACGTTTTACCACCTTTAGTTTTTAAGTTGTAGCTGGCGGGAGACATGAGATGGTCTTGGGCAGAGCGGAGGGCACGGCTCGGTATGTAGTGGGGGAAGCGTCTGGTTAGATATTTTGGACCAGTTTTATTGAATGCTCGAAAGGCTATGGTTAGTATTTTGAAAATAATTCTTTTATGGAGGGGGAGCCAGTGCAGGGTTTTTAGGGCTGCAGAGGCAGAGGATTTGCGGGGTAGTTTCAGGACCAGTCTGGCAGCCGTATGAAGGATGCTTTGAAGTTTGGTTTGTGTGGACTTTTTTGTCCCTGCCAATAGGCCGTTACAGTAATCAAGGCGCGAAATTATGAGGGCCACTGTAACTGTTTTTCTGGCCTCGAGAGGGAGAAAGTCGAAAAACTTTCTGAGCGATTTAATTATGCCGAAGCAACTGCCGGCGACAATCTTTGCGTGCTGGTCGAAGGAAAGATCCGAGTCGAAAGTTACACCGAGGTTTTTTGCTGTTGTAACGGTCTGTGGAGGGGAAATTGAGAGAGTCAGTCAGTGGGAGAGAGTCATTAAGTCAGAGAGAGAGAGAGAGAGAGGGAGAGTCAGTCAGTCATTGAGTCAGTCAGTGAAAGAGGCCGTCAGTCAGCCAGTGAGAGAGAGAGAGGCAGTTAGTCAGTGAAAGAGAGAATGAGAGAGTCAGTCAGTCAGTCACAGAGTCAGAGAGAGAGTGAGGGAATCAGTCAGTCAGTGAGAGAGTCAGTTAGTTAGTCAGTTAGAGAGTCAGTGAGAGTCAGTCAGTTAGTGAGAGTGAGAGAGAGAGTTAGTCAGTCAGTCAGTCAGTGAGAGAGAGATTAGAGAGTCAGACAGTCAGTGAGAGTCAATCAGTCGGTGAGAGTGAGGGAGTCAGTCAGTGAGAGAGTCGGTCAGTGAAAGAGAGTGAGAGTCAGTGAGAGAGAGTCAGGTAGTGAGAGAGTCAGTCAGTGAGAGTGAGAGAGTCAGTAAGTGAGAAAGAGAGAGAGAGTCAGTCAGTGAAAGAGTGAGAGAGTCAGTCAGTCAGAGAGTCAGTGAGAGTCAGTCAGTCAGTAAGAGAGTCAGTCAGTCAGTGAAAGAGAGATTCAGAGTCAGTCAGTGAGAGAGAGTCAGTCAGTGAGAGAGAGAGAGTGAGAGAGTCAGTCAATCATTGAGTCAGTCAGTGAGGGAGTCAGTCAGTCAGCCAGTGAGAGTGAGAGAGAGTGAGAGAGAGAGAGAGAGAGAGAGAGAGAGAGAGAGAGAGAGAGAGAGAGAGAGAGAGAGAGAGAGAGTCAATTAGACAGTGAGGGAGAGAATGAGAGAATCAGTCAGTCAGTGAGAGAGAGAGAGAATAAGTCAGTCAGTGAGAGAGTGAGAGAGTCATTCAGAGTCAGTCAGTGAGAGAGTCAGTCAGTCAGCCAGTGAGAGGGAGAGAGAGAGAGAGAGACAGTTAGTATTGAGGGAGAGAATGAGAGAGTCAGTCAGTCAGTGAGAGAGAGAGTGACTCAGTCAGTCAGTGAGAGAGTGAGAGAGTCAGTGAGTCAGTCAGTGAGAGAGTCAGTCAGTCAGAGAGTCATTCAGAGTCAGTCAGTGAGAGAGTCAGTCAATGAGAGAGAGAGATTGAGAGAGTCAGTCAGTGAGAGAGTTAGTCAGTGAGAGAGTCAGTCAGTCAGTCAGAGAGTCTGTGGAAAATGAAATTTTGCCTGACCAAGATGCCCCCTACGTGTACCCTATGTTACATGTATGTGCATGTCACCCATGCATATTTCTCTCAGTGGCCTGAATCACAAGGCCTCTGCAATCACGTCCTGCATTAAGGTGCCTGCCATCAAGTTTCCCAAACGTTAAGCTAACATGAAGGTCCATGTATTTGCATTGAGCACTTTTAAATAAATATCGTAATGAACCCTTTTTGTGGTTCAGTCTGAGCCACTTTCTGAATTAGGGTTTTCATGACTCCTGACACACTGAAAGCTGCAGTTACGTATCTCTGACCTTGCATACTTCTAGCTCAGCCGAAAGAGACCCAGCAAGGGTTGCCAAGATAGTATTATGAATAACAGTTATCTGCCTGCTGTACAGAGTCACATTCCTGCCCAGTGAGGAAGGTAAACAGAACCCGTCCGCGGAAGATAGGGCCTAGCCTCTCTGTCTCCATTGAAGTAAATCACAGTGCTTGCATCCATAGAAAGCTCACAGCCCCCACGCAATGAACGAAGAAATATATGCTTCTTCTGATTCTTAGCGATGAGCAACCTTTGCTTCAGATAATACATCCCCTGACTTAAGATATCAGTTAGTACCAGACGTGCTGGTCGCCTTGACACTAAAGATCTCTCTACTAGACTGAAAGTCAGCTCTCCTCCCAGTTACACGTCAATTGCACGTCATGCTCAAATTGCGTGCACAAGTAGGGCAAAGTTCCAGCCTGCCATGTAACCCCTCCTCTATGTAGCCACCCACCTATCACCCACCTGTGACTCATCAAGTGTACACCCTCATGCACGCCCACATGCTCTTATCTCTTTCTTTCATGCTCTGCCTGGAGCGCTCCTCCCTATGTACAAGGAAAAATGTATATATGTGTTGTTCTCTGTAAATAATGTTAGAAGACCCTTCCTGAACCTTAGAGGTGATGGAACAGATTCTCCCTTAACTCAAGTTATTGGAATAAAGCCCTTTTAACTTGGACACCACGGACCCTCTGCCTCTCATTTGATACATGCTAATTGTTAATGCCTAGAAATTATGCCAGGGTAATATTTTATTTACCACAAGTCAGTGAGAGAGAGAGTGAGAGAGTGAGAGTCAGTGAGACTCAGCCAGTCAGTGAAAGACTCAGTCACAAAGAGAGAGATTGAGAGAGTCAGTCCGTGAGAGAGAGAGTGAGAGAGTCAGTCAGTCAGTGAGTGAGTGAGTGAGAGAGACAGTCAGTCAGAGAGTTAGTCAGTGAGAGAGTCAGTCAGAGAGAGAGAGAGAGTCAGTCAGTCAGAGAGTCAGTGAGAATCAGTCAGTCAGTAAGAGAGTCAGTCTGTCAGTGAAAGAGAAATTGAGAGAGTCAGTCAGTGGGAGAGAGAGAGAGTGAGAGTCAGTCAGTCATTGAGTCAGTCAGTGAAAGAGTCCGTCAGTCAGCCAGTAAGAGAGAGAGAGGCAGTTAGTCAGTTAAAGAGAGAATGAGAGAGTCAGTCAGTCAGTCACAGAGTCAGAGAGAGAGTGAGGGAATCAGTCAGTCAGTGAGAGAGTCAGTTAGTTAGTTAGTCAGTTAGAGAGTCAGTGAGAGTCAGTCAGTTAGTGAGAGTGAGATAGAGAGTTAGTCAGTCAGTCAATCAGTGAGAGAGAGATTAGAGAGTCAGACAGTCAGTGAGAGTCAGTCAGTCGGTGAGAGTGAGGGAGTCAGTCAGTGAGAGAGTCGGTCAGTGAAAGAGAGTGAGAGTCAGTGAGAGAGAGTCAGGTAGTGAGAGAGTCAGTCAGTGAGAGTGAGAGAGTCAGTAAGTGAGAAAGAGAGAGAGAGTCAGTCAGTGAAAGAGTGAGGGAGTCAGTCAGTCAGAGAGTCAGTGAGAGTCAGTCAGTCAGTAAGAGAGTCAGTCAGTCAGTGAAAGAGAGATTGAGAGAGTCAGTCAGTGAGAGAGAGTCAGTCAGTGAGAGAGAGAGAGAGTGAGAGAGTCAGTCAATCATTGAGTCAGTCAGTGAGGGAGTAGGTCAGTCAGCCAGTGAGAGAGAGAGAGAGAGAGAGAGAGAGAGAGTCAATTAGACAGTGAGGGAGAGAATGAGAGAATCAGTCAGTCAGTGAGAGAGAGAGAGAATAAGTCAGTCAGTGAGAGAGTGAGAGAGTCAGTCAGAGTCAGTCAGTGAGAGAGTCAGTCAGTGAGCGAGAGAGAGAGAGAGAGTCAGTCAGTGAGTTAGTTTGTCAGTGAGAGAGTCAGTCAGTGAGAGAGAATGAGAGAGTCAGTCAGTCAGAGAGTCGGTGAGTCAGTAAGAGAATCAGTCAGTCAGAGAGTCAGTCAGTCAGTCAGAGAGTCAGTGAGATATAGAGTGAGAGAGTCAGTGAGAGTCAGTCAGTCAGTGAAAGAGTCAGTCACAAAAAGAGAGATTGAGAGTCAGTCAGAGAGTCAGTCAGAGAGAGAGATTGAGAAAGTCAGTCAGTCGTGAGAGAGAGAGTGAGAGAGTCAGTCAGTCAGTGGGTGAGTAAGAGAGAGAGTCAGTCAGTGAGAGAGGTAATCAGTCAGTGAGAGAGTCAGTCAGTTGTGAGAGAGTGAGAGAGTCAGTCAGTCAGAGAGTCAGTCAGTCAGTAAGAGAGTCAGTGAAAGAGAGATTGAGAGAGTCAGTCAGTGAGAGAGTCAGTCAGTCTGTGAGAGTGAGAGAGTCAGTCAGTCATCGAGTCAGTCAGTGAGAGAGTCAGTCAGTCAGCCAGTGAGAGAGAGAGAGAGAAAGAGAGAAAGAAAGAGAGAGTCAGTTAGTCAGTGAGGGAGAGAATGAGAGAGTCAGTCAGTCAGTCAGTGAGAGAGAGAGAAACTCAGTCAGTCAGTGAGAGAGTGAGAGAGTCAGTCAGAGTCAGTCAGTGAGAGAGTCAGTCAGTGAGAGAGAGATTGAGAGAGTCAGTCAGTCAGTGGGTAAGTGAGAGAGAGTGTCAGTCAGTGAAAGAGTTAGTCAGTGAGAGAGTCAGTCAGTGAGAGAGAGTGAGAGAGTCAGTCAGTCAGAGAGTCGGTGAGTCAGTAAGAGAGTCAGTCAGTCAGAGAGTCAGTCAGTCAGTCAGAGAGTCAGTGAGATATAGAGTCAGTCACAAAAAGAGAGATTGAGAGAGTCAGTCAGTCAGTGAGTGAGAGAAAGAGTCAGTCAGTGAGAGAGTTAGTCAGTGAGAGAGTCAGTCAGAGAGAGAGAGGAAGAGTGAGAGATTCAGTCAGTCAGAGAGTCAGTGAGAATCAGTCAGTCAGTAAGAGAGTAAGTCTGTCAGTGAAAGAGAAATTGAGAGAGTAAATCAGTGGGAGAGAGTCAGTCAGTCAGTGAGAGAGAGTGAGTGAGAGTCCCTCAGTCATTGAGTCAGTCCTTGAAAGAGTCCGTTAGTCAGCCAGTGAGAGGGAGAGAGGCAATTAGTCAGTGAAAGAGAGAGTGAGGGAGTCAGTCAGTCAGTGAGAGAGTCAGTTAGTTAGTAAGTTAGAGAGTCAGTGAGAGTCAGTCAGTTAGTGAGAGAGTGAGAGAGAGTTAGTCAGTCAGTCAGTCCGTGAGAGAAAGAGATTAGAAAGTCAGTCAGTCAGTGAGAGTCAGTCAGTCAGTGAGAGTGAGAGAGTCAGTCAGTGAGAGAGTCGGTCAGTGAAAGAGAGTGAGAGTCAGTGAGAGAGAGTGAGAGAGTCAGTCAGTGAGAGAGAGAGAGAGAGAGTCAGTCAGTGAAAGAGAAAAAGAGTGAGAGTCAGTCAGTGGGAGAGAGAGTGAGAGTCCGTCAGTCAGTCAGTGAGAGAGTCACTCAGTCAGTAAGAGAGTCAGTCAGTGAGAGAGACAGTGTGAGAGATTCAGTTAGTTAGTCAGTCAGTCAGTCAATAAATGAGAGTAAGTTAGTCAGTGAGAGAGTGAGTGAAAGAGTCAGTCAGTCAGTCAGTCAGTGAGAGAGTCAGTCCATCAGTCAGTCAGTGAGAGAGAGAGTAAGAGTCAGTCAGTCAGTGAAAGAGTCAGTCACAGAGAGAGAGATTGAGAGAGTCAGTCAGTCATGAGAGAGAGAGTGAGAGTCAGTCAGTCAGTGGGTGAGTGAGAGAGAGAGTCAGTGAGGGAGAGAATGAGAGAGTCAGTCAGTCAGTGAGAGAGTCAGTCAGTCAGTGTGAGAGTCAGTCAGTGAGAGAGAGATTGAGAGAGTCAGTCAGTGGGTGAGTGAGAGAGAGAGTCAGTCAGTGAGAGAGTTAGTCAGTGAGAGAGTCAGTCAGTCAGAGAGAGTGAGAGAGTCAGTCAGTCAGTAAGAGAGTCAGTCAGTCAGTGAAATAAAGATTTAGAGAGTCAGTCAGTGAGAGAGAGAGTGTGAGAGTCAGTCAGTCAGAGAGAGTCAGTCAGTCATTGAGTCAGTCAGTAAGAGAGTCAGTCAGTCACCCAGTGAGAGAGAGAGTCAGTTAGTTAGTGAGGGAGAGAGAGAATGAGAGAGTCATTCAGTCAGTGAGAGAGAGAGAGAGTCAGTCAGTCAATGAGAGAGAGAGCGAGCGAGTCAGTCAGTCAGTCAGTCAGTCAGTCAGTAAGAGAGTCAATTAGTCAGTGAGAGAGTGAGAGAGTCAGTCAGTCAGAGAGTCAGTCAGAGTCAGTCAGCGAGAGAGTGAGAGAGCCAGTCACTGAGAGAGAGATTGAGAGAGTCAGTCAGTGAGAGAGATAATCAGTCAATCAGTGAGAGGGAGAGAGAGGGAGTGAATCAGTCAGTCAGTCAATGAGAGCGAGATTGAGAATCAGCCAGTCGGTCAGTGAGAGAGTCAGTCAGTGAGTGAGTCAGTGAGAGAGTCAGTCAGTGAGAGAGTCAGTCAGTCATTGAGAGAGAGAGGGAGTGAGAGTCAGTCAGCCAGTGAGAGAGTGAGAGAGTCAGTCAGTGAGAGTGAGAGAGTCAGTCAGTGAGAGAGTCAGTCAGTTAGTCATTGAGAGAGTCAGCCAGTGAGAGAGTCAGAGAGTCAGTCAGTCAGTGAGTCAGTCAGTGAGAGTCAGTCAGTGAGAGAGTAAGTCAGTCAGTGAGAGAGTCAGTCAGAGGGAGTGAGAGAGTCAGTCAGTCATTGAGTCAGTCAGTGAGAGAGTCAATCAGACAGCCAGTGAGAGAGAGGGAGGCAGTTAGTCAGTGAGAGAGAGAATGAGAGAGTCAATCAGTCAGTGAGAGAGAGAGAGTCAGTTAGTGAGAGAGTTAGTCAGTGAGAGAGTCAGTTAGAGAGAGAGAGTGAGAGATTCAGTCAGTCAGTGAAAGAGAGAATGAGAGAGTCAGTCAGTCAGTGTGAGAGAGAGAGAGAGAGAGAGAGAGAGAGAGAGAGAGAGTGAGAGTCAGTCAGTCATTGAGTCAGTCAGTGGAAGAGTCAGTCAGTCAGCCAGTGAGAGGGAGAGAGTCAGTCAGTCAGTGAGAGAGAGAGTGAGGGAGTCAGTCAGTCAGTGAGAGAGTCAGTTAGTTAGTCAGTTAGAGAGTCAGTGAGAGTCAGTCAGTTAGTGAGAGAGTGAGAGAGAGTTAGTCAGTCAGTCAGTCAGTGAGAGAGACATTAGAGAATCAGTCAGTCAGTGAGAGTCAGTCAGTGAGAGAGTCATTCAGTCAGTAAGAGAGTCAGTCAGTGAGAGAGACAGTGTGAGAGAGTCAGTTAGTTAGTCAGTCAGTCAGTCAGTCAATCAAATAGAGAGTAAGTTAGTCAGTGAGAGAGTGAGTGAAAGAGTCAGTTAGTCAGTCAGTGGGAGAGTCAGTCTGTCAGTCAGACAGTGAGAGGGAGAGTGAGAGTCAGTCAGTCAGTGAAAGAGTCAGTCAGAGAGAGAGAGATTGAGAGAGTCAGTCAGTTATGAGAGAGAGAGTGAGAGAGTCAGTCAGTCAGTGGGTGAGTGAGAGAGAGAGTCAGTCAGTGAGAGAGTCAGTCAGTCAGAGAGTCAGTGAGAGTCAGTCAGTCAGTCAGTTAGTGAAAGAGAGATTGAGAGAGTCAGTCAGTGAGAGTCAGTCAGTCAGTGAGAGAGAGAGTCAGTCAGTGAGAGAGTTTATCAGTCAGTGAGCGACTCAGTCAGTTGAGAGAGAGTGAGAGAGTCAGTCAGTCAGAGAGTCAGTGAGAGTCAGTGAGAGTCAGTCAGTCAGTGACAGAGAGATTGGGAGAGTCAGTCAGTGAGAGAGAGTCAGTCAGTCAGTGAGAGAGAGAGAGTGGGAGAGTCAGTCAGTCATTGAGTCAGTCAGTGAGAGTCAGTCAGCCAGTGAGAGAGAGAGTCAGTTAGTCAGAGAAAGAGAGAATGAGAGAGTCAGTCAGTCAGTGAGAGAGAGAGAGCGAGGAGTCAGTTAGTCAGTTAGAGAGTCAGTGAGAGTCAGTCAGTTAGTGAGAGAGTGATTAGAGAGTCAGTCAGTCAGTGAGAGTCAGTCAGTGAAAGAGAGTGAGAGTCAGTGAGAGAGAGTGAGAGAGTCAGTCAGTCAGTGGGTGAGTGAGAGAGTCAGTCAGTGAGAGAGTTAATCAGTCAGTGAAATAGTCAGTCAGTTGAGAGCAAGTGAGAGTCAGTCAGTCAGTAAGAGAGTCAGTCAGTCAGTGAAAGAGAGATTGAGAGAGTCAGTCAGTGAGAGAGAGTCAGTCAGTCAGTGAGAGAGAGAGAGTGGGAGAGTCAGTCAGTCAGTGAGTCAGTCAGTGAGAGAGTCAGTCAGTCAGTGAGAGAGTCAGTCAGTCAGAGAGTTAGTCAGAGTCAGTCAGTGTGAGAGTCAGTCAGTGAGAGAGAGAGATTGAGAGAGTCAGTCGGTCAGTGGGTGAGTAAGAGAAAGAGTCAGTCAGTGAGAGAGTTAGTCAGTGAGAGAGTCAGTCAGTGAGAGAGAGTGAGAGAGTCATTCAGTCAGAGAGTCAGTGAGAGTCAGTCAGTCAGTAAGAGAGTCAGTCAGTCAGTGAAATAAAGATTTAGAGAGTCAGTCAGTGAGAGAGAGTCAGTCAGTCATTGAGTCAGTCAGTGAGAGAGGCAGTCAGTCAGCCCGTGAGAGAGAGAGTCAGTTAGTTAGTGAGGGAGAGAATGAGAGAGTCATTCAGTCAGTGAGAGAGAGAGAGCGAGGAGTCAGTCAGTTAGAGAGTCAGTGAGAGTCAGTCAGTTAGTGAGAGAGTGATTAGAGAGTCAGTCAGTCAGTGAGAGTCAGTCAGGCATTTAGAGTGAGAGATTCAGTCAGTGAGAGAGTCAGTCAGTGAAAGAGAGTGAGAGTCAGTGAGAGAGAGTGAGAGAGTCAGCCAGTCAGTCAGTGGGTGAGTGAGAGAGAGAGTCAGTCAGTGAGAGAGTTAATCAGTCAGTGAGATAGTCAGTCAGTTGAGAGAAAGTGAGAGTCAGTCAGTCAGTAAGAGAGTCAGTCAGTCAGTGAAAGAGAGATTGAGAGAGTCAGTCAGTCAGTGAGAGAGAGTCAGTCAGTCAGTGAGAGAGAGAGAGTGGGAGAGTCAGTCAGTCAGTGAGTCAGTCAGTGAGAGAGTCAGTCAGTCAGTGAGAGAGTCAGTCAGTCAGAGAGTTAGTCAGAGTCAGTCAGTGTGAGAGTCAGTCAGTGAGAGAGAGAGATTGAGAGAGTCAGTCGGTCAGTGGGTGAGTAAGAGAAAGAGTCAGTCAGTGAGAGAGTTAGTCAGTGAGAGAGTCATTCAGTCAGAGAGTCAGTCAGAGTCAGTCAGTTAGTAAAATAAAGATTTAGAGAGTCAGTCAGTGAGAGAGAGTCAGTCAGTCATTGAGTCAGTCAGTGAGAGAGTCAGTCAGTCAGCCCGTGAGAGAGAGAGTCAGTTAGTTAGTGAGGGAGAGAATGAGAGAGTCATTCAGTCAGTGAGAGAGAGAATGAGTCAGTCAGTCAGTGAGAGAGAGAGAGAGCGAGAGAGTCAGTCAGTCAGTGAGAGAGTCAGTCATTCAGTGAGAGTGTGAGAGAGTCAGTCACTGAGAGAGAGATTGAGAGTCAGTCAGTGAGAGAGAGTCAGTCCGTCAGTGAGAGAGAGAGTGAGAGAATCAGTCAGTCAGTCAATGAGACCGAGATTGAGAATCAGTCAGTCGGTCGGTGAGAGAGTCAGTCAGTGAGTGAGTCAGTGAGAGAGTCAGTCATCAGTGAGAGAGAGAGGCAGTCAGTCAGTGAGTGAGAGAGGGAGTGAGAGTCAGTCAGTCATGAGAGAGTGAGAGAGTCAGTCAGTCAGTCAGTGAGAGTGAGAGAGTCAGTCAATGAGAGAATCAGTCAGTTAGTCAGTGAGAGAGTCAGCCAGTGAGAGAGAGTGAGAGAGTCAGTCAGTCAGTGAGTCAGTCAGTGAGAGTCAGTCAGTGAGAGAGTAAGTCAGTCAGTGAGAGAGACAGTCAGAGGGAGGGAGAGAGTCAGTCAGGCATTTGAGTCAGTCAGTGAGAGAGTCAATCAGACAGCCAGTGAGAGATAGAGAGGCAGTTAGTCAGTGAGAGATAGAGAGGCAGTTAGTCAGTGAGAGAGAGAATGAGAGAGTCAGTCAGTGAGTGAGAGAGAGAGAGTGAGTCAGTCAGTCAGTGAGAGAGTGAGAGAGTCAGTCAGTCAGTGACAGAGTTAGTCAGCGAGAGAGTCCGTCAGCCAGTGAGAGAAAGAGTGAGAGAGTCAGTCAGCCAGCTAGTGAGAGAAAGAGTCAGTGAGAGAGTCAGTCAGTGAGAGAGTCAGTCAGCCAGCCAGTGAGAGAAAGAGTTGAGTTAGTCAGTGAGACAGTCAGAGTCAGTAGGTCAGTAAGAGAGTCAGTCATAGAGAGATAGACAGTGAGTCAGTGAGAGAGAGAGTCAGTGAGAGTCAATCAGTCAGTCAGTGAGAGAGAGAGATTGAGAGTCAGTCAGTTAGTGAGAGAATCAGTCAGTGAGAGAGATTGAGAGAGTCAGTCATTGAGAAAGAGAGAGTCAGTCAATCAGTCAGTCAGTGAGAGAGAGTCAGTCAGTCAGTGAGAGAGTCTGTCAGTTTGTCAGTCAGTCAGTGAGAGAGTCTGTCAGTCAGTGAGAGAGTGAGAGAGTCAGTCAGTCAGAGAGTCAGTCAGAGTCAGTCAGTCAGAGAGTGAGAGAGTCAGTCAGTGAGAGAGAGATTGAGAGAGTCAGTCAGTGTGAGAGACAGTCAGTCAGTCAGTGAGCGAGATAGTGAGTGAATCAGTTAGTCAGTCAGTGAGAGAGAGAGAGATTGAGAGTCAATCAGTTAGTCAGTGAGAGAGTCAGTCAGTCAGAGAGTCAGTCAGAGTCAGTCAGTCAGTGAGTCAGTCAGTGAGAGTCAGTCAGTGAGAGAGTAAGTCAGTCAGTGAGAGAGACAGTCAGAGGGAGTGAGAGAGTCAGTCAGGCATTTGAGTCAGTCAGTGAGAGAGTCAATCAGACAGCCAGTGAGAGATAGAGAGGCAGTTAGTCAGTGAGAGATAGAGAGGCAGTTAGTCAGTGAGAGAGAGAATGAGAGAGTCAGTCAGTGAGTGAGAGAGAGAGAGAGTGAGTCAGTCAGTCAGTGAGAGAGTGAGTGAATCAGTTAGTCAGTCAGTGAGAGAGAGATTGAGAGTCAATCAGTTAGTCAGTGAGAGATAGAGAGGCAGTTAGTCAGTGAGAGATAGAGAGGCAGTTAGTCAGTGAGAGAGAGATTGAGAGAGTCAGTCAGTGTGAGAGACAGTCAGTCAGTCAGTGAGCGAGAGAGTGAGTGAATCAGTTAGTCAGTCAGTGAGAGAGAGATTGAGAGTCAATCAGTTAGTCAGTGAGAGAGTCAGTCAGTCAGTGAGTCAGTCAGTGAGAGAGTTGATCAGTGAGTCAGTCAGTAAGTGAGAGAGAGAGGCAGTCAGTCAGTGAGAGAGAGAGAGTGACATTCAGTCAGTCAGTGAGTCAGTCAGTGAGAGAGTCAGTCAGTTAGTCAGTGAGAGAGTCAGCCAGTGAGAGAGTTAGTGAGTCAGAGAGTTAGAGTCAGTCAGTCAGTGAACGAGAGTAAGAGTCAGTCAGTGAGAGAGTCAGTCAATGAGAGAGAGAGAGTAGGTCAATGAAATGAGAGGCAGTAGTTCATGTAGGCGGGCCGGTGTTGTGGAGGGCTTTGTGGGCAATGGTGAGAAGCTTGAAGGTGATTCTCTTCTCGACAGGGAGCCAGTATAGTGCCTGCAGGTGTTGGTTGATGTGGCAATGGCAGTAGGTTAAGGACTAGTCTGGCGGCGGCGTTCTGGATGTTCTGGAGTTTGTGGGTAAAGTTCTTTTTGATCCCGGCATAGAGTGCGTTGCTGTAGTCCAGTCTGCTGCTGATGAGAGCATGGGTGACGGTTTTCATGTGTTCGAGGGGGACCATTTTGAGTTCGGAGTCTAGGATGATTCCGAGATTGTGTGCGTGGTCCGCAGGTGGGGGTGGGTCCCAGGGGGCTGGGGGCCACCAGGTGTTGCCCCAGGCATTGATATGTCCAGTCGAGGGTTTTGTCGGATTCCTGCATTGTGGAGTCTGTGGGCTAGGGTACGGTGTGAGACTGTGTTGAAGGCTGCAGAGAGGTCCAGGTGAATGAGAGCCAGTCTCACCTCTGTCGAGGAGGGCGGGCTCTGTGCTGTGGTTCATCATGAAGCCTGATTGGGAGGAGTCGAGGATGTTGTTCTTGTCAATGAAGTTGGCTGTTGGCAGCTTTTTCAATTACTTTCGCCGGATAGGGAAGTAGCGAGATCGGTCTGTAGTTCCTGAGGTTGGTGGGTTCCGCCGATGGTTTCTTTAGGAGAGGGTTGATCTTGGCGTGTTTCCAGTCATCGGGGAAGGAGGCGGTCTCGAAGGATCGGTTGATGATTCTTTGTATCTCGGGGCGATGATGTCTGCAGCTCTGTGGTAGATGTGGTGGGGGCAGGGGTCCATGGGGACCCCGGAGTGGGTGGTCCTCATCGCCTTTAGGGTGTCTTCAATGCTGAGGGCGGTCCAGCTGTCCATCGTTGGCTATGCAGTGCAGGACATGGTGTGTGTGGGTACCTTATGTAGGTTGTTGTTGCTGAAGTTGTCATAGATGGTCTGGATTTTGTGGTGCAAGAAGGCGCTGAGTTTGTCACAGAGGTCCTGGGAAGATGGGATGTCGATGGACTGGCTGTTGGGTTGGGAGAACTCTTTGGTGATGCTGAAGAGTTCCATGCTGTTGTGTACGTGCCCTGGGATTCTGTCCAGGAGTGCTTTCTTCATTGAGTGTCTGATAAGTTTGTGGTGAGCAGTGGTGGCTGTTTTATAGTTGTCGAGGTTCGCTGGGGTTTTTGAGATCCTCATAGTTTTTCGAGACGTTTGCAGGTTCGTCTGGATTCCTGGAGTTCAGTTAAGAACCAGCTGGCCCTCTTGGCATGAGGATTGGAGAATTTCTTTAGGGGGGGCGACAGTGTTGGCGCAGTCTCTGATCCATTTGTGTAGACCTCGGGCGGCGGTGATTGAGTCGTTGTCTGAGGCAGTGGGTGCAGACCCGCTGAGGGTGGTGGTGATCTGCTCTTCAAAGATCCTGTTCTAATTCCTGTTTTGGAGCTGGGGTGGGCTACTGCAGGGGTGTTCGCTTTGTAGGTGAAGTAGACGCAGCACTCCGTCCATGGGAGTTGGGAGGTGTGGCTAAAGGAGATCAGGTTTCCTGCTGTGAAGATAGGGTTGAGGGTGTGTCCTGCTGAGTGCATTGGTTCTGGTATGATCTGGTTGAGTGCGATGATGTGGATGTTTTCCAGGAGGGAGATGGAGTTGGGGGTCTTGACGGTTTTGAGGTGGAAGTTAAGGTCTCCCAGTAATATGTAGTCGGTGGAGGTGATGGCATTCAGTGTGATTATGTCAGTGATGGAGTCTGGGAAGGGTGCGCGGGGTCCGGGAGGTCGGTAGATGAGGGTGCCTCATTAGGTGGTGGTCGGGTTGATCTGTATCTTGAAGTGAAGGTGTTCCATAAGGTCCGTAGGTCTGGCGGAGGTTGGCCTTGTGGGCGATGGCGATGCCGCCTCTGGGGTGGTTTGGGCGGTACTTCCAGATGATTTTGTATCCTCGCTCTTGCCACAGTCCCACGCATCCACCGAAGGACTACCGACGGCAGATCTTTCTCCCACCTCGATGTCCAGACTTGGAACACCCTCCCCATCCACCTGTGACAGACCCAGGACCTGTTGACTTTCTGGAGTCTTCTCAAGACCTGGTTGTTTGAACATTAGCAGCCCCCCCAGCTCCTTGAGACCCTCGCAGGTGAGTAATGCGCTCTACAAATGCTTGATTGATTGATTGATCCTCCTGTTAAAGGATGTTTTGGCCTGCACCTTTGCTATCCAGAAAGACTTTAGAAGCATTACTCAGCATCTGCAAAAAGAAAACAATCCCTATCAATGGGGATACCCCTTCCAGCTCCTATTTACATACAAAGAGAAATGCTTTGCAGTTCAAAACCACCTAGAGGTCCGAGAGATATTAGGCCTTCCCTCACCTTCCTCTCAGGATCATACTCTGGAACTGACATGTACCATCTTGACAGACTGGCGAAGGGTAGCTGGCATTTTCAGTCATCACGCTCGTCTTGCAGAAGAGTGTGCAGGCTTTGCCGCCAAGGGGACAAGGATGGCCGCCTGTCATCTTCAGAAGAGGAAGTGTAATGGAGCAAAAATACTTTGGAGGTATGCAATATGACATTCATGATCTGCTCCACGATCTGTAGATCTGTTGCTTGCAGTCGTTGGCATCAACCACCTTACACCACCCATACATTGGGGGATGAGGGAGGGCTCTCTTATTAGTCGTAGGAGCCAGCCCCTATTTTCTATAGTTCCACCAAAGACATACTAAGTGTTATCATATCATGATCACATGGGTGACCATCAAGCCCACACTCTCCGAGGGATTTCCACCTATTGTTTCTCTCTACAGTATTTCACCTTAGTTTGCATACGCACCTAGAAGTTCTTTCAACCTTTCCTATGTAACGTGACACACGCTATTACTACCACATAGAGGTCACCAATAGATATGTCTTTGGCTGCCCTTGCCCAAGCCCAATCATGTGTACCTTCCCATCACTCACTTACTGTTGCATTGGTATTTCTATATATCCCCTTTGTACCTTTCCCTTTTAATTCATGCATTCCTTTCTATCTTTCCCTTTAAATGCCTTGTATACTTTTAATTGTAGCACCTGCTGCTCGGTTAATACATTCTAAATAGAACTGTTATTCCTTACTGTTATCTTGGTATTCTGCCTGGAGATTTTGAACTGGAAGTACTGTGCCTTGTTCTATTAAAGTCCTTCTTTGTAACCTTGGATTTTGGCCTTATTTTTCCCCTGGAACTTTATATTGGCGACGAGGGTTCTGTACCTGCTACTATTTTTAGGCACAAGCGCGGTACATCCAGTTTTTTGAATTATTCTTTTATTTTCAATATTTCGACTTTGAAATTTGCTTTAAAATACATTGGAGCCTAAGACACGACTATTGTGTGTGTCCAGCATCGAAGATTTCGCCTTTCTATGTGGTTGTGTCGATTTTCTACACATTTTTTACATTTTGGTGATTTTGAAGATATAGCATCTTTCAACTTTTAACTCCTTGACGAGTGCCTACCTGTTCTGCAACTATGGAAACCTGAAGCATCTTCGCCATTCTTTGACCAACGCGAGGTTCCAAGCTTCTTCGATCCTGTTGTTGTGCTTGCGTTCTGTTCGACATGTCTACATATTTACGTAGACACTTGAATAGAACGTGACGTCCATTGGGAGTACCAAAGTTACAGTTTTGAACATAGCGTTCAGACTAGTGTATCGGTGTTTCCATCTCTGCTACAAACGTTGGATCAGTGTCAACATTTCAAACACCGACATCGTAAATCTCCAAGCATTCGTTTTAACATTTGGAGAGCAACACTCAAACTTGTGGTATTGTAAACCAAGGCTTCACACGGTACTTTTATCCCGCACATCACACTGATGTGCACAGCTCTTTTGGATTGCATATTTAGAGACAGGAAGAGCATTTTAGTAATTTTACACGTTTTTTGTATGGTGTGTCACCTAAATGTGTAGTGCTTCATATATGCATTGTAACTCATTTCGAACCCATGTTTTCTTTATAAGTTACATATTATGGTATTTTAATGAAATATGTTCATTTGTATTTTAACATTTTGAGTTACCTGCTACATTTTAACCACATTACAGTTATCTTCTCATAGGTTTGTAATTTACTGTACATTATGCAATTTGATCCCCCAACTAAATTCCTTCATTCTAAAGGTGGTCCTCCTATACCCTGAAGTAGATGGAAAGAAGAGTTTTTAAAATATTTGAAAGCCATCGATGGAGAGAGGATGGGTAATGAAAGGAAGAAGAATATTTTTCTTCACTGCTTGGGATCTGAGGGACAAGCTGTTTTTATAACACTTTCTATTGTTCAGGGGGATCTAGGAGTATTTGACGAGGCAATGTTATGCATTGAGACCAGATTTAAACCTACAACTAGTATAGCTCTCAATAGATATAAGTTTTACACTAGAGCACAAAGGGAAACATAATCTTTTGATGATTTCTTAACTGCACTAAGAACTCTCGTGGTTTCATGTAATTTGGGGGCCATAACAGATTAAATGTTCAAAGATCAAATCATTATGAATGATAGGAGTAAAAAAACACAGGAACAATTATGGATGTTAGGTAATTCTAATTTGCATGATACCATATCCACTGCAAACGCATTTGAGCAACCTGACAAGTGGATGAAGACCATACAAGAGGTCAATACCAAAGGTGAAAATCTGATAAAATATGCGATGAAGTGTGTGCCATGAAAACCTCTGCAAAACATTTTCAGTCAGGCAAATTTGCTGGGAAAAATATAATATGCTATAGGTGCAGAAGTAATAACCATGTAGCCTTTTTAAATTTTGTCCTGCAATAGGTAAAGAATGTAACAAGTGTAGAAGAGTAGGACATTTTTCTAAGGCTTGTAGGGATGATAAGAAGAATTTCTTTGATAGGAATAAAAATACTAATAAAAAGAACAATGAGGTTTCGTGTGTAAGATCTGATCAACCTAGTGAAGTTTCATGTACTAAATATGAACATTCATCTTGTGGTGATTCGCAACTAGAAAGAGGGATTGTTGTTTCATTGGTGAATATAAGTGCTATTGAAGGTGAAACATTAAATTCACCTAAATCTGTAGTTGGATTTTTGAATGTAGATCTTGAACTTATGGCAGATTCTGGGTCTCCCTGGACTACTGTGACAGAGTGCTACTTCAATGACAAATTTGATTATAAAAGATCGATTGAGGGTTTATGTCCTCCCGATATTGTTGCTCAGGGTTTTGATGGTTCTGCCATTGATTTTGTTGGAAACTAGTAGATTCACTTTTGTATTTGCAAATTGTGATATTGCTCAGTGCTAGTCCTTTAATTGATAATAGATAAGACTCACATTGATCAAGATCACCTGTTGAAAAGTATGAACTGAAGAAAGAAACTCCACACAGGTCCAAAAAAAGGCAAGCTGTTATTAGAGCTACTGAAATGATGGTGGATAAAAGGTGTAGGATGGATGGTGCACCCAGATGAATTAATAATGTGGGGTGAAAAGCACATATCCCCACATAGCCCATGTCCCCGAAGTAAGAAAAAATAGATGCAAACATGTACCAAAAACAGCCAAAGGAACAAGATGGATATATATTTTATGGACAATTGGGTGAGCACAAAATGCAATGTGAATTATAAAATGTAACTTTTGATATAGATTTGAGGAAAATACTATTAGTTTGCGTAATAGCACAACCTGCTATTTTCATGCCTAAACTGTAGGAGCGTATGAAATATAAAAAGCAAGTAATAATCTTGATAATAATAATAATAATGATGATAATAATATTAATAATAATAATAATAATAATAACATTTTCAAAGATATTTGTTGTTGATTTTGCTTGGAATACAAAATGCCATGCAGCTTCACTTGAGAAGGTTTTCTCATCCAGTGCACATTATGCAATTATTTAAGTTGATTTTGAAACCTTCAAGACGTGACTGTTGGTGGTTTGCGGGTTTTTCAGAGGCACAAATAAAAAAGTTCCATTTGTACTGGACTTGAAACCAGACAGGAAGCCATCTCACTTTCTGCAGGTATGATGTGCCCAGTGCACAAATGTGTTCTAGCGGACAGACTTTCCACCATCTTAAATTCTCTCAACATCAGAACTAGATATTCTAAATAAAGGGTGTTCCCATCAGAAAAATCTAAAAGTTAATGAAGGCAGAAAAGCACCTGAAAGAAGTGGCTGTGGTTCTTGGATTAGCAATTATTAGGTTTAACAAACAGGCTCTTACCTTCTGTTGATTCCACAATCACTAACTGCTAACAATTACCAGGGCATGCAGTTAGTAACCAGGCAAAGGTGAAGGACCACCTATAAAGAGAGGAGAAAACATTTTCAACAACACTTGCCACTGCTGTACAGTATTTATGCTCACTTCATAAACTGAGCTACTTATACAAACATGTTGAAACCTCTTTATCATTCCAGAAGCAGAAGGGACTTTTTCTGAACTGTAAGTTATCTTTTCTCAGAATCTCTAAACCACAACTTTTCTTAGAAACAATTCACCACATAGTTCCCCCTCTCATAATATGCTGTTGCCTTGGTCTGGCAAAGCAGCAGTGCTACATAATACATATTTTGCATGTTTGCACATGCACACACATTGTGCATATTGGAAGGCAGGCAAACATGTCTTCCAAACCACTTGCATAACGAAAGTTGAGGGGGCCCCCCTGCAAGGTGCATGAAGGGGCCCCCTTTCCGGATTGAATCCAGAGCTCTCAGGACTGACTACTGTGCTGAAGGAATGAAAAGAAAAAACAAAGCCTACGGAATAGTTATATACCTAACTGATTATGAGAATAGATACCTTTAATTATCCATTCTTGGCTTAGTCATTTTCACCACAACTTAATTAGGAACAATTTTAAACAATAGAGTTTCTCCAACTGGGCAGCCAAAACTAATAAAGCCCATGTATAAGGTTTAACTATTTCTTGTAATTTAAACCATATTTCTCCATAAGTACTGGTATCTCACATTTAACAAAAATATACACAATTTATACATATATACAAAACCAACAAGATGTATACATTTACACATATATAAAATTTTCTTAGAACCAAACTAAAGGTTATTTTGCCCAACTTATTTTACAAAAGGATTTTTATCTACAATTAATCAAAAAAACATTCCTTCTTTTCTGATCACCAAAACAAAACATTCACAAAAAAGAGTGTTCAAGGTTAACAGTTTTTAACCTCTATCCATCTAGCACTCCTTAAAAATTCTTATTTCATCATCTTGGTCAAAAAGATTTTGTGTTTGTATTGGTGCCTTCAACAAACTGTGTCGGCGCGTTTCAGCCTCTTTACACAATGAAAAGAAAAAACAAAGCCTACGGAATAGTTATATACCTAACTGATTAGGAGAATAGATACCTTTAATTATCCATTCTTGGGTTAGTCATTTTCACCACAACTTAATTAGGAACAATTTTAAACAATAGAATTTCTCCAACTGGGCAGCCAAAACAAATAAAGCCCATGTATAAGGTTTAACTATTTCTTTTAATTTAAACCATATTTCTCCATAAGTACTGTTATCTCCCATTTCACAAAAATATACACAATTTATACATATATACAAAACCAACACATATATAAAATTTTCTTAGAAACAAACTAAAGGTTCATTTGCCCAACTTATTTAACAAAAGGATGTTTATCTACAATTAATCAAAAAAACATTCCTTCTTTTCTGATTACCAAAACAAAACAATCACAAAAAAGAGTGTTCAAGGTTAACAGTTTTTAACCTCTATCCATCTAGCACTCCTTAAAAATTCTTATTTCATCATCTCGGTCAAAAAGTTTTTGTGTTTGTATTGGTGCTTTCAACAAACTGTGTCGACGCGTTTCAGCCTCTCAGAATCTCTAAACCACAACTTTTCTTAGAAACAATTCACCACATAGTTCCCCCTCTCATAATATGCTGTTGCCTTGGTCTGGCAAACCAGCAGTGCTACATAATACATATTTTGCATGTTTGCACATGCACACACATTGTGCATATTGGAAGGCAGGCAAACATGTCTTCCAAACCACTTGCATAACGAAAGTTGAGGGGGCCCCCTGCAAGGTGCATGAAGGTGCCCCCTTTCTGGATTGAATCCAGAGCTCTCAGGACTGACTATTGTGCTGAAGGGGCCCCCTGAAGCCTGGGGGCCACCCGCACAGCGGGGTATGCTGTGTTTGGAACAGTGACGTAACACAGGCCCCCGCATCCCCCGCAAGTGGTTTGGAAGACATGTTTGCTTGCTTTCCAATATGCATATGCGTTCATATATTTATGCAAATGCTGAACACCGTCACTTGATTCAGGATTTTCTAACACATCTTCCGTCTGCAGTTGGCCTCAGTCGTAGGACATCACTCAGGACTTTCGAGGCCAGCCTTAGCCAAAGTCTTATTTTTGCAGGTGTTCTGTCCTTTTCCAGTGTTATTTTAGGAGTGAATTTCTAAATTTCTGTTAGTACTTTATCGCACCATAGCCATCTGGCAGGTCTTCTTATGCGCCTAGGACTACTACTGATGATGGGTCACTCTCATCCACCATATAAAACTACTTATTTCTTAGTTGCCCATTACACTTGTAGTCTTTGATTGCTGTGGATCTGCCTACACTAGGTAGTGGCCTTGGGTTGAATCACTATACATTCCGGAGTACATTCTAACCCACGGGAACAGCTTTGGTGCATGTTGTTGGCAAGTGAAACCATTGGGAGGAAGGAGATTTCTCAGATGTGAAGGACTTCTACTTCATTGCTTTCAATCAGAAACATTTTAGAAGCAAAGATACCAAACCAAAATTTCAGACATGTGCTTTGAACAGTTTTTATTGCCATTCAAATAAAACTCATGTGCTACGCTATCCTCACTTATAGCTGGCCGACATTATATTTTAGTGAACTGTTCCCCATACATTAGGCTAATGAAGGAAATGGTAAAAAATATTGTTTTCAGTTTTGTGGACTCCACCCCTTATTATGTCAAACTGGCTGATTCTACACATTTGGCTTAAGTGAGAGCCTAGCTTTTCATCCTTTCTTCAATAACAAAAGCATAAGCACAATAAGAGTGCTATTACACTTAGGGCTGCAAAGAGAGGTCAGTTCTGTGGCTTGAGGCTCTTGCAAACGAACTAATTATCCCGGTCATCAACACATTTACAATTACTTCACCATTTCAGGCTGCTTAGATCTGTATATCTCAGGACAATAGATGATGTATATTGCAGGATTGAATTTGCGAAGATTCAGACACTGTGTTTATTGGAACAGAGGATCCCATGGTCTCTTCAGTTACCAACCCCAGGTCTTTCAACATGTTTTTTGGTATACCACCATTTCTAGATAGAGACAGTCATTCATCTCAGAGACTCCCTATTGGAGAAGGGCTGAATGCTCCACTTAGATCTCCGAGATGAATATCTTTCAACCCAGATCACATTTCTAACAGACAATTCCTGCAATTTCAGTGAGGAAACACATATTTCTGGTTCAAAATCCTCCCATGTACCCTCTCTTCACCGCCCTGGTAGTAAACCAAAGACATGACACCCCTCATTACCCATTTAAGGCTAAACAGGGCGAGGCTCATATCTCACACGGACGATTTTCTTCTTCAAGCTCAGGGCAGGGATGTAATATTATCTCAACTAACATGCTTCCTCAATTTCCTTCAGAATTTTGTTTTTCTAATAAATAGAGTCAGCTCTTTTAATTCTTTCAAAACAAATTGGAGTTTTTTTATTATCTGATTGACTCAAAGAAATCAGTTCTTCAGTTTCCCAAGAGAAAATCTCTCTAATAAAAAAAGAGATAAGTCAAATTTTAGTGATGTCCACTCTATCTCTCAGCATCCTCACACGGATTGTAGTTCTACTAGCCTCTTCAATACAGGCGATCTTTATGAAGCCTCTTCACTATCATCATCACTAACATCACCATTTAGGGAGGAGCCTCCTGTTTGTTATGTTATGTTATGTTATATTAAGTTTATATAGCGCACGGCTACTCTAAAAGAGTGTCCCGGCGCTTTCCACAGGCAGCTCGATGTAGAATAACACAACAAGGAATAACAAATACAAAGAAAAAAAGAGAAAAACCCACCAGAAAAAGCCTAGAGATTAAAAAGCCAAGTCTTCAGGCTCTTCCTGAACTGAAGCAGATTGGAGGTGCTGCGAAGCGCCAGCGGAAGCGAGTTCCACAGCTGGGGGGCCTTGAAGCTGAGGGAGCGCCCCCCAGTGCGGGCCTTCCTCACACGCGGGACCACAGCATTAAAGAGAGATTCGGACCGCAGTGAGCGGGCTGGGCGATATAAGGCCAATCTTCGCTGCAGGTATCCAGCACCTAAACCAAACAATTTCTTCTCTCTTCAGCACCCTGGCGCTTCACCAACAACGTAAGCCCCCTCATTACTCACTTAAGAGAACAGGGTATGAGGCTTATTGCTTACATGGACACTTTTCTTCTTCTAGCTCTGGATAGCGATCTACCATTGTCTCAACTTTCAAGCTTCCGCAATCGTCTTTAGAATTTTGCTTTTCTAATAGATTCTAATCTGTTTTAATTCTTTCAAAACAAATGGGAGTTTTTTTGGTTTTCATATAGCCTCTGGGAAATCGATTCTTCAGCTTCCCCAAGAAAAAATATCAATAATAAAAAAAGAGATTTGGCAGATTTTAACAATGGCTACTGTATCTCTCAGACTCTGGATAGAGATCTACCATTGTCTCAACTATCAAGCTTCCTCAATCGTCTTTAGAATTTTGCTTTTCTAATAGATTCTAATCTGTTTTAATTCTTTCAAAATAAATGGTTTTCATATTGCCTCTGGGAAATCGATTCTTCAGCTTCCCCAAGAAAAAATCTCAATAATAAAAAAAGAGATTTGGCAGATTTTAACAATGGCTACTGTATCTCTCAGACTCCTCGCACGGATTGTAGGTCTACTGGCCTCTTCAATACAGGCATACATTCCGAGGCCTCTTCACTATTTGTCATGAAAAGATCATCATGTGACTAATTTCCTTTTCAAGAGATGTGAAACAAATATATCACCTGGTAAAAGATACTTTGTTAACTAAATAACACATGTTATCTAAATGTTTCCAACCGCCAATTTGTATGCATGATTAAACATGTGCCAAGAATGTGATAGGAGCCTATTTAAAACCCGCCCATCATCCTTTCAGTGCTTCTCTTCTTCTGATGCGACTCTTACCTGATTCCGTGTCCCCTTCGGATCCATTCAGCATCAGGCATCCGGCTGGCATCCTCGCTCGCCCGGCGCTTTCCTGCTGATTTCCAGGCATCCTCCTTCTCCGCTGGACTTCCGCCGGAGGCTTCTTCTTTCCACTTCCTGTGGAGAGAAAAGAAAATATCAACACATCGTTACCAGGCAACAAATCGTGAGCTTTCATTTGACAATAGCTAAACCAACTTGTACCGGTAAGCTAAACATCGCGTTATTATTTTCAACAAATCAAACTTGGCAAAGACTTTGTTAAATTCACGAGCGTTTCAAGAAAACTATATTTAGACGCTCGAGTGCATTCCTCCGAACAATTATTTATGCTTGAGGGCACTCTTCTCAACTTGATTTCTCTTGACGCTCGAGTGCCTTCTTTCCACAGAACTTGTTCAAGCGCTTGCTTGCTTATTAATGACTTTGGAATTCCTTTAAGACTGAGCAGAGGAAACTGCAAGACAGTATTGTGGAAATCTCTGGAATAAGAATCAAATAGAAAAAACTCAAGAAAGGCTAAGTTAAGCCAAATGTTATTTTACTGAGTCTGTGAATAGCTAAGCAAACCATATTGCTTTATTTTCTTGTGTTGTTGTTTATTATCATTTCAGAACCCCTTTTGGAGCCTTAGACAAGTATATTCAATGGTACAGAAAATTATTTCTTGCACATGATAGTTGTGAATAATAAGTATATTGTGATGTAATATTGAATAAGCTTAATATGTGTTTATTCTAGAAAAGTCAGACCAAAGAATAATGTGGGAAAGCTCTCCATGAATACATTAAAAGAAAAGCAGGAGCCCTGGTCAGTTAGTATGGTATGTTAACTATTGAATACTTAGGGTTGAAATAATTGTGCATTCAAAAGACTGGAAAGTTATTAGTATTTTATTGTTTCTCCTAGGGTACCACAATCTTGGTCAAGACAAGTATCCCAATTCCCAATTCCCTGAGAGGCATCCACAAGAAGTACCCCTGGCGCCCGACGGTGTTTGTCTCTTTTTCTCTCATCCCATTCCCTCCTTCCCTTGTGGTTCATTTGGAAACAGTGAGTCATTCATTATCTCGCTGGTTTCAACTGATTCTCAGGGGAGTAGGGAACAAGCAACATCACGAAAGGAACTAAACGGAGTTCAGGTGAGAGTTTTATTGACACTATTATCATCGCCAACATCATCCATTTAGAGAGAACAAAGTCAAGACCATGAGCAGAACTAACCAAAAGTTTCTTTTTAAAAGAAAGTTCTGCCTTAAAACAAAATGTCAGTACAAACTGAGTACCTTCCAGGCAATCTACATATAAAAGCAGAATGGTGCTCCATGAATCTTTGAGATGTAAGCATTTGGCGTCATCATCCTACAGTTTTCAGAAAGCTTGTTTCTACATTTAGACTCTTTTCAATGGATCTATTTGCATCTTGATTAATACCTCAACTTCCCTCTTTTTACAGTTGCATAATATGCGCAACACGACAGTCCTCTCAACCAGGTGCATAAGTCACATGTGAGTGAAGTCGTGACTCTTGCAAACTTCAGTCCGCTAATGGGAAAAGCTTTTCCCATTAGCGGACTGAAGTTTGCAAGAGTCACGACTATACGATTAATCCCCATCTCTACGTGATTAAGCACCTACGTGAGAGGATTAAAACGAACATCCTTCACTCCCATGTGACTTATGCACCTGGTTGAGAGGACTGTCGTGTTGCGCATATTATTGTCTTGATAAAGACCCACAGCGACTGAAAAGATTGGCGCGTTCAGGGTCGAACGTCGACATTATTCCCAGGCCATATAAACTTGGAGCCTCCAACAAATTGGAAAGAAATTAAAGAGTCCCAAGATTGTATTAGTTGTTGGTTTTATGAAATAATTTGTATATAAATGTATATTTTCTTGTATGAAATTTGAACTAATTTTGTTGCTCACAAGTCCATTATTTATGATTGTCACTTGTTTTTGCATTGTATTTGATATACTGACAGTTATTGTAGATAAATGTATAGAAATGACGCATTGATTTATAAAAACATGATAAAGACACTACAAATCAGTATTTAGATTTATTATATAATTTTTCTTTCTAAGAGATTTGTTACAGAATTCTAGAGGGTTTTTGTTGGTTCTATCAGGAGAAGTGTATAAAGGAAACTGTTTGGACAATTTACATGTGGCTAAAACCTGACAGAACCACTATTGTTTAAACTATATATTACCCAGGTTCTGAGGGACACAGGGTTAACCCCGTTGCTTGTATAAAGCTATTTCTGTTGAGGCTATGGTTTAACAAGCATAATATAAGCCTCTAGTCTTGCAATAAAATGGAGATGTTCTTAGCTTTAGTGAAATACATTTTAATAAAGATATAGAGGCAAATATCCCTCCGCACATGAGAATTTAACCCTCACTTGTATCACTGTAGCGCCTACTGGCTCCACGACCCATTAAACTTAAAATGGATTTTCATTAGAGTAATGCCCCTAGTGCCAACTGTCGCTTCATACAAGATCAAATTAATTCTGATCTGAAGATTTCTCTAACTGTGTGACTTACCTTTTCGCACAGGTAGCACGTGCAACTTGCTAAATACTTCTTTGTTTCTGATGGCTTTTACAAATATTCTACTTACTGTTCCTCTGTTTTCAAAACTTTTGATCTGCTCCCGTGAAGAACTGGAATAACCCACTTACTGGGTCTCGGCGGCGGGGAAACCGCCCAAGTCTTCCATACCTTCCATACTTAGTAAAAGGAGACACAGGAGCCTTTGTCTGCTGGAGGAACCCAGATTTATTCCATAGCCCGGGCTATGGAACAGAGTCCCAAGCAAGTCAAAGACAAGACAGAGGAGGCTGCTACTTCACTGTGTAGCTTACAAGCCTTTTATACTTTTTCATCCCAGTCTGTTGGCTGTTAGTTCATCGTTTAATCAAGGCAGTGTTTGCAGTTGATAACCAGATCCAGACGACGTTTGTAGATGGTGACCTGGTCAAGGCTTGGTACACAAATCATTGTTCACTCAGGCTTTGATCAAGGCTCAGTCTTTACAGGTCATTGTTCAATTGCCCTGATCAAAGCCCGGTCTTTCAAGTCATTGTTTAATCACCCTGATCAAGGTCCAGCAGTCAGACCATTGTCCTGATCACGGTGTCAAGGATGTTTACCAGGTTGGGAGCAGGTGATGGAAAACAAATGATTTACTCAGTGTGTGAGTGTCTTGTGACTTTTAGTTGAACTGCAAAGAACAGGGGGGTTGGGTGTGTGAAAGTTCCTGGGCAGAAATGCAGGCTGCACGATGGTGTTTGTCGTGTCAATTAGAATTTGCTCAGGCATCAGCAGAAATGACCAGGTGGGTCGTGTGGAAGTGTTTGACATGAGATGGCAATAAAAAAAACAATGGACTCCCGGTACAAATGATGCCGATCAGAAGAACACTTTCCTCAGACCCTCCTTTTGCCATTGAGTGGCAAATACTTTAAGAAATGTCAATGTTCATAAGGCCATCAGTTTCTTGTTGGAGCATCATCATCATATTGGTGTTGTGAATGTTAGAGGGTGGAGGCTTGACGGTCTAGACACACATTGTATAGAGCACTGGCAGACACTGAAAGCACAAACAGCAGGAGACAAGGACAGTTACTCCCAAGGCAAGGAAGATAAGGATTTTCCACCCCCACTGGGAAAGGAGGCCCCAGATCCAGCCTGTGAGGGATCAGTTGCCTTCATCCAGATGAATTTCGGAAGAAAGGCGATGCAGACGTTGGATGGCATCGTACACTGTTGGTGCGTTGTCTGGGATGTACACGCAGCAGCTGGAACCGATCAATTTACACACACCCCCACGATCAGCAAGGATGACATCTAGGACCATCCTGTTCTGAAGAGTTATGAGGTGGTCCGCCTGTAGCTCTGCTGTGATGTTGGAGATGGCACCAGCTGTTACTGTGATGGTGGCTTCAAGGACCCTGGTCAGTCCTCGTACAGCCCGACTGTTGGCCATGGAGTCCCAGAAAGGAAGGAAACCCTTAAAGAAGTCCCCGGTTTCCTGGCCTGCTCTTTCCTCTGCTGATATGACGCCCCTACATGAGCGCCGCAGAGCGCCACTCATTGAAAGGTGGTAACCTCCATGGGTAGAATACGTTGGTGGAAGGAGGAAGGCTAGATAGCAGGTATCAGACCAGTTACAGGGGAGCCAAGTGTAGGCGGCAGTGCCACAGATGAAATGGGTGTTGGGGGATGCCACCAGCTTCGGAGGAGATGTAGAGTTTAAAGTTTTTGTGATATCGCACGTACTGGTACCAACTTTCTTAGTCCCTAGGCCATGAATGCAGACACAGCCTTGCACATTTATAACATTCACAGTGTCTCGTTCATCAGGCAGTATTCTTCTTGTGCGGAATCTGAAAAATGTTTGTTGATTAGTCGAGGTGAATACTACCATCTCACCGAGTTCATCTGGTGGTAGTAGCATTGTGGATGAGCTGGTCGGGCAAAAAGGAGCATTGGCCTGGCCGGATCTGTTCCATCAGAAGTCATCTCGAAATGTTCCAAGGGCAGAATTGGTAGTACCATTGACACTGTTGGCCTCCTGCATCAACATCCACCATGCAGGACAAGACCCAGAGATGGAAAAGGGGTAGGGAAAGAATGGGACAGGGTGTATCATGGAATGCGGCATCAGTCCACACACCCAGCAGTTGGAAGTGTTCATGATCAGCTGGTGACGATGCAACTTTTGGATGAAGGTGTTGTTGAAGAAATCGGCATGGCGGGGTAATTTGTGGGCTGGTAATGTGTAATACTGGTGTTCTGCAGGAGTTGGGGTAGGAGTTGGTGAGGTAACAGGATGGTAGATTAGTAACAGCCAACCGAGGATAGACAGGATGAGAGAGACAAACAGCGTCACCACGGTGACCATGAAGCATTTACTATGTCGGAGGTTGACATCTTGTTTCTGGAGTCGGGTGTTTTGGACGGCGGCCCTTGTGCTAAGCCAGGGACCTCTAGTGGCTGTCTGTGATTGGTGGTTGCTTCACTGGTAGCAGGTGCCAAGGGCCCTTATGGCTTACCTCAGTCTGACACACCAGCACTACTCTCAGAGTACTTTGGCGGTAGTGATAGCGGTGCAGTCTTTGACGGGGTAGGCCTCCACCCATCGGCTTAATGTACTGACCACCACTAGGATCTAAGGTGGCTGAAAAATAGGCACATGGGCGATGGTGACCTCCGAACATCTGGGTCAAGACAGCGCATGCATAGCCATCTGTCTCATGTACAAGAAGAAAAAATGGTTTGTTATAATCAGGAGTACCGAGGACTGGAGCAGTACACAGGGACTTTTTTAAATCTTGGAAGGCCTGTTCATGCTCTCTAGTCCATGGAAAGGAGCTGTCTGATATGTCTTTGGTGGTGAGGGCAAGGAGAGGTTTGACCATGGCTGATAAATTGGAAATCCACTGTCTATAGTATGATGTTAGACCTACGAAGGCTCGCACCTGCTTCTGTGTTCGTGGAGCCCTCATAGCATTAATAATGGCTACACGATCAGCGGTGAGCTGCCTTCCCTCTTTCGAGCGGAGATGACCTAAATAGGTCACTTCTCTTGACAAAACTGAAGCTTTTTCAAAGAGACTTTGTGATTATGGAGGGCAAGGTGGTGTAAAAAACAGAGAGTAGATTCTTTACATGCTGGGGCAGAATTTGCAGCAATGAGGAGGTCATCTACATATTGTAATAGTGGGGAATTATCAGGGAGTTCCAAGGAATCTAGTTGACTTTTTAGGGCTTGACTATAGATACTGGGGCTCTCGGTGAAACCTTGAGGGGCGCGGCAGAATCTAACAATCCGCCCACCAAGGGAAAAACCAAAAAAATGTCTGCAGTCAGGATGTATAGGAATGCTGAAAAAAGCATTCTTCAGGTCTATGACAGAAAAGTGCGTGGCATCAGAAGGGACCATCGTTATTCGTTAAGAGGGCTGTATCCCAGCTAATGACAGTTTCCGGCAAAAGTGTTTTCATTATTTTATCGGGCAAAGTCAGGATGGCAGCTTCTGGTTTAGTCCCTCATGCGCTTGCTTCTTCTGTAGCCTCCAGGTCAGCCCATTTACCTCCCAACGCCGCTTCATGGTCAGTATGTAATCTGACGTAATTAAGGCAGCCAGATTCTTCCGGGGATCTGGTAATTGTCCTTTTAACTGCATTACTTCTGAACTTTTCCAACGATCATGAAACCAAAGTCTGCGCCAGTTTGCCTCAACAGCCCCTCGAACATTATTTTGGGCATCTGTAAGTGCGTTAACAAAGACAGGGGCCGCCTCTCTCATTGGCATAGCTGTTTCTAGAGGGGTGTTGGAAAACAACATAGCGCCAAACATCCTCTCTCCCTGAACATCGCCTCTTTTTATTTGCGACCTAAGTCCCATTAATACGGTGGGGATCTGCATAAGTGCATTCTCAAATCTTTGCATGACCAGGGTACACATGTATTCAGCCCAGGTGGTCTGTTCCATAATCGTCCACTGGTAAAAGGTGGACCATATTTCTTTAAAGGCATAAATATTCCCGTTATTTATCCAACATTCACACTGTTGCCTATGTAGGTCATTTTCTCGAAGGGACGAAAAGCTGAATGCAGGAGGCCAGTCAGGGGGAATTCAACAATTTATATAAATCCTGCTTAACTGTAGACCACAGGGAAGCAGGAAAAGGGCGTGTAGGGGTAAAGCTGCAGGGGTTGGGCGGATGTAGACTTGTTGTCATTCCTGCAGCAAGGACAGAGTTAGCGGGCGTGGTCTGTGTCTTAGGAAGAGTCAGGAGAGATGGTGTGACAGGGAGAACAGTAAGAGGGGCAGCGGGGGCAGGAGTGGGCTGTGGCGGGGGGACATGCGGGGTGTGAGGCGTCAGGGCAGGGTACATTGGGGCATAGGCAGGAGGGCTTTCTAGCATAGTATCAAGCAAAGAATCACCTTCTTCTCCCCCTTCCATATGGCCCTTTCCTTTCTCCTCACGAGCTGAATAAAATTTTTGTACCCGGGCCCCATGCTCCCTCTCGGCTATTTCTACTGACTTTGTCATTTGATTTTGTAAATTTTCTCTGGCGTGGTCGGCCATTGACATACGTTCCTGTTTTCTTTCTTGACCATTCTGCTTTCTAGCTCTCTGCTCTATCTCTTTCCTCCAAAATCGGACACATTCAAACATAGACGAGCGCGTTTTTCTTTTCATAATTGTTCCTTTAAGTTGGTGAGAACTTGGGAATAAAAGGACCCATAAAGTGGCCACAGTAATTCCGCATCACTTTGCTTTGTATATTTTACCCAGAAGGAGGAAAACATTATGGCAGAAGGGCCATGTTTAACATACATCGTGTGGCCAGGGGTCACTTCTGGAGGAAGCGGACAAGCCGCCTCCAGCTGGGAGTCCTGTGTACACATACAACAACATCATTTCTTGAACTTACTAATGACTGGCATGCTTAAAAAAACAGATAACAGACACCAGCGGGTTTTAAAACTCACCTCGCTTGCTTGGCTTTTGCAAAAGTCAATAACAGCAGAATCATACAGAACAGACACCAGCGGGTCTTTAAAATTCACCTTGCTTGCTTGGCTTCGGCAAAAGTCAATAACAGCTTGGTTTTACGAAAGTCTATAACAGAATCATACAGACAGACTTGGTGAGTGATCAGTCCACCCTTACCTTACAGGGTAGTTCTCTTCTGCAGACGTAGGGCTGTGTCCTGCTCCAGAAATTATTTGCTGGGGAACTCCAGCGAGAACGCGGTCTAGTGGCCCAGACCGGGTGGGGAAGAACAGCGGGCTTACCGGATTGCAAGAGTCCCTCAAGTAGGATACCTCCGTCGGAGTCTCTCCGTGCACCCCCTCACATCCACCGGGCCTGACCTTCGTGCTCATGGAGTCCCTGTTCAGGCACCATTTGAAGAACTGGATTAACCCACTTACTGGGTCTCGGCGGCGGGGGAACCGCCCAAGTCTTCCCATACCTTCCATTATTAGTAAAAGGAGACACAGGAGCCTTCGTCTGCAGGAGGAACCCAGATTTATTCACTAGCTCGGGCTATGGAACAGAGTCCCAAGCTAGTCAGAGACTAGACGGAGGAGGCTGCTACTTCATTCTGTAGCTTACAAGCCTTATACTTTTTCATCCCAGCCTGTTGGCTGTTAGTTCATCGTTTAATCAGGGCAGTGCTTGCAGTTGATAACCAGATCGAGCCGACGTTTGTAGATGGTGACCTGGTCAAGGCTTGGTACACAAATCATTGTTCACTCGGCTTTGATCAAGGCTCAGTCTTTTCAGGTCATTGTTTAATTGCCCTGATCAAAGCTCGGTCTTTCAAGTCATTGTTTAATCACCCTGATCAAGGTCCAGCAGTCAGACCATTGTTCAGATAACCTGATCACGGTGTCAAGGATGTTTACCAGGCTGGTAGCAGGAGATGGAAAACAAATTATTTACTCAGTGTGTGAGTGTCTTGTGACTTTTAGTTGAACTGCGAAGAACAGGGGGAGTTGGGTGTGTGACAGTTCCTGGGAAGAAATGCAGGCTGCAAGATGTTTTTTGTCGTGTCAGTTAGAATTTCCACAGGCATCAACAGAAATGACCAGATGGGTCGTGTGGAAGTGTTTGACACGAGATGGCAATGAAAAAATAATGGAGTCCCAGTACAAATGATGCCAATCAGACGAACACTTTTCCTCACCTGCAAGAAAAGCGGACTTGTTGATCCCAGTCAAGAGATTTATAGGGTATCTTGTAGCTGATTGTCTGCAAGCATTATGATACCGTATTGTAATTCTTTTCTCTAGGTTTCATGAGTAATGCAGAATGTTTATCTTGGCTGTCCTAAAATAAAAGCCAGGAAAGAAGCAATAGTAGTAATCTCTGAGTATTTAATAAAATCAAGATTTTCTTTCACTAAAGCTATGAAGTTCTTCATTTAGATATATTTCGACCTCTGGAGGGCTGGGAAATTATGATGATGCGCGTTTAGGAATGCTGCACTCAAGGTGGGTAAGAAAACTAAGTATGTCTCACTTGTAGCATTTTGCTGTTCAGAAAATGGGTTCAGCAAGACCTCGCAGAAAAGGTATCTGGCCTAGTGTAGGCATGTTTACAGCTCCCAGCTTTAAGGATTTGCAAAACCAAAAAAGTGACTAAGTAACCAGATAAACCTTGTACCGGGTCAAGGTAGCAAATCCATCCCTGCATCAAAGCGAACTCTGTGGCTATGAAATTCAACTCTGTCTTGCTTGGCTCTGATGGTGTCAAAAGTAACAGCTTCAGCAAGACCTCAACAATGACATATCTGACGTTGAGGGACCTTTGGTGGCCTCAGCCTTGAATCTTGTCCTGCTGAACAATTTTGAGTTTCATTTTAGAAGTCCTAAGATAAAAACTTTGACAACGGTGACCCACCTAGTGCATATAACCTTTGCTCTAGCCTGGTCAGCCTGAAATTGTGCCGAGGTACCCATCAACTACAAACTGCTTGTCAATGGTACTTAACTTTTTCTGTGCACTTTTTGCATTAACTTTAAAACCTTATGTCTCTGGTTACTTTTATCTGATTTTAACGATTCTGATATTTTTTTTGCTCATTAGAATTTTGTTTATTTTTGGTTTTGGGAATAATGATATGTTGTTTTGTTGACGTCTAAATTGTAGGTATTGCTTCAACGTAACACACATTTCTCTTACAAAATGCTTTCTGTTTGTGCCATAGTTAACAGGGGTTGTATTATTTGTGTTCAACAAAAATATCCCTTAAACATTTGAGAATCTGTGCGAGAGACAAATCTAAAAGAAAAGAATGATTCACAATGGTATCATTAAGTAGTACCTTTGGATAGACAGTAAAGTCACTGTATGCATTCAATGCATATAGAAGTTATGCAACATTCGACCCACACATTTGCTCAGAAGAGATTTTTTTGTCTACAAAATTCAAGTAAGTACTGTTCTCTAAAAACAACAAAGAACATGCATGCAATGTGTCCACAGTGCAAGACAACCACAAAGAACCACTAGAGGGCACCAGAAATGTCACAAGTGAGGATTCTTGAGTGTTTCTTTGCAATAGATCAATTAAAATTTGTTTGTTGATGGTAGTCGACGTTAGGACCCTCAACTGGGTAAAGGCCAGGGGTCTCATCAGCAAAGTTACAGTGTAGGGATATCTGCAATGGATAATCAAAACATTAGATATGTGTTGTGCACCTATTGTATATTGTAACCAAGTAATGAAAGATAAGTACCTGTTAGGCCAGAAAGCAAGAATTAGTGGTATGCCACTCCTGAAAGTGTTTGAGAGTGTAGAGGCCCAGTTGTGAAGAATAATGGCAGTAGGTAGGTAACAACAAGAGAGTGAGGGATAGTTGCAAAGGAACACTCTTGGTCCCCCAGTCACAATAGTATAAACAACAAAAGAGAGTAGCTTCTCAGAAGAAAGAGAGAGCGAGCATGAAGAATCTTTTAGATTCTTTTAGAAGGCCCTCATTCACCAACCTGGTTGGTGACATGCTTCATCATCGGGCCCCACCGGGAGAGGTCGAGTTCCTCCCCAGTGTGCTGCAACGCCAGAGTCACTGAGGAGCTGGAATTTTTGTAGTGATAAGTGCTGGTGTAGCATTGTGTTTTAAAAATGCCTTAATTGTGTCCAAAAACAAGATTTATTAAATGGCCAATCAGACACACTATGGGCCTCATTAGGATGGCGGACGGACCTGCGTCCGTCCGCCATCCCCGTGGAAGAGGGACCGTCCGCATGGGCAGCGGCGGTCCCTCCATGCAAATTAGGATGTGACCGCCACCCTGGCGGTCACATCCTGGATCTTTAACCTTGCGGCGGGTGCTGCTTGAAGCAGCACCCGCCGCAAGGTTAAAAAAGCATGTTTCACATTTACATGCACAAAGCAGCAGGCACCGTGCGGTGCCTGCCGCTTTGTGCATGCAAATGAAGGGGGGTACCATAGGTACCCCCCATGTGCACCCCCAACCCCCTTTACCCTGGGGGCCCGCAAGGGCCCCCCAGAAGCAAAGGTCCACATGCTTTTCCACGGCGGAAAAACCGCCGCGGAAAAGCATGTTTACTCATGCTTCCTAATTTGGCTGACGGTGTCTTGCAGACACCGCCACCAAATGGCCCGGCAAAACCCGCGGATCAGCGGCGGACGGACCTGCCGTCCGCCGCTGGTCCCACCACATTCCCACCGCCATCCTAATCTGGCGGTGGGTGTTTGATGTGGCCACGGCGGTGATTCCGCATCCTCCGGGCCGGCGGTGGCTTCCGCCGGCCCAGAGGATGCGGATTCACCGCCATCCTAATGAGGCCCTAAGTGTGGGAACGAGAGCTAATTAAATTGTTCAACTGTTTCCCATTAAGTGGGGTTGACATGTTTCTGCCCACGTGGTAAAATTTACTTGGCATTCATCAGGACCAAAAGAAGAGTGGACTAAACCTCGGCGGTATGGGCACGCTAAGGCCCACCCTGACATGAGGACGTGAAAGTGAAAAATTCAACAGTATGTGTGAACAAAATGCAACCAAAAGAAAAATGTGTGGAGGCTTAATCTTATTCCAGAGAAACCAGGTTGCACCTTATGAACGGAAGACAAACAAACAATGACAAACACAAAAAGAAGAAAGAAAATAAATGTTTAAAATTCACCTTTGCGTCGTTTGTTTGTTACAGGAAGTCATGCTTGTGTGCTTAGATAAAGTGCACGGCTGTATGTTGCCTAAATATCATGCTCCTGTGCCTGTTCCTGCTAGTAATCATGGTCAAATGCTCAAAAACAAAGTGCATATATACTTCAGGCTAGTACAATCGCCCAAAGAAACCATGCACTTAGAAATGTACAGTCAATTTGTTTTACTTGACCGGTGGCTTGGTAATGGCGCTATGGCACCTGCACGCCTCAAGGGCGTTTAGCGTTCTATCGTATCTGGTGGGGTATATGGTAATTATTAAAAAAACGTGAGCCATTGCGTCGTGTTGAGTCCCCACACACACATACATGAAGTCATTAAAAACATATTTACAATATATACAAAACCATATCTCACATTAGATGTGAAAAGTTTACACACCGTGGGTTTCGGTAGGGGGGTGGTGACACAAATGGCACACCCTGGGTAGGGGGAGAGAAAGGGAGGAACAGCGTGGTTAGAATCCATAGTGCAATCCAGCACGGTTTACTTATCTGAATGGCAGAAGATGCAACTTACGCCGGCGACGCCAGGCACCCACTCGGAATCTCAGCGAATCCCTCAGTAACCGGACCCCGAAGATGGAGGGTTGGCATCATGGTACTGTATTTAAAAAAAATTAAAAACACCATCAACGTATTGCTGTTGATTTTAATAGCTGATGCATGTCTATAGACCGTAATATGTTCTTAAAAAAATTAGATATCGCTGTAAATACAAAAGTGTGTGTACCCATGTGCAATCTGCAAAGATCATTTGCTTAAATAGTTAACACTCTGAGGTGAGAAAATCGTAAAATTATGCAGTGCTGACTTCAATTCTACAAACTGAGTGGCAGACTAAATTGCGTGGGCCCAACTTGCTACTTTTTTTGGCCTGTCCAGCCATATTTCATTGTAGGTGTCTTGTAGTGATGTACGGCCATGACCATCTTGAGCAATACAGCTCCCTCTATTGAATGGTGTTCGCTCGGCAGCAGCCTGTCAGCCATGTTGCGCTCTCTCCTCGTGTATGTGATACATTCATCACACCCTCTCAGGAGATTTGTCAGGTCCTCTTCTCCTTTGTCTTTAGTAAAGTCTCCTATATTCAGGCTCATTTCCCTTCCCAACCTTTCCTAGGCGTCATTATTACTATCCATAATGAAGTTCCTCTGCTTAACAAGGGCTTGCTCTGTGAATTGCACACCCTGTCCACTGATGAGATCTATTCTATTTTGAAGACAACCAAATTAGACTCCCCTCTGGTCCAGTGTGTCCCTAATATTGAGGATCTAGCCTTTGAGGAGCTTGATCTGGCCTCCAAGGACCTCTGTCATCATCCATTATCTCCTGCTCTGCTTCAGACATCTGGAAGCAACCTAAGTTGATCTCTCTCCTTAAAGCTTCAGCTGACCATACTTACTTCAGTAATTGCTGTCCTTTTTCCTGTCTTTCATTCACTGCAAATATCCTCGAAAGAGCTGTCAGCAAGCAACTCTCTCGATACTTAAGAGGACAACTGCCTGGATGACTACTCACAGTTATTTTTCAGCTGATAATCTTCTAGATCAAAGATATTCTGCCAGCTGTGTACTGTTCTCTTAGCCACATTGTACACTGATTTCCATTCAATCTTGATCACTCTTGTCAAGCATGGTATCTGTAAACAAGCACTTAAATGGATAATTGTTTTCGGTCAAATAGAATCAAATTTATCATTCTACCTCCTTTTAGCTCTGTTGTTTTGTGCATAAATTCCTTCCAGCCAAGCCCTTCAATCTTTTAAACTGACATGATATCTATTCGTATGGTACCAGATCATCATTTCCCAGTCCAACAACCCTGATCTGGTTCTCTACTGCCCTTGCATGTGCGCAGTCACTGCCGGGATGAAGAACGGAGAAAAGACAGAAGTTCTTCTGTTTGTCCCCAGCCTCCTGCCTGGTCTTCCTCCTGTACCCAGTTGTTTCTGCTAACAACCAGGGAGTCATCTTTGATCCTGATCTCTCATTCTCTTTGCAGCTTAATCATCCAGGACTTGTTTTACCACTTCTCGCCTCAATTATGCCATTTCTATCTATTTGAAACTTCCTGACTATCTTGCATACCTTCTTCAAGTCATTTACAATTCCACAGCTGGCTTCTTCTTGAATAAATCTACTGCATCCTCCATCTCATCCCACCTTTGAGATTTTCATTGGCTGCCTATCAACCAGTGCTTTAAATTAAAGATTTTACATCCCCTCACACAATCTCAGATCCTTCTCGACTAAACTTGTTTTGGTCCCTCGTATCAAGAAAACCGATATGGGTTGCCCCTCTTTTCCATTTCTTACTGCTCAGCTCCAGAATGCTTGTTCCCTTTCTCTGAAATTCATCCCTTACAGAGTATCATTTAAGAAGAAACTCCAAGCCCTTCTCTTTCAGCAGTTGGTTGATTTTAACCCACAGTTCTGCTGTGCTTCGTTGTCCCATGTCTTCCTTTCTAATCATTAGGACACATCACACTTTAGGCAATTTACTGTGATTTATCAATACATAACATAAGGTAACATATGCTTAAGAACTTCCTTGCCCAGGGAAACCTAAGTACCAGTGAAGTAAACTAAAGTGGACATGCAGAGACTAATTGGCTCTGAGGTAAATTCCCTTTGCTTTTCCCCTCTTCTTTAGTTCACTTAGATGTTTTCTAAATAACCTTCTGGTTTTCGTGCATGTTATTCAAGGCAATTGTGCAACTCTCTGATCAGTTGCAGACCTCAAAGAGAAGCACAGGTGTATGGTAAACAACGTTTACAACAAAACTTTTACCACGCACTACCCTTACAAAGCAGGCATTACAACGCAAACCATTACAACGCATTGCGCTGGGGGGCGCTCTAGGATAGGGAATACGTTTAATTTTCTATCCAACACCTTCCCTAGTGTCCACGGGGACTGGAATTAGAATAGAAAATTATACTTACCACTATCCAGCACCTCTAAGCGCTATGCGTTGTAAAGGTTTGCGATGTAAAAACCGCGTTGTAAAGGTATGCGTGGTAAAAGTATGCGTTGTAACGTCATACATCCCAGGTGTATAGCTTGCCCATGAGTCGATAGACATCATTAATGCGCATGCTAAAAAGAGGTCTCTGGCCCAAATTAGCTTTTAGCAGTGATCATGGGTGTATACCTGCACGTCCATATTCCTTTAGAGACAGGAGATCACGTGGCCTAAAAAGGTTTCATCCAAGGAAATAATTTCATCTAAACTCGACTGATTCCTTCTGGAGGCGTCTGCTTCTCAGGTCTGTAAACGAGAAACATGTATCCCATATTTCTCAGCGTTATTACAAGATGCTTCTGGCAACCAAACTCTGAAAAGGAAACAGGCAACCACTGTTCCGAGCTGTGTCGTCTGAAAAATCATGTTCTAATTTAGAGAAATAGCGGGTTAAATGTATACATTTTGGACACTTCAAGGGCATACTGAAAACAGGCACTTGGCTCTGTTCTGAATAAAGGCAACAGTTCATGACAAAGCTTTTGGTTTTAAATGGTCACTTTCTGTTTGTTTTCAAATGTTTTCACAGCGCTTGGATCTAATATTTCTTGACTTAAACATGGCACCTGAGAGAGCTTTGGCCCTTTGCATTTCTTAAATGGCCTGTTTTTCTTTCATCTAGGACTCAAGCAGTCAGGAAGCTGCACCTGAGCACTAACAAAAAATAAAACAAATGAACACACATCTCATATAGCATTTCACACGTTTGGGGAAAAAGAACATTGTCCATTATGAGGTTAATGGGCTATAGCAATGGTTGGGTATACATCACGAGGGGATTTACATCTTTTATCTACACAACTTTGTTATAGTTAAAATATTTAGACTAAGGGAGGTTATGTGATTTGCCTAGAACACCACCATTATGGTTAACAGCATGGAGGTAGGTATTCAAATCTACGTCCCCAGCTGCTAAAATCAGCAGTCCCGTCACTAGGCCACGCCCTCAAATAACATGAATGATGGATAGTTTTGGGGCTTTACCCTTGCCTGCCAGATTAGTAGGGGTGCCTTCAGACCGATGTTATGTTATTGCTAGCAGCCCTACTTAAGGAAGCAGGGTATATGTTAAGTAAACACCCTGCTGATTGCTTTGTCTGTCGGGTGTCGGAAGTAGTGTATATATTAAATAAACACCCTGTCGATTGCTTTGTGTGGGGAAGTGTGATGAGATGTGGACTTAGCTATATTGCGCCTTGTGCAGTAAAACGCCAGGGCTGGCCATGCACACGCCTAGGCAGAAATGTGGTCTAGTTCTGGACTCCTAACCAGTTTAGGAGTTTGTATGATTTCTAGAAAGTGACAGAGTAAAATATCCTGTAAGCATGTCCCTCTTTGTGGGGTATCCCATGCATTAGTGCAAAGTACTGTAGGAATGCCTTATTACGGTGATTTATGTGAAGAGTAATTCTTGTTGTAAACGTATAATATTGTATACAGGCGGTTTTCAGCCTTAAAAGAATGTGAGCATCTTCTGTAATGACATGGCACTTTAACTCGACTAAAGGAAGAGTGGCCATAAAAGCAAGGGTGTAGGCAAGGCTCCTTGTTAAAAAAAACACACCAGAGTGAGTGAAAAATGTTATGTTTACTTACATTTGTTTAACGCACAATGCAGGAGTGTGTGTAAAATGACACTTTCTAAATGAGAAGTGTACTGCATACCAACGAAACCAGAAGGTAGCATACAGCAAAGGGTTAACTGCTGTGATTGGAAAAAGCCTAGTCTGATGTTGTTAATGATTAATGTTTATGACTGGCTGCGAAGTTTCCATCTACAATAGATTAGGTTAGTTCAGATAGCACAGTAACTTTAAATTCTTCTCTACAAAGGAGTCCAAAAGACTAATTCAATAGAGCCCACGGCAGCCATAAATTACTTCTCCATGGCAACGCAGCTTTCTGAAGCACTTGCCCCAGGAGTTAGGCTCAGCAGATGGGGTGGGGGAGGGGTGCACTGATCCTTCTAGATGATTAATTTTCCTGAAGCACCGGTTTTTGGTGAACAAAGAGGGGAAGATAACAGACTGCTTAGGCCAAACCCATGAGATCCAGAACAAGATAAATGTGAGCTGCTATTCGCAGTGCAGGAGAATCATGTAATCCAGAGCAAACAGCAAGGCAGAAATGACATTGAGACCAAACACGTGTTGACCAATAAGATGAGGAGCACATATTGAACAGTTCCACTGCCTATCAATGAGGACCACAGCCTAAGATCAGCCTTTCTCAACCTCCCATTTCAATAGTGAGGCGGGTGTCGCTGTCACATATAGCACCGATTGACAGCTTTTAGCTGTCTACTAATGATTGATTGCGGACAAAATGTTGCAGTCACTGCTGGTATTAAGAGAAGTACTTTTTTTCTTTCAGCTATTCATGGGAGTGAACGTGTTTTCTTGCATCCTTCCTTGTGTGCTGCTTCCGCCCTCAAAGGTCCTCTCCTAGCGTGCTCCGTGTTGCTTTCTCTTTCTCCTCCCCAGCTCGCCAGTTTCTTTCAGCACACAGATTCACTTTTTTGGGTGTTGCTTTATAATTTTTTTATATGTCTCGCCCTAACCCAAACTTCTTTGTTGCAACTTCTCCCACACCAATGCCTACCTGTTGTTAAGTTGTTTGCGCCATTGCATCTCCACCATTTCTCCCTTGCCCCTTCAGTCAAAGTCTTGCAAAAAACATACTTAAAAAAAACTTGAAGGACCCAGCAGCTATTATTTACTGCCCGGCCACTGATTTTTTAAACATGTTGAGGGCACATTTAATGATTTACCTCTCTTAGGGGCTGATTACGATGGCATCGTAGCGGGATCGGGACCACCCGCCTGTAAGGGAGTGGTCCTGCACCCCTAATTATGATATGACCGCCACCATGGCTGGCGCATCCAGCAATTTAACATTGCGGCGGGTGCTGCTGGCTGCAGCACCCGCCGCAATGTTAAATGGCCATGTTGTGCATTTCCCTGCACAACGTGGCAGGTACCATACGGTAAATGCCACCTTGTGCATGAAAATGTACCCCTCAGCACATAACCGGCTCCCCCAAAACAGAGAGGGCCCACAACGGTCCCCCGAATCCAGCCTCTGCCAACCTTTCCATTGCAGTTCCACCAGCATGGAAAGGCTGGCTGACGCCGGCACTGTAATTGGGCGGGCGGTGCCTGCTAGGCACCGCCACCATATCCCTGGTCTTATCTGGTCTGCCAGCCAATCATAACGATTGCCTGTGGTGGAAGCGTGGCCGGAGTTTTTGCACCCGCCACACTTGTGGAATGATTCCCCCGCCATCCTAATGTCGCGGGGGGAAATAGGCATTTATATGGCAGTGGGACTGCCACCGCCGGCTCGGCGACCCTTCCGCCATTAAAATGACCCCCTTAGATTGAAGTCTGCCATCTTAGAACAATAAATTAAAATAAACAAAAAGATGGCTGTGTCATGCCGTATGGGCATGCATTCATTGTGACCTATCCACACATATGCGTCTTCATGTTTTCTCTTTTTGACTATGCTGTACAGCTGAGAATGTTATATAATAGACTTTGTTATGAACATAAACTGATTTCATGAAGTCTTGTGATTGACTTTAGTCATAGTTTAAATAAATATTTTAATTATTGCTGATTACTTCACTTCTTTTTGATGCACTTTTACTATAAAAAATGAATTTAAATATTGCTTTATTGTTATTTCTTTCTGCCTCAAAACACAAAAGAGCCTGTCAATGTGTATTTAAATAAGTAGAAAAAACCCAAGAAACAACCCTGTATTAAAATAGAGCCATTGGGATCCTTTCTTAATAGAATCATAAACTATAAGGCTGACGACTTTCTAAACGAATCCAGAATGCTTAGATATCATTATTGCGTCATACTACATTGGTTATATATTCTTCATAAAACATGGAAAACATTTTTAGGGTTTATTTTGGAAATAATTGCAGAAATTGTATAATCTGCATGATTATGTAGAATTATAAATGGATAACAGTAAACTACGGGAATATTTTTCACCGCTTCACTCTCGTCTGTTTAACTTCACTCAGAACCCCATGGGTAAAAACATCTCCCTAATTCACTTTTTACCCATCTATAATTTTATGTTAATTACGCCGCCCCTCAAATAATCTGCCCCCTGCTTTCAAGTGTCAGGCAGTGGCTGATTAATGATGAAGTTATTATTTATTATTTATTAGAAAAGTTTTATAAAGCGCGAACAAGACCCAGGACGGGTATCAGAGCACTGTACAAAGAGGACAATTGGCGTTGACGTGAGGACAAAGAAAAAAGTACCGAAAAGTATCATATGAGGAACAAGGTGATGGCCCTACCAGACGAGGCTGTGCAGTTTAAGCAGCGTACTACGCCCCAAGAATGACATAGTATATTTTGAATCAAGTATATATTTCAAACCATAAAGAGAAAATGATTGTCAGGGATACATTTCAATACACAAAGAAAAAAGAGTGTCAAGCACTCGAGGGAAGTGATTATCACATGACATTGACGCTATTGTTGCTGAAGTTCCTCTAAAAGTTACCATTTGCCTTGTTTCTTGAACGAAGCAGTTGAGGGGTTTGCTCTGATTTCCGTCGGTAGGGCATTCCAGATTCTTAGAGCAACCCTGAGAAGGTGCGATTGTAAGTTCTTTTTTTTTTTTATTTGGGTGCATCAGGAGTAAGGTATTGGAGCTTCTTAAGTTTCGACTGAAACCAGAGAGCTTGAGTTTCTGCGATTGTAAGTTCTTTTTTTGCGATTGTAAGTTCTTTTTTTGTTGAATTTGGGTGCATCATGAATAAGGTATTGGAGCTTCTTAAGTTTCGACTGAAACCAGAGAGCTTGAGTTTCTTTGCCAGGTAAATGGGGCTATTGTGGTGTATAGCTTTATGTGTCAGACAAGCTATTTTGAAGGGGATCCTCGCTTCAATGGGAAGCCAGCTAAGTTGAATTAAGTCAGATGTGATATGATCATGCTTTCCGGAGCCTGTGATTAGTCTGGCAGAGCGGAGCTAACCTTGCTTTAGGAAGCCCTGCTATGGTTATGTGTTAGCCATTGACAAGTTTTTTGGAGAGCTCTATTTAGAGCTTTAGGGCCATATGTATCAACATCTCCATTTGCGATTCTCAAATAGCGATTTTTGCGAATCGCTATTTGAGAATCGCAAAATGCTATGTATGTAGAATTTGCAATAAATTTTGCGAATCCTACATATTCCTTAATTGTGAATCTCAAATTGCGATTCACAATAAAGGAAAACCTCCCCATTCATTCCTATTAACCCCGGGCTTAAAACTATGTTACACTGACAGAGCATGACAAGTTTGTACTAATTCGTACTTTGCAAATTGCACGTAGTACAGTACCAAACTGTGCTTAATCACGTAGTGTAGCATCTACATCAACAATATTCTCAGATGCTTTGAAAAAGCAATTTTTCATGCTTAACAGCATATAACCCATTCACAAAATGAACTTTTACAATGAAAACATTAGATAATGAGAGAGCTGATGATTTTGGGGTCCCCCCTAACCTAGGGGAGCACCAAGCAGATGCCTTGAACACAAAGAGCATAAACAAAAAGCTCATTTTGTTGAACTTCAGTGGTGATCCCATCATTTTAGGACCACCCCAAGCACAGTTATTGGCAAAAAAACAATCCCAACCAAAGGCCCTGCAAAGCATTATGGGGCGAGATTAGCAGTGGCAGTGAATATTATAGTATCCAATATCAAAATAATTCTACAAAGAGCTGCAGTTCACCTAGTTGTTACTAGATGTCCCTCACAAGTCAAATGCAAAGCATTGAAATTATTCTTACATCAAGCTGCAGTTCTACTGGTCGTCCCTAGATGTCCCTCATGAGTCAAATGCAAAACATTGAAATTATTCATACATCAAGCTGCAGTTCCACTGGTCGTCCCCAGATGTCCCTCATGAGTCAAATGCAAAACCATTGAAACCCTTTCATCAAGTATTTGCAATCCGACTCCTGCATTTTGAATGCAGGAGTCGGATTAGACATCAACAGTTTTTTGGGACGGTTTTTAGCGTTATCAAGCTGAGCTCTGAATCTGATTTGGCAATGCAAATGTGTTTGTTATAAGAGCTTCTCTTCTTCCTTAACTGTTTGAGACTAGAGGTGGAGGGGTTTTTCTCCAACATCTCTCAGAGAGCCTTAAATTGTGTTGTACATCATTAAAGGCACCATTGAACCAAGGTTTGGATTGTTTGCAAGGAATATTTTTGAGTTGCTTCGGGGCTGCAGAGTTGAGAATGTTTGTCATTGCATTGACGTAGTGTTCTGTCAACTTTACCAAATTATTCATATTAGTGGGAGATTCTAGGAGATTCTTGCTCAAGTTGGTGAGGTTAGGGATGTTGATGTCTCCAGGTTACGAGTCAGTTGCTTGTTTTTGAGCGGTTGACCTTGTATGAGCAGTACCTTTTCCTGGCTGTGAAAGCCATACTTAAAATGGCCTCTGTTATGTATCCTTACCCCAAAGGTTAATAAAAAAAGCTTACCTGCCATCCTTTACCAACCCCCACCACCTTCCCTGCCTTCCTTCCCCTCCTGTAATTGTACGTTCTGCTTTCAATCAAAGCAGACAAGCACCACTGCACTGATGTGCTCTCAGGGAGACCTATCAGCCAGGCCTGCAAGGAATTTATGACATCACAACCGTGGCTAACCAGTTACGTTATTAACTGTTGCAATGTCACAGCAGTGGGTTATGAGACTCAGAAACGGAAATATATGATGGAGGCCCTCCCCGAGAGCCACACATAAGGATTTTAAACCAAGTGCTTTACAAAAACAAAGGCCAAACCAGAGAATAAACTTATCTAATGGCTTGACCTCACAAGGACAACAAACAGATTTGGCCTTGACAGTTTGAGCCTTGACTTATAGGTTAAACATATCCCCAAAATGGTGGTTGAGCCCTCTGTGTTAAACATGCTAAATCTATAGGGCACAGAGGGCTTCTTGTAAAAGTGCAGCAGTAAAGTCTTGCAACCAGTTAGAACAAGAAAAGGGAGAAAATCGAAATATAAAGAATGCAACTCTAGTTTTAAACTACTGTTTTAACTAATACCCCAGCCGGTTGCATGAAAATGTTGTCTATTCAGAGCAGTGAGGAGTTTCGAAGATATTATCAGCGAAGATGCATAGATAAGTCATGATATGAGGTTTATTTATTTTCTTTTGTAAAACAGTCTTTGAAAGTGGGCCAAAGAGCTAATTAAACGGTCCCTTGGAAGCCTTGAATTCCTCCCTGTCTTTAATGGTGCATTTCAAAGCATTTACGGGATGGGGGAGGGGGCGGCAAATGACATTCATGAAGTTGTTGACAGCTCCTGTAAAAACAGTTTTGATAAAGGGCAATTGACAGATTGTATTGTATTGTAATTGCATTTATAGAGCGCTTACTACCCCTGACAAGGCGTCAAAGCGCTTTTTCGGCGAGTAGCACGCTACTCCGAGACCCATAGAGGATTAGTGTTGAATTAGTATAGTGAAACATGCAAGTAGATTTTAAGTGGTGGATAGGTTAGTCAGTTATTAGGATTTGGAATGATAGCAGAAGGATAGAGGAGGACAAAGGTTTGTATTTATATAGCGCTTGTTGACGCACGCTGTTCAGGAAGCCTACAAAGGATTAGTGGTGAATTAATATGGTGAAATATGAAGTAATTTCAGTGGTGAATATTAGTCAGTTACCTGGAGTGAGAAGGATATCGGATGGATAAAAGGGGAAGAAAGATTTGCATTCATATAGCACTTGTTGACCCTGATGGGTGTTGATGCGCTTAACTGGCGAGTAGCGCGCCACTCGGGAACCGATAAAGAACTACTGTTGAAAGTTAGTATAGTAAAAAAATATGAAGTGATTTGAGTAGTGGATATGTTATTCAGTTATTTGAGTAGTATATTAGTATAGTTTAATATGGAATTTGAGAAGTGAACATGTTAGTCTGTTAATTTCGATTGAAAAGGACAGTGGAGGGATAAAAGATGTGTCAGGGCAAACAACAGATGGTCTGCAAGATATATGAGCCGCATGTCAATATGAGACAAAGAAGCGCAATGTCAATCACACAAACAAAGCTAAATTTAGCAAATAGTAAGGGAGGAATTAGATGAAGAGCCAACCAAATCACTCGACCAATAGCAGGAGCGATAAAGGAAAACAACATTTGGGGACAAAGGGAAGTGTTTAACACTATTAAAGGTGCAAAGCAGAAGACATATATAAAATAAGATTGCTGTTAGACTGTTTTATAGCAATGCTCAGCTAAGAAGAGGTAAAAATAGAATAAAGAGACCTGGAGGCTGACATGAGAATTAGAATACAATTATATATTTCAAATGGAATATGATTGGACAAGACAGGTCTTTTTCTGCTGCAACCTTGGCTTTAAGAGAATGGAAAAGGATGTTTTAGTAGTGGAAGAGTAGTAGCTCTGCAGAGGTTTTTGTTTAGTAAATATAATTTACCAAAACCCAGTTCTATAATAGCACAATTTAAATAATATTTCAAATGTCTGGTGACAGAGAACGTATTGATATTTACATTGTAATGTGAGCGTTTTATTGGCAAAAATATGTTATTAAAACACATCAAAAAAAATTCTTGTGTAAGGTTTGAATTCATTGCAGCTTGCGTTTTACCTGAAAGGAGTGCCAATTCGAAAAATGTGTGATAAGCATTGGCAAAGCCAATATATAAGCGTTGACAAGCTGGTGCAATGGTAGCATTTATGTAGAATTTTTATGCAAGTATTTTAATAGAATATTGCATGTTCTTCCTATCAGGTGCATTGAACTAAGAACTGGTAATGGGACGTTTTTTAATTCCTGTTCACATAACAGGAAAATATCACTTTTATTGTCATGACGAATAGTACTATTATCTGTGAATTACTGTAATCCGAGGATATTGTTTAAAGGGCAAGGATGGCTAAAAAACTAAAAACTGAAAAAGAATAAAAGGATGGAAAAAAGCACCAGGATAGTAAAGTATTGGCACATTAGCTCTGGCACTGAAGTATATTTAATTTTAGGCAGATATACACATGTGAACAGGAGAAGTGCTTTCACTGCAGTGCACAAGAGCCAGCCAATGCCTGAAGTGTGCTGATCCAACGCCTCACGTTATATGCTATGGTGGGTAAGCAAAATGTGAATGACAGGTGAACCGACCAACGGATGAAGATGTCTCATCATCCAACACACCTCATACATTTATGATTTTTATTGAATGAGGCTGTCAACCTGAAAGGTATATTCTTGAGAGACAATGTGCCTGCACAGCGGAATCTCTTCTATGAGAACAGGCCTCTGAACTTATCCAGAATCTTCTGCTCAATGAGCGCGTCTGCATAAACAGAGATAGCACACAGGTGTGAAGCTGTAGTGACCAGCAGGTATCTTTCATAGCATGCACGTAGTTACAGATGTCTCAGTGCTACATAACCTTTTTGTGCTGGAGAAATGTATGCATATACTACTGTAGCATTGATAGAACATGCAGAAATAATGCAGTTTGAATAAATCACAGGCACATTGCATACATGCCAACATTTTAGGACAGGGAAATGGGAGATTTAAAATAAAAAATCAGGAGAATGGAAATTCCCCACTGACTTCTATTGAAAAAATGCAATTTCAGGCAGGAGACAGCTAAAATAAAGCCATTTTTGGCTTGAAAAATCGGTTGTCTCCCGCCTGAATCGGGTCAATTGGCATGTATGAAATTGTATATCTGATCACACCTTGGAAAATCTGTCTCTTTGATATAATAGAACATTTTAATTTGTTTTACAGGCCCAGAGTTATATTTGTCAGTTTCTTTTGTTTATCTGTATGGGAAAAACAAAGCACAATATCCAACAGTCCACTTTTCTAATCACAATTAATGGGCTGTGTTGATGCTGTATTCAGAGAAAAACACAGCATTTTTCTCTGTCTAGTGGGCCAAAATTAAATTTGTATTTCTTCCTAACTCTGTGCATTTTTTGAGGAAATGGTGTCAGACTGACCAAAGTGCAACTTTATGGCAAGTTTAGAAATCCCTTGTTAGCAGTGGTTCATTGTGGTACACATATTAAAATTGCAATATCAACTCCACCAACACATTACACCCAAAAACAGAATAACAGGATTGTCCTCCTACACTCAAGAATGTGCCTCGCGCTCATTACGTGATCGCACACGTAATACAGCGATAGTTACCAATCGCACATTTAATATACAGATGGTGCATGTATTTGTATTTACAGAGTGCGCTAAGCCAACAAGAAGGTGTTCACTTAGTTATGCACTCCCTGTCTCGCTATTAGATGCACTGACTCAGTCACAGAAAGCCCCAGTTCCTCGTTCTGACTTTGTTTTAAACTTGCCCGTGTTTGTGTAGTGCCCCATTAGGGAGCAGATGATAGTTTTCAGATCCTTAACTATCTACCTCTCAGTTCTCAAGGAAAAAGCTTATTAGACATATCTTTGTCGCATCTTCATACTAGTAACAAATGAACACCAATTATTTAGTCACAGGAAATCACTGGAAGGCCGCTGTAGAGACGTTTGTGCAAAAGTGGTTCCCTGCTGGCTTCCTTTGCAGCACAACAACACAGTTAGAAGTCTTCATAAAAGAAAACCAAAGACACCAATGATATATAGAGACATTTTGCCAGCACGACCTATTTATCTCTCGCATTTGAAAGAACAATGGCATGTTTTTTAATTAGAGGCATTTATTGGGTTGTAACATTTAAAACAAGCATTGGCATAGCCAATAGGTCTCACTTTTGGGACCTTCTAAGTATTTACTTATGCAGCCGAATATCCTTGGTGCAACTACATCAACTGTTGCATGGCTAAACACTTATAAGGTCCCAAAGGTGAGACCTAATGGCTATGCCAATCCTTGGTCTGGTGGTGTGTGTGGTTGTGTGTGTGTGTGTGTGTGTGTGTGGTTGTGTTTGTGTATGGTTGTGTGTGTGTGGTTGTGTGTGTGTGGTTGTGTGTCTGGTTGTATGTGTGTGGTTGTGTGTGTGGTTGTGTGTGTGGTTGTGTGTGTGTGGTTGTGTGTGTTGGTGGTTGTGTGTCTGGTTATTAGTATGGTTGGGTGTGTGTGGTTGTGTGTGGTTGTGTGTGGTTGTGTGTGTGGTTGTGTCTCGGATTGTGTGTGTGTGTGTGTGTGTGGTTGTGTGTGTGTGTGGTTGTGTGTGTGTGGTTGTGTGTGGTTGTGTGTGGTTGTGTTTGTGGTTGTGTGTGTCTGGTTGTGTGTGTGGTTGTGTGTGTGGTTGTGTGTGTGTGGTTGTGTGTGTGGTTCTGTGTGTGGTTGTATGTGGTTGTATGTGTGGTTGTGTGTGTGGTTGTGTGTGGTTGTGTGTGTGTGCGTGGTTGTGAGTGTGGTTGTGTGGTTCTATGTGTAATTTTGGGTGTGTGGTTGTGTGTGGTTGTGTGTGTGGTTGTGTCTGTGGTTGTGTGTGTGTGGTTGTGTGTGTGTGTGGTTGTGTGTGGTTGTGGTTGTGGTTGTGTGTGTGTGTGGTTGTGTGTGTGGTTGTGTGTATGGTTGTGTGTGGTTGTATGTGTGGTTGTGTGTGTGGTTGTGTGTGGTTCTCTGTGTGGTTCTGGTTGTGTGTGTATGGTTGTGTGGTTGTGTGTGTGGGTGGGGGGTTGGTTGTATGTGTGGTTGTGTGTGTGGTTTTGGTTGTGTGTGTAGTTGTGTGTATGTGTGTGTGGTTGTGTGTATGTGTGTGTGTGGTTGTGTGTGTGGTTGTACATGTGGTTGTGTGCATGGTTGTGTGTGTGGTTGTGTGTGTGTGGGTGTGTGTGTGGTTGTGTGTGGCTGTGTGTGAGGCTTTGTGTGTGGTTGTGTGTGTGTGGTTGTGTGTGTGGTTGTGGTTGTATGTGTGGTTGTGTGTGTGGTTGTGGTTGTGTGTGGTTAAGTGTGGTTGTGTGGTTGTGTGTGTGTGTGGGTATATGTGTGGTTGTGGTTGTGTGTGTGGTTGTGGTTGTGCGTGTGGTTGTAGTTGTGTGTGATTGTGGTTGTGTGTGTGTGGTTGTGTGTGTGGTTGTGTGTGTGTGGCTGTGGGTGTGTGGGTGTGGTTCTCTGTGTGTGGTTGTGTGTGGTTGTGTGTTGTTGTATGTGTGGTTGTGGGTGTAGTTGTGGATGTGGTTGTGGTTGTGTGTGGTTGTGTGTATGGTTGTGTGTGTGTGGTTGTGTGTGTGGTTGTGTGTGTGGTTGTGTGCATGTGGTTGTGTGTGGTTATGTGTGTGGTTGTGTGTGTGTGGTTGTGTGTATGGTTATGTGGTTGTGTGTGTGGTTGTGTGTGGTTGTATGTGTGGTTCTGTGTGTGGTTGTGTATGTGGTTGTGTGTGTGGTTGTGTGTGTGTGGTTTGGGTGTGGTTGTGTGTGTGGTTGTGTGTGTGTGTGGTTGTGTGTGTGGTTGTGCATGTGGTTGTGTGTGTGGTTGTGTGTGTGGTTGTGGCTGTGTGTGGTTGTGTGTGTGGTTGTGTGTGTGGGTGTGGTGTGGTAGTGTGTGTTGTGTTTGTGGTTGTGTGTGTGTGGTTGTGTGTGTGCTTGTGGCTGTGTGTGTGTGTGTGTGTGTGTGTGTGTGGTTGGGTGCGGTTGTGTGTTTGTGGTTGTGGTTGTGTGGGTGTGTGGGTTTATGTGTGTGTGGTTGTGGGTGTGTGTGTGGTTGTGTGTGTGGTTGTGCGTGTGTGTGTGGTTGTGGGTGTGGTTATGTGTGTGGTTGTGGTTGTGTGTGTATGTGGTTGTGTGGGGTTGTGTGTCGTTGTGTGGTTGTTTGTGTGTGTGTCTGTGGCTGTGTGTGTGCAGTTGTGTGGTTGTGTGTATGTGTGTGGTTGTGTGTGTGTATGTGGTTCTATGTGTAGTTGTGGTTGTGTGTGTGTGATATGTGTGGTTGTGTGTGTGGTTGTGCGTGTGGTTGTGTGTGTGGTTGTGTGTGTGGTTCTGTGTGTGGTTGTGTGTGTGAGAGTAATACTAAAAGCATCTCAAAATAAAGGAAGACATACATCGTGTTTGTGGAAAGAGAAAGCACATTGTAAGTCAAACGGGCGCAGCAATGCATTAACACAACAACATGTTCTTTGATGTGTGATGTTCTTTGAACGAAAACATCAAAGGGGTGCTGCTAAAGTGATCACGGGCGTAAGTGATCTCGGGCGCGTAATGAGTATGACGTGGTTTACCATTTGGCGCCTCGGCTCCTAAGCACGCGCCCGTGCACATGCACTGTAGCTCTAGGCTGGACAAGCTAACCATGGTAGCATGTTTTAAGTCCTCACTAAATGTCTCGCCATTCCAGCGCATGCGCTGGGTCAGGCAAGACCTAAAAACAACAAGGGAGTTGGGGGGCAGGTAAGCAACACAAAGGAAGAAGGTGAGGATGTGTGTGCTACAAAACCGAATTGGCGGGCAGGCTTGAGGGAGAGGGACTACAGACAGTACATTCTAGGAGTGCATGTGCATAAATAAAAAAAGTACCTGCAGTAGTCTGTGGCCAGTGGAAGGCCACTGGACACAGAAAGCAGTACTTGGTCTAGGCTCCATGGCTGGCACTGAACTGTCATAGCCCAGGAGGAAGCTGGAGGAGAGTAGGTGGCACTGACCAATAGAAAGCAAGGAAACCCTAGTGGCGTGGGAGCCAACTAATGGTAAGAAATGGGCAGGCTCTAAGCCCATTTTAATGAATTTTTTTTTTTTTACTTACAAGAGATTTCACAAGCACAGCGCAAGTATTGTGCAGGCAAAACCAAAAAATTGCACAAATCAAAAGAAACCTTAGGTATGTTCATCTTCTGTAATACAGCTCCATGGCTGGCTATGCACATACCTATGCAGGAATGTGGTTTCGTTCTGGACTCAGTTTAGAAGTTTGTATGATTTTTAGAGAGTGACAGGTTAGAATGTACTGTCAGTATGACCTTCCTTGTTTGGTATCCCATGGATTAATGCAAAGTCCTGCAGAGAGGTCATATTACAGTGATTTATGTGATGTGAAATTCTTTTTTGTAAAGGTACAATAATGTATACATGCTTATTTCAGACTATCAGCCTTAAAAGGATGTGAGTATTGTCTGTAAGCTGCTCTGCGTCGAGTTTCCGACGCCGCTCGTGGGGTAGGTTCATCGGCTAGGACTGTTGCCGCCGAAGGTACCATACCTTCTCAGCCGGTCCCACGGGAGCAGACTGTGAGGTACCTCAGGGAATCTTCTGGGGTAACAATACTGCAGCAGGACCAATCGGCCTGCACCCCGGTATTACTGACCAAATAAGGTTGTATACCACATTGCAAGTTTTTACCTTTCACTAAACTATTTTCACTGTGTGGTACTTTCTACCAAGGTCCTGAAGAATTGCCATCAGGCATGAAACATGTCGACCATAATTGAGGGTAGTAGTTAAAATTGCTCTAATAGTTTCGGGGCATTTTTTCCTCCCCTCATACACCACCCCCTCCTTTTTAACCAAGGGAGTCTACCACGAGAATAAAATTAGGTTGTGGACTGACTCACCTTTTCTGGTTTCTCTTTCACGTCACGACCACACTCCCCACGCCCTCTCACACGCATGCACCATATGGCGGGAACAAAAGATCTCCGATAAAGAGCCCCGGTTTCGGGAGCCCGTCAGACATTGCAGCGCCAGTCTGACGAGGAGCAGAACCCATATGATGAAGCATGACACCTAGCTTGCTGGGTGTGTGAGGGTTCTAGTTCCAACTAGGGGATTCCCCCACTGACTAGCACACACCCCTCTCCGTCACTCTTCCCGGGGAACTTTGTACATCCTCTTTGTGTCACTATTGTCTGTAAGGACATGGGAATTTAACACAACCAGAGAAAGAGTGGCCATAAAAGCAATGGTGTAGGCAAGGCTCCTTGTTACAAACTTTCAGTGAGAGTGAAACATTGTGTGTTTTATTACCTTCGTTTAACGCACAATGCAGGAGTGTGTGTAAAACTACACTATCTAAATAAGAAGTGTACTGCATAGCAATGAAAATAAAATACAGCAAAGGGTTAAAAGCCTGGTCTGATGTTGTTAATGATTAATGTTTGTGACTGGCTGCGAAGTTTCCAGCTACAACTGATTAGGTTATTTCAGATAGCACAGTTACTTTAAATTCTTCTCTAAGCAGACTACAAAGCAGTCCAAAAGACTAATTCAATAGAGCCCAGGGCAGCCATAAATTACTTCTCCATGGCAACGCAGCTTTCTGAAGCACTTGCCCCAGGGGTTAGGCTCAGCAGATGGGGTGGGGGAGGGGTGCACTGATCCTTCTAGATGATTAATTTTCCTGAAGCACCGGTTTTGGTGAACAAAGAGGGAAAGATAACAGACTGCTTAGGCCAAACCCATGTGATCCAGAACCAGAACAAGATAAATGTGAGCTGCTATTTGCAGTGCAGGAGAATCATGCAATTCAGAGCAAATAGCAAGGCAGAAATGACATTGAGACCAAACACGTGCTGACCAATAAGATGAGAAGCACATACTGAACAGTTCCACTGCCTATCAATGAGGACCACAGCCTAAGATCAGCTTTTCTCAACCTCCCATTTAATCAGTGAGGCGATGTCGCTGTCACATACAGCATGCATTAACATCTTTAAGCTCTCTATGATCGAAAACCTCTTGTGGACAATACTTATACTTAGAGTTGGCTCTGGGACAACCCGTTGCTTACCATTGGTTGGCTTTTTACCAGTCTCCTTTGCTTGCTTCTTATTGGCTGGCTTTGCTTCCTCTTCGTGTGTTTACCCCTCAACTGGTGCCGCCACTGATGATATTCAGGGAAGTACATTTTTTTCTTTTAGCTGTTCATGGGAGTGAGTTTTCTTGCATCCTTCCTCATGTGCTGCTTCCGCCCTCAAATATCCTCCCCCAGCATCCTGCGTGTTGCTTTCTCTTTCTCCTCCCCAGCTAGCCCGTTTATTCTAGCACCATGGTTCACTTTATTTTGTTTTGCTTTATAATTTTTTTATTGGTCTCCCACACCCAAAGCTTCTCTGGTGCAACCTCGCCCACACCAATGCCTCGCCCATGTAGACTGCTCGCCCCATTGCAGCTACTATTTCTTCCTTGGCCCTTCAGTTGTGGTCTTCTAAAAATATTTACTTTTTTTAAAAAGTTGAAGGACCCCACAGTTAAATTTGCTGCCCGGCCACTGCTTTCTCAAAGCATATTAATTGCGCAAATAAAATATTTGTTTTACTTACCTTTCTAAGATTGATATCCACCATCTTGGAACAATAAATTAAAATAAATAAAAATATGGCTGCGTCATGCCGTATGCACAATTGTGAGTCATCATGCTGTGCCACGCATTTTTTCCTTTGTTTTCTCTTTTTGCTGATGCTGTACAACTGAGAATGGTATATATTAGAGTTTGTTATAAACATAAACTGATTTCTTCAAGTTGAAAGTCTTGTGATAGACTTTAGTCATTGTTTAAATCAACATTTTGTTATTGCTGATTACTTAACATATTTTCAATGTTTATTGATTATAAAGATTGAATTTAAATATTGTATTATTGTTATTTATTCCAGCCTCAAAACACAAAATAACCTGCCTCTAAGAATTTAAATGAGTAGGAAAACCCCAAACAGCAGCCGCGTATTATGGTGCAATAGTGCCATCGAGATCCTTGAGGTAAAAGGATCATAAATCGCAAGGCTGATGACTTTGTAAACGAACCCAGAATGGCGAGATATTATAACTGCACTATACTACATAGGTTACATATTCTTAATAAAACTTGTAAAGCATTTTTAGGCTTTATATTGGAAATAATTGAAGGTATTGTATTATCTGCATGTTTATGTAGAATTATAGATGGGTAACAGTGAATTACGGGGTCATTTTTCACCGCTTTATTCTCTTTGTCTATTTAACTTCACTCAAAATCCCAAGGGTAAAAACATACCCCTAATTCATTTTTTACACCTCTATAATTTTATGTTAATTATGCCCCCCACGCCCCTCCCCCCCCCACACCCAATTCATCTGCCCCTTGCTTTAAGTTTTAGGCAGTGGCCGAGTAACAAGGGAGCCATACATAACATGTCCTTTGTTATGTAAGCCTACCCCAAAGCGTAACAAAAAAAGCCTACCTGCTATCCTTGACCAACCCCACCACCTTCTCTGCCTTCTTTCTCGGTCCTGCAGTTGTACTTTCTGCTTTCAATCAAAGCAGACAGGCACTGCTGCACTAATGTGCTCTCAGGGAAACCTATCAGCCTGGCCTGCAAGGCATTTATGGCATCACAACCGTGGGCAACCAATTATGTTTTCTACTGTTGCAATGTCATAGCAGTGGGTTATGAGACTCAGAAATGGAAATAAATGATGAAGGCTCTCTCCGAGAGCCACACATAACAATAGGATTTTAAACCAAGTGCTTGGTTGGTTTCTTGACATGGTTGAGTGCTACCCCTTGCTACACTTTATACCACGCCCGCACATGATTTCAGACTTTACCCTCGAACTACTTCAATTAGCTCTAGTAAAAGAAACACAGAATATTATACCTTATTGCTATACGAAAAATTCTCGCATATTCCTTTAGGCAACTCCAATGACTACCAATTGCTTGCTCTTCGATATCAGTACCAATTATCTAGTCATGTATGTGGCTGCTGTTCATGCACGTCTTATATTTTATCAGTAATATACTTGGGTAAGATGTTATGCTCGTACTCATATTATGTTCTTTGTATTGTAATACAATGAATTATACTGTACTATGTTATGTTTCCTGTATGACGCAAGGCCTACGTATCTTTGAACTGCTCTATGGTAATTTAAATGACAAATGCAATTGTAGAACACAAAAGAGTGTTTGGCAAAAACAAAAGCAGAACCAGAGAATAAACCTACCTAATGACTTGACCTCACAAGGACAACTAACAGATTGGCCCCTGACAGTTTGAGCCTCGACATATAGGTTACACATATCTCTAAAGTGGAGGTTGAACCCTCTGTGTTAAACGTGCTAAATATATAGTGCACAGAGGGCTTGTTGTAAAAGTGCAACAGTAAAGTCTTGCCACCAGTTCGAATGAGAAAAGGAATAAAATGTAAAGAGTAAAACTCCAGCTTTAAACTACTATTTTGACTAAAACCGGATGAAAAAAGGTTGGCAATTCAGAGCAGTGAGAAGTAACTAAGACCTTTCTAAGACCTTGTCAGCGAAGATGCATAGATCGGTCAAGATAACAGTTATTTTCATATTCTGTTGTAAAACAGTCTTTGAAAGTGGGTCAAAGCGCTAATTAAACAGTCTCCTGGAAGTTTTGAATTCCTCCCGGTCATTAATGGTGCATTGTAAAGCATTCCGCTGCAGGGCGTAGCCTTACAGGGGTGGCAGAGATGGGGGGGGGGGGACAAATAACAGTCATGAAGTTGTTGACAGCTCCTGAACAACCGGTTATGAAAAAGGGCAAATAAGAGATGCTACGCAAGATATATGAGCCTCATGTCAATATGAGACAAAGAAGCGCGATGTCACTCACACAAACAAATCTAAATATAGCAAATAGCAAGGGAGGAATTAGATGAGGAGCCAACCAAATCACTCGACCAATAGCAGGAGCGATAAAGGAAAACAACAACTGGGGACAAAGGGAGTGTTTAACTCTATTTAAGGTGCAAATTAGAAGACATATATAAAAGAAGATTGCTGATAGACTGTTTTAGAGCAATGCTCAGCTAAGAAGAGGTAAACATAGAATAAAGAGACCTGGAGGCTGACATGAGAATTAGAATACAATTAATTATTTGAAATGGAATATGAATTGTTGGACACGGCCTCGTGGCGTGGGCCTACCCCTCCCACATGGCGGCCCCCGGACGACATCGGGCCGCCGTCAAGCTGCTGTCGACCCCCCTGACACGAACAGTTCCGAAACCGCAAGAAGGGCCGCCCCCTGGCAACCTACGGCTCTCCCTCTCCCTAGTCCCCGGCGGACCCTGCTCGCCAACGCCGCCGGTCCAGCCACCATGCCTGGCCCCATCTCTGGCCCGACTCCATCTTGGGCCTATCACGTCCCGAGCACGTGGCCGCCGCCACCCGGGCCCCGGCCCCAGCGAAGCCCCGACATCGGGGCACCAAGATCCTCCCAGGGGGTCGAGTGGCCACTTGACAGATCCGAAAGGCGGGAAGTTTCGATGGCCCTCCAGCCGTCCCCGGACGCCTGGTATCGATCGCCCTCCAGCTTCCCTGGGCGCTGGCTCCACCCCCCTGCTGGGTGTCTGGACACCGTCATCCCGGCCCCTCTGACCCCCAGGCGCGAGGGTCCGGACATCAAAGGACTCCAGTCCTATATCTGGGCCAGCCCTGGATCAGGACGGGAGTTGGATCTGGAGTCGAGGCCCTGCTGACGCTGTCGCGGCCTGACCAAGCTGAACTACCTTTGAGGCCCTGCTGACGCTGTCGCGGCCTGACCAAGCTGAACTACCTTTGAGGCCCTGCTGACGCTGTCGCGGCCTGACCAAGCTGAACTACCTTTGAGGCCCTGCTGACGCTGTCGCGGCCTGACCAAGCTGAACTACCTTTGAGGCCCTGCTGACGCTGTCGCGGCCTGACCAAGCTGAACTACCTTTGAGGCCCTGCTGACGCTGTCGCGGCCTGACCAAGCTGAACTACCTTCGAGGCCCTGCTGACGCTGTCGCGGCCTGACCAAGCTGAACTATCTTCGAGGCCCTGCTGACGCTGTCGCGGCCCGTCCAAGCTGAACTACCTTTGAGGCCCTGCTGACGCTGTCGCGGCCTGAACCCCTGAACTATCCAAGCACCAGTGGGTGCCGAGACTGTCCCGCTACCCCCTTTTTCCCCCGAGATCAAGACATTACGGGTCCCTCGATCCTTGCCGCTATCCTGCCAAGAACTTGCTTTGAGTACTTATATAAAGATTTTTGTGAACCTCCTTCCTGTGTAGTGTCTATCTGTAAGTAGTGTGATTACCCGGCTGTTACGATTGTAGGAGAGGAGCCTCGCCAAGGAGGCCTCCCTACGGTGCTCGGCCTATTCCATACGGAGAGGTGGGTCTCGGGGCGGACAGTCAGACACCTTCTGTCTCCCCTGGGGCCGCCTTTCCAACATTGGTGGCAAGCGACGGGATCCGAGCCCACGCAAATCGTACAGCGAGTAACACGTCACTACTGACAGAGACCCACAGCCACGATGACTACTAAGGAAGCCGGAACGACCGCAGAATTCCAGAAAGACCTGTTAGAGGAGTATACCCATAAAGAAGTTAAACAATTTTGCAAAGACTTGGGTATCGCTACCACTGGACTTAGTACAAAGGACGATTTCAAAGAAGCGCTGCTGGGTGGAGACCAGAGAGACCCCACCCCAACCGAACGATGACATTGTCCATGAAGTACCCGGGAGTACCGTCATAGCCCCCATAGAGGAAAGAACCGCCAACAGGGACCCGGGCCTCTCCCATGAAGATGCCCGGGAGCGAGAGAGGAGTCGGCTCCATGAACTAGAGCTCGCCCGACTCCGGCTGGACGGAGAACTCCAATTAGCAGAAAAAAAAATGGCCCTTGAACAACGGCGATTGGAGGGAGATCTGGAAGAGAGGCGGCGGCAAAGAGAATTGGAAGAAAAAAAACTCGCATACGAACACGAGCGTGGCCTCAAAGAACTCGAAATCAAAGCCAACCTCGAATGAACGGGCGCCACGGTAGCCCGGAACCCCTCACCGCCTGCCGACCCAAAGGTCCACATCCCGAAGGATATCGTCAAGGAGTACTACAAAAATGACGATATCCAGCAATGGTTCAAGGCGTACGAAGTTGCCATGACCGCGCACCGCATTCCGCGATCAGACTGGGGTGCCGGCTTATGGGGGAGATTCGTCAGCGAAGGAAGAGACACCCTGCTGGAGCTGGCCGACGACGTAATGTCCTCCTAGACCACATGAAGGACGCCCTGCTTGTCCGGTATGGCCTCACCCCCGAGATGTACCGGCAGAGATTCAGAGACTGCAAGAAAATACCCGGTACCACGTGGGTCGAGTACGTGAACTTTTATAGCAGGGCCCTGGAAGGATGGATAAAGGGCAGCAAAGTGTCCACCTACGAGCAGCTGTTCAACCTCATCGTTTGGGAGCACCTCTCCAACAACTGCTTTGTCGAGCTCCGACAGCATCTACTCGACAGCAAGCTAACCGAGCCCCGGAAACTCGCCGTCGAGGCAGACCGATGGGTGAGCACCCGGGTCCCCCGAACACCGATAGGAGAAACCGGTCAGGGCGGCCGGGGGCACCCCCGCCAGCGGGGAGGCGGAGGAGGACAGAACCAGAGCCGAAGTTTCCCGCCAGCCTCGGGCCGGGGGCCCCCTCCCGGGTCCCCCCCGAGTAATACCTCGCCGTCACTGAGGAGGGACCCCCCAGCACGGCCGGGCCCCCACCCGAACATTACTTGCCACAGATGCCAGCGGACCGGTCACTATGCCAGTGACCCCCTCTGCCCCATGAACCAGCGTCCCGGCACCACTGGGCCTCCGACCCGCCAGTTCGCTGCTGCAGCTCTGGGAGGAGAGGGAGAAGAAGACATAGAGGTCTACGAGGAAGAGCAAATCGAGTATGAACCGGCCGCCATGGCCCTAGCCTGCCTGGGCAATAGAGACATGGTCCCCCAGGCCCCGCTACCGAGCAACACTCGAAAATACCGTCAGTGGGTCCACATCAATGGACGACGGACCGAAGCCCTCCGCGACACGGGAGCCAGTGTGACCGCCGTCCGCTGCCACTTGGTGACCCCCGAACAGATCATCCCGAACGTACGCTGCCCCGTGAGGGCCGCCGACAACTCCGAAACTCTATGCCAGATGGCCCGAATTCCCTTCGAATGGGGGGGGAGTGTCGGGCACTCTCAAGGTGACCGTCCGGGACGACGCCCCCATGGACTACCTCCTTGGGAACGACCTCGAGAGCTCTCCCTGGGCCCAAGTCGAGCGGAGAGAGCACCTAGGAATGATGGGACTACCAGAGTGGGTCTGTGCGACAACCCGATCTATGGCGGCCCGAGCCCCGGCAGCGACCGAGGCCGCCCTGACCGAAGAGCCGGAGTGGCCCGAGCCACCACCCTCGGCCATCCATGAAGAATGCGACTCCGAGACCAGACCCTCGGAGCCCGAAAACCACCACGAGCTCAGCGACATCCCCGAACTCGCCCAATGGCGCCAAGAGGGTGGTCCCACCCGAGAACAGTTTCGGCAGGAGCAGAAGACCTGCCCTTCCCTCGAGGGGACCCGCCAACAGGCCACTGCCCAAGCTACCGGGGACACCTCAGGGTCCCACTGGGTCTACTGGGACCACGACCTCCTATATAGTGAACAGAAAATTGCAGAGCTGGGGGCCAGCCGAGTGCTAGTGGTTCCCCTGCGATTCAGAGACTTTCTTTTGAACCTGGCGCACGATGTGCCCCTCGCAGGGCACCTGGGGCAGGGCAAAACTTACAGCCGCCTGGTGACCCATTTCTACTGGCCCAAAATGCGCACTGATGTACATAACCACTGCCGCTCCTGCCCGACATGCCAAGCCAGCGGAAAGAGCGGGGGGAAGGTGAAGGCCCCGCTCCCACCTTTTCCAGGAGTGACCACCCCCTTCGAGCGAGTGGGAATAGACATTGTGGGGCCCCTGGACCCTCAAACCTCGCAAGGGCACCGCTTCATACTTGTCCTAGTGGACAACGCCACCCGCTATCCTGAGGCCATCCCCCTCAGAACCATCACCGCTCCCGTGGTGGGGCGAGCCTTGATGGGGATCTTCTCCCGAGTAGGATTCCCCCGGGAGGTCGTGAGCGATCGAGGCACGAACTTTATATCTAAATATATGCGGTCCCTGTGGCAACAGTGCGGGGTCACATACAAGTTCACCACCCCGTATCATCCCCAAGGGAATGGACTTGTGGAGCGGTTCAACCGGACCCTCAAGGGGATGATACAGGGCCTAGAGGAGCCACTACGACGCAGATGGGACGTCCTGCTGCCCTGCCTCCTGTTTGCCTATCGGGAGGTACCACAGAAATCCCTGGGGTTCAGCCCCTTTGAACTCCTGTACGGACACCCTGTCCGAGGTCCGCTCAGCCTGGTCAAAGAGGGCTGGGAAACTACCGTCCAAGGCGCACCCCCGGATGTCTACCGATACCTCCTGACCCTCCGAAACCAGACTCGGAAGTTCCGGGCCCTTGCAGAGGCCAACCTGGAGGCCAGTCAGGAAGACATGAAACGCTGGTACGACCAGCACTCCTCCTCCATCGAGTTCGAGCCGGGCCAGCGGGTCTGGGTCATGTCCCCGGTCGAACCCTGTGCCCTCCAGGACAAATGGTCGGGGCCCTTCAAGGTGATCGAGCGCAAGAGCCCCGTCACTTACCTCGTGGATATGGAGTCTCCACGGAACCCCCTCCGGGTTCTGCACGCCAACCGGCTCAAACCTCATTTTGCCCGTACAGAACTGAGCCTGCTACTCGCTACCGACGATGGGACCGAAGACGACTCCGAGCCCTTGCCCGACCTCCTAAAGTGCACTGAGAAGGACGGCTCCATCGAAGGGATCTCTCTCTCCCCCGACCTGACCCCCGCGCAGCGTCGAGACTGTCAGGAACTGTTGGGCCAATTCACAGATCTGTTCTCCCTCACCCCCGGGGTTACCCAATGGTGTGTCCACGATGTCGACACCGGGGACAGTCAGCCAGTACGACACCGGGCCTACCGGGTCCCCGACCGAGTTCGGGCCTGCATCCAGAGGGAAGTCACCAAGATGCTGGCCCTGGGGGTAGTCGAACCCTCCGACAGTCCCTGGGCCAGCCCAGTGGTCCTGGTCCCCAAGGCCGCCGCCCCTGGCACCCCGCCAGAACTCCGGTTTTGCGTCGACTACCGGGGACTGAATGCCGTTACGAGAACCGATGCACATCCCATCCCCCGGGCCGATGAACTGATCGACCGCCTGGGGGCCGCCAAGTACCTCAGTACCTTCGACCTCACCGCCGGGTATTGGCAGATCGGCCTCACCCCTAGCGCCCAGGAGCGCTCAGCCTTCTCCACACCCGACGGCCACTTCCAGTTCAAGGTGATGCCCTTCGGCATGAAAAACGCCCCGGCCACCTTCCAGAGACTAGTAAACAAAGTACTGGCGGGGCTAGAAGAGTTCAGTGCCGCCTACCTAGACGACATTGTGGTCTACAGCCTCCACTGGGCTGAGCACCTGAAACACCTTTGGGAAGTCCTGACCGCCCTCCGCCGGGCCGGGCTAACTGTGAAGGCCAGCAAATGCCAGATAGGCCAAGGGTCCGTGACCTATCTGGGACACCAAGTGGGGAGCGGCCAAGTGGCTCCCCTCCAACCCAAGATCGACGCCATCCTAGCCTGGGAACCCCCGGCCAACCAGACCGCCGTCCGAGCCTTCCTGGGGCTCACGGGGTACTATCTGCGTTTTATCAAGAACTATGGGAGCATTGTGGGGCCCCTCACGGAACTGACCTCGAAGAACCGGCCACAGAAAGTGCAGTGGACACCCGCGTGTCAGGTGGCCTTCGAGACCTTGAAAACAGCCATGTGTACCGCCCCGGTGCTCCAGGCCCCCGACTACAGCCGAGAGTTTGTAGTCCAGACCGACGCCTCGGAACACGGCATCGGGGCGGTCCTATCTCAGATGGACCCCGAGGGAATTGACCATCCAGTCGCCTTCATCAGCAGGCGGCTGCTGACCAGAGAACAACGATGGAGAACCATCGAGAGAGAGGCCTTCGCCGTCGTGTGGGCCCTCAAGAAACTCAGGCCATACCTCTTCGGCACCCACTTCCGGGTGCAGACAGACCACCGGCCCCTACGGTGGCTGATGCACATGCGTGGCGAAAACCCGAAGCTGCTGCGATGGTCCATCTCCCTCCAAGGGATGGACTTCACTGTGGAGCATCGCCCTGGCAATGACCACGCCAACGCTGATGGCCTGTCCCGATTCTTCCGCCTCGACGAAGAGAGTCCCCAAGACGATGGGTGACTCTCCCCACCTTCAGCTGGAGGGGACGTGTGTTGGACACGGCCTCGTGGCGTGGGCCTACCCCTCCCACATGGCGGCCCCCGGACATCATCGGGCCGCCGTCAAGCTGCTGTCGACCCCCCTGACACGAACAGTTCCGAAACCGCAAGAAGGGCCGCCCCCTGGCAACCTACGGCTCTCCCTCTCCCTAGTCCCCGGCGGACCCTGCTCGCCAACGCCGCCGGTCCAGCCACCATGCCTGGCCCCATCTCTGGCCCGACTCCATCTTGGGCCTATCACGTCCCGAGCACGTGGCCGCCGCCACCCGGGCCCCGGCCCCAGCGAAGCCCCGACATCGGGGCACCAAGATCCTCCCAGGGGGTCGAGTGGCCACTTGACAGATCCGAAAGGCGGGAAGTTTCGATGGCCCTCCAGCCGTCCCCGGACGCCTGGTATCGATCGCCCTCCAGCTTACCTGGGCGCTGGCTCCACCCCCCTGCTGGGTGTCTGGACACCGTCATCCCGGCCCCTCTGACCCCCAGGCGCGAGGGTCCGGACATCAAAGGACTCCAGTCCTATACCTGGGCCAGCCCTGGATCAGGACGGGAGTTGGATCTGGAGTCGAGGCCCTGCTGACGCTGTCGCGGCCTGACCAAGCTGAACTACCTTTGAGGCCCTGCTGACGCTGTCGCGGCCTGACCAAGCTGAACTACCTTTGAAGCCCTGCTGACGCTGTCGAGGCCTGACCAAGCTGAACTACCTTTGAGGCCCTGCTGACGCTGTCGCGGCCTGACCAAGCTGAACTACCTTTGAGGCCCTGCTGACGCTGTCGCGGCCTGACCAAGCTGAAATACCTTTGAGGCCCTGCTGACGCTGTCGCGGCCTGACCAAGCTGAACTACCTTTGAGGCCCTGCTGACGCTGTCGCGGCCTGAACCCCTGAACTATCCAAGCACCAGTGGGTGCCGAGACTGTCCCGCTACCCCCTTTTTCCCCCGAGATCAAGACATTACGGGTCCCTCGATCCTTGCCGCTATCCTGCCAAGAACTTGCTTTGAGTACTTATATAAAGATTCTTGTGAACCTCCTTCCTGTGTAGTGTCTATCTGTAAGTAGTGTGATTACCCGGCTGTTACGATTGTAGGAGAGGAGCCTCGCCAAGGAGGCCTCCCTACGGTGCTCGGCCTATTCCATACGGAGAGGTGGGTCTCGGGGCGGACAGTCAGACACCTTCTGTCTCCCCTGGGGCCGCCTTTCCAACATGAATGAACAAGACAGGTCTTTTTCTGCTGCAACCTTGGCTTTAAATAAATGGAAAAGGCTGCATTTAGTAGTGGGAGAGGAGCAGCTCTGCAGAGGGTTTTGATTAGTAAATATAATTTACCAAAACCCAGTTCTATAATTGCACAACTTAAATAATATTTCAAATGTCTGGTGACAGAGAAAGCATTGATGTTTACATTGTAATGTGAGCGTTTTATTGTTAACAATTCTGAAGTATGTTATTAAAACACATCAAATATTTTTCTTGTGTAAGGTTTGAATGCATTGCAACTCGCGTTTTACCTGAATGAGTGGCAATTGGGAAAAAAGCTGAACAAGAATTGGCACAGCCGATAGTTGAGCGTAGGCAAACTAAAGCATTGGTAGCATTTATATAGAACGGTACAGGTTTTTCCTACCAGGTGCAAGTTCTTAGAACTGGTAATGGAACCTTTTTCAATTCCTGTGCGCATTACTGGAAATTACCACTCTTATTGGCATGAAGAAATAGTACTATTATCCTTGAATTACTGTAACCTGAGAACATGTTTAAAGGACTTTGTTTTAAAAAAACTGAAAAAGAATGAAAGGAAGGAAAAAAGAATCAGCACAGTAAAGTATTGGCACATTAGCTCCAGCACTGAAGTATATTTCATTTTAGCCAGATATAAACATGTGAACAGGATACGTGCTGTCACTTGCAGTGCACAAGAGCCACCCAATGCCGCAAGTGGGCTGACCCATCGCCCCACGTTGTATGCTGTGGTGGTTGTAAGCAAAATGTGAATAACATTTGAACCGACCAATGGACTAAGATGTCTCATCATCCAATGCCCCTTTATGTTTTTTTACTGAATGAGGCTGTTAACCTGAAAAGCATTGTCTTTATTTTAATTTTATTTTTTATACCTACTTTGCTTCCTTACTGCCTTCCTACTATGTAATGCAATTTCCTTCTGTTTTTACAGTGTGTATGTAAAGCGCTTGGATACCTGCGGGTCAAGCTAGCGTTATATAAAACTTTTAAAATAAATATATAAGTGTCCTGGAATAGCTAACTTTCTTTTATAGGAATAGGCCTCCGAACTCCTCCAGAATCAGAAGGTATACATTTGCTATCGTGGAACATAGCTGGGACGAGGAAACTGTTAGAGGGGGCATTGCCTCTAAAGGACTGGGCTAATTGTGACGTAATTGCCCTGCAAGAAACATGGTCGCAAGAAGATCTACCAATAGCAGGCTTCATCCACTATATTGTAGCAGCAGAAAAATGTAAGCACTATGGTCATGCAATAGGCAGACTGACAGTCAACGTAGCAACAGCATCAAAAATTAAAACCGAACAGCTGAAATCTCCTGACCCTAGTATACAATTAATTAAATTCTCGGATCAAAACACAGTCAATAAAAGAACGATAATTTTGATTAACTATTACACACAACCGAAGTTCTGAGTTAAAAAGGAAAAAAATGCCCTATTAAGCAAAATAATTACAGCCCTACTGTGTGCCGAGCCTTCATGGTGTATTATAGTGACTGGAGATTTTAATTCTAACCTGATATTCACGCCGGAAGAAGGCGAAATCTTGACAGCAGATAATACACATTGGTGTGTTCCACAGCAATCTCAAGCTGGGGTGAAGGTTGGTAAAGATCGACTCAGCCAGCAATTAGTGACAGTTCTTGAATATCAAGGCATGCAAGTGCTTATCAGAAGGACAGAGGAAGACCGTCCGCCAAAAAACTGTATTACGGCCCTCGGGTACAAACAATACTCGATTTTACAATTATAAGTATTTTGCTAATGCCATTACTAGTCAGTTTTTATATAGACTACACCCCCTTGAGTGACCACGCGTTTCAACACAAGAAATTTAATTTCTGCGTGGAAAGATTCCAATCATCTAATATACTGGAGGGCCAAATAAATATGACTAATTTAAAACGTATTTATTTGACAAATACAAACAAAATTGAGTGGTTCTCAATAATAAAGGATATCTTGGCTGAATTGGGAAACAAACCTATGAATAAAATTCAAGCCTGGTCTCTCTTCTTAGGTACACTAAAGATGAAAATGAAAGTAACAAAGGTGAAGGACAAAAGATATTATCCAATTACTGATTTCCCAAAAGAGGTGCAAGATCTAAAAAGGGCCTTAAGAAGAACACAAAAGAAGTTTCAATCAAATAACACAAAAGGATCATTATTGGAGACATTTCTCCTACAAAGAAAACAATACAAAAAGAAGATTTGGGAATTCAAAAAGGGGAACACAGAGAACTTTTGGACTAAACTGATATTCAGCATTAGACATCCAAACTCAAATAAATTTTGGAACACAATAAATCAATTGACAAGGCATCGAAATATCCTAACGTCAAACGTTCAGGAAGCGGAATGGGTCAACTTCCTTTTGCAAAAATTTAAACAGAAGTCATTAAACGTTCAACGGAAGCAACTAACATCTGAACTTTCAAATAAACTAAAATTAGTAGAAGAAGGCAGCTGTCAATCTCCATCAACAGACCTGACCCAATCATCCATGCCAGTAGTAAATCACGTTGCCTATACAGCAGAGGACATAGCAAACACAATCAATAAAGGTAAAAGTGATGGGGCCCCAGGTCCGAACGGCATTCCAGAAGCGATCTACAAACATGCCTCTGAATACTGGAGCTCACATTTAGAGAAACTTTAAGCTGATGTAGAGATTAACAATCAAGTACCTGACAGCTGGCAAGGATCGATTATAACCCCCATTTATAAAGGAGGAGAAAGAACAAATCCTACTAATTATAGGCTAATTGCCCTACGGGATGTAGAAGCTAAATATTTTGCTTCATTACTTCTGGAAGATCTGGTCAATTGGTCTGGGGAAAGTAATCTGATCCCAATCAATCAAACAGGCTTTAGAAAAGGGATTGGAACTATCACAAACATCTTATCAATTACAATGGCAGCTGAAAAATGTAAGCGTGAGAAACAGAACTTGCATCTGTGTTTCATTGATTTAAAAGCTGCTTTTGACAGCGTGGACCGGAATCTGCTCTGGGCAAAGTTGAAAGCATGGGAAATACCAGAGAGGATACTGAGGGGTTTGTTATTATTCTATACAGATACCTGGACTCAAGTAAACTTGGGGAAGGTGCTGGAATATCAAGAAAAGTGTATACAACTATTGGCTTAAAACAGGGGTGCGTACTGGCCCCGCACCTATTTAATCTATTTATATCAGATCTCTCTGGAAAACTTGATAGTACCAGTTCACATTCCCCGAAATTAGGCAAGTTAAAACTTTCTCACCTCGCCTATGCAAATGATATTGTGCTATTGAGCTTAACTAAAGTTGGTTTGACGAGGCTCCTAACTGTACTTTCAGATTTCCTGTCTATAAATAAGTTGGAACATAACTCATCTAAAACAAGCCACACAATATCTGGCTAGAAGGAAAACAACTGGAAAAAGTACCCTGTTATAAGTACTTGGGATACTAAATAGATGACAAGATATCCCTACAAGATCAGAAAAATTACATGTCACAGAGAGCGGGGGCCTTAATATTTGCATTTAGCTCACTGGCAAAGAAGCTGGAAGGGCCATCCCTGAGGCCACTCCTGACGATTATCTCAGGCAAAGCACTGCCTACCTTATCATATGCCAGCGCCGCCATGCACGGAAAGGATTCGGAAATTTTTAACAATTTAATAACAAAAATTTATAAGAAAGTTCTTAAAATTCCCAGTTCTGCCTCACCTGCACAAATGCGATTAGAATTTGGTTTAATGAACGAATCACTGGGCAGACTTTATACATATATAAAGGTGTGGTATCGAATCAAGCAAAGCTCTAGTGAAAACAACCTCAATAAATTCTTATGGCTGGAATTGGAAACGCAAACAAAATCGCAGGCCAACAAATTTTTGACCAGTGCATTGTAGGCAACATGTTCTTCTAACCTTTGGAATAAAAATTTGCCTTTTTTATCATTTTAGCAGGCATTAAATAGAGCTGCAAAACTTCATTCGTTGTTAACAGATAATGGTGTTTTCTCCCATCGCTTCCATTCTTGGACTGTGATTAATAACTACCAAACTCTTAAACCGGTGGCCTACCTAGACACTACGTTCTCTATTTATATTAAAAAACAACTAATGGCATTGCGTTTTGGCAAATTTCCAACTTTAGCCGACAAACCATCTTGGAGGCATATTGAGTTAAAAGAATGCCGTCTCTGTGGTTACGAAAAGGAAGACTTAATTCATTTAATATGCCATTGCAAGAAGCTGCAACCTGAGCGTGTCACCTTTCTGAAGAAAGTCTTCCTGGACAGGAGAATAAGTTCATGTAGAGCTGCCATTATTGGAGGCCTGGATCCAAGTGACCCCCAAATGAATTGTAGATTGATAAAGTTTTTGCAAGCTCACGAAAAACTATTGAAAGCAAGCGAGTCCTTAACGAAATATTCTCAATTGGGATGAAGGTGAAAAGAAAAAAAAAATGACATTTCAGTTCCTTCAGACTTGTGGTTAAAAGACAGATGGACGTCTCTTATTAATGCTGTGAAATATGTAAATACTGATTTATGAATTGCTTTTATACGTCTTATGCTGAGTTCACGAAATGAAAGGAAATCTTATGAAAACGTGTTTTTAAGCTAATGTTTGCTGAATGTCGTTTTACGTAAATTGCTACTCTTTTTATTAACTATACAATAAACAAATTAATTAATTAAGTCATCCTTCGTAACAACTGGATAAAGACTAAAGAGCTTTGGTATTTGATGGCTGTGGCCAACTGTACTGAACACATTCTAGTTAATTTGGTAAACAAGCTCTAACACAAAACTGCATAGTTTGACTAAAGATTCACTCTGATCTACACATATCACAGTACAATAATGTATCCCAGCATGCCCTGTTGTACTGTAACAGGAAAGGCTATGTAGCCTCGGAATTCCAGTACTGATCATCTCAGAAGTTGCTGGTGCTCATGTAAAGAATCCATATGACTTGTAGGGAAGACAATGTTTAAAAAAAAAACTTTCACTCAGGTGGGTATCAGGAAGCAGGCAGCATCCAGGAGAGCTAATTCAATAGGACAAGACTTATTTTTCCTCAACTCAAGCATTGACAGTAAAGATTTAATAAAGATAGCGCTTTGCCTAGCCCCATTGTGATCCAAAAACTATTAAAAGGCCACTGGCCCTCTGTAAGAAAGTGCCTCTTTTGAGATGATTAGCATCCCACTTTTTGCCTGGAAAATGATGTGGTTTAGATTGTAAGTGCACAGGGCTCCTGCCAACCAGGTCCCTGGTGCCAGTTCTCCTTCCCTAAAACAATACCATGACTGGCAAAACATCAGTCCCCATGTAAGTCCCTAGTAAATGGTACCCTTGGTATAAAGGACACAGGGATTGAAGAAGGTCCCCTGGGTGCCCCTCACCAAGGGCATGCCACTGCAGCTTGCATACCTTGGTGCAGTGAAAAATGTCAAAGTTGACATGGCACACTACCTTTGTGCCATGACCAACAGGACTGCCTATGGTATGGGTAAGTCAACCCTGTTTATTTATTTGTTTATTTGAAAGGTTTTATATAGCGCTGGCTAGACCCGGGGGTATCAGAGCGCTTTACATGAGAATCAACAATGTAACAGAAAAAGATGAGTATCAGACCATCGTTGAAGGTTACATTGTTACAAAGTTTACACAGTTTTAGAGCATAGCTACATAGATACATGTTGGGTCGAGACAAACAATAAGTACATATACGTAAGGGAAAAAGCAGCCAAGAGGAGATATTAGGGGAGAGGGGGTAGGAGCAGGGGAAGTAAACAGATAACTAAGGAGGGAAAGAGGAGGGGGAGGCTGAGAGACATAGCATTGAAGAACCGTTTTAACCCACTTACAGGGTCTCGGCGGTGGGGGAACCGCCTAAATCTTCCATACCCTTCATACGTAGTAAAAGGAGACACAGGAGCCTGCGTCTGCAGGAGGAACCCAGATTTATTTCAAAGCCCGGGCTGTGGAACAGAGTCCAAAGCCAGTCAAAGACAAGACCCAGGAGGCTGCTACTTTACTCTGTAGCTTACAAGCCTTTTATACATTTCTCATACCATTCTTTTGGCTGTCAGTCCATTGTCTAATCAGGGCAGTGTTTGTAGTTGATAGCTTGATCAAGGTGATGCTTGTAGTTGATGACCTGGTCAAGGCTTGGTACACAGAGCATTGTCCACTCTATGCTTGTAGTTGGTGACCTGGTCAAGGGCTTGGTACACAGATCATTGTCCACTCTGCTTTGATCAGGGCTCTTTCTTTAAGGTCATTGTTCAATTGCCTGATCAAAGCCTGGTCTTTCAAGTCATTTGTTCATTTGCCCTGATTAGAGTCCAGCAGTCAGACCATTGTCTAGATATCCTGATCACTGTGCCAAGGATGTTTTATCAGTCTGGGAGCAGGAGAAGAAAAATGAATCATTCACTCGGGGTGAGGGCCATGTGGCTTTCTGATAAACTGAAGAGAACTGGGGGTTGGGCGGGTGACAGTTCCTGGGCAGAAATGCAGGCCTGCAAAAATGGATTTTTGTTGTGCTGATAGAATTTTCCTCGTACATCAGGAAAAACGACCAGGTGGGTTCTGTGAAAGTGTTTGCCACGAGATGGCAATGCAAAAACCAATGGAGTTCTATTAAAAATGATTGTTGATCGAAAAATTATTTTCCTCAGCATGAAAGAGGAGGGTGAGGGTGATGGGGGCACAAACCGTTAGACAAGTAATAGCTGCGTCCAAAGTCCAGTAATCTGTGATCCCAGGCAAAGTTGTATCATTCTCCCATCTCAGTTGCAAGAGGCTCCCTTTACCCAGTGGACTCTCTCAGGGGGGTCTCTGAGACTCCAAGGCCTATCTACTGGATCCTTCCCCAAAAAGAGGAGAGGGAGTGCTTTGGCAAGCGGCGCCATACCATACCTCAAGTGAAAGTGGCAGCCTTGGCGCTGTGGACTCTCTCAGAGGGAACACTAAGACTCCAGAGTATGTATATTGGATCTTTCCCCTACAAGGGGAGAAGGAGTGCTTAGTCAAAGGGCACAAGGGACAGAGGGCTAGGCAGCTTAGCAGGCAATGGGAGAGAATCAGGGGAGAGGGAATAGGAGCAGAGGAAGTAGACAAAGAAAGAAAGAAGGAAAGGGGTGGAGGAGGGTGAGAGACAGAGCATGAAGGAGGAGGGGGAGGGTGAAGGGGGCATAAACTGGTTGACGAATAAAAGCCGCGTCCAAGGTCCGGTAAGCTGTGATCCCGGGGGGAAGTGGTATCATTCCCACATCTCTGCTGCGTGAGGCCCCCTTTACAAAGTTGACTCTCCCAGAGGGGTCTCTGACACTCCAAGGCCTACCTACTCGATCCTTCCCCAACAAGGGGAAAAGGAGTGCTTTGGCGAGGGGCGCCATACCATACCTCAATTGTGCGTGGCTCCCTTGACGCTGTGGACTCTCTCAGAGGGGTCACAGAGAGGGGTCACTGAGACTCCAGAGTATGAATATTTCCCCAACAAGGGGAGAAGGAGTGCTTAGTCAAAGGGCAACAAGGGACAGGGGGCTAGGAGGCGGGTCGGAGCTGGCAAGTCAACAGAGGGGGAACAAACGGCAAAAGAAAATAGTCACATTAATTACAGAAAGAAAACACATTCAATACCAGGGTAAATTAGCGATCCAGAAAAAGACAGGATCCACGAAAGGCAGGGGTTATGGAGAACTAAGGGAGTGAGTCAGCGAGTTGAAGAGTCCCACAAGGAAGAGAAACAGATAGCAGAAAAGGAAATGTATATGTTGTAGAGCCACTCAGGGGAGAAATGCAAATGGAGAAGCTCAGAATCACTAAAGAGTGATATTAAGTACAAAGAACTACCACATCTACTAGTAGTTAGAGTTGTAACTATGCAAATAGTAAATTCACTCAGGATTCCATTGATACACAACGATTAGGCTAAAAATGATTGCATATTACTTATCTACTGAGTAAATTGGAGAAATAAGACATCCAAGGGAGTAGTTAGAGGGAGGGGGAGATGAGATAGGCGATAGGAGAGATGGGGTCAGGGGGTCAGGGGGGAGAAAGAGATAAGGCAGTCCAGCTAAGGAGCAATGTCTAAGGGTCGGCAGGATAACGTCCAATGGACCTAGGGAGAGGACAAGAAACAACAAAATGGTGGCTCCGTGTCGTGGGTATCGACGGACAGCCATGATAGGAAAATTGGATGAGCATCGAAGTTGTTCCCATGTAGAGCATGTTGAGTCTGCCCAATGTCCGGCTGGGTAGGTGACAGCTAAAGGGGAAGTCAACAGCTCATCTCCTCTAGCTAACAAAGTAGCTCTGTCGGGCATCGGCCCAAAAAATGTAAATCTCTACCGTCATTGGCAAGATTCACAGGTTCCATGTCCTGATGGGTGAGCCGGATGAGAGTGGCGGGAGGGGGAAATGAGCGTGGTCTGGTCAGTTTCCACTATGGGAGCAGTCATACGCATACAATTCTCTATCATGCCTTACAAGCCCTAAGGCATGGAGCACTATATCTAAGCTGTGAGCATAGCTACACGATCAGATTTCCCCCACAATATCTAAGTCTATTCTTAAATATTGTAACTGCCAAGGAAGCCATAGAGAGCACATGGGCTGGAAAGTCTCCAAATAAAGTTCCCCGGCACCATGATGACTTCACTGAACCAGGATTGTTTGGTACCAAACAAATCCTCTTAATAAACCCACAATGATGCCAGTGTTGGATTTATTAAAATGTGTACCCAGAGGGCACCTCAGAGGTGCCCCCAGAAAACCTATCAACCCTGGTATGGTCTCCGACTGGCTTTAGGCAGCCTGCCACCACCTGACATGTTTCTGCACCCCTGAGATGAGAACCTCTGCTCTCTGAGGCCAGAAACAAAGCTCATCCTGGGCAGAGATGTCCCACCTCCTCCCCCAGGATGACCACAGTGCTCAAGAGCGAAACTTTAAAGGCCTTGCCGCCTTTGTAATGCCACCCCAGCCTCTGCTGCTAGCAGAAGATGGCCACCCTTGGTTCAAACCCCCACGTTTGGAGGGAGAACCAGAGGGGAAACCAAGATAAGGTAGGAGGTATTCCCCCCTTTGCCAACTCCACCCCTGTGGTGCTGGAGGCAATGTTTGGCACATTTTTCAGTGCCCACCATCTTGAAGATGAAGGGACTTATCCAATCAGGGCTAAGGCTATGCCCCCTCCCAGAGGAAGGTGGCATAATGATGGGTGTAGACACTCCAGGTAAGGAATCTATTGGTCCTTACCTGTTACTCCCTTTGAATGCCCCAATATCTAGTATTCAGGTGGCTCCCCAGACCCTGAAATCAGGATCCTGATAACTTAAGAAGAAATGGACACTTCAGCATCGCACCAACAGAGAAGAGGTTTTTGATTAGTAAATATAATTTACCAAAACCCAGTACAATTTAAATAATATTTCAAATGTCTGGTGACAGAGAATGTATTGATATTTACATTGTAATGTGAGCGTTTTATTGGCAAAAATTATGAAGAATGTTTTTAAAATATATCAAATATTTTTCTTGTGTAAGGTTTGAATTCATTGCAGCTTACGTTTTACCTGAAAGGAGTGCCAATTCGAAAAATGTGTAACAAGCATTGGCAAAGCCAATATGTAAGCGTTGGCAAGCTAGTGCAATGGTAGCATTTAGATAGAATTTTTATGCAATCATTTTAATAGAATATTCCATGTTCTTCCTATCAGGTGCATTGAACTAAGAACTGGTAATGGAACGTTTTTTAATGCATGTTCACATAACAGGAAAATATCACTTTTATTGTCATGAAGAAATAGTACTATTATCTGTGAATTACTGTAATCCGAGGATATTGTTTAAAGGGCAAGGATGGCTAAACAACTAAAAACTGAAAAAGAATAAAAGGATGGCACATTAGCTCTGGCACTTAAGTATATTTAATTTTAGGCAGATATACACATGTGAACAGGATAAGTGCTGTCACCGCAGTGCAAAAGAGCCAGCCAATGCCTGAAGTGTGCTGATCCATCGCCCCACATTATATGCTATGGTGGGTGGAAGCAAAATGTGAATGACAGTTGAACCGACCAACGGATGAAGATGTCTCATCATCCAACACATCTCATACATTTATTTTTATTGACTGAGGCTGCCAACCTGAAAGGTATATTCTTGAGAGACAGTGTGCTTGAACAGCGAAATCTCTTCTATGAGAACAGGCCTCTGAACTTATCCAGAATCTTCTGCCCAATAAGCGCGTCTGCATAAACAGAGGCAGCACCCACTTGTGAAGCTGTAGTGACCAGCAGGTATCTTTCATAGCATGCACGTAGTGCCTTGTTACAGATGTCTCAGTGCTACGTAACCTTTTTGTGCTAGAGAATTGTATGCATATACTGCTGTAGCATTGATAGAACATGTAGAAATAATGCAGTTTGAATAAATCACAAGCCAATTGCATACATGCCAACATTTTAGGACAGGGACATGGGAGATTTAAAATAAAAAATCAGGAGAATGAAAATTCCCCATTGACTTCTATTGTAGAAAATGCAATTTCAGGCGGTAGACAGCTAAAATAAAGCCATTTTTGGCTTGAAAAATCGGTAGTCTCCCGCCTGAATCGGTTCAATTGGCATGTATGAAATTGTATATCTGATCACACTCCCTGTCTCGCTATTAGATGCACTGACTCGGGCACAAATAGCCCCAGTTCCTCATTCTGACTTTGTTTTAAACTTGCCCGTGTTTGTGTAGTGCCCCATTAAGGGAGCTGATGATAGTTTTCAGGTCCTTAACTATCTACCTCTCAGTTCTCAAGAAAAAAGCTTTATAGACATATCTTTGTCGCCATCTTCATACTAGTAACATATGTACACCAATTATCTAGTCCCAGAAAATCACTGGGAGGCGGCTGTAGAGACGTTTGTGCAAAAGTGGTTCCCTGCTGGCTTCCTTTGCAGCACAACAACACCGTTAGAAGTCTAAATAAAAGAAAACCAAAGACACCAATGAAATATAGAAACATTTAGCCAGTTCAACCTATTTATCTCTCGCATTTGAAAGAACAATGGCACGTTTTTTAATTAGAGGCATTTATTGGGTTGTAACATTAAAAACAAGCATTGGCATAGCCAATAAGCCTCACTTTTGGGACCTTCTAAGTATTTACTTATGCAGCCGAATATCCTTGGTGCAACTACATCAACTGTTGCGCGGCTAAACACTTATAAGGTCCCAAAGGCGTGACCTATTGGCTATGCCAATCCTTGGTGTGGTTGTGTGTGGTTGTGTGTGTGTGTGTGTGTGGTTGTGTTTGTGTGTGGTTGTGTGTGTGTGCTTGTGTCTGTGTGGTTGTGTGTGTGTTTGTGTGTGTGTGTGTGGTTGTGTGTGTGGTTGTGTGTGTGGTTGTGTGTGAGTGTGGTTGTGTGTATGTGTGGTTGTGTGTGTGGTTGTGTGTGTGGTTGTGTGTGTGGTTGTGTGTGGTTGTGTGTGGGTGTAGGTGCGGTTGTGAGTGCAGGTGTGGTTGTGGGTGTGTGTGTGGATGTGTGGTTGGGTGTGGTGTGTGTGGTTGTGGGTGTGTGGCTGTGGTTGTGTGTGTGTGATTGTGTGTGTGGGTGGTTGTGTGTGTGGCTGGGTGTGATTGTGTGTATGGTTGTGTGTGTGTGGTTGTGTGTGGTTGTGTGTGTGGTTGTGTGTGGTTGTGTGTGTGTGTGGTTGTGTGTGTGTGGTTGTGTGTGGTTGTGTTTGTGAATGTGTTGTTGTGTGTGTGGTTGTGTGTGTGTGGTTGTGTGTGTGGTTGTGTGTGGTTGTATGTGTGGTTGTGTGTGTGGTTGTGGTTGTGTGTGATTGTGTGTGTGTGTGTGTGTGTGGGGTTGTGTGTGTGGTTGTGTGGTTCTGTGTGTTGTTCTGTGTGTGGTTGTGTGTGTGTTTGTGTGTGTGGTTGTGTCTGTGGTTGTGTGTGGTCGTGTGTGTGGTTGTGTGTATGTGGTTGTTTGTGGTTGTGTGTGTGGTCGTGTGGGTGTGGTTGTATGTGTGGCTGTGGTTGTATGTGTGGTTGTGTGTGTTGGTTGTGGTTATGTGTGTGTGTAGTTGTGTGTGTGATTGTGGTTATGTGTGGTTGTGTGTGTGTTTGTGGTTGTGTGTGTGTGGTTGTGGGGGTGTGTGAGTGGTTCTGTGTGTGTGTGTGGTTGTGTGTGGTTGTGTGTTGCTATATGTGTGGTTGTGGTTGTGTGTGTGGTTGTGTGTGTGTGTGACTGTGGGTGTGGTTGTGTGTGTGGGTGTGGTTGTGTGTGTGGTTGTGTGTGTGGTTGTGTGTGTGGTTGTGGGTGTGGTTGTATGTGGTTGTGTAGTTGTGTGGTTGTGTGTGTGTGGTTGTGTGTGTGTGGTTATATGTGTGGTTGTGGTTGTGTGGGGTTGTTGTTGTGTGTGTGGTTGTTGTTGTGCATGTGGTTGTAGTTGTGTGTGTGATTTAGGTTGTGTGTGGTTGTGTGTGGTTGTGTGTGTGTTTGTGGTTGTGTATGTTTGTGGTTGTGGGTGTGTGTGTGTGGTTCTGTGGTTGTGTGTGGTTGTGTGTTGTTGTATGTGTGGTTGTGTGTGTGGTTTTGGTTGTGGTTGTGTGTGTGGTTGTGTGTGTGTGTGATTGTGGGTGTGGTTGTGTGTGTGGGTGTGGTTGTGTGTGGTTGTGTGTGTGGTTGTGTGTGTGGCTGTGGGTGTGGTTGTGTGTGTGGTTGTGGGTGTAGTTGTGGGTGTGGTTGTGATTGTGTGTGGTTGTGTGTATGGTTTTGTGTGTGTGTGTGTGTGGTTGTGTGTGTGGTTGTGTGTGGTTGTGTGCGTAGTTGTGTGTGTGGTTGTGTGTGTGGTTGTGTGTGTGGCTGTGTGTGTGTGGCTGTGTGTGTGTGGTTATGTGTGTGGTTGTGTGTGTGTGGTTGTGTGTGTGGTTGTGTTTGTGGTTGTGTGTGGTTGTGTAGTTGTGTGGTTTTGCGTGTGGTTGTGTGTGTGGTTATATGTGTGGTTGTGGTTGTGTGTGGTTGTGGTTGTGTGTGTGGTTGTTGTTGTGCGTGTGGTTGTAGTTGTGTGTGTGATTGTGGTTGAGTGTGGTTGTGTTTGTGGTTGTGTGTGTGTGGTTGTGGGTGTGTGTGGTTGTGGATTTGTGTGTGTGGTTCTGTGTGTGTGTGTGGTTGTGTGTGGTTGTGTGTTGCTGTATGTGTGGTTGTGTGTGTGGTTGTGGTTGTGGTTGTGTGTGTGGTTGTGTGTGTGGTTGTGTGTGTGTGTGATTGTGGGTGTGGTTGTGTGTGTGGGTGTGGTTGTGTGTGTGGTTGTGTGTGTGAGGTTGTGTGTGTGGTTGTGGGTGTGGTTGTGTGTGGTTGTGTAGTTGTGTGGTTGTGTGTGTGGTTATATGTGTGGTTGTGGTTGTGTGTGGTTGTGGTTGTGTGTGTGGTTGTTGTTGTGCATGTGGTTGTAGTTGTGTGTGTGATTGTGGTTGTGTGTACTTGTGTGTGTGTTTGTGGTTGTGTGTGTGTGGTTGTGGGTGTGGGTGTGGTTCTGTGTGTGTGTGTAGTTGTGTGTGGTTGTGTGTTGTTGTATGTGTGGTTGTGTGTGTGGTTGTGGTTGTGGTTGTGTGTGTGGTTGTGTGTGTGTGTGATTGTGGGTGTGGTTGTGTGTGTGTGTGGTTGTGTGTGTGGTTGTGTGTGTGGTTGTGTGTGTGGTTGTGGGTGTGGTTGTGGGTGTAGTTGTGGGTGTGGTTGTGATTGTGTGTGGTTGTGTGTATGGTTGTGTGTGTGTGTGTGTGGTTGTGTGTGGTTGTGTGCGTGTGTTTGTGTGTGTGTGGTTGTGTGTGTGGTTATGTGGTTGTGTATGTGATTGTGTGTGGCTGTCTGTGTGGTTGTGTGTGTGGTTGTGTGTGTGGTTGTGTGTGTGTGTGGTTTGTGTGTGGTTGTGTGTGTGGTTGTGTGTGTAGTTGTGGTTGTGTGTGTGGTTGTGTGTGTGTGTGGTTGTGTGTGTGTGGCTGTGCGCGTGGTTGTGTGTGTGGTTGTGTGTGGTTGTGTGTGGTTGTGGCTGTGTGTGGTTGTGTGTGTGTGGTTGTGTGTGTGGTTGTGTGTGTGGGCGTGGTGTGGTTGTGTGTATTGTTTTTGTGGCTGTGTGTATCATTGTGTGTGTGTGGTTGTGTGTGTGCTTGTGGCTGTGTGTGTGTATGTGGTTGGGTGTGGTTGTGTGTGTGGTTGTGTGTGGTTGTGGTTGTGTGTGTGTGGTTGTATGTGGTTGTGTGTGTGTGGTGTGTGTGGTGTTGTGTGTAGTTGTGTGTATGGTTGAATGTGTGGTTGTATGTGTGTGTGGTTGTGTGTATGTGGTTGTGTGTGTGGTTGTGTGGTTAGGTGTGTGTTGCTGTATGTGTGTGGTTGTGTGTGTGGTTGTGTGGTTGTGTGTGTGTGTGGTTGGTAATGTGATTGTGTGTGTGTGTTTGTGGATGTGGTTGTGTGTGGTTGTGTTTGTGGCTGTGTGTGTGGTTGTGTGTGTATGTGGTTGTGTGGGGTTGTGTGTGGTTGTGTGGTTGTTGTGTGTGTGTGTGTCTGTGGCTGTGTGTGTGCAGTTGTGTGGTTGTGTGTTGTTGTGTGTGTGGTTATGGTTCTATTTGTAGTTGTGGTTGTGTGTGTGTGGTTGTGTGTGTGTGGTTGTGCGTGTGGTTGTGTGTGTGGTTGTGTGTGTGGTTGTGTGTGTGTGTGGTTGTGTGTGTGTGGTTGTGTGTGTGGTTGTGTGTGTGGTTGTGCGTGTGGTTGTGTGTGTGGTTGTGTGTGTGGTTTTGTATGTGTGGTTGTGGTTGTGTGTGTGGTTGTGTGTGGTTGTGGTTGTCTGTGTGAGAGTAATACTAAAAGCATCTCAAAATAAAGGAACACATACATCGTGTTTGTGGAAAGAGAAAGCACATTGTAAGTCAACCGGGCGCAGCAAAGCCTTAACACAACAACATGTTCTTTGATGTGTGATGTTCTTTGAACGAGAACATCAAAGGGGAGCTGCTAAAGTGATCACGGGTGAAAGTGATCTTGGGCGCTTAATGAGTATGACGTGGTTTACCATTTGGCGCCTCGGCTCCTAAGCGCGTGCCCGTGCACATGCACTGTAGCTGTAGGCTGGCCATGGTAGCATTTTTTGAGCCCTCACTAAATGTCTCGCTATGCCAGCGCATGCGCTGGGTCAGGCGAGACCTAAAACAGCAAGGGAGTTGGGGGGCGGGTAAGCAACACAAAGGAAGAAGGTGGGGATGTGTGTGCTGCAAAACCGAATGGGCGGGCAGGCTTGAGAGAGAGGGACTACAGACAGTACATTCTAGGAGTGCATGTGCATACATAAAAAAAAGAGTACCAGCAGTAGTCTGTGGCACAAATCAAAAGAAATCTTAATCATGTTCATCTTGTGTAATACAACTCCATGGCTTGCTATGCACATACCTATGCAGGAATGTGGTTTCGTTCTGGACTCAGATTAGAAGTTTGTATGATTTTTTAGAGAGTGACAGGTTTGAATGTACTGTCAATATGACCTTCCTTGTTGGGTATCCCATGGATTAATGTAAAGTGCTGCGGAGAGGTCATATTATAGTGATTTATTTGAAGTTAAATTCTTTTTTGTAAAGGTACAATAATGTATACATGCTAATTTCAGACTATCAGCCTTAAAAAGATGTGAGTATCGTCTGTAAGGACATGGGAATTTAACTCAACCAGAGGAAGAGTGGCCATAAAAGCAATGGTGTAGGCAAGGCTCCTTGTTACTAACTTTCAGTGAGAGTGAAAAATTGTGTGTTTTCTTACCTTCGTTTAACGCACAATGCAGGAGTGTGTGTAAAACTAAACTATCTAAATGAGAAGTGTACTGCATAGCAATGAAAACCAGAAGGTAAAATACAGCAAAGGGTTTAAAGCCTGGTCTGATTTTGTTAATGATTAATGTTTGTGACTGGCTGCGAAGTTTCCAGCTACAACTGATTAGGTTAGTTCAGATAGCACAGTTACTTTAAATTCTTCTCTAAGCAGACTACAAAGCAGTCCAAAAGACTAATTCAATAGAGCCCAGGGCAGCCATAAATTACTTCTCCATGGCAACGCAGCTTTCTGAAGCACTTGCCCCAGGGGTTAGGCTCAGCAGATGGGGTGGGGGAGGGGTGCACTGATGCTTCTGGATGATTAATTTTCCTGAAGCACCGGTTTTGGTGAACAAAGAGGGAAAGATAACAGACTGCTTAGGCCAAACCCATGAGATCCAGAACCAGAACAAGATAAATGTGAGCTGCTATTTGCAGTGCAGGAGAATCATGCAATTCAGAGCAAATAGCAAGGCAGAAATGACATTGAGACCAAACACGTGCTGACCAATGAGATGAGGAGCACATATTGAACAGTTCCCTGCCTATCAATGAGGACCACAGCCTAAGATGATCCTTTCTCAACCTCCCATTTAATCAGTGAGGCGATGTCGCTGTCACATACAGCATGCATTAACATCTTTAAGCTCTCTATGATCGAAAACCTCTTGTGGACACTGCTGATACTTAGAGTTGGCTCTGGGACAGCCCTTTGTTTACCATTGGTTGGCTTTTTACTAGTCTCCTTTGCCTGCTTCTTATTGGCTGGCTTTCCTTCCTCTTCATGTGTTTACCCCTCAACTGGTGCAGCCACTGATGGTATTCAGGGAAGTACATTTTTTTCTTTTAGCTGTTCATGGGAGTGAGTTTTCTTGCATCCTTCCTCATGTGCTGCTTCCGCCCTCAAATATCCTCCCTCAGCATCCTCCGTGTTGCTTTCTCTTTCTCCTTCCCAGCTAGCCCGTTTATTCTAGCACCATGGTTCAATTTTGTTGATTTTGCTTTATAATTTTTTATTAGTCTCCCACACCCAAAGCTTCTCTGATGCAACCTCACGCACACCAATGCATCGCCCATGTAGACTTCTCGCCCCATTGCAGCCATTATTTCTTCTTTGCCCCTTCAGTTGTGGTCTTCTAAAAATATTTACTTATTTTTAAAAGTTGAAGGACCCCGCAGTTAAATTTGTTGCCCTGCCACTGCTTTCTCAAAGCATATTAATTGCGCAAATAAAAGATTTGTTTTACTTACCTCTCTAAGATTGATATCCACCATCTTGGAACAATAAATTAAAATAAATAAAAAGATGGCTGTGTCATGCCGTATGCACACACGAGTCATCATGCTTTGCCACGCATTTTTCCTTTGTTTTCTCTTTTTGCTGATGCTGTACAACTGAAGAATGGTATATATTAGAGTTTGTTATAAACATAAACTGATTTCTTCAAGTTGAAAGTCTTGTAATAGACTTTAGTCATTGTTTAAATCAACATTTTATTATTGCTGATTACTTGACTTCTTTTCAATGTTTATTGACTATAAAGATTGAATTTAAATATTGTATTATTGTTATTTATTCCAGCCTCAAAACACAAAATAACCTGCCTCTAAGAATTTAAATGAGTAGGAAAACCCCACACAGCAGCCGCGTATTATGGTGCAATAGTGCCATCGAGATCCTTGAGGTAAAAGGATCATAAATCGCAAGGCTGATGACTTTGTAAACGAACCCAGAATGGCGAGATATTATAACTGCACTATACTACATAGGTTACATATTCTTAATAAAACTTGTAAAGCATTTTTAGGCTTTATATTGGAAATAATTGCAGGTATTGTATTATCTGCATGTTTATGTAGAATTATAGATGGGTAACAGTGAATTACTGGGTCATTTTTCACCACTTTGTTCTCGTTGTCTATTTAACTTCACTCAAAACCCCAAGTGTAAAAACATACCCCTAATTCACTTTTTACACATTTATAATTTTATGTTAATTATGCCCCCCCCCGCACCCAATTCATCTGCCCCTTGCTTTTAAGTTTTAGGCAGTGGCCGAGTAACTAGGGAGCCATACATAACATGTCCTTTGTTATGTAAGCCTACCCCAAAGCGTAACAAAAAAAGCCTACCTGCTATCCTTGACCAACCCCACCACCTTCTCTGCCTTCTTTCTCGGTCCTGCAGTTGTACTTTCTGCTTTCAATCAAAGCAGACAGGCACTGCTGCACTAATGTGCTCTCAGGGAAACCTATCAGCCTGGCCTGCAAGGCATTTATGGCATTACAACCGTGGGCAACCAATTATGTTTTCTACTGTTACAATGTCATAGCAGTGGGTTATGAGACTCAGAAATGGAAATAAATGATGAAGGCTCTCTCCGAGAGCCACACATAACAATAGGATTTTAAACCAAGTGCTTGGTTGGTTTCTTGACATGGTTGGGTGCTACCCCTTGCTACACTTTATACCACGCCCGCACATGATTTCAGACTTTACCCTCGAATTACTTCAATTAGCTCTAGTAAAAGAAACACAGAATATTATACCTTATTGCTATACGAAAAATTCTCGCATATTCCTTTAGGCAACTCCAATGACTACCAATTGCTTGCTCTTCGATATCAGTACCAATTATCTAGTCATGTATGTGGCTGCTGTTCATGCACGTCTTATATTTTATCAGTAATATACTTGGGTAAGATGTTATGCTCGTACTCATATTATGTTCTTTGTATTGTAATACAATGAATTATACTGTACTATGTTATGTTTCCTGTATGACGCAAGGCCTACGTATCTTTGAACTGCTCTATGGTAATTTAAATGACAAATGCAATTGTAGAACACAAAAGAGTGTTTGGCAAAAACAAAAGCAGAACCAGAATAAACCTACCTAATGACTTGACCTCACAAGGACAACTAACAGATTGGCCCCTGACAGTTTGAGCCTCGACATATAGGTTACACATATCTCTAAAGTGGAGGTTGAACCCTCTGTGTTAAACGTGCTAAATATATAGTGCACAGAGGGCTTGTTGTAAAAGTGCAACAGTAAAGTCTTGCCACCAGTTCGAATGAGAAAAGGAATAAAATGTAAAGAATAAAACTCCAGCTTTAAACTACTATTTTGACTAAAACCGGATGAAAAAGGTTGGCAATTCAGAGCAGTGAGAAGTTTCTAAGACCTTTCTAAGACTTTGTCAGCGAAGATGCATACATCGGTCAAGATAACAGTTATTTTCATATTCTGTTGTAAAACAGTCTTTGAAAGTGGGTCAAAGCGCTAATTAAACAGTCTCCTGGAAGTTTTGAATTCCTTCCGGTCATTAATGGTGCATTTTAAAGCATTCCGCTGCAGGGCGTAGCCTTACAGGGGTGGCAGAGATGGGGGGGGGGGGGGACAAATAACAGTCATGAAGTTGTTGACAGCTCCTGAACAACCGGTTATGAAAAAGGGCAAATAAGAGATGCTACGCAAGATATATGAGCCTCATGTCATTATGAGACAAAGAAGCGCGATGTCACTCACACAAACAAATCTAAATATAGCAAATAGCAAGGGAGGAATTAGATGAGGAGCCAACCAAATCACTCGACCAATAGCAGGACGATAAAGGAAAACAACAACTGGGGACAAAGGGAGTGATTAACTCTATTTAAGGTGCAAATCAGAAGACATATATAAAAGAAGATTGCTGATAGACTGTTTTAGAGCAATGCTCAGCTAAGAAGATGTAAACATAGAATAAAGAGACCTGGAGGCTGACATGAGAATTAGAATACAATTAATTATTTGAAATGGAATATGAATGAACAAGACAGGTCTTTTTCTGCTGCAACCTTGGCTTTAAATAAATGGAAAAGGCTGCATTTAGTAGTGGGAGAGGAGCAGCTCTGCAGAGGGTTTTGATTAGTAAATATAATTTACCAAAACCCAGTTCTATAATTGCACAACTTAAATAATATTTCAAATGTCTGGTGACAGAGAAAGCATTGATGTTTACATTGTAATGTGAGCGTTTTATTGTTAACAATTCTGAAGTATGTTATTAAAACACATCAAATATTTTTCTTGTGTAAGGTTTGAATGTATTGCAACTCGCGTTTTACCTGAATGAGTGGCAATTGGGAAAAAAGCTGAACAAGAATTGGCACAGCCGATAGGTGAGCGTAGGCAAACTAAAGCATTGGTAGCATTTATATAGAACGGTACAGGTTTTTCCTACCAGGTGCAAGTTCTTAGAACTGGTAATGGAACCTTTTTCAATTCCTGTGCGCATTACTGGAAATTACCACTCTTATTGGCATGAAGAAATAGTACTATTATCCTTGAATTACTGTAACCTGAGAACATGTTTAAAGGACTTTGTTTTAAAAAAACTGAAAAAGAATGAAAGGAAGAAAAAAAGAATCAGCACAGTAAAGTATTGGCACATTAGCTCCAGCACTGAAGTATATTTCATTTTAGCCAGATATAAACATGTGAACAGGATACGTGCTGTCACTTGCAGTGCACAAGAGCCACCCAATGCCGCAAGTGGGCTGACCCATCGCCCCACGTTGTATGCTGTGGTGGTTGTAAGCAAAATGTGAATAACATTTGAACCGACCAATGGACGAAGATGTCTCATATCCAATGCCCCTTTATGTTTTTTTACTGAATGAGGCTGTTAACCTGAAAAGCATTGTCTTTATTTTAATTTTATTTTTTATACCTACTTTGCTTCCTTACTGCCTTCCTACTATGTAATGCAATTTCCTTCTGTTTTTACAGTGTGTATGTAAAGCGCTTGGATACCTGCGGGTCAAGCTAGCGTTATATAAAACTTTTAAAATAAATATATAAGTGTCCTGGAATAGCTAACTTTCTTTTATAGGAATAGGCCTCCGAACTCCTCCAGAATCAGAAGGTATACATTTGCTATCGTGGAACATAGCTGGGACGAGGAAACTGTTAGAGGAGGCATTGCCTCTAAAGGACTGGGCTAATTGTGACGTAATTGCCCTGCAAGAAACATGGTCGCAAGAAGATCTACCAATAGCAGGCTTCATCCACTATATTGTAGCAGCAGAAAAATGTAAGCACTATGGTCGTGCAATAGGCAGACTGACAGTCAACGTATCAACAGCATCAAAAATTCAAACCGAACAGCTGAAATCTCCTGACCCTAGTATACAATTAATTAAATTCTCGGATCAAAACACAGTCAATAAAAGAACGATAATTTTGATTAACTATTACACACAACCGAAGTTCCGAGTTAAAAAGGAAAAAAATGCCCTATTAAGCAAAATAATTACAGCCCTACTGTGTGCCGAGCCTTCATGGTGTATTATAGTGACTGGAGATTTTAATTCTAACCTGATATTCACGCCGGAAGAAGACGAAATCTTGACAGCAGATAATACACATTGGTGTGTTCCACAGCAATCTCAAGCTGGGGTGAAGGTTGGTAAGGATCGACTCAGCCAGCAATTAGTGACAGTTCTTGAATATCAAGGCATGCGAGTGCTTATCAGAAGGACAGAGGAAGACCGTCCGCCAAAAAACTGTATTACGGCCCTCGGGTACAAACAATACTCGATTTTACAATTATAAGTATTTTGCTAATGCCATTACTAGTCAGTTTTTATATAGACTACACCCCCTTGAGTGACCACGCGTTTCAACACAAGAAATTTAATTTCTGCGTGGAAAGATTCCAATCATCTAATATACTGGAGGGCCAAATAAATATGACTAATTTAAAACGTATTTATTTGACAAATACAAACAAAATTGAGTGGTTCTCAATAATAAAGGATATCTTGGCTGAATTGGGAAACAAACCTATGAATAAAATTCAAGCCTGGTCTCTCTTCTTAGGTACACTAAAGATGAAAATGAAAGTAACAAAGGTGAAGGACAAAAGATATTATCCAATTACTGATTTCCCAAAAGAGGTGCAAGATCTAAAAAGGGCCTTAAGAAGAACACAAAAGAAGTTTCAATCAAATAACACAAAAGGATCATTATTGGAGACATTTCTCCTACAAAGAAAACAATACAAAAAGAAGATTTGGGAATTCAAAAAGGGGAACACAGAGAACTTTTGGACTAAACTGATATTCAGCATTAGACATCCAAACTCAAATAAATTTTGGAACACAATAAATCAATTGACAAGGCATCGAAATATCCTAACGTCAAACGTTCAGGAAGCGGAATGGGTCAACTTCCTTTTGCAAAAATGTAAACAGAAGTCATTAAACGTTCAACGGAAGCAACTAACATCTGAACTTTCAAATAAACTAAAATTAGTAGAAGAAGGCAGCTGTCAATCTCCATCAACAGACCTGACCCAATCATCCATGCCAGTAGTAAATCACGTTGCCTATACAGCAGAGGACATAGCAAACACAATCAATAAAGGTAAAAGTGATGGGGCCCCAGGTCCGAACGGCATTCCAGAAGCGATCTACAAACATGCCTCTGAATACTGGAGCTCACATTTAGAGAAACTTTAAGCTGATGTAGAGATTAACAATCAAGTACCTGACAGCTGGCAAAGATCGATTATAACCCCCATTTATAAAGGAGGAGAAAGAACAAATCCTACTAATTATAGGCTAATTGCCCTACAGGATGTAGAAGCTAAATATTTTGCTTCATTACTTCTGGAAGATCTGGTCAATTGGTCTGGGGAAAGTAATCTGATCCCAATTAATCAAACAGGCTTTAGAAAAGGGATTGGAACTATCACAAACATCTTATCAATTACAATGGCAGCTGAAAAATGTAAGCGTGAGAAACAGAACTTGCATCTGTGTTTCATTGATTTAAAAGCTGCTTTTGACAGCGTGGACCGGAATCTGCTCTGGGCAAAGTTGAAAGAGAGGATACTGAGGGGTTTGTTATTATTCTATACAGATACCTGGACTCAAGTAAACTTGGGGAAGGTGCTGGAATATCAAGAAAAGTGTATACAACTATTGGCTTAAAACAGGGGTGCGTACTGGCCCCGCACCTATTTAATCTATTTATATCAGATCTCTCTGGAAAACTTGATAGTACCAGTTCACATTCCCCGAAATTAGGCAAGTTAAAACTTTCTCACCTTGCCTATGCAAATGATATTGTGCTATTGAGCCTAACTAAAGTTGGTTTGACGAGGCTCCTAACTGTACTTTCAGATTTCCTGTCTATAAATAAGTTGGAACATAACTCATCTAAAACAAGCCACACAATATCTGGCTAGAAGGAAAACAACTGAAAAAAGTACCCTGTTATAAGTACTTGAGATACTAAATAGATGACAAGATATCCCTACAAGATCAGAAAAATTACATGTCACAGAGAGCGGGGGCCTTAATATTTGCATTTAGCTCACTGGCAAAGAAGCTGGAAGGGCCATCCCTGAGGCCACTCCTGACGATTATCTCAGGCAAAGCACTGCCTACCTTATCATATGCCAGCGCCGCCATGCACGGAAAGGATTTGGAAATTTTTAACAATTTAATAACAAAAATTTATAAGAAAGTTCTTCAAATTCCCAGTTCTGCCTCACCTGCACAAATGCGATTAGAATTTGGTTTAATGAACGAATCACTGGGCAGACTTTATACATATATAAAGGTGTGGTATCGAATCAAGCAAAGCTCTAGTGAAAACAACCTCAATAAATTCTTATGGCTGGAATTGGAAACGCAAACAAAATCGCAGGCCAACAAATTTTTGACCAGTGCATTGTAGGCAACATGTTCTTCTAACCTTTGGAATAAAAATTTGCCTTTTTTATCATTTTAGCAGCCATTAAATAGAGCTGCAAAACTTCATTCGTTGTTAACAGATAATGGTGTTTTCTCCCATCGCTTCCATTCTTGGACTGTGATTAATAACTACCAAACTCTTAAACCGGTGGCCTACCTAGACACTACGTTCTCTATTTATATTAAAAAACAACTAATGGCATTGCGTTTTGGCAAATTTCCAACTTTAGCCGACAAACCATTTTGAAGGCATATTGAGTTAAAAGAATGCCGTCTCTGTGGTTACGAAAAGGAAGACTTAATTCATTTAATATGCCATTGCAAGAAGCTGCAACCTGAGCGTGTCACCTTTCTGAAGAAAGTCTTCCTGGACAGGAGAATAAGTTCATGTAGAGCTGCCATTATTGGAGGCCTGGATCCAAGTGACCCCCAAATGAATTGTAGATTGATAAAGTTTTTGCAAGCTCACGAAAAACTATTGAAAGCAAGCGAGTCCTTAACGAAATATTCTCAATTGGGATGAAGGTGAAAAGAAAAAAAAAATGACATTTCAGTTCCTTCAGACTTGTGGTTAAAAGACAGATGGACGTCTCTTATTAATGCTGTGAAATATGTAAATACTGATTTATGAATTGCTTTTATACGTCTTATGCTGAGTTCACGAAATGAAAGGAAATCTTATGAAAACGTGTTTTTAAGCTAATGTTTGCTGAATGTCGTTTTACGTAAATTGTTACTCTTTTTATTAACTATACAATAAACAAATTAATTAATTAAGTCATCCTTCGTAACAACTGGATAAAGACTAAAGAGCTTTGGTATTTGATGGCTGTGGCCAACTGTACTGAACACATTCTAGTTAATTTGGTAAACAAGCTCTAACACAAAACTGCATAGTTTGACTAAAGATTCACTCTGATCTACACATATCACAGTACAATAATGTATCCCAGCATGCCCTGTTGTACTGTAACAGGAAAGGCTATGTAGCCTCGGAATTCCAGTACTGATCATCTCAAAAGTTGCTGGTGCTCATGTGAAGAACCCATATGACTTGCAGGGAAGACAATGTTTAAAAAAAAAACTTTCACTCAGGTGGGTATCAGGAAGCAGGCAGCATCCAGGAGAGCTAATTCAATAGGACAAGACTTATTTTTCCTCAACTCAAGCATTGACAGTAAAGATTTAATAAAGATAGCGCTTTGCCTAGCCCCATTGTGATCCAAAAACTATTAAAAGGCCACTGGCCCTCTGTAAGAAAGTGCCTCTTTTGAGATGATTAGCATCCCACTTTTTGCCTGGAAAATGATGTGGTTTAGATTGTAAGTGCACAGGGCTCCTGCCAACCAGGTCCCTGGTGCCAGTTCTCCTTCCCTAAAACAATACCATGACTGGCAAAACATCAGTCCCCATGTAAGTCCCTAGTAAATGGTACCCTTGGTATCAAGGACACAGGGATTGAAGAAGGTCCCCTGGGTGCCCCTCAACAAGGGCATGCCACTGCAGCTTGCATACCTTGGTGCAGTGAAAAATGTCAAAGTTGACATGGCACACTGCCTTTGTGCCATGACCAACAGGACTGCCTAAGGTATGGGTAAGTCAACCCTGTTTATTTATTTGTTTATTTGAAAGGTTTTATATAGCGCTGGCTAGACCCGGGGGTATCAGAGCACGTTACATGAGTATCAGACCATCGTTGAAGGTTGAATCGTTACAAAGTTTACACAGTTTTAGAGCATAGCTACATAGATACATGTTGGGTCGAGACAAACAATAAGTACATATATGTAAGGGAAAAAGCAGCCAAGAGGAGATATTAGGGGAGAGGGGGTAGGAGCAGGGGAAGTAAACAGATAACTAAGGAGGGAAAGAGGAGGGGGAGGCTGAGAGACATAGCATTGAAGAACCGTTTTAACCCACTTACAGGGTCTCGGCGGTGGGGGAACCGCCTAAATCTTCCATACCCTTCATACGTAGTAAAAGGAGACACAGGAGCCTGCGTCTGCAGGAGGAACCCAGATTTATTTCAAAGCCCGGGCTGTGGAACAGAGTCCAAAGCCAGTCAAAGACAAGACCCAGGAGGCTGCTACTTTACTCTGTAGCTTACAAGCCTTTTATACATTTCTCATACCATTCTTTTGGCTGTCAGTCCATTGTCTAATCAGGGCAGTGTTTGTAGTTGATAGCTTGATCAAGGTGATGCTTGTAGTTGATGACCTGGTCAAGGCTTGGTACACAGAGCATTGTCCACTCTATGCTTGTAGTTGGTGACCTGGTCAAGGGCTTGGTACACAGATCATTGTCCACTCTGCTTTGATCAGGGCTCTTTCTTTAAGGTCATTGTTCAATTGCCTGATCAAAGCCTGGTCTTTCAAGTCATTTGTTCATTTGCCCTGATTAGAGTCCAGCAGTCAGACCATTGTCTAGATATCCTGATCACTGTGCCAAGGATGTTTTATCAGTCTGGGAGCAGGAGAAGAAAAATGAATCATTCACTCGGGGTGAGGGCCATGTGGCTTTCTGATGAACTGAAGAGAACTGGGGGTTGGGCGGGTGACAGTTCCTGGGCAGAAATGCAGGCCTGCAAAAATGGATTTTTGTTGTGCTGATAGAATTTTCCTCGTACATCAGGAAAAACGACCAGGTGGGTTCTGTGAAAGTGTTTGCCACGAGATGGCAATGCAAAAACCAATGGAGTTCTATTAAAAATGATTGTTGATCGAAAAATTATTTTCCTCAGCATGAAAGAGGAGGGTGAGGGTGATGGGGGCACAAACCGTTAGACAAGTAATAGCTGCGTCCAAAGTCCAGTAATCTGTGATCCCAGGCAAAGTTGTATCATTCCCCCATCTCAGTTGCAAGAGGCTCCCTTTACCCAGTGAACTCTCTCAGGGGGGTCTCTGAGACTCCAAGGCCTATCTACTGGATCCTTCCCCAAAAAGAGGAGAGGGAGTGCTTTGGCAAGCGGCGCCATACCATACCTCAAGTGAAAGTGGCACCCTTGGCGCTGTGGACTCTCTCAGAGGGAACACTAAGACTCCAGAGTATGTATAGTGGATCTTTCCCCTACAAGGGGAGAAGGAGTGCTTAGTCAAAGGGCACAAGGGACAGAGGGCTAGGCAGCTTAGCAGGCAATGGGAGAGAATCAGGGGAGAGGGAATAGGAGCAGAGGAACTAGACAAAGAAAGAAAGAAGGAAAGGGGTGGAGGAGGGTGAGAGACAGAGCATGAAGGAGGAGGGGGAGGGTGAAGGGGGCATAAACTGGTTGACGAATAAAAGCTGCGTCCAAGGTCCGGTAAGCTGTGATCCCGGGGGGAAGTGGTATCATTCCCACATCTCTGCTGCGTGAGGCCCCCTTTACGAAGTTGACTCTCCCAGAGGGGTCTCTGACACTCCAAGGGCTACCTACTCGATCCTTCCCCAACAAGGGGAAAAGGAGTGCTTTGGCGAGGGGCGCCATACCATACCTCAATTGTGCGTGGCTCCCTTGACGCTGTGGACTCTCTCAGAGGGGTCACAGAGAGGGGTCACTGAGACTCCAGAGTATGAATATTTCCCCAACAAGGGGAGAAGGAGTGCTTAGTCAAAGGGCAACAAGGGACAGGGGGCTAGGATCCAGAAAAAGACAGGATCCACGAAAGGCAGGGGTTATGGAGAACTAAGGGAGTGAGTCAGCGAGTTGAAGAGTCCCACAAGGAAGAGAAACAGATAGCAGAAAAGGAAATGTATATGTTGTAGAGCCACTCAGGGGAGAAATGCAAATGGAGAAGCTCAGAATCACTAAAGAGTGATATTAAGTACAAAGAACTACCACATCTACTAGTAGTTAGGGTTGTAACTATGCAAATAGTAAATTCACTCAGGATTCCATTGATACACAACGATTAGGCTAAAAATTATTGCATATTACTTATCTACTGAGTAAATTGGAGAAATAAGACATCCAAGGGAGTAGTTAGAGGGAGGGGGAGATGAGATAGGCGATAGGAGAGATGGGGTCAGGGGGTCAGGGGGGAGAAAGAGATAAGGCAGTCCAGCTAAGGAGCAATGTCTAAGGGTCGGCAGGATAACGTCCAATGGACCTAGGGAGAGGACAAGAAACAACAAAATGGTGGCTCCGTGTCGTGGGTATCGAAGGACAGCCATGATAGGAAAATTGGATGAGCATCGAAGTTGTTCCCATGTAGAGCATGTTGAGTCTGCCCAATGTCCGGCTGGGTAGGTGACAGCTAAAGGGGAAGTCAACAGCTCATCTCCTCTAGCTAACAAAGTAGCTCTGTCGGGCATCGGCCCAAAAAATGTAAATCTCTACCGTCATTGGCAAGATTCACAGGTTCCATGTCCTGATGGGTGAGCCGGATGAGAGTGGCGGGAGGGGGAAATGAGCGTGGTCTGGTCAGTTTCCACTATGGAAGCAGTCATACGCATACAATTCTCTATCATGCCTTACAAGCCCTAAGGCATGGAGCACTATATCTAAGCTGTGAGCATAGCTACACGATCAGATTTCCCCCACAATATCTAAGTCTATTCTTAAATATTGTAACTGCCAAGGAAGCCATAGAGAGCACATGGGCTGGAAAGTCTCCAAATCAAGTTCCCCGGCACCATGATGACTTCACTGAACCAGGATTGTTTGGTACCAAACAAATCCTCTTAATAAACCCACAATGATGCCAGTGTTGGATTTATTAAAATGTGTACCCAGAGGGCACCTCAGAGGTGCCCCCAGAAAACCTATCAACCCTGGAATGGTCTCCGACTGGCTTTAGGCAGCCTGCCACCACCTGACATGTTTCTGCACCCCTGAGATGAGAACCTCTGCTCTCTGAGGCCAGAAACAAAGCTCATCCTGGGCAGAGATGTCCCACCTCTTCCCCCAGGATGACCACAGTGCTCAAGAGCGAAACTTTAAAGGCCTTGCCGCCTTTGTAATGCCACCCCAGCCTCTGCTGCTAGCAGAAGATGGCCACCCTTTGGTTCAAACCCCCACGTTTGGTGGGAGAACCAGAGGGGAAACCAAGATAAGGTAGGAGGTGTTCCCCCCTTTGCCAACTCCACCCCTGTGGTGCTGGAGGCAATGTTTGGCACATTTTTCAGTGCCCACCATCTTGAAGATGAAGGGACTTATCCAATCAGGGCTAAGGCTATGCCCCCTCCCAGAGGAAGGTGGCATAATGATGGGTGTAGACACTCCAGGTAAGGAATCTATTGGTCCTTACCTGTTACTCCCTTTGAATGCCCCAATATCTAGTATTCAGGTGGCTCCCCAGACCCTGAAATCAGGATCCTGATAACTTAAGAAGAAATGGACACTTCAGCGTCGCACCAACAGAGAAGAGGTTTTTGATTAGTAAATATAATTTACCAAAACCCAGTACAATTTAAATAATATTTCAAATGTCTGGTGACAGAGAATGTATTGATATTTACATTGTAATGTGAGCGTTTTATTGGCAAAAATTATGAAGAATGTTTTTAAAATATATCAAATATTTTTCTTGTGTAAGGTTTGAATTCATTGCAGCTTACGTTTTACCTGAAAGGAGTGCCAATTCGAAAAATGTGTAACAAGCATTGGCAAAGCCAATATGTAAGCGTTGGCAAGCTAGTGCAATGGTAGCATTTAGATAGAATTTTTATGCAATCATTTTAATAGAATATTCCATGTTCTTCCTATCAGGTGCATTGAACTAAGAACTGGTAATGGAACGTTTTTTAATGCATGTTCACATAACAGGAAAATATCACTTTTATTGTCATGAAGAAATAGTACTATTATCTGTGAATTACTGTAATCCGAGGATATTGTTTAAAGGGCAAGGATGGCTAAACAACTAAAAACTGAAAAAGAATAAAAGGATGGCACATTAGCTCTGGCACTTAAGTATATTTAATTTTAGGCAGATATACACATGTGAACAGGATAAGTGCTGTCACCGCAGTGCAAAAGAGCCAGCCAATGCCTGAAGTGTGCTGATCCATCGCCCCACATTATATGCTATGGTGGGTGGAAGCAAAATGTGAATGACAGTTGAACCGACCAACGGATGAAGATGTCTCATCATCCAACACATCTCATACATTTATTTTTATTGACTGAGGCTGCCAACCTGAAAGGTATATTCTTGAGAGACAGTGTGCTTGAACAGCGAAATCTCTTCTATGAGAACAGGCCTCTGAACTTATCCAGAATCTTCTGCCCAATAAGCGCGTCTGCATAAACAGAGGCAGCACCCACTTGTGAAGCTGTAGTGACCAGCAGGTATCTTTCATAGCATGCACGTAGTGCCTTGTTACAGATGTCTCAGTGCTACGTAACCTTTTTGTGCTAGAGAATTGTATGCATATACTGCTGTAGCATTGATAGAACATGTAGAAATAATGCAGTTTGAATAAATCACAAGCCAATTGCATACATGCCAACATTTTAGGACAGGGACATGGGAGATTTAAAATAAAAAATCAGGAGAATGAAAATTCCCCATTGACTTCTATTGTAGAAAATGCAATTTCAGGCGGTAGACAGCTAAAATAAAGCCATTTTTGGCTTGAAAAATCGGTAGTCTCCCGCCTGAATCGGTTCAATTGGCATGTATGAAATTGTATATCTGATCACACTCCCTGTCTCGCTATTAGATGCACTGACTCGGGCACAAATAGCCCCAGTTCCTCATTCTGACTTTGTTTTAAACTTGCCCGTGTTTGTGTAGTGCCCCATTAAGGGAGCTGATGATAGTTTTCAGGTCCTTAACTATCTACCTCTCAGTTCTCAAGAAAAAAGCTTTATAGACATATCTTTGTCGCCATCTTCATACTAGTAACATATGTACACCAATTATCTAGTCCCAGAAAATCACTGGGAGGCGGCTGTAGAGACGTTTGTGCAAAAGTGGTTCCCTGCTGGCTTCCTTTGCAGCACAACAACACCGTTAGAAGTCTAAATAAAAGAAAACCAAAGACACCAATGAAATATAGAAACATTTAGCCAGTTCAACCTATTTATCTCTCGCATTTGAAAGAACAATGGCACGTTTTTTAATTAGAGGCATTTATTGGGTTGTAACATTAAAAACAAGCATTGGCATAGCCAATAAGCCTCACTTTTGGGACCTTCTAAGTATTTACTTATGCAGCCGAATATCCTTGGTGCAACTACATCAACTGTTGCGCGGCTAAACACTTATAAGGTCCCAAAGGCGTGACCTATTGGCTATGCCAATCCTTGGTGTGGTTGTGTGTGGTTGTGTGTGTGTGTGTGTGTGGTTGTGTTTGTGTGTGGTTGTGTGTGTGTGCTTGTGTCTGTGTGGTTGTGTGTGTGTTTGTGTGTGTGTGTGTGGTTGTGTGTGTGGTTGTGTGTGTGGTTGTGTGTGAGTGTGGTTGTGTGTATGTGTGGTTGTGTGTGTGGTTGTGTGTGTGGTTGTGTGTGGTTGTGTGTGGGTGTAGGTGCGGTTGTGAGTGCAGGTGTGGTTGTGGGTGTGTGTGTGGATGTGTGGTTGGGTGTGGTGTGTGTGGTTGTGGGTGTGTGGCTGTGGTTGTGTGTGTGTGATTGTGTGTGTGGGTGGTTGTGTGTGTGGCTGGGTGTGATTGTGTGTATGGTTGTGTGTGTGTGGTTGTGTGTGTGGTTGTGTGTGGTTGTGTGTGTGTGTGGTTGTGTGTGTGTGGTTGTGTGTGGTTGTGTTTGTGAATGTGTTGTTGTGTGTGTGGTTGTGTGTGTGTGGTTGTGTGTGTGGTTGTGTGTGGTTGTATGTGTGGTTGTGTGTGTGGTTGTGGTTGTGTGTGATTGTGTGTGTGTGTGTGTGTGTGTGGGGTTGTGTGTGTGGTTGTGTGGTTCTGTGTGTTGTTCTGTGTGTGGTTGTGTGTGTGTTTGTGTGTGTGGTTGTGTCTGTGGTTGTGTGTGGTCGTGTGTGTGGTTGTGTGTATGTGGTTGTTTGTGGTTGTGTGTGTGGTCGTGTGGGTGTGGTTGTATGTGTGGCTGTGGTTGTATGTGTGGTTGTGTGTGTTGGTTGTGGTTATGTGTGTGTGTAGTTGTGTGTGTGATTGTGGTTATGTGTGGTTGTGTGTGTGTTTGTGGTTGTGTGTGTGTGGTTGTGGGGGTGTGTGAGTGGTTCTGTGTGTGTGTGTGGTTGTGTGTGGTTGTGTGTTGCTATATGTGTGGTTGTGGTTGTGTGTGTGGTTGTGTGTGTGTGTGACTGTGGGTGTGGTTGTGTGTGTGGGTGTGGTTGTGTGTGTGGTTGTGTGTGTGGTTGTGTGTGTGGTTGTGGGTGTGGTTGTATGTGGTTGTGTAGTTGTGTGGTTGTGTGTGTGTGGTTGTGTGTGTGTGGTTATATGTGTGGTTGTGGTTGTGTGGGGTTGTTGTTGTGTGTGTGGTTGTTGTTGTGCATGTGGTTGTAGTTGTGTGTGTGATTTAGGTTGTGTGTGGTTGTGTGTGGTTGTGTGTGTGTTTGTGGTTGTGTATGTTTGTGGTTGTGGGTGTGTGTGTGTGGTTCTGTGGTTGTGTGTGGTTGTGTGTTGTTGTATGTGTGGTTGTGTGTGTGGTTTTGGTTGTGGTTGTGTGTGTGGTTGTGTGTGTGTGTGATTGTGGGTGTGGTTGTGTGTGTGGGTGTGGTTGTGTGTGGTTGTGTGTGTGGTTGTGTGTGTGGCTGTGGGTGTGGTTGTGTGTGTGGTTGTGGGTGTAGTTGTGGGTGTGGTTGTGATTGTGTGTGGTTGTGTGTATGGTTTTGTGTGTGTGTGTGTGTGGTTGTGTGTGTGGTTGTGTGTGGTTGTGTGCGTAGTTGTGTGTGTGGTTGTGTGTGTGGTTGTGTGTGTGGCTGTGTGTGTGTGGCTGTGTGTGTGTGGTTATGTGTGTGGTTGTGTGTGTGTGGTTGTGTGTGTGGTTGTGTTTGTGGTTGTGTGTGGTTGTGTAGTTGTGTGGTTTTGCGTGTGGTTGTGTGTGTGGTTATATGTGTGGTTGTGGTTGTGTGTGGTTGTGGTTGTGTGTGTGGTTGTTGTTGTGCGTGTGGTTGTAGTTGTGTGTGTGATTGTGGTTGAGTGTGGTTGTGTTTGTGGTTGTGTGTGTGTGGTTGTGGGTGTGTGTGGTTGTGGATTTGTGTGTGTGGTTCTGTGTGTGTGTGTGGTTGTGTGTGGTTGTGTGTTGCTGTATGTGTGGTTGTGTGTGTGGTTGTGGTTGTGGTTGTGTGTGTGGTTGTGTGTGTGGTTGTGTGTGTGTGTGATTGTGGGTGTGGTTGTGTGTGTGGGTGTGGTTGTGTGTGTGGTTGTGTGTGTGAGGTTGTGTGTGTGGTTGTGGGTGTGGTTGTGTGTGGTTGTGTAGTTGTGTGGTTGTGTGTGTGGTTATATGTGTGGTTGTGGTTGTGTGTGGTTGTGGTTGTGTGTGTGGTTGTTGTTGTGCATGTGGTTGTAGTTGTGTGTGTGATTGTGGTTGTGTGTACTTGTGTGTGTGTTTGTGGTTGTGTGTGTGTGGTTGTGGGTGTGGGTGTGGTTCTGTGTGTGTGTGTAGTTGTGTGTGGTTGTGTGTTGTTGTATGTGTGGTTGTGTGTGTGGTTGTGGTTGTGGTTGTGTGTGTGGTTGTGTGTGTGTGTGATTGTGGGTGTGGTTGTGTGTGTGTGTGGTTGTGTGTGTGGTTGTGTGTGTGGTTGTGTGTGTGGTTGTGGGTGTGGTTGTGGGTGTAGTTGTGGGTGTGGTTGTGATTGTGTGTGGTTGTGTGTATGGTTGTGTGTGTGTGTGTGTGGTTGTGTGTGGTTGTGTGCGTGTGTTTGTGTGTGTGTGGTTGTGTGTGTGGTTATGTGGTTGTGTATGTGATTGTGTGTGGCTGTCTGTGTGGTTGTGTGTGTGGTTGTGTGTGTGGTTGTGTGTGTGTGTGGTTTGTGTGTGGTTGTGTGTGTGGTTGTGTGTGTAGTTGTGGTTGTGTGTGTGGTTGTGTGTGTGTGTGGTTGTGTGTGTGTGGCTGTGCGCGTGGTTGTGTGTGTGGTTGTGTGTGGTTGTGTGTGGTTGTGGCTGTGTGTGGTTGTGTGTGTGTGGTTGTGTGTGTGGTTGTGTGTGTGGGCGTGGTGTGGTTGTGTGTATTGTTTTTGTGGCTGTGTGTATCATTGTGTGTGTGTGGTTGTGTGTGTGCTTGTGGCTGTGTGTGTGTATGTGGTTGGGTGTGGTTGTGTGTGTGGTTGTGTGTGGTTGTGGTTGTGTGTGTGTGGTTGTATGTGGTTGTGTGTGTGTGGTGTGTGTGGTGTTGTGTGTAGTTGTGTGTATGGTTGAATGTGTGGTTGTATGTGTGTGTGGTTGTGTGTATGTGGTTGTGTGTGTGGTTGTGTGGTTAGGTGTGTGTTGCTGTATGTGTGTGGTTGTGTGTGTGGTTGTGTGGTTGTGTGTGTGTGTGGTTGGTAATGTGATTGTGTGTGTGTGTTTGTGGATGTGGTTGTGTGTGGTTGTGTTTGTGGCTGTGTGTGTGGTTGTGTGTGTATGTGGTTGTGTGGGGTTGTGTGTGGTTGTGTGGTTGTTGTGTGTGTGTGTGTCTGTGGCTGTGTGTGTGCAGTTGTGTGGTTGTGTGTTGTTGTGTGTGTGGTTATGGTTCTATTTGTAGTTGTGGTTGTGTGTGTGTGGTTGTGTGTGTGTGGTTGTGCGTGTGGTTGTGTGTGTGGTTGTGTGTGTGGTTGTGTGTGTGTGTGGTTGTGTGTGTGTGGTTGTGTGTGTGGTTGTGTGTGTGGTTGTGCGTGTGGTTGTGTGTGTGGTTGTGTGTGTGGTTTTGTATGTGTGGTTGTGGTTGTGTGTGTGGTTGTGTGTGGTTGTGGTTGTCTGTGTGAGAGTAATACTAAAAGCATCTCAAAATAAAGGAACACATACATCGTGTTTGTGGAAAGAGAAAGCACATTGTAAGTCAACCGGGCGCAGCAAAGCCTTAACACAACAACATGTTCTTTGATGTGTGATGTTCTTTGAACGAGAACATCAAAGGGGAGCTGCTAAAGTGATCACGGGTGAAAGTGATCTTGGGCGCTTAATGAGTATGACGTGGTTTACCATTTGGCGCCTCGGCTCCTAAGCGCGTGCCCGTGCACATGCACTGTAGCTGTAGGCTGGCCAGGCTGGCCATGGTAGCATTTTTTGAGCCCTCACTAAATGTCTCGCTATGCCAGCGCATGCGCTGGGTCAGGCGAGACCTAAAACAGCAAGGGAGTTGGGGGGCGGGTAAGCAACACAAAGGAAGAAGGTGGGGATGTGTGTGCTGCAAAACCGAATGGGCGGGCAGGCTTGAGAGAGAGGGACTACAGACAGTACATTCTAGGAGTGCATGTGCATACATAAAAAAAAGAGTACCAGCAGTAGTCTGTGGCACAAATCAAAAGAAATCTTAATCATGTTCATCTTGTGTAATACAACTCCATGGCTTGCTATGCACATACCTATGCAGGAATGTGGTTTCGTTCTGGACTCAGATTAGAAGTTTGTATGATTTTTTAGAGAGTGACAGGTTTGAATGTACTGTCAATATGACCTTCCTTGTTGGGTATCCCATGGATTAATGTAAAGTGCTGCGGAGAGGTCATATTATAGTGATTTATTTGAAGTTAAATTCTTTTTTGTAAAGGTACAATAATGTATACATGCTAATTTCAGACTATCAGCCTTAAAAAGATGTGAGTATCGTCTGTAAGGACATGGGAATTTAACTCAACCAGAGGAAGAGTGGCCATAAAAGCAATGGTGTAGGCAAGGCTCCTTGTTACTAACTTTCAGTGAGAGTGAAAAATTGTGTGTTTTCTTACCTTCGTTTAACGCACAATGCAGGAGTGTGTGTAAAACTAAACTATCTAAATGAGAAGTGTACTGCATAGCAATGAAAACCAGAAGGTAAAATACAGCAAAGGGTTTAAAGCCTGGTCTGATTTTGTTAATGATTAATGTTTGTGACTGGCTGCGAAGTTTCCAGCTACAACTGATTAGGTTAGTTCAGATAGCACAGTTACTTTAAATTCTTCTCTAAGCAGACTACAAAGCAGTCCAAAAGACTAATTCAATAGAGCCCAGGGCAGCCATAAATTACTTCTCCATGGCAACGCAGCTTTCTGAAGCACTTGCCCCAGGGGTTAGGCTCAGCAGATGGGGTGGGGGAGGGGTGCACTGATGCTTCTGGATGATTAATTTTCCTGAAGCACCGGTTTTGGTGAACAAAGAGGGAAAGATAACAGACTGCTTAGGCCAAACCCATGAGATCCAGAACCAGAACAAGATAAATGTGAGCTGCTATTTGCAGTGCAGGAGAATCATGCAATTCAGAGCAAATAGCAAGGCAGAAATGACATTGAGACCAAACACGTGCTGACCAATGAGATGAGGAGCACATATTGAACAGTTCCCTGCCTATCAATGAGGACCACAGCCTAAGATGATCCTTTCTCAACCTCCCATTTAATCAGTGAGGCGATGTCGCTGTCACATACAGCATGCATTAACATCTTTAAGCTCTCTATGATCGAAAACCTCTTGTGGACACTGCTGATACTTAGAGTTGGCTCTGGGACAGCCCTTTGTTTACCATTGGTTGGCTTTTTACTAGTCTCCTTTGCCTGCTTCTTATTGGCTGGCTTTCCTTCCTCTTCATGTGTTTACCCCTCAACTGGTGCAGCCACTGATGGTATTCAGGGAAGTACATTTTTTTCTTTTAGCTGTTCATGGGAGTGAGTTTTCTTGCATCCTTCCTCATGTGCTGCTTCCGCCCTCAAATATCCTCCCTCAGCATCCTCCGTGTTGCTTTCTCTTTCTCCTTCCCAGCTAGCCCGTTTATTCTAGCACCATGGTTCAATTTTGTTGATTTTGCTTTATAATTTTTTATTAGTCTCCCACACCCAAAGCTTCTCTGATGCAACCTCACGCACACCAATGCATCGCCCATGTAGACTTCTCGCCCCATTGCAGCCATTATTTCTTCTTTGCCCCTTCAGTTGTGGTCTTCTAAAAATATTTACTTATTTTTAAAAGTTGAAGGACCCCGCAGTTAAATTTGTTGCCCTGCCACTGCTTTCTCAAAGCATATTAATTGCGCAAATAAAAGATTTGTTTTACTTACCTCTCTAAGATTGATATCCACCATCTTGGAACAATAAATTAAAATAAATAAAAAGATGGCTGTGTCATGCCGTATGCACACACGAGTCATCATGCTTTGCCACGCATTTTTCCTTTGTTTTCTCTTTTTGCTGATGCTGTACAACTGAAGAATGGTATATATTAGAGTTTGTTATAAACATAAACTGATTTCTTCAAGTTGAAAGTCTTGTAATAGACTTTAGTCATTGTTTAAATCAACATTTTATTATTGCTGATTACTTGACTTCTTTTCAATGTTTATTGACTATAAAGATTGAATTTAAATATTGTATTATTGTTATTTATTCCAGCCTCAAAACACAAAATAACCTGCCTCTAAGAATTTAAATGAGTAGGAAAACCCCACACAGCAGCCGCGTATTATGGTGCAATAGTGCCATCGAGATCCTTGAGGTAAAAGGATCATAAATCGCAAGGCTGATGACTTTGTAAACGAACCCAGAATGGCGAGATATTATAACTGCACTATACTACATAGGTTACATATTCTTAATAAAACTTGTAAAGCATTTTTAGGCTTTATATTGGAAATAATTGCAGGTATTGTATTATCTGCATGTTTATGTAGAATTATAGATGGGTAACAGTGAATTACTGGGTCATTTTTCACCACTTTGTTCTCGTTGTCTATTTAACTTCACTCAAAACCCCAAGTGTAAAAACATACCCCTAATTCACTTTTTACACATTTATAATTTTATGTTAATTATGCCCCCCCCCCCCCCCCCCCCGCACCCAATTCATCTGCCCCTTGCTTTTAAGTTTTAGGCAGTGGCCGAGTAACTAGGGAGCCATACATAACATGTCCTTTGTTATGTAAGCCTACCCCAAGGCTTTACAAAAAAGCCTACCTGCTATCCTTGACCAACCCCACCACCTTCTCTGCCTTCTTTCTCGGTCCTGCAGTTGTACTTTCTGCTTTCAATCAAAGCAGACAGGCACTGCTGCACTAATGTGCTCTCAGGGAAACCTATCAGCCTGGCCTGCAAGGCATTTATGGCATTACAACCGTGGGCAACCAATTATGTTTTCTACTGTTACAATGTCATAGCAGTGGGTTATGAGACTCAGAAATGGAAATAAATGATGAAGGCTCTCTCCGAGAGCCACACATAACAATAGGATTTTAAACCAAGTGCTTGGTTGGTTTCTTGACATGGTTGGGTGCTACCCCTTGCTACACTTTATACCACGCCCGCACATGATTTCAGACTTTACCCTCGAACTACTTCAATTAGCTCTAGTAAAAGAAACACAGAATATTATACCTTATTGCTATACGAAAAATTCTCGCATATTCCTTTAGGCAACTCCAATGACTACCAATTGCTTGCTCTTCGATATCAGTACCAATTATCTAGTCATGTATGTGGCTGCTGTTCATGCACGTCTTATATTTTATCAGTAATATACTTGGGTAAGATGTTATGCTCGTACTCATATTATGTTCTTTGTATTGTAATACAATGAATTATACTGTACTATGTTATGTTTCCTGTATGACGCAAGGCCTACGTATCTTTGAACTGCTCTATGGTAATTTAAATGACAAATGCAATTGTAGAACACAAAAGAGTGTTTGGCAAAAACAAAAGCAGAACCAGAGAATAAACCTACCTAATGACTTGACCTCACAAGGACAACTAACAGATTGGCCCCTGACAGTTTGAGCCTCGACATATAGGTTACACATATCTCTAAAGTGGAGGTTGAACCCTCTGTGTTAAACGTGCTAAATATATAGTGCACAGAGGGCTTGTTGTAAAAGTGCAACAGTAAAGTCTTGCCACCAGTTCGAATGAGAAAAGGAATAAAATGTAAAGAATAAAACTCCAGCTTTAAACTACTATTTTGACTAAAACCGGATGAAAAAGGTTGGCAATTCAGAGCAGTGAGAAGTTTCTAAGACCTTTCTAAGACTTTGTCAGCGAAGATGCATACATCGGTCAAGATAACAGTTATTTTCATATTCTGTTGTAAAACAGTCTTTGAAAGTGGGTCAAAGCGCTAATTAAACAGTCTCCTGGAAGTTTTGAATTCCTTCCGGTCATTAATGGTGCATTTTAAAGCATTCCGCTGCAGGGCGTAGCCTTACAGGGGTGGCAGAGATGGGGGGGGGGGGACAAATAACAGTCATGAAGTTGTTGACAGCTCCTGAACAACCGGTTATGAAAAAGGGCAAATAAGAGATGCTACGCAAGATATATGAGCCTCATGTCAATATGAGACAAAGAAGCGCGATGTCACTCACACAAACAAATCTAAATATAGCAAATAGCAAGGGAGGAATTAGATGAGGAGCCAACCAAATCACTCGACCAATAGCAGGACGATAAAGGAAAACAACAACTGGGGACAAAGGGAGTGATTAACTCTATTTAAGGTGCAAATCAGAAGACATATATAAAAGAAGATTGCTGATAGACTGTTTTAGAGCAATGCTCAGCTAAGAAGATGTAAACATAGAATAAAGAGACCTGGAGGCTGACATGAGAATTAGAATACAATTAATTATTTGAAATGGAATATGAATGAACAAGACAGGTCTTTTTCTGCTGCAACCTTGGCTTTAAATAAATGGAAAAGGCTGCATTTAGTAGTGGGAGAGGAGCAGCTCTGCAGAGGGTTTTGATTAGTAAATATAATTTACCAAAACCCAGTTCTATAATTGCACAACTTAAATAATATTTCAAATGTCTGGTGACAGAGAAAGCATTGATGTTTACATTGTAATGTGAGCGTTTTATTGTTAACAATTCTGAAGTATGTTATTAAAACACATCAAATATTTTTCTTGTGTAAGGTTTGAATGTATTGCAACTCGCGTTTTACCTGAATGAGTGGCAATTGGGAAAAAAGCTGAACAAGAATTGGCACAGCCGATAGGTGAGCGTAGGCAAACTAAAGCATTGGTAGCATTTATTTGGAACGGTACAGGTTTTTCCTACCAGGTGCAAGTTCTTAGAACTGGTAATGGAACCTTTTTCAATTCCTGTGCGCATTACTGGAAATTACCACTCTTATTGGCATGAAGAAATAGTACTATTATCCTTGAATTACTGTAACCTGAGAACATGTTTAAAGGACTTTGTTTTAAAAAAACTGAAAAAGAATGAAAGGAAGAAAAAAAGAATCAGCACAGTAAAGTATTGGCACATTAGCTCCAGCACTGAAGTATATTTCATTTTAGCCAGATATAAACATGTGAACAGGATACGTGCTGTCACTTGCAGTGCACAAGAGCCACCCAATGCCGCAAGTGGGCTGACCCATCGCCCCACGTTGTATGCTGTGGTGGTTGTAAGCAAAATGTGAATAACATTTGAACCGACCAATGGACGAAGATGTCTCATATCCAATGCCCCTTTATGTTTTTTTACTGAATGAGGCTGTTAACCTGAAAAGCATTGTCTTTATTTTAATTTTATTTTTTATACCTACTTTGCTTCCTTACTGCCTTCCTACTATGTAATGCAATTTCCTTCTGTTTTTACAGTGTGTATGTAAAGCGCTTGGATACCTGCGGGTCAAGCTAGCGTTATATAAAACTTTTAAAATAAATATATAAGTGTCCTGGAATAGCTAACTTTCTTTTATAGGAATAGGCCTCCGAACTCCTCCAGAATCAGAAGGTATACATTTGCTATCGTGGAACATAGCTGGGACGAGGAAACTGTTAGAGGAGGCATTGCCTCTAAAGGACTGGGCTAATTGTGACGTAATTGCCCTGCAAGAAACATGGTCGCAAGAAGATCTACCAATAGCAGGCTTCATCCACTATATTGTAGCAGCAGAAAAATGTAAGCACTATGGTCGTGCAATAGGCAGACTGACAGTCAACGTATCAACAGCATCAAAAATTAAAACCGAACAGCTGAAATCTCCTGACCCTAGTATACAATTAATTAAATTCTCGGATCAAAACACAGTCAATAAAAGAACGATAATTTTGATTAATTATTACACACAACCGAAGTTCCGAGTTAAAAAGGAAAAAAATGCCCTATTAAGCAAAATAATTACAGCCCTACTGTGTGCCGAGCCTTCATGGTGTATTATAGTGACTGGAGATTTTAATTCTAACCTGATATTCACGCCGGAAGAAGACGAAATCTTGACAGCAGATAATACACATTGGTGTGTTCCACAGCAATCTCAAGCTGGGGTGAAGGTTGGTAAGGATCGACTCAGCCAGCAATTAGTGACAGTTCTTGAATATCAAGGCATGCGAGTGCTTATCAGAAGGACAGAGGAAGACCGTCCGCCAAAAAACTGTATTACGGCCCTCGGGTACAAACAATACTCGATTTTACAATTATAAGTATTTTGCTAATGCCATTACTAGTCAGTTTTTATATAGACTACACCCCCTTGAGTGACCACGCGTTTCAACACAAGAAATTTAATTTCTGCGTGGAAAGATTCCAATCATCTAATATACTGGAGGGCCAAATAAATATGACTAATTTAAAACGTATTTATTTGACAAATACAAACAAAATTGAGTGGTTCTCAATAATAAAGGATATCTTGGCTGAATTGGGAAACAAACCTATGAATAAAATTCAAGCCTGGTCTCTCTTCTTAGGTACACTAAAGATGAAAATGAAAGTAACAAAGGTGAAGGACAAAAGATATTATCCAATTACTGATTTCCCAAAAGAGGTGCAAGATCTAAAAAGGGCCTTAAGAAGAACACAAAAGAAGTTTCAATCAAATAACACAAAAGGATCATTATTGGAGACATTTCTCCTACAAAGAAAACAATACAAAAAGAAGATTTGGGAATTCAAAAAGGGGAACACAGAGAACTTTTGGACTAAACTGATATTCAGCATTAGACATCCAAACTCAAATAAATTTTGGAACACAATAAATCAATTGACAAGGCATCGAAATATCCTAACGTCAAACGTTCAGGAAGCGGAATGGGTCAACTTCCTTTTGCAAAAATGTAAACAGAAGTCATTAAACGTTCAACGGAAGCAACTAACATCTGAACTTTCAAATAAACTAAAATTAGTAGAAGAAGGCAGCTGTCAATCTCCATCAACAGACCTGACCCAATCATCCATGCCAGTAGTAAATCACGTTGCCTATACAGCAGAGGACATAGCAAACACAATCAATAAAGGTAAAAGTGATGGGGCCCCAGGTCCGAACGGCATTCCAGAAGCGATCTACAAACATGCCTCTGAATACTGGAGCTCACATTTAGAGAAACTTTAAGCTGATGTAGAGATTAACAATCAAGTACCTGACAGCTGGCAAAGATCGATTATAACCCCCATTTATAAAGGAGGAGAAAGAACAAATCCTACTAATTATAGGCTAATTGCCCTACAGGATGTAGAAGCTAAATATTTTGCTTCATTACTTCTGGAAGATCTGGTCAATTGGTCTGGGGAAAGTAATCTGATCCCGAATAATCAAACAGGCTTTAGAAAAGGGATTGGAACTATCACAAACATCTTATCAATTACAATGGCAGCTGAAAAATGTAAGCGTGAGAAACAGAACTTGCATCTGTGTTTCATTGATTTAAAAGCTGCTTTTGACAGCGTGGACCGGAATCTGCTCTGGGCAAAGTTGAAAGAGAGGATACTGAGGGGTTTGTTATTATTCTATACAGATACCTGGACTCAAGTAAACTTGGGGAAGGTGCTGGAATATCAAGAAAAGTGTATACAACTATTGGCTTAAAACAGGGGTGCGTACTGGCCCCGCACCTATTTAATCTATTTATATCAGATCTCTCTGGAAAACTTGATAGTACCAGTTCACATTCCCCGAAATTAGGCAAGTTAAAACTTTCTCACCTTGCCTATGCAAATGATATTGTGCTATTGAGCCTAACTAAAGTTGGTTTGACGAGGCTCCTAACTGTACTTTCAGATTTCCTGTCTATAAATAAGTTGGAACATAACTCATCTAAAACAAGCCACACAATATCTGGCTAGAAGGAAAACAACTGAAAAAAGTACCCTGTTATAAGTACTTGAGATACTAAATAGATGACAAGATATCCCTACAAGATCAGAAAAATTACATGTCACAGAGAGCGGGGGCCTTAATATTTGCATTTAGCTCACTGGCAAAGAAGCTGGAAGGGCCATCCCTGAGGCCACTCCTGACGATTATCTCAGGCAAAGCACGGCCTACCTTATCATATGCCAGCGCCGCCATGCACGGAAAGGATTTGGAAATTTTTAACAATTTAATAACAAAAATTTATAAGAAAGTTCTTCAAATTCCCAGTTCTGCCTCACCTGCACAAATGCGATTAGAATTTGGTTTAATGAACGAATCACTGGGCAGACTTTATACATATATAAAGGTGTGGTATCGAATCAAGCAAAGCTCTAGTGAAAACAACCTCAATAAATTCTTATGGCTGGAATTGGAAACGCAAACAAAATCGCAGGCCAACAAATTTTTGACCAGTGCATTGTAGGCAACATGTTCTTCTAACCTTTGGAATAAAAATTTGCCTTTTTTATCATTTTAGCAGCCATTAAATAGAGCTGCAAAACTTCATTCGTTGTTAACAGATAATGGTGTTTTCTCCCATCGCTTCCATTCTTGGACTGTGATTAATAACTACCAAACTCTTAAACCGGTGGCCTACCTAGACACTACGTTCTCTATTTATATTAAAAAACAACTAATGGCATTGCGTTTTGGCAAATTTCCAACTTTAGCCGACAAACCATTTTGAAGGCATATTGAGTTAAAAGAATGCCGTCTCTGTGGTTACGAAAAGGAAGACTTAATTCATTTAATATGCCATTGCAAGAAGCTGCAACCTGAGCGTGTCACCTTTCTGAAGAAAGTCTTCCTGGACAGGAGAATAAGTTCATGTAGAGCTGCCATTATTGGAGGCCTGGATCCAAGTGACCCCCAAATGAATTGTAGATTGATAAAGTTTTTGCAAGCTCACGAAAAACTATTGAAAGCAAGCGAGTCCTTAACGAAATATTCTCAATTGGGATGAAGGTGAAAAGAAAAAAAAAATGACATTTCAGTTCCTTCAGACTTGTGGTTAAAAGACAGATGGACGTCTCTTATTAATGCTGTGAAATATGTAAATACTGATTTATGAATTGCTTTTATACGTCTTATGCTGAGTTCACGAAATGAAAGGAAATCTTATGAAAACGTGTTTTTAAGCTAATGTTTGCTGAATGTCGTTTTACGTAAATTGTTACTCTTTTTATTAACTATACAATAAACAAATTAATTAATTAAGTCATCCTTCGTAACAACTGGATAAAGACTAAAGAGCTTTGGTATTTGATGGCTGTGGCCAACTGTACTGAACACATTCTAGTTAATTTGGTAAACAAGCTCTAACACAAAACTGCATAGTTTGACTAAAGATTCACTCTGATCTACACATATCACAGTACAATAATGTATCCCAGCATGCCCTGTTGTACTGTAACAGGAAAGGCTATGTAGCCTCGGAATTCCAGTACTGATCATCTCAAAAGTTGCTGGTGCTCATGTGAAGAACCCATATGACTTGCAGGGAAGACAATGTTTAAAAAAAAAACTTTCACTCAGGTGGGTATCAGGAAGCAGGCAGCATCCAGGAGAGCTAATTCAATAGGACAAGGCTTATTTTTCCTCAACTCAAGCATTGACAGTAAAGATTTAATAAAGATAGCGCTTTGCCTAGCCCCATTGTGATCCAAAAACTATTAAAAGGCCACTGGCCCTCTGTAAGAAAGTGCCTCTTTTGAGATGATTAGCATCCCACTTTTTGCCTGGAAAATGATGTGGTTTAGATTGTAAGTGCACAGGGCTCCTGCCAACCAGGTCCCTGGTGCCAGTTCTCCTTCCCTAAAACAATACCATGACTGGCAAAACATCAGTCCCCATGTAAGTCCCTAGTAAATGGTACCCTTGGTATCAAGGACACAGGGATTGAAGAAGGTCCCCTGGGTGCCCCTCAACAAGGGCATGCCACTGCAGCTTGCATACCTTGGTGCAGTGAAAAATGTCAAAGTTGACATGGCACACTGCCTTTGTGCCATGACCAACAGGACTGCCTAAGGTATGGGTAAGTCAACCCTGTTTATTTATTTGTTTATTTGAAAGGTTTTATATAGCGCTGGCTAGACCCGGGGGTATCAGAGCACGTTACATGAGTATCAGACCATCGTTGAAGGTTGAATCGTTACAAAGTTTACACAGTTTTAGAGCATAGCTACATAGATACATGTTGGGTCGAGACAAACAATAAGTACATATATGTAAGGGAAAAAGCAGCCAAGAGGAGATATTAGGGGAGAGGGGGTAGGAGCAGGGGAAGTAAACAGATAACTAAGGAGGGAAAGAGGAGGGGGAGGCTGAGAGACATAGCATTGAAGAACCGTTTTAACCCACTTACAGGGTCTCGGCGGTGGGGGAACCGCCTAAATCTTCCATACCCTTCATACGTAGTAAAAGGAGACACAGGAGCCTGCGTCTGCAGGAGGAACCCAGATTTATTTCAAAGCCCGGGCTGTGGAACAGAGTCCAAAGCCAGTCAAAGACAAGACCCAGGAGGCTGCTACTTTACTCTGTAGCTTACAAGCCTTTTATACATTTCTCATACCATTCTTTTGGCTGTCAGTCCATTGTCTAATCAGGGCAGTGTTTGTAGTTGATAGCTTGATCAAGGTGATGCTTGTAGTTGATGACCTGGTCAAGGCTTGGTACACAGAGCATTGTCCACTCTGCTTTGATCAGGGCTCTTTCTTTAAGGTCATTGTTCAATTGCCTGATCAAAGCCTGGTCTTTCAAGTCATTTGTTCATTTGCCCTGATTAGAGTCCAGCAGTCAGACCATTGTCTAGATATCCTGATCACTGTGCCAAGGATGTTTTATCAGTCTGGGAGCAGGAGAAGAAAAATGAATCATTCACTCGGGGTGAGGGCCATGTGGCTTTCTGATGAACTGAAGAGAACTGGGGGTTGGGCGGGTGACAGTTCCTGGGCAGAAATGCAGGCCTGCAAAAATGGATTTTTGTTGTGCTGATAGAATTTTCCTCGTACATCAGGAAAAACGACCAGGTGGGTTCTGTGAAAGTGTTTGCCACGAGATGGCAATGCAAAAACCAATGGAGTTCTATTAAAAATGATTGTTGATCGAAAAATTATTTTCCTCAGCATGAAAGAGGAGGGTGAGGGTGATGGGGGCACAAACCGTTAGACAAGTAATAGCTGCGTCCAAAGTCCAGTAATCTGTGATCCCAGGCAAAGTTGTATCATTCCCCCATCTCAGTTGCAAGAGGCTCCCTTTACCCAGTGGACTCTCTCAGGGGGGTCTCTGAGACTCCAAGGCCTATCTACTGGATCCTTCCCCAAAAAGAGGAGAGGGAGTGCTTTGGCAAGCGGCGCCATACCATACCTCAAGTGAAAGTGGCACCCTTGGCGCTGTGGACTCTCTCAGAGGGAACACTAAGACTCCAGAGTATGTATAGTGGATCTTTCCCCTACAAGGGGAGAAGGAGTGCTTAGTCAAAGGGCACAAGGGACAGAGGGCTAGGCAGCTTAGCAGGCAATGGGAGAGAATCAGGGGAGAGGGAATAGGAGCAGAGGAACTAGACAAAGAAAGAAAGAAGGAAAGGGGTGGAGGAGGGTGAGAGACAGAGCATGAAGGAGGAGGGGGAGGGTGAAGGGGGCATAAACTGGTTGACGAATAAAAGCTGCGTCCAAGGTCCGGTAAGCTGTGATCCCGGGGGGAAGTGGTATCATTCCCACATCTCTGCTGCGTGAGGCCCCCTTTACGAAGTTGACTCTCCCAGAGGGGTCTCTGACACTCCAAGGGCTACCTACTCGATCCTTCCCCAACAAGGGGAAAAGGAGTGCTTTGGCGAGGGGCGCCATACCATACCTCAATTGTGCGTGGCTCCCTTGACGCTGTGGACTCTCTCAGAGGGGTCACAGAGAGGGGTCACTGAGACTCCAGAGTATGAATATTTCCCCAACAAGGGGAGAAGGAGTGCTTAGTCAAAGGGCAACAAGGGACAGGGGGCTAGGAGGCGGGTCGGAGCTGGCAAGTCAACAGAGGGGGAACAAACGGCAAAAGAAAATAGTCACATTAATTACAGAAAGAAAACACATTCAATACCAGGGTAAATTAGCGATCCAGAAAAAGACAGGATCCACGAAAGGCAGGGGTTATGGAGAACTAAGGGAGTGAGTCAGCGAGTTGAAGAGTCCCACAAGGAAGAGAAACAGATAGCAGAAAAGGAAATGTATATGTTGTAGAGCCACTCAGGGGAGAAATGCAAATGGAGAAGCTCAGAATCACTAAAGAGTGATATTAAGTACAAAGAACTACCACATCTACTAGTAGTTAGGGTTGTAACTATGCAAATAGTAAATTCACTCAGGATTCCATTGATACACAACGATTAGGCTAAAAATTATTGCATATTACTTATCTACTGAGTAAATTGGAGAAATAAGACATCCAAGGGAGTAGTTAGAGGGAGGGGGAGATGAGATAGGCGATAGGAGAGATGGGGTCAGGGGGTCAGGGGGGAGAAAGAGATAAGGCAGTCCAGCTAAGGAGCAATGTCTAAGGGTCGGCAGGATAACGTCCAATGGACCTAGGGAGAGGACAAGAAACAACAAAATGGTGGCTCCGTGTCGTGGGTATCGAAGGACAGCCATGATAGGAAAATTGGATGAGCATCGAAGTTGTTCCCATGTAGAGCATGTTGAGTCTGCCCAATGTCCGGCTGGGTAGGTGACAGCTAAAGGGGAAGTCAACAGCTCATCTCCTCTAGCTAACAAAGTAGCTCTGTCGGGCATCGGCCCAAAAAATGTAAATCTCTACCGTCATTGGCAAGATTCACAGGTTCCATGTCCTGATGGGTGAGCCGGATGAGAGTGGCGGGAGGGGGAAATGAGCGTGGTCTGGTCAGTTTCCACTATGGAAGCAGTCATACGCATACAATTCTCTATCATGCCTTACAAGCCCTAAGGCATGGAGCACTATATCTAAGCTGTGAGCATAGCTACACGATCAGATTTCCCCCACAATATCTAAGTCTATTCTTAAATATTGTAACTGCCAAGGAAGCCATAGAGAGCACATGGGCTGGAAAGTCTCCAAATCAAGTTCCCCGGCACCATGATGACTTCACTGAACCAGGATTGTTTGGTACCAAACAAATCCTCTTAATAAACCCACAATGATGCCAGTGTTGGATTTATTAAAATGTGTACCCAGAGGGCACCTCAGAGGTGCCCCCAGAAAACCTATCAACCCTGGAATGGTCTCCGACTGGCTTTAGGCAGCCTGCCACCACCTGACATGTTTCTGCACCCCTGAGATGAGAACCTCTGCTCTCTGAGGCCAGAAACAAAGCTCATCCTGGGCAGAGATGTCCCACCTCCTCCCCCAGGATGACCACAGTGCTCAAGAGCGAAACTTTAAAGGCCTTGCCGCCTTTGTAATGCCACCCCAGCCTCTGCTGCTAGCAGAAGATGGCCACCCTTTGGTTCAAACCCCCACGTTTGGTGGGAGAACCAGAGGGGAAACCAAGATAAGGTAGGAGGTGTTCCCCCCTTTGCCAACTCCACCCCTGTGGTGCTGGAGGCAATGTTTGGCACATTTTTCAGTGCCCACCATCTTGAAGATGAAGGGACTTATCCAATCAGGGCTAAGGCTATGCCCCCTCCCAGAGGAAGGTGGCATAATGATGGGTGTAGACACTCCAGGTAAGGAATCTATTGGTCCTTACCTGTTACTCCCTTTGAATGCCCCAATATCTAGTATTCAGGTGGCTCCCCAGACCCTGAAATCAGGATCCTGATAACTTAAGAAGAAATGGACACTTCAGCGTCGCACCAACAGAGAAGAGGTTTTTGATTAGTAAATATAATTTACCAAAACCCAGTACAATTTAAATAATATTTCAAATGTCTGGTGAAAGAGAATGTATTGATATTTACATTGTAATGTGAGCGTTTTATTGGCAAAAATTATGAAGTATGTTTTTAAAATATATCAAATATTTTTCTTGTGTAAGGTTTGAATTCATTGCAGCTTACGTTTTACCTGAAAGGAGTGCCAATTCGAAAAATGTGTAACAAGCATTGGCAAAGCCAATATGTAAGCGTTGGCAAGCTAGTGCAATGGTAGCATTTAGATAGAATTTTTATGCAATCATTTTAATAGAATATTCCATGTTCTTCCTATCAGGTGCATTGAACTAAGAACTGGTAATGGAACGTTTTTTAATGCATGTTCACATAACAGGAAAATATCACTTTTATTGTCATGAAGAAATAGTACTATTATCTGTGAATTACTGTAATCCGAGGATATTGTTTAAAGGGCAAGGATGGCTAAACAACTAAAAACTGAAAAAGAATAAAAGGATGGCACATTAGCTCTGGCACTTAAGTATATTTAATTTTAGGCAGATATACACATGTGAACAGGATAAGTGCTGTCACCGTAGTGCAAAAGAGCCAGCCAATGCCTGAAGTGTGCTGATCCATCGCCCCACGTTATATGCTATGGTTATGGTGGGTGGAAGCAAAATGTGAATGACAGTTGAACCGACCAACGGATGAAGATGTCTCATCATCCAACACATCTCATACATTTATTTTTATTGAATGAGGCTGCCAACCTGAAAGGTATATTCTTGAGAGACAGTGTGCTTGAACAGAGAAATCTCTTCTATGAGAACAGGCCTCTGAACTTATCCAGAATCTTCTGCCCAATAAACGCGTCTGCATAAACAGAGGCAGCACCCACGTGTGAAGCTGTAGTGACCAACAGGTATCTTTCATAGCATGCACGTAGTGCCTTGTTACAGATGTCTCAGTGCAACGTAACCTTTTTGTGTTAGAGAATTGTATGCATATACTGCTGTAGCATTGATAGAACATGTAGAAATAATGCAGTTTGAATAAATCACAAGCCAATTGCATACATGCCAACATTTTAGGACAGGGACATGGGAGATTTAAAATAAAAAATCAGGAGAATGAAAATTCCCCATTGACTTCTATTGTAGAAAATGCAATTTCAGGAGGTAGACAGCTAAAATAAAGCCATTTTTGGCTTGAAAAATCGGTAGTCTCCCGCCTGAATCGGTTCAATTGGCATGTATGAAATTGTATATCTGATCACACTCCCTGTCTCGCTATTAGATGCACTGACTCGGGCACAAATAGCCCCAGTTCCTCATTCTGACTTGGTTTTAAACTTGCCCGTGTTTGTGTAGTGCCCCATTAAGGGAGCTGATGATAGTTTTCAGGTCCTTAACTATCTACCTCTCAGTTCTCAAGAAAAAAGCTTTATAGACATATCTTTGTCGCCATCTTCATACTAGTAACAAATGTACACCAATTATCTAGTCCCAGAAAATCACTGGGAGGCGGCTGTAGAGACGTTTGTGCAAAAGTGGTTCCCTGCTGGCTTCCTTTGCAGCACAACAACACCGTTAGAAGTCTTCATAAAAGAAAACCAAAGACATCAATGATATATAGAAACATTTAGCCAGTTCAACCTATTTATCTCTCGTATTTGAAAGAACAATGGCATGTTTTTTAATTAGAGGCATTTATTGGGTTGTAACATTAAAAACAAGCATTGGCATAGCCAATAAGCCTCACTTTTGGGACCTTCTAAGTATTTACTTATGCAGCCGAATATCCTTGGTGCAACTACATCAACTGTTGCGCGGCTAAACACTTATAAGGTCCCAAAGGTGTGACCTATTGGCTATGCCAATCCTTGGTGTGGTTGTGTGTGGTTGTGTGTGTGTGTGTGTGGTTGTGTTTGTGTGTGGTTGTGTGTGTGTGGTTGTGTCTGTGTGGTTGTGTGTGTGTTTGTGTGTGTGTGTGTGGTTGTGTGTGTGGTTGTGTGTGTGGTTGTGTGTGAGTGTGGTTGTGTGTATGTGTGGTTGTGTGTGTGGTTGTGTGTGTGGTTGTGTGTGGTTGTGTGTGGGTGTAGGTGCGGTTGTGAGTGCAGGTGTGGTTGTGGGTGTGTGTGTGGATGTGTGGTTGGGTGTGGTGTGTGTGGTTGTGGGTGTGTGGCTGTGGTTGTGTGTGTGTGATTGTGTGTGTGGGTGGTTGTGTGTGTGGCTGGGTGTGATTGTGTGTATGGTTGTGTGTGTGTGGTTGTGTGTGGTTGTGTGTGTGGTTGTGTGTGGTTGTGTGTGTGTGTGTGGTTGTGTGTGTGTGGTTGTGTGTGGTTGTGTTTGTGAATGTGTTGTTGTGTGTGTGGTTGTGTGTGTGTGGTTGTGTGTGTGGTTGTGTTGGGTTGTATGTGTGGTTGTGTGTGTGGTTGTGGTTGTGTGTGATTGTGTGTGTGTGTGTGTGGTTGTGTGTGTGGTTGTGTTGTTCTGTGTGTTGTTCTGTGTGTGGTTGTGTGTGTGTTTGTGTGTGGTTGTGTCTGTGGTTGTGTGTGGTCGTGTGTGTGGTTGTGTGTATGTGGTTGTTTGTGGTTGTGTGTGTGGTCGTGTGGGTGTGGTTGTATGTGTGGCTGTGGTTGTATGTGTGGTTGTGTGTGTTGGTTGTGGTTATGTGTGTGTGTAGTTGTGTGTATGTGTGTGTGGTTGTGTGTATGTGTGTGTGGTTGTGTGTGGTTGTGTGTGTGGTTGTATGTGTGGTTGTGTGTGTGGTTGTGTGTGTGGCTGTGTGTGTGGCTGTGTGTGTGAGGTTGTGTGTGCGGTTGTGTGTGTGTGGTTGTGTGTGTGGTTGTGGTTGTGTGTGTGTGGATGTGTGTGTGGTTGTGTGTGGTTGTGTAGTTGTGTGGTTGTGTGTGTGGTTATATGGTTCCCTGCTGGCTTCCTTTGCAGCACAACAACACCGTTAGAAGTCTTCATAAAAGAAAACCAAAGACATCAATGATATATAGAAACATTTAGCCAGTTCAACCTATTTATCTCTCGTATTTGAAAGAACAATGGCATGTTTTTTAATTAGAGGCATTTATTGGGTTGTAACATTAAAAACAAGCATTGGCATAGCCAATAAGCCTCACTTTTGGGACCTTCTAAGTATTTACTTATGCAGCCGAATATCCTTGGTGCAACTACATCAACTGTTGCGCGGCTAAACACTTATAAGGTCCCAAAGGTGTGACCTATTGGCTATGCCAATCCTTGGTGTGGTTGTGTGTGGTTGTGTGTGTGTGTGTGTGGTTGTGTTTGTGTGTGGTTGTGTGTGTGTGGTTGTGTCTGTGTGGTTGTGTGTGTGTTTGTGTGTGTGTGTGTGGTTGTGTGTGTGGTTGTGTGTGTGGTTGTGTGTGAGTGTGGTTGTGTGTATGTGTGGTTGTGTGTGTGGTTGTGTGTGTGGTTGTGTGTGGTTGTGTGTGGGTGTAGGTGCGGTTGTGAGTGCAGGTGTGGTTGTGGGTGTGTGTGTGGATGTGTGGTTGGGTGTGGTGTGTGTGGTTGTGGGTGTGTGGCTGTGGTTGTGTGTGTGTGATTGTGTGTGTGGGTGGTTGTGTGTGTGGCTGGGTGTGATTGTGTGTATGGTTGTGTGTGTGTGGTTGTGTGTGTGTGGTTGTGTGTGGTTGTGTTTGTGAATGTGTTGTTGTGTGTGTGGTTGTGTGTGTGTGGTTGTGTGTGTGGTTGTGTTGGGTTGTATGTGTGGTTGTGTGTGTGGTTGTGGTTGTGTGTGATTGTGTGTGTGTGTGTGTGGTTGTGTGTGTGGTTGTGTTGTTCTGTGTGTTGTTCTGTGTGTGGTTGTGTGTGTGTTTGTGTGTGGTTGTGTCTGTGGTTGTGTGTGGTCGTGTGTGTGGTTGTGTGTATGTGGTTGTTTGTGGTTGTGTGTGTGGTCGTGTGGGTGTGGTTGTATGTGTGGCTGTGGTTGTATGTGTGGTTGTGTGTGTTGGTTGTGGTTATGTGTGTGTGTAGTTGTGTGTATGTGTGTGTGGTTGTGTGTATGTGTGTGTGGTTGTGTGTGGTTGTGTGTGTGGTTGTATGTGTGGTTGTGTGTGTGGTTGTGTGTGTGGCTGTGTGTGTGGCTGTGTGTGTGAGGTTGTGTGTGCGGTTGTGTGTGTGTGGTTGTGTGTGTGGTTGTGGTTGTGTGTGTGTGGATGTGTGTGTGGTTGTGTGTGGTTGTGTAGTTGTGTGGTTGTGTGTGTGGTTATATGTGTGGTTGTGGTTGTGGTTGTGTGTGTGGTTGTTGTTGTGCGTGTGGTTGTAGTTGTGTGTGTGTGATTGTGGTTGTGTGTGGTTGTGTGTGTGTTTGTGGTTGTGTGTGTGTGGTTGTGGGGGTGTGTGAGTGGTTCTGTGTGTGTGTGTGGTTGTGTGTGGTTGTGTGTTGCTATATGTGTGCTTGTGTGTGTGGTTGTGGTTGTGTGTGTGGTTGTGTGTGTGTGTGACTGTGGGTGTGGTTGTGTGTGTGGGTGTGGTTGTGTGTGTGGTTGTGTGTGTGGTTGTGTGTGTGGTTGTGGGTGTGGTTGTATGTGGTTGTGTAGTTGTGTGGTTGTGTGTGTGTGGTTGTGTGTGTGTGTGGTTATATGTGTGGTTGTGGTTGTGTGGGGTTGTGGTTGTGTGTGTGGTTGTTGTTGTGCATGTGGTTGTAGTTGTGTGTGTGATTTAGGTTGTGTGTGGTTGTGTGTGGTTGTGTGTGTGTTTGTGGTTGTGTATGTTTGTGGTTGTGGGTGTGTGTGTGTGGTTCTGTGGTTGTGTGTGGTTGTGTGTTGTTGTATGTGTGGTTGTTTGTGTGGTTTTGGTTGTGGTTGTGTGTGTGGTTGTGTGTGTGGTTGTGTGTGTGTGTGATTGTGGGTGTGGTTGTGTGTGTGGTTGTGGGTGTGGTTGTGTGTGTGGTTGTCGGTGTAGTTGTGGGTGTGGTTGTGATTGTGTGTGGTTGTGTTTATGGTTTTGTGTGTGTGTGTGTGTGGTTGTGTGTGTGGTTGTGTGTGGTTGTGTGCGTAGTTGTGTGTGTGGTTGTGTGTGTGGTTGTGTGTGTGGCTGTGTGTGTGGCTGTATGTGTGTGGTTATGTGTGCGGTTGTGTGTGTGTGGTTGTGTGTGTGGTTGTGGTTGTGTGTGTGGTTGTGTGTTTGGTTGTGTGTGGTTGTGTAGTTGTGTGGTTTTGCGTGTGGTTGTGTGTGTGGTTATATGTGTGGTTGTGGTTGTGTATGGTTGTGGTTGTGTGTGTGGTTGTTGTTGTGCGTGTGGTTGTAGTTGTGTGTGTGATTGTGGTTGTGTGTGGTTGTGTTTGTGGTTGTGTGTGGTTGTGGGTGTGTGTGGTTGTGGGTGTGTGGGTGTGGGTGTGGTTCTGTGTGTGTGTGTGTGGTTGTGTGTGTGTGTGTGGTTGTGTGTGGTTGTGTGTTGCTGTATGTGTGGTTGTGTGTGCGGTTGTGTGTGTGTGTGATTGTGGGTGTGGTTGTGTGTGTGGGTGTGGTTGTGTGTGTGGTTGTGTGTGTGTGGTTGTGTGTGTGGTTGTGGGTGTGGTTGTGTGTGGTTGTGTAGTTGTGTGGTTGTGTGTGTGGTTATATGTGTGGTTGTGGTTGTGTGTGGTTGTGGTTGTGTGTGTGGTTGTTGTTGTGCATGTGGTTGTAGTTGTGTGTGTGATTGTGGTTGTGTGTACTTGTGTGTGTGTTTGTGGTTGTGTGTGTGTGGTTGTGGGTGTGGGTGTGGTTCTGTGTGTGTGTGTAGTTGTATGTGGTTGTGTGTTGTTGTATGTGTGGTTGTGTGTGTGGTTGTGGTTGTGGTTGTGTGTGTGGTTGTGTGTGTGATTGTGGGTGTGGTTGTTTGTGTGTGGTTGTGTGTGTGGTTGTGTGTGTGGTTGTGTGTGTGGTTGTGGGTGTGGTTGTGGGTGTAGTTGTGGGTGTGGTTGTGATTGTGTGTGGTTGTGTGTATGGTTGTGTGTGTGTGTGTGTGGTTGTGTGTGGTTGTGTGCGTGTGTTTGTGTGTGTGTGGTTGTGTGTGTGGTTATGTGGTTGTGTATGTGATTGTGTGTGGCTGTATGTGTGGTTGTGTGTGTGGTTGTGTGTGTGTGTGGTTTGTGTGTGGTTGTGTGTGTGGTTGTGTGTGTAGTTGTGGTTGTGTGTGTGGTTGTGTGTGTGTGTGGTTGTGTGTGTGGTTGTGCGCGTGGTTGTGTGTGTGGTTGTGTGTGGTTGTGTGTGGTTGTGGCTGTGTGTGGCTGTGTGTGTGTGGTTGTGTGTGTGGTTGTGTGTGTGGGCGTGGTGTGGTTGTGTGTATTGTTTTTGTGGCTGTGTGTATCATTGTGTGTGTGTGGTTGTGTGTGTGCTTGTGGCTGTGTGTGTGTATGTGGTTGGGTGTGGTTGTGTGTGTGGTTGTGTGTGGTTGTGGTTGTGTGTGTGTGGTTGTATGTGGTTGTGTGTGTGTGGTGTGTGTGGTGTTGTGTGTAGTTGTGTGTATGGTTGAATGTGTGGTTGTATGTGTGTGTGGTTGTGTGTATGTGGTTGTGTGTGTGGTTGTGTGGTTAGGTGTGTGTTGCTGTATGTGTGTGGTTGTGTGTGTGGTTGTGTGGTTGTGTGTGTGTGTGGTTGTTAATGTGATTGTGTGTGTGTGGTTGTGGATGTGGTTGTGTGTGGTTGTGTTTGTGGCTGTGTGTGTGGTTGTGTGTGTATGTGGTTGTGTGGGGTTGTGTGTGGTTGTGTGGTTGTTGTGTGTGTGTGTGTCTGTGGCTGTGTGTGTGCAGTTGTGTGGTTGTGTGTTGTTGTGTGTGTGGTTATGGTTCTATTTGTAGTTGTGGTTGTGTGTGTGTGGTTGTGTGTGTGTGGTTGTGCGTGTGGTTGTGTGTGTGGTTGTGTGTGTGGTTGTATGTGTGTGTGGTTGTGTGTGTGTGGTTGTGTGTGTGGTTGTGTGTGTGGTTGTGCATGTGGTTGTGTGTGTGGTTGTGTGTGTGGTTTTGTATGTGTGGTTGTGGTTGTGTGTGTGGTTGTGTGTGGTTGTGGTTGTCTGTGTGCGAGTAATACTAAAAGCATCTCAAAATAAAGGAACACATACATCGTGTTTGTGGAAAGAGAAAGCACATTGTAAGTCAACCGGGCGCAGCAAAGCCTTAACACAACAACATGTTCTTTGATGTGTGATGTTCTTTGAACGAGAACATCAAAGGGGAGCTGCTAAAGTGATCACGGGTGAAAGTGATCTTGTGCGCTTAATGAGTATGACGTGGTTTACCATTTGGCGCCTCGGCTCCTAAGCGCGTGCCCGTGCACATGCACTGTAGCTCTAGGCTGGCCAGGCTGGCCATGGTAGCATTTTTTGAGCCCTCACTAAATGTCTCGCTATGCCAGCGCATGCGCTGGGTCAGGCGAGACCTAAAACAGCAAGGGAGTTGGGGGGCGGGTAAGCAACACAAAGGAAGAAGGTGGGGATGTGTGTGCTGCAAAACCGAATGGGCGGGCAGGCTTGAGAGAGAGGGACTACAGACAGTACATTCTAGGAGTGCATGTGCATACATAAAAAAAAGAGTACCAGCAGTAGTCTGTGGCACAAATCAAAAGAAATCTTAATCATGTTCATCTTGTGTAATACAACTCCATGGCTTGCTATGCACATACCTATGCAGGAATGTGGTTTCGTTCTGGACTCAGATTAGAAGTTTGTATGATTTTTTAGAGAGTGACAGGTTTGAATGTACTGTCAATATGACCTTCCTTGTTGGGTATCCCATGGATTAATGCAAAGTGCTGCGGAGAGGTCATATTATAGTGATTTATGTGAAGTGAAATTCTTTTTTGTAAAGGTACAATAATGTATACATGCTTATTTCAGACTATCAGCCTTAAAAAGATGTGAGTATCGTCTGTAAGGACATGGGAATTTAACTCAACCAGAGGAAGAGTGGCCATAAAAGCAATGGTGTAGGCAAGGCTCCTTGTTACTAACTTTCAGTGAGAGTGAAAAATTGTGTGTTTTCTTACCTTCGTTTAACGCACAATGCAGGAGTGTGTGTAAAACTAAACTATCTAAATGAGAAGTGTACTGCATAGCAATGAAAACCAGAAGGTAAAATACAGCAAAGGGTTAAAAGCCTGGTCTGATTTTGTTAATGATTAATGTTTGTGACTGGCTGCGAAGTTTCCAGCTACAACTGATTAGGTTAGTTCAGATAGCACAGTTACTTTAAATTCTTCTCTAAGCAGACTACAAAGCAGTCCAAAAGACTAATTCAATAGAGCCCAGGGCAGCCATAAATTACTTCTCCATGGCAACGCAGCTTTCTGAAGCACTTGCCCCAGGAGTTAGGCTCAGCAGATGGGGTGGGGAAGGGGTGCACTGATCCTTCTGGATGATTAATTTTCCTGAAGCACCGGTTTTGGTGAACAAAGAGGGAAAGATAACAGACTGCTTAGGCCAAACCCATGAGATCCAGAACCAGAACAAGATAAATGTGAGCTGCTATTTGCAGTGCAGGAGAATCATGCAATTCAGAGCAAATAGCAAGGCAGAAATGACATTGAGACCAAACACGTGCTGACCAATGAGATGAGGAGCACATATTGAACAGTTCCCTGCCTATCAATGAGGACCACAGCCTAAGATGATCCTTTCTCAACCTCCCATTTAATCAGTGAGGTGGGTGTCGCTGTCACATACAGCATGCATTAACATCTTTAAGCTCTCTATGATCGAAAACCTCTTGTGGACAATGCTGATACTTAGAGTTGGCTCTGGGACAGCCCTTTGTTTACCATTGGTTGGCTTTTTACTAGTCTCCTTTGCCTGCTTCTTATTGGCTGGCTTTCCTTCCTCTTCATGTGTTTACCCCTCAACTGGTGCAGCCACTGATGGTATTCAGGGAAGTACATTTTTTTCTTTTAGCTGTTCATGGGAGTGAGTTTTCTTGCATCCTTCCTCATGTGCTGCTTCCGCCCTCAAATATCCTCCCTCAGCATCCTCCGTGTTGCTTTCTCTTTCTCCTTCCCAGCTAGCCCGTTTATTCTAGCACCATGGTTCAATTTTGTTGATTTTGCTTTATAATTTTTTATTAGTCTCCCACACCCAAAGCTTCTCTGATGCAACCTCACGCACACCAATGCATCGCCCATGTAGACTTCTCGCCCCATTGCAGCCATTATTTCTTCTTTGCCCCTTCAGTTGTGGTCTTCTAAAAATATTTACTTATTTTTAAAAGTTGAAGGACCCCGCAGTTAAATTTGTTGCCCTGCCACTGCTTTCTAAAAGCATATTAATTGCGCAAATAAAAGATTTGTTTTACTTACCTCTCTAAGATTGATATCCACCATCTTGGAACAATAAATTAAAATAAATAAAAAGATGGCTGTGTCATGCCATATGCACACATGAGTCATCATGCTTTGCCACGCATTTTTCCTTTGTTTTCTCTTTTTGCTGATGGTGTACAACTGAAGAATGGTATATATTAGAGTTTGTTATAAACATAAACTGATTTCTTCAAGTTGAAAGTCTTGTAATAGACTTTAGTCATTGTTTAAATCAACATTTTATTATTGCTGATTACTTGACTTCTTTTCAATGTTTATTGACTATAAAGATTGAATTTAAATATTGTATTATTGTTATTTATTCCAGCCTCAAAACACAAAATAACCTGCCTCTAAGAATTTAAATGAGTAGGAAAACCCCAAACAGCAGCCGCGTATTATGGTGCAATAGTGCCATCGAGATCCTTGAGGTAAAAGGATCATAAATCGCAAGGCTGATGACTTTGTAAACGAACCCAGAATGGCGAGATATTATAACTGCACTATACTACATAGGTTACATATTCTTAATAAAACTTGTAAAGCATTTTTAGGCTTTATATTGGAAATAATTGCAGGTATTGTATTATCTGCATGTTTATGTAGAATTATAGATGGGTAACAGTGAATTACTGGGTCATTTTTCACCACTTTGTTCTCGTTGTCTATTTAACTTCACTCAAAACCCCAAGTGTAAAAACATACCCCTAATTCACTTTTTACACATTTATAATTTTATGTTAATTATGCCCCCCCCCCCCCCGCACCCAATTCATCTGCCCCTTGCTTTTAAGTTTTAGGCAGTGGCCGAGTAACTAGGGAGCCATACATAACATGTCCTTTGTTATGTAAGCCTACCCCAAGGCTTTACAAAAAAGCCTACCTGCTATCCTTGACCAACCCCACCACCTTCTCTGCCTTCTTTCTCGGTCCTGCAGTTGTACTTTCTGCTTTCAATCAAAGCAGACAGGCACTGCTGCACTAATGTGCTCTCAGGGAAACCTATCAGCCTGGCCTGCAAGGCATTTATGGCATCACAACCGTGGGCAACCAATTATGTTTTCTACTGTTACAATGTCATAGCAGTGGGTTATGAGACTCAGAAATGGAAATAAATGATGAAGGCTCTCTCCGAGAGCCACACATAACAATAGGATTTTAAACCAAGTGCTTGGTTGGTTTCTTGACATGGTTGAGTGCTACCCCTTGCTACACTTTATACCACGCCCGCACATGATTTCAGACTTTACCCTCGAACTACTTCAATTAGCTCTAGTAAAAGAAACACAGAATATTATACCTTATTGCTATACGAAAAATTCTCGCATATTCCTTTAGGCAACGCCAATGACTACCAATTGCTTGCTCTTCGATATCAGTACCAATTATCTAGTCATGTATGTGGCTGCTGTTCATGCACGTCTTATATTTTATCAGTAATATACTTGGGTAAGATGTTATGCTCGTACTCATATTATGTTCTTTGTATTGTAATACAATGAATTATACTGTACTATGTTATGTTTCCTGTATGACGCAAGGCCTACGTATCTTTGAACTGCTCTATGGTAATTTAAATGACAAATGCAATTGTAGAACACAAAAGAGTGTTTGGCAAAAACAAAAGCAGAACCAGAATAAACCTACCTAATGACTTGACCTCACAAGGACAACTAACAGATTGGCCCGTGACAGTTTGAGCCTCGACATATAGGTTACACATATCTCTAAAGTGGAGGTTGAACCCTCTGTGTTAAACGTGCTAAATATATAGTGCACAGAGGGCTTGTTGTAAAAGTGCAACAGTAAAGTCTTGCCAGCAGTTCGAATGAGAAAAGGAATAAAATGTAAAGAATAAAACTCCAGCTTTAAACTACTATTTTGACTAAAACCGGATGAAAAAGGTTGGCAATTCAGAGCAGTGAGAAGTTTCTAAGACCTTTCTAAGACCTTGTCAGCGAAGATGCATAGATCGGTCAAGATAACAGGTTTCATTATATTGTGTTGTAAAACAGTCTTTGAAAGTGGGCCAAATCGCTAATTAAACAGTCTCCTGGAAGTTTTGAATTCCTTCCGGTCATTAATGGTGCATTTTAAAGCATTCCGCTGCAGGGCGTAGCCTTACAGGGGTGGCAGAGGAGGGGGGGGGGGGACAAATAACAGTCATGAAGTTGTTGACAGCTCCTGAACAACCGGTTATGAAAAAGGGCAAACAACAGATGCTACGCAAGATATATGAGCCTCATGTCAATATGAGACAAAGAAGCGCGATGTCACTCACACAAACAAATCTAAATATAGCAAATAGCAAGGGAGGAATTAGATGAGGAGCCAACCAAATCACTCGACCAATAGCAGGACGATAAAGGAAAACAACAACTGGGGACAAAGGGAGTGATTAACTCTATTTAAGGTGCAAATCAGAAGACATATATAAAAGAAGATTGCTGATAGACTGTTTTAGAGCAATGCTCAGCTAAGAAGAGGTAAAAATAGAATAAAGAGACCTGGAGGCTGACATAAGAATTAGAATATAATTAATTATTTGAAATGGAATATGAATGAACAAGACAGGTCTTTTTCTGCTGCAACCTTGGCTTTAAATAAATGGAAAAGGATGTTTTAGTAGTGGGAGAGGAGCAGCTCTGCAGAGGTTTTTGATTAGTAAATATAATTTACCAAAACCCAGTTCTATAATAGCACAATTTAAATAATATTTCAAATGTCTGGTGACAGAGAACGTATTGATATTTACATTGTAATGTGAGCGTTTTATTGTTAACAATTCTGAAGTATGTTATTAAAACACATCAAATATTTTTCTTGTATAAGGTTTGAATGTATTGCAACTCGTGTTTTACCTGAATGAGTGGCAATTGGGAAAAAAGCTGAACAAGAATTGGCACAGCCGATAGGTAAGCGTAGGCAAACTAGAGCATTGGTAGCATTTATATAGAACGGTACAGGTTTTTCCTACCAGGTGCAAGTTCTTAGAACTGGTAATGGAACCTTTTTCAATTCCTGTGCGCATTACTGGAAATTACCAATCTTATTGGCATGAAGAAATAGTACTATTATCCTTGAATTACTGTAACCTGAGAACATGTTTAAAGGACTTTGTTTTAAAAAAACTGAAAAAGAAGGAAAGGAAGGAAAAAAGAATCAGCACAGTAAAGTATTGGCACATTAGCTCCGGCACTGAAGTATATTTCATTTTAGCCAGATATACACATGTGAATAGGATACGTGCTGTCACTTGCAGTGCACAAGAGCCACCCAATGCCGCAAGTGGGCTGACCCATCGCCCCACGTTGTATGCTGTGGTGGTTGTAAACAAAATGTGAATGACATTAGAACCGACCAATCGATAAAGATGTCTCATCATCCAATGCCCCTTTATGTTTTTTTACTGAATGAGGCTGTTAACCTGAAAAGTATTGTCTTTATTTTAATTTTACTTTTTTATACCTGTTTTGCTTCCTTACTGCCTTCCTACTATGTAATGCAATTTCTTTCTGTTTTTACAGTGTGTATGTAAAGCGCTCTGATACCTAAGGGTCAAGCTAGCGCTATATAAAACTTTTAAAATAAATATATACATGTCCTGGAATAGCTAACTTTTTTTTATAGGAATAGGCCTCCGAACTCCTCCAGAATCAGAAGGTATACATTTGCTATCGTGGAACATAGCTGGGGCGAGGAAACTGCTAGAGGAGGGATTGTCTCTAAAGGACTGGGCTAATTGTGACATAATTGCCTAGCAAGAAACATGGTCGCAATAAGATCTACCGATAGCAGGCTTCATTCACTATATTGTAGCAGCAGAAAAATGTAAGCACTATGGTCGTGCAATAGGCGAATTGACAGTCTACGTATCAACAGCTTTAAAAATTAAAACCGAACAGCTGAAATCTCCTGACCCTAGTATACAATTAATTAAATTCTCGGATCAAAACACAGTCAATAAAAGAACAATAATTTTGATTAACTATTACACACAACCGAAGTTCCGAGTTAAAAAGGAAAAAAGTGCCCTATTAAGCAAAATAATTACAGGCCTACACTGTGCCGAGCCTTCATGGTGTATTATAGTGACTGGAGATTTTAATTCTAACCTGATATTCACGCTGGAAGAAGACGAAATCTTGACAGCAGATAATACACATTGGTGTGTTCCACAGCAATCTCAAGCTGGGGTGAAGGTTCGTAAGGATCGACTGGGCCAGCAATTAGTGACAGATCTTGAATATCAAGGCATGCGAGTGCTTAACCGAAGGACAAAGGAAGACCGTCCGCCAAAAAAACGTATTACGGCCCTCGGGCCCAAACAATACCCGATTTTACAATTATAAGTCTTTCGCTAATGCCATTACTAGTCAGTTTTTATATAGACTACACCCCCTTGAGTGACCACGCGTTTCAACATATGAAATTTAATTTCTGCGTGGAAAGATTCCAATCATCTAATATACTGGAGGGCCAAATAAATATAACTCATTTAAAACATATTAATTGGACAAATACAAACAAAATTGAGTGGTTCACAATAATAAAGGATATCTTGGCTGAATTGGGAAACAAACCTATGAATGAGATTCAAGCCTGGTCTCTCTTCTTTTTTTAATTTTTTTATATTTTTATTTTTTATTAATGACACAAGCAATAAAGAAAAAACAGAGAATCAGTTACAAACACATAAATAAACCAACAATCATAATTTGATATAGACACATCATTTTTGCGTAATAGACTAAAACTTACGCCAGCGAACTAATATAAAGGAAAAAACAAAAGTGCATAAAGTCAAAGAGCGGCCATTAGATTCACAGCAGAAAAAAGTTCCCCAGATTTTATCTAATTTTTCAATCGATTGTGCCCCTCTTGCTTTTGCTATAGAAAGTTCCATATCATAAATTTCATTCACCAAGAACCACCATTCGGTGACATGAGGTGGTTTAACTAAGATCCATGCCCTTGCAATAACCAATCTTGCACATGAAATCAAAACAAATAGCAGATCCTTAAGTAAACAAGTGGAGAACGAGATTCCAAGTAATACCATCTCAGCTGTAATAGAGATAGAGAGTAATAGTTTCTGCCTCAGAATAATTTCTATCCCATTCCAGAATACACGGAGCAATGGGCATGAATAGAGCATGTGCTCCAGATCAGCAGCCGCAAGATCGCATTTGGGGCATTTAGTACGGTCGCTGGGAGTAGTGTTTCCATACCACTTAGAAATTCTTAAGGGGGTATAGTATAACTGACAAACCGTTTTATAAGCTTGTAATTGAAGGCTAGAAGAATGAACTAGGCTATTAATACGTTGAAAGAATGTTGAGATGTTGTTAGAAAGTATACGCCTCCCCATTCTAGAAGTCCATTTCTCCGCAAGATGCGGACAATCATCAGTCTTGAACTGGCTGAAGCATTTAAAACCTACGCTAATAAGGGCTTTGTTTTTCTCTCTATAAATACAGGACCAAACCTAGGAGTCTAATAATTGTTTTAATTTCATTTTACCTAAGAGAAAGTCTCGGATTTGTATATATTTAAATCGCATTTGTTCCGGTAATTTATAGAGTAATTTAAGTGTCTCAAACTCAAGTAAGCCTGTTATACCATATAAATCCCCCAGCCTAGTCACCCCGAAGTTAGCCCATGATCTCCCTACTCTATCACTAAAAATGCCCGGCAATCCCGGGTTATCCCAAAGCGCCAGATTAGGATGAAAAATGGAGGCCGCATCGAAAGCCAAAATTCTGTTCCAAATGCGAACTGCATCCCTAGCGGTCTTGAACTTCACTCTCTTAAAATAATTTGGATCGTTAGTTCTGGCAAGAAATCGTTTAGAATCTGGTCCTAGCATAAATTGATGAAAAAAAAGTGGGTTACTAGAGTTAAAAAGGCTACGCAATCGACCCAAAAAGGTGGCATAGAAATAAATTCTAAAATCAGGAAAATTAAGCCCACCTTTGATAAAGGACAGCTTCAAAAAAGATAATGCTCTGCGACTTTTTTTATACCCCCAAATATAGCTGCCCAAAATTCCGTCAAGCTTTCTGAAAAAAGAATTATTCACAAGCAGGGGGATAGACCTAAATAGTTAAAGAAATTTGGGAAGAATATTCATTTAATAAGATTTATCCGTCCAAATAGGTTGAGGGGAACCTTATGCCATTTTTTAAGAAGAACCTCAGTATCTTTCAATAGCGTATCTTAATTAAGTGTGTTGATATCCCTAACAGTTGTTGAAATTTTAATACCTAAATAGGTAGCTGTCTGGCAAATGCCTGAAACAGGAGTAGAGGGATGGTAATTTAAAATAATTTGCGTTTTATTCAGATTTATTTTGTATCCAGAGATGGCACCGAAGTCTTTGGCTTCTTCCATAATTCCACCCATTGCTTCAACAACATCTGTTGTAAAGATTGCCAAATCATCGGCATAGGCAGTAATTTTAAGCGTATTATTTCCATGACAGAAATGCTTAATATGTACTTGAGACTGTAAAGCATTTATAAATGGCTCCATAGAAAGAGCAAATAAAAGCAGGGATAAAGGGCACCCTTGACGAGTGCCTCTCAGAATAGGAAAACTGGAAGACAACATATTGGCATAGCCTATTTTGGCATTTGGACAATCATACAAAGCCTGTATTTTCCTTAGAAATTGTGTCTTAAAGCCAATCTCAGATAAACCTGCCCAGAGATAATCCCACCCCACCCGGTCAAATGCTTTTTCAGCATCTAATAGCACCATACCGAGTGAGGAGGGATTAATAGCTGCTACATCAAATGCAGTAATCGCCATATTGACATGCGCAGTTGTGTCCCTGCCAACCACAAAACCATGCTGCTGTGCATTAACAAATTTAGGCATAAGCGGGGCAAGACGCATTGCAAGCAGTTTGGCATAGGCCTTGGCGTCCGCATTAATCAAAGAAATAGGCCTGTAAGAGCCGCATTCTGTAGGTACTTTGTTTTTCTTTAAAAAAGATATTATTTTTGCCGTTCTCCAAGAATTGGGGGCCTTGCCAGTATCACCTATTTGATTAATGACAGAGCACAGAAGGGGAAGCAATTCCTCACCACATAGTTTATATAACTCGATTGGGAGCATATCATCTCCAGCTGCTTTCCCAGAGGGGAGGGAAGAGATGGCAAGTTTGAGTTCAGAAAGCGAAATCTCTTTTTCCAGCTGTTCAATCATGTCTGCCTCCTTCTCTAGTACCCAATTCTTCTGAATATATCTCCGTAATTCTTCCTCCCTGGGGTATTGTTCCGGTGTATAAAGTTTGCTATAGTATGAAACAAATTGTTGCAGAATCTGTCCAAGTTGATTATATATAATACCATCTTCTCCTTTGATTCCTTTAATTAAAGAGCTAGCTCTATCATCAGCTATTTTATAGGCTAGAATTTTACCGATTCTATCACCGCTTTCATATTGCATCAGCTTATATTTATATAATTTAGAGCAAATACGCTCTCTAAAAAGTTTTTTAGTGTTAGATCTTAAAGTAATTAATTTGAGATCCAGCTGATTTAAGGTTAATAGAGTAGGTGCTCCTACAGCTCCCTGTCTGAGAGTTTCTGCGAGATGATTCTCTAGTGTCAAAATATCCAAAGTGATTACCCTCATCTCCTCCTTGCGTTTAGCATTTTGTCTAAGGATAAACTGCTGGGCGAACCCTCGTATGCTCACCTTACAAGCGTCCCAAACATAAACCAGTGCGTCTGAATCCAAATTAAACTCCAAAAATTCTTTAATATGGTCTTTCAACTGGGAAATGAATATTAGATCTGACAATAAGTATCTAGGAAATGAAAACAACCTTGGTTCAATTATTTTAGGTATAATATTAAATCGTAGTAAGATAGGGTTATGATCTGAAGTTACCCTAGGGCATATCTCCATTTTACATGTTTCTATTATGTTGTCAGAGGCCCATGCCATATCAATACTTGAGCACATCTTATGAGACGCTGAGTAATAAGTAAAGCCTGATAGCTTAGGATAAAGATTCCTCCAGACATCCTTAATATTATGTATACGTGAAAGTTCAAGGATAGCGTCTCGTGTCTTACGCATACGTGTAGATATATACAAACATGCACAAGATCCTGAGCTGGAAAGAGTTCAAATGAGTTCGAGATATCAAGTCCCAATATTTTAGGTGCTCCTCATTTTATTCTTCATGAAAAGATTTTTCTTTCATTCAATTGATAGAGTCCAATCTTCATATATTAACAAGAAAAAAACCACAACCACCGCCAACACGTGTTTCGTCTAGGTCGTTAAGACCACTAGACTTCGTCAGGGCAAAATTTATCAATTGCAAGCTTCCAATGGGTAAGCGTGGGCGTATTTGTTCAGGCAGAAAAATTATTAAGTCTCCAAATGTGAAGCGTCTAGCACAAGGCAATTATCCCGGGTGAAGGACAGTCAGTCCTGAAGTTGTAAACACGTATCCATCCAATCCGGAGCTCCTAATAGATCCTCCGAGTACGGGGTCCTGTTGAGGAAACAGTACGTTCCTTCGCGAGTCACGGCTAGACGCTTCACATTTGGAGACTTAATAATTTTTCTGCCTGAACAAATACGCCCACGCTTACCCATTGGAAGCTTGCAATTGATAAATTTTGCCCTGACGAAGTCTAGTGGTCTTAACGACCTAGACGAAACACGTGTTGGCGGTGGTTGTGGTTTTTTTCTTGTTAATATATGAAGATTGGACTCTATCAATTGAATGAAAGAAAAATCTTTTCATGAAGAATAAAATGAGGAGCACCTAAAATATTGGGACTTGATATCTCAAACTCATTTGAACTCTTTCCAGCTCAGGATCTTGTGCATGTTTGTATTGGTTAACTGTGGCCCCTCGGTGTCGCAGGTTTTGATTCTGGTGGGGTGACCAGAATCTGATCCTTGGAGCTTACTAAATATTGTGATTGTACTTATATCTCTTTTCCCAGCGCATGTTATCCCCTGTTCACCCCTCATTTTGCTGTTGCTACGTGTAGATATACCTTGCCTCGTATTGTCCTGTACATAATTCATAACACAATTTAAATCGCCCATAAGTATTAGCTCCCCTTCCCAATCTAACAGCTCCATATTTAATTTATCAAAAACATAAGCATCATCAGTATTTGAACCATATATAGTGCAGAAAACATATATAGCGTTTGATAAAGTAATTTGCACAATGGCCCATCGTCCCGCTTTGTCGGCAGTTGCTTAAGAATTTCTACTTTAAATTGTTTTTTCTTAAGTATGGCTACCCCTCGAATAGAAGCATTTAGAGTTGTACACGTCAATAACTCATACCCTCCCTGCGCAAGTAATTTCCTATCCTTATAACATAAATGAGTTTCAGTTAACAATGCTAAGTGAGGATTGTACATTTTAAGCTCTTCGAAAACCAGTTGCCTTTTACTTTTATTATTAAGGCCTGCAACATTCCAGGCTAAACAATTAATTTGATACAATTCTATATTCTGAATATATCACAGGTTCTTGTTTTAGTCTAGAACGAAACCTTCTCTTTAAATACCTTAAACATTCTATGCTTGTGTCATCTTTTTTAAACAAACCCCCCTCCAACATCCCTACCCCCCAACGCCAACCCCCCCCACCCATAGTACTACCTACCCGGAAGCCTCCCTCTATTTTCTGCTGCTGCTGGAGAGGCAGCCATCCAGAGAGGATTCCCCAGGAACCCCAACCCTCCCTATTATACTCATACGCAAAGATCAGTAACCACATAAAAAAAACAGAAAGGAGAAGGAAGACAAGAAAGTGCCATAGTAAATTTTAAGGAGCCCTATCAAATTAAACTTAATTTCTTAAGTTTATGAACCCATTTTTGCTAGACATTGCTCAGCTTCTTTTAGGCATTCACCACATACATATGTCACCATTCATTACCCTAATTGATAAAGTGAACCATAAAGCTTTTTAGGATTCAAAGTCTAATTGCATTTATTTTCAATCGTATAAATTGCAATTACTTTTTTACATGAAAAATAACTTTTGACAATCAAAGTTATAAACGTAATTTTTAAATCATTATTTGAGTAGTGCTCTCAATGAAAAAGAAGGTTAGGAAGGGGATAGACGTGATAGGGTACGTGAGGGACTGGGTAAAGGTGGTGTGACATTGATACCATCACAGTAAAATCAGTAGACCTTTACATTCTAGCTTGTACACATGTTCCCTAGTTTCATCACACATAGGTTAGACTAATCCAATTTGTTAGGTCCTATAGTGTGACGGGTTGGTGTTAAGGGTTAATCGTGCCTCGTGTTGGGGTCTTCCTCAGGACAAAGTGAAGTAAGAGCACCTAAAACAATAAATCTAGCATTAGATGCCTGTGATGGACGATAAGGTATGAGCAGTGAGTAGGGAATGCCTACAATTATAAACGGTCTGCGTCTCAACCGTCTACTTGAGGGCCATCACGGGCTCCTTAGGACTCTAATAGAAGGAACAGTTTTGATTAAAATCAGCCGCCTGTCAAACACTGTGAAAGATTAAAGTAGGGAGACTTACTGGGGCGGTGCTCGTGCATTCAAGCATACAGTATCCCTCCTCATACGGGTAGTGGTACAGGTTGGTATCCGTGGATTACCTTCAAATTAAATCCGCACATTACACCGTTCTGGGGAATGAGAAATACAGATAGTCAGGGCCGGAGTGGTCCCTCCAAGCATAGGTTAATACTATTCTAGCTAAAGTGTGAAATCCGCTTGCTATCGTAGTTCACATGTATTACAGAAAAAGGGGCTACTGTGGCCTGGGCGGGGTGTTAGTCAGGTCAGGTAGCCAGTTTGGACAATGGGGCTCAGATGGCCGTTACGTGAGAAGTCTAATAGGGTCGAAAGGTTCTCTTCCGATAGGCCTAGACATTCGTCTTGATGAAGTCCTGATGGCAATTAGCAGTAGTAAAGGAAATAAGGCTCCGGGCCCTGACGGAATACCAAATGACGTCTTTAAGCTGACCCCGGATTTGTGGGCCCCAATATGCACGTGTGTCTTGCAGTCATGCTGTGCAATAGGATTCATCAAAACCTGGTCCGAATCGGTGATAATACCGATACACAAAAAGGGGGATAGAGAGAGCCCGGCTAATTATAGGCCTATTTCCCTATTGGACTCCCTTATGAAGCTAGCAGGTCGGGTGGTCCTAAATAAACTCCATATATGGACAAATGACAATAACATCCTGAGTCCCGTTCAATATGGTTTTAGAGAAGGGATGGGTATGGTGGAACAGGTCCTTAATTTTGTAATCATTCAAGGGAAATACACACGGGCGAAGAAAGAACGCTTACATGCCATCTTCGTTGATCTCACAGCCGCTTTCGACTGTGTGGATCACGTGAAGTTATAGCAAACCCTTGAAGAAATAGGAGTGGAACCAGCCATACTATCATTCCTCCACCAGCTGTATTCTGGGGCTACAGCTAGGGTGAGATACGGGATTAAGGTAGAATGCACGAGGCCCTTCCGCAAAGAGAAGGGGGTGAGACAGGGCTGTGTGCTGGCCCCATTCCTATTCTCCATCTATACTAACTCATTGGAGGAGGAATTGGAGGCCAGCAACATTGACTCCCCGAGATTCGGTAAGAGACAGGCTGTCTTACTCCTCTATGCGGACGACGCAGTGCTTATGGCCCGAACAAAGATAGGTGCCAAAAGGGCCTTAGCAAAATATAATCATTTTATGGGATCAAGAGGGCTAAAAATTAATGCCAAAAAATCTTTCATGATGGTATGCGGTAAGGGGCGGGCCGAACACAAGGAAATTAAGGTGGACGGCCTCACAATTGGATGTACAAAAACCTTTCCTTATCTGGGGGTACTGCTTGATGGTTCAGGCCTGTGGGGGGCAGCCATAAAGACCAGGACCCTGCTATTTAAACGCTCTATAGCGGCTCTTATGAACTTCTCCAAACAATTGGGTAAAAGACCACCGGAAATCCTCCTAAAAATTTATATGGCAAAATGCAGGAGTATCGCCCTATATGGGGTGGTATTTGGGGGATCCAAAATGCACCGACTATTCAAATAGTCGAAAATTGTTTTTTACGATATTTATTAGCGTTGCCGCAGGGTGCGGCAACATTCAGCTGCCATGCGGAGCTAGGTCTGGAACACATATCCGATCTCATAAAACTTCAGCCAATCTTACTCTGGCATAGGGTATGGACGGGGAAAGCTTTGGGACTTAACCGGGACATTATAAAGGATGCGATGGCCCTTGATAATGCAAAATGTATTCCGTGGTTAATGTATGTCAAGAATACCCTCTCAGACTTGCAAAGATCAGAGCTATATAGTAATCCAGAAATAAATAACGGGATATCAAGGAAAGATTTGAAAAGACTATGTATGTGTCACTTTGAAATATTAAGAAGTTCAGGTGAACTCTTGAAAAGTACAGTCATCCAACACCATATGACCTTGACATGCAAGCTGATTCAACCCTATTTATCTATCTGCAATGTGGGCTTTGATCGTATTTGAGACAGGGCTATTGGCGACAATGTAGACCAGCGTATTTAAGCCTGCAGCAATTAGGGAGCGATAAATGTATCATGGTTATGATTGGCTTCTTAAAAAGTATTTTGAAGAAACGGAAATTAATGATGCTAATTGACTGATGACCTATTCGAGATAATTAATGTATTTAATATGAATTGCTTAATATCGATAATTTACCAATTTAATGCCTTTTTTTAAAAAAAGTTGTTTTTAATGGAGGATGATCATGTATTTTATGAATTATGATTTTATACTGTGAAGCTTTTATGATTTTATATTTTGTTAAAGTCGAATAAAGCATTTCTGAATCTGAAGGTTCTCTGAGTCTAAAACAGTTAAAACATGACGGGCAGAAAGCTCCCGAAGTGCCTCCTACCTGGTCCGTGCCATCGTTACTGCTGAAGTAATGGCGAGGCACTGCCGGATCATTTCGCGGTGCCGCCGCTGGATGCTGGTATAAGGGGCTCGGCCCACGTGAGCCAATCACCTGCCTCTCTCCCCATGAACCTTAGGGTATCCCAAAAAGTCTCAGGTTCTGCCATCTCTGCCTATTTTAAAGGTCTTCCACTTTGTTCTGTAGGGCCCCAATATCTTCATTATGCTGACCTGTTGAAACCGTAGTGGTCCCCAAAGTTTCCTCTACTTCGACAACCCTTTGTTGTAGCTCTTCTATATCCTTTGTTACGCCGTTCAGTTTATTTGTTACTTCATACAAACAGCTATGTATTTTACTGTTATCCTCCCTTAACTGTAAAAAGTGTTCTAGAACCTCTTGACGGTGTACCATTAAGGTTTTCTTAAAATTATATCCAAGGTCGAATCATTGGCAGAATCATTGGTAGAAGCAGTGAGAGGGTTAAGGGGTGCATTGCACACATCGAGTACCACCGGTGCCATGGTCTCTCTTGTTAGGTAAACTAAAGATAAAAATGAAAGTACCAAAGGTGAAGGACAAAAGATATTATCCAATTACTGATTTCCCGAAAGAGGTGCAAGATCTAAAAAGGGCCTTAAGAAGAACACAAAAGAAGTTTCAATCAAATAACACAGAAGGATCATTATTGGAGACATTTCTCCCACAAAGAAAACAATATAAAAAGAAGATTTGGGAATTCAAAAAAGGGAAAACAGAAAACTTTTGGACTAAACTGATATTCAGCATTAGGCATCCAAACTCAAATAAATTTTGGAACACAATAAATCAATTGACTAGGCATCGAAACATCCTAACGTCAAACGTTCAGGAAGCGGAATGGGTCAACTTCCTTTCGCAAAAATTTAAACAGAAGTCATTAAACGTTCAACGGAAGCAACTAACATTTGAACTTTCAAATAAACTAAAATTAGTAGAAGAAGGCAGCTGTCAATCTCCATCAACAGACCCGACCCAATTATCCATGCCAGTAGTAAATCACGTTACCTATACAGCAGAGGACATAGCAAACACAATCAATAAAGGTAAAAGTGATGGGTCCCCAGGTCCGAACGGCATTTCAGAAGCGATCTACAAACATGCCTCTGAATACTGGAGCTCACATTTAGAGAAACTTTAAGCTGATGTAGAGATTAACAATCAAGTACCTGACAGCTGGCAAGGATCGATTATAACCCCCATTTATAAAGGAGGAGAAAGAACAAATCCTACTAATTATAGGCTAATTGCCCTACAGGATGTAGCAGCTAAATATTTTGCTTCATTACTTCTGGAAGATCTGGTCAATTGGTCTGGTGAAAGTAATCTGATCCCAATCAATCAAACAAGCTTTAGAAAAGGGATTGGAACTATCTCAAACATCTTATCAATTACAATGGCAGCTGAAAAATGTAAGCGCGAGAAACAGGACTTGCATCTGTGTTTCATAGATTTAAAAGCTGCTTTTGACAGCGTGGACCGGAATCTGCTGTGGGCAAAGTTGAAAGCATAGGAAATACCAGAGAGGATACTGAGGGGTTTGTGATTATTCTATACAGATACCTGGACTCAAGTAAAACTTGGGGAAGGTGCTAGAATATCAAGAAAAGTCTATACAACTATTGGCTTAAAACAGGGGTGCGTACTGGCCCCGCATCTATTTATCTATTTATATCAGATCTCTTTGGAAAACTAGATAATACCAGTTCACATTCCCCGAAATTAGGCAAGTTAAAACTTTCTCACCTTGCCTATGCAGATGACATTGTGCTATTGAGCTTAACTAAAGTTGGTTTGACGAGGATCCTGACTGTACTTTCAGATTTCCTGTCTATAAATAAGTTGGAACTTAACTCATCTAAAACAAAAACAATGCTTTTTACCACTCTGCAAGCCGCACAACACAACATCTGGCTAGAAGGGAAACAACTGGAAAAAGTATCCTGTTATAAGTACTTGGGATACTACATAGATGACAAGTTATCCCTACAAGATCAGAAAAATTACATGACACAGAGAGCGGGGGCCTTAATATTTGCGTTTAGCTCACTGGCAAAGAAGCTGGAAGGGCCATCCCTGAGGCCACTCCTGACGATTATTTCAGGCAAAGCACTGCCTACCTTATCATATGCCAGCGCCGCCATGCATGGAAAAGATTCGGAAATTCAATTTAATAACAAAAATTTATAAAAAGGTTCTTCAAAGTCCCAGTTCTGCCTCACCTGCGCAAATGCGATTAGAATTTAGTTTAATGAACGAATCACTGGGCAGACTTTAAGGTGTGGTATCGAATCAAGCAAAGCGCTAGTGAAAACAATCTCAATAAATTCTTATGGCTGGAATTGGAAACGCAAAAAAAATCGCAGGCCAACAAATTTGTGACCAGTGCATTGGAGGCAACATGTTAGAATAAAAATGTGCCTTTTTTTATAATTTAAGCAGGCATTAAATAGAGCTGCAAAACTTCATTCGTTGTTAACAGATAAAGGTATTTTCTCCCATCGCTCCCATTCTTGGACTGTGATTAATAACTACAAAACTCTTAAACCGGCGGCCTACCTAGACACTACGTTCTCTATTTATATTAAAAAACAACTAATGGCATTGCGTTTTGGCAAATTTCCAACTTTAGCCGACGAACCATCTTGGAGGCATATTGAGTCAAAAGAATGCCATCTCTGTGGTTACGAAAAGGAAGACTTAATTCATTTAATATGCCATTGCAAGAAACTGCAACCTGAGCGTGTCACCTTTCTGAAGAAAGTCTTCCTGGACAGGAGAATACGTTCATGTAGAACCGCCATTATTGGAGGCCTGGATCCAACTGACCCCTAAATGAATTGTAGATTGATAACGTTTTTGCAAGCTCACGAAAAACTATTGAAAGCAAGCGAGTCCTTAACGAAATATTCTCAATGGGATGAAGGTGAAAAAAAATAAAAAATTGACATTTCAGATCCTTCAGACTTGTGGTTAAAAGACAGATGGACGTCTCTTATTAATACTGTGAAATATGTAAATACTGATTAATGAATTGCTTTTATACGTCTTATGCTGAGTTCACGAAATGAAAGGAAATCTTATGAAAACTTGTTTTTCAGCTAATGTTTGCTGAATGTCGTTTTAGTAAATTGTTACGGTTTTTATTAACTACACAATAAACAAATTAATTAATACAACTGGATAAAGGTTAAAGAGCTTTGGTATTTGGTGGCTGTGGCCAACTGTACTGTACACATTCTAGTTAATTTGGTAAACAAGCTCTAACACAAAACTGCATAATTTGACTGAAGATTCACTCTGATCTACACATATCACAGTACAATAATGTATCCCAGCATGCCCTGCTGTACGGTAACAGGAAAGGCTATGTAGCCTCGGAATTCCAGTACTGATCATCTCAGAAGTTGCTGGTGCTCATGTGAAGAATCCATATGACTTGTGACTGTATAAATAAAATACACTTTCACTCAAAGTGGGTATCAGAAAGCAGGCAGCATCCAGGAGAGCTAATTCACTCACACAAGACTTATTTTCCCTCAACTCAAGCATTGACAGTAAAGATTTAATAAAGATAGCGCTTTGCCTAGCCCTATTGTGAACCAAAAACTATTAAAAGGCCACTGGCCCTCCATAAGAAAGTGCCTCTTTTGAGATGATTAGCATCCCACTTTTTGCCTGGAAAATGATGTGGTTTAGATTGTAAGTGCACAGGGCTCCTGCCAACCAGGTCCCCGGTGCCAGTCCTCCTTCCCTAAAACAATACCATGACTGGCAAAACATCAGTCCCCATGTAAGTCCCTAGTAAATGGTACCCTTGGTATCAAGGACACAGGGATTGAAGAGGGTCCACTGGGTGCCCCTCACCAAGGCCATGCCACTGCGGCTTGCATACCTTGGTGCAGTGAAAAAAGTCAAAGTTAACATGGCACACTGCCTTTGTGCCATGACCAGCAGGACTGCCTAAAGTATGGGTAAGTCACCTGTTTATTTGAAAGGATTTATATAGCGCTGGCTAGACCCGGGGGTATCAGAGCACTTTACATGAGTATCAGACCATAGTTGAAGGTTACATCGTTACAAAGTTTACACAGTTTTAGAGCATAGCTACAAAGATACATGTTGGGTCGAGACAAACAATAAGGACATATACGTAAGGGAAAAAGCAGGCAAGGGGAGAGATTAGGGGAGAGGGTGTAGGAGCAGGGGAAGTAGACAGAGAACTAAGGAGGGAGAGAGGAGGGGGAGGCTGAGAGACATAGCATGAAAGAGGAGGGTGAGGGTGACGGGGCACAAACCGTTAGACGACTAATAGTTGCGTCCAAAGTCCAGTAATCTGTGATCCCAGGGTAAGTTGTATCATTCCCCCATCTCAGTTTCAAGAGGCTCCCTTTATGCAGTGGACTCTCTCAGAGGGGTCTCTGACACTCCAAGGCCTGTCTACTGGATCCTTCCCCAAAAAGAGGAGAGGGAGTGCTTTGGCAAGCGGCGCCACACCATACCTCAGTTGTGCGTGGCTCCCTTGACGCTGTGGACTCTCTCAGAGGAGTCACTGAGACTCAAGAGTATGAATATTTCCCCAACAAGGGGAGAAGGAGTGCTTAGTCAAAGGACAACAAGGGACACGGGGCTAGGAGTCGGGTCGGAACTGGCAGGTCAACAGAGGGGGAACAAACAGCAAATGAAAATAGTCACATTAATTACAGAAAGAAAACACATTCAATACCAGGGTAAATTAGCGTTCCAGAAAAAGACAGGATCCACGAAAGGCAGGGGTTAGAGAATCACTAAAGAGTGATATTAAGTACAAGGAACTACTACATCTACTGGTAGTTAGAGTTGTAACTATGCAAATAGTAAATTCACTCAGGATTCCATTGATACTAAAAATGATTGTATATTACTTAACTACAGAGTGAATGGAGAAATAAGACATCAAAGGGGGTAGATAGAGGGAGGGGGAGATGAGATAGGTGATAGGAGAGACAGGGTCCGGGGGGAGAAAGAGATAAGGCAGTCTAGCTGAGGAGCAATGTCTGAGGCTCGGCAGGATGAAGTCCAATGGACCTAGGGAGAGGACAAGAAACAACAAAATGGTGGCTCCGTGTCGTGGGTATCGAAGGACAGCCATGATAGGAAAATTGGACGAGCATCAAAGTTGTTCCCATGTAGAGCATGTTGAGTCTGCCCAATGTCCGGCTGGGTAGGTGACAGCTAAAGGGGAAGTCAACAGCTCATCTCCTCTAGCTAACAAAGTAGCTCCGTCGGGCATCGGCCCAAAAAAGTTAAGTCTCTTCCGTCATTGGCAAGATTCACAGGGTCCATGTCCTGATGGGTGAGCTGGATGAGAGTGGCGGGTGGGGGAAATGAGCGTGGTCTGGTCGGTGTCCACTATGGGAGCAGTCATACGCATACAATTCTCTATCATGCCTTACAAGCCCTAAGTGATGGAGCACTATTTCTAAGCTGTGGGCATAGCTACACGAGCAGATTTCCCCCACAATATCTAAGTCTATTTTTAAATATTGTAACTGCCAAGGAACCCATAGAGAGCACATGGGCTGGAAACTCTACAACTCATGTTCCCCAGCACCATGATGACTTCACTGAACCAGGATTGTTTGATACCAAACAAGTCCTCTTAATAAACCCACACTGATGCCAGTGTTGGATTTATTAAAATGTGTACCCAGGGGGCACCTCAGAGGGGCCCCTAGAAAGCCTACCAATCCTGGTGTGGTCTCCGACTGGCTTTAGGCAGCCTGCCACCATCTGACATGTTTCTGCACCCCTGGGATGAGAACCTCTGCTCTCTCAGGCCAGAAACAAAGCCCATCCTGGGCTGAGGTGTCCCACCTTCTCCCCCAGGGTGACCACAGTGCTCAAGAGCGAAATTTTAAAGGCCTTGCCGCCTTTGTAATGCCACCCCAGCCTCTGCTGCTAGCAGAAGATGGCCACCCTTGGTTCAAACCACCCTGTTGGGTGGGAGAACCAGAGTGGAAACCAAGATAGAGTAGGAGATGTTCCCCCCTTTGCCAACTCCACCCCTCTGGTGCTGGAGGCAAGGTTTGCCACATTTTTCAGTGCCCACCATCTTGAAGATGAAGGGACTTATCCAATCAGGGCTAAGGCTATGTCCCCTCCCAGAGGAGGATGGTATAATAATGGGTCCAGGTAAGGAATCTATTGGTCCCTACCTGTTACTCCCTTGTAATGCCCCAATATCTAGTATTCAGGTGGCTCCCCAGACCCAGAAATCAGGATCCTGATAACTTAAGAAGAAATGGACACTTCAGCGTTGCACCAACAGAGAAGACTCTCATCACCAACTGACTTGGCATCACCCCTCCCGGGCTGTCTTCAGCCCTTGACGATCCTGCACCAAAAGACGACCCATCCTACAGCCCAGAGACCTCCAAATCCTTGGAAGGACTACCTGCCATTGGCAAAGATCAAGATCTCCCAAGGACAGCAGACCTGCCCAGAAGAAACCAACTTTAAAGAAGATGGGCCTCTGCCCTGAGGAGCCATAAAAACACCACCGGAACCACCTCTGCACCTAACACCCACGGCCTGAGTCTAAGTGGTCCACCGGTCCTGTTAAGGTTTCCCAGTGCTTCTGACCAAGTGTCCCCTGTGGGCAGACCCCTGCCAAACTTCACCTCGACACTCCAGCCTCTACTCGAAGACTCCCCCAAACCGCAACCAGCCTTGTACGACTTTTCTGTGCTTAAGGATATCACTGCACCGTAGCCCGTGGGCCTGTCGGTGCATGATCAATGGTGTCCCTATGTCCCCTAGCACCTCAACTTACCTGTGCAGCTGTGGGTTTTCTTCTTCCGGTCTCCTGTCCTGAGCCTGCTGCCCTTCTGCAAAACCGATTTGCCCTAATGACTTACAATGAGAGCCCGACGCTGTGTTGGCACGCTGCTGAATCCGTTTATACCCACTTACTGGGTCTCGGTGGCGGCGGAACCGCCCAAGTCTACCATACCCTCCTTATATAGAAAAAGGAGACACAGGAGCCTTCGTCTGCAGGAGGAACCAAGTTTTATTCGAATAGCCCGGGCTGTGGAACAGAGTCCCAAGCTCGTCAAAGACAAGACAGAGGAGGCTGCTGCTTCACTCCGCAGCTTACAGGCCTTATATACACATTTCTCACCTTAAGAAACCAGTTTGGGTGGGGGCCTGGCGCCCCCGAGTCAAAATGCAGTTACACCATTCTTTGTTCAGGCAGGACGGGGGCTGCAACAGTTGGTACAAAAGATTACGGACAGGTCTTGCGAAACAGTATATGTACGTGAGAGAACAGACAGATCTTGAACAACAGGATATGTGAAAGAAACAAGTTCTGGGACGGAGGTGTGACCAAGTCTTGCGAAATAAGATGGATGTGTGCACGAGTTCAGTCCGAGGGTGGTGAGGCCAATTCTTTGTTCCCTTTTTCGAAATTGGCTCAACCACAAGGAGCAGGAAGGGCAGGGTGGTCGTGACAGTTAGAGTTTCATCAGACATCAGCAGAAACGACCAGGAGGGTCGTGCAGAGGTGTTTGACACAAAATGGCAATGCAAAAATGATGGAGTCCTGACACAAAATAAATGCCGACACGAAGGAGACTTTTCCTCAGAAGAGAGCACAAAGCCAGCATGAAGGCAGTCACACTCCTCACTATTAGATTCACTGACTCGGTCAAAAACAGCCCCAGTCCCACGCTTGGACTTTGTTTTACACTCGCCAGTGTTCATGTTGTACCCCATTAAGGAAGAACATGGTTGTTTTCAGGTCCTTAACAATTTCCCTCTCCGTTCTCAAGAACAAAGCTTATTAGACATATTTTTGTTGCTATTTTGACACCAGTTACAAATTAACAACAATTAACTAGTCCCAGAAAGTCACAGGGAGGCGGCTGTAGAAAGGTTTGTGTAAAACTGGTTCTCTGCTGGCTTCATGTGCAGGAGAACAGTACCATTTGAAGTGTTCATAAAAGAAAACCAAATGGCAGCAATGATTTATAGGAATATGGAGCCAGCTTGACCAATTTTTCTCTCGACATTTGAACGAACGATTACATGTTTTTCAATTAGGAACATTTATTTGGTTGTAACAAAAAAAACATTTTTCTCCAATTACCCATCTGCCCTAGAAGTATAATCATTCTCAAAATATAAGGAGCAATTTCATAATGTTAAAAAGAAATGATGCTTGTGGAGATTTGGATGTTTATTTTCAAATCATCAAGCACAATTGTATCTTATGTAGTAATCACATACTCATTCTTAAATCCTCCTGAAGTCATCAGGAATAGTCACACCATGTGAAGTTATCACATACTCATTTGTAAATCCTCCTCAAGTCATCAGGAATAGTTACACCTTGTGAAGTTATCAGATGCTCATTTTCAAGTCATCCACAAGTCATCAAGCTCAAGTTTCTTAAGTCTGCTGATGACTTTAAGTGCTTGATGATGTCTGATGCTGTGAAAATGACTTCTAGAGTAGTTGGATCATCATCCAATAACTCTTGGATGGCTTCTAAAGTAATCCTGTTTGACCTGGGTGGGAGGTGGGTAAGCAACACAAAGGAGGAGGGTGGGGGTGTGCAGGATAACAGACAAGAGAATGGGTGGTTGTGGTTGAGGGAGAGGGACTGCATACACATGCATTCTATGAGTGCGTGTGCATAAATTTAAAACAAAAGAGTACCTGCAAGCCTGAGGCCAGTGGAAGGTCCCTGGGTACAGAAAGAAGTACTTGGTCCAAGCTCCAAGGCAGGGATTGACGTCTCATAACCCAGGAGGAAGCTGGAGGAGAGGAGGAGGCACTGACCAATAGAAAGCAAGGAAACCCGAGATACTTGGAAGCCAACCAATGGTCAGTAAAAGAAAGTAATGGGCAGACTCCAAGCAGGCGAAACCTACAAATACCACAGATCAAAAGAAAACCAAAAGCTTTCCTTCCCACAATCACGTGTGCTTAGCAAAATTTTGAATACAGTTAATGCAATGTTATTCTCCCCACAGTCCAGTATCAGGAAGCAATGATGGAAGATGGGTCGGGAGTTGGTTTACGGCAATGTTTAAGGTGAATTCAAACAATTAATGATTTATTTCATTTCAGGCAAGAGTGAGGGCTGACTGGCTGTAAGTGGTGACCACTTATTAGGACTAGGGTGCATATGCACAATGAACTGGCGGAGCACGGGTTAGCTCCAAAATTGCTAACACTAATCTCCTTCAGTTCAAAATTGCAAGGATGTGCCGTATTTACATGAAGTGATGCACCCCTGCCTTTTCCCCTGTCGATGGTGCTGAATTGAGCTGCCTAGTGCCAGCACAGGTGCCCTTGCACCATAGTGCAAGAGTGCTTGCGTTGGAGGGTGTCCCTTCCTGCACATAAACAATCATTCATGGCGATTTGCTGTTTCTATGATTGCTGCACAATGCAGCACACATAGAAACAGCATAAACGAGGAATTAATATTCATTTCTCCTGGTTACGCCAGGATTTATTTTTGTCTTCATTTTGGTGCTGCCCTATATTTACAAAAATGACCGTTGATGGACAGAATGCAGAACAATGTCATACATTCACCTAAATCCATATTTTTTTTGCTCACCATGCCATTCCAGTTTGAACCCAGCCATGTACAAATCAGTCTTGACCCTGTGCCCCAGGGGAACAGTCCAGCCCGAACTGCCAAGCTAGGTCCTCCATGGACTGGAATCAAGCATCCTAGGACCGGTTTCGGTCTTTCAGCCCTCATCAGCCAGGATAGCTTGATTCCAGTGGCATGGAGAGCACGGGACTCACGTCTGAGCATACCCGTCCCACTTGAGGTGACAAATGCATAAACAACAGTTGATGGACAGAATGCAGAACAATGTCATTCATCCACCCCAGTACAGAGATCTGGGCCTATATCCGTCCATCATCCCCTTTGGTATCGCTTTGTTCGCCCCAAGTTGGCAGGGTATGCCACGGGATTCAAGATAGCCTGTCTGATGAGTTATGAACCCGAAACCGGCCCTAGGAGGCTTGTTTCCGGTCCAGGGAAGACATGGCTTGGCAGTTCGGGCTAGGCTGTTCCCATGAGGCACGGGTTCAGGCTGATTTGCATATGGCCATGTCTGAACTGAGGTGGTGGAGTGAGCTAAAGAATGATGATGGATTAAACCCAGATCAGTTGACTGGGGATGAGTGTTTGATCTGCTCAAGCGCTCCGTCCATCATCCCCTTTGGTATCGCCCTATATTTATGCCAACTCTTGTAAATAGGGGTCAGCATCAAAATCAATGGGTGTTGCAGCGGAGTGCCCACTGCAAAACCCATTGCACATCCCTTTCATGCTAAGTGTAGCGTGAACGGGTTCTTATTCATAAGGCGGCATTAAGCTACATTAAGTGGTTTAACGCCATCTTGTAAATAAGGCGATGTGCATAACGTCAGCAGAACGTCTTAAAAGGTGCCGTTCTGGTGGCGTTAAGTACTTGTGCATATGGCCCTAGATGTCTCATCCTCACTTTAATGAACTAAGAGCTCATACAACGCTTCTACATCAATGCAAACCGGCACCAGCCATTTCGCAGGAGCAATAAAAATACCGCTCTGATGGGTAAATGTAAAGAGTGAAGATATTTCCTAAAGTGGTCTTTACCTTTATTTTATTCTTCGATAGCAATGAAAAAGATGGCTGGCAATGCTTTGGAAAAAATAAGAATGCGTTTCATTGGTGCTCAGCAAAGTAGCCTATGCCTATTAGGGTAAAAAGTGACATCAATTTTGTGTTTGTTTTCAAAATATTTATTTCTTTATTACATCATGAGAATTCAGTATTTTTTCACAAAACATAATGCCACCTTCCTCTGGGAAAGAGTTGATTTTAAAATCCCTATTAAAATAAATTCTAAGTTCGCTTTCCAAACCAGGAAACATCTTGTATGTTGGCCTCGAGCAATAAAATAACAAGCATCAACGAGCAGCATTCTAGCAGTGTAAGTGGAGATGCCGAGCCCTTGGAAAAACATAAAAGAAATACCTTAAATTTATTAAATATATTAATAATTTTTTACACACATTGGCTCACCAGCCGTGGATTGCGTTTATGGAGAATGTGTACGCTGTACTCACACAGAATGCTGTCACTCACAGTGAAGTGAACCAATTGCTAAAGTTGGCTGACCCAATAACCAGTACTTTCAGCTGTAGTGGGTGGAAGGAAATTGAGAATGACGTCACAACAGACCAATGGGTGAGAAGGTCTGACAAAACGCTCCTATATATATATGTGTAATACATAATAGTGTTTCTAAAAATAATAGGGAAAGCTGTTTTAAAGGTCAGGCTTAAAAGTAGATGGACTCTCACTAGGTTATGAATTGTCTAGGCTAAAAGAAAATAGTTGTGTAGTCAACCACCTACCCTAGATCAAATTGGGAAACATGCAGGCTCATAAGTGAATATTGGAGCTGGGGTGTGAAACAAATTAGTGTTACTGTCTCATGAATAAAACAACAGTTGCAGCATGGTTCCAGTGCTTAGCACCAGCGAATTCTGAATGTTGCACTATCATTAATATTGACTGTTGCATCAAGTTCTTTTCTAAATTTTGTAACTTCAAACCCAGTGGAGTGGTAAGTCAAGTGAAAATATTATATTTATAGAGTTCTCCCAAAGAGGATGCCATTCCCAATCACCCAATCTCCCAAACTATGCAGTATGCAGAGTGGTGACTGGCCTAAGCTGTTGAGTGGTATCTCCTCTCCTGCTTTTTGTCCCCCAGTTGGCACATTGGAAAAGAAGTACCAGACAGAGGCACTTATAGTAGCAACTTGTATGTGTTGTTAAGTAGTTATATTGAATATTCTTGTGCCCACTCCCCCACAGTTTTTCAAACCATGACTGAAAGGACAAAGAAAGCTGTTCATAGGATTAGCATCACAGCGCGACAGCTGTCTGATATGCGGAAAATACTCAACTGGTGCTTTTAAGATACGCCTACCCCAATGTACCTAATCTAGGTCTAGTACCAGGGAAGAGGTAGGTGCTGCTTAACATAAGTTTTAGTTCTGCCAACAATTGCCAAAGGTTTCTCTAGGTTCTAATCAGCTCCATACCTTAGAATGAAAGAGGTTGGTATCTCTGTCTCGGGACTCGATTTCCCAACACCCTGCAAGGGGAGTCAGAAACACTGGAGCTGGATTCTCGGCAGAGGAGGACAGCTTCTGATCAGTGCGTCAGCTGGAGAGTCGGCTTCCTTCAGCACTTGCTGTAGCGAGCTGCGTCTGGCAAGTAGGTAGTTGAACTGGAACGAACCATACTGTGCGTTGCCATAGCAAGTGAAGGTATATTTATACCTTGAAGGTGTTTAGGAATGCCAGCTTTGACAAAAAGTTGGGCATATGAACGTCATCGATGAACCCCTAAGGAATAGTTATTCATGCACAATAATGAGTTTCTTGGAGAAATCAATATCCAGGCTAGGGGAAGTACCTTCTGCTTAAGAGTCTGGTTTTCCAAGAAATCGCTGTGACGTTTAATGAACAGATGGAGGTAGCCATGCCTGTATTTGGGTAGTATGTGCTATGCCTAAATAAGGGCTTGATTTTTATGCCTATATAGGGTAACGTGAATTGTACCTACATAAGGGCATTAATCGGGGAAATTCATTCGGAATCTAAAACGCCATAAAACAGAGAGTCCCACAAGATGCGTTGTTTCACCTACCGGTTTCGCCAAGAGGTGACCTGCAGCAGATATATCTACTTATTGCCACTAAAAGATGTATGTGCAGGCTCCCGCCAACTCCTTTTTGCCTCCTTCATCTTACTGCCTAGCATAGACAGTCTCAGGTTGTATTTGGCGAATCCTCCCACTGGTAGCTCAGCACTAGACCTCTACTATGTATGTGGACCTTTCCTTTGATCTCATCACACAGTTGCAATGCTACATGAATCTTGTTTTCCTTTCCTTCTATTCTAATCCATCATCCAATCTAAAATCTCGGACCGTCTTACTGCCATCAGACATTAGATGCCCCCTCCACTCAGTAATGCATATCTATTATAAAACTGAAATGAAATACTTCCCTGCTGCATCTGCTCCCACCACTCTTATCCTCCATGTTTTACCTTTTCAAAGCACCCTAGATCCCTCTTTTTCTCCTAGTACAATTTAACTCCAGAAGTCTTCTGTAATAATGTACTTCTCTAGCTACTAAACATTGGAAACCAATGTGAAAGCTTGATCCCTACATAGTTTGCTAACAGAAATCCCCAAATTGCCTTTGATACTCTATAAAGAATCATCAGTGTTGCCTCCAAAATGATGTGATAATTGCCATGCCTTTCACCTACTTCATCCTATCATCATCATCTAGAATAGCTTACTGCCAAACTACAAATTGCTTACCACAATCAACCCACTAAAAAGAATCTAAGCCTTCTAACAACAGTGACAAAAAAATAACAATTTACCTATTAATGTGGAAGAGTACCCGTCACAGGAAGTGTTAGCTAATGTTGGTTGACGTGTGTGTGCAAGAAAATTGATTATTATATGAGATTAGTGACTACCTATCTCAAGGAATAATCTTAACCCTTATCAGAGTGAACCCTGAAAATCATTAAATTAACCTGAGCTCAAACCCCAGGTAGCTATGGCACAGAGCAGGTAGGCTTAACCTTAGGTAATGTGTAAAGTATTTATGAAGTGCCAAAACAATCCCAAATCATATTAGAAGACTAGAGTAACATGATGTATTAAACAAAATGACACCAAAATGGCACGAATCCAATAAGGAGATCTGGAGATATGAATTTCTAAAGTTTTAAGGAGGAAAGCACCAAGAAGCACAAAGCTAATGGAAGCCAATGTTAGTGGGAGACCGGGACCTAGGTGCAATTTGTTGCTAACAGTGATGGAGTGTTAATCGAATACACCAAGCAGGTTCATTCAATTGAAAGATTTTTCCTTCTGACATTTGTCCTTTAAGTCCCAATCCACTGAAGGAGTATGCTTCTAAAGCCCCCCATGACGTTATGGGAGACACTTAAAGATTTGCTGAGTGTCAGGCAGAGTCCAACAGCAGGGTGCAATCCAGGTCCACTTAAGGTTGGGCAGTTGAAGGGAAGGTCTCTTTTAGCTTGTTGTATGCCTGTAGCTTGAACATGAGGTCTCTCTAATGATGCTTGGAGTCTACCTCTTTGTCCTGGGTGGAACAGGGAGCAGGCCCAGTCCCTAAGGATCCTCTCATGTCACATACAGCAGGTCCAGTGTTCTTCTGTTCTTCCTCAGGTCTAGGAGTTTTCTTAAGTGGGTGCCCAGAGATGCCACATTTATGTCATTTGTTAGTGGGGAGTAAAAGCTTCCCTTACCCACTTTTGATATTTTCACAACGGCCAATGTCTTTGGCTACACTAAACTTAGGGCTATGAGTCCTGGTCATGTTTGTGGGGAATGTACAATGTTAAATCTAGTGTCCTACCACAACTAACACTAAAATCCAGTTTAGGACAGCCAAGGTACCCACAATAAACCCAGAGACAAGTGTCTGTTAGAACAAAAGTAGGGTTTTCCAGCAACCAGAGAGTAGATGCATACAGATTTTCTTGGCATCCTGCTTACCTTCTTTTCAAGTGTGCCACCAGAGTTATATGTAAAACCCAGAGGCCTGTCAAGCAGGCTTTGGCATCCAACCAGGATGTGACACTATGATGCCAAAGAGGATGCTCACAGCCCCAGCCCTGCATTTTCTGGGAAGGTCATAGGAGTAATTTTGCCCATTCAGGTCAGCCTATTATTCCTTGCTGGTAAGCTTTTCACACCTTTTTCGCACCTATTTAAATGCAAATTCCTCAATGGGAGAAATTTGAAAGCAAATTTTATGGATGTACATACTGGTACATACTGTGATGAACAGGAATGTTTCTACTAGGACGTTTGGAACAATAATTAATACCACATGAAAAGATGAGAACATTGTAGTACAGTTCATAGGAGTTGACATTGGGCATATGGCGCACAACACGAGAAAGCAAAAGCCTAGACTGTACAATGGACAGCTTGAACCCAAGCAAGAAGGATGACTCAGCAAGGTCAATGTACAGGGCTAGTGAGAATGACTTCCAATGTATTAACTAATTCAAATTGTGAATCTTGGTATTCATTCAGACTTCTTTCATGAGCTAGAGCAGGACCAAACTGTCTTTTCTACACAGCCTGCTCTGCAAGCCAGGACGGGGTGTCCAGTGTTGCCATTTATAGCCATGTAAGAGTATTTATCTTTGTTTCTGCACCTACATTTTATCAACTGTTTTCTAAATTCTGCTGCTGTCATTTAAACTCTATATTATAATGTGTGTGTTTGTTCAGATGCACTGTGTCAACAATGACCAAAAGATTGGTGTTTTCAGCAATTTAATACACACCCAACATTCAACTTTGTCAAGTCTTTGTCAACATGAATACAGACCTAAAGATGTGTCAGTATTCAAGTTTGTTAAACCATTGGCAACATGGAGGCCCTCTTAACACAATGACCCAATACATTTAGGCCATCTGTATCATGATTCACACAAACGTTCTTAGACAACAAACAGTACATCTGCAACCAACAAAAGAAGTGCTGCAAACCCAAATCAAAGACAACTGTGAAATATTCAAAATGCCCCTGCTCCACATGCAGATACTTTATCACTAAAGCCAAAACCAGCTACTATAAACTACTGAACAGCTCTTTTCAGTGGTGCCAAAGATTACACCAACTCTATTTTCAATAAATGCAAACAATTGATCAGTATTTCAAAGAAAAAGGAAAGATCAAGTGCCACATCGACAGCAACAAATAAGTTATCTCAATTCCCTATCTCATGTTCATGATACTTTCAGCCAGATGCCTCACTGAAATTCTGAATTGCTTAAAGACCACCATGTACAAAGACCCCATTTGAAGACCGTACTGTGATCTGATGGACCACTTACACTTCAGGTTCAAATAGTCAATACCTGTTTCATGAAAAATTGTGGTTTACATCTAATGACTTTTCTAGTGCTGAGCATCAGCAGGTAAGAAATGAGCCAACATTATTCAGTTGCTCAATGGTCAGTTCAGTTGAATTGTTAGGAGACACCAACAGTAATCGTACATCTTGTACAAAACATGAGCATCCATGTTTGTGAATCTCAATCTTCAATGTGCCAGGTTGTTTTAATTCTATAATATGTAAGCCAGCAGATTAACATTTGTTAGATAAAGTCATTATTGAAGAACCATGTGTTGACTCCTTGCAGCAAGGAAACAGAATATTGTGGCCTTATGCTGCTGAAGTCAATGCAGAATAAACATTGTCCCCGAACACCACAGCTAATACTTGGGTTTTTAGTGTCTTCTATGAATATGCACTTAATGTGCTTACTGCTATATTTGGTTTCTGTCATGACATTCCACCCACAAGATCTGGTGGCTGCCTTCCCTCAATCAGCCCTGCTCCAGGGGTAGGTTTCATTGTTAGCTCTTCGATTTCGGTTTACCCGCTTTCCCGCCATTTTGTTTTCAAATTTATTGGGGTCCTTGTCCTGGATACACTGAAGAACATGAAAAGGGTGTCGCCAATATATTTAAAAAGCAGACAAAAGTTACAGAATGTATGAACTAATGATAACTACACCCACAGAACAGCTCACTTAGTTTTCATATTTATTTTTCATTTCATTTTTCATTATGTTTTTTTCTTTTTTATATATACATGATGTAAAAAGACATATCATTTACATAAATACATTTAAATGAAACAACACAGTGACCTACTCATCCTGTAAACATTTTAAGGGAAGACACTTACAATGGGAATAGGCAACCCATAATACACAAAAAGCAAAAATAAATAGCTAGAAGTTCACACAATTAGGGTTCAATAAACAAGGAAACATCACATAAAAAAGCTGACACAGGATTCAAAATTACATTCAGGGACATAAGACAATATAAATAACACACAATAGACAATATGGAACAACCACAGGGGGAAAAAGCACCTTGATACTCCATCTTGCGGACTCGACAGATTCCCTGATCGACTCCCTGCCGCTGGTCAGGGCCACGAGTCGACGACCCGAGAGAGATTATTTATTTTATTTATTTATTTATTTTTTTGTAGAGCGCGTAGTCACCCGGAGGTATCCCAGCGCTAAAAAATCTCATCTCCTGAGTACAGTGGACCAAGGGAGGGGGAGAGGGAAGGAGGGACAAGGAAGAGGACGGGGAGGGCGGAACAAGGAACAAGATAAGGGCCAGGAGTGATTCACTGTGGGAAGAGGTGGGTTTTGAGCTGTTTCCTAAACCGGAGGTATTGAGGTTCGAGACGCAGGGCTCGGGGGAGAGCGTTCCAAAGTCGTGCAGTCTGGACTGAGAAACGCCTTCCTCCCGATCGAGCTCTCTTGAATTTGGGGGCAACAATGAGGTTTTCGGTGTCAGAACGGAGAGGTCTTGAGGATTTGTAAGGGGCGATGAATTTCTTGAGAGCAAGGGGGCCTTGATTTCGTCGTAGTTTGTGGGCCAGACACAGGGCCTTGAATTTGACCCGCTCTCTTATGGGGAGCCAGTGGAGGAGTTTTAAGGCCGGTTTGGCCGACGCTCTGGCAGGGGTATTCGTGAGGATACGGGCCGCGGTATTCTGAATTCTTTGAAGTTTATTCAGGGTCATCTCTGGGGCGCCCAGGTATATCACGTTGCTATAGTCAAGCCTCGAGATTATTAGGCCTTGAATAAGCAACTTTTGGGAGTTGGGGGGCAGGATGGGCAGGACTTTCCTCAATGACTTCAAAAGACCAAAGCAGGTCCCGGCCACTTTCTTTGCCTGCACGTTGAACGAGAGGTCGGTGTCAAGCCACACTCCCAGGCTCTTTACTTCCTCTCTGGGTTCTGGAGGAGGGCCCAGACAGGCTGGCCAGATGTTTGGGGACAGTGTGAGTCCTTTTGGGCCCAGGAGCAGAACCTCCGTTTTTGACCCATTTAATTTTAGGGCAGAGGTGTTCATCCAGTGATGGACCTCCACAAGGCAATTAAATAGATCTGCTGGTTGTTGTTTGGGGTGGGATAGTGACACAACCAGTTGTGTGTCGTCAGCATAACTGACGACACTCACTCCGAATGGAATGATGACCTCCTCCAATGTGGACATATAGATATTAAATAAAGTGGGGCTCAGGGAGGAGCCCTGAGGCACGCCACATTGGAGGGGAATTTCGGAGGAGCGGGCGTTGTTCTCCCAGATTTGGTAGGTCCTTTGAGCCAGGAAAGATGTAAGCCAGGCTAAGGCGGAGCCCTCTACACCGGCTCCCTTGAGTCTTTTGATAAGGAGTCGGTGGTCGACGGTGTCGAAGGCCGCGCTTAGGTCGAGGAGGATCACTGCCACTGATCCTCCTCCGTCCAATAGCGTTCTGGCCTCTTCAACCGCTGCTAGGAGGGCGATGTCTGTGCCCTGCCCTGGGCGAAAGCCCGTCTGGGAGCTTTTTAGTATGTTATTGCCCTCCAGGAACTGGGAAAGTTTTCTATTCACCAGTTTTTCAGCAATCTTGCTGATTCCTGGGAGTAGGGAGATGGGCCTATAGTTTGCCAGGTTTTCGGGGTCGAGGGAGGGTTTTTTTAACAAAGCTTTCACGACCGCCGCCTTCCAGCTTGGGGGTACGACTCCCTTTTGGAGTGAGGTGTTAATCAGGTGAGTCACGGGGGGGATGATCGTGGAGGCTACCTTTTTGAGAATTCGGAGTGGGGCGGGATCCTTAGGAGAGCCGCTTTTTATGGATGTTAACGTGTCTTCTACTTCTTCAGTCGTGACTTGGCCCCATGAAGAAAGACGGCAGGGTGTTGACGGTTGCGGGAGATCGTGTTCCTACAGCCTTTCCACCCACAAGATCTGGTGGCTGCCTTACCTCATTCAGCCCTGCCCCAGGGATAGGTTTCATTGTTGACACGACACCAACCTAGAATTAACAGTGAGTCCAAAATGAACAATGTACCCAAAAATACAAATACAACAGGGAGTAGTTTTAACAAAAACGAGTTCCCATCAGTCCACCATCGAGACCGCCCTTCATCATCTGGGATCTCTTGTGCATATATATATCACATTTCAAGGGTAAAAACCTGTGCTGGCAGATAGATACACCATGCGCAGGAAAAACCACAGTGTTGATACAGATGTGAAAAGAATGGCGTGTCTAGTGGAGAACTGAATAGCAGTGCTTTGAAAAAAGTGTGTTGTGAAAAGAAAGAGAAGAAGGCTCTAAAATTAGGTCGTGATCGGGAAAACAATTTTAATAAACACCCTCACACTCCTAAATCAATAAAAACAGTGCAAATTAGTGGTATAACAAATGACCACTAAATCAAAGATGTAAGGTCGACATGTTTCTGCAGACAAACGGAGTCTCGAGATCTCCTGCTGCTTCCTCAGGACCATTAGTGCTACTGCTAGATTTAAATAACGTGAACCATATCACCTGAAAGTGTATGTGTAATCATCTTCTCATCCTAGAAGTAGGAGGAAAAAGTATATATAAGGGTACAGTGTCAAAGATTCAAGTAAAATAACATAACATGCACATTGTGCCATCTTTATAATGTTATGTAGATTGTGCTAGTCGTAAGCAATTGTTGACCAACCACAAGACCGTCAAAATCGGTCACAAATCACCAATTTTAGTAGATTTTGCAAGTTTGAATTCACTCACCCACGTGATGGGAAGGAACAGCTCCACCTCACCTGGCACGAGCTCAGGCAGTGGATGCACCGCACTATGAAAAGAAAAAAGGATAAAAAGATGTATCTACATCTATATACAGTCATAGTCTAACCAGTCTCAACATGCGCCACAAAAGGCGTCACAACCCTGCCAATGCCAGGAGACACCACCTGGTCATGTTTACTGCTTATCGCAAGTTGTTGTTCATTGTTATCGGTCATTAGACTCAGAAAAACCAAAGTAGCCGACCAACGCATTCACACGCATACTGACTCACCTCTCCGTCGGTGCACCGGTCGTCCCTCTGGGCTCTCTCGTAGGGAGGAACCGACGCGGTGCACCGGCGAGGTATAAATGCCTATCTCGCTTCCGCACTCGGCGTCGGACGTGTTCTGACACGCCTAGTGCGTAATGACATCAGACGCGCTATTGCTGATGGGCGCGCTGATGGTATCGGGAAATGTAGTTCCCGAGGGACATTATTTCCCGCCTTGGCGGTTCGAATCCTCATAGGGGAACGTGAATAACTGAAATATGTAGTGAAATTAAAATGTCGCCAGTACTAAGTGGTTGAGCATTTTATCACTTATAATATTGTTATTAATCAATAATACTCCTTTACAAAAACGGAAAGGATCACTGTCCAGACACTTATGGCACAAATTAGAAAAGACCAAATGGGGTAATATTCCTACTCTTTCGGTCAACTATTAGGAGACAGTTGAACATGATAGTCACAATACGTGTCACCCCTTCAGATGGTATGTATAGGGAACACCTCTTGTCTTGGAATAGAGTATGACAAACTCACTATACCTGTCAATCCTACAAATGATATGTACGAGAATTAGCCACATCATATTTCAAAATCAGATATGACATTATCAGTGGTGATAATCAGGCCACTTGTTACGCACATATCATGTAGTATCTAAGGGTCATGGTTGAATATGGGTATTAGTCAAAACTAGCTTGCAATTAAAGGGACATCCAAGGGATTTCATCATTCAGCCCACATTTATCGCTCCGAAGTCGGTAGACCCATTTTTGTTCGCATTTGAACAGGAATTTGGAGATGTCGGTTACAGAGGGGGAAATCCATGGTTGGTCTAATACCGTCCAAGAGATGTCAGTAGGCTGGTGACCCACTTGCAAAAAATGATTCGTCAATTTCGTGGCTTGTTTACAGCAACGAATCGAACTCTTATGCTCAGAAATTCTGAGCTTGATTTTTCTAGTGGTCATCCCCACGTAGTTCAGTTTGCAGGGACATGTTATCAAATAGATCAGGTTCGAACTATTACAGTTAGTAAACCGTCTCAGTTGCCATGGTCTATTGGTGCCTATGTCTATGGTGAGTGTTTTGGTCGTTTGGGGACAGGCCGCACAGCTACCACAAGGATGGTGTCCAGTAACTGCGGGCATGTCCCATAAAGTACCGATTGCCCGTGGGATCATGGTTTTAGGTCTGGTATGAACCAGTTGATCTCTCAAGTTTTGGCCTCTCCTAAAGGCAAACAGTGGAGAAGGTAAAGAATCAGTGCCAGTCTTGAGGATTTTCCAATGTTTTTTGACAATTTTTTTAACTTTATTAGAGAGTGTGCTGTATGTGTTTACACAGGTGATTCTCTCTTGTTGTGTTTTCGGGGGTGCCGGTTCTAACAGACATTCCCTGTTGTTGTTGGCTGCCCGCTTTTTTGATAGCTTGATGAGACGTTTAGGGTATTTTTTATCTTGTAAATTTCTTTCTAGGGCTTGGGAGTGTGTACCGAAAGCCATTTTAGTGGAACAATTCCTCTGAATACGGAGGAATTGACCGAAGGGTAGGTTATCCCTTAATGCTTTGGGATGGAAACTGTCATAGCTTAGCAAGGAATTCCTTGCCATTGGCTTTCGGTACAGCTCAGACTGTAAACCCCCTCCTGTTGCCGAAATTAACAAGTCCAGGAATGCTAGTTGGTGTTTATCAAACTCAATGGTAAATTTCAGAAATTGATTTCTTTCATTCAACCAAGTATGGAACTGGCGGAGTTCATCTTCCGTTCCTCGCCATACGACCAAAATGTCGTCTATATACCTTTTCCACACTCGCAGACACTGAAGATGGGGGTTAGTGTCTGCGAGTACGTGTGTTTGTTCGAAGGTATGAACATACAAGTTAGCGAGACTGGGAGCAAAAACACTTCCCGTGCTCGTCCCGCTAACTTGTAAGTAGATAGATTCTTCATACTGGAAGAAATTCTCAGTCATGGCGATGGTCGCCAGATTCATGATGAAACTGACCGGGGTGATCGAATTAAGATCTCTGGTAGTTAAAAGGACTTCAATGGCTTCTAATGTCTCAGTTTGTGGGATTGATGTATATAAACTCTCCACATCAAAGGACACTAGGAAGTCGAGATCTACATTAAATTCTATATCAGGCAAAATCCTTAGGACATCTTTAGTGTCCTTAAGGAAGGTGGGCATCTCCCGCACGATAGGCTGTAGGAAAAAATCTACGAAGGTAGATAAAGGTTCCAACAGTGAACCAATCCCCGATATGATGGGTCTACCGGGTGGGGGGCGTTGTGGCTTGTGTACTTTTGGAAGTGTGTAAAAGTACGGCATTTTGGGATTGACAGTGCGTAAATATTGGGATTCCTTTTCTGTGATCCATCCTTCTGCAAGGCCTTCCTCGACAATGTGGCCTATGACCACGGTCAGCCTGTCAGTCGGGTCACCGTCGAGTTTGCGGTACGCCCTAGTGTCACTTAACTGGCGCATACATTCTTCACGATATGTATCCACGTCCATTAGTACAGTGGCCCCACCCTTATCGGCTGGTTTGATTACCACCGATGCCAAATTCGCCAATGTCGTAACTGCCTCTTGTTCACCTTTGGATAGGTTAACAAAACAATTTTGAGGTTGGAGGTACAGTTGTCTCAGGTCGTGATCCACGGCCTCTTCAAATGCTTGTACTTTAGCCGGTAACCCCGCTGTACTGGGATTAAAAGTAGAGGGTCTCTTGAGGCCTGTGTTCTCTGTTTCTCCACCTTGAGTTACAGTTGTTTTATTGGCAAACAGATAATGAAGCCTGATTTTACGGGAGAATTTTCCCATTTCTGTTTGTATGAGAAACGGGTCACCCTTATTGGTTTTCACAAAGCCTAGTCCTTTGTTTAGGACCAGTTCTTCGGTGTCAGTCAGATCATGTTTACTTAAATTAATCACGAGGCTGATGTTCCCGCTTGTTCCCTCGGGATCTTCTTGCCGTCTCTCAGATCCATAGTTGCTGGAGCAAGGTTCCAACGCACTTGGCCTTGTTGTTGACTTCTCCGTCTGCCTCTCGGACGTCCAAAACCCTGTCCTAAAAAAGGCTGCTGGTTAAAGTCTGGGTATTGTTGTTGTGGTCCAAAGGGACCTGGCGGGGGGAACGATGGTGGGCCCCAAGGTGATGGTTGCCACCACGGTGGAATAGGAGATTGGGCATAATAAGAGTTATAACCCCTTCGGTTTCTCCTATTGTTACCTCGCCCTCTCAGACCCGCTTTGATGCTACCTTGGTTAGAGGAATCAGAGTCTGTAGATGCCTCGTCTGAATTTGACGTGCCATATGTTGATCCTTACCGGCCATTATTGTTAAAAGCCGCCGGTACGTAGTTGTCCCCCGTATACGGATATACGGTCTCTGCAGAAAACTTGGCCAAATCTTTCTTGAATTTCTCGTTTCTGCACCAGGATAGAGTCCCTCAGTTCTTTACTAACTTTGTTCCCTTCATCCTGTCCTTTACTGAACACTTTGCTCGTCAGAGTTGCCCTGATCTGGCCCTCTAAAGTTTGAATTTCGACCAATATTTCATCGGCTTTCTTTTTGGCAGTTTTGATGATCAGCACTAGCCAATCTCGCGTGCACTTCCACGCGATGAGGTACCAGTCCCTACAAAAATCCTTGTTATCCAGGAACAAACGAGGTGCGTTGTTAACGATTAACCCACTTGGAGCACAATTACCCCTGAGATATTCTGCCATGATGATGCCATGGACACAGACCCTTGCCTGGTTCTTTTTAAGTACAAGGACTTTCGCCCATCCATCATCACTAGTTATTGGGACCGATGGTATAGTATCCAATATACTTGGATTTTCCGCCAAGATAGAATCAATTTCAGCATCATCAAAAGCTAAACCAGGATTAGTGGCCATGGTCACTGTAGGTGAACACCAGTTATTGGCACACGCCCAACCAATGAGAACTAGGAATGTATTTATAACAAATGTAAAAGTTAAAAAGTTACGGTGCAAAATTACGATCAGGACCTGCAACCAGAGCTGCACAAGAACTACCAAACACAAGAAAGGTCCCAGGGGTAAGTTTATGGACCCTACCTGTTAAACCCCCTGAACAGAATTGACACCAACCTAGAATTAACAGTGAGTCCAAAATGAACAATGTACCCAAAAATACAAATACAACAGGGAGTAGTTTTAACAAAAACGAGTTCCCATCAGTCCACCATCGAGACCGCCCTTCATCATCTGGGATCTCTTGTGCATATATATATTACATTTCAAGGGTAAAAACCTGTGCTGGCAGATAGATACACCATGCGCAGGAAAAACCACAGTGTTGATACAGATGTGAAAAGAATGGCGTGTCTAGTGGAGAACTGAATAGCAGTGCTTTGAAAAAAGTGTGCTGTGAAAAGAAAGAGAAGAAGGCTCTAAAATTAGGTCGTGATCGGGAAAGCAATTTTAATAAACACCCTCACACTCCTAAATCAATAAAAACAGTGCAAATTAGTGGTATAACAAATGACCACTAAATCAAAGATGTAAGGTCGACATGTTTCTGCAGACAAACGGAGTCTCGAGATCTCCTGCTGCTTCCTCAGGACCATTAGTGCTACTGCTAGATTTAAATAACGTGAACCATATCACCTGAAAGTGTATGTGTAATCATCTTCTCATCCTAGAAGTAGGAGGAAAAAGTATATATAAGGGTACAGTGTCAAAGATTCAAGTAAAATAACATAACATGCACATTGTGCCATCTTTATAATGTTATGTAGATTGTGCTAGTCGTAAGCAATTGTTGACCAACCACAAGACCGTCAAAATCGGTCACAAATCACCAATTTTAGTAGATTTTGCAAGTTTGAATTCACTCACCCACGTGATGGGAAGGAACAGCTCCACCTCACCTGGCACGAGCTCAGGTAGTGGATGCACCGCACTATGAAAAGAAAAAAGGATAAAAAGATGTATCTACATCTATATACAGTCATAGTCTAACCAGTCTCAACATGCGCCACAAAAGGCGTCACAACCCTGCCAATGCCAGGAGACACCACCTGGTCATGTTTACTGCTTATCGCAAGTTGTTGTTCATTGTTATCGGTCATTAGACTCAGAAAAACCAAAGTAGCCGACCAACGCATTCACACGCATACTGACTCACCTCTCCGTCGGTGCACCGGTCGTCCCTCTGGGCTCTCTCGTAGGGAGGAACCGACGCGGTGCACCGGCGAGGTATAAATGCCTATCTCGCTTCCGCACTCGGCGTCGGACGTGTTCTGACACGCCTAGTGCGTAATGACATCAGACGCGCTATTGCTGATGGGCGCGCTGATGGTATCGGGAAATGTAGTTCCCGAGGGACATTATTTCCCGCGTTGGCGGTTCGAATCCTCATAGGGGAACGTGAATAACTGAAATATGTAGTGAAATTAAAATGTCGCCAGTACTAAGTGGTTGAGCATTTTATCACTTATAATATTGTTATTAATCAATAATACTCCTTTACAAAAACGGAAAGGATCACTGTCCAGACACTTATGGCACAAATTAGAAAAGACCAAATGGGGTAATATTCCTACTCTTTCGGTCAACTATTAGGAGACAGTTGAACATGATAGTCACAATACGTGTCACCCCTTCAGATGGTATGTATAGGGAACACCTCTTGTCTTGGAATAGAGTATGACAAACTCACTATACCTGTCAATCCTACAAATGATATGTACGAGAATTAGCCACATCATATTTCAAAATCAGATATGACATTATCAGTGGTGATAATCAGGCCACTTGTTACGCACATATCATGTAGTATCTAAGGGACATGGTTGAATATGGGTATTAGTCAAAACTAGCTCGCAATTAAAGGGACATCCAAGGGATTTCATCATTCAGCCCACATTTATCGCTCCGAAGTCGGTAGACCCATTTTTGTTCGCATTTGAACAGGAATTTGGAGATGTCGGTTACAGAGGGGGAAATCCATGGTTGGTCTAATACCGTCCAAGAGATGTCAGTAGGCTGGTGACCCACTTGCAAAAAATGATTCGTCAATTTCGTGGCTTGTTTACAGCAACGAATCGAACTCTTATGCTCAGAAATTCTGAGCTTGATTTTTCTAGTGGTCATCCCCACGTAGTTCAGTTTGCAGGGACATGTTATCAAATAGATCAGGTTCGAACTATTACAGTTAGTAAACCGTCTCAGTTGCCATGGTCTATTGGTGCCTATGTCTATGGTGAGTGTTTTGGTCGTTTGGGGACAGGCCGCACAGCTACCACAAGGATGGTGTCCAGTAACTGCGAGCATGTCCCATAAAGTACCGATTGCCCGTGGGATCATGGTTTTAGGTCTGGTATGAACCAGTTGATCTCTCAAGTTTTGGCCTCTCCTAAAGGCAAACAGTGGAGAAGGTAAAGAATCAGTGCCAGTCTTGAGGATTTTCCAATGTTTTTTGACAATTTTTTGAACTTTATTAGAGAGTGTGCTGTATGTGTTTACACAGGTGATTCTCTCTTGTTGTGTTTTTGGGGGTGCCGGTTCTAACAGACATTCCCTGTTGTTGTTGCCTGCCCGCTTTTTTGATAGCTTGATGAGACGTTTAGGGTATTTTTTATCTTGTAAATTTCTTTCTAGGGCTTGGGAGTGTGTACCGAAAGCCATTTTAGTGGAACAATTCCTCTGAATACGGAGGAATTGACCGAAGGGTAGGTTATCCCTTAATGCTTTGGGATGGAAACTGTCATAGCTTAGCAAGGAATTCCTTGCCATTGGCTTTCGGTACAGCTCAGACTGTAAACCCCCTCCTGTTGCCGAAATTAACAAGTCCAGGAATGCTAGTTGGTGTTTATCAAACTCAATGGTAAATTTCAGAAATTGATTTCTTTCATTCAACCAAGTATGGAACTGGCGGAGTTCATCTTCCGTTCCTCGCCATACGACCAAAATGTTGTCTATATACCTTTTCCACACTCGCAGACACTGAAGATGGGGGTTAGTGTCTGCGAGTACGTGTGTTTGTTCGAAGGTATGAACATACAAGTTAGCGAGACTGGGAGCAAAAACACTTCCCATGCTCGTCCCGCTAACTTGTAAGTAGATAGATTCTTCATACTGGAAGAAATTCTCAGTCATGGCGATGGTCGCCAGATTCATGATGAAACTGACCGGGGTGATCAAATTAAGATCTCTGGTAGTTAAAAGGACTTCAATGGCTTCTAATGTCTCAGTTTGTGGGATTGATGTATATAAACTCTCCACATCAAAGGACACTAGGAAGTCGAGATCTACATTAAATTCTATATCAGGCAAAATCCTTAGGACATCTTCACCTTCACCTTCCTTAAGGACACTAAAGATGTCCTAAGGATTTACCCAACCCAATATGAGGATGTAGAATACCAGGATGCCTACTAGAAACAAAGCAGTTACTTATCACTCCTTGTTCGGTATGTTCTTACTGATAGGCAATTCCCCCCTCCGAGGAGATGTATGGTTTGCAATATCTAAAGTCAGTGTAAGAAGCAAACAAGTCATCCCCTATAATGGGTTCTCAAGACAGTTCCTGATACCATCAAAGCAAGAACACAATTGCCCAAAGTGAAACAAAACACAGCGTCTATGCAGATACTTCTCTGCAGGCGCCAAACAGCGATAAAGGAGGTTCCTTGAAGAGAATGCGGCACCTAAGCCTAGGTGTCCTGCAATGGTAGGAACTTCCCACTCCTAATAATTGTTTTGGAGCAGAAACCAAAATGAGCACAGCACTTCCGGATGAAGCACCACAACACCAGCACCCCCCCTTGGTAACGGAAAACCTGACAACACGTTTCCTGCTCAGGATTCGGGCGCTTCCTAAGCCCCTCCTGAGTAATCCGTAAAGCCGGGGGATACTGTTTGACACAACGGGCGCTTCCTAAGCCCCACCGGAGTACTCCACAAGATTAGAGATGAGACCTCAGGGACTCGTCTCGCCAGAGCGGGCGATTTCCTGAGCTGTTCCAGCCGGAACAACAGATCAAAGAAACTGTGAGCTATTCTCCGCTCACTTCGAAATAACACCACAAAGTGCACAGGAACTGCAAGCACCGCTAGCTCTCCAAGAGGAATAAACGGCAGCGACTCCCTCTGCAAGCGCCCTGTTATTCCATTCAGTCGCACAGCGTCAGTCCAGCGCGCCGCGCAAAGGATCATGGGATTTGTAGTTTATTGTGAGTTTCTCGCCCGCGCTCATTGCAGTCAGTGATTTACCAGCGGCCGGGGAATCCTGACAGAACGCCCCCTCTCACAAAACTCACTGACTGCCACCAGGCTTACCGGGATGGAGCGAATGGAACTGCCGCACCAGTCTAGGTGCATGCACAGCCCCCACAGGCTCCCAGGAGTCCTCCTCCGGTCCATACCCTTTCCAGGATATCAAGTACTGGAGTTTGCCCCGCACTCTGCGGGCATCCAAAATGCGCCGTACCTCATACTCGATGTCCTGTTGCACTCTCACAGGCGCAGGGGTTTTCGAACGGGGACATCTCGCCGGTTTGAGCAGTGAGACATGGAACACCGGATGTATTCTGAAATGTGTAGGAAGTCTCAGTTTCACCGCCACCGGGTTGATATGGCGAATCACTTGGTAAGGGCCAATGTATCGGGGGTTGAACACGCTATACTTGCGGAAACGGATGTTACGAGTGGACAACCACACCCAATCCCCTTTTCTATACTCCGGACCACCCCTCCGATGTTTATCGGCTTGTGCCTTGTACTTCAGTTTCGCATGCTCTAAATTTCTCCTCGCTTGTCGCACGGTTGTCCTCAACTGCACCAATCTAGTCTGCAGCTGCGGGATAGGTGCCTCAGTGACCGACACACTCAAGGGGGCGAATCTAGGGTGAAACCCATAGGTACAGAAAAATGGGGTATACGAAGTGGAGGAATGGGCAGCATCATTATATGCGACCTCAGCCATCCACAGCCAGTCCACCCAAGCCTCAGTAGTGGTATCCACGAAACACCTCAGGTACTGTTTTAGGGTTTGATTTAACCTTTCGGTCTGCCCGTCCGTTTGGGGATGAAAGCTGGTGGACAAGGACGAGGCAATGCCCAACCTGTCACACCAGACCTTCCAAAATCGAGCTGTAAATTGGGCCCCTCTGTCCGACACAATAACCTTGGGTAATCCATGCAACCGGATGATATGGAGGAGTAGCAAATGGGCAAGCTGACTAGCAGTGGGAACCCCTTTACAGGCAATGAAGTGACCCAGTTTTGTTAAGTAATCCACCACTACGATTATCTCAGTCATGCCTTTATCTTTAGGGAGACCTACTACGAAATCCACAGAAAAGCTCTCCCAAGGACTCTCAGGAGTGGGCATGGTTTGCAAAAGCCCTTGTGTGGGACGGTGATCGCTCTTAGCCTGCGAACAGATGACACACCTCTGAACCCAAGCAAACACATCTGGACGGATAGTGGGCCACCAATAGGTTCGTAACAGTTTCTCCAAGGTCTTTTTCCCTCCTGTGTGTCCAGCACATGGCAGATCGTGACACCACTGGAAGGTTTGTTGTCTCAAGGCTAGTGTGGGAAGAAGCAACTGAGGTCCTTTTCTTGGCAATCCCTGACGGATTCTCCATTCCGGATGAAGGCGAAGCCACGTCTTCCATGCTAATGTTTGGATTCCTTTCTTGACTTTATGGAGGAATTCGTCGGTGTTTATCACTCCTATCACCTTCTGAGGTTCGATGATGCTAGTTTCTGGTGATGCTGCCACTGCTGGGTTATTTTATTGCCGTGTGAGAGCATCCGCCTTTCGGTTATCACATCCTGGGCGGAACGTAACTACAAAGTGATATTCAGAGAAAAAAAGCATCCATCGAAGTTGCCTAGGGGTGAGATGGCGTTCCGCTCGCAGAAACTGTAGGTTACGGTGGTCCGTATACACCGTGATCTGCTGAGAAGCGCCCATCAACCAATGCTTCCATTCGGTGAAGGCGTCCTTAATTGCAAGAAGCTCCTTTTCAGCTATAGTGTAGTTACGTTCGGCGGGATTCAATTTCCGAGACATGAAAGCGATGGGATGGAGATGTCCTGTACTCACATTCCTTTGCGAGAGAACAGCTCCAACTGCTAATTCGGAGGCATCCGCTTCCACCACAAAAGGGAGTGATGGATCAGCATGGGTTAACACAGGTGCAGAAGAGAATGCAATCTTCAATCGGTCGAAAGCGTTTTGTTCAGCCAAGCCCCATACGAAGGGGGTGTTCTTTCGTGTCAATCTGGTGAGTGGGGTTACCATGTCCGAGAAGTGCGAGATGAACCTCCGATAGAAGTTTGCGAATCCTAGGAGCTTCTGGATGTCTCTGACACATGCGGGTCTAGGCCAATCCACAATGGCACGTACCTTTCTTTCTGCCATTACTTGTCCAGATGGTGTGAGCATAACTCCTAGGAATTCAACTGTGGTAACATGAAACTCACACTTTGTTAATTTGCAGTACAATTGGTTTTGTTGTAGGGCCTGCAGCACTCGGCACACATGTTGTTGGTGTTCTGGTTCGCCATCGGAATAGATCAAGATGTCGTCGATGTAGACGACTACGAATATGTCTAGGAATTCTCTTAATACCTCGTTAAGGAAGAATTGGAAGGAGGCAGGGGCATTACAGAGCCCAAAGGGCATCACCATATATTCGAAAAGGCCATACCTAGTTTTAAAAGCGGTCTTCCATTCATCGCCGCTTCGGATGCGCACTAAATGGTAGGCCCCTCTCAAGTCCAATTTCGTGTAGATCTTGGCTGATCTCACCTGCACCAACAACACCGGTATCAATGGCAACGGATACTGATTTTTTATAGTTATTGCATTAAGAGCCCTATAGTCAATGCAACAACGTAATTCCCCATTAGCCTTCGGGATGAAGAATAGCGGGGACGCCGCTGGAGACCTGGAAGGACGGATGAAACCCAATGCAAGGAGGTTATCCAGATATTCCCTAAGATGTTCTGTTTCGGGTACTGATAGAGCATAGATCCTGCCACAGGGAACGACAGACCCAGGTGTTAAATCGATACGGCAATCGTATTCCCTGTGGGGAGGGAGTGCTTCTGCTTTCACTTTGCTGAAAACCTCCTCGTATTTCTGGTAGCAACTAGGTAATTCCACCTCCTTTTCTGCAGCGGTCGAAACGCAGTGGGTTACGGCCAACACCCTGGAAGGTCGAGGAGTCTCTCCTAGGCAGTGTTCCTGGCAATAAGGGGAGGTGAATTCCAAAGACTGTTCCATCCACTGAATAGCTGGTTCATGCTTCTTCAGCCAAGGGAGTCCCAATATTACACCATACGTAGGGGCTTGGATGAGATTGAAGGAAAGCTTTTCCTTATGGTAACCCTCATACCACAGCTCGTATTCCGGAGTATGTTGATTGATGGGACCGGATTCCAATTCATGCCCGTCCACTGCAAACACGGCTTCAGGGACGGATTTTGTGACTGGGGACACCCCCAATTTACGAGCTTCTGCCAAGTCCATAAAACAACCCGTTGCTCCTGAATCTATCATGGCCCGGATGTTCTTTGGTTCATGGTCTATCCATAATTCCATGTCCAGAAAGAACAAATGGTTTCCTGCGGAGTCCCTGTCGGTTACAGAAGGGATGAAGTGCGTGCTCGAGTTCCTCCCTTCGTTCGAACTCAAGCGTTGGAGTTTTCCGACCCCTTGTCAACAGTGGATACCGCTGCTGGCCCGGTACGATAGCGCCCTCCCTTAGGTTTCACCGGGCATTCCCGCAGGAAGTGTCCTTTTTTCCCACAATAAAGACAGAGACCGAACTTTCGGCGATGTTCTCTTTCCGTCGCAGTTAGTGACGCTCGTACCACTCCGATTTCCATGGGTTCTGCTTTACCTTCGTGCTTTTCCCCACTAGTTGTTTTGTCTCCCAGGAGTAATGGTCTGTCTTTTCTTCCTTGTTCTCCTTTTCTTTCCCGTAACCTATGGTCCAGACGCAAGGCCAGATCTATGAACGCCGCACATGTTGTAGGCTGGGGTTCAACCTGAGCTATGACATCTTTTAAGTTTTCTGAGAGTCCCTGGTAGAACAAAACCGTTTGTTTCGCCTCAGGCCAATCAGTTTCCGCTATCAGCCTCCTGAAGTGGTTCAGGTATGTAACCAGATCGGAACTGCCTTGTTTTAGGACAAGCAATTCTTTATCAGCAGAAAACGTTTCTGCTCTCCTGTCAAAGGTTTTTTCGAATTCTGTACGAAACAATTCCCAATCGTACAGGATCGCGTCATTGTTCTTGACTATAGGGACCGCCCACTGAGCCGCCTCTCCACCCAAGTAGGATATGAGAAAGGAAACCCTGGATTGGTTGGTAAGAAAACATTTGGGTTTACAGGTAAAATGTAGCATTACCTGGGTCATGAATACCTGCACTTTTTTCCTATCTCCCATGAATCTTTCAGGAGGAGCTAACGGTACAGGGGAAGGCATTTCTACCACTACTGAGGATGGTGGAAGAGCGGGGTTTCCGGCATCGAACGGATTCCGCTGCAAGGCATCCATCCGTGCCTGCAGCGCGGCTGTTTCTTGACGGGAGGTGGCTAATTCCTCCTGCACTAGGACTAGAGCGGCCAGTACGTTATCTAAAGTGGCCATCCTTATATCAATCCAACCAAGAGGAACAGGACTCTTGGGCCGTTTATTCTGTCAAGCCGGTCGCGGTTGCTCCTCGGGATTGGATTGATGCAATAAAGGGGGCCCACCTCTAGATCATCCCAAGTCTGGCTAATGTTGTCACAGACTATTAAGGAGATCAAGCGGGGGAAAAAGATAGGTCCGGAGGGGAACAGATGGGCAACTGGAACCGAAACCTGCAGATGGAGAAAGCAAGGGATGAGTGGCAGAAGCACCCTCAGCTATAACTACTTTATACACTGCGTTACTCCTTTCCTCACCTGCAATAACCTGCAGGTATGCGGACACAAGGGGTGATATACAAGGCTCTTCTACGTCCCCTGGTGTTCCCACTAGAAGACACAGCAAAAGAAAACATCAATACCCCACTGTTCTCTCCCTTTATTTCGATATCTAGATGAGCATATGTGATGGTTATACACCTACCCAATATGAGGATGTAGAATACCAGGATGCCTACTAGAAACAAAGCAGTTACTTATCACTCCTTGTTCGGTATGTTCTTACAAAACACAGCGTCTATGCAGATACTTCTCTGCAGGCGCCAAACAGCGATAAAGGAGGTTCCTTGAAGAGAATGCGGCACCTAAGCCTAGGTGTCCTGCAATGGTAGGAACTTCCCACTCCTAATAATTGTTTTGGAGCAGAAACCAAAATGAGCACAGCACTTCCGGATGAAGCACCACAACACCAGCACCCCCCCTTGGTAACGGAAAACCTGACAACACGTTTCCTGCTCAGGATTCGGGCGCTTCCTAAGCCCCTCCTGAGTAATCCGTAAAGCCGGGGGATACTGTTTGACACAACGGGCGCTTCCTAAGCCCCACCGGAGTACTCCACAAGATTAGAGATGAGACCTCAGGGACTCGTCTCGCCAGAGCGGGCGATTTCCTGAGCTGTTCCAGCCGGAACAACAGATCAAAGAAACTGTGAGCTATTCTCCGCTCACTTCGAAATAACACCACAAAGTGCACAGGAACTGCAAGCACCGCTAGCTCTCCAAGAGGAATAAACGGCAGCGACTCCCTCTGCAAGCGCCCTGTTATTCCATTCAGTCGCACAGCGTCAGTCCAGCGCGCCGCGCAAAGGATCATGGGATTTGTAGTTTATTGTGAGTTTCTCGCCCGCGCTCATTGCAGTCAGTGATTTACCAGCGGCCGGGGAATCCTGACATTGCCTTTAGGAGAGGCCAAAACTTGAGAGATCAACTGGTTCATACCAGACCTAAAACCATGATCCCACGGGCAATCGGTACTTTATGGGACATGCCCGCAGTTACTGGACACCATCCTTGTGGTAGCTGTGCGGCCTGTCCCCAAACGACCAAAACACTCACCATAGACATAGGCACCAATAGACCATGGCAACTGAGACGGTTTACTAACTGTAATAGTTCGAACCTGATCTATTTGATAACATGTCCCTGCAAACTGAACTACGTGGGGATGATCACTAGAAAAATCAAGCTCAGAATTTCTGAGCATAAGAGTTCGATTCGTTGCTGTAAACAAGCCACGAAATTGACGAATCATTTTTTGCAAGTGGGTCACCAGCCTACTGACATCTCTTGGACGGTATTAGACCAACCATGGATTTCCCCCTCTGTAACCGACATCTCCAAATTCCTGTTCAAATGCGAACAAAAATGGGTCTACCGACTTCGGAGCGATAAATGTGGGCTGAATGATGAAATCCCTTGGATGTCCCTTTAATTGCAAGCTAGTTTTGACTAATACCCATATTCAACCATGTCCCTTAGATACTACATGATATGTGCGTAACAAGTGGCCTGATTATCACCACTGATAATGTCATATCTGATTTTGAAATATGATGTGGCTAATTCTCGTACATATCATTTGTAGGATTGACAGGTATAGTGAGTTTGTCATACTCTATTCCAAGACAAGAGGTGTTCCCTATACATACCATCTGAAGGGGTGACACGTATTGTGACTATCATGTTCAACTGTCTCCTAATAGTTGACCGAAAGAGTAGGAATATTACCCCATTTGGTCTTTTCTAATTTGTGCCATAAGTGTCTGGACAGTGATCCTTTCCGTTTTTGTAAAGGAGTATTATTGATTAATAACAATATTATAAGTGATAAAATGCTCAACCACTTAGTACTGGCGACATTTTAATTTCACTACATATTTCAGTTATTCACGTTCCCCTATGAGGATTCGAACCGCCAACGCGGGAAATAATGTCCCTCGGGAACTACATTTCCCGATACCATCAGCGCGCCCATCAGCAATAGCGCGTCTGATGTCATTACGCACTAGGCGTGTCAGAACACGTCCGACGCCGAGTGCGGAAGCGAGATAGGCATTTATACCTCGCCGGTGCACCGCGTCGGTTCCTCCCTACGAGAGAGCCCAGAGGGACGACCGGTGCACCGACGGAGAGGTGAGTCAGTATGCGTGTGAATGCGTTGGTCGGCTACTTTGGTTTTTCTGAGTCTAATGACCGATAACAATGAACAACAACTTGCGATAAGCAGTAAACATGACCAGGTGGTGTCTCCTGGCATTGGCAGGGTTGTGACGCCTTTTGTGGCGCATGTTGAGACTGGTTAGACTATGACTGTATATAGATGTAGATACATCTTTTTATCCTTTTTTCTTTTCATAGTGCGGTGCATCCACTACCTGAGCTCGTGCCAGGTGAGGTGGAGCTGTTCCTTCCCATCACGTGGGTGAGTGAATTCAAACTTGCAAAATCTACTAAAATTGGTGATTTGTGACCGATTTTGACGGTCTTGTGGTTGGTCAACAATTGCTTACGACTAGCACAATCTACATAACATTATAAAGATGGCACAATGTGCATGTTATGTTATTTTACTTGAATCTTTGACACTGTACCCTTATATATACTTTTTCCTCCTACTTCTAGGATGAGAAGATGATTACACATACACTTTCAGGTGATATGGTTCACGTTATTTAAATCTAGCAGTAGCACTAATGGTCCTGAGGAAGCAGCAGGAGATCTCGAGACTCCGTTTGTCTGCAGAAACATGTCGACCTTACATCTTTGATTTAGTGGTCATTTGTTATACCACTAATTTGCACTGTTTTTATTGATTTAGGAGTGTGAGGGTGTTTATTAAAATTGTTTTCCCGATCACGACCTAATTTTAGAGCCTTCTTCTCTTTCTTTTCACAACACACTTTTTTCAAAGCACTGCTATTCAGTTCTCCACTAGACACGCCATTCTTTTCGCATCTGTATCAACACTGTGGTTTTTCCTGCGCATGGTGTATCAATCTGCCAGCACAGGTTTTTACCCTTGAAATGTGATATATATATGCACAAGAGATCCCAGATGATGAAGGGCGGTCTCGATGGTGGACTGATGGGAACTCGTTTTTGTTAAAACTACTCCCTGTTGTATTTGTATTTTTGGGTACATTGTTCATTTTGGACTCACTGTTAATTCTAGGTTGGTGTCAATTCTGTTCAGGGGGTTTAACAGGTAGGGTCCATAAACTTACCCCTGGGACCTTTCTTGTGTTTGGTAGTTCTTGTGCAGCTCTGGTTGCAGGTCCTGATCGTAATTTTGCACCGTAACTTTTTAACTTTTACATTTGTTATAAATACATTCCTAGTTCTCATTGGTTGGGCGTGTGCCAATAACTGGTGTTCACCTACAGTGACCATGGCCACTAATCCTGGTTTAGCTTTTGATGATGCTGAAATTGATTCTATCTTGGCGGAAAATCCAAGTATATTGGATACTATACCATCGGTCCCAATAACTAGTGATGATGGATGGGCGAAAGTCCTTGTACTTAAAAAGAACCAGGCAAGGGTCTGTGTCCATGGCATCATCATGGCAGAATATCTCAGGGGTAATTGTGCTCCAAGTGGGTTAATCGTTAACAACGCACCTCGTTTGTTCCTGGATAACAAGGATTTTTGTAGGGACTGGTACCTCATCGCGTGGAAGTGCACGCGAGATTGGCTAGTGCTGATCATCAAAACTGCCAAAAAGAAAGCCGATGAAATATTGGTCGAAATTCAAACTTTAGAGGGCCAGATCAGGGCAACTCTGACGAGCAAAGGGTTCAGTAAAGGACAGGATGAAGGGAACAAAGTTAGTAAAGAACTGAGGGACTCTATCCTGGTGCAGAAACGAGAAATTCAAGAAAGATTTGGCCAAGTTTTCTGCAGAGACCGTATATCCGTATACGGGGGACAACTACGTACCGGCGGCTTTTAACAATAATGGCCGGTTAGGATCAACATATGGCACGTCAAATTCGGACGAGGCATCTACAGACTCTGATTCCTCTAACCAAGGTAGCATCAAAGCGGGTCTGAGAGGGCGAGGTAACAATAGGAGAAACCGAAGGGGTTATAATTCTTATTATGCCCAATCTCCTATTCCACCGTGGTGGCAACCATCACCTTGGGGCCCACCATCGTTCCCCCCGCCAGGTCCCTTTGGACCACAACAACAATACCCAGACTTTAACCAGCAGCCTTTTTTAGGACAGGGTTTTGGACGTCCGAGAGGCAGACGGAGAAGTCAACAACAAGGCCAAGTGCGTTGGAACCTTGCTCCAGCAACTATGGATCTGAGAGACGGCAAGAAGATCCCGAGGGAACAAGCGGGAACATCAGCCTCGTGATTAATTTAAGTAAACATGTTCTGACTGACACCGAAGAACTGGTCCTAAACAAAGGACTAGGCTTTGTGAAAACCAATAAGGGTGACCCGTTTCTCATACAAACAGAAATGGGAAAATTCTCCCGTAAAATCAGGCTTCATTATCTGTTTGCCAATAAAACAACTGTAACTCAAGGTGGAGAAACAGAGAACACAGGCCTCAAGAGACCCTCTACTTTTAATCCCAGTACAGCGGGGTTACCGGCTAAAGTACAAGCATTTGAAGAGGCCGTGGATCACGACCTGAGACAACTGTACCTCCAACCTCAAAATTGTTTTGTTAACCTATCCAAAGGTGAACAAGAGGCAGTTACGACATTGGCGAATTTGGCATCGGTGGTAATCAAACCAGCCGATAAGGGTGGGGCCACTGTACTAATGGACGTGGATACATATCGTGAAGAATGTATGCGCCAGTTAAGTGACACTAGGGCGTACCGCAAACTCGACGGTGACCCGACTGACAGGCTGACCGTGGTCATAGGCCACATTGTCGAGGAAGGCCTTGCAGAAGGATGGATCACAGAAAAGGAATCCCAATATTTACGCACTGTCAATCCCAAAATGCCGTACTTTTACACACTTCCAAAAGTACACAAGCCACAACGCCCCCCACCCGGTAGACCCATCATATCGGGGATTGGTTCACTGTTGGAACCTTTATCTACCTTCGTAGATTTTTTCCTACAGCCTATCGTGCGGGAGATGCCCACCTTCCTTAAGGACACTAAAGATGTCCTAAGGATTTTGCCTGATATAGAATTTAATGTAGATCTCGACTTCCTAGTGTCCTTTGATGTGGAGAGTTTATATACATCAATCCCACAAACTGAGACATTAGAAGCCATTGAAGTCCTTTTAACTACCAGAGATCTTAATTCGATCACCCCGGTCAGTTTCATCATGAATCTGGCGACCATCGCCATGACTGAGAATTTCTTCCAGTATGAAGAATCTATCTACTTACAAGTTAGCGGGACGAGCATGGGAAGTGTTTTTGCTCCCAGTCTCGCTAACTTGTATGTTCATACCTTCGAACAAACACACGTACTCGCAGACACTAACCCCCATCTTCAGTGTCTGCGAGTGTGGAAAAGGTATATAGACGACATTTTGGTCGTATGGCGAGGAACGGAAGATGAACTCCGCCAGTTCCATACTTGGTTGAATTAAAGAAATCAATTTCTGAAATTTACCATTGAGTTTGATAAACACCAACTAGCATTCCTGGACTTGTTAATTTCGGCAACAGGAGGGGGTTTACAGTCTGAGCTGTACCGAAAGCCAATGGCAAGGAATTCCTTGCTAAGCTATGACAGTTTCCATCCCAAAGCATTAAGGGATAACCTACCCTTCGGTCAATTCCTCCGTATTCAGAGGAATTGTTCCACTAAAATGGCTTTCGGTACACACTCCCAAGCCCTAGAAAGAAATTTACAAGATAAAAAATACCCTAAACGTCTCATCAAGCTATCAAAAAAGCGGGCAGCCAACAACAACAGGGAATGTCTCTTAGAACCGGCACCCCCGAAAACACAACAAGAGAGAATCTCCTGTGTAAACACATACAGCACACTCTCTAATAAAGTTCAAAAAATTGTCAAAAAACATTGGAAAATCCTCAAGACTGGCACTGATTCTTTACCTTCTCCACTGTTTGCCTTTAGGAGAGGCCAAAACTTGAGAGATCAACTGGTTCATACCAGACCTAAAACCATGATCCCACGGGCAATCGGTACTTTATGGGACATGCCCGCAGTTACTGGACACCATCCTTGTGGTAGCTGTGCAGCCTGTCCCCAAACGACCAAAACACTCACCATAGACATAGGCACCAATAGACCATGGCAACTGAGACGGTTTACTAACTGTAATAGTTCGAACCTGATCTATTTGATAACATGTCCCTGCAAACTGAACTACGTGGGGATGACCACTAGAAAAATCAAGCTCAGAATTTCTGAGCATAAGAGTTCGATTCGTTGCTGTAAACAAGCCACGAAATTGACGAATCATTTTTTGCAAGTGGGTCACCAGCCTACTGACATCTCTTGGACGGTATTAGACCAACCATGGATTTCCCCCTCTGTAACCGACATCTCCAAATTCCTGTTCAAATGCGAACAAAAATGGGTCTACCGACTTCGGAGCGATAAATGTGGGCTGAATGATGAAATCCCTTGGATGTCCCTTTAATTGCAAGCTAGTTTTGACTAATACCCATATTCAACCATGTCCCTTAGATACTACATGATATGTGCGTAACAAGTGGCCTGATTATCACCACTGATAATGTCATATCTGATTTTGAAATATGATGTGGCTAATTCTCGTACATATCATTTGTAGGATTGACAGGTATAGTGAGTTTGTCATACTCTATTCCAAGACAAGAGGTGTTCCCTATACATACCATCTGAAGGGGTGACACGTATTGTGACTATCATGTTCAACTGTCTCCTAATAGTTGACCGAAAGAGTAGGAATATTACCCATTTTGGTCTTTTCTAATTTGTGCCATAAGTGTCTGGACAGTGATCCTTTCCGTTTTTGTAAAGGAGTATTATTGATTAATAACAATATTATAAGTGATAAAATGCTCAACCACTTAGTACTGGCGACATTTTAATTTCACTACATATTTCAGTTATTCACGTTCCCCTATGAGGATTCGAACCGCCAACGCGGGAAATAATGTCCCTCGGGAACTACATTTCCCGATACCATCAGCGCGCCCATCAGCAATAGCGCGTCTGATGTCATTACGCACTAGGCGTGTCAGAACACGTCCGCCGCCGAGTGCGGAAGCGAGATAGGCATTTATACCTCGCCGGTGCACCGCGTCGGTTCCTCCCTACGAGAGAGCCCAGAGGGACGACCGGTGCACTGACGGAGAGGTGTGTCAGTATGCGTGTGAATGCGTTGGTCGGCTACTTTGGTTTTTCTGAGTCTAATGACCGATAACAATGAACAAAAACTTGCGATAAGCAGTAAACATGACCAGGTGGTGTCTCCTGGCATTGGCAGGGTTGTGACGCCTTTTGTGGCGCATGTTGAGACTGGTTAGACTATGACTGTATATAGATGTAGATACATCTTTTTATCCTTTTTTCTTTTCATAGTGCGGTGCATCCACTACCTGAGCTCGTGCCAGGTGAGGTGGAGCTGTTCCTTCCCATCACGTGGGTGAGTGAATTCAAACTTGCAAAATCTACTAAAATTGGTGATTTGGGACCGATTTTGACGGTCTTGTGGTTGGTCAACAATTGCTTACGACTAGCACAATCTACATAACATTATAAAGATGGCACAATGTGCATGTTATGGTTTTTTACTTGAATCTTTGACACTGTACCCTTATATATACTTTTTCCTCCTACTTCTAGGATGAGAAGATGATTACACATACACTTTCAGGTGATATGGTTCACGTTATTTAAATCTAGCAGTAGCACTAATGGTCCTGAGGAAGCAGCAGGAGATCTCGAGACTCCGTTTGTCTGCAGAAACATGTCGACCTTACATCTTTGATTTAGTGGTCATTTGTTATACCACTAATTTGCACTGTTTTTATTGATTTAGGAGTGTGAGGGTGTTTATTAAAATTGTTTTCCCGATCACGACCTAATTTTAGAGCCTTCTTCTCTTTCTTTTCACAACACACTTTTTTCAAAGCACTGCTATTCAGTTCTCCACTAGACACGCCATTCTTTTCACATCTGTATCAACACTGTGGTTTTTCCTGCGCATGGTGTATCTATCTGCCAGCACAGGTTTTTACCCTTGAAATGTGATATATATATGCACAAGAGATCCCAGATGATGAAGGGCGGTCTCGATGGTGGACTGATGGGAACTCGTTTTTGTTAAAACTACTCCCTGTTGTATTTGTATTTTTGGGTACATTGTTCATTTTGGACTCACTGTTAATTCTAGGTTGGTGTCAATTCTGTTCAGGGGGTTTAACAGGTAGGGTCCATAAACTTACCCCTGGGACCTTTCTTGTGTTTGGTAGTTCATTGTTGACACTTCATCTGGATTTCTGTTTTCCCGCTTTCAATCTTGTGGACTTGACAGATTCCCTAACCCGACTCCTGCCACTGGCCAGGGTCTTGTACTCTCTAGTCTGACCATCGCCTTAATCGATCCCCTCTTGGAACCTCCTCCACCCCTCTTTTCTGGTATGGTCACTGTGAGGCACCTCTTTCACCCCCTCCTTCGGTCCCATTCCCTTTCTAATGTGACCCAACGCAGAGAGGGAGTTTGGCCCTGGATGTTGCAGAACTTTTGGACCCTTGCTGGCTCGGTGATTCACCTGCTCTGACTCTTTGATGGTCCCTTGAAGTACTACCTTCCATGGCCGGTCGACCAGACCTAATCTGCTTTCCTACCCCCTTTTTATTCCCCCACTACTTCCTATACACCAGAGGACTTGTCTACTATACTATTTATTACTCTAGTAACAAATGTATTCCCGTGCCTTGCTTTACTCTTGTAACTGATGTAAATATGTTATCACTATTAGTTTCCAATTCTAATCCTCATGTAAGGTACTCTGATACCTCCCCTCCTTCCCCATTTGACCTGTGTCTGACCTGTTTCCTCATTCCAACCCATCTTACTTTTCCCCTCTACCTTCTATACCCCATTGGACCTGTTCTATGCAATGCTATGCTCTAGAAACTCATGTAACTGTGTTACACTGCTCTTTCTTTCCTATGTTATACTATGCTACAGTAAGTGATGTAATTATGTAACTCGCTTATCATCATGTAAAGCCTCCAGGTCTAGCCAGTGCTATATAAAACTCTGCAAATAAATAAATAACAGTACTATTACACCTATGTATTTTTGGGGGAGCTATTGACTGTATCTGAGGCCTTAGTGGCAGATCATTGTAGTTTTAGTACTTTCTACTCAAAGTCAGGGGATGTGCAATATCCTTCTCACTGCCACTGGGCTCTGTTTATAACAATTATATGTTTTATAGGCATTAACCTTCTCAGTACTGGTCCTGGCCATTTTCCATTGAATTACTCATTTTCTACCCAAACACAGCTACTTTTGTCTCCTCAGTGTCAACTCCTAACTTGTAGTGCTTAATCAATTAAGGGATTTAACTCTTAATGGAATGACACTACAGTATTGTTGTATGGGCTGCAAATTTGACATACCAGACAAGTGCAAATGTGACAAGCAATCTGAGGTCCAAAATCTTTAAAGTCAGTAGTACTTGCCCCATTGTAGAATATTGATAATAAATCAGTGATATAGTAGGCATGCACACAACACTTTCTCTACACCCTGCACGCTATATGGGCTTCTAGGACTGCATATACTATTTCTGACCATTGCTAATATTTTGCTATAGATGGCAGCAACCATCGTCAAGGAAAGCTGCTTTAATTTTATGACTGTTCAATTCTAGATACAGTGTTCAATTACCAACTATGTCAAATGGGCGTAGAATTAGTACAATGGTCATTTTTTCTCCTGGCATTTACTTTCTTACAATAGCTTCAACAGAATATTTCGTTGTCTGCATTCACTGAGTCGGACCACCGACAACATGACCGCCCTCAAACACGCTACCCGCAAGCACCACCAGCTCATCCGCACCACCAAGAAGAAATCCCTGAAGGAACGACTGGACAACAACGCCCACGACAGCAAAGAGCTCTTCACTATCGTCAAGGAGTTCTCCAACCCCAGCACCGGCACCAACGACATCACTCCGTCACAAGACCTCTGCGACTCCCTCGCCTCGTTCTTCCACCGCAAGATCGCCGACATCCACTACAGCTTCGGCGCCCCACCCACGCACCCAACCGTCGAACCAATGCCCCCCACCGCCACCCTTTGCACCTGGACCACGGTAACCACCGAAGACACAGCCCGCACGATGAACACCATCCACTCCGGATCACCAACCGACCCCTGCCCACACCACGTCTTCAACAAGGCCGACTCCACCATCGCACCCCAACTCCGGAACATCATCAACGCCTCCTTCAACACCGCCACCTTCCCGGAGAGCTGGAAGCACGCCGAGATCAGCGCCCTCCTGAAGAAACCTACAGCGGACCCCACCGATCTCAAAAACTTCCGCCCCATCTCGCTCCTCCCTTTTCCTGCTAAAGTCATCGAGAAGATCGTCAACAGACAGCTGACCGCCTTCCTCGAGACGAACGGATCCCTCGACCCCTCGCAGTCCGGCTTCAGAGCCAACCACAGCACCGAGAACGCCCTCATCGCAGCCACCGACGACATCCGGACCCTGCTCGACCAGGGGGAAACAGTGGCCCTCATCCTCCTGGACCTCTCCGCTGCGTTCGACACGGTCTGCCACCGCACCCTAGTCCAGCGCCTCAGCAACATCGGTATCCCAGAGAAGGCACTGGAGTGGATCATCTCGTTCCTCGCCGGAAGAACACAAAGAGTCCGCCTCCCCCCGTTTCGCTCCGAGGCCACCAAAGTCATCTGCGGCGTCCCCCAAGGATCTTCACTCAGCCCCACCCTCTTCAACATCTACATGAAACCTCTCGCAGCCATCGCACGCCAGCACAACCTCAACATCATCTCTTACGCCGACGACACCCAGCTGATCCTCTCCCTCACCAGAGACCCCGACACCGCCAGAACCTGCCTACACAAAGGGATGAAAGACGTCGCCGAGTGGATGAAGGACAGCCGCCTGAAACTGAACTCGGACAAGACGGAAGTCCTCATCCTGGGATCTTCGCCCTCCGCCTGGGACGACTCCTGGTGGCCCCCAGCCCTGGGCACCGCACCCAAGCCAACCGACCACGCACGCAACCTGGGCTTCATCCTGGACCCCTCCCTCTCGATGACCAGACAAGTCAATGCCGTCTCCTCATCGTGCTTCAACACCCTGCGTATGCTTCGCAAGATCTTCCCCTGGATCCCGACCAAGACCAGGAAGACTGTCACCCAGGCACTCGTCACCAGCCGACTGGACTACGGAAACGCCCTCTACGCCGGAACCACAGCCAAGCTACAGATAAGACTCCAGCGCATCCAGAACGCCTCCGCCCGACTCATCCTGGATGTCCCCCGACGCAGCCACATCTCCAGCCACCTGAGGAACCTGCACTGGCTCCCCGTCGACAAGAGGATCATGTTCCGGCTCCTCACCCACGCACACAAGTCTCTCCACGACCTGGGCCCCAAGTACCTCAACGACCGCCTGACCTTCTACATGCCCACCCGCCAGCTACGGTCCACCAGCCTCGCCCTCGCAGCCGTACCACGCATCCAAAGAGCCACCGCCGGAGGAAGATCCTTCTCTTACCTGGCTGCCAAGACTTGGAACTCCCTCCCCATCCACCTTTGGCTGACCCAGGACCATCTCGCCTTCAGGAAACAACTCAAGACCTGGCTTTTCGAGCAGTAGCATACCCCTCCGCCCTAGCGCCTTGAGACCCTCCCGGGTGAGTAGTGCGCTATACAAATGGCATGATTGATTGATTGATTGACTTTGGGAAAAACATCAGGAAAATTACTTTTTAAAGTAAGCCTAATTAAGCACAATGATTAATAATAAATTATTGATACAAATATATTTTGCTTCCCTGAGTGTTAAGGGTAAGGTTATTATAGTGTACTTAACTGAAAAATAATTTTGTTAACATTGTATAGTCATCAGTGTTAGAATAACGTTAATAGGATGATTTATTTGATAAATTAATATAATTAATAATTTTGTTGGAGGTTAATATTCAAATAATTGTACTAAAACCATTTACCATAATAAGTCATTTTCTGGGTTACCTACTAGTTCCTGGAATTCTTTATTACCCTTCCTCTGTACACAAGCACGTCTGCTTCTCTTCAGTGGGTATTTGTAAACCACACTAACACCTTCTGAGATAAAGCAGGGTTGTTGAAAATTGATAATAAATCAAGTATAATAAATAGATGAACTGTTTATTTGGGTTTGAGTAAGATTTACAATTATTTAAGGGTATCAATTAATGTCATTCAGTGTAAGATAATTTTCTTCAATATATGGTTAGAATAAGGTTTATTATTAATGACATGTAATGGCTGTATTCTAAATAAGAGTAAGGAAATGATAAGCATTATGGAAACGTTTAGTGATGGGGTCAAAGTGAAGACAAGACAAAGTAAAGCAGACAAAGAAAAGTCATTTAAAAATATGTTATGTTAATACATTTCTAAAGCGCATGAATACCTGTGGGTGTCTTGGCGCTCATATGGTATAGCAGTTTGGCAAAGAAAGAACTGAAGCCTAGATGTTAACGAGCCATGTTTTGAGCAGTTTCCTAAAAGTCAATAGGGTGGAAACTGCTCTGAAGTTTATAGGCAGACTGTTCCAAAGTGCAGGGGCTTCTAAGGAGAAGCAACTGCCCCCATTTGAGTTTCTTGAATCTGGGGTGGGAGTCCATGATGGAGCTTTTAGATCTTAAGACCCTGCTGAGAACATACCAGGTTAGGGACTGTTTGAGATGGCAGGGACCTAAGTCATGTTAAGCCGCATAGGTAAGTCATAGCACCTTAAATTTAATTTGGTTATTCACTGAAAGCCAGTGGAGTCCTCTAATTGGAGCGGAAACAGGTTGGAACTTAGGAAGATCAAGAATAAGTCTTGCTGCCACATTCTGCATGCTCTTTTACTTTTTCAAATACTTTTTTTGAGGCTTTACATAAAGACCATTACAATAATCCAGATTGGTGAGAATTAGTAATGTAATTACTGTTATTCCTTGAGTTGAGTGGAATAATAGGAAGGATCTTCCTGATAATTCTCAAGGTGTTAAAACTAGAAGTGATAACTGAACTAATATGTTTATTAATATTCAACTTATCATCTATAAGTATTCCTAGATTTTTTACTTTTTAAACTGAAATGGGTAGTGTTCCTAGCTCAGATGGCCAACACAACGGGCTCTAGAAATGTGGTCTAATTATTATTATTTAAAGGTTTTATATAGCGCTGGATAGACCCGGAGGTATCAGAGCGCTTTACATGAGCATCAAATCATAGTTTCAGGTAACATCGTTACAAACGTTACACAGTTCTTAGAGCATGGCAACATAGTTACTTGTAAGGTCGAGATAAACAATAAGCACAAATACGTAAGGGGAAAAGCAGGCAAGGGGAGAGATTCAGGGAAGGGGTTGTAGGAGCAGGGGAAGTAGACTGATAATGAAGGCGGGAAAGAGGAGGGGAGGATGAGAGACACAGCATGGGAAGAGGAGGGAAAGGGTGACAGGGACACAAACCGGTAGATGAGTCAAAGCAAAGTCCAAAGTCCAGTAAGCTGTGATCCCAGGGGAGTGGTATCACTTCCCCATCTCTGTTGCGAGAGGCTCCCTTTACGCAGTGGACTCTCTCAGAGGAGTCTCTGAGACTCCAAGGCCTACATACTGGATCCTTCCCCAAAAAGGGGAGAGGGAGTGCTTTGGCAAGGTGTGCCATACAATACCTCAAGTGTGAGTGGCTCCCTTGGTGCAGTGGACTCTCTCAGCGGGTTCGCTGAGACTCCAGAGTAGAAATATTGGATCTTTCTCCAACAAGGGGAGAAGGAGTGCTTAGTCAAAGGGCACAAAGGACAGGGGGCTAGGCAGAGTAGCAGGCAAGGGGAGAGATTCAGGGGAGAGAGGATCGGAGATAGGGAAGTAGACAAAGAGAGAAAGAGTACTAAATGGGAGCATATTTAATTAATGAGTTGGAGGTATCAGAGCGCTTTACATAAGGTTCCACAGAAATTATAAAATTACTTCAGTTACACGTTACATCGTTACATCAGTTACTAGAAACACATTTCAAGAGTGTAGAAGACTAAATGAATGAAGTTTAGAAGGATAAGGGGGTGGGGTAAAGGGGTAGGAGTTAGATAGAATGGATAGACGAAGGAGAGTCTGCCCAAAGTCCGGCTGGGTAGGTGATGAGGGGGGTGGGGGGAGTCCACAGTCCATATCCTCTTTAGCTGTCTGGTAGCTTCACCGGGCTTCAGCCAAACAGCTAGGTCTCAGCGGGAAAACAATTAAAGAGCAAAAGCAGCACCAGGACCAGGGTCATTTTGCCTTTTCACGTGTGTATGGGACTGTAAGAAAGAGGATTCTAATGAGCATATGTTGTATGAGTCCCATGTTTCTTAAAAACTGTCAACAAAGTTAAAAAGGGTTTTTATGTAATATTTTGGAAATTTGTTACAAACTTATGATGAGTGAAGGTTATGTAGAAGACTACAAAGCTTCACATAGACTACAAATCGAAATGCAATAAAAGGGTTTTTGTAGTCTCAGGAGCCTGGTCATTTTTGTTTTGATAACAGCCATCTTGCAGCCTGCATTTCTGCCCAGGAACTGTCGCACACCCAACCCCCCCTGTTCTTGCAGTTCAACAGAAAGCCATGAGACACTCACACCCTGTGTAAATGATTTGTTTTCCATCTCCTGCTCCCAGCCTGGTAAACATCCTTGACACCGTGATCAGGTTATCTGGACAATCGTCTGACTGCTGGGCCTTGATCAGGGTGATTAAACAATGACCTGAAACACTGAGCCTTGATCAAGCCGAGTGAACAATGTGTAACAAGCCTTGACTAGGTCACCATCTACAAACGTCGTCTGGATCTGATTATCAACTGCAAACACTGCCCTGATTGAACAATGAACTAACAGCCAAAAGACTGAGATGAAAAGTATAAAAGGCTTGTAAGCTGCAGAGTAAAGCAGCAGCCTCTTCTGTCTTGTTTCTGGCGAGCTTGGGACTCTGTTCCATAGCCCGGGCTATTCGAATAAATCTGGGTTCCTCCTGCAGACGAAGGCTCCTGTGTCTCCTTTTACTACGTATGAAGGGTATGGAATGCTTGGGCGGTTCCCCCGCCGCCGAGACCCAGTAGGTGGGTTAATCCGGTTCTTCAGTATAGAGTAGTGGGCACTCACCAGCATGGCAGTGGTGCGCTCTTCGCCTCCCGCAGCAGGCGTGGGCGCGAGTGGTTGCCGCAGTTATTGGGGAATCCGGTTGTGGGCTCCGGCTGGAGGCAGCCAGCGGTAACGATCGTCAGGTCCGCCAGAGCACACCGGTCATGTCGGCTCCCCACCTGGTGTGATGTGCGGGTGGAGACTGGTGAGTGACAGGGCGAAGAAGCGACCTCCGGTGTCGGTGGCGAGCAGCGCATCAGCCACACAGGCTCCTCGGTAGGCGGGGGAGCTGTGATGTAAGTCCGGAGGCCGGGTGGCATTGCCAGGTCAAACAGCTCCCAGTTAAACGCGGTAGCTTGAGGGTAGGGTCTGGGTGGGTCATCTGCAAAGTTATTCTGCTGCTCTCTCACTGGCGGGACAGCGCTTGGAAGCACGTGTGGTGCCGAGGTCGGATCTGGGCAGCCAGAGCCTTAACTAAGCCTTCTAACGCAATCCTAGTTGTAACTTTAGCAACAGAGTATCCGAAAAGAATGACCTCGGTTTTATCTGAGTTTAATTTAAGGCAGTGTTTACCTATCCAGTTGCTGACATTTACGTTGTTGGAGGCTGACACAGCGATCTGCGTATCGTCAGCTTAAGAAGTGGGGGAACCCAAAAGATCTAATCAGGGAAGCCAGATCGGTGACATAAATATTGAAGAGAAATGGGCTCAATGATATAGATAAGTGAGCAAATGAAAGGTGGAATGAACTAAGGGTGGGGAAGTAAAGGTATTGTAAGTGAAATCATAAACCTATCAAATACTTCAGGGACCCTTAACCCAAGGCCAGACCCCTCCCATGCATGGTGTAGTTAAATCATCTGTTAACATTGGATGTACAATCCCAATCTCAATGTTATATAAATCAGTCTACAGGCGTTCACCGCTGGTCGTACAGCAAAGGACTCAAGTCAGTCCAGTTTACCATTGGATGCTGCTATCACTAGGCCCACTGCTTAGATATTTCTATTACTGGCTACTCATAATGCATTGGACCTAACATATACTAATCTCCAGGACCCCAAAAATTCTACCACCTCAGTATTATTTAAGGTAACTGCTCGCTGTGTTTTGACCTTAAATAAAATGTTGTTTACTGAATACCAAGGGCTATTTGATTTTATTTCGAGGTCGGGGGCTGCCATTATGCATTATATCCTTAAATTGCTACTCTGCAGCACCTTTAAAGAACTTATAACAATCCAAAACACTATAACTAGAACACTCCAGTCCATAAATATCCCTAGTCCAGAATATTCCTCCTCTTTTAATTGCTGCTCAAGGAAAGATAAGTACCTTTAACCTTTTTTGTTACATATGATTTTAGTAGTATGTATGCATTTGAAGGTTGATAGTTATTTTTTGTAATCATGAGCTTCAAATTTTCAGAGGCTTAAGGGATTGTTTTATTGGGATGACAAGAATTTTACGAAGTACACTTGATAACGCTTTAATATTTTTCAATGCTATAGTTTAGCCCAATGTCAATATTGTTTCCCACAACTATCATGTTCCATATCAGGACAAAGCCCAAAGGATAAATAAAGTTTTGCAATTATTTAGGATAATGCTATTTCTGCTTTTCTCTCTGATATATTTTCTGAAGGGTTAGAGGAAAGAACCCCCTCAACTAGTATCATCTGGATGCATTATTACAACGACCCACTAGGGAAAACTTTATCAACCTGAAATCACTCATAGATTTGGCCTCTATCTCTGTTTAAGTAATCCTTTCTTTGGTTAGAAGCCACCAATGTTAGCCTGGTTTAATTTATTTTTGGCACTTTTAAAGGTATGGGTTTCAACAACAGGTTATTTTCCCTGCCAAAACGAAATGGCACGCCCTGCATGCTATTTATAACTAAAAACTGACCTTTTATCACAGTCAATCAATCAGAAATCTTATAAAGCATGACTACTCACACATGAGGGTTCCAAGGCACTGTGTGAGAGTGTGGTGGGTCTGCAGTTCAGGTATCTACTCCTGTATATGGTATGGCCATTTCTGAATAGATTTTCAACTATCTACATTTCCAGCAGCCCATCTTCTAAAGATTAACACCAATCAACCTGTTTGAATAAATATTGATGTCCATTACAATTCAGGTTTGACCTGTTCTCTGCAAACATGACCACCGTTTTTACACCTCCCGCGGATGTTGGTAAATCTCTGGTTCCAATTTTCGGGACTTGGCAGAGTCTCTGCACTCACATCAAGTCACCAATAGAGTATCATATCCACACTTACTGGGTAGTCTTATAACTTCTGAGATATTGGTGCAAAAGCCAGAATTTAGGCCACTTTCAGAATGGATTACGGACCTGGCAACATGTTTCCTAGTTGCCCTGGTGTCCTGCTTTGCTTTAGATTGCACATGTTTGCCGTCTTTACACCTTTGCTATTTTCTCACTGTCTAATCCTCCTGAATTTAAAGTTCACCTTTAGTCTCTTTTTTGGATCTCTCATTCTGTTTTTTGACTCTTTGCGTTTTCCTGCTTTGTGTTTTCTCCTCAGCTTCCACCGTTGTCATCTGGCATACTGGAATTCCCACCTGTTATACTGGTCTGACAAGAGCTTGTTACACCACATTCCCCCTATTGCAACAGGATAGCCATTTACTTTTTGTCTGCCTATTAGTTTTGGCTTAAACTATTCATTATATTTCAGACTATTATCCCTTCTACTTATTTATTTATTTATTTATTTATTGGGCTTTTTGAGCGCAACAGCTACCCAAAAAGGGTTTCCCGGCGCTGAAAGATACTGAACAAAAAAGGCAGGAAAGAGTCACAGGAATAAAACTAGAACAGGTCACTGGTTGAACAGCCAGGTCTTAATGGCTCTGCGGAAATAGGTGTAACGAGTTTCCAGACGGAGAGGTTGCGGAAGGGAGTTCCAGAGCTTAGGGCCTAGGAGGGAAAAGGATCTTCCACCCATCCTCGCACGGTGTGTTTTGGGGATACAAAAAAGGCCATGAGTGGCAGATCTCAGGCATCGGGCAGGCGTGTAGGTATGCACGAGGGTTTGGAGGTATCTGGGGGTATTGCCCCATTTTATTCTATGCATGAGGCTGAGAGTTTTAAATTTGACCCTGTTATCGATTTTTAGCCAGTGGAGCGCCTTAAGGTGGCCGGATATACAATCTCTCCTGTTGCATTTGCAAAGCAGTCTAGCTGCAGCGTTTTGTACCATTTGGAGGCGTCTCATGACTGCCTGAGATGCCCCTAGGTAAAGGACATTGCCATAGTCTAAACGGCAGGTGATTAATGTGTTGATCACAGTCTTTTGTGTGTCGACCGGCAGCATCCAAATAATTTTTCTGAGCCATCTCAGAATTGTAAAGCAGGTAGCTGTGAGATTAACTATAGCTGGTCCCCAATTCCTCTGTATCTCTGAGGTGATTTGGTGGAAGCCCACAGGTGGCAACACCATCTGAAATTAATCCACCTAGAGATCAAATCCAGCTCTGCTTTTATCTTGCTTTTTCCCCTGCTTTTCTTGAGGGTTCTTCCGATGGGTGTGTTGGGAAACCCCACTCAATGATTTAGGTACATCAGTGCTTCTCAATGGTGTCTGTACCCTCCGAATAACAAAAATGAAAAAGGTCAAATGCAAAATGGAATCATGCTAGAGGACACACAACTATACAGCTGATAAGGAAACATATATAATGCTGAGTAAAGAGTATGAAGTGGCCTTTAAGGAAGTTAAAAAGAACTACTGAGCTGACACCGTTGGTGCCACAGAATTCTCATTAAATGAGTGTGTGATTCAATCTCAACTTTGTGCTGCTGCTTTGGGGGTCAAACCTCAAGTGAGCATTGCAAAGGTTTACATCTTTTTCTCCTGAATATTATTAATCAAAGAAGACAAGGGTAGGCAGTGAAGACTATCTAGTTGTATTTGTGCTGCTTTTCTTTCGTCCTTTGAAAAAACCTCCCCCTAGAAAGTTGAAGCAATTTTGTCTTCTTAAAATCCACAGAAGCCACTAACTGCCGTGCTCCAGCATGGGCACTTTAACAATTCACTCCAGTATTGCTTCTGCCATATAATTCCTACTTGGTATTTCCATCTGGATCAATCATAGCTGATTAACTAAAAAAAGATGATGTCATTCACGTCCAACAAATCTGGGCATTTATGAACTAATTACTAATCTGCTGGTTTAAGCAGAACCATTTTGAGAATGCCAGCTGCCTTTCCTCACTGCAGTCTTGGTTTTTAGAGCAGCTTCAGTGTACTCAGAAGGCAACATTTAAGATGATCTCCAATTTTAGGAAGACGGACAATGTTACAGATGTATATTGAGCCCATCTATCGCTATTGGTTCAAGATAAAATATCATTTCAATCAGGATGACTTGTGCACACGTGTATAAATAATTTCGCCTCAGTTATATTGAGGAAAAAACATGGTGTATCAATGCACCATAGATCAGAGATTGCTGGTTCCTATCAAAGCCATTCTTAAATTTAGAAAAGGTAGAGAGCCAAATTGGCTCAGGGCCCTTCTTGTGGAATTTCTTGTCCAGGTTTATCAGACTTCCAACTGAATAGACCACCTTCAAAACGGCATTCAAAGCAGACTTATTTTATTTGACTAAAATCACCCGCACTAAGAGGCCTATTGTTAGCGAAGAAGATATCAAATTTATGAGTGATTGAGTGACCGAAATAGTGAAGGGCCATATAGTGTTTTCAGTGAGATCAACACTTCAATCCAGTTCTCAATCTAACCTGAAATCTATTTGTTTAGCATCTTGGAAGTGCCATTATTGAGACAAATAGGGCATAAGCAAACCTTATCAGAAAAAGGTACAATTAGATAACCTGCTCCTTACTCCAGTGCACTGGTCTTTTATAAACTACCTGATGTGGGCATGCAGCAAACAGGATCACCAAGAAAATCAACAACACAGCTTTGCATTTAGGATGCATTGAACTATTTGGCCCTTGTGTCTTATCATCTTAAGTGACCCAAGGCAAACCTTTACATTCTATAGACAAAGCCAAGTTAGACTTTTCCCTAATTATTCTTAGCTGTCATACAAATCATTGGCTCTGTACAAAGTACTGGAGTGAACCCCCAGGTTTAATTAGCCTACAAGGCCACTAAAGAGACATCAGTGTGCTATACATATGTTATATTATCAGCAAATAAAAACAGAGTGCCAATAAAAATAACAACTTTTGGTGACTCAAAACATGCCCTGAGCAGATCCAGAACTGCTTACCAACCCCACACGGACTTCTTCCCTTCTACTTGCCAACAGCAGCAAAGAACCACAGACTCAATCCAGCTTTCGATATGAACTAATATGGCTTCACCTCACAGGTTACTTGAAATCACTTGATGTGACCCTTTGACAGAGTAATCCAGTTTGTAACTTTATTTTATCTCACTTAGTGTTTTCTAACATATCAATTTTGTCAATATAACTTGACTTAGATGTTGGAATGGGGTTGTCCTCCCTTAAACAAAATGTAAGCAAAACAAAGGGGCCTGAGCACTGCGGTGGTAAAAACTACTTTAATTATAAAGTAACATTCACCATCAACGCATAAACGTTTTAAATATTCATCATTTGTCACATTTATATACTAATGTTGTTGACCTCAAAAGGATGAAACAGAATTAGCAGCCATTGGATTAGGAGGCTCTTAACTTTCCTCTCCACTGGGGTCTTCAAACAAGGGTGTGGGTCCCCACAGAAGGACTTCAAGTGATCTGAAGGGGGGTGGAGGGGGGGCAACAGGCTCTGATCAAAAGCAGCATTATGCTGATAACAGTGCTTTTTATTCCACGGAAAAAAAGAGCAACAGTAAGCCGCTCTGTAATGGGCTGTCACTAACATCTTTGTCATTGATATCCTAGCTGGGAGATGATGTCAAAAGGGAAGGGACTCCAAATATTATTTAAACTCCCCCACACCCATTTCTAAAAATCAGACTGTGGATTTTTTTTATTACAGAGTTTTATATAGCGCGAGCTTGACCCGAAACGGGTATCAGAGCGCTTTACATAGCACCAGTTGCATTACATGAGGACACATTCATAGTAAGCGCACAACGTGACATTCCCGCCTCCCCAAATTCCATCACCTTACCGCCCGCTACGCCCAAGAACTTACAGAATCAGGGTATGTTGTCTATGGCGTAGCCTTTTATTCACATCAATCCAAGTTATTCACCACAGACCATTACGAGAGAAAGTATCCTTCTTGGGTATATAACCATTATTCACAGCATCACTTTTATCTGCATCAACATGTGAACTGTAGTAAGGAAATTAGGTACAACATTATACTTTAACTTTTGAACTGGGCCGTACACTAGAAATTGGCAGAACATTGTAACTTGGCCGTCACGGCCCACCTGTCGCCCACTCTGCTGCGCACGTTGTGCCGGCAGGCCCCAGCGCGCTACAGCCAACAGTAAGGAAATAAGGTACAACCTTACACTTACAGGGGCGGATTCACAGAACTAACTTAAGACAAAATCCTAAACGTACTACTTTTGGTATTTACAGAAGGCATTTAGTAGTAGTAAAGTTAGGATTTTTTCTTATGTTTGACTTAAGATAAACTTAGGACAAACTTAAGACAGACTTAAGACAAACTTAAGACAAAATCCTAACTTAAGTCTGTCTTAAGTCTACCTTAAGTCTGTCTTAAGTCAAACTTAAGACAAAATCTTAACTTTACTACTACTAAATGCCTTCTGTGAATACCAAAAGTAGTAAGTTTAGGATTTTGTCTTAAGTTAGTTCTGTGAATCGGGCCCTAACTTTTTAACTCGGCCGTACACTATTTATTTGATTTTTGCATTTATTTAAAAAGTTTTATATAGCACTAGCTTGACCCCTAGGTAACAGAGCGCTTTACATAAACACTGTAAAAACAGAAGGAAATTGCATTACATAGTAGGAAGGCAGTAAGGAAGCAAAACAGAGATAAAAAAATACAATATGAAAAATAGGTAAACAGTGCAGGGGAGGGGAGAAAACAAACGAAGGTGGCTTACACAATCCGGTCACCAACTATCCTTGAATGTCAAGAGAGAGAGGAGTCAACTCGGATATTGAAGTCTAGGTTAGTTGACGTTGGTCAGGAAAGTATTTGTTAAGGAGATGGAGTTTCAGATCCCTTTTGAAACAGGAGAAGGAGGGGTTGCGTATGAGGACTCTAGGGAGCGCGTTCCACATTCTGGGAGAGTTGCCAGAAAACAATCGATACTGGGTGGTTTCTTTTTCAGTTTTGGAGAGATAAGAAGGAGTGAGTTGGAGCTTCTCAGAGTTCTGGATTGACCTGCTCTTACCAGTTTGTTGTTCAGGTCGTTGGGGGCCGCAGAGTGAAGGGTTTTGTGTGTGATGCAGGCCAGCCTGTAAATACACCTCCCTTCTATGGGAAGCCAGTTGAGGGAGTTGAGAGCTGGAATGATGTGTTCAAATTTTTTTACTCCAGATTTAAGTCGAGCGGCCATGTCCAGCACTGCCCTTAGTGGGGCTATGTGAGCCTTTGGAGTCCATGTTATGATGGCGTTCCCGTTAGAGAGAACTAGGGATTGAACTACTGTCTTGAGGTCATCATGGGGAAGAAAAGGTTTCAATTTCTTGAGGTGTTTTAGTGAGAAAACTGCACCTTTTGCAGAGTTTTTGATGTGGGCCTCCATTGATAAGTTCTTGTTATGGGTGATGCCTAGAGACTTAACTGAGTCTGATAGGACGAGGGGGCAGGTTAGGGCAACCAGATTATTGAGCCACTCTTGGATTGGTTGGTGGTTGCTTTTTGGAAAGAATAGGATAAATTCCGTTCTGGGGTGAGCTTTAAGTGATCAGTGTTGAGCCAAGTTAATTTTGTTAACATTGTATAGTCATCAGTGTTAGAATAACGTTAATAGGATGATTTATTTGATAAATTAATATAATTAATAATTTTGTTGGAGGTTAATATTCAAATAATTGTACTAAAACCATTTACCATAATAAGTCATTTTCTGGGTTACCTACTAGTTCCTGGAATTCTTTATTACCCTTCCTCTGTACACAAGCACGTCTGCTTCTCTTCAGTGGGTATTTGTAAACCACACTAACACCTTCTGAGATAAAGCAGGGTTGTTGAAAATTGATAATAAATCAAGTATAATAAATAGATGAACTGTTTATTTGGGTTTGAGTAAGATTTACAATTATTTAAGGGTATCAATTAATGTCATTCAGTGTAAGATAATTTTCTTCAATATATGGTTAGAATAAGGTTTATTATTAATGACATGTAATGGCTGTATTCTAAATAAGAGTAAGGAAATGATAAGCATTATGGAAACGTTTAGTGATGGGGTCAAAGTGAAGACAAGACAAAGTAAAGCAGACAAAGAAAAGTCATTTAAAAATATGTTATGTTAATACATTTCTAAAGCGCATGAATACCTGTGGGTGTCTTGGCGCTCATATGGTATAGCAGTTTGGCAAAGAAAGAACTGAAGCCTAGATGTTAACGAGCCATGTTTTGAGCAGTTTCCTAAAAGTCAATAGGGTGGAAACTGCTCTGAAGTTTATAGGCAGACTGTTCCAAAGTGCAGGGGCTTCTAAGGAGAAGCAACTGCCCCCATTTGAGTTTCTTGAATCTGGGGTGGGAGTCCATGATGGAGCTTTTAGATCTTAAGACCCTGCTGAGAACATACCAGGTTAGGGACTGTTTGAGATGGCAGGGACCTAAGTCATGTTAAGCCGCATAGGTAAGTCATAGCACCTTAAATTTAATTTGGTTATTCACTGAAAGCCAGTGGAGTCCTCTAATTGGAGCGGAAACAGGTTGGAACTTAGGAAGATCAAGAATAAGTCTTGCTGCCACATTCTGCATGCTCTTTTACTTTTTCAAATACTTTTTTTGAGGCTTTACATAAAGACCATTACAATAATCCAGATTGGTGAGAATTAGTAATGTAATTACTGTTATTCCTTGAGTTGAGTGGAATAATAGGAAGGATCTTCCTGATAATTCTCAAGGTGTTAAAACTAGAAGTGATAACTGAACTAATATGTTTATTAATATTCAACTTATCATCTATAAGTATTCCTAGATTTTTTACTTTTTAAACTGAAATGGGTAGTGTTCCTAGCTCAGATGGCCAACACAACGGGCTCTAGAAATGTGGTCTAATTATTATTATTTAAAGGTTTTATATAGCGCTGGATAGACCCGGAGGTATCAGAGCGCTTTACATGAGCATCAAATCATAGTTTCAGGTAACATCGTTACAAACGTTACACAGTTCTTAGAGCATGGCAACATAGTTACTTGTAAGGTCGAGATAAACAATAAGCACAAATACGTAAGGGGAAAAGCAGGCAAGGGGAGAGATTCAGGGAAGGGGTTGTAGGAGCAGGGGAAGTAGACTGATAATGAAGGCGGGAAAGAGGAGGGGAGGATGAGAGACACAGCATGGGAAGAGGAGGGAAAGGGTGACAGGGACACAAACCGGTAGATGAGTCAAAGCAAAGTCCAAAGTCCAGTAAGCTGTGATCCCAGGGGAGTGGTATCACTTCCCCATCTCTGTTGCGAGAGGCTCCCTTTACGCAGTGGACTCTCTCAGAGGAGTCTCTGAGACTCCAAGGCCTACATACTGGATCCTTCCCCAAAAAGGGGAGAGGGAGTGCTTTGGCAAGGTGTGCCATACAATACCTCAAGTGTGAGTGGCTCCCTTGGTGCAGTGGACTCTCTCAGCGGGTTCGCTGAGACTCCAGAGTAGAAATATTGGATCTTTCTCCAACAAGGGGAGAAGGAGTGCTTAGTCAAAGGGCACAAAGGACAGGGGGCTAGGCAGAGTAGCAGGCAAGGGGAGAGATTCAGGGGAGAGAGGATCGGAGATAGGGAAGTAGACAAAGAGAGAAAGAGTACTAAATGGGAGCATATTTAATTAATGAGTTGGAGGTATCAGAGCGCTTTACATAAGGTTCCACAGAAATTATAAAATTACTTCAGTTACACGTTACATCGTTACATCAGTTACTAGAAACACATTTCAAGAGTGTAGAAGACTAAATGAATGAAGTTTAGAAGGATAAGGGGGTGGGGTAAAGGGGTAGGAGTTAGATAGAATGGATAGACGAAGGAGAGTCTGCCCAAAGTCCGGCTGGGTAGGTGATGAGGGGGGTGGGGGGAGTCCACAGTCCATATCCTCTTTAGCTGTCTGGTAGCTTCACCGGGCTTCAGCCAAACAGCTAGGTCTCAGCGGGAAAACAATTAAAGAGCAAAAGCAGCACCAGGACCAGGGTCATTTTGCCTTTTCACGTGTGTATGGGACTGTAAGAAAGAGGATTCTAATGAGCATATGTTGTATGAGTCCCATGTTTCTTAAAAACTGTCAACAAAGTTAAAAAGGGTTTTTATGTAATATTTTGGAAATTTGTTACAAACTTATGATGAGTGAAGGTTATGTAGAAGACTACAAAGCTTCACATAGACTACAAATCGAAATGCAATAAAAGGGTTTTTGTAGTCTCAGGAGCCTGGTCATTTTTGTTTTGATAACAGCCATCTTGCAGCCTGCATTTCTGCCCAGGAACTGTCGCACACCCAACCCCCCCTGTTCTTGCAGTTCAACAGAAAGCCATGAGACACTCACACCCTGTGTAAATGATTTGTTTTCCATCTCCTGCTCCCAGCCTGGTAAACATCCTTGACACCGTGATCAGGTTATCTGGACAATCGTCTGACTGCTGGGCCTTGATCAGGGTGATTAAACAATGACCTGAAACACTGAGCCTTGATCAAGCCGAGTGAACAATGTGTAACAAGCCTTGACTAGGTCACCATCTACAAACGTCGTCTGGATCTGATTATCAACTGCAAACACTGCCCTGATTGAACAATGAACTAACAGCCAAAAGACTGAGATGAAAAGTATAAAAGGCTTGTAAGCTGCAGAGTAAAGCAGCAGCCTCTTCTGTCTTGTTTCTGGCGAGCTTGGGACTCTGTTCCATAGCCCGGGCTATTCGAATAAATCTGGGTTCCTCCTGCAGACGAAGGCTCCTGTGTCTCCTTTTACTACGTATGAAGGGTATGGAATGCTTGGGCGGTTCCCCCGCCGCCGAGACCCAGTAGGTGGGTTAATCCGGTTCTTCAGTATAGAGTAGTGGGCACTCACCAGCATGGCAGTGGTGCGCTCTTCGCCTCCCGCAGCAGGCGTGGGCGCGAGTGGTTGCCGCAGTTATTGGGGAATCCGGTTGTGGGCTCCGGCTGGAGGCAGCCAGCGGTAACGATCGTCAGGTCCGCCAGAGCACACCGGTCATGTCGGCTCCCCACCTGGTGTGATGTGCGGGTGGAGACTGGTGAGTGACAGGGCGAAGAAGCGACCTCCGGTGTCGGTGGCGAGCAGCGCATCAGCCACACAGGCTCCTCGGTAGGCGGGGGAGCTGTGATGTAAGTCCGGAGGCCGGGTGGCATTGCCAGGTCAAACAGCTCCCAGTTAAACGCGGTAGCTTGAGGGTAGGGTCTGGGTGGGTCATCTGCAAAGTTATTCTGCTGCTCTCTCACTGGCGGGACAGCGCTTGGAAGCACGTGTGGTGCCGAGGTCGGATCTGGGCAGCCAGAGCCTTAACTAAGCCTTCTAACGCAATCCTAGTTGTAACTTTAGCAACAGAGTATCCGAAAAGAATGACCTCGGTTTTATCTGAGTTTAATTTAAGGCAGTGTTTACCTATCCAGTTGCTGACATTTACGTTGTTGGAGGCTGACACAGCGATCTGCGTATCGTCAGCTTAAGAAGTGGGGGAACCCAAAAGATCTAATCAGGGAAGCCAGATCGGTGACATAAATATTGAAGAGAAATGGGCTCAATGATATAGATAAGTGAGCAAATGAAAGGTGGAATGAACTAAGGGTGGGGAAGTAAAGGTATTGTAAGTGAAATCATAAACCTATCAAATACTTCAGGGACCCTTAACCCAAGGCCAGACCCCTCCCATGCATGGTGTAGTTAAATCATCTGTTAACATTGGATGTACAATCCCAATCTCAATGTTATATAAATCAGTCTACAGGCGTTCACCGCTGGTCGTACAGCAAAGGACTCAAGTCAGTCCAGTTTACCATTGGATGCTGCTATCACTAGGCCCACTGCTTAGATATTTCTATTACTGGCTACTCATAATGCATTGGACCTAACATATACTAATCTCCAGGACCCCAAAAATTCTACCACCTCAGTATTATTTAAGGTAACTGCTCGCTGTGTTTTGACCTTAAATAAAATGTTGTTTACTGAATACCAAGGGCTATTTGATTTTATTTCGAGGTCGGGGGCTGCCATTATGCATTATATCCTTAAATTGCTACTCTGCAGCACCTTTAAAGAACTTATAACAATCCAAAACACTATAACTAGAACACTCCAGTCCATAAATATCCCTAGTCCAGAATATTCCTCCTCTTTTAATTGCTGCTCAAGGAAAGATAAGTACCTTTAACCTTTTTTGTTACATATGATTTTAGTAGTATGTATGCATTTGAAGGTTGATAGTTATTTTTTGTAATCATGAGCTTCAAATTTTCAGAGGCTTAAGGGATTGTTTTATTGGGATGACAAGAATTTTACGAAGTACACTTGATAACGCTTTAATATTTTTCAATGCTATAGTTTAGCCCAATGTCAATATTGTTTCCCACAACTATCATGTTCCATATCAGGACAAAGCCCAAAGGATAAATAAAGTTTTGCAATTATTTAGGATAATGCTATTTCTGCTTTTCTCTCTGATATATTTTCTGAAGGGTTAGAGGAAAGAACCCCCTCAACTAGTATCATCTGGATGCATTATTACAACGACCCACTAGGGAAAACTTTATCAACCTGAAATCACTCATAGATTTGGCCTCTATCTCTGTTTAAGTAATCCTTTCTTTGGTTAGAAGCCACCAATGTTAGCCTGGTTTAATTTATTTTTGGCACTTTTAAAGGTATGGGTTTCAACAACAGGTTATTTTCCCTGCCAAAACGAAATGGCACGCCCTGCATGCTATTTATAACTAAAAACTGACCTTTTATCACAGTCAATCAATCAGAAATCTTATAAAGCATGACTACTCACACATGAGGGTTCCAAGGCACTGTGTGAGAGTGTGGTGGGTCTGCAGTTCAGGTATCTACTCCTGTATATGGTATGGCCATTTCTGAATAGATTTTCAACTATCTACATTTCCAGCAGCCCATCTTCTAAAGATTAACACCAATCAACCTGTTTGAATAAATATTGATGTCCATTACAATTCAGGTTTGACCTGTTCTCTGCAAACATGACCACCGTTTTTACACCTCCCGCGGATGTTGGTAAATCTCTGGTTCCAATTTTCGGGACTTGGCAGAGTCTCTGCACTCACATCAAGTCACCAATAGAGTATCATATCCACACTTACTGGGTAGTCTTATAACTTCTGAGATATTGGTGCAAAAGCCAGAATTTAGGCCACTTTCAGAATGGATTACGGACCTGGCAACATGTTTCCTAGTTGCCCTGGTGTCCTGCTTTGCTTTAGATTGCACATGTTTGCCGTCTTTACACCTTTGCTATTTTCTCACTGTCTAATCCTCCTGAATTTAAAGTTCACCTTTAGTCTCTTTTTTGGATCTCTCATTCTGTTTTTTGACTCTTTGCGTTTTCCTGCTTTGTGTTTTCTCCTCAGCTTCCACCGTTGTCATCTGGCATACTGGAATTCCCACCTGTTATACTGGTCTGACAAGAGCTTGTTACACCACATTCCCCCTATTGCAACAGGATAGCCATTTACTTTTTGTCTGCCTATTAGTTTTGGCTTAAACTATTCATTATATTTCAGACTATTATCCCTTCTACTTATTTATTTATTTATTTATTTATTGGGCTTTTTGAGCGCAACAGCTACCCAAAAAGGGTTTCCCGGCGCTGAAAGATACTGAACAAAAAAGGCAGGAAAGAGTCACAGGAATAAAACTAGAACAGGTCACTGGTTGAACAGCCAGGTCTTAATGGCTCTGCGGAAATAGGTGTAACGAGTTTCCAGACGGAGAGGTTGCGGAAGGGAGTTCCAGAGCTTAGGGCCTAGGAGGGAAAAGGATCTTCCACCCATCCTCGCACGGTGTGTTTTGGGGATACAAAAAAGGCCATGAGTGGCAGATCTCAGGCATCGGGCAGGCGTGTAGGTATGCACGAGGGTTTGGAGGTATCTGGGGGTATTGCCCCATTTTATTCTATGCATGAGGCTGAGAGTTTTAAATTTGACCCTGTTATCGATTTTTAGCCAGTGGAGCGCCTTAAGGTGGCCGGATATACAATCTCTCCTGTTGCATTTGCAAAGCAGTCTAGCTGCAGCGTTTTGTACCATTTGGAGGCGTCTCATGACTGCCTGAGATGCCCCTAGGTAAAGGACATTGCCATAGTCTAAACGGCAGGTGATTAATGTGTTGATCACAGTCTTTTGTGTGTCGACCGGCAGCATCCAAATAATTTTTCTGAGCCATCTCAGAATTGTAAAGCAGGTAGCTGTGAGATTAACTATAGCTGGTCCCCAATTCCTCTGTATCTCTGAGGTGATTTGGTGGAAGCCCACAGGTGGCAACACCATCTGAAATTAATCCACCTAGAGATCAAATCCAGCTCTGCTTTTATCTTGCTTTTTCCCCTGCTTTTCTTGAGGGTTCTTCCGATGGGTGTGTTGGGAAACCCCACTCAATGATTTAGGTACATCAGTGCTTCTCAATGGTGTCTGTACCCTCCGAATAACAAAAATGAAAAAGGTCAAATGCAAAATGGAATCATGCTAGAGGACACACAACTATACAGCTGATAAGGAAACATATATAATGCTGAGTAAAGAGTATGAAGTGGCCTTTAAGGAAGTTAAAAAGAACTACTGAGCTGACACCGTTGGTGCCACAGAATTCTCATTAAATGAGTGTGTGATTCAATCTCAACTTTGTGCTGCTGCTTTGGGGGTCAAACCTCAAGTGAGCATTGCAAAGGTTTACATCTTTTTCTCCTGAATATTATTAATCAAAGAAGACAAGGGTAGGCAGTGAAGACTATCTAGTTGTATTTGTGCTGCTTTTCTTTCGTCCTTTGAAAAAACCTCCCCCTAGAAAGTTGAAGCAATTTTGTCTTCTTAAAATCCACAGAAGCCACTAACTGCCGTGCTCCAGCATGGGCACTTTAACAATTCACTCCAGTATTGCTTCTGCCATATAATTCCTACTTGGTATTTCCATCTGGATCAATCATAGCTGATTAACTAAAAAAAGATGATGTCATTCACGTCCAACAAATCTGGGCATTTATGAACTAATTACTAATCTGCTGGTTTAAGCAGAACCATTTTGAGAATGCCAGCTGCCTTTCCTCACTGCAGTCTTGGTTTTTAGAGCAGCTTCAGTGTACTCAGAAGGCAACATTTAAGATGATCTCCAATTTTAGGAAGACGGACAATGTTACAGATGTATATTGAGCCCATCTATCGCTATTGGTTCAAGATAAAATATCATTTCAATCAGGATGACTTGTGCACACGTGTATAAATAATTTCGCCTCAGTTATATTGAGGAAAAAACATGGTGTATCAATGCACCATAGATCAGAGATTGCTGGTTCCTATCAAAGCCATTCTTAAATTTAGAAAAGGTAGAGAGCCAAATTGGCTCAGGGCCCTTCTTGTGGAATTTCTTGTCCAGGTTTATCAGACTTCCAACTGAATAGACCACCTTCAAAACGGCATTCAAAGCAGACTTATTTTATTTGACTAAAATCACCCGCACTAAGAGGCCTATTGTTAGCGAAGAAGATATCAAATTTATGAGTGATTGAGTGACCGAAATAGTGAAGGGCCATATAGTGTTTTCAGTGAGATCAACACTTCAATCCAGTTCTCAATCTAACCTGAAATCTATTTGTTTAGCATCTTGGAAGTGCCATTATTGAGACAAATAGGGCATAAGCAAACCTTATCAGAAAAAGGTACAATTAGATAACCTGCTCCTTACTCCAGTGCACTGGTCTTTTATAAACTACCTGATGTGGGCATGCAGCAAACAGGATCACCAAGAAAATCAACAACACAGCTTTGCATTTAGGATGCATTGAACTATTTGGCCCTTGTGTCTTATCATCTTAAGTGACCCAAGGCAAACCTTTACATTCTATAGACAAAGCCAAGTTAGATTTTTCCCTAATTATTCTTAGCTGTCATACAAATCATTGGCTCTGTACAAAGTACTGGAGTGAACCCCCAGGTTTAATTAGCCTACAAGGCCACTAAAGAGACATCAGTGTGCTATACATATGTTATATTATCAGCAAATAAAAACAGAGTGCCAATAAAAATAACAACTTTTGGTGACTCAAAACATGCCCTGAGCAGATCCAGAACTGCTTACCAACCCCACACGGACTTCTTCCCTTCTACTTGCCAACAGCAGCAAAGAACCACAGACTCAATCCAGCTTTCGATATGAACTAATATGGCTTCACCTCACAGGTTACTTGAAATCACTTGATGTGACCCTTTGACAGAGTAATCCAGTTTGTAACTTTATTTTATCTCACTTAGTGTTTTCTAACATATCAATTTTGTCAATATAACTTGACTTAGATGTTGGAATGGGGTTGTCCTCCCTTAAACAAAATGTAAGCAAAACAAAGGGGCCTGAGCACTGCGGTGGTAAAAACTACTTTAATTATAAAGTAACATTCACCATCAACGCATAAACGTTTTAAATATTCATCATTTGTCACATTTATATACTAATGTTGTTGACCTCAAAAGGATGAAACAGAATTAGCAGCCATTGGATTAGGAGGCTCTTAACTTTCCTCTCCACTGGGGTCTTCAAACAAGGGTGTGGGTCCCCACAGAAGGACTTCAAGTGATCTGAAGGGGGGTGGAGGGGGGGCAACAGGCTCTGATCAAAAGCAGCATTATGCTGATAACAGTGCTTTTTATTCCACGGAAAAAAAGAGCAACAGTAAGCCGCTCTGTAATGGGCTGTCACTAACATCTTTGTCATTGATATCCTAGCTGGGAGATGATGTCAAAAGGGAAGGGACTCCAAATATTATTTAAACTCCCCCACACCCATTTCTAAAAATCAGACTGTGGATTTTTTTTATTACAGAGTTTTATATAGCGCGAGCTTGACCCGAAACGGGTATCAGAGCGCTTTACATAGCACCAGTTGCATTACATGAGGACACATTCATAGTAAGCGCACAACGTGACATTCCCGCCTCCCCAAATTCCATCACCTTACCGCCCGCTACGCCCAAGAACTTACAGAATCAGGGTATGTTGTCTATGGCGTAGCCTTTTATTCACATCAATCCAAGTTATTCACCACAGACCATTACGAGAGAAAGTATCCTTCTTGGGTATATAACCATTATTCACAGCATCACTTTTATCTGCATCAACATGTGAACTGTAGTAAGGAAATTAGGTACAACATTATACTTTAACTTTTGAACTGGGCCGTACACTAGAAATTGGCAGAACATTGTAACTTGGCCGTCACGGCCCACCTGTCGCCCACTCTGCTGCGCACGTTGTGCCGGCAGGCCCCAGCGCGCTACAGCCAACAGTAAGGAAATAAGGTACAACCTTACACTTACAGGGGCGGATTCACAGAACTAACTTAAGACAAAATCCTAAACGTACTACTTTTGGTATTTACAGAAGGCATTTAGTAGTAGTAAAGTTAGGATTTTTTCTTATGTTTGACTTAAGATAAACTTAGGACAAACTTAAGACAGACTTAAGACAAACTTAAGACAAAATCCTAACTTAAGTCTGTCTTAAGTCTACCTTAAGTCTGTCTTAAGTCAAACTTAAGACAAAATCTTAACTTTACTACTACTAAATGCCTTCTGTGAATACCAAAAGTAGTAAGTTTAGGATTTTGTCTTAAGTTAGTTCTGTGAATCGGGCCCTAACTTTTTAACTCGGCCGTACACTATTTATTTGATTTTTGCATTTATTTAAAAAGTTTTATATAGCACTAGCTTGACCCCTAGGTAACAGAGCGCTTTACATAAACACTGTAAAAACAGAAGGAAATTGCATTACATAGTAGGAAGGCAGTAAGGAAGCAAAACAGAGATAAAAAAATACAATATGAAAAATAGGTAAACAGTGCAGGGGAGGGGAGAAAACAAACGAAGGTGGCTTACACAATCCGGTCACCAACTATCCTTGAATGTCAAGAGAGAGAGGAGTCAACTCGGATATTGAAGTCTAGGTTAGTTGACGTTGGTCAGGAAAGTATTTGTTAAGGAGATGGAGTTTCAGATCCCTTTTGAAACAGGAGAAGGAGGGGTTGCGTATGAGGACTCTAGGGAGCGCGTTCCACATTCTGGGAGAGTTGCCAGAAAACAATCGATACTGGGTGGTTTCTTTTTCAGTTTTGGAGAGATAAGAAGGAGTGAGTTGGAGCTTCTCAGAGTTCTGGATTGACCTGCTCTTACCAGTTTGTTGTTCAGGTCGTTGGGGGCCGCAGAGTGAAGGGTTTTGTGTGTGATGCAGGCCAGCCTGTAAATACACCTCCCTTCTATGGGAAGCCAGTTGAGGGAGTTGAGAGCTGGAATGATGTGTTCAAATTTTTTTACTCCAGATTTAAGTCGAGCGGCCATGTCCAGCACTGCCCTTAGTGGGGCTATGTGAGCCTTTGGAGTCCATGTTATGATGGCGTTCCCGTTAGAGAGAACTAGGGATTGAACTACTGTCTTGAGGTCATCATGGGGAAGAAAAGGTTTCAATTTCTTGAGGTGTTTTAGTGAGAAAACTGCACCTTTTGCAGAGTTTTTGATGTGGGCCTCCATTGATAAGTTCTTGTTATGGGTGATGCCTAGAGACTTAACTGAGTCTGATAGGACGAGGGGGCAGGTTAGGGCAACCAGATTATTGAGCCACTCTTGGATTGGTTGGTGGTTGCTTTTTGGAAAGAATAGGATAAATTCCGTTCTGGGGTGAGCTTTAAGTGATCAGTGTTGAGCCAAGTTTGGATCTTGGGTAGAGTGACATTGAGGTGTTGGATGTCGCTGGGAGACTTGATTTTAAAATAGATTTGGGTGTCATTAGCGTAAAGGTGGTAATTCACTCCAGCTTTTTTCAAGATGATTGTGAGGGGTTCCATGTAGAGATTGAAGAGGGACGGGGAGAGATCGAGCCTTGCGGGACCCCAAGTGTGACTTTTGTTGGCTTCGAGAGTTGGTTGAGAGCGGTGTTGAAGGAAGGAGGTGAACCATTTTAGTACTGTGCCATTAATGCCGGAGTGCTTCGACAAGGTCTCCAGAAGAGCTGTATGATTTACTGTGTCGAATGCCGCAGATAGGTCAATAAGGATGAGTAGGCAGGCATCACCTTCATCTAAAGCCTTGTAAATATCGTCAGAGATGTTGAGCATAGCTGTTTCAGTGCTACAGCCTTTCCTGAATCCTGATTGAAAGGTGTCAAGGAGGTTGAACTCTTCAATGTGTTTGTTGAGTTGGAGGAGAATGCATTTCTCCAATGTTTTTGCACTAGAACTTGACCGTACATTTGAACTCGGCACTCTCGGCCCATCAATCTCCCATTCTGCTGCGTACATTTTGACAGCAGGCCCCAATGCGCTACAGCCAACAGTTGCATTACTTGACATCCAGGGCACCGGATACCGCACCAGCCCACCGGGTACATGAACACATGCAGCCTCCCCAACATTGTACTCAGTCCATACATTGTGGGTTATGGCAGTAGAGTCCAGGACTACCAGCAGGTCAGTCTCTCCTCCCCGCCTACCCAATGCACATGTGGAATCTACCCCCTCCTGGGGTCCGTAGAATGGTTGCACCTCTATTGTTGTGCATCCCCCTCTATTGTTAACTGCCAGCGCTCCGCCTCCACCTTCTTAAAGCCTTGCTCGACTGCCGGGTGGGTGGGTGGTCGACGACACTTCTGTAGTCCTGCGGTGGTCTGAGGGTACACAGAGAACGAAACACCCCGGGCACAGCCTTATATACCTGCTACGTTTCATTTCTCTGTGCCACCTCCCGATGACATCAACACGGCCAGCCTTTCCATAACGAGCGCTCCCCTTCTCATGGCCCCCAGAGGAGGCTCATCCCCGTGGCGCTACTAAGGGCGCCCCTCCCCTAGGCATAGGGGGCGCCTGCTCATTTTTGTTAGGCACGGGAGATTAAGTGATTTGCCCAGAACCACAGGATGTTCAGCGTCATTGCTGAGACTCGAACCCCATTCCCCAGATTCGAGGTCGTCCACCCTAGCCGTAAGGCCAACTCCTTTCCCCAAATACTTTCACATGTTAGTAATGTCCGTCTGACAGAATAGTATGTTTGGCAGTCACATTTTAAAACAGTTACAGAACTTAACTGCAATGTTTAGATAAGTTTACCAGTTCAATAGAATTGTGAAAATTTGTGAGGAGGGGGCCCGATGATTTTTGTTTTCTCAGGGGTGGGGGGCAGGGGGGCGCAGCATTAAAAAGTTTGAAGACAACCCGATCTACAGGATATACACTGGACCATCTCAGACTAAAATTAATTAAATGTAACCGGAAAGACGTATGTTACATCTATAAATGCATTTGATGATTTTATTTGAAGTGTAACATTATAAAGAACATGAGATATTGTATGTAAAATATTGGAAAAGCAGAATCCAGACTTTTAACTATGCGTTTAAGAGTTTGTCCTGGACACATAGCTGGTTGCTTTTAAAGCCAAAGTCGACTCAAAGAGATTTTACAGCAATAAAGACTTTAAAAATCATTGAGTAGATGCCAGAAGTTCTCTGTTCAATTGGAATTTTTTGTTTTTAGACGTGTATTTGAAACTTCCCCAGAGGGCTAATTAACTAAGGCCAGGAAACTCTGAATCGCTTTACAACCGTAAATGCAGTGTTTCAAAGGATTTCGCTCCAGGGGAGAGCCTCTGGGGGGCAAAGGCAGCAGACATTCCTGGGACTGTTTTCCGTTCCTGTTGAAACCGGTTTGAAGGACTAAAAGGTCAAACAACAGATGGCTAGAGCAAGCAGCAGATGTTTCTACACAAAAGGCTGGGCAATGAGTCATGTTCTAATGAGGATAAAAGACAGAGCGAGAGAACAGAAACAAAGCAGAAAGCGAATGGAGGAGGGATCAAACGTACGAGAAAAGAATAGATAATAAAAAAATATATATGCTAGGAGACAAAAAGGAATATTTAAGTTGGAAAGCAGAGGAAAAGGTGCCTCTAAGGAGGCGGAGCAAGGGGAGGGGTGTGGCTTTGCGGCTGAGCCGAGTCACCAAACCTCCCTACCCCCGGAACCCTCCGCCCAATAAAAGACAAAGCTTGTGAGGCAGCTGTCATGGACAGATTGCAAAACGCCAATGAGCATCAGCTGTGCCCAGCCTCCACGGACGAACTGGAAACCTACTCTGTAGAGGAGTTTCAGCTCATTTTGTCTCCCACGGTGTGATATCAGCTCGTCTCCTGGAGACCATTTGGAGAGAGCAAATAAGGTGGAATAAACTGTGGGACCTTGTGAGTTGGCAGGTTTTAGATAAGAGGAGCAGTAATTTTGTTTTTGTTTTTTAACATTAAGTGTTTTTTATAGAGTTCCAACAATAGAGACATTGACTGATTATGATTTACACAGTGTCCATGGGGCTGCTGCTTTCATAAAGGGATTTGAGGTTTGGGACATGTGTGCCAGTGTGGGACAGGGGGTGTCGCCCAGCTACATGGGCAGTTCAATGGTGATGTGCGCAGACCATGTGTCTGGTGGGCGGGTGATGCGTTTGGGTTAAAGGCTCGGAGGGGGTTGGAGACCAGGGGGCTTCTCGATGAGGGGTATAGTTGGTACTAGAGCACAGGCGGGATGTATTTGTGGCAGCAGTGATGCAGATAGATCGGACCGTGTGGTGGCCTGTCATTAGGTGTCTGGAAATGGGAGGAGGAGAGGGTAGTTCGAACCCTGAGGGGTTGTGTCTCCCGGGTCATGGGGATAGATGATCACCTCTGGTGTGTTGAAGGAAGTGGTAGAGTAGGGTGTCCCATGCTGAGGAAATGGGACGTCTACGGATATGTTGGACATCTTCAAAGTGCAATGTCTCGCCCTCTGCCCTCCCCATCGCTGTACTGCACTCAGGAGTTGTTACTTTTAAAGAAATTCTTACAGGAGATGCGAAAAACAGAGTAGAGAATTAGAGCAACAACTTGGTAATGACTCAGAATCATGCTGAACAGTGAATAAGAGTCTTACCTGATCTTCACAGACCACCGGTAAAAGAATATGCTCCCGCCATACCAGCAACTCAGTACCTTATGTAGACCCCTTCAAACATATACTGGATGAATCTAGGAGGCTTAAAGAATTTTGTGGCTGAACTCTCCAAGTACATAGATCGAACCTCTGAAATGCCTTTTAGCTTTCCTTGATTTTATAGGAGAACTTACTGAAGTATTGAAGAAGTCTGAAAACACACATCTTCAACTCAACTTTCTGTCTGAATGTCTCAAAATAGCTGCAAAAGGCTCATCCATGTTCTACAATCTAAGTCGTAGCCACACCCAGCTCTTGCCCATCCGTCGATCAGATATCTAAAACCAGAAGTGACATTTGGGCTCCCGCAGCAGGGTTAGTTCATCACACCATCACTGCAAAGATATTATCAAGCATTTTGCTCTACACACCAAGATTGCACAGACCAGGCAATACACTATACCTATTCTCTATAAAAAAAAAATGTTTAAAAAATGTGAGTTGGCCAGGATTTATGAACTTGAACCTATTCCTGCTAAAGCGGAAAGTGACTGATGAGGAAACTCACAGTTTGCCTTGGACTCATGTTTTAGCATACATAAAAGTTAGGACTCAGAAATCTTTTCATTTCTGGAAAACTGGGACAAGGTGGCAAGCATAAATGAGAAAGGCTCAGACTAGGTAGCTCAGATTTCAAGCATTTGCCTGCTCAGAGCCTTGCACATGTGACAAAGTTATACAGGACTGTAAAAATAAGGTGTCTAACCTTATGAAAACAATGCTGGGCTCTGCTATTGAGACATGGCCCACTGAAATATTATGAACTGTTAACTCTTACCCAACCATTGGTTCAGTGTCGGTCAGCCGTAAAGAATGATCAAGCACATGTTTTCCTAAAAAATAGCGGCAGAGCCCCTATCCAAACTTGTCACATCAGCAAACAAAGTGTCTGCCCTTGATTTTTTTTGCCAGCAAATGCTCCAACCATAAATATAAGAAAAATCAAAACATGTCCCCATCTAAAAGTAGTGACCATTTGCTTACAAAAAAGGTCTAAATTATACCAAACATTGGCAGGCTGCAAGCCCCTCTGTGTTCTTGATAAACCACAATATGCCTCGCATCAGACAGCACAGGCGATGTCTGGTAGGCTTGACCTAAAAATAACCACTGAATATAATTTTGATAGAATATGGTGTCCCCTAGCAGGCTGGTTCACTAAGAACAGATATTGAAACTCTTAATAGTTTTAATTCACATCACGGGAAATATTATTCTTATTCTTATTCTTATTGGTACAAAGAAAATATACTACTAGATAACAAAAAAAGATAAAGAATAAAAATAAAAGCATTGGCGGTGACCATACTAAATATTGAGGTCAGAATATCAAGGACACTAAATATTGAGGACAAAATATCGAAAACAAATATTGACAGGTAAATAAGTCTAGATTTTCTCTACCTAACTCTACATTTATGTATATACATCATACATGCCAATTGACCCGTTTGAGGTGGGATACTACCGATTTCTTAAGTAGACATTTGCTTTATTGTAGCTGTGTCTCTTCTGAAATTGCCTTTGCTTCAATAGAAGTCAATGGTGATAAATATTTCCCCCAAATTATTTTTCAAAATCTCTAAACTTCCTATTCTAGAATTTTGGCATGTATGACACGTGATACATATATCGCAAGGTACGTAGATCTATACTTCCCTGTATTCACTTACCTTCCAATATTTTGTCCCTCGATATTCTGTCCTCGGTATTGTGGTCCCATGATATTCTTTATGTCGATATTCAGTAGTACAATTGCATTGGCCAAGTAAATTAATGGTCCATCAGCCCTGGCTCTTTTCTTTTAGCAGAATTTGCACTTGTGATCAGGACAAATACCACACCTAGTAAGAGAGCAGTGGCTGAAGTGAGCTGACACCCTTCCCACGCTTTAGGCTGTGGTGGGTGAAAGCAAAATGTGAATGTTGGTTGGACAAACCAATGGATGCTGAAGACTGACCTAAAGCCCACCTATCTATGCAACTGACTTTTCAATAAATAGCTTTAATACCCTTACAGTCTCTGCTATTTCATAGCAGAGTTTCTACATTGTTACAAAGATAAATTAATGAATGCTGAAGCTTGACCCAAAGGATGAATACTAATCACTTTGTTAAACCTGTTTCCTGATACAGGGATCTTTAATAACCATAGCTGCAGTTTCAGCTTCACATGCACATGTATCTGCTCACAAAGTAATACTTAGAGTTACTTAAACGCATGTATTCGTTGTACGCAGGATGTCAGCCTCTGTCTTAAGGACCTTTTCCTTCCTGGTGGTGGTTCATTCTGGTGAATTGTTACTTCAGCAGAACAGAAATAACTTTCATTCAGGCAGCCAATTCCAGCACTGGGCCCCTCCTTCTGGCCTCAGCAATATTCTCCATCTTGCAACCCAAGTTAATAACCTTTGTAAGGACTGGCTGTGGCCCAAGGGAAGGATATACGAGCCTCTGTTCTCTTGTTAGGAAACAGATGTCAGAATGTTTGTGCTGGCGCATGTTATGGTGGGCGTGCCTTCTGGCAGTCACTTAAATTTGCAAGAGCCAGACATTTTTTAAAAGAATAGACAATGCATTCATACTCCCTCTGCCCTTGCCTCCTATTGTCTATTATTCTATATTTTAGGAACACATCTTAAAATCCTTAAAAATACGGGGATTTATTTGCAGATATTAAGACCAAACTTTCCCACGTTTTCATATGTATATATCATTAAAAAAAGAAATCCCTTTTTCTAACATCCACCACCCTGCCCCTGGCACAAGCTTGAAACGAAATAAACAGCTGCTCCTTGGAGATTCATGGAGACATTCTCAGCGTGATAGTTGAGACCGAAGTTCAGAGGAAACATTTTCAGATCACTAATAGCTTCCATTTTTGAATAACATAGACAAAATTTGGGGAAAAGGGTATGCTTGACAGTGATTCTAGCCTTTTAAAGAGTCATTCAACGTGGTCAAAAGTGTGCATGACAAGAAATAATACAAGCATTTGCAATGCAATAAGTCTCACAGCATTAAAGTTTGAGTTATTGGGGTAAACAACCTTTACAACACAACTTTTACATCGCAGAGCATTTACAACGCAACCATTACAACGCAAACTATTACAACACATTGCTCTGGGGGGCGCTATAGGATAGGGAATAGGTTAATTTACTATCCAATAACCTTCCCTAGTGTCCACGGGGACTGGAGTTGGAAGGGTAAATTAAACTATTCACTATCCAGCACCCCAAAGCACTATGCGTTGTAATGGACTGCGTTGTAATACTTGCGTTGTAAAGGCATGCGATGTAAAAGCGTGCGTTGTATTGTCATACATCCAGTTATTGGCATTGTATATGACAATGTGTTGCATTACATTTTTAGCAAAATCTGTGGGTGTATAAAAATGATTTGCAAGATGATAGCGATGGAGTGGGGGATAGACTGCTAGTTTTGCAGTTAGAAGCATATATTGTAAGTATGTGTTTTTATGATAAAATGTGTGTGGTTGTGTGTGTAGTTGTGTGTGGTAGTTTGTGTGCTTGTGTGTGTGGTTGTGTGTGTGGTTGTGGTTGTGTGTGTGTGTGGTTGTGTGTGGTTGTGTGTGTGTGTGTGGTTGTGTGTGGTTGTGTGTGTGGTTGTGTTTTTGTGTGTGTGTGTGGTTGTGTGTGTCAAGGGACAAGCACATTATAAGTTGGGGTTTCTATATTGAAATACGTAGCTAACAATGTAACTTTGTGAGTGGTGTATGCAAGAGTTGGTTCTACATTGGTCTATCAAAGGACACTCTTGTTGTTACTGCCAGCATTCAGTGAAGGGCAGAACCTACTAACCAAACCACCCTGGTAAAGATAGCCGAGGCAGCCTTGACATTTCCTTTACTGTTACAAAAGCCTGCACTACAAACTTTATAAGCAAACGTGCCCTTTGCTAAATGTACGTAGCAGACGTTATTCAAGCCTTACCAGAGAAGTGCATTTCTTAATGTTTTTAGTAAATAGCATCCGCAGCCGGTGGACTGGGACTAAAAACCGAGAGCACGTGGTACAGCCTCTACTAATGCCCCTGTTTCCCCTGCTAGCCTCTGGCGTTTAAAGGGTAAACAACCTTTACAACGCAACTTTTACATCGCAGAGCCTTTACAACGCAACCATTACAACGCAAACTATTACAACGCATTGCTCTGGCGGGCGCTATAGGATAGGGAATAGGTTAATTTACTATCCAATAACCTTCCCTAGTGTCCACGGGGACTGGAGTTGGAATAGTAAATTAAACTATTCACTATCCAGCACCCCAAAGCACTATGTGTTGTAATGGACTGCGTTGTAATACTTGCGTTGTAAAGGCATGCGATGTAAAAGCATGTGTTGTAATGTCATACATCCGTTTAAAGTCCTTTTAACTAATGGAAATAATATGTTGTCAAGAATTACTTGATTATAGGGCTGTGCTGAGCATCTCTGCATGTGCTATAATGTCTACATTTTGAAAGCACATTTTCCATGCATTCCCTTTTCAGCTGTAGCCTCTTGTCCGGCCGTCAAATGACTTTGGCTGGGGGGCTGGTGAGCTCTCCTTTTAGGGTGTCTGGTTAACAAGCACCTGTGGCCTACAGTGGGAACTGGGTCCCAGAGTGACTAAGGCAGGCAACATTAATAAATGATCTGTCTGCGATGTTTTCAAACGATGAATGTTGAGTGGCATGGGCCAGGTGATTTAGAGAGGCCAGAGTCATCCAGGGCTTATCTGAGCCCAGATTTTCAGTTGTGAAATTAATCACATTGGAATTATATTTTTTAAGAAAAGTCTGTAAGTTTGCTTGTCGAAGATGGCTCTTCTCTATTACTAAGCGAAGGCTTTTTATTATGCCTTTGACTTTACCATGCTTCAAGTGGGGGTGCCAATGTTGAAACTGAAAATTGATCCAGGTGGCTCTGCATTTGGGCTGAATTACTAGACAATATCTTCCTTGTTAGTAGCAGGGTTTTTACTCGAGACACAGTGGTCCAAAACAGTATTGTTTTTATTGTTATTAAATGAGACCTCAACAACTGTGTCCTTGTTAATAGTCCCAAAGTTAGCTGGTGTGATCACTGGTGCTGCTGTGGCTGGGTTGGGCGGGTAGCAGCCACTCTCTTTTTATCCCACTTGCCCGACTATGAGTGACCTGTGTCACTCCTAGTTGATGAAATGTCACTCATAATTACACTGCAATTATGAAAGTGTCACACATTGCAATCTGAAACTGTAGCAGCTATACCTTTCGGTCGTGCCGCAGAAGTCGAAATGATGGACAGAGCTACAGTTTGTTCTAAAAATGGAAATACTATATACACCAGCACCATGGCCTTTCACCAGAGCCATGGAGCTGCTGCGTCACTTCCTTTAGGTGCCATTTTCCAGCGTCTCGGCCACAGCTCAGCAACATCCTGTTGCTTTGTCTTTGTTTAAAATACGAACAACGCAGTTAATGAACAAGAAGTGCTAATAGGCAGATTACGTTAATGTACGTGGCAAATTACAGTGCATCTGGAGACTGCAGCTATGTATCCTTTCTCTCCGCCCGCCCACTACTTATTTTTGAAGGTCTGTATTCTTTAATAATGGGTGACGTTGTAACCCCCGGCTGTGCCTCCTCGTCCCTGGCGAGTGTTGAGGAGGGTAAGACAGGTTTCCTCGCTGCTCTCCCCCGCTCGTGCTTTCCCCCTTCAATAGCCATTCCTACAGGCTGCTTTCTGTGCCCAGATAAGTTTCCATATCACGTTCCCGTCGGATTCCTGGACTCTGAGATAAAGCACGTAATGCGCGGCGAGAGGAACGGGGTCAACGAGTTTTGCGTGTGTTTTAAGTTTACTATACCCGAGTAAGAGAGCCTTCACCGGATTTAATGAAAATCTTAATTTTATCCTGTCAAAAGCACTCAGTTCGCTTCCTGCCTTAGTGAGGAAGCTTCGGCCTTAGCTGCAATAAAAACAAGCTTTAGGAGTCTCATGAATGTTTGGAAGGGAGGGGGGAGGGGTTCAGCAGAGAGAGTGGGGTGGAGGAGCGAGGTGAGAGAGAGGGCAAGGAAAGACAAGCCGCGCGTTGTAAGCTCTCTACAGCAGAAACACACGCGCGCGAACCAATCCCAAAGCGCGCGTCGGAATCCGCCTCTGCCATGCTTCTCAATGGTGCGCGTGGCCAGCTCTTATCTCCACTTGTTGTCGGCTGAGCCGACAGCTATAGTTCTCTGGCAAGAACGGGCTTCGCGCGCTTCTAGCTGAGACCTAAAAAGGGTATGTCAAAACTGAGCCCTCTTAACAAATTTAAATCAGGTGTGCCAGACAGAAAGAGGTCAGTGCATTCTGTGCTCCAGTTGTTCTTTGGCAGAAATCTGTTCAGTATTTTTGAAATATTATCAAAATTATTTTGAAACAATATTTCAACGGTTGACTTTCCAGATACATTGTTTTATTTGTCCTTTTTGTGGTCATAATCTCGCCTTGATGTATAAAGTGGGTTTTCTTTAACTAAGCACAAAAAGGTTCAAAGAAATATCTGAACATGGAAGTGACAGAAACTATGTAATTAATATGGCAATATTTACTAACACAGACATAAAAAAAATAAGCATTGTTATTTATTGCTCAGGTTTTATGTTACTTATTTTATTAATTTCAAAATGCTGAAATGTTGAGTTAGTGCCCTGGGGCTGGAACCGACTTATGCCTTTCAGAATTTGCACAAATGTTTACAATATGTTATTTCACTATGGAATAACTACCAAAACTACTGATACCACATCCTCGAGGGCCAACACCTTCACCACTGCCTCCACTGCAAACAGAGATACCACGCTCCCTGGCTCTGCCTCTTCCCCTGACTACAGGCCTAGTTTCATGCCCTCTTCCACCGACGCCCAGAGGCATGGTTGAACAGAGTGTCTCTGACTCAGACCATGTCAGATATGGAAGAAAAAGGGACACATTCTAGGGAAGGACAAGGTGATGTTAATGGACAGGATAAAGTGTGGAAAGACCACATCCTTTGTAAACAAGGGACAGAAATCACCTGCAAAACCTAATTTGCCTCCAGATGGCATTGCCCACTTGTTTGCCCTGCTGGAAAAAGATGTGAAAAGGTTTGACCTCCTCATGAATTCCGTGGAGCACCTAAGCTTCCTATATGGTCTGAAGAACAGCCTCTGAAATCTACAAAATCTATCCAGACCTGGGATTCCTATGGGGAGAAGGGTCTCAAATTAATGCATTAGCCGGCCACAATCCAGGCAGCCACCTGGAAAACTCACAGCCCGAAGAAGAGAACACTGTGTTAACTCCCTAAAGCGTTTAGTAGTTTTATTTCAAAGGAATTATGTTTGTGTGCACATAGACCATCGGTGAGAGATGCTATGTGTAGAAGAAGACAGAGTTAAAGGTCTTTAACTTAAGTGTGTTCTTGGAACTATAGATGGAAACTTTTAAAGTAAAGATGGTATTAAGACCTTTTACACAAACAAAGATGTGAAGAATGTTAAAAAGATGCCATAAGTTAAAGTTGTTGAACATGATTTAGATAAAACTATTCTTTCCATTCTTGTATAAACATGTTTGAAAAGGTTAAATACTTGAAGGGCAGAAAACCGCGAATTACTTCACAACAGAAATGCTTTGTTTCTAAGCATTTCACTCTCAGAGAGAGGCTAGGGCAGGGCACTGGCAGCAGTCATGCCTTTATTGTTTTGGGTTCAGATGGTTACAGTAAACAACAAAGTAGAAGAGGGGTGTGCAGTGCGTCTGTACACAATGGGGATAAAAGGCAGAGCGACAGTATAGCAAATAGTAAAATCAAAATTAGATGGAAGACTCAATAGGGCATTCACCAACAACATGAAACAAGCATTTGCAATGCAATAGGTCTCGCATTAGGAAAGTTTGAGCTATTGGAATTGTAAATGACACATTTTTTATTTATGTGTTGGTTTTGAAAATAGCGAAATTAATAGCTTTGTCATTTACAATGCCAATAGTTATAACTTTTGCAAATATGACACCTATAGCATTTGTAATGCAATATGTGTTGTATTTACGAGACTTAGATGTATTGATATTACAAATAACAATGGCTTTTAATTTTTTTTATTAATTAATACTTCAATAAAAGTTATTGTAATTTATAATGGCAATAGCTTAAAGTTTTGTAAATAACTTTTGTGAAGATTATGTTCAGTCTATTTTATTGTGATGAAAATCCAGGAACAGAACTGAAATATTAACATCTTTTTGTGACATTTGTAATAAAGCTTGAAACATTGATAGAACATATTTGAACCAGTTGTTGTTGAATGGTTGCACAGATTGATGCAGTGGTGGCACTGAGTGATGTTGTGGTGGCGACGAGTGATGCTGTGGTGGTGGTGAGTGATGCTGTGGTGATGTGATAGATAGATAGAGTGAGCTTTTGTTTATAATAAAGTTGTAAATTTTGTCTTTGACCTCCACTCCACCTCGGTGTTGTTTTTCTTTTGCTGAAACTCCCTAACGGGTTTCTATACAAAAACTATGTATGTCACATGAAGAATAATACGTGAAAAAAATCCTTTAATTTTTCACTGTTGAAAACGTGTCTTTATTTGTGAAGTGATTCTGCTTGTTACATACACGTTGTGAACGCTTTTTGTTGCCAAAATGCAGAATTAAATGGAAAAAAGGCACATAGTGTTCCATGGCGACCACAATGATGTCTGCTAGGCTGTTGGCTAATATTGTGGTGTGTGCTAGTGTTGTGTTGTTTCTAGTCTTGTTAGCTATGGTGTTGTGGCATATGTTGATTGTGTCTATTTTTATGGTGGCTATTGTTGTTTTGTCTAGTGTGTTTGTGTGTGATAGAGTGTTTGTGTGTGAGAGGGCGTGTGTGTGAGGGGGTGTGTGTGATTTAAGGGGTGTGTGTGTGAGGGGGGGTGTGTGAGCGAAGGGGTGTGCGTGTGAGTGATGGTGGGTGGGTGTTAGCGAGGTGGTGTGTGTGTGAGAGTAGGAGTGTGTTTTTGTGAGCTAGAGAGAGAGAGAGGTGTTGAGGTAGAGAGATGTATAGAGAGATAGAGGTGGTGAAGGATATATAGAGAGATTGCGAGAGATGTGAATGAGATGAGAGAGATTGAGAGACAGAGGTTGTGTTGTATAGAGATATAGAGAGAGAGAGTGTGAGTTCTGAAAATCTTGAGGTATGTTTTTTTATAGAGTTATAGAGTGTTTTGGAGTGAGAGAGATAGAGTGATGTATGGAGGGTGAGCAAGAGTCATGTATTGCGGTAGATTGAGACTATCTGGGGCGCTTCTTTGGAATGTTTCTATCTGGGTTGAAGGTGAAGTTCTGGATTTTGGGCGGGTGAATTGGTGACAGACAGTCGGCGGGGCCGTGGGTCAGGCGGTGCAGTAGGAAGTGTTGCTCTTTGCAGTTTCCAGTAATTGGGGTCTCCTTAAATTGTTTCTGCCTCCTGCTTGTTATGTTTATTTGCCTTAAAATGCAAAAATTGGCCCCACGTAAAAACAAATGTATATTTTTGAGGAGAAAAACGGCAAAAAAATAAATAAATATCCTGAATCGAAAGCCCACACCACACACAGGAAGAACGTACTCGGTAAATAAAACATGCAGCTGCTGCCCGAGGATGTTACCTAAGCATTGGAAATACACGCACGCTCTGAGGCTGGAGTGGGGGCTGAAGAGAGGAGAGGCACCCAGAGGTGTCATTAGGAATGTGTAAGCACTAAAAAAAAACGCAGTGGCATAAAGCAGGGTAGGAAGCGGGAGGTGCCGCAGCTAACCCAGATAGACAGGACACCTGGGTGGTGTGTGGGTCAGACAGTCAAGTCAGCCCCAGTGCGTTGGTAGTAGAGCACAGGGTTTCTCGCCGATTAGGATAAGGGAGGGAGATAACTGGCATTGCGCAGAGGGGGAGCATTCCTTTGAAGTCTGAAGCTCTCGCTGTGGCGGGTCTGATACGTTCGACAAATGGTGGTTTGTGAGGTGGGGGAGCGGAAGGGATTCCTTGGGAGCAAATGGGTGCGAGGCTACGCGTGTCTCACACGAGTGGATAACATGAACAATGTTCATCAAATAAAGCAAAACATGCTCAGTTGTGGGAAGTGCTTGAAACGCAGCCAAGCAAAAAATACCAAAAACTGATGAAAATAAAAGAAAGGCATTTATTCTTCCAATGCGACCGCAATGATGAAATAAAACTAAGCAGGAATCCGTGAACCGTGTGCAGCGCTTGTTCACAGTTTGAAAATCCAACAACCAACAACAGTGCGATGAGGTTTAAAAAAAGCGGCAGTCAAAGTGAAAGTTCATGTATACTTCCAATGCGGCAGCAATGATGAAATAAAACTAAGCAGGATTCCATGAACCATGTGTAGCGTGTCAAAGTGAAAGTGCATGTATGCTTCCAATGCTGCAGCAATGATGAAATAAAACTAGGCAGAATTCCGTGAACAGCATGCAGCCCGTCATAGTGAAAGTGCACGTATACTTCCAATGCGGCAGCAATGATGAAATAAAACTAAGCAGGATTCCGTGAACGGTGTGTAGCGTTTCAAAGTGAAAGTGCATGTATGCTTCCAATACAGCAGCAATGATGAAATAAGACTAGGCAGAGTTCCGTGAACAGCATGCAGCGCGGGGTGTGAGTGAGGCCAAGCGCGCGCTGGCTAAGCGTCGCGCTTCAAGAGCCTGGTGGTGTGCGAGGCTTACTTGCAAGTTGAATGGGGGTGGGGGGCAGGGGAGCGAGCGAGTGGGAGGGAACAAGCATATGGGGTGTGAGTGAGGCCAAGCGCGCGCTGGCGAAGCGTCACGCTTCAATAGATCACATGCATTGGGAGGAATCCGCTTGGAATAAGCTTGGTCAAAGAGTTTGTTTCAACTACTATACTCTCGTCTATTTAACCCTGCGGGATAGAATAGTCGAGACCTAAAAAGGATACGTTAGAATATGTTAGGAGACAAGGGGGTAAGGGGTGTTATAAAAATAGTAAAGCAGGAAAGCATCACATTTGAGGGAAGAAAGTTTGATGAAATGTCAGGAATTCGAATAGTAAAGTTTTACAGCCCAGGCAAAGAGGGTGGACGTTAAGGCGAAAGATTAGCTCTCTAGTGCATCATCACTCTGGAAGGAGCTCCTATGCATTTGACTTCTACAACCGGATCAGTAATGGTTCACCTTCACAAGGAAGCATGCAGTACATTTACTCTCTGCCTGGCAACTGTGAACTTTGCTTTGGTTTTCCATTAGCTCTCTAGTTTGTCACCCTTCCTTACCGACCAACATGTGTGTTTTGTTTCTCCTTACTTAGTCCCGTGGTTCCTTTTCCACCACTTAGACTGGAAGGTTGTTGTTGCTGTGTGCTGTCTCATGTTTCTCCCACTGCAGGTACTGTGTACATATCTGTGGTTTTAGCCTAGTTGTTGGGAATGTCTCCTGGTCCTCTGGGCATCATAGTCTCATTGTCAGAAGTACAGCTATGGGCTGTTTGCCACTCAGGGTTGCATCTGGGTTCAGAATTTCCAGTACACATTTACCTCCCACCGAGAGAGAAGTCCCCATATATCATCACCTGAACAGATGCCGGGGCAGATGTGTTTCTTTCTCTCTCCCCATGGTCTCCTCAGTATTGTAGCTGTTTGGCAACAACACTTACAACAGTAATGGAAGGGCTAGGGTCATGTTTCAAAGATTCTTGGTCTTTGACAATTTGCCATTTATCCAGTCTTGAACTCTTTACTCGATCAAATCATAACTAAAAATGTAATACAAGTTACAAACAGCCCAAGTATTTCTGTCACCCACCCCAATCAGTGCCCCAGAGATTACTAGTTCCCAGCCAGGAGTTATTGCGAATCCATGGCAGGAATTTTCAATATGACGTTTAGAAATCCTCAGGTATCATATCGAAGTAGCACCGAGCTCGCTTCCCCTGATTAATATAGAGGTAAACCACATATCTTCCAGGCTTTCCTTGCATTCTGTACCTTATATTTTATGGCTCAGCCTTAATAATTCCAGCTGGTCAAAAGGAAATGAAGATGAAAATAGCTTTTATTTTGACCTGTTTGACAAAAGACACAATGATATGGGCTAAACCCTTCATTTTGAATAAAAATAATAATCTGTTTATCCAACAATTTCAGTCTACATTTGTTAATCGCTATACATGTAGCTTACACCATGATGTTGACGCATGTGAATTATAAAGCTAATTTCCTGCATCAGTGGCCGCAAAAGGATCGCAAAGATGCCTTATTGTTGGTTGTGAACCAACCTTACACATCCATGGCTTTAAATAATGTATTATTACAGATCAAAGCTCAGCAAAGGAGTCACTGATGAGAACAGCAAGGACAAGTACATAAGAAGGCTGTGCTGCCCAAAGCTGAAAATAAGGAAGAACCTATGGAGAAAGGAAATATGCATACCTTTTAGTCAAACTGTAAAACAGAGGAGACAATAGAAGGTTTCTGTTCATATTGTGGATAATTGGGTAATATTGTATGCAAATATGCAGTGATAATCAAAGCTGCTCGGTCCTGAAAGAAGGACTGAGTATTTCTCTTTTGGAACGATGTGTCTCAAAGAAAGCAAATTATTCTTCTGGTTTGTTTTTTGGCAAGGAAACAATGTCCTCTTGCCTCAATAAAATTAGTAGATTTGTGTTCTTCCGGCATCATTATGGATCAGACTTTTCAACTAAAGTACAATAAACCCTTTCATAGGAGGCACCAGAACCTATTCTTAGGGTAGATGGAACCACCCTAGAATCAAGAGAATTAATTTATGAAATTATTAATGTTAACTCAATTGGGGCATTTGGAGCAAATACAATCTTGTATCATAGATGCTCCAGTGCTTGAACATTTCATTTTGTCCCTCACGGGGCCTAGCGTCCAGTGGCTCCAGCAACTCAGCGAGTATCGCCACCCAGGACTGCAGGTCATCCGCCAGCCTATTGTCTCTCCAGCAATTCGGAGTGCGTCTCTCTTAGGCCACTGCCCATTCAGTCACAAAGCCTTATACATCGTTATACTCGTTCACCTCTAGAGGGCTAGGGGACATCCAATGAATAGGCACCCTACACTTGGTGAGCACCAACTCCAACACCAAGAACCTTCTGCTATGGACCTTCTTTTTTCGCATCCGTATCATCGTCTGCAGGCAGTGCTTAATATCTCCTGGGATTACCCACCCAGTGGCTGCATTTAATTGATACATTATGGCCTGCCAGTATATGTTCAGCTTGTGGCACCACAACAGCATTTGCACAAAACCCCCCCACTAGCTGAACAGCGAGGACAGGTGAGCACCCGCCCCGGGTAAATAGCGTGCTGCGGGTGAAATATACCTGATGTACAACACTGTATTGTATTCATTTGAGTCTCTTATTACCAAGGTAAGTAAAGTCCACATTTGTAAAGCGCACAATCACCCGTAAGGGTCTCCAGGCGCTGGGGGCCGTCGGGAAGATTAAGCGAGCTATTGCCCAGAGTCACATGGTGCTGGGCTGACCTGCCGCCGGAGCCGGGGATCGAACCGTGGTCCCCAGATTCCAGCGTCAGTCGCCCTGGCGCGGCGCCACACCTCTTCCCTCTTCTGTACCCCCACATGGATGTCCTCCCACTTTTTGTCTGTGAGCGATTCATTTAGTATGGGCTACCATTTGCCCTGGACTGGTAGGATGCGAAGTTGGAAATCCTCCTGGTGCGCCCAATATACAAAGGAGATTAACTTATGGCCTCCCCCCATGTTAAGCAGAGTCACTAATATCTGTGACTCTTCAGGGGCATCTGGGAAAGATGACCAAATACCACGTGCCCTGATTGCTATTTTAGCAAATTGCAAGAATTGTTCAGGTCCTAAATTATATGTTTCCACCACATCCATCAGCTTGACAAATCTTTCTTTTTTTAAATATATTTTTATTGGTATTTACATGTTACAGGATACAAAAATGACATACAACAAATTACATGTTTGTCGGGCAGTTGCCTAGGGCCTTGCGGGTTTTACTGCTGGTTGTGCTCATATCTGCCCCTAGTTCCTGTGCACGTTTGACATTTTAACATAGAGGTTGGTGTGGTTGACTGCGATATCGTTGGAACATTAAACGTAACATGTAACATATAATTGGCGGGCGGGTGTTTAGTGTCAGGTCGACCGGTCATCTTGGAGTCGAATTTGGCTGGTTTAGATCTGGGTTTTTGTTCTTCATGGCGGTTTGTATCGGTTTAGAAATATGTCCAGTTTCGCCCACATTTTCCTATTTGCGTTCTTCCATGGTGTGTGTCTGAGTGCCGTGTTATCTGCTCCTCTGAGGAATGTCACCCAGTTCAGCCACCCTTTGAATGTTACTTTGGAAGTATCTTTCCATTTGGCTAGAACTGTTTTCACTGCTGTACTCAAGAGGAAGTCTAAAAGGAGTCTGTCTTGTTGGATGGGTACGTCTGTTGTGATATGGGCAGTGGTGGTTGTGGCAAAAGTTCGGTCAAGAGTGCAGCCTATGGTTTTGTTAATGAAATTGGTTACCTTCTCCCAGATTTTGCTGACTTTACTGCAGTGGTATATGTGGTGTGCGAGGTTGCCCTTTTCTGTTTCGCAGTTCCAGCATCTATCGTTCTCAAACACCATCTCCAACACATACACATGCAGACCCATCAAAATGTCTTCTTAGCATGTTGGATGAGGAACACGATAAAGAACAGCTACACGATTGCTATCCTAATACAGCTAATACCAGCACTAAAAACATACCTGCTACACACCCACACAATACTGATCACTCTTCTACAAAACAAAGTCCCACTATCACCAAAAGCCACTCTCTACACTGTCTACTAATAAATGCTTGATCCCTCTCTAAAGACAAGCATCACATCTACGACCTTCTCACCGATGCAAAACCACACATACTATTCATAACCGAACCATGGTTGGGAGAGGATATGGCTCCAGTCCTGCATGAAGCCATTCCTCTAGGCTATCAAGTAACCACACAAAATCGTATAGCCAAAAAAGGAAGTGGTCTAGCTGTTGTATTCAGGCAAACAATACATATCACTAAAGTTGACAACATCTCCATAAAGAATTGTGAGGCTCTTCAAACAAGATGCAATCCTACACCGTCTTCCACCTGTAACTTCCTGCTCCTTTACAGACCTCCACCTAGCAAGGCAACATTCCCAGACGCACTTCTAGACACAGTTTCAAACCTGATAACAATACATTCCAACCTATGCGTTCTGGGTGACCTTAACATTTGGTTTGATAAAACCAATGTGACCCATCCAAAAACAATAATCACCGGCTTAGACGCATTGAACCTGCATTAGATTGTCCCCAATCCGACACACACCGCTGGACATATCCTAGATGTCATTTTTGCTAATACTGAACTAGTTACCTTTCAAACTATAACTCCAGTCACATGGTCAGACCACCACTTGCTTGCTTTCCAACATAAAACAACACTAAGCAACTCACCTAAAACTACCTTACATCCATCCACCTATCGTCCGTGGAACAAACTCAATTTGGAACACTTGGAAACACAACTAACATCCAGTATAAATCTGGAAACCATAAATTCTGTTCAGAATCTATATGAGTGGCTACAGGAAGCTTTTGACATCCTGATACCACTCAAAACCACACAACAGATCAAAAGAAAAAAAGCGCCTTGGAGAAACATAGAAATAAAAGACATAAAACAACAAATTAGAAAGCTGCAATGTACCTGGCTCAAAACAAACGCCAAACAAGACAAACTTCACCTACAAAAAATTAACAGATTATATAAGTCGGCTATCAAAAAAGCTAAGAAAAGGTACTATTCAGACAGAATTCAAAACGCTAAATATGCAAATAAAGAATTCTGTAAAATACTCAATGAATTTCGAAAACCAAATTGCCTAGAAGGAACTCATCCTGTTACTCAAGATTTCACAGACAAACTGGCTAATCATTACACGGACAAAGCAGACACGTTGGACTCGTACTTACAACTGAAACAAAGCACCAGCACTAACCCTTGTACAAAACAACTATCCAAGAATGCTCTAATCAAGCCTCTTCATTCCTTCCAACACATCTCACACAATGAATTTATGGACCTGGTCAAAGCAAGCAAGCCTGCCGGCAGCCCTTCTGGCCCTTGTCCGCCACAAACTTTCAAGACAATTCTTTTAACAACCTCTGCTGCCATTCCAGTTAGAAGAATCATCAACGATTCCTTAACTACTGGAATATTTCCAGAAGAACTAAAAAAGTCATACATACGCCCTTTACTGAAGAAAACAAACTTGGACCCGCTGAACCCTGACAACTACAGACCCATTACAAATGGGCCTTTCCTGGGCAAACTGAGAGAAAGAGCAGCATTCGCCCAGATGTCACAATTCATTGAAGAGAATGACATACTTTCAGATTTCCAAACAGGATTCTGTCCGGGGAGAGGCACTGAATCTGCCCTCCTTGCCATCTGGGATGACCTAAAGAATACAGTTGACCGCAACGGGGTTGCTGCGCTACTCCTCTTGGACCTCTCAGCTGCCTTTGACATGGTTGACCATGACACTCTGAAACAAAGACTTTATGAAGCCGGCATAGAGGGAACAGCTCTAGACTGGAAAGCGTCCTACCTTCGAAACAGAACTAATGTCATCCACACCCAACCTTTCTCGTCCAAACCGTACTCCACAAAATCAGGGGTCCCTCAGGTTCTATCATCTCGCCCATGCTTTTCAACATCTACATGAAGTCTTTACCAGTACTGATCAGTAAATTTCACCTCACGTGCTACAACTATGCAGATGACACGCAAATGGAATGCCCCAAAGACATTGGAAAATCACCAATTTTCAGCTGTCTCAGAGCCGTGGATCAGTGGATGACTTGGAGCCATCTCAAATTGAATGCATCAAAAACTGAAATACTCATGTGTGGCGATTGGAAAAATTACAACCCGCTTGCCACATGGGCTGATGAACTGGGATCACTGCCTAAAGTATTGAAGGAAGTAAGAAACCTGGGAATGAACATGGACTCCAAGCTGTCGATGAATGTCCAAGTGGATAAACTAGCAAGATCAAACTTTGCTACTATAAAAACGCTGTGACGAATTTTCCCTCATTTGGGATTTCCACACAAGGTCCAAGCTACCATCTCCCTTGTTCTATCCAAACTCGATTTCGCCAATAGCCTCTACCACGGATTACCTTTAGCAACCATGAAAAGACTACAACTTAATTAGAACTCGGCTGCCAGACTACTCTCGCATATCAAACCATGAGACCACATCTCCCCTGCCATGAAAGCCCTGGATTGGTTACCGGTTGCCAGAAGATCCACGTTCAAGCTGCTTTGTATTACCCACAAAGCAATACATGGAATAGGACCACTCTTCATCAGGAATAAAATCACCAAACACATTCAACAAAGGAACCTCCGCTCTAAAGGAGCATCTCACCTCAAAATTCCACCATACAAGAAAAAAACCAAGGGGGGCACATCCTTCTCTGTTCAAGCACCCAAACTATGGAACTCTTTACCCCCCAACATAAGATCCACCGACAATCACCTTATCTTCAGAAAACTACTCAAGATCTGGCTCTTCCCCACATAAGCACCATACGGAAACAGAAATTTAAAGCATATCCCTGTGTATATAAGCATTTGTTTTCACTACAGATATGTACCTATCTTTGTGTATTACCTTATGAAACATGTAAAATAATTATGTTGTTAAGAGAGAAAAATATATATAATAATAATAATAATAATAATAATATTCATCAATAAATAAAAATCATCTTTGGTCTACATGTACATACTTCCATGTACTTGGATCTGTGTGTCTGTTACTTTTCTCCTGAAAAAGCATATCCAATGCACTGCCCTATTTCTCATCCTGTGCCTCTATCAATATATTTAATCTAAATATACTTACTTCCTTTATGTATCTATATACTTTCAATGTACTTATGGATCTATATATTTATCACTTTCTTCTAATTTAGCATTTCCAATGCACTAGCCTATTTCTCAGCCTATACTTCGCTCAATATATCTTCTAGCCCAACCTTCTGACTCATCTCAAACTTCTTTCTACTACTCCTTCTAATGCACTACCCTATCTCTCATCCTATACATCTATCAATATATCCTCTACATCCACTCTCTCATGTATCCCAAACCCCATACCACTACTATGATCGCCAAAATAACCCTTTCTAGACTCTCTCCTGCTCTACCCCTCCTTGCATCATCTGACACTTCTTTTTACTACACCGATCCCCTAAAACAAACCTTTCTCAATCAATCAATCATAACATTTGTATAGCGCGCTACTCACCCGGAGGGTCTCAAGGCGCTTGGGGTAGGGGGGGTCCGCTACTGCTTGAACAGCCAGGTCTTAAGTTGCTTCCTGAAGGAGGGGTGGTCTATGGTCAGGCGGAGGTGGATGGGGAGGGAGTTCCAAGTATTGGCTGCCAGGTAGGAGAAGGATCTTCCTCCCGTGGTGGCTCTTCGGATGCGTGGAACGGAGGCGAGGGCGAGGCTGGTCGATCGTAGCTGGCGAGTGGGAGTGTAGAAGGTCAGGCTATTGTTGAGGTACCTGGGTCCCAGGTTGTGGAGGTCTTTGTGTGCGTGGGTGAGGAGTTGGAACGTGATTCTTTTGCTGACGGGGAGCCAGTGCAGGTCTCTCAGGTGTCCGGAGATGTGGCTGTGTCGGGGGATGTCCAGGATGAGTCGTGCTGAGGCGTTCTGGATGCGTTGGAGTCTTTTCTGCAGTTTGGCTGTGGTTCCGGCGTAGAGGGTGTTTCCGTAGTCCAGTCGGCTGGTGACGAGTGCCTGGGTGACCTTCTTCCTGGTTTCGGTGGGGATCCATCGTAAGATCTTTCGGAGCATGCGTAGGATGTTGAAGCATGACGAAGAGACGGCGTTGACTTGTCTGGTCATCGATAGGGAGGAGTCCAGGATGAAGCCCAGGTTGCGTGCGTGGTCCGTTGGTTTGGGTGCGACGCCCCGGGCAGGGGGCCACCAGGAGTCGTCCCAGGCGGATGGTGATGATCCCAGGATGAGGACTTCCGTCTTGTCTGAGTTCAGTTTCAGGCGGCTGTTCTTCATCTACTCGGCTACGTCTTTCATCCCTTCATGTAGGTTGGTTCTGGCGGTGGCGGGGTCGTTGGTGAGGGAGAGGATCAGCTGGGTGTCGTCGGCGTAGGAGATGATGTTGAGGTTGTGTTGGCGTGCGATGGCCGCGAGGGGGGCTCATATAGATGTTGAAGAGGGTGGGGCTGAGAGATGATCCTTGTGGTACGCCGCAGATGATTTCAGTGGCCACGGATCTGAACGGGGCAGGCGGACTCTCTGGGTTCTTCCGGCGAGGAACGAGATGATCCACTCCAGTGCCTTCTCTTGGATTCCGACCATTCTAAACTCTCCCCTCTTACTCCTTCCCTCCAAAACTCCTTTTTACTCATCCAAAAGCCTCTTCCTACTGCTAAGACCTAAAAAAATAAAAATAAATCCTTCACTCTTTTATCCCCCCACTATCCTTTTCAATCAAAATTAACATACTAACATGTTCACTTCTCAAATTCCATATTCCATATTCAACTATACTAATATACTGCCCAAATAACTGAATAACATATCTACTACTCAAATTACTTCATATTTATTCTATACTAATTTTCAACACTAATCCTTCATGGGTTCCGGAGTGGCGTGCTACTCGCCAGAAAAGGGCTTCAACGCCCATCAGGGGTAACAAGTGCTATATGAATGTAAATCTTTCTTCCCCTTTTATCCATCCGCTATACTTCTCACTCCAAGTAACAGACTAATATCCACCACTGAAATTACCTCATATCTCACCATATTAATTCACCACTAATCCTTTATAGGCTTCCTGAATAGCATGCGTCAACAAGCGAGCGATAAATAAATACAAACCTTTGTCCTCCTCTATCCTTCTGCTATCATTCCAAATCCAAATAACTGACTAACCTATCCACCACTTAAAATGTACCTGCATGTTTCACTATATTAATTCAACACTAATTCTCTATGGGTCCCGGAGTAGCGTGCTACCCACCGCAAAAGCGCTTCGACGCCTCGTCAGGGGTAGTAAGCGCTATATAAATGCAATTACAATACAATACAATAAAATGCTTGATGCAGTAGCCAGAATTTCGTTTGTGCTAGTACCGGTGATATCATGTTTTGCGATGGGGCTGCGCAAAAGATTTAAAGTTCCTGTTCCGTGAGCTTGGTACCTAGCTGTGTTTCCCAGTAGTTGGTGTTTTTGGCGTTGAGTCTACTGGATGTGGTGCGAAGTCGTTTGTACAGGTGTGAGACCTGGTGGCCATTCGCATTTATTGTTTCCATGTAGTGAAAGATTGAGGGTCTGTGCTTGGTTAGCTTAGATTTTGTTATGGCTGTTTTGATAGCTAGAAAGTAGTATAGTTCGCTGTCTAGGAGTGTGTGCTGAGCTTTCAGGTTGTTGAAAGGGTGCGGATACCCTACTGCCTCTAGCTGCGCTGGGTAGGAGAAGCCTAGCTCTTTCCATGATTTTATGTCCAGGGGTTTCCCTCTGTATTTAATCTTGGGGTTTGCCCAGAGTGCTTCCCAGTGTGAGTTTTGATGTTGTGCTCAAGTTTTTGGTCTACTTTGAGCAGTGCCTGTCTTGTGATCTTTAAGATCGGGTTGTTCAGTTGTGCATGCTTGTTGGCGGTGAGGAGAGTTAGGGGATCAGTGTTGTTTAGGATGGCCCTCTCAATAGAGAGCCATGTTGGTGTGTATGGTTGGCTAGGGAGGACCCAGTGCATCCCTTGTCTGGCTATAAAGGCTGTCTGGAAGGTTCTTATTTCGGCCACGTTGAGCCCTCCTAGCTTCTTCTCTAGTCTTAGTTTTTTTTAGGGCTATTCTAGTTTTCTTATCTCTCCATATGAATTTGTTTAGCATTTGGTCAATCCTTCTGTGAAATTCGTCGGTGAATGCCATGGGTAGCATTCCTGCCACATAATTCGCAATGGGCGTAATCATCATTTTGACTGTATCTATCCTGCCCCACCAGGTGATGAACTTGGGTGACCAGGATTCTAGTAGTCCTTTGACCTTGTCCAGTGTGGCCTTCTCATTCAGTTCTAGTGTGATTCTCAGGTTTTTCCCAAATTGGATACCTAGATACTTAACAGACTCGGGTTGCCAAGCCAGCCCTGATTCCCCCATTATCTCTTTGGTTGTCTGCATGTTGAGGGGCATGCATTCTGATTTGTCTCTATTGAGCTTGTATCGTGAGTGTTTGGTGTATGTTTCGATTGTATGCATTAGTGCTGGTATGGATTGAGCGGAGTGCCTGGTGTGTGTTTTGTTTTGGGCGTCTGTGATTGCGGTGATGCAGTGTTGCCTTTGTTTGTTTTTAAGATATGACGCTAGGATTTTCCCTGCCTTGTTCGCTTCGCATAGGTTGATTTGTTTATATTTACTTATCCATAGACCTGCTCGCTCGCTTACAATCCGATTAAATTCGTATTTTTTCCCTGTGAGTTCTACCAGAGCGGCTGTGTTTGTAGTGTCTTTAATGTGTTTGGTCTCTAGTTGTTTTTTGTCGTTTTCTAGTCGGTCTAGCTTTGCCTTTGCTTCTCTGTCTCTTCTGGCTTTGATCTTTATTAGTGTGCCCCTGATGGTCGCCTTAAGGGCATCCCACAGGCTTTTTGGGTCTATATCTGGTGTGTCATTTTCTGTGATGTAGTCTCCGATAGCTTTTTCAATTCTGTTTCTGTCTTCCTGTTTTGCTATGGTGATGTTATTGAGGCGCCATCTGGGGGTGATGTGTTCGTTGTGTTGGCCTGTCAGCTGTAGGCTGATGCAAGAGTGGTCTGAGATTGTTCTGGCTGCAATATCTGTGTGCTCTATCATGTGTGTGTGGGAGCCTGAGATGAGGATGTAGTCTATTCTAGCATAGGAGTTGTGTGGGTTGAAGTAGAATGTGTAATCCCTGGTGTCTGGATGTTGCAGGCGCCAAGGATCTTTCAGGTCGAACCTGGTGCATATGTTCCTTAGAATGTTATGGGAGGTCGAGCCTGTTTGTCTGTCTAGGGTGTGATCCAGGACTTGGTTAAAGTCACCTGCCATGACTATCATTTGGTCCGTTCGATTTGCATCTATTTCTCTTGTCACTTCCTCCCAGAATTTTGTATTGTCTGTGTTTGGTGCGTATATGTTTGCTACCAGTATAGTATCTACGCCTCTTTTTAGCTGTGTAATTAGTAACCTGCTTTCGATATCGTGATGCTCGTTTTCGATGGTTATGATGGATTTGCTATTTATCAGGGTTATAACACCTCGTTTCTTGCCTACGGCCGGTGAGCAAGCTGACTGACCTATCCACCTTACTTTTAGTTTTGTCGCGTCGTCCTTGGAGAGTTTGGTTTCTTGTAGTAGGATAATGTCACTCTTTGTCTTTGCTGGATAGTCTAATACTTTCCTTCTCTTAATGGGGTGGTTTAGGCCTTTGACGTTGAGGGATACTATTTTTAGGTCGGTCTGTATTGTGTTTTTTTATTCAGGGTCTGTGCTACAGGTCGCGGGCCACTTTGGGTATCTATATGGGGTTCCTGACTTACGGTTTCTTCCCGGGTTCTGTGTTTTGCCTTCGTGGGCTATAGCGGTTATTTGCAGTGGTTCCATTGACCTGAACAACCTGTCCGAGAGTTTGATTTGGACATGGATCGAGACGTAGACATAGATATAGACGTGGACGGGACAAGCTGACAGCACAGGACAAACATAGCAAACATACCTGACGGGACTCCCCCCCGCCCTCTCCCTCCCCCTCCCTCCCCTCCCTCCTTCCCCCTGCTACTGCTTCGTGCTGTAGACGTGTGACAGCAAGGTCCCTCCCACCCCCCTACAACCCTGGGATAGTTCTGACCATCGCAAATGTCTGATCATTGTGCATATAGGTTAAAAATTAAAGGATATTGGTGGTTATATGGCTGGATGCTTCTCTGGAAATTCTTCTTGCTTGAGGTAGATATGCTGTGTGAGGCTGTAGTTCTTTAGGCACATGAGGTAGATTGCGTTACTATTAGAGTCTCGAGGTATTCTCTTGGCGTGTTCTTTGGCGATTCTGCTCATTCGCTTAGGGGATCAGGTGAGGCGCTTCTTTTGCTTGACAGGGTTGTCGTCTCCATTTCCTGTGTGTCTGGTCCAGCTAGGTATCGTGCCAATTGCGCCGGGTCTTCGAAAGTTAGTGAAATTCCTCTGTTGTTTACCCTGAATCTGGCTGGTCCGGTGAAAGAAAAGGTGAAGTTCTGTTTCCTCTTGTCTCTTTGGTCAAGAAAGCCTTTTCTGATATCTACTGTGTTCTTCGAGTAGTCTTGCGTGAGTATAATCCTGTGACCTTCCCACTGTAGGTTGGGTGTCTTCCTGGCAAACCCAAAGATAGCTTTGGTTTGGTGAGAGCGTAAGGGTTTACAGATTATCGGTCTTGGGGTTGGTGTTGGTCTGTTGGATTGTTTGAAGGCCGGGACTCTGTAAGCCTCGTCTAGTTCGAAGGGGTTTTCAAACTTGAGATTGGTCAGTTTGGGTATGAGTTCCTGTAGCATTGCCACATAGGAGCCTGCTTTATCCTCCTCTCCCTCCGGGATTCCCAGGCTTCTTATGTTGCCTTTTCTTTGCCGATCTTCTGCTGCCTGCTTCCTGAGGTCTGTGGTTGCTTTTGGCTATCGTGCCCATTGCCTTGCCTGTAAGTTGTGTTCTGTCTTCTATATCACTGACTCTTTGTTCTACGGTTGATAGTCTGTTATTTGTTGTATGGATGTTCGCTCTGACCGCAGCCAGCTCGGGTTGTATGGCATCTGTAATTTTCTTGGTGGATTTGGCTAAATCGTGGACTTCAGCTAGTTTTTTAAGCATGCTGTCTGAGGTGCTGCTGATGTCTGTCTTTTGTTTGAAGGGGGACTCTGGTTGGCCCTCCGGCTTTGTTTTCTTCGGTTGTTGCGTCGGTTTGCCTTCGCTCCCGGCCATTGTGTTTGTCCTCTGCCCTCTTTTCTCTTGCAGGAGTTCAAATCTTGTATTGCTGCTCTGAGGTGTGGGCTGGAGTGCCCGCCCTGGCTGGTCGTTGCTGTTTGCGTTTGGTTTTGGACTAGGGCCTCGCTTTGCGCTCACCTGCTCGGTGTTAGTAGTGACTTTTGGTTTGTTGACTCTTTTGTTTGTTTGGTGCTTCCGGGTCCTTTTGTCTGCCACAGTTGGGATCCTTGTATTTGGTGAGATACGTGTCTCTTCCTAGTATTTGTACTGTTCGGTCGTTCGCTGCCACCCTTTTTATCTTTTGCACTTTGCCCTTGGTGCGTGGGTGGTCGATCGTCTATGCTGGTCACTTTGGGTGGGTGTGGTATGCCACTTTCACCACTCCACCGATATTCCCGATGCTTGCCGTCGTGCCATTGCAAAGTGGCGCTGGTCTCCCAGGTAGCTGTGTTTTCATGAACTGCCCTGCCCTTGTATGCAAGATGGCTGCCCCCTTAGAAGGTGGCAAGTTTTGCTTTCGCTTGTGGAACGCGTTACATTGGTGTTTAGTGGCTTATGGCTTATCTAAGTCTGTGTTACTGGGCTATGGGACTATCGCTTGCCAACCTTATTGCTGCGGTGCGGTCTTTCTGTCCCTTTTTCGCTGGTCTGCCCGATCGATTTGTTTGCCTCGCCCCTGTGTGCAAGATTGCCGCCCCCGTCGTGGGTTATTGGTTTTGTTTTTCTGCCCTTTATGGCTGGTTTTCGGGGGCTCTTGATGGAGGCTGGCTATATTTCCGGTCTATGCCCCTCTGGTGTGTCCGTAGCGTGTGTCACCCTTTGGCAGCAATGCGGTTGTTTTCCCCCTTTGTTCGCTGGCTTACTCACTCGCTCTATTTTCGTGCTCTGCTCCGCCCCTTTGTGCAAGATGGCTGCCCCCGTAGATGTTGGAAGTTTCTCTTTAGTTTGTGGGCACGTTGCGTTGGGGTGCTTATTAGCGTGTCTGTGGTTGAATTTTTCAGAGCTGTAATGCTGTCGCTTGTGCTGGGGGTCGCGATTTGGGGGTATTGTCACTGACCTCGTCGGTGGATGTGGTCGTTTGGCAACTTTTGGCCGCTGCGTTTTGGGGTTTCTCTCATCTTACCGTCGCCATCTTATTTACCAGGGACTGTCTTCCCATTATTGATTTCTTGCTTTTTTGCGTGTTTAGCCGGTGTTCTTCACTGTCCTGGTGACTTCCTTCGGTGCAGTCTGGTTTCCGATTGTTATTTCGATGTTTGTTTCTTCGTATTCTCCGCCCGACTCGCTTTAAAATCTGTTTTTCATCCCATCATTCAAGCTATCTGTGTGAATGGGCGCAGAGCCAAAATGCATCGATCCAGTTCATAGGGAGCCTGCCGTTTCACCTACACCTGCCCAGCCACATTCGGGCCCAAGTTCGAGCCCCCAGCCCCAACATCAGGAGTTCAGGCAGAAGTACCCTTCCAAATGCCTCACAGGAGCAACATAATGTGGACCGAGTACTCCAGCTGCCACAAATATATTAGTCTGTCATCTGCATACATGGAGACCACATGTGTGGGTCTACCCAGCAGTTATTCCCCAGCCTCGCAATAGTGAGTGCAATCTGCATGCTAGTGGCTCAATTTCCAATGCAAATAACAATGGCAACAGTGGGCAACCCTGCCTAGTCCCCGGGAACAGGGGAAAGCACTGCAACACCGTTCTGCCAGTACGTACACTCGCCACCGAGCTATTGGATAACAGCTTCACCCATTGGATGTAGGTAATGCAATGTAAATTAGTTTTATATAGCAAGCAATTACCTGGGGTGTCTTAGCGCTGGCGGTTTGAGGTTAGATAAAACAATAAAGCGAGAGCAGGACACTAAACGTAACTAAATAATTCAGTAAATAGCCAGGTCTTCAACTACTTCCTGAACTGTTAGAGGCAATGAATTCCAGAGTTTTGCAAAAAGAAAATGTCCTTCCACCCCATCTTGCTTTATTTATTCTGGGGATAGATACCATTCTAGCTGAGCTAGATCTGAGGTGCCTACTGGGAGTGTACCAAGTGAACAATTTCTGAAAATATACTGGACAGGTAGGATGAAGTGCTTCATGGACCAGGCAAAGTTCCTTGAAAATTATCCTCTTCCTGACCCTGAGCAAGACCAAACCTTGCAATGATTGGGAGATGGATGCGAACTAGGGAATTTTTAGAATCATTTTGGCAACTGCATTCTGTAGGGATTGGATTTTTTTCATCATATGCTTATGAGCGCCCAGGTACAGGACATTACAATAGTCAATCTTAGAGGTAATTATTGCTACCATCATTGCCTTTTGTAGGTCCTGGGGAAAGGACGGGAGGATCTACTTAAGGACCCTGAGCATAAAAAAAGCCCGAAGAGCTGGTTTGATTTATTTGTTCTGTGAAGCTCAGTTTATTGTCGAAGATGACACCCAGGTTTCTCGCTTTTTGAGCCGGCACCAGTAGCGGGCCACCATGACGAGTTCCAGAATGTGGTATCCTTTCCGTAGAGCAGGACCTCATTTTTTTCTTAGTTTAACTTTAGGCAATTTCTTTGCATCCAGTTTGTAATGTAAGACATGCAGCTGTGTCCATTTTTGCCTCCTTTTTAACGTCAGATGATATAGACCCCACAATTTGTGTGTCATCAGCTTAAGAGAATACTGCGAGACTATAACTGCGAATAAAATTAATCAGAAGGGTCATATAGATATTAAAAAGTGTGGGGGTTAGAGAGGAGCCCTGAGGCACCCTACAAGGGAGGGAGAAGGGAGTGGAACTAGCATCTCCCCTTTTCACAAGCTGTTGCCTATCGCATAGGAATGAGCACAGCAGAGGAAGCGGGGAGCTCTGAAAACCCAGCGAATGGAGCTAGTTTATTAGGAGTGAGGGATGGACCGTGTCAAAAGTGGCAGAAACGTTTTTTAAAGTCAACGCAGCTTTGCCTCCCTTGTCGATCACCATCTTCACTTCCTTAGAAGCTGCTACCAGAGCCAATTCTGTACAGTGGTTTGCTCTGAAACTGTACTGTGAGGAATTGAGAAGCTGGTTTGCATCTAGGAAGGATAACATTTCCTAATTGATTACCTTTTCTAATATGTCAGCAGGAAAGGGGAGGTGAGAAATTGGCCTGTCACATTTCACGTCTTTTGGGTCCAACAAAGTTTTTTTAGCAGAGACAGAATGGAGGCCTTCTGACATATAGTCGTGAATTGCCCTGTAGTCAATATCTTGTGTAATAGTTCCACAAGTGGACGAGCACCTGAACTGGAGATCATATTAGAGGCCTGGGTGAGAGGCGGTGGTCGGAAGGAGCCCCTAATTTAATGGACTTACTAAGGTTAATAACGTTTTCTTTAGTGAATGGGGTGAACTTTTAAAAATGTTGGGTGTCTGGGCCCTAATGGGCTTGTTGCGAGTCCAGCTCTTCTGCAGGGCTCAAAATCCCTCCTATACCCAAGGTCTTCTGGGTAAGATTGAAATCTTAAAAGGTAGAGTTTGGTCTGGAAGAATTCTGCCAGCTTATTGCACAAGGAGTGGTCAGGGTTGTAAGTATTGCTGTTACTCCAGTTTGACAAAACCATTTTGAATAATTCCCTGGTGGTATTTTGGCTTGGCTTATCTGTTCCATTAAGTATTTGGATTTAGCTGTTTTTTTTATTTTTGCAGTTTTATATAGCGCGAACTAGAACCGAACCGAATCAGTTATCAGAGCGCTTTGCATAGCACCAGTTACGTTACATGAGGACACACATTCATTTTAGGCGCGGGGAGATTAAGTGATTTGCCCAGAATCACAGGGGGTTTTTGGAGTCGTTACCGAGACTCGAACCCAGATCCCCAGGTCCGAGGTCGAGCGCCTTAGCCGTTAGGCCAACCCCTCTCCTTATATTTGGTCCTTTTTTCCTGGCTGTACTTTATTCTCCACCTGCACTCCTGGAGTCTACACTTCAGTTGGAAAGCTTTTAATTCTTATGAGTACCAAGGGGCTGATTTTTTTTCCAGTCTGAGAACTGCTGATTCTATCCAGTGTGTATAATTAGTTGCTGCATTATCCACGTTATTTTCTAAGACTGGGTTTGAGTTTGAAAGAGTGTCCTTCAACTCGTCAGCATTAAGCTTCTTCTATGGCCGCATCTTAAAGGGTCTTAGTGCATTTGTGCGGGGCTATTATTAGGGGGGACCTTGGCTGAGAGAAAAAATGTCCCTCTGGTCCGAAGATACTATTGGCTGGACCTTCTCCACTCTTAGATCCTGATTGTTTGGGAATACTCTGTACAAAGTATGGTTTGCCTGGTGAGCCGGTGCCTTTATTAACTGTTTTAGGTCAAAGCTCTTGAGATTATCCGCTAGATGCTCTGTGGCAGAGTTGTTTGTGTGCTGTTAGTAAAAGTTAAAATCGCCCACAATTGTAAAACTAGACGAGTTAACACAAGACTCCATGAAGTCCTAAATCTTTTGGATAAAATTAGCCCTGGGGCCTGTTGGTCGATAAATCAGTAATCCATGAAAAGCGTATGTGTAAATCGGTTTCAAATTGAATCTAAGTGCTTCACATTTAAGATGAAAGATGGGCTGATAGTTTGCTTTGATTGAGTTGCGATAAACAATCACAATTCCCCCACCTTTTTTATCTGCACGATCCAGTTTCGATGTTGTAGCCCATTGAGGAGTTGTCTGCCCAGGTCTCTGTGAGAATATAATGTCAGGTTTGTGTTGGACCATAAAATCAGCAAACTCATAACTGTTTTTAATGAGGGACCTTATATTAAATACTGCACAGGAGACCACCCTCTTGAGTTGTCTTTGCGGGGGGTGTCAGGAGTGTGGTTGGACCCTGTTGGGCCTAGGAGTCTTTATTAAACATAAAGTTACATTTTAACATTTAAAACAGACTGAATTGGTGCTCCAACTGTAAGTGGGGTAGATATTAAACTTGCCAGACATGCATAGTGCCATTGGGGCATCTCTGAGATAAGTGTGCCTTGCAAAAGAGGCTGGGGGGTGGTCGCCTGGCGTGGATGGGTGCAGACAGGCTTGCTTTTGGCGTGCCACTGCGTGCGTCTGCTGTGCTTTTCCGCTGCGCACGTCCACTACGCTCCTGGGCATACATCTTTTTTATTTTCTGAGGTGCTGTATGTTAGACCAGTAACCTCTGTAATGGCGGTGAGCAGAGAGTGACCGTAAGTGAGGCTCTCCCCTTTGGATTTCTTCATGCAAACTGTACAAGCCTGCGGCAGACCAGAAAACCAAGGGGTATGTTATCAACAACTAGCGATAATTTTTGTCTCTAACTTGTTTAGAGACAAAAATTATCGCCGCACATCGGCGATTTTTATCGCAGATAAACCTTGCTATTAGCAAGGTTTATCGCAAATGCGATAAAAAACGCCCGCAATGCATGAATATCGCTGAAAAGTCAGCGATATTCATGCATTATCGAGCAAATGCTCTTAGCCATGTTATCCACCTCCCATTGGATAACATGGCTAAGAACTGCTCAGGGCAGGTGTTAGCTTTTGGAGATATTCGCCCTTAGCGCAAATATCTCCAAAAGTTGGTAATTGGAGATAGCGATGTTAGCGACTGTTTCCAGTCGCTAACATCTTGGCACGCCCACTTTGCATATCATTAGTGATAAATATCACTGACATGCAAAGTGGGGCCCATGATGGTCGCTATCTCCTATTAGCTGTCGCTAACTGGTGTTAGCGACAGCTTGGTAATAGGGAGATAATTTTATCTCCGCTTTCTTGGCTTTTAAAGCCAAAAAAGCGGAGATAAAACCCCTTGATAATATACCCCCAAAGGTCGTGTGAGAAGAGTTATGCTGCTAAAGGGTAAGTGGAAAAACCCGCTGTTCAGGAAAAGCATTAGAGCGTATAAGAACAGGTGATATTATTAAGAGTAAAAAAACATGCCCAGCCTTGCTGCATCTTAGTCTCCCCAATACCCACTTTCCACAGCACTTGTCAGAGGAATTTCCATGCGAGGGAATCAAATGCTTGTTCTATATCAAGCAGTGCCAAAGCATAGTGGTCATCCCATAGTTATGGTATATGCATGACTAGTGAAAGCTGCCTTAGGTTACACAGAGTGTTCCGCATTGAACTTCCTGTATCAGGGACGGCAGGTAGTCCAGAAGTCTGGTTGGCAACAATTTGTTGAGGATTTTTACATCCACGTTCAGCATGAGAGGGGGTGGTAGGAGAAGACCTCCTTTACCTTCTTGTCACGTTTAGGCAACATAACTATGAGAGCCTCCCTCATTGATTCAGGCAACTACCCTCTCTCAAATGCTTGATTATACACGGCCAGCAGGAGGTCCGTGAAGGAACCCACTCTCCCCTGGTACAGTTCAGCTGGCAAGCCATCCCCATATGGTGCTGTTGCCATTTTCAGGTCCAGGATCAACACTACAATTTCCTCCTTAGTGAGGGGCACACCCAGCCACTCCCTATCTCTCGTGGCAGACTATCCATCTGCAGGCCTGTCAGGTAGTCCTTCTCCGCCACACATGTGTTTCCGTCCGGTACGTCATACGTTCCTTGCAAATGTGTCCCTTATTTATTTATTTATTTATTTATAGAGTTTTATATAGCGCGAACGTGACCCACGAGGGTAGCAGAGCACTTTACAGTAGAAGTATATTAAAGGATGAAGTAGACTACAGTCAACAAAAACAAATTTCCAGTTTGTAAAGAAATAGAGATCAGGGGGAAAAAAAAAGAAAAGGAATACATAGCAAACATATAGGTCCAAAATAGAAACATGCATATACATACATGTATATACATAAATATATGTATACACATGTACATAAACACAAACACACATATGGATGATCGAGCGTATCAACATCCAGCTAGTATTGAGCTGCATACAGATATAAGGCAACAAGGGTTGTGATGAAAATCTTAAACTCAAATACATCCAGTAAATAAACTTAAACTTAGGACATGAATTTGATCATTAGTAGTCTTTTAACTTCCTTTCTGAAAATAATGAAGGAGGTGATTCCACGCACAAGTGGTGGTAGAGAGTTCCAAATCTTTGGTGCAATCCCTGAGAAAGCTCTCCAGCCTGTTCTCTTCTTCAGGAAGGATTGGGGTTTCAGAAGGAAAGTGCTCGCACTTCGTAGTTGTCTACAGCCTCCAGATTTTTCCAACTTTAGCGCCAGATAACTAGGTGTACTGTTGTGAATTGCTTTATGCGTCATGCAAGCCACTTTAAGGTGTATTCTTGCCTCATAAGGCAACCAATCAGTGCTTTCAATGTTGGTGAAATGTGGCTGTTTCTTTTAGTTCCTGAAACCAGTCTAGCCGCAGCATTCAGGGCTGCTCTCAGCGGAGCAAGTCTGTATTTAGGGAGACCAGCAAGGGTGGAGCTTCCGTAATCTAGTCTTGGTAGGACTAGAGCTTGTACTGCAATTTTTAGATCAGCCTGAGGGAGGAAGGGTTTGAGTTTCCTTAATATACTCATCTTGTGATTAGCTCCCTTGGTGGCAATAGAAATGTGCGACTGCATATTCAAATGTTTATATTAAAATCAAATCAAAAGTACCCTTCTCCACATATCCTGCACCCCAACCACGGGCATCCTCTGGGGCTCACTACGGAGAAGCATGACCAGCATCCTGCCAGCCCTGTCCCCTTTTGCACAAAGTCACTGTCTATAGTTGTTTGCACAAATGTGTCTACCCTGTTGCATGTCTCCACTAATTTCCATTTGGACTCCTTCCATCCCACCAACCATAGCAGCACCAAAGCCAAGCACCCAGTAACTTCTCCTGTACACTAAGCATTGGTGCCAGCTGCATTTTTGCTCCATAAATCATCTTCATGCATGCCCCCTTTAAGACCACCATCATAGCATTTCACTCTGTGGGTCTTGCATTTGTGCTCTCTCAGTTTTCCTCAAAGTAATGATCCAGTACCCGAGATACGGTGTGTGCAAAAACTAGGTGTGCTAAGGCCTCCACCGTTAACTGTCAGAGAGGCACAATAAGAGCCCTCCTACACATTTTATATGAGAACAACAAGGGTGAATGATCTGACAGGTAGTGTGCTTGATATGAAATATTATCCCCATCTTGAACTATGCTACCAGACATCAGGCAATAATCTAGGCAACTCTGTGTCCCAGTTGCTGGGGAAAAACATTATTAGGTAGGACTCTGTGGGTGATGCACCACCCATACGTCCTGCAGTCAGAGTCCTCCCGGAGTGCACCCATCATGGCCGGCTTTGTATCTGCCTTAGGGGGGACATGGATCAGCGTGCCATCCAGCATGCAATTTAGATCTCCAGCTACTATCACCTGTGAACCCGGATACTTTCAACACATTACCATAAAAATTGACATCATCTACATTGGGGGCATATATATTTTACCCTGGATATAGCCCTTGCATCCACGTTCTCAACACAATGAGTTCCCTTCGTGTCAACCTTCACCTCTTTAGCCAGTACCAACCATATCAGTGCCCCTCTAGTGTAACTAGAGAAGGTGGTAATGAAGAGCTGTCCCCTCCATCTTCATCGCAAATGGCTAACACATTCCCCCCAGAGATGTGCCTACCGTAGGAAGTCTACTAAGATCCCATATCACCTCAGACATGAATACACCCTCAGTCTCTTTGTGGGCTACCTCAATCCACGTACGTTGCATGTTAGAAACTTCAATGTCTAGTCCATCCTAAGTGCTGCGTCCCCTATCACGTGTCCCCCACCCCCTTGTCTGCTCCAATCTCCCCATCATCCCTTCTAGTCTTAGTTTCAGCGTACTTTTCTGTGTGTTCTGCAGTGAGCTCGAACAACTCCAGGCCATACCATCCGAGCCAACACTCAGCAACCACGCCCCATCCATCCCTTGGAGACCGTAGCCTCAACGTCCCCAACTGCATCACGCTGAAGGCCTAGCATCCTGTAGGGGGCAGCAATGTCAATGGCACTCAAACAGCCCCTCCGGGACCGCAGCCCTGCATCGCTGCCCGCCAGCTTGTATTCAAAGGTTTTGCAATCATTTTAACTAAGCAATACCACATATTAAGCTCTTTCTGCCTTTTAACATTAATGCATCATCAGCAACTCTCCCCACCAATGTTCAAGTCTTTTCTGATTATAAAGGCGTGATTATACATCACATTAGCCTCCAATGCATCGGCTAACCAGCAGTTGATTGTGTTCTTCGTCATCTTCAAACTCGCATATGCAGCTTCTCTGTTTGGCTATCCCCAGTACAAGAATGTGCCCCCATAGTCCAGGGCGGTACTCACTGCACAAGAGCGTCTCTATCACCGCCACTATGCTCACTAGCCCAGGTCCATGCTGTCACTCACGAAGTCACGATCCCCTCTGTGGCTTATGAAAAAGTCACGATTATCAGGTACACAGTCTGAGTCCTCCAAAGTGCTGTCTGGGCAGACCAAGATCCTCTCTGTTTGCCAGGTCCCAGTCCAGGCCTCTGTGCCTGCAGAATGCCTTTGTGTGTGCGTTGACTGGCAGCTGACACCACTAACATCTGTTTTATTCCACCTAGTGTATCCAGCCAGTTGCCCGCACCACCTGGTGTAGCATAGAGGAAGACTTTTACATTATGTTTCACCAGAAGTTTCACAGGGAACATTAGGCTGTACCGAAGGTCAAGATCCCACTTCCTCTTGTTAGTCGGCAGCAAGTACTACTATATTCTTCCCCTCGTAATGTGGTGCTCCATGTTCCTGGACATGTTACAAGACTGCGTCTCAGTCCCTGAAATTAAAAAGCCCGGCAACAATGTCGTGCTGTGGCGCTCCCTGCCTGGGCACCGGCGCTAAATCCCGGTGAGCCCGCTCAATTGTGAACAACTTTGAGAGCTTCCTTTGTTCCAAGATGCTCATAATCTAGTCTTCCAAGAAAAATTCATTGGGTTGAATGTCTGCACCCTCTTGGAAGCCCACAAATCTCAGGTTGTTTCTTTGGGAGTGCCCCTTCACATCTTCGATCCGCTCTTCTATTTGGGTGGAGAGTGAATGGAGTGTAGACACTGCCTTCTTCAGAGTCCACCACTTCCTTTCAATTCTTTAGCATTCCCTTCAGCCTCAGCAACCGTTTCTGATGTTTTCCAAAGGTCAGCATGGAGAATGCCCACCTCTATGGCCACGGTGTTGATTTTGACCAGCATGATCTCCTGTGAACCTCCTATTTCTGCCATGATGTCCGCTATGATCTGGCCCCACCTCCTCTGATGGAGCTTGTTTGGCCTGTCCCCCCACTGCACCTCCCGTTTGGCACAGGGTGGGGGTAATTATCAATGTTATTGGTCTGTGAGGCCCTGGCAGACCTGTCCTTCCATATCTCTATGTGTCAGTGAGACCATACCAGTGTGGTTTACCCAGGGCCTAGGACTTCTCAATAGCAGGGTGCCCCGCTCTGGACCAAGGCATGATGACTCTCTCGCTACCCTGGGGCCCATAAGAATCCGGGTCCCCTGTCGAATTCCCAAGGTACTGGTGGGCACTTGCCCTCTCCTAGCAATCCACTTCATCCAGGGTAAGATGCTTCCTCACATGGGGAGCTCGATTGACAGGTTGGGAAACTCCTCTCCACTGATATTGTAACTGCCAGCCTTTCTCTGTCCCTAACCTCAACTGCTTCTGTGTTTTTCATGTGTGTGTCCAGGGACATCCTCCAGCTGCTGTTATTCACTGCACGGGGGCTCTTGAGCTCTCCCTCTCATTGTCTCAGGTAGTATGCAGCCCACAATGGAGAAGCAGACCCCTGCGGGTAGCAGGGCCTCACTTCATGTGCCTTCTGGTCATGCCTCAAGGGTCCTCCACTTCCCAGTCACAGCCCTGCCCTCCAGGCTACAATGGCGCCTCCGCTGTTCGGCCAAAGTGTGCGTTGAGGTTCAAGAATGCCTCCCGCTTGCTGCTGTGCTGCCCTTCGAGGGCTAGGCAGGGGCCAGCCAGTCAATCTCCACTCCCTTGGGCCAATGCTCCAAAGGGATATCTTCACTGTTGCTGGCACCCATGTGCTATTTCGCCCAGCCACTGAACTCCCAAAGCAGCTCCGAATTCCAGGCCTTGACACTGAGGTTACACGGAGGTTCCATCACTCAGGCCACCTCCCCTGCTGTTGAGGTGAGTTCCTTGTGGATTTCGGACTGGCGGATGGGATTTAAGTCAATTGCTGTCCCAGGATATTGCAGAATGAGGCAATTGCCGGCGGGAGGAAATCGGCCATTTTGCATTGCCATGTATCCCAGACAAAAGCCAGATTATCGTGAATTCAACACATTATCAACTACAGTGCTACCCGTTTCTCGTCTCCAGTACAATAATCCCTTATTTGTTTTTCATTGCAGAAATCTGAGAAAATGTGATTACCTTATGCTTACAAAGACTTTTTGGATGTGTTTAGTGTGAAGGGGGCAGACACTTTCCCTCCTCGCAGGGAATGTGATTGTAAAATTAATTTCATTTGTGAGGGCAAGATACCACAAGGCTGAATTTAGCCTCTCATGCTTGAAGCGGATGAAGTCCTCAGAGAATTTCTAAAGGCAAACTTATACAAGGGCATTATCCAAAACTCCACTTCTCCAGCAGGTGCTCCAACCTTCTTTATTTTTAATCCTGGATAGATTATAGGTCTTCTATAAACTATTGAGAATGAAATGCAAATACCATTCATAACAATTTTCCTCCACCATAAATATCTGTTCCACTGGGCCAAATTAAAAAGCTAAAGTATTCACCAATTTGGATCACATAGGTGCTTACAATTTAGTACTCATCAAAAAAGGAAATGAATGGAAGACGACCTTTAACATCTGGTAAGGATATTTTAAATATTTCATCATGCCCTTTCGGATATGCATTACTCGAGGAGTCTTCCAGAATCTTGTAAACAGCATCTTTTGAGACACATTAGGCATTTATTTTATTTATTTTGATTATATGATGTAGTATTATAGTGTCTCCATAGTAGCATTGCTGCTATGCTAGGTTAGATCCTGAACTAACGTGTTGGGGGTTTATGATATCAAAAACATCCAACAGTGTGGATCCTAACAAAGTCACGGCAGAACTGGAATGGCCTCAACCTAAGAATGTGAAAGAGATATACATTAAAGTGAGGTGCCAATTGTTTCCATTGTTTTAAATAAAAGTTTCTGATATTATCAAACTCATTGTGAAATTTACTCAGAAAAGAATGGCATTTATTTCCAGAAGCTTAAGATATCCAAATACAGATGTACAGTTCCATGTGCCAAAGCAATTTGTATAGGTTATCACTGGAATGTAAAAATAACAAGAGAAAATACAAAAACCCTTCCTTCAGGAGAATAAGGGAGTACATTTTATAGAGCATTCTTGCAATAGGAGAAAAATAAAACCATCTACTATTTTTCTGTTCTTCACCCAAGTCAGAAATATCTATAGCATAATTCTCATAGTCAAAGTCATAAACATTACTTGGTCAACAATAAATGGAAGCTCTACATAACAAGCATTAGAAATGCAATCGGGCTCGGATTTATTTGAGTTTGAGCTAATGGCATTGTAAATGCCAATGTATTGTTGCTATGTGTTATGGAGTGTGTTCATGTGGTGTGTACTGCCAGTGATCTCCTTGTGAGTGTGAGAATATTGCACCGTTACTGCTTGTGTTGTCCTTCTTGTGAGTGTGAGAAGCTTGCACCTCTGCTGTCTGTGGTCTCTTTGTGAGTGTAAGAAGCTTGCACTGCTGCTGCCTGTGATGTCCTTCTTGTGAGTGTAAGAAGCTTGCACTGCTGCTGCCTGTGATGTCGTTCTTGTGAGTGTGAGAAGCTTGCACAGCTGCTGCCTGTGATGTCGTTCTTGTGAGTGTGAGAACCTTGCACAGCTGCTGCCTGTGAGTATGAGAAGATTGCATTGTGCATCTCTGTGCTGTGCCTGTTCTTTATAAGGGACTCTTGCTCTGTTGCTGCTGCTGCCTTGGCACAGTACCTGCTGTGAGTGTGTGAGGGAAGCTTGCACCGCTGCTGCTTGTGATGTCCTTCTTGTGAGTGGGAGAAGCTTGCACCTCAGCTGCCTGTGGTATCCTTGTGAGTGTAACAAGCTTGCACAGCTGCTGCCTGTGATGTCCTTCGTGTGAGTGTGAGAAGCTTGCACCGCTGCTGCCTGTGAGTATGAGAAGATTGCATTGTGCATCTCTGTGCTGTGCCTGTTCTTTGTAAGGGACTCTTGCTCTGTTGCTGCTGCTGCCTTGGCACAGTACCTGCTGTGAGTGTGTAAGGGAAGCTTGCATCACTGCTGCTTGTGATGTCGTTCTTGCGAGTGTGAGAAGCTTGCACCTCTGCTGCCTGTCGTCTCCTTGTGAGTGTAAGTAGCTTGCACTGCTGCTGCCTGTGATGTCGTTCTTGTGAGTGTGAGAAGCTTGCACCGCTGCTGCTTGTGATGTCCTTCTTGTGAGTGGGGGAAGCTTGCACCTCAGCTGCCTGTGGTCTCCTTGTGAGTGTGAGAAGCTTGCACCGCTGCTGTTTGTGATGTCCTTCTTGTGAGTGTGAGAAGCTTGCACCGCTGCTGTTTGTGATGTCCTTCTTGTGAGTGGGAGAAGCTTGCAACTCAGCTGCCTGTGGTCTCCTTGTGAGTGTAAGAAGCTTGCACAGCTGCTGCCTGTGATGTCCTACTCACTACTCTACTCTACTCACTACTCACTACTCTGCACTCACTACTCACTACTCTACTCACTACTCACTACTCTACTCACTACTCTACTCACTACTCTACTCACTACTCTGCACTCACTACTCACTACTCTGCTCACTACTCACTACTCTACTCACTACTCTCCACTCACTACTCTGCACTCACTACTCACTACTCTACTCACTACTCACTTCTCTACTCACTACTCTGCACTCACTACTTTACTCTCTACTCACTACTCACTACTCTACTCACTACTCTACTCACTACTCACTACTCTACTCACTACTCTACTCACTACTCTACTCACTACTCACTTCTCTACTCACTACTCTGCACTCACTACTTTACTCACTACTCTACTCACCTCACTACTCTACTCACTACTCTACTCACTACTGACTACTATACTCACTACTCTGCACTCACTACTCACTACTCACCTCACTACTCTACTCACTACTCACTACTAACTACTCTACTCACTACTCACGTCTCTACTCACTACTCACTTCTCTGCACTCACTACTTTACTCACTACTCTACTCTACTCACCTCACTACTCTACTCACTACTCTACTCACTACTCACTACTCTACTCACTACTCTGCACTCACTACTCACTACTCTACTCACTACTCTGCACTCACTACTCACTACTCTACTCACTACTCTACTCACTACTCACTACTCTACTCACTACTCTCCACTCACTACTCTGCACTCACTACTCTGCACTCACTACTCTACTCACTACTCTACTCACTACTCTACTCACTACTCTACTCACTACTCTACCCACTACTCTACCCACTACTCTACTCACTACTCTACTCACTACTCACTACTCTACTCACTACTCTACTCACTACTTTCTACTCACTACTCACTACTCTACTCACTACTCTGCACTCACTACTCACTACTCTGCTCACTACTCACTACTCTGCTCACTACTCACCTCACTACTCTACTCACTACTCTACTCACTACTCTACTCACTACACTACTCACTACTCTACTCACTACTCTACTCAATACTCACTACTCTGCACTCACTACTCACTACTCTGCTCACTACTCACTACTCTGCTCACTACTCACTACTCTGCTCACTACTCACTACTCTCCACTCACTACTCTACTCACTACTCACTACTCTACTCACTACTTTCTACTTACTACTCACTACTCTACTCACTACTCACTACTCTACTCACTACTCACTACTCTACTCACTACTCACTACTCTACTCACTACTCACTTCTCTACTCACTACTCTGCACTCACTACTTTACTCACTACTCTACTCACCTCACTACTCTACTCACTACTCTACTCACTAATGACTACTCTACTCACTACTCTGCACTCACTACTCACCTCACTACTCTACTCACTACTTCTCTCACTACTCTACTTACTACTCTGCACTCACTACTCACTACTCTGCACTCACTACTCTACTCACTACTCTACTCACTACTCACTACTCTGCACTCACTACTCACTACTCTGCACACTACTCTACTCACTACTCTACTCACTACTCAACTCACTATACTCACTACTCACTACTCTACTCACTACTCTACTCACTATACTCACTACTCACCTCACTACTCTACTCACTACTCACTACTCTACTCACTACTCTACTCACTACTCTACTCACTACTCACTACTCTGCACTCACTACTCACTACTCTACTCTACTCACTACTCTACTCACTACTCACTACTCTACTCACTACTCACTACTCTGCACTCCATACTCACTACTCTACTCACTACTCTACTCACTACTCACTACTCTACTCACTACTCTACTCACTACTCTGCACTCACTACTCACTACTCTACTCACTACTGTACTCACTACTCTACTCACTACTCACTACTCTACTCACTACTCACTACTCTACTCACTACTCTGCACTCACAACTCACTACTCTACTCACTACTCACTACTCTGCACTCACTACTCTACTCACTACTCACTACTCTACTCACTATTCTACTCACTACTCTGCACTCACTACTCTGCATTCACTACTCACTACTCTACTCACTACTCTACTCACTACTCTGCACTCACTACTCACTACTCTACTCACTACTCTACTCACTACTCACTACTCTACTCACTACTCTGCACTCACTACTCACTACTCTGCACTCACTACTCTACTCACTACTCTACTCACTACTCTACTCACTACTCTACTCACTACTCACTACTCTACTCACTACTCACTACTCTGCACTCACTGCTCATTACTCTGCACTCACTGCTCACTACTCTGCACTCTCTACTCACTACTCTACTCACTACTCTACTCGCTACTCTACTCACTACTCTACTCACTACTCACTACTCTACTCACTACTCTACTCACTACTCACTACTCTACTCACTACTCACTACTCTACTCGCTACTCTGCACTCACAACTCACTACTCTACTCACTACTCACTACTCTGCACTCACTACTCTACTCACTACTCACTACTCTACTCACTATTCTACTCACTACTCTGCACTCACTACTCTGCACTCACTACTCACTACTCTACTCACTACTCTACTCACTACTCTGCACTCACTACTCACTACTCTACTCACTACTCTACTCACTACTCACTACTCTACTCACTACTCTGCACTCACTACTCACTACTCTGCACTCACTACTCTACTCACTACTCTACTCACTACTCTACTCACTACTCTACTCACTACTCTACTCACTACTCACTACTCTGCACTCACTGATCACTACTCTGCACTCACTGCTCACTACTCTGCACTCTCTACTCACTACTCTACTCACTACTCTACTCACTACTCTACTCACTACTCACTACTCTACTCACTACTCACTACTCTGCACTCACTACTCACTACTCTGCACTCACTACTCACTACTCTGCACACTACTCTGCACACTACTCTGCACACTACTCTGCACACTACTCTACTCACTACTCTACTCACTACTCTACTCACTACTCACTACTCTGCACTCACTACTCACTACTCTACTCACTACTCACTACTCTGCAATCACTACTCACTACTCTACTCACTACTCTACTCACTACTCTACTCACTACTCTACTCACTACTCACTACTCTACTCACTACTCACCTCACTACTCTACTCACTACTCACCTCACTACTCTACTCACTACTCACTACTCTACTCTACTCACTACTCTACTCACTACTCACTACTCTGCACTCACTACTCACTACTCTACTCACTACTCTACTCACTACTCTACTCACTACTCACTACTCTGCACTCACTACTCACTACTCTACTCACTACTCTACTCACTACTCACTACTCTGCACTCACTACTCACTACTCTACTCACTACTCTACTCTACTCACTACTCTACTCACTACTCTACTCACTACTCACTACTCTACTCATTACTCTGCACTAACTACTCACTACTCTACTCACTACTCTACTCACTACTCTGCACTCACTACTCACTACTCTGCACTCACTACTCACTCACTACTCACTACTCACTACTCTACTCACTACTCTACTCACTACTCTACTCACTACTCTGCACTCACTACTCACTACTCTGCACTCACTACTCACTACTCTACTCACTACTCTACTCACTACTCTACTCACTACTCACTACTGCACTCACTACTCACTACTCTGCACTCACTACTCACTACTCTACTCACTACTCTACTCACTACTCACTACTCTACTCACTACTCTGCACTCACTACTCACTACTCTACTCACTGCTCTACTCACTACTCACTGCTCTACTCACTACTCACTACTCTGCACTCACTACTCACTACTCTGCACTCTACTCACTACTCTACTCACTACTCACTACTCTACTCACTACTCTGCACTCACTACTCACTACTCTACTCACTACTCTACTCACTACTCTACTCACTACTCTACTCACTACTCTACTCACTACTCACTACTCACTACTCTACTCACTACTCACTACTCACTACTCTACTCACTACTCTACTCACTACTCTACTCACTACTCAACTCACTACTCACTACTCTACTCACTACTCACTACTCTACTCACTACTCTACTCACTACTCTACTCACTACTCGACTCACTACTCACTACTCTACTCACTACTCACTTCTCCTCTCCCTACTCTGCACTCCCTACTCTGCACTCCCTACTCTGCCCTCCCTACTCTGCCCTCCCTACTCTGCCCTCCCTACTCTGCCTGAAGCAAGTCTCTAATGATAGGACACTGAATGATAGTACAATGAGTGATCTGGTACAACGGCAGTAGGAATCTGGTAACCGGACTGTGAGAGTAAATGTGAGGCTCCCAGTGAGAGGAAAGCGAGGTGGAGTGTTTTTTTTATGAAAGGGTGGAGAGAGTGAGTCATGGTGACGAGACAGGGAGCGAGTGAGGAATCTGGCAATAGCTGGGAAGATGCAAGGGATCTGGTAAGAGGACAACGAGAGCTACTGCAAGGGGTCTGTTATGAGGGCAGTAAATTAAAGTGATCTTCTATTCTGACATTAAAAGTTTGAGTTCGGGTGAGTGGGCACGAGTGCTTATCAAAGCACTTTGTTTGTTTTTTTACTTTCAGCTGTGCTGCATAGCAGCCAGGCTGCTGTACAACATGGCTAAACATATCCCTGACAAAACCAACAGATTTTGTATAGGAGATTCCTATTTGCTTTGCCAATGCTTGTTTAGCCTACCTCAGTCAAAGAGCAGGCGCGGGTTTGCCGGCGAGCACACAGAGCTCAAGGGAAAAAAAACACAGCAGTGCACACGCTCCCAGCACCATCTGCCTTCAATTACCGGCACCTCGGACAGCTGGTAATTGAGGATTTATGTATTCTTCTGCGCGTGTCCGAACACTTTATGCAGGAAGTGGACATTGAAAAAATTCCAAAGCCCTATGGCGTGCTGCCTTACTTAAACACAGCCTTGCCTGGACCAATTACCATGCACATGGCAGAATACCACACGCAAAAACCGCGCGCTTTCTGGAATGCGGCAGCCCACAGCCCTTTCTGAACTTTTTTTTTTATAACATTAGAGCTCGGAAGCCCCGCCCCACTTCGTGTGACGTAGGCCCGAGCCCTAAAAAGCAAGTCCTAAACTAAAGACAATTTCCACAAATAACATCATTGTGAACTGTGCCTCAGCATGTCACATAAATACACTCCACAGAAACATACAAGCCAACAGAAATTTAAATTGTGCTCCGAAAAGGTGAAACCTCATCAACATTCATCACCTAATGGAAACATCATCCTCTGCTCTAAGTCGGGAGTATCTATACTCTCCAAAAACCTCAAACTCTATGAAGGAACTGAACATAATTAGAGGAACATATGCATGCATGGCTACCACCAATTCATCAAAAATCAATAGGAGAATGGATCACTTGGAACTACAGCACCAGGGTTTTTATTTGGGACGACCTCCTTAAAAAACCATCATACACGCACGTAAGCGATGTGGTGGTACATCTTGGTTCTCCACCAGTTAACGTAGCGTGGGTGCATCATCATAGCATACAAAGAGATTGGTCTACATGTTTCAGCCCCACTTGCTTTCTTTATGAGGCCAATAGTACCTCAAAAGTCTTTGTCTGTGCTTCCTCCAGGGGTCAAGAGAGAGTTTCTCCATTGCCAGCTCTACGGGACTTCCCTGCTTGTGCAGACTTTTGAGGTACTATTGGCCTCATAAAGAAAGCAAGTGGAGAATTGTTCCACCATTGTACTACACAAATCGTGCAAGTATTATCTTTAATTTCCTTTCCGGTCCTGATGAAAGCCCCATAGACCCGGCTGGGCACAGTGGGGCTGAAACATGTTGACCAATCTCTTTGTATAGTGGGTCCCGTAACACGACCCATTTCTACACAACAGTTTAGTTTTTTGTTTTTTTTTAAATATCCTTGACTCACAACTTTTAATAAAATAATTTTTCTTTGATGATTCAAGGATTTTTACCTCACTACCATTTCTTGAGAGCATTATTTCTGGAACACTGCTACAAAGCCAGTGGTTACCTCTGGATGTAGGTCGCATACAACTAGAAAAACTCTATGAAGATGCACCTACGCTATGTTAACTGGTGGAGAACCAAAATATACCACCACATCACTTACGTGCGTGTATGAGGGTTTTTTAAGGAGGTCGTGCCAAATAGAAACCCTGGTGCTGTAGTTCCAAGTGATCCATTCTCCTATTGATTTTGGATAAATAGCGTGGAAGCTGAATGGATCTATACTTCTACCTCCCTCACCCTGATTGAAGGAGTGCCACCAATTCATGCAATATCGATTGCTTTAAATAAAATCATTCTAAGATGGCCACAGCATTATCCACACATGCCAGCCACCTTGGAATCGAAAAATCATTTAAAGATTTCTGTCTGCCAATATAGTGGAGGTTTGGTGGCAAGAGGGCACTGAATGTGGCCTACTTTTTAAATGAAGATAGGTTGGGTGTAAGACTGGAGTGGGGACAGAGATAAGACGAGACAGCCACAGAGAGAAAATAGTCCCCCATGCACTGTATTGCAAAATCTAATGTCAGCAGTTTAGGATGAAAATGTTTAAGTTGAGAAAATATGCTCCTTGGATGGGGTAAATACAAGAATAGAGAAAAAAGGCATTCAATCAGAAGCAGGGAACTAAGATAAACAAGAAAGCCATTAAATCTTGAGAAAGGAATGGACACAAAAACTACTCTAAATATATGTCAGCTACAACATAACTATTGCTAACAGACAGGTAAAGCCAACAAATTATTTTCTGACTTGAAGAATGGATCCAAATGCTGCTGGTTTCATATAACCTGTACCAAACCAAAATACTACAGAATGAAGTTACCCTCTAAATCAAAAGATATTTTGTAAGCCAACAGTTTTCTGCATAGCCAGCACTGATAATGAAGGCCAGCTAAGGGCCACCATGCCAATTCGGAAACCAGATTTTAAGGCTATCTTCAAAAAATGTAATTCCTCTATTAGTTACCCATAGATCTCAGATGAACACATTTTACCCAGGGCAACCAACAAATGGTGAGGCAGAAGACTCAGGGCATATTTACATGGCCCTATCGCCATCACAACATCACTTTTTAATGTTGTGGTGGCGATAGGGGCTTTGCCTTATTTACAGGGAAGCATTGAACCACGTACGACCGTTTTTTGTGGTCGCAAACGGGAAATCGGGCCGTTTGCAACTGCAAAATATGTCTGTCCCATGTACAAACCCTATTTTTTGAGTCAGTAACCTATTACCGACTCGCAAAATAGGGTTTGTAACGCGCTATTAGGAAGGGGTGTGCAAAGGGCATCCCTTTCTAAAAGCGACTGCCACTTCAATATAAGATTGTTTTGTGGCCGCAATAGCAAAAATACTGACCACTTCCACTCCCTACTCTTAAAAAATGAAACAGAAATATTTCATTTTTCTTTTTAAAATGCATCCTGTTTTCCTGTAAGGGAACTGGACTGCATTTAACAAAAAAAATGCTTTATTGAAAACAATTATTGAAAAAGCAGTCACAGGCATGGTGGTCAGCTGACCCCCAGCAAGCCACCATCCCTAGCAGTGCTAGCCATTTCTAATGGGGTCACAAATTGCACCTGCCTCATGAATATTAGTGAGGCAGGCAATTTGCGACCTCATTAGGGATCGCAAACATTGTCTGAGACACTGTGTACATTGCATTTTGCAAGTCGCATATTGCAAGTTGCAAAACGATGCAATTTGCGACTCGCAAATTTTAAGGGTCGAACATCTGGCCCTTAATGTGGCTTAACACTGCCTTGTAAATAAGTCCACTTTTCCGCTATACTTAGCACAAAAGGGGCGGGCAATGGGTTTTGTGATGTGCGTTCCACCGCAACACCCATTGATTTTGACGCTGCCCCATATTTACAAGGGTGGCATAAATATGGGGCAGCGCCAAAATTAAGACCAGGCAAGACCTGCTCTAACCTTGATGCAGCAAGGAGACCTCGTTTTTGCTCTTTCCATGTGTCCTGCGTTGCCCAGCACACATAGAAAAAGCAAAAGGCCATTGATTGTTTATGTGCATGAAGGTGCCTCTTGCTGCACATAAACAATCATTTTAAAAAAACATTACGTTTTGCAACTTGTTTGTGTGCTGCATTAAGCAGCACACATAGAAGTTACAAAACACCATTTCAGATTGTTGATGTGCAGGAAGGAACACCTTCCTCCACATAAACAATCTTCCCCTGCAACGCAGGCACCCTTGCACACTAGTGCAAGGGTGTCTGTAGTGTGTCGGTTCTAGGCGGATAAATTAGCTCCAGCGCAGGGGGAAATGCAGGGCTGCACCATATCCTTGTAAATACAGTGCAGCTCTGCATTCAAGAAGTGGCGGAGCACGGCGTTAAGCCAAGGAGGCTAACGCCGCGCTCCTTCACTTCCTCGTAAATATGCCCCTAACCGTGGAAAATGTCAAAGACACAAATGCTCTGCCCTAAAAACAAGCAGCATAAACTCTCAAAACAGATCATTTATTCATTTATTTAAATTTTAGCTATTGAAATAGCACAGCTGGATCATAAAATCTAGGGTGCTTTAAACAGACCATTAAAAGAGCAGATAGGGTTAAGCCTGACGGAGATAGGTATTAAACAGCTAACACAGAAAATAATACAGTGAGATAAGATCTATTTTTCATATAAAGAGCTTTCAAGCCTGCTTGACTTTACTGATTGATCTCGTGGAATTTCTCATTTCCCCACTCTAAATTGACATTTTCTCACCTTATTGTTTTCTGTGTCAATTATAGAAAGGGTGCTGGATATGTCTTAACTTAACTCTTTCTCCCTTCTTTGTTTTCTGGTATTAAACAATTAAAACAGAAGACTGTATCAAACAGGCCTGTGAGTTATGGCTATCAATTGGTGGGGTTGGGGTTTAGCTGTAACAACCTTACCCTGCTACGATTTGAAATTGTCTTAAGACATATGAGATATGGTTAATCAAAGCTTCAGTGTAAGTACTAAAAATGTGTTTTTTTAGACAAGCCATTAATCATGTTTTTTTTAATACGGGGAGTTACCTAGTCAAAGTGGGGTCAAGACCAAGGCTAACACTATAACAGAGTGAACAGCTGGGCAGCCTCGTTACTTAAGCAGGTTCACTAGAGAAACCTTGCCTACTGACTGTGCTACCCAACGCATCAGTCTAATCCAACCAGTAGTCCAACACTACGCCTCATAGTGGAATTAACAACAAAGCACGAGGCATTGAGTCACACCTTTTCAGATCATAGTCCCCTGTTATTGACCCTCCAACCTGTGGGACGACGTCCGTTGGATCCATTATGGCACCTTAATGTGCAGATGCTGGATGACGCCTGCTTTAGGGAATCAATATACTCTGCTATAGACACATACTTCACTGTAATGCAGCACATCCTCGACAGGGCTGGTTGAATGAGAGGCATTTAAAGTGGTGACAGGTGGTTTTGGTTTAGGGCAATCTAGTGGGGCTCAAAGGGAACTACATCAGGAAATAAAGACACTAGAGGACAAACTGCATGAGTTAAATAATGCACAGTCAGGGTCCAACACCCAGACACTATATTATCAGGCCCTTAAACGATTGTGGTGCTATGACTATAAGGGGTACTTAACTAGAGTGCATGAGGAAGTAGGGAGACCTGGACGCCTATTAGCTTGGTGAATTAAACCAGAGACTCAAGGCTCCCCAATTACTCATTTGCTTACTAATATGCACAAATAGATTCACCACCCTGAGAGCATTAACGACCTCTTCCGTGATTATTATCGGACCCTATATGAGGCACCCCCGAATGTCCCGCAAGTAGAACAGAGAGCTTTCCTGGTGTGGCTACCACTGGTTGTGCTGGACCTGCAGGACATGGAGACATTGGGCCCCCCATTACAGCTCAGGAAATTCAGATAGCAATCAAAAGTATGGCCACCAGGAAAATTCCAGGCCCTGACGCCCTATCAGCAGAGTTTTACGAAGCACATGTCTTGTCCTGCACTCCCCGGTTGGAGACCATGTATGTGGAATCGTTGCAGGTGGGGAGATTACCTGCCTCGGTTAGAGACCACTAGTGAACCCCCTTCCCAAGACAAGCTTAAAAGGGACACAGGTAGTCGAGTTTAGACCCCTATCAATGCTCAACATGGATTTTAAAGTACTCAGTAAGACGTTGGCGCTTCTGCTTTTACCACACATGCCTGGATTAATTAATAATGACCAAAACGGCTTTATCCAGTTCCGCAACACCTCCAACAATTTGCGCCAATTGTATTTGGGGCTCTATCACCCTGATATTAGACTACTATCTGGGGCGGCTCTTCTATCAATAGACTTGGAGAAGGCCTTTTGACACTGTCAGGTGGGACTTCTTATTTGAGACGATGACGCATATGGGCCTGGGAGACGACTGAGTAAAATGAGTAAGGATGCTCTATGACCACCCTTCGGCTAGGGTCAAGACCGGACAGGGGTCTCAACACAACATCAAATATTCCGTGACACACGACAGGGGGGCCACTGTCCCCCCTTATGTTTGCGCTGCCGATAGAGCTTTTGGCGGAATTGTTCCACCAGGGTGGTACGTGATTGGGGCTGTCAGTGTCAAGGTCGAGATCATATCATCTCACTCTAGTCAGACGATCTCTTAATTTATCTAAATGATGCAGTAATAGGCACTGCAACAGCATTAGACCTTCTCACACAGTTTGAATATGTGTATGACTTGTGGGCTAATAGACAAAAGACATTTATATTCCCCGTGTCACCAACTACTACCCGCCCTGAGAAACTAACAGCGGAACTCAATTGGACCGCCTCCACCTTTAAGTTCCTAGGGATTCATATCTCCCACTCTTTAGAAGACCTAAAGTGGTCCCGTATGATTTTTTGTCCAAATTGATGAGTAAATGTCCGGATAGCTTCTCGATTTGCCTGAATGAACATGCGGAGAGTAATGACATTTTATTTCATTTTAATATTATTGCTACTACAGTCAAGGAGGTTTTGTGGGTTACAAGAAAAAATTCCCTAAAGTCAAATAGGAAATGGTTTGACAAAACGTGTACCAAAGCCTTAACAAAGCTTAGACATGCAATTCATAAAAGACCACGGGATGTAATTTTAATCAGAGCATTGAGGAGGGATTACAATACAGCGTTGAAGGAAAGGAAAGATTTGATTAAAAAGGATGCTTGGGACGAATTATGTCTAGCGTCACAATCAAAAGATGCGGCGGCCTTCTGGAGGGTCATAAACACTCCACTCCTCTACGATAAAAAAGCACGCATGGAGATCGCCGCTACAGAAGATGAGTGGGTGACTCATTTTTCCTCCCTCTATAGGGCCGTTGAAACAGTGCCCGATAAAGGTTGTGACCCTATGCTGGATCCACCTAAAGCATTGGCTGTAACTTTACCCGAAGTTCTTGCAAGCCTGAAGGCGACTAAGGGGGGCAAGACGGCAGGACCGGATGGTATACCTGCCGACCTTTTTAAGGCATATACTGACTTATGGGGGCCCCTGTTAGTACTGCTTTTTAATGTTGCCTTGGCAAAAGGCTTAATCCCTACCTGGTTTACATCAATAATAGTCCCTATATTTAAGAAAGGCGATAGGCTGAATTGCACATGTTATAGGCCAATTTCCTTATTGGATTCCTCTGTAAAAATTCTTGGGAGAGTGGTTTTAGTTAAGTTGCAAAGCTTGGCAGAAGAAAATGGGGTGCTAAGTGACTTTCAATATGGGTTCCAAAGGGGTTTAGGGACCATAGAGCAAGGTTTAAATTTGTTTATCTTACAACAGAAGTATATAAGGGTAAAGAAACAACGCTTATACCTCACTTTTGTTGACTTATCGTCAGCCTTTGATTGTGTGTCACACAATAAATTGTGGGTAATTATGGCTGATATGGGGGTAGACAATGCTATTATATGCTTCCTAAGAGAACTGTACTCCGGGGCTACTGCAACTGTCCGGTATGGGAAGGATGGAGAGTGTAGCAGACACTTTGGAATTGGACGTGGTGTACGCCAAGGGTGCGTTTTAGCACCTTTTTTATTCTTGCTATATACAAACGGCCTGGAGCGCCGCCTCGTGCAGGAGGGCAGGGACATGCCTATGGTGGGGGGAATGCCCGTCCCTGCCCTGCTGTACGCTGACAACGCAGTCCTGATGGCACGCACCCCAATGGCACTTCAAACTTTGGTCACTTCTTTTAATAGCTTTATGCTTAGTTTGGACTTGAAAATTAATTGCTCCAAAACATTGTCTATGTATTGTGGGACAAGAACAACCAGGCATTTGAAGCCAATATTTATAAATTCCAATCCTTTAGAGAAGACTGCAACTTTCCCATATCTGGGCATTCTGTTTCATGAAAATGGCTCATGGACGTCAGCAATCAATGCCAGAACACTGTTATTTTCTAAAACCAACATGGCTCTACAGTGTTTTATGAAAAAGCTAGGAAAAAAACCCATAAAGGAAATTTTAACTATTTATAATGCTACTTGTATATCCGTAGCTATTTATGGTTCAGGATTGTGGGGATATATGAATGTTAGTTCAATTCAAATCATGGAAAATAAGTTTTTACGCCACATGTTGTCCGTACCTGAGAGCACTGCGACCCATATATGTCACGCTGAATTGGGTGTGGTGTGTGTGACTGATACAATAATGATTCAGCCTATTCTACTCTGGCACAGGGTTTGGACAAATGAAGAATGCGTGGTTAACCGGGCTATTTTAAAGGACATTCTTGTACTGGACAATTTAAACAACTTTAAATGGATATGTTATGTCAGAAACTTTCTTGAAGAATTAAGTTGTGCCCAATACTTCGAGGACCCATCTTCAATGGCACATATATCAAGAAGAGGCCTAAAAAATCTGTGCATTGCTCACCTCAGGGCCAAAAGACAAACGGAGGAGGTGAAAAAAAAGACTGTTTCTGCTCACCAACTAATTATAAATGGAGAGAAATTACAGCCATATTTATGGTATACATCGTTTACAACGATGTTTTCACAACGCGGTACCTTTACACCGCGGCTGTGACAACGCAAGTCGTTACCACGACTTGCGCTGGAGGGCGCTCAAGGTCTAAAAATAGTTAATTTACTATCCTAACACCTTCCCTAGGGTCCACGGGGACTGGTGTTAGAATAGTAAATTAAACTATTCGAAATCCGCGCCCCCCAACGCAAGTCGTGGTAACGACTTGCGTTGTCACGGCCGCGTTGTAAAGGTATGCGTTGTGACGGTACGCGTTGTACCGTCATATATCCCATATTTATCATTATACATGTCCAATCATGAACGTTTCCTTTTGACGCGGTTCAGATTTAATATCCTTTTCAGGCTATTATCTTTCCCTGTGATGAATTGTTGGGCGAAAGAATTATGCCTTTGCCCATGTGATGATGTTTCCCCACAATCCGATATGCATATTTTATTCTTCTGTAAATTTTATCTATTGTATCGAAGAAAACTTATCATCCCCATTCTCAAAGAGTTAAATGTTTATAGATGCCGCTTAGTGTTTTTAGAGTGTCAGAAAATGGAAACTGTTTTTATGGTAGCATCTCTTGCTGAATTTTTTAAACTTGTTTTTAAGTGTCGTAAATCAATCCAAATCAATTAACTCCTTTTACTTTGTATATATGTATTTACTTGGGTGTCTCTTTATGTGTTTCCTTTATCACCTGACCCATGTAAACTGTACCTTTTCATGCTACTTTCATGGTTATTCTCTGTTTTTAACCGAATAAAGTACTTTGAACCTTGAACCTAGAAGACCTGTGAGACGAGAACCTCAGATGGGCTTTTAGATCCCTTAAGACTTGTGTCCCATTTTGATGCCCACTAAGCCTTCCAATCATGGCACGCATCTCATTGTCAAAAATGTGATGTTACCGTGCCTACTATACTTCTTTGTCAACCTCCTAAAGGGAATACCAGCAGGTTGGTTCAGACAACTTGATGTCTTGCTTCGAGACCTGATATGGGAATAGGGGTGGCGGAGGATGTCCCTAAATACACTACAGTTCCCTTTGGTGGAGGGGTACCTTGGAGTACCGAATATTGAATACTACTCTCTGGCCTCCCAGCTACAATGGCTTGCGCAGGGGTTGGAGGGCATTGATATGGCAGGAACGGGAGACCGCACACCCTTGTTGTTGGCTACAATACTGGACCCTACAGCACCAATCTCTGATACAGACAACTGCCCTAAGATCTTGGAATCCATGTGCGATGAAATAACCAGGGGCACCTTTATATGCCCCAGCTTTGCCACTAATCGGATTGCCATATGGCAACCCTAAGAAAACATTCACAGCTGAGCAATTATCTCACTGGACTGCACAAGGTTTAGAAATTGTAGGTGAATGCTACCAACAGTCCGCACTGATACCCCTAGAAGAACTGGTAGATGGTTCAGGACTGCAGGCATAGCAATTTCTGCAGTACGAAGCCCTAGTACGAACTTTCAGGAGACTGTGGGGCAGAGGGCGTGAAGAACCAGAGACACACGCTGTGCTACAATCCTTACTTACATTAGGTAGATCACAACACCAGATAAAATGGTCTACATCTCAATATCGGAGATGTTCCAAACCCCCTTCAGCAATTGGGTAGCAAATGGGACACCAGACCAAACAGGGAGTTCTCAGATGCAGAATGGAAGAAAATTCTGACATATCATAAAAAGGTTTCTTGCAATACCAGGATGAAATACATATAATTCAAATACACGCATCTAGCATATATAGCACGCCACAGACTTTGGTAGTATACGGGGGCGAAACGCGGTTTTGCCAGAGATGCGGCCAAGTGGATGCAGATTTTCATCCACATGACATGGAATTGTACTGTACTAAACAAATTCTGGTAGGATGTTTATCTGTCGACAAAGGCAGCAGTTGGATGAGCTCTGGATCAAACCCCTGAGTTCTGTATACTGGGTCTCTTCCCGAGGCCACCTGCAAGGAAAGTGGGCCCAAAATTTGTAGACCTGGCATTAATACTAGCCAAGAGAAGAATAGCATTGGACTCGAAACTGGCAAGGGGCTCCGCAGTAGAGAACTGAAAACGCAACATGACATACTGGGTGGGAGTGGAGGGTAGGCCACTGGCCAGAGAGGATACATAGAGTGTTCGTAGACACCCTCCGGCAGACCTCTGGAAAGAAGTACTGGAAATCTGGGAACCTCCTGTGAGATACCAAAACCAGACTAACAAAACTGTAACATACTCAGGGTCAGTAAGTGAACAAGAATAATTAACCTGAGCATGGAAAGGACGGAACTCCCCTAGGGCTTGGACACCAACATCTCTGAACCCTACAAGGGGCCCTTTCCCCCTCCTCTGGGTCGGCCATACTTAGGGCCAAGATCTCCCTGCCCACTCCATATTCTCCACCCCAGATGGAAAAGCTTAAATAATGCACCATACTGCATAGTTCACAGTTTGTTGTTTATTAATACTATATGTCATTACTTGAAATTGCTTAGGTTGCATACATCCTACAGCTCTCTTTCATTAGGTGGACAGCATATATTAAGGAGTTACTTAACTAGATATTGCATCACCCCATAAATAGATACATTGTACCTTACTGACTACACCAGAGTGAGAACACCCACACAACAGTTAGATGCAAAGATTACACTTGCAAATGGGGAAACAATGAAGTTAAATATTTGTGAATAATTGGTGTAGTGTATAATTCACTCCTGTTGTAACCTGTACTAAATGCAAAAGTAAACGCTGTTATACATGCATTAACTTGACCTAAAATGAGAATAAAAATATGTTTGAAAATAAAAAGCACAAGGTAAAGATGGTCTCTCACCTATTCAGTGTTGATGACAGCCAGTTGGGGGCACTAGAGGGCACTAAAATGACTTGAGAAGAAACAGTGCATTTGAGTAGTCAGAAAAACAAAAGGTGTATATGAGTTATGTGGCATACAAAACACTGTAATAATGAAAGAAGTACTGTTGGACTTGGCCCTTTTTGGCTAAAGTTCCCTAAACTTTTTGCTTTCCCCCTAGACCTTTTTTCTGACATGGTGTTGCCAACTTAGATGCTTTGGGCTCTTTGCCACTGCTGATCAGTGTGAAAGTGCAAGTGCTCCCTGTGTAAAGTGTAATGGGAATTGGTTGTCCATAATTGGTGTGTTTGCCTTACTAGTAAAGTCCCTAGAAAAGTGCAGTATGTGTGCCATGGCTAGTAATGCAAATGCTACTAGTGGGCCTGCAGCACTAATTGTGCCACCCACACAAGTAGCCTTAAAGAGAGAATTCAGGCCTGGCACTGCAGTGCATGCGTGCAGTTTGTTAAACTGCCATATTGTCCTGACAAGTGCACCCACTTGCCAGGCCTTACTCTTTCTATGCACACCAGACACCCCTATGGTAGGTCCAGGGTGCCCCCCTGGGCAGGGTCTGCTGAATGTGAAAGGTAGGACATGTACTAAGGTGTGTACCATGTCCTGAGATTTGAAAGGCTCTCTTGCCCATAGGATAGAATGGGGAGGCTGTGTAATATGTTCCCAGCCTATCTTGCCAAAGGCTTAAGATGGAGAGGTAAAGTTTAGTGTGCCTGAACTCAAAATTCAATAACACATCTTTTTGTGAAGGTGATTTTTGCATAGTGTGTTTAGAAGGCTGACCTGCATCTGGAGGGTAGGGGGGGGAGTAGCCCCTAGAGGTGAAGAGGCCTGGCTGCAGCCATAAAACAATGGCTCCATCCCCTGCTTAGCGATTAAGGATCCAGACCCCCACTATCGAAGAAAGAAGGTGTCACTGGCAGGGAGACACCCAGAACTGGTTTGGACAGGGGTCAGTGCCCCCCTGAACACAAAGACGTCAAAGACATTTAGGGGTATAACTATGAGACCTGAAACCCCTGAATGTTGGAATTGGAATGGAACTGATCAAGACTGAACAGGGATTGAAATGGAACTGATCAAGACTGAACAGGAATTGGATTGTTCAAGACTGCAAAAGATTGAAACTACTTTGTAATCAAGAGGAACCTCTGCCAAGGAAGAAACAGCTGAAGAGCCTGAAGGAAAGGACTGACCCTTGCTGTGTGTTCTGGGGCTTGCCTGCAGTTTGCTGGTTTAACAAAGGAAGAGGCTTAAGCAGTGTGCTGTGTCCCCTTGCTTGAAAGGACTTTGTTGTGCTGTGTCCTGAAGTAACTTAACCCCAAGGGCCCGAGGTGAGCTGGCTCCCTGTTGTGGTAACTCAGGAACACAAAAGTTTCTAGAAGTGTCTCAGTGATGCTGTGTGCGTGTGCTTTTTGCAGCCTGAGACCTTCGCAAGCCATGCCCTGTGATCGTAGGCACCTGGAGTCCAGGCAAGTCTCAACGACGCTGTGTGCGAGTGCTTTTTTCAGGCTGAGACCTTCGTGAGGTTTGTCCTGTGATCGTGTGCACCTGGAGTCCAAGTGAGTCTCAGCGACGCTGTGTGCATGTGCTTCGTGCAGCCTGACACCTTCGTGAGGATTGTTCTGTGACCGTGCACACCAGAAGTTCCAGAGTGTCTCAGCGACGCTATGTGCGTGCGCTTTTTGCAGCCTGAGACCCTCGGAAGAATTGCCCTGTGATCGTGGGCATCACAAGTTTAAGTGTGTCTCTGCGATGCTGTGTGCATGTGCTTTTTACAGCCTGAGACCTTAGGCAGAATTACCCTGTGATTGAGGGCGCCAGGAGTCCAAGTGAGTCTCAGCAACGCTGAGTGCGTGTGCTTCGTGCAGCCTGACACCTTCATGAGGATTGCCCTGTGACCGTGCGCACCCGAGGCTCAAGGGAGTCTCAGCGACACTGTGTGCGTGTGCTTTGTGCAGACATGAAACCAACCAAGTCGCATCGGAGGCCCAAGTCGTGAGAGGCGGAGAGAGAGCAAAGTCGTACCCCCCAGGTAACGTGTGTCGGCCCCTGGGGCGGAGAGACATTCTCGGCCTCTCCCCTTTTGGTAGCGCGAGCCTCTGTTCCCGCTCGTATCACGGCCTGTACGTGCCAAGGAGTGGCAGTACTGGGGCCTGAGCGTGGAGCTGCACTGTGGTTTACACCAGATCCGTGTTGGGGGCATATGGTGATGGAAACTTACCACGAGTCAGTACGAGGGGCAGAGAGCCTGTCTGAAGCACTGTGATCTGTGCTGGAGTTTATTACGCATTGCATTAATTCTGCATTACGAACTACCTGATTGTTGTATAACGCATTGCATTAGTTTGCACGAATTGCAATATTTCTGCATAACGAACTGCCTGATTGTTGTATTACGCATTGCATTCATTTGCAGAACGAACTACCTGATTGTTGTATTAGGCATTGCATTATTTCTGCATAACGAACTGCCTGATTGTTGTATTACGCATTGCATTCATTTGCAGAATGAACTACCTGATGTTGCATTATTTCTGCATAACGAACTGCCTGATTATTGAATTAATTCAGAAAAGGGGGTGGTGATGAACAGAGTGCCTGAATTAAGCAGACCACTCTTACCCAGTCCAAAGATCAGGGCTTGATCCATCACCGTTTTTTAGCTCACTGCACCATCCCAGCTCAGAACTTGGCTATATGCAAATTAGTCTGTTCCTGTCCCAGTGCATGATGGGAACAGGGCAAACCAAACTACCAAGCCAATTCTTGTACTGGGAAGGAAACAAGCTTCCGGGGACCGGTTTCTGCCATTTCAGGCGTCGTCGACCCGGCTTGCTTGAATCCTGATGGTGCAATGAGCAAGGGACTCACATCTGAGTATAACCTTCCACGCTTATGGTGGACAAAATGATTCAGAAAAGGGGGTGGTGATGAACAGAGTGCCTGAATTAAGCAGACCACTCTTACCCAGTCCAAAGATCAGGGCTTGATCCATCACCGTTTTTTAGCTCACTGCACCATCCCAGCTCAGAACTTGGCTATATGCAAATTAGTCTGTTCCTGTCCCAGTGCATGATGGGAACAGGGCAAACCAAACTACCAAGCCAATTCTTGTACTGGGAAGGAAACAAGCTTCCGGGGACCGGTTTCTGCCATTTCAGGCGTCGTCGGCCCGGCTTGCTTGAATCCTGGTGGTGCAATGAGCAAGGGACTCACATCTGAGTATACCCTTCCACGCTTATGCTGGACAAAATGATTCAGAAAAGGGGGGTGGTGATGAACAGAGTGCCTGAATTAAGCAGACCACTCTTACCCAGTCCAAAGATCAGGGCTTGATCCATCACCGTTTTTTAGCTCACTGCACCATCCCAGCTCAGAACTTGGCTATATGCAAATTAGTCTGTTCCTGTCCCAGTGCATGATGGGAACAGGGCAAACCAAACTACCAAGCCAATTCTTGTACTGGGAAGGAAACAAGCTTCCGGGGACCGGTTTCTGCCATTTCAGGCGTCGTCGGCCCGGCTTGCTTGAATCCTGATGGTGCAATGAGCAAGGGACTCACATCTGAGTATACCCTTCCACGCTTATGGTGGACAAAATGATTCAGAAAAGGGGGTGGTGATGAACAGAGTGCCTGAATTAAGCAGACCACTCTTACCCAGTCCAAAGATCAGGGCTTGATCCATCACCGTTTTTTAGCTCACTGCACCATCCCAGCTCAGAACTTGGCTATATGCAAATTAGTCTGTTCCTGTCCCAGTGCATGATGGGAACAGGGCAAACCAAACTACCAAGCCAATTCTTGTACTGGGAAGGAAACAAGCTTCCGGGGACCGGTTTCTGCCATTTCAGGCGTCGTCGGCCCGGCTTGCTTGAATCCTGATGGTGCAATGAGCAAGGGACTCACATCTGAGTATACCCTTCCACGCTTATGGTGGACAAAATGATTCAGAAAAGGGGGTGGTGATGAACAGAGTGCCTGAATTAAGCAGACCACTCTTACCCAGTCCAAAGATCAGGGCTTGATCCATCACCGTTTTTTAGCTCGCTGCACCATCCCAGCTCAGAACTTGGCTATATGCAAATTAGTCTGTTCCTGTCCCAGTGCATGATGGGAACAGGGCAAACCAAACTACCAAGCTAATTCTTGTACTGGGAAGGAAACAAGCTTCCGGGGACCGGTTTCTGCCATTTCAGGCGTCGTCGGCCCGGCTTGCTTGAATCCTGATGGTGCAATGAGCAAGGGACTCACATCTGAGTATACCCTTCCACGCTTATGGTGGACAAAATGATTCAGAAAAGGGGGTGGTGATGAACAGAGTGCCTGAATTAAGCAGACCACTCTTACCCAGTCCAAAGATCAGGGCTTGATCCATCACCGTTTTTTAGGTCACTGCACCATCCCAGCTCAGAACTTGAAGCTTGTCTCCTTTCTGGTGAAGAATTGGCTTGGTAGTTTGGTCTGCCCTGTTCCCATGATGCACTGGGCCAGGGACAGACTAATTTGCATATAGCCAGGTTCTGAGCTGGGATGGGGCAGTGAGCTAAATAACGGTGATGGATCAAGCCCTGATCTTTGGACTGGGTAAGAGTGGTCTGCTTAATTCAGACACTCTGTTCATCACCACCCCCTTTTCTGAATCATTTTGTCCACCATAAGCGTGGAAGGGTATACTCAGACATGAGTCCCTTGCTCACTGCTCCATCAGGATTCAAGCAAGCCAGGCCGACGACGCCTGGAATGGCAGAAACCGGTCCCCGGAAGCTTGTCTCCTTTCTGGTGAAGAATTGGCTTGGTAGTTTGGTCTGCCCTGTTCCCATGATGCACTGGGCCAGGGACAGACTAATTTGCATATAGCCAGGTTCTGAGCTGGGATGGGGCAGTGAGCTAAATAACGGTGATGGATCAAGCCCTGATCTTTGGACTGGGTAAGAGTGGTCTGCTTAATTCAGACACTCTGTTCATCACCATCCCCCCCACCCCCTTTTCTGAATGATTATTGAATTACACATTGCATTAGTTTGCAGAACGAACAACCTGATTGTTGCATTACACATTACATTATTTCTGCATAACGAACTGCCTGATTGTTGTATTACACATTGCATACGTTTGCATCACGAACTGCATTATTTTTACAATGCAACGTGTCTGATTCTTGCATTAAGAACTGCATAGCTTTGAATTAGGACTGCATAGGATTGCCTAGAATTGCTCATTAATACTGCTATGTTACTCTCTAACTTCACAGTATATTGGAAGTGAATAATTTACAATATTACTGGCACTGACAAATAACTAATGAGTGCTAGTGTTCACTATTAGAATCAGACCTCCACATTTCCCATCTTCCTACAAAGCCTTTAACTCTATGGTTGTGTAAGTTCTGACTTTGGCTTAACTCCACAAGGTGTGTTTTCCCATACATGGGAGAAATTAACTCAATTCAATACACTGAAGAACTGTTTATAACCACTTACTGGGTCTCGGTGGCAGGGGAACCGCCCAAGTCTTCCATACCCTCCGTATTTAGTAAAAGGAGACACAGGAGCCTTCGTCTGCAGGAGGAACCAAGTTTTATTCGAATAGCCCAGGCTATGGAACAGAGTCCCAAGCTCGTTCGAAACAAGACAGAGGAGGCTGCTGCATCACTCTGCAGCTTACATGCCTTATATACACATTTCCCACCTAAGGAAACCAGTTTGGGTTGGGGCCTGGTGCCCCCGAGTCAAAATGCAGTTACACCATTCTTTGTTCAGGCAAGACGGGGGCTGCAACAGATGGTACAAAGATTACGGACAGGTCTTGCAAAACAGGATATGTACGTGAGGGAACAGAGAGATCTTGAACAACAGGATATGTGAAAGAAAACAGTTCTGGGACAGTGGCATGACCAAGTCTTGCAAAACAAGATGGATGTGTGCAGGAGTTCAGTCTGAGGGTGGTGAGGACAATTCTTGGTTCCCCTTTTTCGAAATTGTCTCAACCACAAGGAGCAGGAAGGACAGGGTAGTTGTGAAAGCTAGAATTTCAACAGACATCAGCAGAAATGACCAGGAGTGTCGTGCAGAGGTGTTTGACATGAAATGGCAATGCAAAAACAATGGAGTCATGACACAAAATGGATGCCGACAAGAAGGATACTTTTCCTCAAAACCAGGGGTGAATGTGAAAGACAGAATATTGTGGTGCCGCAAAACTATATTTAATGTGTAACTGACATAAAAAAATTGCATTTAGGTTACTAGAAATCTAATGAAGGGATCAGGAACACTTTGAAAACAGTCACATACCTTTGCTTGGTATTTACTGTATTACACACACCTGCTAATAAGAATTAACACTTTTAAATTAAAAGGGACAGATTTACAAGGCCCTTGCACTACTTTTGAGACACTTTTCCCATATTAAAAATGACGCAGAAGTGGTGCAAGGACCTTGTCAATCTGCTCAAAGTATTTATTAATACAGGAACATTCTGTATCTCAGTACATCTAAAACAACTACGCAGACTATTATAAAAACAGCAAGAAGGCACATTATGAAGAAAAAATATATATATTTTGAGCATCTTTCAAAATGTCAATTTAAATGTAATCTAGAACCCAAACACCCTAACGTCTACTTCTATGCACTGTACTGAGAAAGTATGGAAGGCAGAGCAACGTGCAGTCTAGAATTTCTTAGGGAGAAGAGACACACTGCAAACCTTGTTGACAGCAAAGGCTGTCTTTATCAGCGGAGGCACAAAGACAGCGTTCACTGAAAAGAGGTTGTAGTGAGTCAGTCTTCCTACGATACTCAGCGTTATCATCTTAAGGTGAGATGTAGCATCTGCGAAGTGTGCCGGCAGCAGGTGCAACCGTTTTGGGCAGAACCTCGGGCAATAATCTGGGCAAAGATTATTCTCCTGACAAGTGGTCAAGTGGTAGTCCTTATATATTTAATCTAATCACAAATTGGAATTTCTGACATAGGGTCAAGAATGTCTACCATATAAGGTAACAGGACATCAATTCACACTACACTATTTTGATTATATGTATGTATATGCTCTTTAAATGGCTTGATGTCTTCACAGTTCATAGAAAGATATAGTTAGGCGACATGTGTATATCAGCAGACATGACAATGATTCTGCATAAATTGGGAAAAAATGTGGCTTTTGTTGCTTGAGAGAGAGAGAAGTTGGCGATGTCTATTAGCCAAGATGGCGTCAGGCCTTTGGGACTTTACATCATCCATCATTGTACGTCTGAATGAGATGTCATAGGGACGTGCCTAATAAACAGGGATTTATATAACATATATGGAAGTCCATGTTCTCGGGTTACTGAGATGTAAAATGCATAAACAAATATACACTTAAGCAAGCTAAATGTATAAAACATAATAGAAAGCATTCAATATCAAATATACATTAGGAATAAAATAAATGCATTTAATACACTATACAGGTAAAAATGAGGGAAGTCATGCATATGATAAATATAGCAGTGAAACACGAATACTGCTAAGCCATGCGTTGTTGAACATTATTGATATATATATATCATAGTCTATCTAGAATGTTGTACACGTGTTGCCGATTAATACATACCAGTGATGATATGAATAGGCCAATTAGTAATATGCAGTAAAAATAAAAGATGAAAACTTAAAAAGAGTCTTCATTCAGGCTTTTGTGGTATATTTACTGAATTCTTCTCATTGGTTGACTTACATGTTCAGTTCCTTCCTCTTCAGAGTGCATGTCGACATCTTTGGGTGCATATGCAGTATACATGTGATCTTTATGGAAACCATATAGAGCATGTTCATAGTCAATGATCGGTGTATTTGAGGGACCAGCAATTGGTTGCGCGTCTTGGGCACTCAATGGTATTTGCGGAACCTCTCCGAGGGCTCAAAAGATAATAGCAAGTCAAGCCACTAATCAAGAACTGTGTCGCAAAGTGCCACCAGTGATATTGCTCCGTCATAGGCAGCATCCTGTAGTATGTATTGCTCTGCATTGTTTCTAGTGCTCATGCTGAGGTTGAATATCTGTTACCATATTGAGATTAGCTACTGAGGGCTGTTCCAGATGTAAGTTCAAGATAACTTCAGTCAAACAGTTTATGCACCAAAACATAGGTTTTACTTGTATAGCATTCATTTTACAAAAGGTGAGCATCCAATGCCCGCTGAGTTCAAATATTCAAGCATGTCCCAAGCAACATTCTAGAGTCTCCCTGAAGCTTTGTTTAGCTGTATACATGTATTCCATGTTGTTGATTTCCTTGTTGAAACTGAAGAAAGATGATGATACTACAGCCAATTATCAATATGATGATTGGAAATCCTCCAAAAAGGTTGGAGAACAAAGAATGAAAAAATGACAGAAACAGTCCAAATACTTCTTTAAATCCAGTCACCAGACAAGATCCAATATTCTTAAAAAAAATGCACAAAACCAGTTGTTGCAGACTAATTAAATATTGTTTGTGTGATATCTACAAAAGGCTTTGGATACTGTGTTTTAAACAGGCTCTGAATTTCTGAATCAGTTCAACTGCTGAAGTCAAATGGACTTCTATTTGCAACAGAACAGACAATAGTTTGTTGAAATTGCCAAAACGCATAGATTTCATGCTTTTACTATGCCAAGGGATGTTCCTATTGATTTTTCTAGGTGAAGGAAATAAGGTCCATCAACAGTAGTGTATTGTTTCTGAAACCTTTATCGGGTATTGCTGGCAGGGTTCCAACTAAGGGTGGGCGGTGGACTACGCTCCTCTATTGGAGTTTTCGTAATTTGGCCCACTCCGTACTCCGCTTGGAGCGCAGAGTTCTATTAAAAAAAAAAGCTCTGATACACAGCGTAACAGAGCTCACGTTACCGCCCACCACATTTAAAAGAGCTGACGTGGTATCTCTCTCCATGCATGTGGATGGATTGCCCTCAGTCTTACAGAAATGTGTCAATCACTAGAGCCTGATCCATGTGGTCTTACCTGTGAATTTTTTAGAACAAAGATCAAAGAGGGTCTGTGGCCGGTGCGGACTGGAGCTGTACCGGGTCTCCCAACTGAGGCATCACAAACTTCCGCTTTCTCGTGAGATTGCCAGTACTTCAGTGAGAATGGCACCGGTAGGCTGGAGAGTGTATGGGGGCTGTGATGCCAGCTTTCTCTGCTCTATCCTTAGGAGACCAGATCAGGGAGCTATGGTCTCAAAGCCCCGTGGTGGGTGGCGTCCTGCTCGGCATGGGAGTGCCTGCAGTGGTGTGATCTAGGAGAGGAGAGCACAGGTAAGGCTGACACAACATATGAGGAGCCACGCTGCACAGCACTACTCGGTGCACACACTGTCACTGCACAACACTGTGGTTATTGGGTAACTGCCACTATTCCTTTGCCTCAGCTAGCCTCAACTAGCATTAGCGACGTACGTGCTAATGCTAATGTGGAATGGGGAGTGGTGCCATCGCATCGACCAACCACACCCTGCTATTCAGACACAAATATATCCTGCAGGGCAAAGGAGAACCTACGGGACCTACAGCACCTGAACCAGACAAGGCTCGCCTCCCTGTCTGGTATGTACCCCAAATTATATCCTGGCCCTCCACCCCCAAACTGGCACCCACTCCTAGGAGTATCCTTACTCCTCATGCGCGTCCGGTGCTAGACACTATGGTTGGCACCCTGCTCTCCCCACCTCGTCTTTCTTCTACGGACACACAGGCCCCGGGTATCCCAGTCCCCCCTCTCCTGGGACAGACCCAGAAGCCGCGATTTTGCCTACCGGCCGGCCTCCACACTGGGAGACCAAGGCTTGCTCTGGTCCTCTGGACCTAGAGCTGCTGGCTGAGCCTGGCTGCCTGCCTGCCTTTCTGCGGCAGGAAGTGATTTCAACTCAAATGGACTTTCTCTGACCTACCCACCGTGCCGCAGCAGGGAGCAGAGATACTCAGTGCTGCCCCTCCCACAGGCCCCCTCCGGGGATATCCGATTCAGCCAAGGGCGCCCAGTCGACGAGCTCAGGCGCAGCAGCAGGCATGGGGCACACTTTCTCCTACAGCACTGCTGCTTTCTAGTAATTAGCCATTATATAACATATCACAAAATAACGACATCTCCTGTGACTCCACCCCTCCATTGACCTACTTTTTACCAAGCCCCAGCCCTTGCAAACTCCGCACGCTCAATGAACTCCATGGAATTTCGCAGAGTTTTTTGGCAACTCCGGGAGCTACGACCAGGCTTAGTTCCAACCCACAGAAAGTAGCATTTGTTCAAAATAATTGAGAGCCGTTATTCAGAAATTCATGATGTGTGGAAATGAAAGTAATGGGAAAACAGATTAAACACAGCTTAGCCTGGCATCAAAGCACTATAAATTCTGTGCAATTATATGGTGTCACATAAAAGATAGTGTCCAAGTGGATTTTTACAATTTGCTGTATTGATATACACAGATCCGTCTTCATTTTAATTTAAACAGATGCAAAGGAAAGAAAACTTCCATGCATGGAACAATTGTGATTTGTACATAGTTTCTTTTTTTTTGTTTTTCAAAATACTTTATTGTTTTTCACAAGGTATACAGAAAGCGTATAGTTGGGTACGCAAGGGTATCCAAGGCAAAATTTTACATGTGCATGCATAAACGTGAGGGTAATGCACCTTAATGGATAACGCGAGCCTAACCCTGCAACCATTGGTAGACGGAAGAAAAGGACAGACAAAGGAAAGGAGGAAGGAAAGAAAAAGAGAAGAGAAAAGAGGGAGGAGCCAAGGCTAGGCGAGCTGCAGCATATGCGGAGCCTCAAAATGTTCCCGATGTGTGTAATTATGAATTTTTCTAGGATAGCTAGTCTTATATATGAAATAATGTGCATAATGGTGATAGCAATACTTTCTTTTTAACTTGCTGAGTTCAAATAAGTGTCTTCATTATTCTAATTAGTGTTGCTGTAGCAAGTTTACGGTTGCATTAATTTGTGCTTGTGCTGAAGCCAACCCCTCATGTGCATCTTTGATTAAATCTGGTCTAGACAGTCTACTAGGTATTATTGTATCTCCCACTCCTGATATCGTGACTACGGAATGTTATTTGAATGAGGGTGCAGGAATATTTGGGAGGAAAGCCTAGAGGAAGTTTCCCTGCTTGCTTGATTGCATTTATGGTTCTTAAAATAGCTGCAGCCATCTTTGTTTAAGATCTGCATAGGACTGCTACTCAGACAGTTTTGAGTTGGCTTTTGAATTTTACAAAAGAGGGAATGGTCCTGATGTGAGAGGGAATAGAGTTCCAGATATTAGGCGTGCTTCCGACAAAGGATCGTACTGCAGTTTTGTGTTTTTTAGTTTATGGCGGGATGAGTAGGAGGGGGTTTGAGCTTCTGAGGTTCCTGACCTGACCGGCTTTTTTGAGTTTGGCCGCCAAATATTCAGGTTTGCCAGTATGTGAGCTTTAGATTGAGGCAGGCTGTTCTGAAGCTAATCCGCATTTCGACTGGGAGCCGCTTAAGTGCAGGAGAAATATGGTCAAATTTCTTGATTCCAGTAACCATTCTGGCAGCCGTATTCAGAGTTGTTTTGATGGGAGCCAGATGTGATTTTTCTATTCCTGAGAGGACTGTAATCCCATAGTCCAGTCTTGACAGCACCAGTGTTTGAGTGGCCTGTTTAAGATCACAGGGCGGAATGAAAGGTTTTATTTTGTTCAGTAGTTTTAGGTTAAGGAAAGCGCTCTTGGCCGAATTCTTGATGTGTCTGGTCATGTTCAGTTTCGGGTCTAGCGTGAAAGCTAGTGATTTGACAGAGTCGGCCAGGGTGAGATTCCCGTTGAGCGCATCAACGGCTTTAAGCCATTCAGCAATTTGGGGGTTCTCTTTGTTCGAGATGAGGAGTATCTCGGTTTTGTCGGGGTTTAGTTTAAGGTTATTGCATGACAGCCAGTGTTGAACATCTCTCAGTACGTCATTGATTCTTTGGATGTCTCAGAAGGAGGTAGTTTCCAAATATATCTGAGTATCGTCAGCATAAAGATGGAAGCGGATGTTGAATGTTTTGAGTAGTTTGGTGAGAGGCTCCATGTAGATGTTAAAGAGTTGTGGGGAGAGCACTGAGCCTTGAGGGACTCCCTTGTTGACTGGGTGGAGGTCGGAAGCAAAGTTTTAGATTTTTATTTTTTGAGTGCGATTGTGTAGGAAGGAAGAAAACCATTGGAGGACCACCTCGCCAAGACCGGCTCTTTCTTGGAGAGCCCTAATGAGGAGTTTGTTGTCTACTGTATCGAATGCTGCTGATAGGTCTAGGAGAATGAGGAGGCAAATATCATAGCGCTACTTAGAGCAGTGCGTATGCAGGAAAGGGCTGCTTCAGCCCCCTGGTACTCTGAAACTCTTAAAAAGGAAAAGGCCCGGTGCAGAGGGAGAGAATGAAAATGGAGGAAAACCAAGCGGCCAGAGGATACACAGGCCTTTTTAGTGTCACACAAAGCTTATTTTAAAAAAATGCAATACAGCGAGAAGAGATCATTTAGGCTCGCAAATACAGGAGGCAAATGACTCTTCCAAGGAGCTCTTTAAAATACTCATAGAGTTCACAAACCCTAAAGTAAATACTCCCTCTATTCCCTCTATTCCCTCGACACTAACACTATGTAATGATTTAGCAAATCATTTCAAGGACAAGATTGATAAGATCTACAGTTCCCTGACTGCAGGAGAAGTATTAAAGGGGCTTGCCCCCTCTTGGAGAGACCCCTCACTACACCGACTAGACTCCTTCACAACTATTACCACAGAGCAAGTGGAAGCTGTGCTGGAACGGACGAAATCAGATGCTCCCACGGACCAGGCTGTGCCATTTAAAATGGCTGACCTAGCCCCAATTTTAGCCCCCTCTCTAGCTCAGGTCTGCCACATTTCTTTAGCTACGGCCACATTTCCCAGGAAATGGAAAAAGGCACATATAAAACCTCTGCTTAAGAAGGCGCTGGCAGACCCAGTGGATTAGCAAAATTATAGACCAATCTCCCTCCTCCCATGCAGCTCGAAGATCATGGAGACACTGGTAAATAAACAACTTATGGGATATCTGGAACAGAATAGCTTATTGGACCCTTCGCAATCAGAATTCCGTGCAGCCCACAGCACGGAAGCAGAATTGGTGGAGGTTATGGATACTATAAGAATGTCACTGGGTAGAGGGACACCCACAATGCTGGTGCTCCTTGATCTGTTAGTAGCCTTTGACACCATCTCTCGTCGTGTCCTGTTGGACAGGCTGCGGTAGATTGGTGTCAAAGGCTGGGCCTGGATTTGGCTGCAGAGCTTCCTTAACAACAGAACATAATGTGTCCAATTAGACACATTTGTCTCTCAGAACACGGCAAAAGACAAGGAATCCCACAGAACTCCATGTTAAGTCCCACTTTATTCAACATCTATGTGGCTCCGCTGTCTACCATTATTAGATCCTGTGACTTTGAGACAATCTCGTATGGGGATGACACTCAGGTGATAAACCCCATCGAGACGGATCCAGCGGAAACTAGAACAAAGTTTAAGGCTTGCATGCTGAAAATTGCCACCTGGATGAGCGAGAATTTCCTGCAGCTAAACTAAAAATTAACGGAGATCCTCCTGTTTGGGAAGGCAACGGAGTTATGGTCCTCGGACTGGTGGCCCCAATCCAACCATACAGGCACGGAACCTGGGTATGCTGATTGACAACAAGCTTTCGCTGGAGGAACATGTGAAATCAGTATCGGGCACTTGCTTTGGCATCATGCGGCTGCTGAAGATTTTTCCTTGGATCCATTTGGAGGCCAGAAAGACCTTAGTACAGGCACTACAAGTTAATAGACTAGATTATGGTTGGAATCAGGGAAGACCTTGCAGCTAGGCTACAAGTAGTGCAAAATACAGCGGCACGATTGGTCCTTAATAAACCAGTGCGTACCCACTCTTGGCCTCTCTTGCAACAGCTGCACTGGTTGTCTATGAGGAAGAGAGGAGTGTTTAAGCTCCTGATGACGGTGTTTAAAGCACTGCAGGGGACAAGCCGGGTCTATTGAAGGAGGAAGAAAATACCCTATATACCTGTCCACTCACTGAGATCCAGCAATCGGAATCTGCTCCGCCCTTGTAAAATTAGGAAAGCCAAAATGGGAGGGCCCTCATTTTCTCATCTAGCCCCTCTGCACTGGAACCGTCTGCCGAATGAGCTAAGAGCCTGTAACAGTTTGGGTCAGTTTAAGAAGCAGTTAAAAACCTGGCTGTTCTAAATCCACAACTCTGTCCTAGCCACCAGTACTGTGCTGCCAAAAGTGCCAAGAGATCCCTGTAGGGATGATTCGTTGCATGATATAAATTCTAATAATAAGGTCATGGTTTCCAGAAGAATGCTTAAATAATAATACGTGGTATGTCCCCTTCAATTTGTATATTCAATTTGTAAACCCTAACAGGAGGATTTAAATGCTGGTCTGGAGTCTTGACCTGTATAAATTCATCAGTTGAATTTGAATCCAGAAACCCCAGAAGCATCTGATGTATTATGGTGATTTCTACGGCACTGTCTACAAGAACTCTTGGCCAAGTTCTGTTTCGCATGAGGACTCGCAGCTATCATCATGTTGCCTAGGATGATAGAGGACATTGTAGAGATGTTCCCTATTAACTTTATACCTAAGTCCAGAGCTGGTCCTTGCTAATTTTGTACTTGTCTAATTACATCAGGGTGAACTACCAATGAAGGGGTACCATGTGTACTGGTGTAAATGCATGCAAATATGCTTCCCCATGTGTCACACTCCTCTGCTGAAGGCAGTGCATAGTCAGGTACTGAATAGTCAGCATTCTTAGTTTATCTTTGGGGGTAGTGTATGGATCACTGCTTTTAACCAATTGGTTTTGCAAGCAATCCAGAATGCCATTTCATCATGCTTCGAGGTGCTTTTCCTATGATAGCGTTAATAGTCAGTGGACAAATAGTTTGTATTTGTGCGGAGGTCTCGAACTCAGAGTATGTTGTACAAACTGGACGAGTCTCCAGTACAAGGCAACTCTGTAGTTTAACACTACTACCATCTCAAGTTATGTTAAATTGTCAAGACGAGGAAGTGAAGTGTAGCCAGCAAAACTGGCTATTTAATCTCTTGATTGCTCAGATGTCCTAAACTGACATTTCTGTGTGTGTGAAGCAACTAACCACCAAACCAGTTTCAGTGTTCTTGGTTATAAAATGGGATTTCCAAATCTTGATAAGCCCCATATTGTGCAGGCGGGTCTGCCACTGTATATTCTTGAAACTGCCCTGAGGCAGCAGCAATGGGCCTAAACTCTACCCATGAGTAAAAAGTCTCAAAGTGTTAGTCTGGATCTGCAACTATTACAAAAGCAACTGCCTCCCTATTGGGGACAGCTTGAGCTTCGAGATGTTGAGTAAAGGCCTCCCTGCAATTGACCCCGATAGCAATAGGTGCCACCATAATGAATGGATTCAAGTGAAAATTAGAAGCAAGGAATTTAAAAACCTGCTGAATAGGGAATAGCCTTTTATTGGTCATGCTTGGAAAGCCTACGGAAATAGGCGCACCCTGTCACCAGTAGGATTTGAATTTGAATTTGTTTATTGTACAGTTAATTAAAACTCACAATTGATACACAATAGGTAAAAAGTCATTTGACTGTTTAAAAAAGGGTTTTACAAAGAGGTGTTGCACATTGATAAAATCACAGGGGGTCCATAGTAAATGAATAAGTCTTTCCTATTAGTCTTGGCCTTAATAATTGTTGTTCTTTTGGTTGTAAGGCAGTATTTTCACCCAACTGTCTTTTCTGTTTATTTTTGTGTGTGATTTCGTATTTTGTTCTGATTGCTGTAGTTTAGTTACTTGTGGATCTTTATAGTTTCAAGGCCATTAACGAAGTCTACTGTTCTCCTGGTGCGGTAGGGTTATTTCATTTAGTTTTTTGGCCACTAGATCAAAGTATTTGACTGTTCTACAGTACAACTGTGTCTCTTCGGGGTTGAAGCAGAGCATCACTGCTTGCCTGCAGGTTTTTACGCCCTTCTGGTTCCATAAAGGCCGTAGCAAGGAGCGCCTTATACCCATAAGTGCTTTGCAGATACAAATGATGTGTATAAGATCCTCTTTCGCAGATTGGCAAAGGCGACAGGCGTTTGATGGATTTGGCCTTTTCCATGGTGCCAGATGACGTGCTATGGGTATGTTGCCTAAGCGCATGTTTAGAAACTTATTTTTTGTTTTTTGTGTAAGGCCCGTTGATAGATAATCTTGTGGCTTTGTGGTTCTGTACCCTTCAAGCACAACCCATCTGTGCGCTCTCTTAGTTAGGGTGGCTCTGTCCTCAAGTGAGGAGACCAGTTTGGTGATTTTCGACACTGCTTTTTTAAAGGTCCCGAAATCCGTTCTTGTTTCCCAGAGCGTATTAAGTCCCAGGCTCTCCAGTGAGTTTGTTAGGTAGGCCCTTGCAGGTGAGTTTTCTTTGGCGTTGAGCTCAATCCATAGGTTGGCATTTAGCGATTCTTCCTCGGCGTCTTTAATTTTGCGCCAGCTTTTTATGTATTGGCCTTTCCTCTCCACAGTTTGTTTCTGCAGTCCAAATTCGAGACGAATTTGAGCGGGCGAAGAGTTTTTAGGGAGGTGGAAAATTGCCCTATATGCACGACTGATAGTATTGTCCAGAGTGCTTGCATCTTTGCCTCGCATTGATGCGCTGCCGTAGGAGTGCATGGGCTGTAGGCGAGTTTTTATTACCTGTGGAAGTGGCGCTAATGTCCTGTCAGGGATAGCTTTCTGAAGGGGCCTTATTGATAGTTGAAAGGTCATGTCCTTCCGACGGATGGCCTCTAGTTGTTGTTTGGAGGAGCCGTTGCCCTCAATTATGACTCCTAAATATTTATATGAGGTCACCTGTTCTAATCTTTGGTTGTCCAGGTACCATACGGGTTTCCGTTTTTTGTAATGGTTCATTGGCATGACTTTGGTTTTGTTTAAATTGATTGTTAGGGAATTTGCTTTCGAGAAGGCATTAGTTCTATCCAGAAGGTTTTGGAGGCCAATGGGAGACGGGCTAATGAGGACCAGGTCATCTGCATAGAGCAGATTTGTGAGCGTAATATTTCCTAGCCGAGGTGCGTGAGATGTAACTGTGTTTAGTTCTTCGGGCAGGTCCGCGAGGAAGAGATTGAACAACGTTGGGGCTAGGACGCAGCCCTGTTTTAGTCCTTTGCTGGTCTTTATTTTTCTCGATAGGTGTGTGCCAGATCCCAATTTTATTTGGACCCAGGTATCGGTATGTAGCATAAACAGCTGCTGTAGCAGGGGGTCAGGGATTCCCCATGTGCTCAACTTCCGCCATAGTTTGTGCCGATCTACGTGGTCGAATGCGGCGCTGTAATCGATGAAGCACACGAACAGGGAACTTTTTGCTGTTTTTGCTGCGTCAAACAATAGGGTTAACGCCATGATGTTTGTTAGGGTACCCTGGCCCTTCCGGAAGCCCGTCTGTGTAGCTGGAATGATGTTCCTTTTTTCTGCCCATGTTGTTAGGTCCTTCAATATAAAGCCTGCGTAGTATTTTGTCTCTACGTCTATCAGGGCAATCAGACGGTAGCTGCTTGGATCGATCCTCGCACCTTTTTTATATATTAAGCTTATAATTGAGCCGCTCCATGATGTTGGTATTATTCCTGTTTCCCTTACTTCGTTGAATAGTGGGGTAAAAATAGTGCTCCAAAAGCCTGGATCCTGTTTGTATAATATCGGGGGGATCCCGTTTGGTCCTGGAGCCCCCTCAAGTTTTCCCTTACAAATTTCTTTGAGAATGGTGTCTGTTGTTTCAACTGTCCTTGGACTGGCTTCTGCCTTTGTTGGAGTGTGGGGCCTGGTTGTTTTCTTCTTAGGCGCTTGGTTTGCTATTTTGGGTTGTATATAAATTTTGTTCAATTGTCGGAGAGCTCCCTCCTCCAGATCGACCCCTACGGCTTCCTTTGTTGCAGGGTTACTTGTATTAAAGTGAGTTGTTAAATAATTGGCCCAGTTGGATTCCGATATTTCTGAGTAGATACTGTTGTGTTCTGGCCGTTGAAGCCTATGGATGATCTTCCAAAAGCTAGAGCTATTCTTCTGCTTGGAGTTATGTAGAATTTTTGCCCAGAGTTCTTCGTTCAATTGCCTTTTCCTTTCCCAAGTTTTCTTTTTTAACAATGCTTTTGACCTGCGAAGTTGTAATTGAGTTTCAGAGTTGTTTGGATCTTGGCGGAGTTGCCTGAGGGTCTTCTTTATTTCAACTTTGATGTTTTTTATTTCTACTGTTGTTACTTTGCCAAGCGTGAACCTTGTGGTGTTCCCTTTTTGAGTTTTCTTCGCTGTGGCATGTTTTGCTCCTAGTGCCGCTGTAAAAGGGGATTGTCGGTTCTATTGGATATTTCCTGTATTATTGTTTTTGCACTGATTGCTAGTGTGTCCATATCCGTGATCTTACATCTTAAACGCTTGTAGTTAGCGGTATATTCTGTGCACATGTTTCTTATTTCTGTTGCCTCGGTCTTACAGGTCAGAGCTAAGTGAGCTTCTAGTGGCAGATGGTCACTAAGGGCTCTATCTCCTATCTTAAATGATTGAAGTTTTTCGTACAACGGGAGTAAAACTAGCATGAAGTCTAGGTAGGATGAGGCAATTGACGAGTGGTATGTTGGTACTGGAGGAATATCCTCTTTGAATCGTCCATTGAGAACGCGCAGGTTCAATTGCTCTAGCGCTTTTACTAACTGTGAAGCAGTATTGCTATGTTTGTATCTGGAAGGGGTAGATTGTGTTGGTATTTTCCATAATGTGTCCATCTCCTGTGTCATGTCGTCAGTTGCCGGGTCACCGAATAGATGGAGGTTGAAGTCGCCGGCCAGTAGTATGTTGTCCGTTTCCTCATCCTCTATGAGTCTTGTTAGTTCTTGAACTAGCTCGTTTGACCCAGTCACCTTATTCTTTGGATGGATATACGTATTTACTACAAGTAACTGTTGGCTTTCTTGGTTATTATCGGTTATGAGTGATATTGCCTGTATTGCGTTCGGTGGGGTGATGTTTATGCTTGCTGGTTTGATTTCTCCTAGAGCTGATATTGATGCGAGGATTACCAGGCCTCCGGAGCAACGGCCGTACTGTGATTCTTTACGGGCCGGGTATGTCCAAGCTGTATATCCTTGTAGGGCTATATCGTTGGGCTCCCATGTTTCCTGAAGGAGAATCAGGTCAAAGGTTTGCAGGTAGCTCAATGTTTTGGGGTCCTCTAATTTTTCGGCTAGTCCGTTGATGTTCCAACTACAAATACTGAATTTGTTTTTATTATTAAGGGAAGCCACAGTTTTAGTGGCTGAAGTTGACTTTATTTGTCAGTTGATGTCGCTCCCTGTTATTGTACGAGTTATTATTTCCTTACAAGAGGCGGATTGTTGAAACAATGGGTTTTGCGATTTCACCAGGTATAATAGCTTTGTGCCCCTTTAAGTATTGACTTGGCCGGTAAGGGTCGTTCTTCCTTCCGTCCTTCAAGTAGCGGTGTGGGGTAAGCTGGTTTTATTTCTGGTTCAAGCTGAATTCCCCACTGGGAGAAACTGGAAGCATTCTCCATGATTGATTTTGCTACCTCCCTAGTTTTCCACGTTGCCCTAGTTATCTCGTTCCCTTGTGGGTGTTTTGCAGGGTGGAATTCAATTAGAAGCAAGTCCAAGGTATTTATGGATTTTAGATTGTCTATTAAGTTGATTAACTTTAGTATATTGCCCCTGTTTAAGATGTCTACTCTTCCCTTGTATTCGGTAATGAAAAAGATTGTTTCTGTATCTACTTCCCTTGGGGGCAACGTATTCTGGTGGGGCTGTTCCTTAGTTTCGCGTGTTCCTTCTGAGAGTTTGGTGTTATTATCGATTGGTTTGCGCTCCGAGATGGCCCACTGAGATTGATCGCTAGAATGCTTGTCTCTGGTGATTTCAGTGCATGGAGTCTGAAGATTTGCATTGCTAGTTGCTAGTTGTCATGATCACCTTCTTCCAGGTGCTCCGTGTTGTGGAATTGTTCAATGTCGCGTTGTCTTTGGTGTGTTTTGGGTCGTCCTTATCTTCTGTTTCTTCCTACGAGTTTTTGTTGTTAGCTGTTGAGTGGCCGTCCGGTTGCCCGAATGCCAGCTCTGTTCGGAGTTGGCCAGTTGACTTATTTCTGTTTGCTGTTTGTTTTCTCTCTGGTTGGTTTATTGGACCCGCACTAGAGGTAAGGGTTCCTAGTCCTTCTGTGTGCGGTCCCGTTGAAGGCAAAGGGGTTTCTAGTTTCACTTGAAGGAGATTGTCTTTTCTATGAAGCTCACCGTCTTCTGGAGGCCTCGTGCCTTCCGATGTTATGGATTTCCGGTTTTCTCCTTTGCAGTCCTTGTTGACCTTTCTGTTTCGCCCCTTCCTTTTTTGCTTTCGACGAGCCTGTGCGTTCTGTGGGCTCCCTGGTTCGTTGATTTGTCCTGCTGTGAGAGTTTTTTGGGTGGTCTTTTCTGTTGTGGGGGTGACATTCTGGATTTGACCCCCCGGCGAGTTGAGTTTTTGCATATCGACAATTTTTTCTATAGGTCCTGACTTTGTTGGAGATGACTGCTCCACGTCTGTTTTTGGGTCGGGCCACTCCACTCTTGCTTCCGCTTGGGGGAGTTTTATGATGTTTAGTTTAACTTCATCCAAAAGGTTACTCAGCATCGTGGGTAATGATGATAACTTGTCGATTATTGACGAGCAGGTACAGCTAGTTCTGTCGATTTCGATTAATTTGACTGATTCTTGTCCTCTTTTTATGAGTCCATTCAGGTCTGCCAGTTTCCTGTCTATCCCCATTGTGGCCTCTGCTAAGCTTTGCAGGACAGTTAGTTGTAAATCCATCTTGTCAGATTGGTACTGTAGAGCCGTTGAAGATAGCTGTATTGTATTGAGAAGAGTAGACCAAAAAGTATTGACTGGATCCGTGATCCTCTCTGGTGGCAGATGTGAACTTTCTTCACTGGTGTTGTTTATGGGCTGCTTACCATTATAGGCTGTCTCCAGGTCAATCCATTCTTCCGAGGTCAGGAAGGTCATGTCCTTAGTTGGTGAAGAAGTCGAGATGGAAATTTCGTCTTCTAGTTTTTGCTCTAGGAAGTTGGAAGCCCTTTTGTTGCTGTGAAACTTAGGTTCTTTAGGTTCTATAGTTATGTGGGTGTTTTGTTCTTGGTGATCTTTGGTTTCTCGGAATTTTTCCTCCTCTGGTACTGCGTCTTGAATGGGTAGGGAGTGGGTTGTTGTTGCAGATTGGTGATGCGGGTTGGTTCTGAGAGACCATGTATCCCCATCCTCCCCCTTTGCTTGGTTGTTTGATATATCGGGTGGCTGTAGTGGGCTTGTTGGGCTTGTTGGTCGAATTTCCCCTGGGCGGCCCGCTTGTAGGAGTGACAGGTCTTCTTTTGACAATGTTCTAGTATGTCGCTGTGCCAGGTCGCGCCAGTTGTCTACTCCGTGTTTGGATTTATTCGTTGGTTCGTTTGGCGTTGGTGCCGTGTGAATTTCCGCTGTGGTGTGGCTTATAGTTGCGGGGCAAGCGTTGGACTCGCTGATCGGTTGCAGAGGGGATTTGAGGCCTGTGATGCAATCGTTTGAAGAATAGATTGCGTTCCCTGGATTTTTTAGGAAATTAAATTTGGTGTAGATTTTTGGCTGAAAGTTGTATTTTGTATCACTTTGGTGTTCTGGCAATTTAATTAATTTTTGGTTATTTTTCCTTTTGTGACTTCTGCGCCTCCCTTGTTTTGGGGATGGGCTATTTTTTGTTTTCTTGTTTCCGGTCTTTTCAGGTGTTGAGGCGGGACTGACCTCTGTTTCTAGTCTTAGTCTTAGTCCTTCTGCTTGTTCTACTTGATCATCAAGCTGGCCGATGTTGGTGTTGGTGTTGGGTCCTTTGTCGGTTCCATCCAGCGAGCTTGCATACCCTGTTGTGTTGTCGGGAGCCTTTCTCCCGCAGGGCGTCAACTTGGTCATGCAGGGTGGTGCTGGGCTTGTGGATTTACTTGTATTGTTCCGTTTCCGTTTGTTAGGCTGTGTCACTGGAGGTTTTCTTTCCCTTCCAGACCTCATGGCGGACTGCCGGCGCCCCGTTCCCACCGCCGTCAGCGCCGGCGCCGACCCTCTCTGGCCTCACTGGCCTCACTGGGTGGAACTAGTGAGGAGATGCACCACCGGCAGGCTGGCAAGGCTGGCAGGGCTGCAAGGCTGATAACGCGCCTCCAGCGCTCAGCGGTCTCTTCAGGTCAATGAGGTATTGAGGTATTAGTGTAGGTGTTAGTATTGGTGTTGGTGTTGGCGGCTCCTGCTATGTCGGTGCTCGCATGCACTCTCCAAGGATGTGGACGGGGGGGTGGATAAGTATTGGTAGTATTGGTAGTTCCCAGCGGGGATGGCAGAATGACTGCACAGGCGATACTGACGGTATAAGCAACGCCGGCAGCTCTGGTGACCCCGCCGACGTGCAGGCTGGGACGCCGAGCTTCTGTGACCCCCTCTGCGACCCCCTCTGCAAAGCCAAAAGCAGCTGGGGCAGTGCTGTAGGAGATGGCTACCGAAGGTAGAGCGAGAGCGAGGAGCAAGGAGGAGCAAGCAGGAGCAGGGAGCGGGGGCTGCGGCTGGGGCTGCTGGGGCTGCGGCGGCCGCAGCGGCAGGAGGGGGGTCGGGTCACAGCACTCAGAAGGGCGCTGCCGGCCTTTGGCGACCTTACCGCCGACCTTACCGCGTTTCTTGCCCACTTGCCGCTCTTCACTCCTCACGGAAAACTGCCCCTGCCGCCAGCCCGTTAGCACCGCTTTTCGCCGTTTTCCGCCTTTTCGCCTTCACTTTCGCTGCTCTCCTCGCAGCTCCACCCGTCACTTCAGCGCTCACCTCCTCGGGCTCGGTCTCGGCCTCCTCGGGCTCAAAACCCGCAAAACCTCGGTCTGCTGTCCGCTGTGTCCGCTGTGTCCGTCCGCCCGCCCGCCTGGAAAGGTTGGGAGAACAGGAAATGTGTCTCACAGGCACCACCTGCAGGAAGAGGGATAGTCTGTGTTTTGGAAGAACCACTGTCCCCAGTAGGAGGTATATACCAATGCTTCAAGAACGCTTTGTGTTTGTCCTGATATCTAGGAAAACCAATCAATGGTATACAATCAACATTAAATACCATACTGATAAAAAATGATAAGCCTGATATTATAAACTCAAAATGTGCACGATATATTGAAAGTCATATATTGTATAAACCACTACATATATAAATATGTAATATCTCAGGACTGTTCAACAACATATATCATTACATACCAAAATACGTGCCATATGAACAGTGCATTACATAGAACACAATCCAGATATTTAACATTCACAACACACAAAAAAAATAAACACTTAATTCTGCATGGTACATAGATTTAGCATGTGCCATCACACATATTGCCGTATTCCTTACCACCAATCTGTGGAATGCCTGATCTGTACATCAACGTTTCTACCCCTATTCGAAGAGTGCTATTGCAAGACATCAACCAGGGTCTTCTTCAAGACTATGAATATTTTCAGAGCAACTTGTAGGATAAACAAACAAAGTATCAATATGATTGCAACCTAGCCTTTACATGAAGACAAAGGAGGGGGTGTCTCCGGCACCACTCACCTGTATAGACGGGCCTTGCGGTTGCAACATGGAGGGGAGGGATCCCATTATTCTTGGAAAATTCTCCATATGTACTTATAGTTGGGAAACATTGTTTAAATTCATAGTCCCTACCTTGAGAATCCAAAACAGGTAAGTGCTTCCCTGCATGGTCTCATGAGAGGGCAACTAAGTAAACAAAGAAGCTGAGAACCCAGAATTAGATCTACATATCGGGCACATTATATGGTTGTACAATTTGATATGTTAAGGAGAAGTCATACCTTATCTTTCTAGCAATCTGTTTAACTGGCAAATCACCAAACCTTGATATCCTGTCTACATGTAGGCATTAGAAAAAAAGAGCCGAAAGTGCTTCAAGTGTCCTCATGATTTAGAACATTTCTACAAAGGACCCATAAAATAACCCCCCTGCTTTATTAAAAATAATTTGCAAACGTTAAAATGAATTTCAGCTCAAAAAAGTGATGCCTAATATACCTTCAACAACTGTGCAACTGCATCCATCTGTCTCCGCCGCCAGACTCGAGTCTACTGAGAAAACGCGGGCCAGTAGAGAACAAGGTAAAGAAGGACTGCCGCAGCATAAGCATGCATGTCCGAATCAGCATGAAGCGAGACAGTTGGGTAATAACCCATGCCAAAGTGGGAGCCGTCAAACTCAGGTTAGCCATGGTCCTGCAGCTTTTGTGTTTTATAAAAAAAACTGAATTGTATTGAACTGTTTCTAATATCTGTGTGCAAAAAATATCTAACAGGTTTTTGAAGTGTTTAATTTTGTACTAAAGGATTTAGCTTTATTCTTCATGTTTGTAAACATGCTCGCTTTTTCATATAAATGAGGAATCCACCTAGTTTTTAAGTCGTTTGTGAGTAAGGTGATGGTGTGACCATGTATTATATGTAGGCTTTCCTGTTTTAGGTTTAAACCTACAATAACTGATAAAACCCCACCGAAAAGAAAATAGCCTTCACCAGTGTAAACATATCAACACTGAAAAAACACCTGCTGAATCACAAACAAAATGCCATTCAAAGAAAGGAAAAGGAGAGTGAAAGAGTCATTTTTATTATTTCTTCCTGAAGGAGCCAATACATTGTACCTTTATTATACAAGGTAGCAGCAACAAAGACTTGGCTAACATTATTCTGCTTGAGTTTTGTTGGTTAGGGATGTCACTAAAATATTGATTCTCCTTCCTTTTGCTTTTTCAGTTTTGTGGTCTTTGGTCTAAAGATTCAAAGTTTAGAAGCATGTTTTAGGTCTTATTTAATTATGTTATGAACTGTAGAGAATCAGGAAATCGTATTTTATATTTTGGTTGTGTTTAATTCTTTCACTGATAGTTAAAATGGCTGGTTTCATAAGAATCTTTCTCAATATGTACCATTACATTACCCACAGACAGAGAATGAGTGAAACCCTTTGATACATCGGCCCCCTTTGCTAGGGATTCAGTATTGATAGTAGGTGAATTGCCAAACTCCCCAGGCTTTAAGCATTCAATGTAAGGTGTAGTGACAGGTATATGTGAAAAGAGTGCAGTCACCAATCATCTGGGATAGTGGTAAAAAAATGACACTAGACGTTTGGACAACATGGAATGCAGTGTCACTTTGAATGCAGCTGCAAAAAGTTCTTACCAAGTCAAAAAAAGATTGCGGTGATATTGTTTGTATTTGCAGTGATTCAGTTACGTTTATGGAAAGGTTGTGTGATGACCTGTCAAAATCAATACCTGAGCTGAAATGCTTCCCTGTAAGAGTTCCTTGCCACTTGCTATATGGTATGCTGAAAGCATCTTTACAATCTTCAGAGTTAATGAGGAATTCTATTGACTTTGTAATCCATTCTAGTGCACTGTTTCGTTAACCACTGGAGCTAAAATGGAAATACTTCTCATTTTGTGCTTTGTGCGGCTTCAAAGAAAGAGTCGCTCCAACTGTGTAATTTAGCCACTGGTTCTCGGACTTTGAGGCCGTGAGTACTATATTATTCATGTGGCAACCATTTACAGAATTTTTGCTTAGTGATGATGCCAAAGGCAAGAAATGTGAGGATCTTTGCTCACATATTGATAGTAATGTAAAAAAAGTACCCTCTACTGCATTCTTAGATTCTTACACGAAAACATGACTGCTGTAGTGGACATAATCAAAAAAATTGAGTTGAAAATACCCTTATCTACCAAGAGTTCAACATAATTAGTGTAGATGTGAAACATCTCCTTGAGAGTAGGCTGGGTGACACTTTTAGTGACTTTAGCACTGCAACATGTTCCATGTTAGAATGGTTGCCATTTGGTAAGCAAAGAAATGTTGAGGAGCAATTCAGGAAATGTATTTAACAGTGCATTAGATATGGCTTGCAATGATGCATAGAAATGTCCCTTCACCAGCCATGGCAGCTGAAGTCAATGAAGTCTCACTGTGGTACTCTACACAAATTCTAGATCCCTTCCTTCCTTAAAGGAGAATTTTCTCCCGACTGCAGAGTACTGCTTCATTTTTGATCACTTCCAGAACTCTTAGAGCATATGCGACAAGTTCAAAGCATATGTTGCAGAACCTGTCCCAGGGAATCACAATCTTCTGGTGCACCAGTATTGGCATGGAAAGCTGTGTCAGTGGCCAGAGTTACCAAATTGTGTACTGGCTGTATTAGTGTTGCCCGACTCAAGTGCCAATGTTGAGAGTGCCTTTTCACAGATAAAAGTTTACATGGGAGAGAAAGAGCAAGTGAACAGGATCAAGGACTCACTGAAGACTATTGTATGGTGTACTACAAGAAGTTTGATGTGTAGAAATGTATTCTCACCTCATATACACTGTACATACACTCTATATACCATGCACTATCAGTGCAGAAAGCAAGTAATAATAAAAGCAAAACATTCCATAAACACTGAAAAACATTATGGGCCATATGTATCATGCCCAAATGCGTTCGCAAACGCCGAAATTCGCAGAATTTCGGCGTTTGCGGACGCATTTTCGCAAAACGGTGTGTATCACAAATCTGCATGCAAAATAAGGAATTGCAAAATTTGCGATTCCTTATTTTGCGATTGCATTTAAGGAATCGCAAATTTTGCGATTCCTTAAATGCAATGTAAGAAGCCAAAATTCTTAAATGTCCTTAAGGAATTGCAAATTACCACCAAGTTCTAGTTGGTGGTAAGTTGCGAATTCCTTGAAAAATGCAAATTTTTGCATTTTTCAAAGTGCCACGTGACGCACATACATGCCCTAAGGGCATGTATGTGCGCCACATGTGCACCCATGCATATTTCAGGGGTGCAACAGGGTGTCCTTTGGACACCCCTGCACCCTTGAAATTATTCTCAATTTGCGATTAGCAAATTGCGAATCGCAAATTGAGAATAACTTCTCATTCATTCCTATGAGCCTCCTGGCCCATAGAAATGAATGGGAAAGTATTCCTTAATTGCGATTCGCATTTTGCTAATCGCAATTAAGGAATTTTAAGAAATCGCAAAAAAAAGCGATTTTGTACATACATACCTATTTGCGATTCTCAAATAGCGATTTCTTAAAAATCGCTATTTGAGAATCGCAAAACTGGATGATGATACATATGGCCCTATGTCTGTTGTTTTTAATAGTGCGAAAATGTGTAACCACTGTTAACCACTGTTTTTAAGGTATTGAAAACACTGAAAAAACCCCACCAGAATTTGCCAGAAATAGAAACTGAAAACAGGAAACCCTAATTATATGGGAAAAAGTACCCCCTTGCATACATAATGAGGATATTGCAAGTCACCTCAGATTTCCATAACCATATAAAGGAACTCTGCCTTCATTGGGCCTCGTTTCTCTATATGGTTTTGGAACACCTCGGTGACTTACAATATCCTTATAATATACGACAAGGAGTTCCTTATGCCTTACATTGGTCTTCATTATAGTCTGGTTCAATAGGGTTCAGTGGAGTGCCTCAGGTGTTTCTAGTCCTCTTTTTCATCATATGAATGTCTGCTGTTATGCTCAAATTGAATACTTGGTACAATTATCCCAATTAAATATTTAGTTTCTATTTTGTACTTGAACCAATTGAAAACCATGCATTTGGTTGTCATTTAGCTACTCATTTTATAGAAAACATTTTCCAAGTCACATTTGCTACTGTACTGATGGCCCTTAAATACCATGCATATGTTTCTGTGCATTTTTCTTCTTTTCTCTCGTTTTAAAATTTCATAAAAATGTTTGAAATTATAATAAAATAACTTTCACCAGTTTTGAATCATTATGCCTAAATTGTAGATCAACCTTTTTACACTTTGTGTAAGCTGACCTCCTGTGATACACAGGTCTTTAACAGCTGTTGGCCCAGCTCCAGAGGCACGTGAAGTCTGTACACACTGTTACATAGTCTTACTTTGACACATTTTATGGGTTGTATGCAGGATAGCTATACCTGTCCAAAAAATGTTTGCTTACCGATATTGGTCCTTTGATGTGAATTGTTGCTTCGGCTGAACAGAATAATTGCCAATCAGGAACCTAATGCCAGCATCAGGCCCCTCTCTGTGGCCTCAGCAACATTCTCCATGTCTCTGCCTGAGTTATTAGTCCATGTAAGATCTGGCTGCCATCCAAAGGAATAACATTCCAGGCTCTGTTCGCTCTCAAGAAGCAGATGTCAGGATATTTATGTTGGCTCATGTTATGGTGGGCGGGCCTTCTGGCAGTAACTTAAAGTCAGCAATTTCTTCTCCACTAGCGCCAGGATTCTTAAAACAATAAACAAAGCATTCCTTCCCCCTTCATCCTTGTAGTATTTTGTTTTTTTTATCCCCTATCTTTTAGAAATATATCTTCAAAAATGCTGGTGTGGACTCGTTTGCAAGCATTAACACGTTGGTTTGGTTTAACTTTGCATATATGGGAGAGTCTTGCATTGGCCATGTGTTTCATATATTTCATTCTTTTCCTTGACTTGAACTTCATATGAAACCATCAGCTGTTCTTCACAGATTTAATAACTCCCTTGATTTTATTAAAGACACAAATTATTATGCTTTACTTTTCTTGTTTTTTTTAAAGACAGCAGCCAAGAAAAACATAGAAACCACACTTGCCATAAACCTTAGGGAAATGGATAACCACCAGAAAGAACAGAAACTCCACCAATCAGAGCCCATAATGAGCCCCTAGACTTACCTTCGTTACGAGCAACTTGTCCTCTTTTTTTTCTTCAATGAGAGAGAGTCTATTAAGTGTGATGGAACAAAGGCATGATGAACATAATGATCAACAAAGCTAAAAGGAAGATAAAAACCTCAGAAGTGAAACCCACATCGGTTCTTTTTGATTCTGATGAAAGGAGCTAACACCAAACAGAAAAGATTGTGGCGAGATGACAACATGGAGATAAATCATTGCTGAGGAATAATACTAACCTCTGTCACTTTAATAAAATCTGACATTTCTGAAACTATCAGTTAGGAAAATCTGCAATTGATGGGAAGGCTGCAGGCTCCTAATATGTTTGTTTAAAGTGTGTGAACAACAGTCACAGAAGTGGGGTGGGGGGGCGCTAGAGGGCTCACGGAAAGATGGCTGTGCTGTAGTGCAGCTCCGCAGGCCGACTCGCTCATCCGAATATTATCATGCTCCCAAAGTGCCATCCGTGCTTAATGACCGGAGACATTTGATGCAGGACTGCGGGAGACTGAATGAGGCATTTTTCAGTGGACGACAGTCCAAATTGATATGATTTGCCGGCCATTGGGAAAGCGGACTGGAGAACAACATGGCAGACAGGTGAGACGACTAGTGGTTGTTGGAGGCTTGGGGGCTGCCCGCGAATCTGCGTCTGCATTGAGAGGCTTCGCTGGACACTGTGCTGCATGCAGGTACCTTGTGTGGCTCCGCTTGTTCGCTGAAGTCTGTGCGTAGTGGACTGGGGCTAAATCTGGGCGTGCGGCATACACCTGAGGCGAGAACTGGCTGTCCGCCCCTGGTGAGTGCCGTAAGATGATGGAAAGGCCAGGAGAGTCTGCTGTGTGGCTCCTGGGCGATACAAACGGGCTGATCTGCGGATGGAAGCGTGGGTGCCTCCCGATTCCGCGGAACCTTTATCATCAGAAGCCACAAGCCCCTGCTGGAAACACACGGCAGGGCGGGTCTGGGACGGTTGCTCATCGGCGTGAGGCCTGTGCTAGTATACTGCAGACGGGAGCCGTGGAGCTTGTGTAGTGCGCTGCATACAATTGCTGCACCGGCTCCCTGCTGTAGGGCTGAATTATCACTGGAGGGTGTTGCAGATCATCTGTGCTGGTTGCCTGGGTGGCGAGTTCAACATTGTAGGCCCCCCGCATGGTGTCTGGGGTGCAGCAGCACGGTGCTGATAGGACAATAATGATGTGCGATTCCATCTCCTATCTTAGTATAGGGGAACGCAACTACCTCATCTGTTACTGAATAGGACTATAATGAGGTAGGCCTGAATTGACTTGTGCAGCAAAGTGAGGCAGCTGCTGACCGATTTCCATACTGTGCAGAGTGACGGCGTGAGGTGTGTTCTCCTCCCTCCCAGCTTGGCACTGATTCGGCGACCACACTAGTCCATGGTGCCACACATGTGGAATGCCGTGCATGCAGGCAAGATCTAGATATAGCAGCGTGTGCACGTGGTGGCCATCAGGGGGAGGTGTTGGCGGGTAGCTGGCCCAACTGACGTCCGTTGTTCAAGAAGCGCTGGGCACGGTTGCGCTGCACAGAGAAACTCATCATGGGCAAACCAGACAAAAATCAGCCGCGCCTCTCTTTTGAACTGCAGAAGCGTGGCAGGCCACAGCAAAGAGCCACCTCTGGCTCTGAACTAGATGCAACCTCAGAATCTCCATCCTCACCCGAAGCAACGCTTATTGCCATACAAACCAGTCTGCAATCCATAGATGCTAAAATTGAGGCCCTCAGTGGCCGTATGGACTACATGTCCGCAAAACTTGACAGATATGCCACCAGAATGGGATAAGCTGAAAAACGCATATCGGATGCGGAGGACGGCTTGCAGCATGTTACCTCCAAGTCACTAGAGATGGAGAAAGTGCTCGCTGTTATCCAGGCCAAAAATGAAGACTTGGAGGCCAGGTCCCTGCGCAATAATCTGCGAATCACAGGCTTGCTGGAGTCGACCAATGTTGGCAGGCTGGAGACCTATGTCAAGAACATGCTGCGGGAGATCTTGGGAGCTGAAAGTCTATCTCAACTGCTCATAGCGGAGAAAGCCCATTGCTCTCTGACAGCTCGGCCTCCCCCGGGGGCACCTCCCAGACCAATTATTGCCCGCTTGCTACATTATAGAGACCGAGACTCAGTGCTGCGCATATCTCGTCAGAAAGGCACCATATGCTATCAGGTCAATATGGTGGCATTTTATCCTGATTTCACATTTGTGGTCCAGGCAGTTCGGAAGGAATTCCAGCAAGTGCAAAAAATATTAATGGCAGAAAATGTGCAATATGCTATGTTGTATCCGGCTCGGCTACGTATTGGATCGAACGACAAGGCCAAGATTTTCACCAATCCCAAACAGGTCATGGAGTACGTAAGAACCATCTGGCGTAAGAAGCAAACCGCCCCTGATGCATCGGATGATGAGGGTTAAATCCAACGTAACACTGTTGGGGGCATTTTCAATGAATGTTACAACTACACTGGATGTGTTTGAGAGCTTTAATAATTGTTCTGACATCACGTTTGTATAGGCGGGCCGAGACATGCAACTGTACCTGTACTCTTTATCACACTGTATGCCCTCCAGGTTGTGAGTATTGAAAACTGACATGCTGTAATGTTTCAATGTTTGAATGTTTCATTGATGTGAGGTGTATGGCATTTTCAAATTGTTCGGCCACCTCCCTTTCCACCTAGGGAGTTTGTTGGGCTCCGGTGTTCACCGGTAGGTGCACCCCGCACTTAAGTATGTTCACGTTTCACACTCGGGGTCTTCTGTTTGGTTCACGAGATGGCTTTTGCAAGTTGGGTATGCTAAAGTAGGTGGGGGAGGCGGAGGCAAATTTGATTACTGGGGCTAGTTGCATGTGGCTGGCTGGACACTACGACTACTGTTAAAATGTACCTGTTTGTCCTTGCAAATGCGTGAACTATGTATATCATTGACCAGTATACACAAAGTCGCTGGTTAAGGACAGCTTCACTTGCCTAACGTAGAATATCGGAGGGTTAAATTCCCCCCAAAAAATCAGACAAGTTTTTGCCTATCTAGACAGGCACGAGCTTCAGACTGCTCTTCTCCAAGAGACACACCTAATCAAATTAACAGAAGCCAAGGTTACTCTCAAGTGGGCAGGGTATCGACTAGCTTCTTCATATTCCTCATATGCGCATGGGGTCATTACGCTCAGAGGAGTCTTCCATTCACTGCGATCAAAACGTACACAGATGAAGAGCGGCGCTACGCTATTGTGCATGGCGAGCTGGGTATTTCTCTTTTAACTATTGTCAATGTATATGGGCCCAATACGGATGAGCCTGAACTGCTTGCAGGTATTATTAAGGTACTGCGTGAGTGGCCCGAGGCCGAAATTCTGTGGGGTGGCGACTTCAACATGCATTTAGACCCTAGCAAGGACAAATCCAGTGAACAGCTTGGGCGCACACCTAAAACTGCTCAGGGCGTCAGGGATAGAATGGTCAAACTCGGTCTAATAGATACGTGGCGGCTCCATAATAATGATAAACTAGAAGGTACACACGCCTCTGTTGTGCATGGTAGTTGGTCATGTTTGGATTATTGGCCATTAAGTGAACGCCTGGGTATCTGATATAATTGCTCTTCCTCGAACTCTATCAGATCACAATCCAGTCAAGCTCACCCTAAATATCCCATATGGAGATTCCTCTCTGAAGCTTTGCTAGATCCGGTATATGCTACCATGATCAGGGAAACCATAATCGAGTATTTTGACTTAAATACAAGATCTGTGGACAGCGCTGCGATCCTATGGAAGGCCTTCAAGGTTACTATTAGTGGCACCTGCATTAGCACAACGGCAGGCATTCTCAAGGATATCAGGGGATGAATCACTAGAGTTGAGAAAGCATTGACCGAGCTTGAGAGAGAATATGAGCTGCTCCCATTTGCATACACACTGTCTCGAATTAAAGATCTCATATTAGAACACAACGAGCTGGCAGCGACAGAGATTTGCTACTTGTCTAAGAGACATGTGGCTCAGGCATATGGAGAGGGTGGCAGACCATGCCATAATCTAATGTCTAAGCTTAAATATCGCACTGAACACCACGCCATAACAAAAATCACAGATGCTGAAGGAAAGGACCACTATACACCACAGGCCTTAGTCGAACAGTTTTGATCTTGTTATGCCCAGATGCACACATCGAAAGGGAGGGCCGACCCTCCAGCGTTAGATGAGTACCTGACAGATATAGCGTGTACGTGGTTAGTTAAAGGACACCAAGATTATTTGAGACAGCTGATCAAAGCCTCTGATATTCAAGAGGCAATTTGTGCTTTACAAACACGAAAGCACCGGGGCCAGACCGCCACCGGTAGAATTTTATAAACAATATGCAGAACTACTGGTACCCCATCTCCTAGAAATGTACGAAGAGTCACGTGAATCGGGTAGGCGTCCACCAACACTAATACAGGCCAAGATAATCACTCTTTAAAAAAAAACATAAGACATCTTCTCAGTACGAGTCATACCGACCCTTATCACTTATTAATTTGGATGCAAAAATATTAGCAAAAATTCTAGCCACCAGGCTTCAACCTTTAAAGCCAAAATTGGTCCTGCCGTATCAATCTGGCTTCATTCCAGCAAAGTCCACGTCCCACAACTTACGCACTATTTTTGCGATGTTTCATTTACTTGATCCTGCTGCCCCTTTGCTGCTGTTATGTTGGATGCGGTGAAGGCATTTGACTCCATCGAATGGAGTTACATGTTTCAAATACTTAAGCGAATGAGGTTCCCCAAAGTTTTTAACGGTTGGGTGCGGTTGTTATACACCAATCCCACGGCACGGGTTTGTGTGGGCGGACTAACGTCTGAGCCATTTCAGATTAGCAGAGGGACCAGACAGGGGTGTCCTCTTTCACCACTATTGTTCTCTATCATGCTGGAACCTCTAGCTTGCATAATCAGACGGCGACATAGAGCAACAGCCCTCATATTTGCACACCGTGCTGTCAGCATATCTCTCTATGCTGATGACATGGTACTGTTCATAAGAGAGCCGCAAAGATACTTAGCACCTGTACTACATGAATATATCAGATTTGGCAGTTTTTTGGGGTTAACTATTAACTGGGACAAGTCAGTGATAAAACCACTAACACCAAACACAAATTCGCCTTCTCTGGAGTATCCTCTTGTGTGGTCTACCGACCCAAATAAATACCTGGGAATATGGGTGCATCGTAATCCCGAGACAGTGGTCAGAGAAAATTATGGAAGGGCGTGCATTGTGCTGGAACAACAGGTGGAACAAAAGGGGGTTGTTATGGACGGAGCATCTGAATCAAGTGTGTCATAAGTGTGGCAGGGTATGCTCAGACGTGAGTCCCTTGCTCACTTTGCCACTGGATTCAAGCAAGCCGGGCTGAAGACGGCTGTAATGCCAGAAACCGGTCCTCGGAAGCTTGTTTCCGGTCCAGGGAAGGCATGGCTTGGCAGTTCGGGTTGGACTGTACCCATGAGGCACAGGGTCAGACTGATTTGCATGTAGCCATGCCTGAACTGGGGTGGCAGAGTGGGCTAAAGAACGATGATGGATCAAACCCAGATCTTTTGACTGGGTGTGAGTGTTTGATTGGTTCGGATGCTCTGTCCATCACCACCCCCTTTTGTACCACTTTGGCTGCCATAAGTGTGGCAGGGTATGCTCAGACGTGAGTCCCTTGCTCACTTTGCCACTGGATTCAAGCAAGCCGGGCTGAAGACGGCTGTAATGCCAGAAACTGGTCCTCGGAAGCTTGTTTCCGGTCCAGGGAAGGCATGGCTTGGCAGTTCGGGCTGGACTGTTCCCATGAGGCACAGGGTCAGACTGATTTGCATATAGCCATGTCTGAACTGGGGTGGCAGAGTGGGCTAAAGAACGATGATGGATCAAACCCAGATTTTTTGACTGGGTGTGAGTGTTTGATTGGTTCGGATGCTCTGTCCATCACCACCCCCTTTTGTAACACTTTGGCCGCCATAAGTGTGGCAGGGTATGCTCAGGCGTGAGTCCCTTGCTCACTTTGCCACTGGATTCAAGCAAGCCGGGCTGAAGACGGCTGTAATGCCAGAAACCGGTCCTCGGAAGCTTGTTTCCGGTCCAGGAAAGGCATGGCTTGGCAGTTCGGGCTGGACTGTTCCCATGAGGCACAGGGTCAGACTGATTTGCATACAGCCATGTCTGAGCTGGGGTGGAAGAGTGGGCTAAAGAACGATGATGGATCAAACCCAGATCTTTTGACTGGGTGTGAGTGTTTGATTGGTTCGGATGCTCTGTCCATCACCACCCCCTTTTGGAACAACAGGTGAGCAGGTGGACAAGATTACCGCTATCCTTAGCAGATCGCCTTCGTTAAGATGATTGTTCTGCCTCGCTTTCTATACCAACATACCAATAAAACTGACTCAGCAGTTTTTCATCACTGTGCGCTCGCTAGAGGTGAGATTGATTTAGGGAGAAAAATAGTCTCGGGTGGCTTCAAACACACTTACCCTGGATTATGACAAGGGTAGCTTTTGTGTGCCAGACTTGTATCTGTATTATCTCTGCGCACAGGCGCAATATGCATATTATTGGGACAGTCCTCATGCTTTTATTCCACATGTAGTGAAAACAAGGAAGGCTTGGGTCCTGTACTCCCCAGACTGGACCACCCAAATATTGAAATCCAAGAAAAGTGTCAAGGGAGGTTTATTTTGAAAATTCGCGATAAACCTGAGACCACTATTCTGAGGTTTATGAGCATTTATTCTGCTTAGCTTTGATAATTCAAAAAGACATTCATAAATCAATTGGACATGTCTTTTAAAAAGAAACACCACATTAGTTAATCACACAATTGCAGCACATTTGTATGTGTGATTTAGAACCATTTCTTTTGTGAGACAATATATACAACACATACATAATACCAAACGTTATTTGTGACAAAAATATATACAGCAAACCAAATATCACAAGTCAAACATCGATACCTTATGTGTGCCAGCCTGAAATTAAACCAGTCCTGCATTTGCAGTGAAAACACAAGGCGGACAATTGCTCATTCAAAGACACATATCTACTGCCTTGCCTGTGGGAGGGTGGGTATGCATATCCTACTTAAGGGTGTTGAAAACCTAGAAAAAGGGGGAAATCATTTATATTCAGTCCCCTCGTGGCACACCCTGTTCTACCTTCCCCCACACTCAACAGCCAACACGTTTCGCATCCCCAACAATTCCGGGATTCTCTTCAGGACTCGGACTTGGTTTTGTTTTTGCTCTAAAAATATATTTTTTTTAAAGATGTTGCTATAAATCTGACGACCCCTAGTATGACCAGAACTTAATGGCCAACACATGTATGATAGGTACCTCAATTATGCTGCAGACAGATGTCCATTATCTGTTCTTCAATTCGTAGTATTAATGGAGGCTACAAAAAGATAGACATAGGGGCATTACATTTCCGATGTACTATATAAGAAACACATCGTATTTCAAAGGATCATGGAACAGAGTTCCTACCTAAAATTTTATGGGTGTGTGGCAGCTCTTGATAATAATTTAAAAATGGTCCAGGATCTAGGAATGGTAAGTGAAAGTACTGACTCTGCCTGCATTCTGTGCGCGCATTAAAGTTAAACAGTGAAAAGCTGGCTCGCGGTGGAGGATGCACACCTGATACCTTTAAAGCACATACTGACACACACACATAGAGGCACACCCAAACATGAAATCAACGTGATAGATACAATTGCTGCTAGGCATTACATCGGTAAGCTTGCGGCGAAACTCCCACTATATGCTCCGTCGCTTCCCCTGGCCCACCACGCTGCACTCTCGGTGACGCAGGAGGAGGGTGCGATGCATTCCCTGAGATAGATGGGCATAGACACAATGCAATACCTATTCCCAAACTGTAGTTTTCTCACATCAGAGGAGTTGCAACACATTCATAATTTGTCGCCGCTATTCAGGTTCACACTTCATAGACTAAAGCTGGTGATACAAGCTCCCTATGGTATGTTCCCAGCAGAGCCACCCACACTGTAAACTTTACAGTTGCTCTTGGTCAATTCCACATGTCACAAGCTAATCACTAAACAGTACAGGGCAGCAAGAGGAGAAAAGGTTAACAGTGCTGATAGAAGTCTCACTCACTGGAATGCTAGACTCAACCCTCCTCTAACACCAAATGAATGGGAGCACTAATGCAAACTCACTAACGCTCTCATGCCTAACGGTAATCTGCGCATCATTCATTTCAAATACATCCACCAAGCATACCACACACCGCTCAAAATAAACACAAGTATGGTCTCCGGGATAATAATAGATGTAAAAGATGTGGGGGCTCGGACGCAGATTTCTGGCATTTAGCCTAGGAATGCAGACGTGTGTTCGAGTTCTGGCAGGAGGTAGTGCGGCCTATACAGTCTATGTCGTTGGTCCATGGACAGTGTACACCGCAGGTTTGTTTACTGGGTTGCAAACCACAGCTGAAGCGTGCAGTGGGCAAATTTATTAGAATTGCACTGTTGTTGGCAAACCGAAGAGTGGTACTCACCTGGGAGAGTGCTCTGGCCCCGCAGCCGGAGCACTTGATAAAGGACTTGGTATATTTCAAAGAAAACCTCGTAATATATGTGGAGGAGCTACCATCCTCCTCAAGATCTAAGGACATTTGGGAACCTTTAAGACAATATTTACATTCACAAGACCAACCATTAACACTGAACAATGAAGTCTGATATTATTCTACATGCATGCTCCTTGTAATGTTACAATCAGTAAATAACTTAAGTGTTTTAGCGGGCAACGGGCTAAGTGATTAGCCGACCACATGCTGTTTGTTTGTTTGTTTGGTATTAGTACTGTTCTGTATGATACAGTTGATATGTATATGATTTGAAAATCAATAAATATATATATATATTTTTAAAAAACGACAGTCACAGAAGCATTACAAACAGGCTTGCAATAAATATTTTGGAATGTGGTATCATTAATCCAATCTGCTAATTTTTTAATGTCCTCTAATCTGGCTCCTGTCCATAAGTCTTTAGATACCATTACACACATAATGGAACGCTCCCAAAATATTCCGTGTAAATCACAAAGAGAGACATAATTTTGTGCATACCTATTGGGTCAAAGTGTTGGAAGGACCCGGTGTTGTAGTTACTTGCCAAAGCTGCCTCTGGCATGTACTTTCTGTCATCTAGAATCCCTGGAATGTCACTCTGGAATTCTGTACCCAATGTTCTAATGAAGGCAATTAGAGAAAGAGAGATGCCCTATAGTTGGTGGTCTGAGAAACCAGTTGGAGATATCCTGGCTTCTAGAAGACTAGTGTGCTTGATAGGGAACAAGGAGCGACCACTAAATGTACCCTTTTGGTGCCATGAGACCCACAATTAAAACTTTCTGCCAAGGGATTCACTGAAATGAAACAATTGTGCACTACTTTTCTACAAAAATGTGCACACCTTACTTGAACTTATTTTTAACGATGGAAGGACGCGTATTATTTAAACACCCTTCAAGAGTGTCCTCTGAAATCTTCCTGCACACTGATTACTGCCTCTTCTGTGTGCAAGCTCAAGCCTGCAAAGATGATGTATTGTAAAGGGGCTTGCCATAGATAATTTTTCATATCCTAGAGTGTCGGTAATCCGTTGTTCTGCAAAAAACCTCTTAGAGAAGTCGTATCCACAGTCTGTTGTTGACCATATATCGAACCATAATGCTTTAGCATTATATCACCGATTTTTACTGGGTCATCTGTGGAGAGGCGGTTCAGGGGCATTTTAACGCATTGATCTGATTAGAAGCAGCCTGCTCCCTAGCCTGCCAGGCCAGAAACCTACACGTAAAATTACTTTCCTCATATGTTTTTTGAAGGTATTGTTGAAAAGAGGCTTCACTTTGAGTGTAATTATTTACACTGAGTTTAAGTTTAGCCTGATCCAGCTGGCACTGGTTAAACACAGAGGGGTTGTTAAGAAATACAGAGTAAGACCTTTGGATCTTCTGCTCCAAGATTCTCTTATCTTCCCTGAGTTGTTTTACATTTTCAGCATCTTTTACAATAATTAACCCCCGAATGAAAGCCTTGAGTGTGTCCCAAACCACATTCAGTGGTGCAGACTCATAGTTTTGTGATAGAAATTCTTTGATCTCTGTCCCGATGAAACCCACCCAGTCCTCTTCATTAAAATATTGTCTGTTAAGCATCCATCTTTCAGGGGTCCTAGCACAATCTCCTAATTATAATTCAAGCACCAACATAGCATGATCTGAGAATCCGTTATGTAGGAATCTCTGCTGGCTAAAGCACAATCTCTGAGAGACCAAAAAGAAGTCAATGAATGAAGAGGTATGAAATCAACCTGACCAACAAGTATACGCTATTTTAGTTGGAAAGGCCACACGCCATGGACAAGGTTACTCCATAATGTTGCATGATTCTTAAAGTTTTAGGCTTTAATTGTTGTTTAGCCAGCCCTGAGAAGTGGATTTTAGGATTCATTAGAATATTGAAATCTCCCCCCAGAATCAATTCACCAGGTGCTTGAATTAGGGATTGAAAAAGATCCTCGTAAACTTTTGAATTATCCTCAACTGGGGCATATGGTAAACAGTCAAAATATCGACTACAAAATATCGAATCGACAAAATATCGAGTTTTAAATATAGACTGGACAAAGTATCGACTGGACAGAATATAGACATCAAAAATATCGTTTTTAAGGTAAGTGATGTAATATCGAATGTTAAAAATATAGACAGTTAAAATATCGAAGTATATAATATAGGGTATTAAAATTATCGAATTTTTAAAAATATAGAATGTATTTATTTTAATTAATGAAATGTGTTTTTTTAATTTTTGCGTAATTTCATTCTGTAGCAGGTTGTGGGTTTATAGGGGAATAGGGTGGGAAGTAATTTAATTATAATTAATTAAATATGTAAATGTATTTATTGGTATTTAATTTGAATTAATTGTTGATACATTTTTAAATGCTAAATTATTAATTGTTAATTTGTAATTAATTTGTATTAATAGGTAAATAATTGTAATAATTAATTTTAATTTGTAATTTTAATTGATTATTTTTATATTATATTAAATTGGTAATTACTTTTAATTAATTTTTTATAGATATTAATTTATATTTATTGAAATAATATATGAAGTATTTAATTTCCCTACTATTGCAATCTCTGGAGTGGGAATAGTAATGTTAACCCCTAAGCTATCCATTGCTTTCCCTACTGTTGCACTCGTTGGAGTTGGAATAGTAATTTTTACCCCTACGCTATCCAACGCTTTCCCTACTGTTGCACCCACTGGAGTCGGAATAGTAATTTTTACCCCTACACTATCCAACACTTTCCCTACTGTTGCACTCACTGGAGTGGGAATAGTAATTTTTACCCCTACGCTATCCAACGCTTTCCCTACTGTTGCACTCTTTGGAGTGGGAATAGTAATTTTAACCCCTACGCTATCCAACGCTTTCCCTACTGTTGCACTATTTGGAGTGGGAATAGTAATTTTTACCCCTACGCTATCCAACGCTTTCCCTACTGCTGCACTCTTTGGAGTTGGAATAGTAATTATTACCCCTACGCAATCCAACGCTTTCCCTACTGTTGCACCCACTGGAGTGGGAATAGTAATTTTTACCCCTACGCTATCCAACGCTTTCCCTACTGTTGCACCCACTGGAGTGGGAATAGTAATTTTCACCCCTACGCTATCCAACACTTTCTCTACTGTTGCACCCACTGGAGTGGGAATAGTAATTTTTACCCCTACGCTATCCAACGCTTTCTCTACTGTTGCACCCACTGGAGTGGGAATAGTCATTTTAACCCCTACGCTATCCAACACTTTCCCTAATGTTGCACCCACTGGAGTGGGAATAGTAATTTTAACCCCTACGCTATCCAACGTTTTCCCTACTGTTGCACCCACTGGAGTGGGAATAGTAATTTTTACCCCTTCGCTATCCAACGCTTTCCCTACTGTTGCACTCACTGGAGTGGGAATAGTAATTTTTACCCCTACGCTATCCAACGCTTTCTCTACTGTTGCACTCTCTGGAGTGGGAATAGCATTTTTTACACTTCTGCTATCGTACAGTAATAATATTGGATATTATTTAATTATATTATGTTACTATGTATATATGTTTTAACAAATATGATTGTAATAATTTTTTTTATAACTTTCATTAATTATTTAATTATTATAAGTTTATTTACGTATTTTTAAGTATATTTTAGTAATTAATTTTACTATTAATTTAATTTAACACTGTTTTTAATAAAGTCGATACTTTTATAAACTATATTTTTGTAAACTATATTTTGGACTCGATATTTTGTACTTACCTGTTTGTAGATACAAACTCGATATTCTGTCTGTCGATATTTTGGCATAGATATTTTTGCTAGTCGATATTCTGTCCGTCGATATTATGTCAGTGATCCGGGGCATATATGCTTACAAAGGTTATCGGTCTCTGTCTCTGTCTAGAAATGCTGGTGACCCAGCACCAACGGCCATGCTGGTCTTTATCAAAATTGACAACCTCCACCTGGAATCTTTTACTTAAAAATATTGCTGTCCCTCTATGGGAAGCTGAGGACGATGAAAATCCCCTATAGGCTGCACAGGACCTGAACATAGCGAAGTCTGACAGCTTTGCAGCTGGTATGTGGGTCTCTTGCAATAAAATCACAGCCCGGTTTTCTGTTTTAATCCATAATTCAATTGCCCGCATTTTCTTTTTATTGTTGAGACCATTAACGTTAAAAGAAACCACTTTCAGCAGTTCCTTACTAGCCATAATAAAGAGCAAACCATACTGAGGAAAAGTGTTCTTCTGATCGGCATCATTTGTACTGGGACTCCATTGCTTTTTCATTGCCATGTCATGTCAAACACTTCCACACGACCCACCTGGTTATTTCTGCTGATGCCTGAGGAAATTCTAACTGACACGACGAAAACCATCTTGCAGCCTGCATTTCTTCCCAGGAACTGTCGCACACCCAACCCCACCTGTTCTTTGCAGTTCAACTGAAAACCACGAGACACTCACACCCTGAGTAAATGATTTGTTTTCCATCTCCTGCCCTCAGCCTGGTAAACATCCTTGACACCGTGATCAGGTTATCTGGACAATGGTCTGAGTGTTGGGCCTTGTTCAGGGTGATTAAACAATGACCTGAAAAACTGAGCCTTGATCAAAGCCGAGTGAACAATGATTTGTGTACCAAGCCTTGACCAGGTCACCATCTACAAACATCGTCTGGATCTGGTTATCAACTGCAAACACTGCCCTGATTAAACAATGAACTAACAGCCAAAAGACTGGGATGAAAAAGTATAAAGGCTTGTAAGCTGCAGAGTGACACAATAGCCTCCTCTGTCTTGTCTCTGACTAGCTTGGGACTCTGTTTAATATCCCGGGCTATTGAATAAATCTGGGTTCCTCCTGAAGACGAAGGCTCCTGTGTCTCCTTTTACTAAGTATGCAAGGTATGGAAGACTTGGGCGGTTCCCCCACCGCCGAGACCCAGTAAGTGGGTTTAACCAGTTCTTCAAAACCTTAAACCACCTAAACAGCCTCCCACACGCTATCAGACCCAGATTCAAACTAAAGAATGGATGTATCAAACCTGAATGAATGTGAAAAAAAGGGCTTCATTTTTTCCCTTATGCTCCCATCCCACCCCTCGTGACCCCTCCCCCATCTAACCTGGGTGTAATGTAATTACAGCCGAGTGATCCTACCCCTGACCCCCTCACCAATCCTTGCATTTATCAGCTATTAATTAAACATACAAGTAAGTGCTTGCTATAAGGGTAGAATCCCTATTGTGATCATATAACACCTCGGCAAACGACTTGGCCTTCCAGTGGAGGAGGCAAGGGAAGCCTTGCCCCCCTAAACCCCCAATTTATGGCAATGACATTATATTAAATCTCGCATTTCCTTCTAAGCCCTGGAGCCCTGTGAGAAGTCTTTTAATAATTTCTGGGCTACATCCAGGTCGGAAAACATAAAGAATTTGCCCTTAACCCCTTCCCCGTGGGGCTAATTCCCCCGCGGTCCGGGGCGGGGCGCGCGTGGTGCCACGGTGCTCACAGTGGAGCTGTGCTCATGACGAGCTGAGCTTGTCATGACTCTGTCCAATCAATGTAACGCCCCGCACAGGTGGGGAATTATCCCCGCGTGGGGGTTCCGCGGCGGTTATGACGAGCTCAGCTCGTCATGAGCACAGCTCCACTGTGCCTCATGATGAGCTGAGCTCATCATGAGTGTCCAACGGGTTAACTAAGACTCTCAGTTTGGACTGTTGGTGCGATAGATGCTTGAGCCCCATTAGCTTTGTGGAGGATGTTCACGAATTCCTTTCTCCTACGTGCCGCCACAGCAGTCATATCGTAAAACATACAACATATATCAGTTTCATTCACTAGAAACTGTCTCTGTTGGATTGCTTTTGTCAGTATTCTCTCTTTTACACGATAGTCTGCAAAATTTAGCAATATTGTCCGTGGCATCGTAGAACTGGGGAACGGACGGGCAGGAACACAATGAGCCCTGGTGATGGTGAGATTTTCTCCGAATTCTGGAATAACCCTTTGTTTAATAAACGAGTTGACCCACTGCAGGGTTTGGGAGCCTTCGATGCCTTACGGAATACCAACTAACCGGAGATTGGATCTCCGGGAGTGGTTTTCTAGCTCCTACACTTTGTTCTCCAGAAGATTCTTACTTTGAACCGCCGCTTTAGCTTCCCCCATTACTATAGTCATCTGGTCCTCTAGAACTGAGATCCTGGCTTCTGCCTCCTGGAGTTTAATCGGAAAACTTGACACCGTCTCTTCGATTTTCCCTAATCGTTGATGAAGAGAGGCAAGTACGGTTTTCTGAGTCCTCCTCAACTCACGGACTTCCTCCAGAATTAAATTCAACATGTCTTTGACACTCATCTGAAATTCTCCTGCTAGCTCCGTATTTGGGCTAGAGATAATATGAGGAGAGTCAATAGCGGAAGAAGTGTTTCCTACCATAATTCCTTTGGGAGACATCAGGCCAGTTGGAGGTACCGGATCTTGCGGAAGAACCCGAGGCTGTATCAGTGTCTTGACTTGGGGAGTCATCGAGGTGCCGAGTACACTGGAGGCGACGGCAGCCTGGTCAGATATTTCTGATATTACTGGTTGCCCCAGTTGTCTCCCAATTTGAGCGGTCGGCAAAATTAAGGAGGTCAGCCCATCCTGATTTAGATTTTGTCCCAAGGATGTCTCCCTGATTGTAAGAAGATCAGTTTTCAGATTACATTGCAATTTTTACTGCTATTAGGTGCCAAGTCTATTACTGGTACTGATACTGGTGGCACTGCGGCTCCTGAGGGTACCTTAGAGAGTTTCGGGACTGGGCTGGGGCTTAGAGAAGGGTATTACAACATGGCTTTTTTCAAGAATAATGCAAATTATTTTGTTTCTTTTGCCTCTTTTGCCTTTTTGGGACCCTCGGTCACCGAGTTATCCTGTAGAGATGTTGCTGGCATAGCTGTGGTTACATTCTTATTTGCCATATTCACCTGTTCCGAAGATGCAACAAGGGTAGGTCCTCCTCTTCTGAGCTCTCAAGTGTGGTGTCAAGACCAAACAGATTGGGGGCATTCTCCTTACTGGCCAAACGGGCTGCCTCTTTTGCCTCCTTGGCCTGGGTTCGGCAAGTTTTAACTTTGAGGCGGGCTGCATTATGAAGTTTTCCCATTTTGACCACTTCAACGCCTTACAACTCTCCCACTATACTTTGATGATGCTTCATTTGTTAGAATGATCTCTCCCCAGAAAATGTCTCAGCACGCCTTAATCTCTAGAGCATTCTAACAAGAGGAAGCCATAGATGAAGTGCAGAATTGATATTACACACACAAAGGAGACGCCTTGTGGAAAAAGGGCGAAAGGTGTGAAGGTCTGTCCTGTTCTCCAGTAACAACAGGCTATGCAGGTCGGTTTCTGTTTTCGCTCCCCTTGTCTCTTCTCAGCCTTTAGGGGAATCTCGCTGAAGAACCAGAATAACCCACTTACTGGGTCTCAGCGGCGGTGGAACCGCCCAAGTCTTCTATACCCATTATACGTAGTAAAAGGAGACACAGGAGCCTTCGTCTGCAGGAGGAACCCATATTTATTCAAATTGCCCGGGCTATGGAACAGAGTCTCAAGCTCGTTAGAAACAAGACCGAGGAGGCTGCTGCTTTACTCCAGTCAAGAGAAGGCATGGCTTGGCAGTTCGGGCTGGACTGTTCCCATGAGGCACAGGGTCAGACTGATTTGCATATAGCCATGTCTGAACTGGGGTGGCAGAGTGGGCTAAAGAACGGTGATGGATCAAACCCAGATCTTTTGACTGGGTGTGAGTGTTTGATTGGTTCAGATGCTCCGTCCATCACCACCCCCTTTTGTACCGCTTTGGCCGCCATAAGTGTGGCAGGGTATGCTCAGACATGAGTCCCTTGCTCACTTTGCCACTGGATTCAAGCAAGCCGGGCTGAAGACGGCTGTAATGCCAGAAACCGGTCCTCGGAAGCTTGTTTCCGGTCCAGGGAAGGCATGGCTTGGCAGTTCGGGCTGGACTGTTCCAATGAGGCACAGGGTCAGACTGATTTGCATATAGCCATGTCTGAACTGGGGTGGCAGAGTGGGCTAAAGAACGGTGATGGATCAAACCCAGATCTTTTGACTGGGTGTGAGTGTTTGATTGGTTCAGATGCTCCGTCCATCACTACCCCCTTTTCTACCGCTGCTTTACTCTGTAGCTTACAAGCCTTTTATACTTTTTCATTCTAGTCTTTTGGCTGTTAGTCCATTGTTCAATCAGGGCAGTGTTTGCAGTTGATAACCAGATCCAGACTATGTTTGTAGTTGGTGACCTAGTCAAGGCTTGGTACTCAAATCATTATTCACTCAGCTTGATCAAAGCCCGGTCTTTCAGGTCATTGTTCAATCACCCTGATCAAGGCCCAGCAGTCAGACCATTGTCCAGATAACCTGATCATGGTGTCAAAGATGTTTACCAGGCTGTGAGTAGGAGATGGAAAACAAATCATTTACACAGGGCGTGAGTGTCTCATGGCTTTCTGTTGAACTGCAAAGAACAGGGGGGGCTTGGGTGTGCGACATTTCCAGGGCAGAAATGCAGGCTGCAAGATGGTTTTTGTCGTGTCAGTTAGAATTTTCCCAGGCATCAGCAGAAACGACCAGGTGGGGTTGTGTGGAAGTGTTTGACACGAGGTGGCAATGAAAAAACAATGGAGTCCCGGTACAAATGATGCCGATCAGAAGAACACTTTTCCTCAGACCCTCCTTTTGCCATTGAGTGGCAAATACTTTAAGAAATGTCAATGTTCATAAAGCCATCTGTTTCTTATTGGAGCATCATCATCATATTGGTGTTGTGAATGTTAGAGGGTGGAGGCCTGATGGTCTGGACATACATTGTACAGAGCACTGGCAGGCACCGAAAGCACAAACAGCAGAAGACCAGGAAAGTTACTCCCAAGGCAAGGAAGATGAGGACCCTCCACCCCCACTGGGAAAGGAGGCCCCAGATCCAGCCTGTGAAGGACCAGTTGCCTTCATCCAGATGAATTTCGGAAGAAATGCGATGCAGACGTTGGATGGCATCGAACACTGTAGGTGCGTTGTCTGGGATGTACACGCAGCAGCTGAAGCCGATCAATTTACACACACCACCAAACGATCAGCAAGGATATCTAGGACCATACGGTTCTGAAGCATTATGAAGCGGTCCGCCTGTAGCTCTGCAGTGATGTTGGAGAGGGCACCAGCTGTTACTGTGATGGTGGCTTCAAGGACACTAGTCAGTCATCGTACAGCCTGGCTGTTTGCCATGGAGCCCCAGAAAAGAAGGAAACCATTAAAGAAGTCCCCAGTTTCCTGGCCTGCTGTATCCTCGGCTGATATGACGCCCCTATGTGAGCGGCGCAGAGCGCCCTTCATTGACAGGTGGTAACCTCCATGGGTTGAATACGTTGGTGGAAGGAGGAAGGCCAGATAGCAGGTACCAGACCAGTTACGGGGGGAGCCAAGTGTAGGCGGCAGTGCCACAGATGAAATAGGTGTTGGGAGATGCCACCAGCTTCTGAGGAGATGTAGGGTTTAAAGCTTTTGTAATATCATACGTACTGGTACCAACTTTCTTAGTCCCTTGGACATGGATGCAGACACGGCCTTGCACATTTATGACATTCACAGTGTCTCGTTCATCAGGCAGTATCCTTCTTGTGCGGAATCTGGAAAATGTTCGTCGATTAGTTGAGCTGAATACTACCATCTCACTGAGTTCATTTGGTGATAGTAGCGATGCGGATGAGCTGGTCTGGCAAAAAGGAGCATTGGCATGGCCAGATCTGTTCCGCCTGAAGTCATCCCAAAATGTTCAAAGGGCAGAATTGGCAGTACCATTGACAGAGAAGGCCTCCTGCATCAACATCCACCATGCAAGACAAGACCCAGAGATGGAAAAGGGGTAGGGAAAGAATGGGACAGGGTGTATCATGGAATGCGGCATCAGTCCACAAACCCAGCAGTTGGAAGTGTTCATGATCAGCTGATGATGATGCAACATTTGGATGAAGGTGTTATTGAAGAATTCTGCACGGCGGGGTAATTCGTGGGCTGGTGGCGTGAAATACTGGTGTTCTGCAGGAGTCTGGGTAGGAGTTGGTGTGGTAACAGGATGGTAGATTAGTGACAGCCAACCAAGAATAGACAGGATGAGGGAGACAAACAGTGTCACCACGGTGGCCATGAAGCATTTACTATGTCAGAGACTGACATATTGTTTCTGGATTCTGGTGTTTTGGACAGCAGCCATTGTGCAAAGACAGGGACCTCTAGTGTCTGTCTGTGATTGGTGGTTGCTTCACTGGGCGCAGGTGCCAAGAGCCCTATGGCGTACCTTAGTCTGACACACCAGCACTACTCTCAGCCGGGAAGATCACAGCATTACAGCCTATAGGCAGTTGAGAGGGCGCTAGAGGGCGCACGAGCAGCATGGCGGCACTAGTGTGAGGCTCCTGCAGCCTGTGCTGATATCCGTTCAATTATCCTTCTTTCACCACCGCCACCGCTAACGTAAATTGGGGATATTATAGAGTAGCTGGTTTCCTGCACTCGCTGAAATTTTGGAAACTCACGGACATGCAGTGACGGAGATATCACTGTGAGAAGATCTGACCGGCCAGTGCATCGGAGGCTACGCTGCGCGAGACCGGGCTCGGTGATTACGCGACGCCGAGGTGCCCACGAGGCCAGAGGGCCCAGACCGGCTCGTGACTGAGCGAAGCTATTCGTGTGCAGAGCGGAGCCCTGGAGAGCAGGCCTGGATACGCTATTGTCTGACCTGGTGGAGGTGGCTGTACAACGGACACAACTGAGGGTACTAGCGACGGTCTGGGAACCACAGGAGCAGGACGGAGGCCTGCAGTGGCGCCGAGCGAGCTGTGATCGCCGGAGGGGAGGTATGTTCAGGATCCCAAATACTGCTGATACCCACATAACGTCCCCCTTGATCCCCTGCGGTGAAAGGAGAATTGTGCCGCTGCTCTGTGTGCTAATCGGAGCTGGAGAACTGCGGAATGATTGGCGCCAAAAGTAATTTTGAACTCGCACTGTGACAGGCTGACGGTTGATCTCCCAGGTGAAGCGGCTATGGCCCGGCGGTGATTTAATGAGGTGTAGTGTCACATGAGAGCGGGGGAAGCGCGCCATACCGCTGGCACTGGATAATGTGGATATCGTGTGCCATTGTACTTTAACGACTACCTGCTTGGCGGACCGGTCGCACTGGGATAGCGCTGGTGAGCACCAACTGCCCTTGCTGAGAGCTCTGCGATTGATAGCCATGGTGGGCCAGCGCTGTCTGGAACGGCGATGAGGGAACACGTGTGACGAAGCCGATCCCCCCCCTCTGATGTGCGGAGAGTCCTATAATAGTGGAAAGATTTGGGCCAAGGGAGGTGTTCGGCGGTAAGGCTTGCATCTGGGACTAATTGTGGAACATTGATAGCTGCTCTCCTCTGGTGAAATTGAGGCATAGCTGGCGCCTTGCACGATTGGGCCGGTCCTGCGCCTGCACGCTACTTACGACATAACGGAGCGACGATTGCCACAGGACACAGTGTGCTGGTGAGCATATGTGTTGGAGACGGAGAAGCGCTAGCTGAAGACCGCGACTGCTGCCAACGGTATAGAGGCTGGCCGGGTGGAACATTCGAAGACTGCTGGGCTGCGCTAGTTTATGACGGAAGCCTCCGGATCGCCCGGTGGCGGAGGGGGCAAAGGGACCTCTGGCACCAGAATCAGATCAGTAAAGGGCGCTAACATGGGGCGACAGGACACTAGGCAGCCAAAACTATCCTTTGATTCGGCCCCGCCATCAAAGAAAAATGCCAGGATGGAAACGGACTCTGGAGGGCCTCATAACACGACCACAGCGGGGACCAGCCACGGCGCGACTGCGCCGGATATGCACCTTATTCTACAGGAGATGAAACAGGGCTTCGCAACGGTGGTGGACAAGGTGGATCGGCTCTCCTCCAGAATGGATGCTATTGCACAAAAAATGGACGTTCACGAGGAACGCATCACAGCGGCGGAGCAGAGGATCTCGGACAATGATGATATGGTGGCGTCCCACGATACCAGGCTGTCCAGAATGGACAACATCCTCCGGGTGATTGCTGCAAAGAATGAGGAGTTGGAAGCGTGCAGCCGCCGCAATAATATACGCGTGGTAGGTGTGCCGGAATCGACGAACACTGGGCAGATGGAAGAATATGTGGAGCGGATACTAAAAACGGCGGTGGGTGCGGAGGCCTTTTCGCAATAATTCATTGTAGAGAGAGCGCATCGCTCATTAGGCCCTCAACCCAAACCTGGTGCGCCGCCCAGACCGATCATAGCACGACTACTGAACTATCGCGATAGGGATACTGCCTTGCGGGCTGCTAGAACCACGAAACAATTGTCATGTGATGGAGTTAATTTTTCCCTGTACCCGGATTTCACACCGATGGTACAAGACCAGCGACGGAAGTTTTTAGATGTGAAAAGAAAATTGAGAAACCTAAACATTGATTATGCCCTACTATACCCTGCAAAGCTTGGAGTCACATACCAGGCGAAACAACATTTTTTTGTGAATCCGCAGCAAGTTGAGGACTTCCTGAAAACACTGAGAAGAGAGCAAGGTCCCCGCCGAGCAGAGGAAGAAGCGGGAGAGGAAGAGGACTGAACTCTCGTCGGTAACTACTGGCATGGAATGCTGTCTGAATTGCGACTCGGAGGAGTTGCCATGGATGACCTCAACTGTATTGCAGAAATGAAGACTCTGTATTGACAATGGTGATGTGGGAATGAGATGCTGATGCAGTCGGCGTTGGGACTGACGGTGGTAACGTATACCAGGCAACACCCCCTTCTCTCGTGGAACCCTCCGTGGGGAGGTTCGGAACGGAGTACGGGATGGAGGGGGTGATGAAGTGCGCACTTTAGATGGCCCCACTAGGGTGTGCCCCATTGACATTGGTTTTTGCACTGCAGCTCAATGGGGGTTTGCTAGCGGTGATGAGGGAGGTGGGGGGAAAAGTTGCTGGAGAGTTGGGGATGCTTCAGTGGGAGGGGGGTGGGTGGGGACTGCACGCGATTTTGTTGCTAAGAGCACTACTAGGGAGGTTGAGGATTTGGGAGGCTGCTAAAGAGTCTGTTTGGGAGAAGGGAGGGGCTATTGGGGTGTCTGAATTGGGTGGGGGAGGTGGGGGATGCTGCGGTTGACTGAAATGGTTGGTTACTTCGGACGATGGTTGCACAGGACATTGCATTTTAAATGGAGGGATTGTATTGAGGTGGCTGGCGGGTGGAGCGGGGGGGTGGGCCTGTGTATCATTATATCTGACACAGGAGTGAATGGCTGATAAGTCTAGGAACTCATTGTCGATTCTGTCATGGAATGTGAGGGGCATAAATTATGCTAGGAAGGGGAGAAATGTCCTTGCTTATTTAGATAGGCATAATGTGCACATAGCTCTGTTACAGGAGACACATTTTAAGCCACGGCTGGACCCCCCTTTTGCTAAGAAGTGGGCTGTGATCAGGAAATTTGCCTCATATTCCTCATACTCTCGAGGCACTGCTGTACTGATCAGAAGCTCCGTGCCCTTTCAGTTGATGGGTGAGATACTGGACCCTAATGGACGCTTTGTACTATTGTGGGGAAGGTTGGGCATAGATACCGTCGTGATCGTGAGTTGTTATGCTCCTAATGTTGACACCCCAGATTTTTTCACGACGATATGGGGCCATGTATTGGGGGTGGGTGCCTCTCATGTTATTTGGGGTGGGGATTTTAATGTTGCATTAATACCTGGTATGGACAGATCGGATGGTTGCGCACAATATAACAGACAAGCGCGAGATGTGTTGGTAGGCCTTGTAGAGGAAGCTGGGCTGGTGGATAGTTGGAGGCACACACACCCCACACACAGGGAAGGTACACACTTCACTTCTTACACTAATACTTGGGCTAGATTGGACTATTGCTTTGTGACGAGGGGACTATGTGACGGGATGGGTGCGGTAACACACTTGCCAAGGACTTACTCTGACCATTGCCCGGTACTGCTGTCTCTTGCTGTGCCGGGTCACAATCGCTTGAGACCTCCCTGGAGGATGCTTCCGTCCATGCTATTGGACACAGTGTTTAAGACTGAGCTAGGTGTCGAAATTGAAGACTTTTTCCCTAGGAACAAAGACTCGGTGGACAGTGTAGAAACGGTGTGGGAGGCATTCAAAGTTACGATAAGAGGGGTCTGCATATCTAAGGGAGGTGGAGTGCTGAGGGACATACAGAGGACGTTGAGCAGATTGAACCATGAACTGAAAGCGCTCGAACTTGACATGACGGCAAGACCAGACGCAGGATTACACAAGACATTTAGAGATAAACTGACTGAATATGAGGTAGAAGTGGTGAGAGAGGTCAATTTCAAAGGGAAGTACTGGACGGCGCGTCGGTATTGCGAGGGGGAAAGACCGGGCAAAGTACTGGCTGCAATGACGAAGAAACCACGATTTAGCTCCGGGAAATAGTGGCGCAAAACGGGGTACGGTATTGCGATACTGAGAGCATCCAGAGGGAGTTTCTGTCGCATTATGGTCACCTTTACACTTCACAACAAACCACTGCGGTCGACATGAGTAGCTTCTTGGACGACATTGCGTTGTGCTGGATTAGCGATGTGCACAGGGCGTTCCTTAGTGCGCCGCTGGAGCTCGAAGAAATACGCGACGCGATAATGTCATTAGCTAATGGTAAGGCGGCGGGATTGGACGGACTCCCTGCGGAGTTCTACAAATGTTACATCGATATCATGGCGCCAGTCCTTCGTGAAGTATATATAGCAGCTTTGGAAGCTGGTATATTGCCGAGATCAATGAGGGAAGTGGTAATTACCTCCTTGTTGAAGCCGGGGAAGGACTCAGCATATACAGACTCCTATCGACCGCTGTCTCTAATAAATTGCGACGCTAAAATCCTAGCTAAAGTCCTAGCGACGCGCCTCTCGCTGATAATGTCTAAATTGGTACTACCGGACCAGGCTGGTTTTGTACCGGGCCGTGCTACATCGCATAATCTCAGAACGTTGTTCTCTTTAATCCAGACGATCGCCCCTGATCTCCCTGTTGCCGCCGTATTTCTAGATGCCACGAAAGCATTCGACTTGGTTGAATGGACCTACCTAATTGCTATATTGCACAGGATGGGATTTCCGAAGCTGTTTGTCAGCTGGGTGGAACTGCTATATACCGCACCGACGGCCAAAATAGTCATTAATGGAATGCTGTCTTCCCCTATCCCGATAACCAGGGGCACTAGACAGGGGTGCCCTCTCTCCCCATTGCTTTTCGCTATAGCAATAGAACCCCTGGCTTGTCGTATCCGACAACTGCACAGACACAGTGCCTTTCGCTGCTTCCAACGTCAAATCGGTGTATCATTGTATGCCGACGACATTACAATTTACGTGAAAGACCCGCAAACTAATCTTAATCCTATTTTACGGGAGGTCCTGGTTTTTGGACAACTGTCAGGGGTACAAATTAATTGGAAAAAATCTCAATTTTTCCCGCTCACGGAAGCGGTTCAAAGGTTCCAGTTGGACTACCCTTTGGAGTGGTGCGATTCAGATCTTAAGTACCTGGGTATTCAGATATCCCTGAGCAGAGAGGAGACGTTAAGGATGAATTACAGTGTGGCTGTATCGAAATTGGCGGATAACGTAACGCGGTGGAAAACGTTGCCGTTGTCAATGGCAGGGAGAGCGTCGCTAATAAAGGTGGTGATACTGCCACAGTTTTTATACCTCTTCCAGAACGTCCCTTATTACCCAGGTGCCTTTTTCTTTAAACAGCTGAGGTCGGAACTCCTTCGTCTGTTCTGGGGGGGGTAAACAACCGAGATTGCGATGGGACATTCTAACACAGCCTTATGAGAAAGGAGGTTTCGACATACCAGACTTCGAGACCTATTATACTGCTGTGCAAGCGCAATACGTATACCACTGGATTAATCCCGTGCCCTTTATGCCACAAGTCGCTGCTGAAGACTGGGTCGCACGGCCACTGCCACTTAATGGCTTGATATACGGATCAGCGCGGGATATAGACACACCGTACACTACGGTGACGTGCATCATAGACGCTTGGGCTCGCATAGCGAAGATGCTTCATACCACGCAACTATATTCACCTGCGTTGCCCCTCACGTACCACCCTAGTGTGCCGCTCCTACAAGAGGCAGGCTTCCGGCTGCTATGTAAGCGCATAAAGGTGACCACTTGGGGAGACATGTTCCTCAATGGGCAGTTTCGCACCAGGGTACAAATGTTTCAGGATGTTAAGCCTACCCCTCTGGAAGTTTTCTACTACGTCAGGCTTAGACAGGGACTGAGAGCGCTCCTGCCTGACTTCCCGAAGGAACCTGATGTGGTGTTGCCACTACACGCAATGCTATTATCTGATGGCCGCCATCTTGTTTCTAGGCTGTACAATAATATCAGACTCCAGCATCAGGGGCCTGAAAGTTCCGCTCGTAGCCAGTGGAGCGAGGACATGGGCAGAGTGATCACTGACGATCAATGGCACTATTGTTGCGCCATCACAGCCAAGATCTCGTCTAGTAGCAGGCTGAAGATTATTCATTTCAAATTCTTACAGCGATTTTACTATACACCTGTTAAAAAGCTGCGCTTTGGTTTGACGGACAATGCTCGCTGTGAACGCTGCAGAGCGGAGGGGGCGGGATTTATCTACTTGGCATGGGAGTGCCCTGGGGTGAATGAATATTGGGTGCAGGTACAGGATGCTCTACAGACTATGACTGGGGGGGTGTTCGACAGAGATCCGTTGATAATGCTGTTGGGATACACACGGGATGTACCTAAAACTGTTCGCAGGTTTGTAGAGGTTGCGCTGTTGTTAGCCAAAAGACGTGTAGCGTGCAGATGGGGCAGAGGGAGGGCCCCGAAGTTCAAGGAGTGGATTGCTGACATGGTTTATTGCCAGGATCAACACACAGTGTATGCTGAGTTGATTCCAATACGAAGTAGGCCAGGCGACATTTGGGGTCCATTGCAGAACTATTTATTGAGGGATGCGGAGGCATCAACAGACTCGGATGCATGTAGTCGAGGGTAAGAGCTGCATTGGATGCTTCACAGTTCCTACTGCGAGTACCCCTTAGACTCCTATATGGGACAATATTTCCACCTATTCCTCAGCGTGAGCTCATCCCTTCCTATATAATGATTGGTTTATGTGACGATTGAGGTAATATGAGAGAGGGGCTGTAATGCTTAGAGTGAAAACTGTCCAGTCTCACGAGGCTGTAGGAATGTCATTATGCAGAGTCCTCATGAATATCGCTCAAGTATGGATGTATTGTTTGCTGCCCTCCACAGAGGACTTACACTGCTGTACTGTTTTACTGTTGTATAAGTTGAGTGTCCAGTGTTGAAGAACAGCTTAAAGACCTGATGTATGCATGGACTCGGCCTGTTCGGGCCCGCCAGCTGCCGTATTATAGTTATGTATATGTTTACAGAATGCAAAATGGAACTGTGTAACCTACCTGAATGCCGTACTAACTTGAAGTTTGTCAAGAAAACTTTATAAATAAAGATTTTTAAAAAAAACAGCCTATAGGCAGTTGGCGAAGTCAAGGGCAAGCCTTCCCTCGGGGGCGCAAGTTATATTGGTTGGAATTAGGGACAGTATGGTCGGAAAACAATTTCTTGATGTTGAGCAGAGTTATGGGAGGGTCCACCCTTCCATTCAGTACTCTGTCACTCTCTGCTTCCGTAGATGTAAAATGCAGTCTGGCATCGCTGAATGGGACAAACGTCGGGACTGTTTCTGTTTCTGAGTCTCCTTGTCCTTCCCTCACCCACTGATCATAGGGGAGGGGCAGAGGCACACGCCTGCAGTGCGACGAATGCACCCAATTCTTCCGACCTTCTACTTTCACAGCGGTGCGGGTAGCCAGCAACACCTGACGGGGCTGTGTCCAGTGGGGCTCGAGGCTCTTAGTCCGTTGAAAGTTCCTTACTAAGACATATTCCCCAGGTTGGATAACGTGTCCTGGGCCCTCGCTTTTGTCAGGTATGGCCTCATGCACCTGGTGATAAAGAGTACGAAAGGTATTAGTCAGACTGTACAGATAATCTGTTAATAGAGGGTACTCAACATCAGACAGTTTCTTATGCCGCGGGGCACCCCATACATTGGCATGTCTCCAGAACACAATTTCAGCACCGGCACTCATTTCAGAGGGCCGGGACTATAAATTCCTTCTCTCAGAATTTTTGATAATTGTAAAATTAAACATACCTGCCAAACATACCTGCCTGGGTGAAAGAATGCCTGAATTGTCTTCCCACAGACTAGCGCACCTTGGTGCCGGTGTTCTGCAGATGCAGAAGGGGGAGATCATCCCAATGGGGAGATTAAAATGATGGAACACCGGCATTATGATGATTGTGTATTGGTATTACCTAAGTGAAGTCATCATCCTTCTTGTCTCGGCCCTCGCCAATCACTGACTAAACTGTGCAGTGCTCCCGGACCCTCAGCCAATCATCCATGCCCTTGCTTGATGCAGCCTGTCTGCGCCCTCCTATTGGACGATTTCATCTGAGAGCTGGGTCATCGCTAAACTGAGGCAAGTTAGACAGGCTGTGAAAGCACTGGCAAACTTAACAGGAAGGGCACGTGAGCATAAAATAAAAGCGCAAACTTTGCTTTCGATTCACTGCCTAGCCCAGTACTCATTACTGGACGCAAAACTGGCAATGGAATGTCATGCTCATGGCCCACTGCAGCCCAAATCCTCCTGTTAGCAGTGAGCTTAGAACTGTGCCTGCCTGTACCCGCACACCTTCTAGGGGGCCCCCATTGAGCTGTAGGCCGTCTTGAAAATCTGTAAGTTATGGGAGACCTGGTGGCTCTTGTCGCAGATTAAGCAGTCGGAAGGCGGGCCCTATCAATTAATTGGGCCCTATAAATTAAGAGTTAAGCATCTACCGTACTCCAATTGCTGAGCTGCATGATACTGGTAGCATTACTCTGACAGCTACTCTGCAGCACGCAAGACAGCTGGGCAAGGGGAACGAACATTGGCCATCCGAATGCCAGACAGATTAATTACATCACCAATGCCTGGATGACCTGCTGTGACCCGCCATTCCCGGAGGTGCATGGAGCAGAGGAGACCCTGGTGGGCACTAAGTCTCCAGTGTGCCTCACATATCTGAACCTCTCACAGTCAACTGATTCCAGCACTGTTTGAGCAGCAGCGTAGTGTGTGAAAACAGTGCCGTTTGACATACAGACATTACAACCAAATCAGAGAGCCAAAGCCAGGAGGTTAGTGGATTATTTTCCATTGGTAATCAAAAAGTCAGAGCGTCAGTTGACTTGGGGGTTGGCCACTTGGCTATGAGTGATATAGAGCTCTTAAGAATCTCATATTCATGTGTGCCTGACGCATTCAGTTCAGATTTTACGGGTGAATTTCAGTATTTGTATGCCTGTTGATTCCTATTATGAAAACAGCATTACAAATTTGTAAACATTGTGTAGTATAATACACACTCCAAGATGTTGTTGTTTGCTATACATGTTGGCATTTGTGGGATGTCCCTGGTAACTCTTGGGTACAGGTAGGTGTAGATATACCACGATGAGCTCTGCAGATGAGCCATGAAGAGTACCGGTATATATTCACGTAAATAATAGGAATATAAGCATCAGCTAAGGAGATGTCCTGAAAAATGCAATTTTAATACTGAGATACTAATTACCAGGAAGTTAAGCTCTACAGTGAAGTGACCCTAAAAAAAGCAGAGGAGCTCGAACAAAGCATTTAATGCACTACCCACTCCTCACATATTAAGTTAGTGGCTAGTCCAACCCCAATTGACAAACAGTAGTTTCCCTAAAGGTATGTACCACAGAAGCAAGAGTCTCATCTCACCATCACTATTCAAAGAGGTGTCAATCACAAGTCACATTAAAGTTAGAACCAGGAAAATCACTCAGTTAGGCCCATTATTGTTGTGTTTCCATGGCACAGATTAAGCTTTGCAAAATGAAGGCGCAGGGTTACAAGACCTTAATGTACAAAGTTTTACTTCCCATCTGATTTGGTGTGCTCGGCTGATAGAGCCTTTCAGATTGTGTAAACGGCTTTCCCAGTTTTGCCTGTGTTCCTTTTAAACATCTTCATTAGTTTTGATGTGCAAGGCATGTTTCTCCATGGCAACTGGGTCTCTGGCATTAATGCAAGCGCTCTGTAGTGAAGATGTTAAAGCACTAGACCCCAGTTCAAAGTACAGGCATTGGTTTTCTGTAATTTTTGATAAATATTGTACTTTTGCCTTGTTCACAGACCTTTTGTTTTGAATTATATTGCTGCTGTCAAATAAGTGGACTCTTAAGTTTGCCTGTGCTTTCACAGCCTATCATGATTCTAAAGCAGTAGTATTCTTTAGATTTGGTTGCTTTCGCTTTGCTCATGTGTGCGACGGACATGTCAAATGGTGCAATTTGATGGTGCCAGGAATGTAGCTGGGCGGACAACTGGAAGAAGTGGCAGCAGCCTCCTAAGAAAAAATGTAGAGCACTGGGACTTATTTTTTTACAAATTAAGCACTGGAGAGCGCTATCCTAGTGTGGGCCGTTGTTCTTTTGGACAGTGGGGCTAAGGGTAGAGCAGCAACTCAAGTGACACCTTTCTTGGCTACTATTTTGGCCATTTTCATTTTTAGGATGCCATTGTACACCTCCACTAGACCTCCTGACTGGGGGTGGTCAGCTGCATGAAATTTTTGTTTTATACCCAATGCTGTACAGACATATTCCATAATTTGAGCCGTAAAGTGGGTCCCGTTGTCACTCCAGACCAAGCGGGGCAAACCGAATTGTGGGAGGTACTCTTTTAATAGCACTTTGGCGGTAGTGATAGCAGTGCAGTCTTTGACAGGGTAGGCCTCCACCCATCAGCAGAAGGTACAGACCACCACCGGGACATATTTCAAATTGTTACATCTGTCCATCTGGATGTAATACATTTGGAGGACTTCAAAAGGGAAGGTAGGAGGAGAGAATCCTCCCTTAGGGGTAACTGTGCCTTTTCCCGGGTTATACATTAGGCAAATCATGCATGTTTTAACCAGTTTTTCAAACAAACAAAGAAATTCCTTTCTGTGTGTTCAAATTAGTATTTTCACATGAACTTTTAAAGATAACATTTGTTTAGACGAACCACATCCCTCTTATACAACCCAAAGATAGAGTTTGGCAATCACTGCATAGAATTATATTTGTCTAAATAATTTTTATTAAAATTATGTTTCCATAGTAAATGCATTAACAATTCAATAAAAAGCATACATACATATGCCTGCCTATTCAAATTCTAATCATAAATTTCACAATGAATTAATACATTATTCAGTTACAATACATCAATTTAATAAAAACAAAATTATACATATAAAAAGAGTTTCCGTGTGTCAACGCGTTTCGGTGCTTTCTTTTTATAGAACACCTTCCTCAGGACTGTTTCGTTTAAAAACATCAAATCTTCTTTCTAAAATCAAATACATACAATTAGTACTTATTTGGGAAACTTTTTTATACTAGAGAAACTGCTGGAGGGTGTGGTTCTAAACAGATCTTACTTGAATGTTCACTTTATCTTTTGGGTACCAAATATATCCCAGGGGTTATAGTAAATTTTCAACCTCCACTTCCTCTCTTTATTTCATCAGAGGATCTGTATGTAAAACAACATGTACTTTAGATTTGCCGTTCAAAGTACAAATCATGATGTCTATTGTGCGTGAACAGTAGCTCAAATATACACTTACTTATTACTAGCCAAGGGGCGCCACGCTCCGTTTCAGACACTGTCTCTCGATCCAGTTTTTCAGCATATGCTGGTCTCTTAGAGTTGTACCTTGTAGGTTCCAACAGTTTACATATCCCTTTTGCACTAATGTGAGCATGACCATGGGCCATCGTAATTACTGGTAGCACATGCTGTCAGGTAACATCCATTGTCTTTCCATAGTCTACGGACCCAGCAACCATCAATTCCCTCCTTTGCTAATTGCTCCTTCCACACCCTTAGTTCCTCTGGAGAAATATGGGACTGAATATCAATCACACTCTGTACTGTGTTTTCTACCATGCTCTCGTCTGCCACCCACCTAGCGGGACCTCCTACATACATTCCTTCCCTTTTCCTAAGAGCTGTTTGTCTGCCCGTCTGGTCAGCCAGGGCATTGCTTTTCCCAACATCATCTGTCACTTTCTTATGGGCCTTACATTTTATAATGGCCACCTTTCTGGGGAGTGCCAGGGAATCTAACAGTCAGTGAATTAGGGGGCCATGTTGAATCTTGGTCCCATGGGAAGTAAGGAAATTCCTTTCTTTCCATAACCTCCCAAAGTTGTGAGCCACCCCGAAGGAATATTGGCTGTCAGTATAAATATTTACCGTCATCCCTTTGCTTAACTCACAGGTTCTAGTGAAGGCCACTAATTCTGCTGCTTGAGCAGAGCACTGCGGAATCTGAGCTGTTTCTACTACTTGCCCTAATGTCGTGAGGGCGTAGGCGGCAGAGGTGTTACCATCTGGCCCTCTGAGACATGATCCGTCCACATACAGTGTACCTTCTGGTTCTGCTATTGGGGTATCCTGTAAGTCAACACGTCCCTTCGTCTCCTCCTCTGTCCTTAATATGCAGTCATGTGGGTCTAAGCGGGCATCCTGAATATCCAGTGGGAGTAATGTGGCGGGGTTTAGTACAGTGCATCTCTTGATGTTAATGTGGCTGGCAAAGAGTGTCAGTTCATATCCTGTGAGTCGTGCCCTAGTCAGGTACTGTATCTTGGTGTTATTAAGGAGGGTATCCACAGAATGGGGGACCATCAGAGTCAGGGGGAGTTCTTGATGATCACCGCACTCTGACGGACCGAGAGGGTGCCCGCAGCAGTCGCCCGTAGGCATCCTGGGAGAGCCCTTGCAACAGGATCTAAGGTGGCTGAAAAATAGGCACATGGCCGATGGTGACCTCCGAACATCTGGGTCAAGACAGCGCATGCACAGCCGTCTGTCTCATGTACAAAAAGAAAAAATTGTTTGTCATAATCAGGAGTGCCGAGTACTGGAGCAGTACACAGAGCCCTCTTTAAGTCTTGGAAGGCCTGTGCATGCTCTCTAGTCCATAGATAGGAACTGTCTGATATGTCTTTAGTGGTGAGGAATGTGAGAAGTTAGCCTGGCATATGATGTCAATGGTATCAATTTAGAGAGAGAACAGCTGGACTGTGGGTCTGATTAGCAAGCCCACAGCCACATAAAGTCGAGAAACCAGAGAATCACAGCAAAAAAGTGGGGGTGACCATAGGAAGCAGACCCGACTCTCCTACACAACCCACCGCCCCCAAACACAGGGACATGAAACAAACCTTGACCAGTTGAGTCTTCATGTTCTAAGGGGTAATATCTGGAGAGTCCATCTGCATCGGCATGGTCAGTCCCAGGTCTATGTTCCACTGTAAAGTCCATCCCCTGTAGGGAAATGGACCACCTAAGCAGTTTGGGATTTTCACCCTTCATCTGATTTAGCCACAAGAGGGACCTATGGTCTGTCTAAATCCTGAAGTGAGTACCAAACAAGTATGGCCTCAGCTTCTTCAGTGCCCAAACCACAGCAAAGGCCTCCCTCTCAATAGCTGACCAACGTTTCTCTCTAGGGGTCAGCCTTCTGCTAATAAAAGCTACTGGCTGGTCTTGACCATCTTTATTCAGTTGTGAAAGAACAGCACCTACACCCAACTCAGAAGCATCTGTTTGAACAATGAATTATTTGGAGTAGTCTGGACTTTGCAGAATAGGAGCAGTGCACATGGCCTGCTTCAGGTCATCAAATGCCTTTTGACAGCTTACTGTCCACTGAACTTTCTTGGCATTTTCTTGGAAGTTAAGTCATTAAGGGGTGTCACTATGGAACCATACCCCTTGACACATTTCCTGTAGTATCCAGTCAGGCCAAGAAAGCTCTGACCTGTGTCTGGGTGGTGGGAGCAGCCCAGTCCTTTATGGTTGGATCTTGCTCTCCAATGGTTGAACCTGACCTCCACCTACAAGGTGGCCCAGGTATACAACCTTGCTCTGTCCTATCTGGCACTTGGTAGCCTTGATAGTTAGGCCTGCCTTCTGCAGGGCCTCTAAAACATTCTTCAGGTGGATCAGGTGATCTTCCCCAGTGGAGCTAAAGACAGCAATATCATCTAGATAAGCTGCAAAGTAGTCATCCAGAATTGAGAGGACTTGGTTCACCAACCTTTAGAATGTGGCAGGTGCATTCTTCAAGCCAAAGGGCATTATCACAAACTGATAATGTCCTCATGGGGTTGAAAATGCTCTTTTGGCTTTCACATCATCAGCTAGTCGTATCTGCCAGTAGCCAGCTGTCAAGTCAAATGTACTGAAAAACTTGGCAGATGCCAATCTGTCAATGAGTTCATCTGCTTTTGGTATTGGGGGAGCATCTGTCCTAGTGAAAGCATTGAGGCCTCTCTAATCCACGCCAAACCTCATCTCTGTCTTACCATTTTGGGTGTGAGGTTTAGGCACCAGGACTACTGGACTGGCCCAAGGGCTCTCTGAGGGCTCAATGACTCCCAACTCCAACATCTTTTGGACCTCTGTCCTGATACAGTCCCTGACATGATCAGGTTGCCTGTAAATCTTACTTTTAAACTGTCAGACTGTCCCCAGTGTCCACTTCATGAGTGCACCCGGTAGTCTGACTTGGAGTCAGAGAAAACATATATCTGTAGGACTGTAGAACTTCTCTGCAGTCCTGCTGCTGTCGGTCAGTGAGGCTGCCTGCCAAGGCTACACCATCAACTGAACCATCCTCAGGGTTCTGAGGAAGCAGGTCTGGGAGAGGGTCACTCTCCTCCTCCTGTCCCTCATCTGTAGCCATGAGCAAGCCCATGTCTGCCCTGTCAACATATGGTTTCAATCTGTTAACATGAACCATCCTGTGGGGGCTCCTGGGAGTTCCAAGATCAAACAAATAGGTTACTTCTCCCTTTTGCTCAACAATAGTGTGGGGTCCAGACCATTTGTCTTGGAGAGCTGCTGGGGCCACTGGCTCCAACACCCACACTTTCTGTCCTGGCTGGTAAACAGTCAGCACAGCCTTTTGGTCATGCCAGGGCTTTTGCAATTCCTGACTAGCCTCAAGGTTTTTGGATGCCTTTTTCATGTACTCAGCCATCCTGGAGCAGAGACCAAGTACATAGTCCACAATGTCTTGCTTGGGAGGTTTGAGAGGTAACTCCCATCCCTCCTTCACCAGACAAAGGGGTCCTCTCACAGGATGCCCAAACAGCAGTTCAAAAGGGCTGTAGCGAACCCCCTTCTGTGGGACCTCTCTGTAAGCAAACAAAAGGCAGGGCAGTAGGATGTCCCATCTTCACCTAAGCTTTTCAGGTAAACCCTTAATCATGCCCTTTAAGGTCTTGTTGAATCTCTCCACCAGACCATTGCACTGTGGATGATAGGGTGTGGTGAACTTGTAGTTCACTCCACACTCCTTCCACATAACAGTCAAATATCCAGACATAAAGTTTGCACCTCTGTCTGAGACAACCTCCTTCGGAAAACCCACTCTTGAGAAAACTCCCAGGAGGGCTCTTGCCACAACAGGTGCTGTTGTGTTCCTATGGGGAATTGCTTCTGGGTATCTGGTGGCATGATCCACTACCACCAGAATAAACCTGTGCCCAGATGCTGTTTGGGGATCCATTGGTCCAACAATGTCAATCCCTACTCTTTCAAAGGGAACCCCCACCACAGGTAGTGGTATTAGAGGGGCCTTTGTGGTGCCACCTGATTTGCCACTGGCTTGGCATGTGACACAGGAGCGACAATACTCCTTGGTTTCTTCTGACATGTGGGGCCAGTGAAAGTGAGGGACAAGCCTGTCCCAAGTCTTGTTCTGGCCAAGATGTCCTGCAAGGGGAATATCATGGGCTAGTGTGAGAAGGAAGCCCCTGAATGCCAAAGGTATGACCAACCTCCTGGAAGCACCAGGCTTGGGGTCTCTAGTCTCTGAATATAGGAGCCCATCATCCCAATAGACGTTGTGGGTCCCACTAGCATTCCCAGCAGCCTCAGCAGCAGCCAGCTGTCTGAGGGATTCAAGAGAAGGGCAGTCCAACTGCGCCTGCCTCAGATCTGCCCTGAAGGGTCCCCCTGTCCCAAGAAACCCAAACTGATCATGCTCAAGCTCTTCTAGGACAGTTTCCTCCTGGGTCTCACAATCAGCTTCCTGAGAAGGCTGATCCTCTTCCTGAGGCAAGGGGGAAGGCACTGCCTTAACCCTACTGCTTCTCCTCCTGGTAGGCAACTGGTCCATTATTTTATTTCAGGATCCAGGGCCTGTTCAGTGTTGTAATTTTTGATCTGTGACCTGGTCATAGCAAGGACATGTGCTGATATACCTAACATCTCTGCATGAGTCCTATACTCCACTTCAGACCAGACTGAAGATTCTAGGTCATTGGCAAGCAAACATTCTACAGGGAGGTCTGAACTAACAACAGCTCTTTTGAGGCCAGTTACCCCTCCCCAGGAGAAATTAACAATTGCCATACTATGGGTGGTGGTGACATTGCTTGCATTGATCACTAGATAATTGTCACCTAGTATTATCTGTCCAGGGTCCACAAAGCTGGGCGTCACCATTGTGACACTAGCACATGTGTCCCTGTTGGCCTGAACCACTTTGTTATTAATTAAAGGAGTCTGTCTGTACTTGCCCAAGTTACTGGGGCTCACAGTAGAGGACATAGCCATGTCCACATCACAGACAAGAACAGCTTCAGTTGGTATTCTGACTAGGCCAGAATCCATCTCAGTTCCCAGGGTTAACCCTACTACACCCTTCTGTTGAGAACCACCACTATTAGCGGTACTAGAGGGAACAGTTGCCTTAGGGGCAATTGTGGCTGGAGCTGCCTCCTTCTTGGTGCAATCACTGGTCCAGTGAGTATTTACCTTACATACTTTGCACCATGGTTTCTTAGGACCTTCTTTCTTTTTTGCAGGTTGGGAACCCCCACCATTAGAAGCTTTTTGGGGACCTTGACAAGACTTCTTGTCTTTTGCTTTCTCCCCACCCTTTTGGTCTTGCTTCTTCTGATTACCACCTTGGTTCTGTTCCTTCTGCTTCACCCTGGTTCTGACCCATTAGTCTGCCTTCTCTCCCAATTCTTGGGGAGAGGTCAGATCAGAGTCAACCAGGTGCTGATGCAATAACTGGTTCTGACAGTTGTTAAGGATTTGTTCTCTCATGATCAAATTATACAATCCTGTATAGTCATTAACCTTACTGCCCAGTAACCAGCCTTCCAGAGCCTTAGTAGCAGAGGGCCCGATTCACAGAATGAACTTAAGACTAAATCCTAAACTTACTACTATTTTGGTATTCACAGAATGCACTTACTACTTTTGACATTCACAGAATGAACTTACTACTTTTGGTATTCACAGAAGTTAGGATTTTGTCTTAAGTTTATCTTAAGACAGACTTAAGACAGACTTAAGACAGACTTAAGTTAGGATTTTGTCTTAAGTCTGTCTTAAGTCTGTCTTAAGACAAACTTAAGACAAAATCCTAACTTCTGCGAATACCAAAAGTAGTAAGTTCATTCTGTGAATGCCAAAAGTAGTAAGCGCATTATGTGAATACCAAAATAGTAGTAAGTTTAGGATTGAGTCTTAAGTTCATTCTGTGAATCGGGCCCACAATCTACAAAGTCAGTCCAGTCCTGAGTCTGTGTCTTGCGGGTATCTCTGAACAGCAACCTGTACTGCTCAGTGGTTAAGCCAAACCCAAATATCAGAGCACTCTTCAGGACATTATAGTAGTCAGCATCCTGTTCACTAACTGTCAGGAGCTTATCTCTGCCTTTGTCCGCAAAGGAGAGCCACAAGATTGCTGCCCACTGCTCCTTGGGGACCTTTTGCACTTTGCAGGCCCTTTCCAAAGCAGTTATCCACTTGTGGCTGTCATCCCCAACCTGATAGGGAGGGACAATCTTGTTCAGGTTTCTACGGTCATGAGACATTTCCCTATCTCTAGGTGCTGTGCTGCCACCAGTGGGCTCTAGCCCACACAACTTTTTCTCTCTTTCAAGAGCCAGGGTCTCTTTTGCAAGGGCAACTTCTTGCCTCTTGATCCTAAGCTTGACTTCCTTCATCCTAGCTTTGTGCTCTCTCCTCTGAGGGGAAGTCATCCTCCTCACAGCAGAGGCACTGGACCCTACTGAGGAATCAGAATGCTCAGAACCATTGGAGTGTGATCTGTGCCTTCTGTTTCCTGGGTTAGGCTTACTGGGGTGAGTGGAGGGGTACCTCCCTTGGCCCTCTCCACCTCCAGATAGTCCTAGGTTGCCCAGGGGAGCTTCATCAGCTGCATCCTGGTCATCATCCTCATCAGAGACCAATGGATCATCTCCAGTGGTATTTTCCTCTGCTGAAAGATGGCCCCCTCTCTACTACCTTGGTTACCTGGGTCTGATGCATTCTCTACATCATGAGCCACTAATATATCTACCAGGTGGTTAAAGGTTGGACTCTGTTCTAGTCTCAACTTTCTGACTGCACACAGGCTTCTCAATTCATGAAAAGTGAATAAGTCAAACTTAGAAGGCACCCTTTGGGTTTCTTCTTGAAGAGGTCCACTAGGGCCTGCTTCCAAGGGCATTTTCTAGTGAGGTGTGGTGTGTGCACCTCCCTACACTAAATGGTTTCCTACTAGAACCTCTCTAGGAGTTGTAGTCAGGGTGTGCTAGGCCCTTACCACCTACATCTGCTAAGTTCAGTAGAACTTATGTATGATAAGAACTTGATTTATATGTACCTACAGGTACATTAATGTGATCTTTCAAATGATATCTCAAGATTATATGGTAAAACAACAGCAAGCTCTTATCCCATCCGCTGCACACCAATGTGAGAAGTTAGCCTGGCATATGATGTCCACTATTCTAGTGGGCAACTTGCACCAGTCTAATCGACCCTTATTGAGGGTGGTTGTAAAGTCAACCTTATAGACAAGCTATCCTAGTGGTAGCATGGACCAGCAGTCTTAGGCTAAGACTTCAGAGAGCATGTGAAGCAAGCTGTTTTACCAATTATAATCACTTGAATACCAAATGAAAGGACACCACACAAGGTATATATCAAATATATATGTATTTATTTCTAACACAACCCCTCTGCACTCTTTATGAGGTCAGAGGTCAAAGTACATCACAAGTTACTCAATTAGCATACGATGAGTTGCACAAATACAGTTATGCCCTAGGGGCCTCGCAAACCATATACTAAGGAAGTGGTATAGGAACCACGTGAGAGATAGACAGCAGGCCTAGGGCCTGTAGAATCACTGGGACTACACTAAACAACCAAAGGTTAGGAAGTAGGAGGCCCACGGGAGACGCGTGCAGTGTCTAAACACAGTCACGAGTTACCATTGACTTATAATGGGAAACGAAGAAGTTACAAAGTTACTGTTTTAGGACACTTCCGGATGGACTAGGATGAAACCCTTTTAAACTAGGATACTTCAAGAGTCAAGACCCACGGGAGCACTGGAGTACTCGTGGTACCTCACCCAGGGAAGCCGCGTGCATAGGTGTCTTTTCGTGCCGGGTTTCCTCGTCGTTTTCTATGGAGATCTGCAAAGAAGTGCTGCAGGCGACCAGAGGAAAAGTGTCCGGGTGGATTCAAGGGTGGATCGGCAATGTGAAGCACCTGAAAGCAGAGGGGACACAGTCTGGGTCACTAGCCAGTGACCAGAGAGGAACCAGGAAGGAACCAGGCGATGTTGCATGCTTGAAGGTGAAGAAGGTGAGTTTGTCTCTTCAGCCACAAGGTCCAGGAGGCATCGACAATGACCAGGTGCTGGATACGAGCTGTCCCATGATGGATCTAGTGGATTGCGGTGTCGGTATCCGGATTGGACCCAACATGCCTTGGAAACCGCAACCCAAGCAGGATGACAAGATTGGCTCTGTTGCAGACCAGCAAGGTTTGTGGTGCTTCTACTTTGAAGGGAAGCTGGAGCAAGCCTGGAGCAACCAGGAAAGCAGTTTAGTTCATTGGAAAAGTCTTCAGGGGGCTCACTAGCCAACAGGCAAGGAACCAGGAAGACGCGTCAAGCTGAAATGCAAGAACAGACCCGACGCAGCACTCGTGGAGTGTGGTAGGCTGAGCTTCAGTGCAAATGGGGCTCGGGTCAGGGGCTTCTCGTACCCCAATGCACAATTGCAAGGGTACCTCGATAGTCGAGTAGTTAGCAAAATGCAAGATGTCCAGGGTGTCCAGTCCCACGTCTCTCGTGTCCGCCACAGGTCACAGCTTTGCTGTGGATGTGGGTCAAAGTTGGAGAAGTCTGAGAGTCTAGTTCCTGTGTCGCTGAGTCTTCAGGTTCCAGCGGGAGCATCAACAAAGCAGACTGGCAAGTTACTGGTGGTGCCTGTTTGCACAGGGTGGTCACTCCTTGACTACAGGGGAGATGTCTTCCATCTTCTAGTCAGAATAGAATGTCGAAGGTCCAAGAGTTCTGTATCAAAGTTCCTTTCCAGGATAATCTAAAGTCCTGGGGACACAGCTCCTATACTTATACAAAGCTAAGGGTCTGGATTACCTGCCTAGGTCCCTCCTGTGGGTGGACCTGAGAAGGGGTGGTTACAACCCTTACCCTTTGTCCAGTTTCGCACCAGAGCTGGGGCTGGAGTGCCCCAGCAACTAGTTTGAACCAGGCTATGCATGGAGCACCTTGTGTGCCCCAGGCAATGTCTAGATGCATTCACTGAATGCAGCCCTCCCTGCCCCAATAGACATAACCCCTGTCTGGGGAGGGGCTGGCAACTCCCTGGACAGGAAACCTATTGTCCAGGCCCCCCTTGCTGGTGTTTCCCCCAGCACCAGGTGGTCAGACTCGTGTCTGTGGCAGTGTAGAACCGGCTTTTTGGAGACCCCCCCCACTAGGGGAGTCAAAGCCAGTGGTGCAGGGAAACGCCTTCAATCTACGGGTCCTTCTTGCATCAATCATACATTACCAAAAGAGACCAGGACAACCAGCCGTGGAGGGAAGCAAGTCATTTATTAGCTCGAGCTAAGGACAGAGGTCCCAGAATGGTACAAAGACAATTCTACGGAGACTGCTGCTTCAATCCGCAGCGCACACATATTTATAGTACTGGCAACCCCCCTCACACAATGCAAGTTTCTCATCTGTCAAGTTCTAGTTAGGCCTCGTGCTTCATCAGCCTTGGGTGGCGCACTTGTGGTCAAGGAGCATGTGCCTCAGGTGGCGCAATGTTCATTGGATCTGACTTCCGTGCTCACATGGCATAGTCACAGAGCATCTATTTCTGCTTGCACAACACACACAGCCTTTGTTTTCAGGACACAGATGGTGGTCACAAGTCACAGTCGCTGGTCATGAGAGGCTGAATTACCAACAGCTGACAGGAAGTGGCTGAACCTTTGGTGCAACCGGAGGACAAGGTGCACAAGCAGCTTTTCAGGAGGCTCAACCACGAGGAGCAGGGGGTTAAGCAAGGTTCAACAGAGTCACAGAAAGCAATTCTTTACCAGGTTGCCAACAGCATGGCAACACAGAATGGAGTCTTGGTGGTCATTTTTAGGCACAGTTCAACAGACCCTCCTTTTGCCATGCAGAGGCAACAATCAGTCGTCATCTAGGTCTATGTCCATCATCTCCTGGACCTCTTTCTCGACCATCATCATGGCATTCTGGTGGTGTGTCAGGTGCAGGTGCAGGCCATCATGTGTACTTCACTCAACAGCATCAGTAGATGTCGATGTCGTGTCCCTCTGACACTTTATGATGGGCCCTCATGGATCGTGGAAATGGTCTGGTCTGTCCTCTTTTTGACTGCTGTGTTGCTCAGGTCCTCTGATGACAGATGGTCAACCCTTTTCTGGTACCGTCCTCTCAGGCATTGGGGCGCTGCCTTGCATCTTCTCCCCTCAATCCATTCATGGCGTTGGTTCACCGTCAGTGGTACAGTCCACCTAAAACTAAAAGAAACAGCTTTTATTTTTCTCACAATGACCATGTATCCATAATCACTTTAGAAGTCTTTGCCCCATTGCAGGCAGTCCTAAATTCGGAGCACCGGGCCCTTTCAGGAATGTTCCATCAGTTGCTTTTACTAATAATTTATTTATTTATTTTTATTTTTATTTTGGAGTTCATTTACTCCTCCTGGCCTCAGGTTGGAGGGTGGTATGGGGTATGCATGTTATACTTTATTCCCAAAATAAACCTCTTCAGCATAAATGTAGTCACTAAGTTATCTCCTTTTATCGCTATTTATGCCCTGGTGGCCCCTAGCCTTGGAGAGATGGCTTTACTGAAGTACTGTGCCCCAGTAGTTACATTATTCTTCCCTGTTGGATACACCTCCATTCATTTTGAAAACATATCCACCCACACCAGTAAATATTTAAATCCATTCACTGGGAAGCAACATGCATCTGCGCATTCATCCTCTCTTGTGCAATATCAGAGGGTCCCTTTCCAGTCTTGTAAGGGAAAGGAACATACTGCGTGGGGACACAGGCCTCTATCTCATCCTGGTAGGCCCATACTCTCTTCATTATTCAGCTCACATCCATCGCCAATCCTCACTCTATGTTCTTCTGTTGTTGGAGACCATTGTGCTTCCTTTACATTAGCTTACAACAATTGTCTCTGAATAGGCTGTATTTTTTTTGGAATGCTTTGTTCATTAGTCCCATCTGCACTGGCTGTAACATGCTTTCATTTAATGTTGTCAGCAATGGCATCATCTTTGGCTAACTTAGTATTAGCTCCTGTGTAGGCTTCACATTTTATTACCGCTATCCTGTTGTGTAATAATATTGCTTTTAACCAGATCCTTACTAAAGGACCATTTTTAATAAGGCGCCCTGCTTCTGTTATGCATCCGTGGTACTTCCACAGCTGGCCACAAATAAGAACTGCAAAGCATAATGTGAGTCAGTTCAAATGTTAACAGTTTTACCCTTTGACTAGTATTCATGCTTTTGTCACAGCATACAGCTCATCTTATTGGGTAGATGTTCCAAGTGGCAGAGATGCACTTCTGCTATTGCTATAGCATACCCTGCTCTGTAATCAGCGTCTATCAGTCTTCTGGAGGAACCATCAGTGTACCACCCCTATAGACTAACCTTTTTAATGGTGTCTAATCTTGGCGTGGTGCCGTTTTCTACAATCTCAACACCAACTTACTTGGGGGTCTTATCTTTTTCTAAGAGAATGGATCTCATCAGAATAACCTATTACAGGTAATACTTTTGACAAATTAACAGGTGGGCATCTTACATGGTGCCATTATAACCTGTGTGCCTGCTAGCAGAAATATGTTGTGTTGATCCAGACAGCAACATCTGCACCAAATATGGCACCTAGACAATACAGGTATAGTCCAACACAATGAGAGCCATCCTCTCCACCATCACAGCTGCTGACCCCTAGTCACTGCAGAAAGCAAAGTCACATAGTTGTGTCCCACAGGCCTTTCTGTTCCAGCTGTGTCAGCACATCATTGGCAGCATCACTTCATTTGCAATGTTTTTTTTTTTTTGCTCTGAAACAGAGATGGAAAGGCAGTTTGAAGTCAGGCAGTCCCCATGAAGGTGCAGTACACAATGTATCTTTCAATTTCTTGACGCAGTTTGCAAGTTCATTTTGTAACATTCATAGCATCTGCATTCATTATCCAGCTGAATGCCCTGAAACAATTTAATTCTGTCAGGTGATATGCTGCGGGTACCTTGGAATATCGCAAAATCCAGGTAAGTCATCTCTTTTTGGCAGCACTGGCATTTTGACAATGATGCTTCTCTTCTCTCCTGGAGGTAGTTCAGCAGAGCTACAGTGTCTTTTATCACAGACTTTCACAGGCCTCAAGTGATGGGGATGTCACAAGGAGGTTATCAGCTTACTGCAAGACAATGTACAACCTTCCAGGCATAGGGGGCCCAAGTATCTCTGTACTGCCTGCGTATTGACATTGGCACTCACAGTGAAAGAAGTGGACTTGGTATCCCAGTATGACGGCAAAGAGGTTTCCACCCAGTGGATGGACTTTTAATGCTAAAACCCACTGAGGAGAGAAAAATGCTCTGCCTCTATAGGTATAAATAATAATATCGTACTGGTGTCAGGCACAACAGGCTCTAAGGGACCCACAAATTCAAGGTAATCACTTTATGGGGACAGCATGTTTTCACCAGCCTCTCCTTTTTAATTTTTTTAAATTTATTTTAAATATCACTTTGTGGTGGAGACATCATATCCTTTGGTATCAAGTTTGCGCTATATAAAACTTTATAATAAATAAATGTATCCAAAACCTCCCCGTTCTCTAGATCTATAAACTTCCTGTTAGTTATGGGTACAGCCATCCATTTCCTTTTCATATGTAACAAACTGCAGTCTAACAGCATCATTCATCATCTCTCAACACATCCATATGTGCTCTACAGAGGTTGTATACAACAGAGCATCCTTACTGAAGCTGCAAGCAGCAAGTGCCCTGTTCTATCCTATCGTTAGGTATTTTGTGAGTAAATTGCATTTATTAAAAATATTATATATATATATTCATTTTATCAATGTTAACACTTTTTAAAACAGTATTACTGAATAGCCAATTAAATGTCTCATGGCTATTTCATAGACGGTTTAGACAGGCTCAAAATAGATTGAGGAAAAGAGAGAGCAACCATATTTCTTCTTACCCTTAATTTGTACAGGGAGCTAGCCTCCTCCCCCCATTTTGACAGTAGGGAACCTGAAACAATTTTCACTTCTGTCAACACTATCAACCCCTATTTGTAGCAACTGGGCATAAACAAACTCTGAGGAAGTAAATAGCATATTCAAGCCATTTAAACATGTATACCCCTCCCCTCCCAGCATTTCCTTTAGCATCAGGGCTACCTCCTACTCTATGACACGTCCTGGGCCAACAGCTGCGGCCAAAAACCGCTCATTACACTGACGGAAGTTCCAGTGAGGCTATGTATAATGCTCCTAGTAACATGTGGATATATGCTAGTATTTCCCAAAATATTCATATTGGAAAATCAGTTTAACCAGTTTAAATACATTTATAGAAAACAAAAATACACAAGCATTGCCAAAGCCAGTAGGTCCGAAATTGGAGGTCAGTCTTTTCATTTTTCTTTTTCAATGCATGCCTTCTTTTAGGCATGTTTTTTTTTGTAAAACCATATGAGTGTTGGAGCTGCTGGGCCCTCACCATTCTAACAAGCATTGGCAAAAGCAAAAATCGTTTTTGGTCTAAAAAATTACACATTGCCACAGGAATTCTGTGCACTGTGCAAAACTACTTTGTGTGTCAATATGCTCCTTGTGAAACAGCAGAATACTGTCACTCACAGTGATGCCAGCTGATAGAAAGAGAGAGAGTGACAGGCATAATTTTAATATATGCAAAAGATGCATGTGTACATTTGCGCATGTGAAAATCTGAATCTTTCTAAGTTCACTTTTCCTCCAACCACTTTTTTTCTAACCCTGGAAGAAGTTTTATGTCTGCCATTGTCAAGAGTATATTACCAACCGCTCTCATTATGAGAATATTTTAGAAGAATTGGTGCAAACTCTTAAACACGCAAGTCACTAGGTTTGCATAGACTCAAAAGGGCATTCCAACCCTACCTTGTACTTGCTTCACTGTTCATAGTACTTAACATATTTTCTATACTTCATATTCTTACCTTCATTTGAATTTTTCTCTCCTGATGTTTTTTCTTTTTTTTTTTAAACAGCTTTCTAGTGCGCTTACCATTATTTTCATCTGAGATCCTGTTGTGTGATGTCTGCTTTGTACTTACAATGTGCGCGTACTCCCTGAAAGATAAATTCAAAACGTCTCCTGCAAGGGAAAAGTCACCTGCTTCACTACTTCTTATATGTGTAGGTACACATAAATCATTCGCTAACCCAGGCTCTCCTGCAGTGTATCCACATATCAATTAGTTTATTGATACAGAGAATATTTTCAAAAACATTCTCTACAGTCCCCTGTCTATTTGAAATGCCAGTCAATGCCCCTTTTATTAATACTATGTGTTAAATACATATTTGAAAGACTGAAAGGTCACTTGCAGCAAGGCAATTTAGTTATCTAGTTTACATCTCACTTACCAACCGGTGACATCACAGTCCTCCAATATGTCCCACATTCTGACACCATTCTGATGGGGAAATACTGGCACCCTCCCAGGAGCACATGAATGAAACTCACCAGACATAGCCGGTTGGCTCAGAAACAGAGTGAAATGTAATTAATGGTACCAAAAGCATGCATCATTGCTAATTAGCAAGGAAGAAGTCAGATCTGCCACCTTAGGGGCTCTCAGACCGCTTCTTCCCAGAGTGACAAGTTTCTAGGTACCATACACTATATAAAAAATGCCGTGTCAGCAGAACTAGAATAAGGCACCAAGTCAAATATGGCTGACATGGATGTGCAATGTTTGCACCAAGCAAAACAGCCAGATATGGGCAGACCAGAAAGGCAGGCTCTGCACTGTGTAACACTTGCATAACCGGAATAAGAAATATCATGTAGTCAAGACAAGCAAGGTGACCTGTAAGGGGGTACAGAATAGCTTGTTGAAGCTTGTCCAGTCAAGGTTAGATAGGAAGCCCTTTTGAGCTCCAGGCCTCATGTTAATGTGACGTTATCTAAGAATGATATCTTTTGAAGTACATACACATGAATTTATATGGATATTCATATATATATTTTCTAACAGTCATTCTCCTTTTTTTTCTGAGTCTTTTCGGGGACCTTTTTAGCAACGTAACATCCGTTCACCTGCATTTGATGCAATCTATCATGCATCACTATACCGTCTTCTATTTTCTGATCATCATAATTCTGTACCTTCTGAATCACACTCATACGCATTGCTTTAGCTTCACTTTTCTTTTTTTCCTTAGTTTTGATTTCTTTCTGTTTGGACTCCTTGCGCCAAACCTGAAAGGGATCAAACATTGCAGGTCTAGCTTTTCTTTGAAACAACTTTTCCTCTAAAGTATATAATACAGGAGGTTCAAAAGTACCGTACATTGGCCATTGTAATTCAGCACTACCTTTTGTATATTTGTGCCAAAGTGAGGAAAACATAATCGGGCCAACACCTATGTTTAGCATAGACTTCATGATTAGGGGTCCCCAGAGGAGGAATCTGACAAGATTCCTCCAATGTGGAGTGCCGTGTACAACAACAGCAATACCATTTCCGGAATTTACTAAGTCCAGGCATCTCTAGATGTGTATCCTGGATCCAAACGTCAAAGGGTGCAATAGAATACTTACAGCCTATAACTGTGCTTACCCCTTGGCTTTGGCTTTTGCAAAAGTCGAATCAAATACCAAAACAAAAATACAAATCACCAAAGAAGTGGGTCACTCCCACTCTTACCTGACCGTTAATCTTCCATCACACGGCAAGTGTCACAAAGGTCTTGATCTCCAAAGACTAGGAACCAGAACTGGTGCGTCAGTCGGGCTGCAGTCGGGTAGCCCACTGGAGGGAGGAATCACGCAATCGGAGACCTTGGGCCCACAATGACAATTTTCAGCCAATGCAGTGGCGCGCCTCCCTTAGCGTTCGATCACGGACTCCTCACGACCACCGAAGACGCCCCGAGTTGGGCGCCAAATTGTAGAACCGGCTTTTTGGAGACCCCCCCCCCACTAGGGGAGTCAAAGCCAGTGGCGCAGGGAAACGCCTTGAATCTACGGGTCCTTCTTGCATCAATCATACATTACCAAAAGAGACCAGGACAACCAGCCGTGGAGGGAAGCAAGTCATTTATTAGCTCGAGCTAAGGACAGAGGTCCCAGAATGGTACAAAGACAATTCTACGGAGACTGCTGCTTCAATCCGCAGCGCACACATATTTATAGTACTGGCAACCCCCCTCAGACAATGCAAGTTTCTCATCTGTCCAGTTCTAGTTAGGCCTCGTGCTTCATCAGCCTCGGGTGGCGCACTTGTGGTCAAGGAGCATGTGCCTCAGGTGGCGCAATGTTCATTGGATCTGACTTCCGTGCTCACATGGCATAGTCACAGAGCATCTATTTCTGCTTGCACAACACACACAGCCTTTGTTTTCAGGACACAGATGGTGGTCACAAGTCACAGTCGCTGGTCATGGGAGGCTGAATTACCAACAGCTGACAGGAAGTGGCTGAACCTCTGGTGCAACCGGAGGACAAGGTGCACGAGCAGCTTTTCAGGAGGCTCAACCACGAGGAGCAGGGGGTTAAGCAAGGTTCAACAGAGTCACAGAAAGCAATTCTTTACCAAGTTGCCAACAGCATGGCAACACAGAATGGAGTCTTGATGGTCATTTTTAGGCACAGTTCAACAGCAGGAGCATCCATTTCGTGATGCTGAGGCTCTGTTTAACTTTAACTGGGTAAAGCAGTAACATACATGTCTTTTCCCTCTAGAAGTGTGGAATGCTACCCCCGCCGCCCGAATTGGTGGGGGGGTAGTATTCCAAAGTGTTTAACACCTTACACGACATGTTTTGATAAAGCCAAACCAAATGAAGTACCGGAATAACCCACTTACTCGGTCTCGGCAGCGGGGGAACCGGCCAAGCCTTCCATACCCTTCATACGTAGTAAAAGGAGACACAGGAGCCTTCGTCTGCAGGAGGAACCCAGATTTATTCAAATAGCCGGGGCTATGGAACAGAGTCCCAAGCTCGTCAGAAACAAGACAAAGGAGGCTGCTGCTTTACTCAGCAGCTTACAAGCCTTTTATACTTTTTCATTCCAGTCTTTTGGCTGTTAGTTCATTGTTTAATCAGGCCAGTGTTTCCAGTTGATAACCAGATCCAGACGACGTTTGTAGATGGTGACCTGGTCAAGGCTTGGTACACAAATCATTGTTCACTTGACTTGATCAAGGCTCAGTCTTTCAGGTCATTGTTCAATCACCTTGATCAAAGTCCGGTCTTTCAAGTCATTGTTTAATCACCCTGATCACGGCCCAGCAGTCAGACCATTGTCCAGATAACCTGATCACGGAGTCAAGGATGTTTACCAGGCTGGGAGCAGGAGATGGAAAACAAATCATTTACTCAGGGTGTGAGTGTCTCGTGGCTTTCAGTTGAACTGCAAAGAACAGGGGGGTTGGGTGTGCGACAGTTCCTGGGCAGAAATGCAGGCTGCAAGATGGCTGTTGCCGTGTTAGTTAGTTTTTCCTCAGGCATCAGCAGAAACGACCAGGTGGGTCGTGTGGAAGTGTTTGACATGAGATGGCAATGAAAAAGCACTGGAGTCCCGGTACAAATGATGCCGATCAGAAGAACACTTTTCCTTAGATCCTCCTTTTGCCATTGAGTGGCAAATACTTTATGAAATTTCAATGTTCATAAGGCCATTGGTTTCTTGTTGGAGCATCATCATCATATTGGTGTTGTGAATGTTACAGGGTGAAGGCTTGATGGTCTGGACACACATTGTACAGAGCACTGGCAGACACTGAAAGCACAAACAAAAGGAGACCAGGTCAGTTACTCCCATGGCAAGGAAGATGAGGATCTTCCACCCCCACTGGGAAAGGAGGCCCCAGATCCAGCCTGTGAGGGACCAGTTGCCTTCATCCAGATTAATTTTGGAAGAAAGGTGATGCAGACGTTGTATGGCATCGTACACTGTAGGTGCGTTGTCTGGGATGTACACACAGCAGCTGGAGCCGATCAATTTACACACACCACCACGATCGGCAAGGATGATATCTAAGACCATTCTGTTCTGAGGCGTTATGAGGTGGTCTGCCTGCAGCTCTGCAGTGATGTTGGAGAGGGCACCAGCTATTATTGTGATGGTGGCTTCAAGGACCCTGGTCAGTCCTCGTACAGCCCGACTGTTGGCCATGGGGCCCCAGAAAGGAAGGAAACCTTTAAAGAAGTCCCCGGTTTCCTGGCCTGCTGTATCCTCGGCTGATATGACGCCCCTGCGTGAGCGGCGCAGAGCGCCCTTCATTGACAGGTGGTAACCTCCATGGGTGGAATACGTTGGTGGAAGGAGGAAGGCCAATTAGCAGGTACCAGACCAGTTACGGGGGAGCCAAGTGTAGGCGGCAGTGCCACAGATGAAATGGGTGTTGGTGGATGCCACCAGCTTCGGAGGAGATGTGGACTTTAAAGTTTTTGTGATATCACACGTACTGGTAACAACTTTCTTAGTCCCTAGGCCATGAATACAGACACAGCCTTGCACATTTATGACATTCACAGTGTCTCGTTCATCAGGCAGTATCCTTCTTGTGCGGAATCTGGAAAATGTTCGTCGATTAGTTGAGTTGAATACTACCATCTCACCGAGTTCATCTGGTGATAGTAGCGTTGTGGATGAGCTGGTCGGGCATAAAGGAGCATTGGAATGGCCGGATCTGTTCCGCCAGAAGTCATCCCGAAATGTCCCAAGGGCAGAATTGGCAGTACCTTTGACAATGTAGGCCTCCTGCATCTGGTGTTTTGGACGCAGCCATATTGCTAAGCCAGGGACCTCTAGTGGCTGTCTGTGATTGGTGGTTGCTTCACTGGGCACAGGTGCCAAGGGCCCTTATGGCTTACTTAGTCTGACACACCAGCACTACTCTCAGACGGGAAATATCACAGCCTTACAGCCTATAGGTACTTGGCAAAGCCAAGGGCAAGCCTTCCCTCGGGGGCACAAGTTGTTTCGGTCGGAAGTAGGGACAGTATGGTAGGGAAACAATTGTTCTTGGTGTTGAGCAGAGTTAAGGGAGGGTTCCACCCTTCCTTTCAGTATGCTGTCACTCTCTGCTTCCGGAGATGTAAAATGCAGTCTGGCATCGCTGAATGGGACAAACGTCAGGACTGTTTCTGTTTCTGAGTCTCCTAGTCCTTCCCTCACCCACTGATCATAGGGTAGGGGCAGAGGCACACACCTGCAGTGCAATGAATGCACCCAATTCTTCCGACCTTCTACTTTCACAGCGGTGCGGGTGGCTAGAAACACCTGACGGTGTTGTGTCCAGCTGGGCTTGAGGCTCTTAGTCCGTTGAAAATTCCGGAACAGGACCCAGTCACCAGGTTGGATAACGTGTCCTGGGCCCTCGCTTTTGTCAGGTATGGCCTCATGCACCTGATGAGAAAGAGTACGAAAGGTATTAGTCAGACTGTACAGATAATCAGTTAATACAGGGTATTCGACATCAGACAGTTTCTTAGGCCGCGGGACACCCCATACATTGGCATGTCTCCAGAACACAATTTCATGGGGAGATAGCCCTATCCTGGTGTGGGCCGTTGTTCCTGGGGACAGTAGGGCTAAGGGCAGAGCATCAACCCAAGTGACACCTGTCTCTGCTTTTATTTTGGCCATTTTAGTTTTTAGGATGCCATTGTACACCTCCACTAGACCTGCTGACTGGGGGTGGTTAACTGCATGACATTTTTGTTTTATACCCAATGCTGTACAGACATAGTCCATAATTTGGGCTGTAAAGTGTGTCCCATTGTCACTCCAGACCAAGCGGGGCAAACAAATCGTGGGAGGTACTCTTTGAATAGTACTTTGGCGGTAGTGATAGCGGTGCATACTTTGACGGGGTAGGCCTCCACCCTTCGGCTGAATGTACAGACCACCACTAGGACATATTTCAAATTGTTACATCGTCCATCTGGATGTAATCCATTTGGAGGACTTCAAAAGGGAAGGTAGGAGGATAGAATCCTCCCTTAGGAGTAACTGTGCCTTTTCCTAGGTTATACATTAGGCAAATCATGCATGTTTTAACCATTTCGTCAGCATATGCTGGTATCTTAGAGTTGTACCATGTAGGTTCCAACAGTTTACATATCCCTTTTGCACTGATGTGAGCAGGACCATGGGCCATCGTAACTACTGGTAGCACGTGACTGTCAGGTAACATCCATTGTCTTTCCATAGTCATACGGACCCAACTACCATCATTTCCCTCCTTTGCTAATAGCTCCTTCCACACCCTTAGTTCCTCAGGAGTAGTATGAGACTGAATATCAATCACACTCTGCACTGTGTTGTCAATCATGCCCTCGTCTGCCACCCACCTAGCGGGACCTCCTACATACATTCCTTGCCTTTTTCTAAGAGCTGTTTGTCTGGCTGTCTGATCAGCCAGGCCATTGCCTTTCCCAACATCATCTGTCACTTTATTGTGGGCCTTACATTTTATAATGGCCACCTTTCTGGGCGTGTCAGGGAGTCTAACAGTCGATGAATTAGGGGGCCATGTTGAATTTTGGTCCCATGGGAAGTAAGGAAATTCCTTTCTTTCCTCAACCTCCCGAAGTTGTGGGCCACCCCGAAGGAATATTAGCTGTCAGTATAAATATTTACAGTCATCCCTTTGCTTAACTCACAAGCTCTAGTGAAGGCCATTAATTCTGCTGCTTGAGCAGAGCACTGCGGAATCTGAGCTGTTTCTACTACTCGCACTAATGTCGTGAGGGCGTAGGCGGCTGAGGTGTTACCATCTGACCATCTGAGACATGATCCGTCCACATACAGTGTACCTTCTGGGTCTGCTATCGGGGTATCCTGTAAGTCAACCCGTCCGTTCGTCTCTTCATTTGTCCTTAATATGCAGTCATGTGGCTGGTAAAGAGTGTCAGTTCATATCCTGTGAGTCGTGCACTAGTGAGGTACTGTGTCTTGGTGTTATTAAGCAGGGTATCTACAGAATGAGGGACCATCAGAGTCAGGGTGGAGTACATGACGATCCCCGCACTCTGACGGACCATTAGGGCGGCCGCAGCGGTCGCCCGTAGGCATCCTGTGAGAGCCCTTGCAACAGGATCTAAGGTGGCTGGAAAATAGGCACATGGCCGATGGTGACCTCCAAACATCTGGGTCAAGACAGCGCATGCACAGCCATCTGTCTCATGTACAAAAAGAAAAAAATGTTTGTTATAATCAGGAGTACCGAGGACTGGAGCAGTACATAGAGCCTTTTTAAATCTTGGAAGGCCTGTGCATGCTCTCTAGTCCAAGGAAACAAACTGTCTGATATGTCTTTAGTAGTGAGGGCAAGAAGAGGTTTGACCATGGCCGAAAAATTAGAAATCCACTGTCTACAGTATGAGGTTAGGCCTATAAAGGCTCGCACCTGCTTTTGTGTTCGTGGGGCCGTCATAGCATTGATAATGGCTACACGATCAGCGGTGAGCTGCGTTCCCTCCTTCGAGAGGAGATGACCCAAATAGGTCACCTTCTCTTGACAAAACTGAAGCTTTTTCAAAGAGACTTTGTGATTATGGAGGGCAAGGTGGCGTAACAAACAGAGAGTAGCTTCTTTGCTGGGGCAGAATTTGCAGCAATGAGGAGGTCATATACATCTTGTAATAGTGTAGAATTATCAGGGAGTTCCAAGGAATCTAGTTGACTTTTTAGGGCTTGACTATAGATACTGGGGCTCTCGGTGAAACCTTGAGGGGCGCGGCAGAATCTAAAGCTCCGCCCACCAAGGGAGAAACCAAAAAAATGTCTGCTGTCAGGATGTATAGGAATGCTGAAAAAAGCATTCTTCAGGTCTATGACAGAAAAGTGTGTGGCGTCAGTAGGGACCATCGTTAAGAGGGCTGTAATGTCGGGAACAACAGGATATTGGGAGATTGTTATTTTGTTAAGGGCTCTCAGGTCAATCACAAATCTGTATATTTTAGGGGACAGAGCATCTCCATCGGTCTTTTTAAGAACGGGAATAATGGGACTGTTACAGTTATTGCCATGTGTCTCCTCCACTACGCCCTTGTCCATTAATTCAGATATTATTGTTAAAAGGGCCATTTCTCCTTCCGCGGGCAGTCGATACTGCCGGAGGCGGGGGAGAAGTGCACCTGGCTGGATGCGTTCCACATGAGGGGATATGTTGAGACACCCTACATCAGTGTCTGATGATGCCCAGAGGGAGGAAGGTAAAGACTGCAATTCTGGTGGGAGGGGGACTGGACAGGTACATATAGGAAGCTGTGGTGGGAGAAATTGATAGGGATACACCTTGGGGACTACATGATATGGTCGCATACAGAGCTTTCAGTAAATCCGTGCCTAACAAGTTTTCACTGCAACCTGTAGTAAGAACCAAGGGAGCGTCAACATGTGCAGGGCCAATATCGAGAGGAAGGGGTTCAGAGACAGGGCTCATCACAGGTGTTCCTGAAAAATCCACGGAGACAATCATATTGCCAGAAAGGGGTGCCTCCAGAACTGACAGACGGTGGCCCCAGTATCCAAAAGGAAATTCTGATCCTTTCCCACAACTGACATTTGAACATACGGGCCCCTTTGATCCACTGGAATTTGCACTTTGGTAATACCCCTTTCCTGGCTGTCCTATACTTGGTAGGACCCTGTCTCATCAACTTCATCATAATCATCATTGTAGTAAGTGCGTGTTGCTTCGTACCCATCAAACCTATTGGCCAAGCACTGACGGATGGGGGCGTCATCCCTGGGCCTATGCTCTTTATCCTGTGGATGGGGCGGGCCATGGTCCCTAGTCGGCCTCCCCTCCCTGGGAGCGCGAGGCCGATTCTTCCCTGTTCGGATGTTTTCAGCTAACACAGGCCACTCATCTATCCAATGGCTGTACCCCTTACAATAAGCACACTGATCTGTTTGGAGGGCTCCTGTACAATAAGGGCTAGAGGGTGTAGACTGGCGAACTCTCGGAGGGAGTTGGGGTTGAGGTCTAAAATTCCCGCAGGCATCGGGACCTCGGGGAGGGTAAGCCTGCTGCAGATGTGCCTTAGTCTTAAGATCCCTAACCTTCTTACTTTCCTTGTCTCTATCCTCATTCTCCCTATTCTCGTGATATTGTGCCATAGCCAAGATACCAGTCATAGTTTGGCCAGACCACGAACTTTCTTAAGCCTGGCGGAGATCTCAGGAAGCAAGTTGCTGACAAACCTATCGTCAAACACTGGGCCAGAACCTGGGGTCCGGGGATCCAAACCACTATGTCCCTTGTATTCTGTCTCAAAACGAGTAAAGAAGTCAGCGACATTCTCATCTTTTCGCTGCATACAGGCGTTTATTTTATCCCAGTTAATGACAGTTTCTGGCAAAAGTGTTTTCATAAACGTCATTATTTTACCGGGCAAAGTCAGGATGGCAGCTTCTGGTTTAGTCCCTCCTACCCTTGCTTCTTCCATAGCCTCTAGGTCAGTCCATTTACCTCCCAACGCTATGTCATAGTCAGTATGTCGAATTTTGTCCCAAATTTCAGTGGGGACAACTAAATCAAAGAGTAAATCTATATCCTCAAGAACAAGAGTACCTGCAGATATAATCTGACCTAATTCTCTGTAAAAGGCAGCCGGATTCTCCCGGGGATCTGGTAATTCTCCTTTTAACTGCATTACTTCTTACCTTTTCCAAGGAACATGAACCCAAAGCCTACTCCAGTGTGCCTCAACAGCACCTCGGTTATTATTTTGGGAATCGGTATGAGCGTTAACAAAGACAGGGGCCGCCTCTCTCATTTGCATAGCTGTTTCTAGAGGGGTGTTGGGAAAAGCGGTCATATCACGGTAAGCCATTAAAGCAGACAGTGCCAAATATCCCCTCTCCCTGAACTTCGCCTCTTTTTATTTGCGACCCAAGGTCCATCAATCCGGTGGGTGTCTGGATGAGCGCATTCTCAAATCTTTGCATGACAAGGGTACACATGTATTCAGCCCAGGTGGTCTGTACCATAATCGTCCACTGGGAAAAGGTGGACCATATTTCTTTAAAGGCATACATATTCCCGTTATTTATCCAACATTCACACTGTTGCCTCTGTAGGTCATTTTCTCGAAGGGACGAAAAGCTAACTGCAAAGCGCAAGGAGGCAAGTCGGGGGGAATTCAACAATTTATATAAATCTTGCTTAACTGTAGACCACGGGGAAGTAGGAAATGGGTGTGTAGGGGTAAAGCCGCAGGGGTTGGGCGGATGGAGACTTGTTGTAATATCCGCAGCGAGGACAGGGTTAGCGGAAGTGGTCGGTGTCATAGGAAAAATCGGGAGGGATGGTGTGACAGGGAGAACAGTAAGAGGGGCAGTGGGGGCAGGAGTGGGCAGTGGCGGGGGGACATGCGGGCTGTGAGGAGCCAGGGCAGGGTACATTGGGGCATATGCAGGAGGGCTTTCTAGCATGGTATCAAGCAAGGAATCACCTTCTTCTCCCCCTTCCATATGGCCCTTTCCTTTCTCCTCACGAGCTGGATAAAATTTTTGTACCCAGGCCCCATGCTCCCTATCGGCTATTTCTACTGATTTTGCCATTTGATTTAGTAAATTTTCTCTGGCATGGTCGCCCATTGACATACGTTCCTGTTTTCTTTCTTGAGCCTTCTGCTTTCTAGCTTTCTGCTCTATCTCTTTCCTCCAAAATCGGACAGATTCAAACATAGAAGGGCGCATTTTTCTTTTCATTAATTGTTCCTCTAAGTTGGCAAGAACTTGGGAATTAAAGGAGCCATAAAGTGGCCACTGTAATTCTGCTTTACTTTGTTTTGTATATTTTACCCAGAATGAGGAAAACATTATGGCAGAAGGGCCATGTTTAACATACATCGTATGGCATGGGGTCCCTTCTGGAGGAAACGGATAAGCCGCCTCCAGCTGGGAGTCCGGCGTACACATACAACATCATTTCTTGAACTTACTACTGACTGGCATGCTTGAAAACAGATAACAGACACCAGCGGGTTTTTAAAACTCACCTCGCCTGCTTGGCTTTTGCAAAAGCCAATAACAGCAGAATCATACAGACTTGGTGGGTGATCAGTCCATCCTTACCTTACAGGGGTAGTTCTCTTCTGCAGACGTAGGGCTGTGTCCTGCTCCAGAAATTATTTGCTAGGGGACTCCAACGAGAATGCGGTAATGTGGCCCAGACCTGGTGGGGAGGAAGAGCGGGCGAGTCGTTCGGCTTACCAGATTGCAAGAATCCCTCGGGTAGGGCGCCTCCGTCGGAGGCTCTCCGTGCACCTCCTCACATCCACCGGGCCTGACCTTCGTACTCGTGAAGTCCCTGTTCAGGCGCCATTTGAAGATTTGGAATAGCCCACTTACTGGGTCTCGGCGGCGGGGGAACCGCCCTAGTCTTCCATACCCTTCATAGGTAGTAAAAGGAGACACAGGAGCCTTCGTCTCCAGGAGGAACCCAGATTTATTCAAATAGCCCAGGCTATGGAACAGAGTCCCAAGCTCGTTAGAAACAAGACAGAGGAGGGTGCTGCTTTACTCCGCAGCTTACAAGCCTTTTATACTTTTTCATTCTAGTCTTTTGGCTGTTAGTTCATTGTTCAATCAGGGCAGTGTTTGCAGTTGATAACCAGATCCAGACGATATTTGTAGTTGGTTCCTGGTCAAGGCTTGGTACTTAAATCATTTTTCACTCAGCTTGATCAAAGCCCGGTCTTTCAGGTCATTGTTCAATCACCCTGATCAAGGCCCAGCAGTCAGACAACTGTCCAGATAACCTGATCACGGTGTCAAGGATGTTTACCAGGCTGGGAGCAGGAGATGGAAAACAAATCATTTACACTGGGCGTGAGTGTCTCATGGCTTTCTGTTGAACTGCAAAGAACAGGGGGAGGGGGGGTGGGTGTGCGACAATTCCAGGGCAGAAATGCAGGCTGCAAGATGATTTTTGTCGTGTCAGTTAGATTTTTCCCAGGCATCAGCAGAAACGACCAGTGGATCGCGTGGAAGTGCTTGACACGAGATGGCAGTGAAGAAACAATGGAGTCCCGGTACAAATGATGCCGATCAGAAGAACACTTTTCCTCATCGCCTTCAGCGGGGGGCTTACAGCTTGCTACTTGCACCCGGCACTCAGCATTCACAAATCAAAGCAGCCGCCGCCGCTCAACGCAACCTCCTTCTCCTCACCTGCACGGGCGCCGTCTGAGCCAGCAGCGGGAATTCCACTGCAGCCGCCTGGAGAGCCTTGCCGTCACGGACACCGAGGCATTAAGCAGGAAAAAAGGCACTCTCCCAGTAGAGAATGCTCCCCAGCTGCCCCAAAGCTGCCACCAAGTCCCGACAGGAAACCGCACTTATTCGGCAGGATTCACCAGCCTGCAACATTCCAGAAGCGAACCACCATTGCTGAGGGCGGGGCCTTGTGAGATGCACCAACAGGTAGGCTAAAAATCCTGATCTCCAGAAAGCAGTAGTAATTATAGCAGGGCAGGTGTATACTAATGATTGAGTATGGGAAATGAGAGAGAAAACCAAGGTAATGATGTGAGCTTATTTTTGATGTGAATAAGGAGTGTGGTTGTCATGTCGGTTGTGTTGGTTGGCTTGGAAGATAAAAGTTCTCTACTTGGGAAGGAGCTCAGAGAACCACATCATAAGTGTAATATATTTTGTAGTATGAGACATGTGTCCAATAGTTTAGCTTGCTTTGCCAAAAGTTCTTCTTGTAGGAACTGTGGCGAAGAGGTCCATTTTACTTTGGCGTGTAAGAGTGGGAAAAATCAGAGTCAGGAGTGTGTGACTGAGGGGCAAGGACAATTATTCTCACTGTAAGAGAGTGAGGTTGATTGTTAGCTGGTAACTATGCCAGAGTGCAAAATAACATTTGAGGATAAAACAATGAATGGTATTGGCTGATTCATGGTCACCCTACTCCAAGAATTGGAAAAAATATTTTGTGGAGGATATGATTGACATCAATCTAACATCAGCCTGATGAGATAAGTAGGAACCAAGGTAGATGTACTGGGTTACACTGCATTATAGATTTGTTTTTAGGACAGGCAAAGAGTTTGTAAAGTCTACCGAGCCAAGAGTATGTTAGGATGGCAACACCAAGGCAATATGGGCATCACCTTAAATCTCAATGCTTCTACACAGGTCTTTCTCGTGACCTAGATTTATGATAGTTCAGACATTTCAGAAAATTTGCTGAGACTTTTGATAAGGAGTTGGGGTTACTAAAGAACTTCAAGCACATACGTATTCTTATGAGAAGTACTATTTCCATAGATAAAAGTTAGGTGCCCAATCTGACTTTTGAACCTTTGAAGATGGATCTCCTGAGACTTCTCAAGTTAGAAGTAGTAGAGGAAATAGAATCCTCTCAGTTGTTGGCCCTGGTTGTTTTAGCACTCAAGGATGGAGGAAGAAGTCTTAGGATTAGTGTGAACCTCAGAAACCTCAATAGGCAAAGATGAGTAAATCATCAGCCACTTTCTAATATTCCATGCTGTGCGTGTGGCTGAATTTGGTAGTGGAAAAATATTCAGTGTGGTGGGTTTCAAATCTGAGTACATCCAGGTTATCCTGTACCAGGATTCCTGTTATCTAACATCCTTAATCACTCCTTTGGGAGTTTTTCTGTTTTTTTTCAATTGCTCTTTGGTTTGGTGTCGTCGGCCACTTACTTCCAGAGGGAGATGAAGATCATGCTTGATGGTGCTCCCCAGGTATTGTTCTTTTAGGTCAAAATTTAGATTTGATAAAAAACAGAGGAGACTATGATAGAATCCTTAGGTTGGTGCTTTTAGGATTACCAGGTGTGGGGCTCAAATTAAAGAGGGAAAAGTGCATATTTCAACTGAACCTTGCTACATATTTGGGCAATACCATTTCTAGTGAAAGTATAAATCCTAAAATGGAATTGGGAGAGAGCATTGTGAAGGTCCAGGTTCTTGGAGATCGAGGCCATGTGAGATCCTTCCTCAGTATTGCCTAATTTCATTCGAAATTCATTTGCCAGTATAATGCAATCTCTAATACAATTACTGAAGAAGAATACAACATTTTGTTAAAAGAGCATTGGTCAGATGTCTACTCTTGGACACTTTGATGTTCACAAGAGGACCCTGTTGACAATGGATGCTAGTCTCTGCAGTTTGGGAGCTGTCTTGTCACAAATAGTTGATGGGAAGTGGAGGATAGTGATGTTTGCTTCATGCTACTGCAAGGGCGCTTAGCAGCATTACTCAGTCTCTCAGAGGGAAGCCAAAGCTTGCTTGTGGACTGTACAGTAGTTTAGGTTTTCCACTGGGGCCTCCCTTTCACAGTAGGTCTGATCATCAACCTCTGGTTCCAATTTTATTTGTGAGGGGGGTAACATGCTTGCTCCCAGGTAGTGAATGAAGGATTTGAATGAGTTTTGTTTAACAAATTGAATACTTACTTGGAATCAACAACTGTGTGGCGGACTGCTTGATCTGACTACTGATTGAGGGGATTATTGGACACAATGAACTTACAACCATAAATTGGGTCTAGGAAGATGCCATTGGGGAAGATGGATGGAAAGATGATCGAGAAAAAGATAGTACTTTCCACATGGTCAAAGAGTTTGTTGGGAAAGGTTGGCCTAATGGTAAGGAGCTTCTGGAATCACTAATAGGTTTTTGGAATGTGTGTGGAGAGTTGTATCGGGCAGAGGGTGAGTCTAGTTGCTGCTAGAGCATTTTAGAGAGAAGATTGTTAACTTCATGAAGGGCATGTTGGGGGGAAATCATCTAAGGCTAGGTTTAGTTATATTGGTGGGCAAGAGCAGGTCATCAGGAGACAAAGGTGGTCAATGGTTGCATTCTTTGTGCAAAGGATGAGAAGAACAGGGTGGCACACTCTGTCCCTCTTTCCACATTTGAGCTGCCCAATTAGCCTTAAACCAAATTATGTTTGGACATTAACAGCCCTTTTAAGTTGTTGTCCTGAATGAGCAGTTCTTACTATTGTTGGTCAACTACACCTCAAAGTCGGTAGCAATGAAGTGTCTCAATTTGATTAATAACAAAATAGTTATTCAGTTTTTAAACGACACATTTGCATGGGACTGTGTACCATAGCTCATTGTCACTGAAAACAGGGTTCAGTTCATTTTGATAGAGAAGCAAAACTTTTTAAAGTGCTTGTCTCTAAATGGTCAGATTTGCATAGCCCCCAGACCAATGAATTGGCTAAATGCATGAATATGGTTGCCAAGTTGTGCATTCAGAAAGCTATTGATTCAATTATGTGGCACCCCCTTCCTGCCGTTCTATACGTGGATGATGCAGTTCTAATTGCTCAACCCCCAAAATCTTGCGACTTTTAACTAATTGTTTTGTGAATTTTATGACTAATCTTAACCTGGCGTTTAATCAAAGGAGGAAGGAAGAAGCAGAGATTAAGTCGGCTGCAGTTGGATATGGTAAAAAATCAAAGGGGGATGAATCACCCATACTGTTCTTACCAGGGTCTAGGGTTCTTGCATGGTGAAGACCCTCATTCACATTAAGCATACGATGCTTTATATATTGGGTCTATATTGCCTCTGCGAGGCTACAGTGAGGCTCACAAGGTAAGAACCGCATTGCCCAATTCTGACATTACTTTACTCTGTCGTTTGCAATGTCTTGCATAGCAAAAATAACCTGCAGGCATATCTAAACAGTTATTGTGCATGACCCATGAGGGGAGAACTGGCCACATCTTGCTCCACATCCGGTCAGGATGAAAACAGATTCTAAGACAATATCTGGGACTGACAAAATGATCTGTTTTTCACTTAGAGGCCAATGAAGGTCAGCTAGGTGAGAAGAAATCAATTGATATTTAGGTATATGTAGTAGTAGGCATGCATTTTCATTCTGTATGTTTTGAAGATGTTCTATTGAGGTCTACGATGGCTCAAATACAAGCCATTCCTGTAGTCCAGTGGGGTGTAATGATTGACTGGACTATGTTTTTTGGGGTGGGTCGAAAGTATGTTTTTTAAGGCTTCTAAGGAGACCAAAGCAGCAGCCAGACAACTTTTTGACCTGGCGGTCAAGAGTATGTCATCCATTCAAATACCCAAAATTGTTACTGCCTGCTTAAGGACAGCAAAAGGCCCAAGAACATCTGGCCACCCAGCAGGAGCCCAGAGATCGGTTTGATTACCCACCACTAGCACTTCTGTATTTTTGCCATTCAGCTTCAAACAGTTCTGCTCCCATCCAGCTTGCCACTGCTGAGAGGTAGGGCCATATTATCAAGAAAGGGCGATACATTATCGCCGCTTTTATAAGCAGGAAACTGACGCTAAAGCGGCTATAATGGGCTTGATAATATGCCCTTGCGAATTTCCATAGAAGCCCAGGTTAACACCAGAACCTGGGCTTCTATGGGAATTCACAAGGCCATGTTATCAAGTCCATTATCGTCGCTTTAGTGGCAGTTTCCTGCCGATAAAAGCGGTGATAATGTATCGCCCTTTCTTGATAACATGGCCCCAAGTTCCTTAATTGCCCCAATAAATGTCCTTGCTCGGGCAATAGTGCAAATACAAGCTTAATATTGTCAATGTAAGAAAACAAAGTGAAACCAAAACATTTCATGACATCTACCGGAGGATGAACTTAAATGTTAAAAAGGGTTGGACTCAGAAAGGAGCCCGAGGTACCCCACAAGAGAAAAACAAGGTAGCAGAGAAAAATGGCTTGTCATAGACCTGGAAACAGCAGTCCACTAAAAAAGAGGAAAACGACTCCAGAACTGTGTCAATAATTCTGCAGCACAGAAGCCTCCAAAGTAGCATATTATAATACACTGTTTTGAAGATAGCACTCAAATTGAGCCTCTGATAATATGAGCCACTAAACCAGCCCATAGAGGTTTTATCGAAGCTCTTTTGAGACTGCGAGTAAGGCACAGTCTGTGCAGTGGTAAGAGTAAAAACCCAACTGGGAAGGATGGAGAAGATTATAGGAGTCTAAATCAGCAGAGGGTTAATGATTGATATTGTTTTCTAAAATTTTACCGGAAAGGGAGGAGAGATGTGTCTAATTAGGGTTTTTTCAGTTGTGGAATAACTCTTGCATGTTTCCACCTCATGAGGATCCCATGCCATACAGTTGTATGATGGTACAACACATGCCTGAACAGCACATGCCTGTACCACGCGGTCTCTACCGCGACCGCGTCTTTACCATGCATGCCATTACCACACAATTTTGTTGTATAGACATGATGGATAAATGGACATGCATGCTAAAGATCGTATACCTGCCCCTGCCCTGTAAACTGCCCCTTTTCCCTCTGCCCTGAGCCCATAAAATTAAACCCACGCCCCAAAAACTACCCTGACCTCTGGCCCCCACGGCCCTGATCCCTAAAAACTGTCTCCTACATCCCTACACTAACCTGACCCTGCTCTCCCACCCTGTGGTCTAAAACACCCCCTGCCCTCTAAACTGTTCCTTTTCCCCTGCCCTGAGCCCTAAAAATTAACCTCATGCCCCAGAAACTACCCAGACCCCAGCCCCCCCACCCTGAGCCCTATAAACCTCCCCTACATCTGTCAACTACCCCAACCCAAAACCCTCCTGCCCTGAGGGTAAACCGCCTCCTGCCCAGGAAACTTTCCCTTTTCCCCTCCCTGCCCTGAGACCTAAAAACTGCCCCCCACCAAACAGATCATCATGATCTGACAACTCATCATTTATATCTTTATAGTCATTTTAATCATTATCATAGGGGCTATATTTGGTCCTCGAGTAATCCCCTATGGATAATGGAAAATAAACAAAAATAATATTGGGCACAGGGTGTCCCCAAATCCACTAGGCAGAGATATAACTTTGCATAGAACCCCATTGGTGCTACCAAAGACTGTTCCCAGGGACTGAAGCACAGCTGGAGTGTATCGGCACAGATGCAGCGAGTACCCTGTGTCTATTGGTGGCATGGGTATTTGGAGAAGGGGCTGGTCTGAATGCACAGTAGCCAGTAGTAAATTAGTACAGCTGCTGTCAACAAACACAGAAAAGGGTAGGGGCTAATTTCAGGCAACCCAAGTAAATTACTGAACAAATATTAAATGATTGATGTTGTTGTTCTCTGTTAAGATGTGTAATAATTAATGAATATGATGAAAAGAACATATAAAGCATGCTTGGGGGAGGGGGAGGTACTGTGACTGCACAGCTAACTATAACTGGGGAATGTCGGTGTTTTTTCAGTTTTGGATCATAATTGTGGCATCCTTTCAGCTGAAGCTTACTAGGAGAATGTCTAATGTCTTAGCACTGAACAACAATATCTTTTAACAAATGTTTTAATAATAGTTTAAATATAACAAAGCCAACTAAAAATCCTTTGTGATCTTGTAAATCCTAACTTAAAAGCAGCTGAAGCTCTGCTGCTCATATCCATTTACATTTTCAGCTGTGATTCACTGAAGACACTACTCTGAAGACACTACTCTGAAGCCCCCATTTCCTGCTCCACACATCTCTCAACCTCTTGTCACTGACCTGAGGGTTGTGGATATACTTTATCAGCTGCACCTCCAGCAGGACATCATGGGCGATGCCCCTCCTCCAGAAAAGGAGGGAGGGAGCAGGGAGGTTTCCAAAGTCCATGTATGTGAGTTATATATTGTAAAACTTTGCTTGCCTTTACAAACTTACCTGCAGAATATGTATGTCCTCGACATTCTTTACACTATATTTTGGTCCTCGATAATTCTGTTTTGGATATTCTGTTTTAATTCCACTGAGTATGAGGCACATTAACTTTTGCTCCATGCTCAAATGTTTAGAGTCGGTGTTTGAGGGGAATGGTGAGGGCAGGGAGCCTCGCCAAACATTGACGCATTTATTAGTATTGTGTGGGGTTTCATGCTCCAAGCGAAGAGAGGGCTTCCAGGTCACTGTCTCATGCGGGGGAGCATGAAGCCTCAATCAATGAAGGAAGAAGTTAAAGACTAAATAGGACTAAGCAGAGCGTTTGACGACATGTCTTTAAACCATTTATATACATCACCACTCATCCTGTACCCCTGAGGCCTTCGACCTTTTCCTATCTGTCTTCCAAGGAACAATTCCCTACCAGTTTTGCAGGAACCCCTAAGAAAGTGTCTGGTGTAGCGCTATATGATGCAGCCATGCAGACTCTTGCATTGCCTCAGATCTCCCAGGATGAAAGAGGAGAAAATTCCACACTTGGCACTGATGTTATCAGTCACATTGAAAGGTAAAGCAGGATGTGGTGGCGGAGAACTCCACACATAAAAAGAGTGGCTCGCCCTATCTTTTTATGTGCAGAGTTCGGCTTGCCCTATCTTTTTATGGGCGGAGGTCAGCTTGCCCTATCTTTTGTCACTCCTTTTAGTGATCATGCAGCTCTAATATTAACAATGTCTATGCCTGTAAACCTCTCCCATAAATCAGAGATGGCGACCACTCTCAGGCAGAACAAGATTGACATTAGCAAACGGAATGGACTAACAATCAGATGGGCTAAAATTAACCCATCTGACATAATGAAAAAATTAATAACGCGGTCCTACCCTAATATAATGAAATGCCTGGATCTGACAACTAGCCATAAAGAAGTCCTGAGAAATTTTAATCTAATACTAGATGCTATAAAAGAATTACTCACCACAAAATCGAAATCAAACCGCCCTACAAAACCAAAGTGGTTTAATCATAACTGCACAGCGGCCCTATCAAAGTTGAAATCCGCACTCAAAAATAACCCACGTGATGCGGCTCAGATTCAGTTGCTCAGGCGACAATATACAGGGGAAAGAAAGCTGAGAACTGCCCAACTAAAGCAAAAGCTGTGGGATGATCTCCACCACGGTGCAGTCTCACAAAATAGCGAGCTTTTCTGGCGTACGGTCAGAACCCCATATCTCACAGAAAGAGATACCCCAAAAATAGAAGTCGCTATCGACGAAAATACTTGGGTTTCACACTTTGAGGAAATTTTTAAGAATACCCTCCCAACAGAATCCCCCATTCCCAAGGTAAACTACCCTATTCTGGTCCCTTTTGATATTTCAGACCTTGTAGTTGCCCTACAGAGTAGTAAATCAGGTAAGGCACCAGGACCCGACGGGGTCCCAGTGGACCTTTTTAAAAGTAACCAAGACCTCTGGGCCCCCATCCTAACCAGAGTATGTACAGCAGCAGCAAGCGAGGGAATCCTAACATCTTGGACAAAATCAATAATGGTTCCCATTTTTAAAAAGGGAGACCGACAAGATGTAAAATGCTACCGGCCCATATCACTGCTGGATTCGCTCGGGAAAGTAGTGGGGAGAGTGATTCTAGAGCGTCTCCAGCAGTGGTCAGAGGACCGGGGCATAATTTCTGATATCCAATTTGGATTCCGAGAAGGATTTGGTACCCTCGAGCAGGTCCTCAATCTTACTCTAATAATGGGGAAATACACACAGGCCATTCACACCAAGATATATATGGCCTTTGTTGACCTCTCCGCAGCGTTCGACTGCGTGTCGCACAAAAAGCTGTGGAGGGTCTTAGCTCAATTGGGAATAGATCCACCCCTTTTAGATTTTCTCAAAGAGCTCTACACTGGGGCCACAGCCAGAGTACGCTTTGGCGTCAATGGTGAGCTGACGTCTCCGTTTGGTGTAGGGCGTGGGGTCAGGCAGGGATGTGTCCTGGCCCCCTTCCTCTTCTCACTCTATACCAATGGCTTGGAGGGGGAGATGCTGGGGGGGGCCCAGGACCTCCCACGCATAAATCGTCGCCTGATCCCAGCCCTGCTCTACGCGGATGACGCCGTTATTTTAGCACGTACACCCAAAGAGCTTCAAAAAGCAGTAAACAGATACACGTCCTTTATGGGCAACCTAGATTTAAAGGTGAACGTGAAAAAAACGTTCGTAATGACAGTTGGCAGACACCGGAAAAAAACCTACCCTATAGTCCTTAACAATCAAAAGCTCGAATCTACCCCACATTATCCCTACTTGGGGGTTATGATAGATGACCAACTCTCTTGGAAGCAAGCAGTGAGCACTAGGGCACTTTTATTCAGGAGATCAATTGCAGCACTAATAACTTTTTCCCAGAAATTAGGCAAGAGACCGCCAATAGAGCTCCTTAAGATTTATAACGCCAAATGCCTGGCAATAGCCACATATGGTGCAGGAGTCTGGGGGTACACAGATGTCAGCCCTATTCAAAGGGTCGAAAACACATTTTTAAGATTCTTATTAGCTACCCCCAAAGGCACCTCAACCTACGCAATGCACCTAGAACTAGCCATACCCTACTTAGAGGATTTAATTAAAATTGAACCTCTGATGTTGTGGCGCCGCATTTGGAAATCAAACAAAAACGCTCTGACTCAAGCCATTATCACAGATGCAATGAATATGGACAATTCTGCAAAAATAAAGTGGCTTTTATATGTCAGGAACTTTTTTAAAGATTTAGGCTTCGAGAACTACTATACAGACCCGACAACTATAACGGTCATTCCAAAAAAAGATCTTAAACGCCGAGCCTTATGTCATTTGGAATCGTTAAGACTCGCATCCAACTCCACAAAAACGGCAGTGATTCATTCAAACATGATACAAATAGCCTTTGTCATTCACCCGTACTTAGAACTTCAAATATCAACTTACGAGAGAATGCTTATCACAAGATTCAGGCTAAATATTTTCTTTAGAATGGTCACCTTTCCCTCACAAAATTGTTGGGAAGCCACACTCCCGCCGTGTCCCTGTGACGGTACATCGACGCAGTCGAATCTGCACGTGATCCTACTTTGTAAATATCACCAACCGCACAGAAAGATCTGGCTTTTACCAATATTAAAATCTTGGGGGCTAAGACAGTGCAGACCCGCCCTTTTAAGACTGCAAATGTTGGAAACACCGAATGTCTGTTACTTTATTAGTAGTTTCTTAAAGTGTATTATGAAACATAGAAAGAATCTCTAACAATCCTGTCAGTTTGAGCATAAGCGGTATTTTGCACATTTCTTGATTAATTTTTCTCTTTTTAATTGTGAAATGAATTTTATTAGAAGCATATGTAACATGTTTACTTTTACTGTGTTTTGATATTTTTGTGTACTTTTATGGTTTTTCCACCGTGAATAAGCCGAATAAAGATTTATATATATATATCTTTTTATTAAGAGTAGGAGTAGTTGGCGGAGTACCACTAATCGGAATTCTGCAGAATGAATTAAAAACTCCATGAATACCGCTCCGCAACTCCATTCTGTCTCACCACAATTAATAAAACTGAAACCTCACATACCCTTGGTAAAATGGCAAGTAACTCTATTATTAAGTGCTAAAATGCATATAATCATCTTACAAAAGTGAAAATGAAAATACAGCAAGCAGTGAGAGAGGTGATGATTTTGATGTCCTCAGTGACCTAGGGAGAGAACCAAGCAGATTCCTTGAACACAAAGAGCACATCATGCTTAATGAGTTGTAGTGGTCCCATCCTCCTAGGACAACCCCAAGCACAGTTATGGGCAAAAAATACAATCCCAAACAAAGGCCCTGCAAAGCATTATGGGACAATATTCTAGGGTGCAGTGAATATTATAGTATCCAATATCAAAACATTTCTCAAGGGGCAGGCTCTGGGGCTTAGCTGAGAGCTAATACTATAATTTCCACTAAACTCTAGAATCTCGCTCCATAATGCTTTGCTTTGCCTTTGGTGGAATTGTATTTTTGCCCATAACTTTTCTTGGGGTGGTCCTGGGATGATAGGACCACCATCGGATCGTTCAGCATGATATGCTCTTTGTGTTCATGGCATCTGCTTGCCCTCCACCTAGGTAAGGGGTGACCCCAAAATCATCACTTCTCTCATTGCCTGATGTTTTTCAAGGTTCACTTTTGGGAATTGGTTATATGCTTTTTAGCATGTAAAGGTAAAGTTGATTTACCAAAGGGTAGAGGGTACAGTAGGTAACTCCATTGTATAGTGGAGTGGGAATTCTTGCATTAATTCCGCGTTTTCAATGAAATGCGTAGTTACCAAATCTCCGCAACTTCCTCTAGCTTCCTCTAACTTCCATTGATTGCCCAGGGTTACTTTTTATGTGCAGAGTTTGGCTTGCCCTATCTTTTTATGTGCGGAGTTCTTCATCCCGACTGCGGAGTCTTCGCAATCATAACCTTACTGCTAGGAAAGTGAAAGCACACCATGCGCTTTGTGCGTGCCTGCAGTGGGAAAAACTCATTACAGAAAGTAGAGCTTCACAGACTAACTTGATCCGTCACTACACGCCTACTTTAGATGAGAAATATACTCACGACAGCCGTCAAGCAAACAATCCAGTCCAGATGGGCCATCCTAAAAGTGGACAGGATGGTAACATAGAAGCTTCATTTTCATTCGGAGGCCATCGGGTACCAGAAACGATGACGCCAGCCAATGAAAAAATGGGCGGGGCTTCAGGTCTCCTTCTGAAATCTCCTCTACCACAATATGTTTCGCAGAGCGGGCAGCGCATGCGCGCTGCAACGCTAGGCAAGACCTAAAAAGGGAAAAGTAAAATGTGAATGAGTTCTCCGCCCCCCCCCCCTCCAACAGTTGTCCACTCATCTAGGGAGAGTCCTTGCTAGGAATAACAAGCACCCATGTAAGACAGTTCCTGACATTTGACCTCTTTGAATGCACAACAAACATGACAAGATAAGAACAAGATTTACAGGCCTGTTTACAGAAAGGGAGCACTTGGAAGGATAAAACCGCACCTGATTTTAGACCTCGGTGACGAGATAATAATAAGATTTAAAGGTCTGTTTATTACAGAAGGCCAGGTCACCCCTCTGCTTAAAAAACCCACTGCGGATGCGGATGACCTCAACAACTTCCGCCCCATCACTAACCTACCCTTTCTTGCGAAGATCACAGAAAGATGTGTTGCGAAACAACTCTCACGTCATATCAAGGACAACGATCTTCTTGACAATTTTCAGTCCGGCTTCATCCAAAACTGCATCACTGAAACTGCCCTGCTGCAAGTGATTGATGACGCGCTGAGAATTCTTGACTCGGGGGGGTCTTGTCTTCTAATTCTCCTTGACCTTTCGGCAGCCTTTGACACTGTCAACCACAACACCCTCCTCAACACCCTTCAACAGAGAATGGGCATGGAGGGCACCGTGCTTAAATGGTTTGCTTGTTTCCTTTCTGATAGATCCCAAATGATCAAAATAGCGGACAGTCTTTCACCTCCTTCGGCGGTGGGTCAAGGTGTTCCCCAAGGCTCTATTCTTGCACCCACATTGTTCAATCTCTATTTGGAACCTCTGGGAAATCTCCTAAGTAAATCTGGGGTCAACTATCACCTCTACGCTGACGACACTCAAATCTACCTAAAGGTTGCCTCCACTCAAGATCTCTCTGTCCTAAGCTCTACCCTCAACTCCATTCATAACTGGATGTCAACACATCAACTGATCCTGAACCCCTCCAAAACTGAGTTCCTCCTCCTCTCCTCCTCACTTTCTCCTCCCCCGGTGCAATCATGGATGGACCAGATGAATCTGATGAACACTAATCCCATCATTGTCGACAGCGCAAAATCCCTTGGTGTCATACTCGACACAAAACTCAACCTACTCTCCCACATTAATTCAATTGCAAAGTCCGCCCGATACCAACTGCGCCTTCTTTGGGGGATTCGTCGCTTCTTCCTGGTGCATGACCTTAAAACCCTGGTCCAATCGCTGGTCCTCTCCAGACTTGACTACTGCAATTCTCTTCTGACTGGCCTCCCCAAATCCCACCTATCCCCCCTTAAGTCTGTTCTACATTCAGCAGCTCGTTTCATTTATGGGGCCAAAAGAAGCGACCACATCACTCCCATGTTATCCTCCCTCCGCTGACTCCCCATCGAGGCTAGAGCTATCTACAAGACTGCCTGCATCACCCATAAAGCCTTGCACTCCTCCTCTCCGCGCTACCTGGCGAATAAATTGAAACTCTCTGGAGGCTCTAGACCATCACGAAACGCGGAAAATCTACTACTTGAACCTCCCACTTTCAAGAAGGAGAGATCGATGGCCCAATCCTTTTCAGGCAGCGCAGTGAGAATCTGGAACTCACTTCCGCCTCAGCTCCTGGGGTTGGAGTGTCTGCCTCTTTGGAGTATTGTCCATGTACTTGTGTTTGGTGCCCTTGTGTAACATGCACACACCACTTTGCCCTTGTAACACACGGTTTGCTACCTCTCACATCTTTTTACCTTTGATACTGGCACAAGTGCCTCCTTTGCCTACATAACGCTTGTTCTTGTGCCTGAGTGTCTAGCACCTTTTGCAGTATTATACCTCAAATGATACTTTGTTTTCTCTTATAACTGCACACTTGTCACTTTTTCCTCCTGTGCACTTTTTACTACCTCATGTATTTTTGGCTGCTCACAATTTTTACTACCTCATGTATTTTGTTTGCTCACAATTGTCACTATTACCTTTACTACCTCATGTATTTTTGGTTGCTCACAATTTTGACTACCTCATGTATTTTGTTTGCTCACAAATGTCACTATTACCTTATGTAACGTAATGTATGCTTTTGTAATCTGTTCTTCTGTAATGTTTCTCATTATGTTTCATTTCTGTTCCTTTTGTGAAGCGCTCTGACACCTTCGGGTAAAGTCCGCGCTATATAAAAATGCATAAATAAATAAATAAAAGCTCCGGACCACCTCCTCCTCCCAAGCCTTCAAATCTGACCTCAAAGCTCTCCTTCTTCAAAGACATTTCCAAATGTAATTCATGCCCTCTCTGATATCTGAAGGAAGCCCTTCAACTACTGAAAAATCTATTTTACTTGACTATGGAAGTGTCTTCCCAGTGTGTTCTTGGGGTTTGAGAGTCTGCCTCTTATGGCAGTATTGTCCTTCTTCCTGTGGCGGGGACTCGTGGGTGACTTGCATCCGTCACCTTCTCCTGTAACACACTGTTTACACTCCTACATTTGTTTGTGTCGACACCTGCACAAGTGCCACCAGTGCCTTCGTAACGTTTGTTCTTGTGCTGGAGTGTCCTCCATATATTGCAGTATTATACCTCTATATTTATTTTGTACGCTTTTTGTAACCTGCACACGTCACTTTTTTCCTCCTGCAATGCACCGTTTGCTACCTCTTGTATTTTGTTGATTCACGATTGTCACTTTTGTAATGCACCGTTTGCTACCTCTTATATTTTGTTGGCGCACAATTGTCATTTTGCTTCATTTAATGTAACGTTTGCTTTTGTATTTTGTTCACTTGTAATGTTCTCATGTATCAGTTCTGTTCCTATTGTGAAGCGCTCTGACACCTTCGGGTAAAGTCCGCGCTATATAAAAATGCATAAATAAATAAATAAAATAAAACAGAAAACGAGTTTGTGAAAGAATACATTAAACACTGCTTTGGCATTGGGAGGGACTTACTGTGCCTGGACAAACTAAAGCAAATAAGGCCAGCAAATGAATTGAAAGCAAGAAAACGTTACTTACAAACCACAAAGACAATGGCAAAAATCGGGCAGAGTGCATTCTCAGGTCAACTTTCTGAAACTCCTCAAGATGGCATAGCCAGACAACTGTGCTGTGTTCTAGGCTGCGACCTACAAAGGGGTCAGCTCTGCAAATGGTAGGGGTCGGGTAGGGGCATGGGGATGAGCGGTGGGATGGTTGAAAGGGGGTGCAGAAAAGGAACCTCAGTAGCAGGGAGTTAAGAAGTGGGGAATGAAATCTGGGATGGGTTGTGGACATGATGGGAAGAAACGAAACCGATAGATAGCACAGGTGGGAATTATAGGAAACCTTTTTTAAACTGAGAAAAAATTAAACTCAAGTTGCCCAGCTCTATATACTGGTGCCAAGTGATGTAGAAATTTAGCCTATAAAGAATGAAGCTCCGAGAAGAAAATAACGCTTCAGTTAAGGCAGGTGTAGTATTTAATTCTAAAACCAAGCGTTCAATCGACTACGTGGTATTTTCAGAAAGACGGAAAAGTGACAGTCGGGCAGAAATAGTACTTTGCTGCCATCTAGTGGCCATTTAAACGAAATCATATTTTCTGCAGAATAGCAACTGGCAGTGGGCTAGCTATTAACTTATTGCGCACAAACAGAAAAGAAACTGCGCGAAACGCTCCACTTGTGCTGCCGATAAAAGCGGACTGGCAAACAATACACGACGATTAGCTCGTGACCAAGAAGGTCACAGAGACGCACTGCAACGCCAGATATCAGCTACGACTCTGAGGATGCCTCTGAAATGTTTTTTTTCTTTTAGCACTTGTTGGTTGTTCCAAGACACTGTGTGAAGTGTCTGTCAACCACATGCCAAAATAATCTACTGCTCATTACGTCTCATTACGTTTGGAATCTTGGCCATTCCATATAATTGCACACTATTGTTTGTCATAATATTTTTCAACCTCAAAGGGCATATTTACAAGGCTCTGGCGCCACTTTTGCGTCACTTTTAACATGGGAAAAGTGACGTAAAAGTGTCTCAAGGAGTTTGTAAACCTGTCCATTTGCCCTTCATTTTGTTCGTGAAATTGTTGGTGTTCACAGATGCGGGCATTAAATCCTGGGGCCTCATTTATGAAAAGTGACGCATCGCTGCGTGAAAACAGCGATGCGTCACTTTTCACTGCGCTCTCCCTGCGACATGATTGATGCGTCATATTTATAATATGACGCATCATGTCGCAAGGAGTTACAGATACGTCAGTATTTCTGACGTATCTGTAGGCGCAAAAGTGGCGCATTGCTGGAGTGTGTCACAAAAGTGACGCAACTCCAGCAATGCTTCCTTTCACATGGGGAAAGCCCCATGTGAAAGGGCTTGCATCAGTCTTACGCCTGCTGTGAGGCAGGCGCAAGATTTTGACGCAACAGCATCCTAAAAGTGACGCAGTGAAATCTCATAGATTTCACTGCGTCACTATTACGAGGCTTTTTGCGGGTGAACGCCCCCTCTGCATACATTATACCTGACGCAGGTATAATGTAGCGCAGGGGTTTACAAAGTGACGCATCTGCTTAGATGCGTCACTTTGTAAATAGTGCGCATCAGGAGGCATGTTTTACGCCGCCGATGCGTCACAAAAAGTGATGCATCGGAAGCGCAAAACTTTATTTTATTTATTTTATTTATGCATTTTTATATAGCGCGGACTTTACCCGAAGGCCCCTGAAACTACTCTACCATTAATTGCCCTTCAACTGCCAATTCAAAGCCGGCTGCTCCTCATTCAGTTCTACATGAGAGGGTCGAGTTCTGAGTTATATGCTGTAGGGTCAGTGCCGAACTGTCTATACCGGGAATCGGGTTTTTCCCCAGTATGCTGGGAGGGTGGGGTCGGTTTTGCGTAGGTGGTGGCAGGTTCTGCACAAGTGCTGCAATATCGACCCCATGTAACAAAAGCTGCAAGCAAACGTTTCTAGCCTCCCGTGGCCTGGCAGTGCTTCCCCAGGGTCTGGTCCGAGAAAAATGCTAGGACTGCTTTGGGTTCGCATCCGGCCCTGAGCATGGTGTCAGTAATAATAAAGTGCTTACCAAAGTGAATTCCTACCAATAGGTGTTTAAAAAAATAGCATGTCCACAAATTGCCACTAGCATTATAACTAAATAAATAGTATCACCTCAAGATTAGAAAATAACAAAGTTATATCATCAATTACAGATATATTTTTGGTGGATTGCTAGGTGGCAGGCTGGTTGAGATTCCAGCTGAAGGAGTCTGCAGCACAATTTTGTGCAGGTGTCAATCCATAGCTCAAGGTACAGTTGAAGCAGTTAGGCGCAGTGGCTGTTGAACTATGCCTAAAAATGACCATCAAGACTCCATTCTGTGTTGCCATGCTGTTGGCAACCTGGTAAAGAATTGCTTTCTGTGACTCTGTTGAACCTTGCTTAACCCCCTGCTCCTCGTGGTTGAGCCTCCTGAAAAGCTGCTAGTGCACCTTGTCCTCCGGTTGCACCAGAGGTTCAGCCACTTCCTGTCAGCTGTTGGTAATTCAGCCTGTCATGACCAGCGACTGTAACTTGTGACCACCATCTGTGTCCTGAAAACAAAGGCTGTGTGTGTTGTGCAAGCAGAAATAGATGCTCTGTGACTATGCCATGTGAGCACGGAAGTCAGATCCAATGAACATTGCGCCACCTGAGGCACATGCTCCTTGACCACAAGTGCGCCACCCGAGGCTGATGAAGCACGAGGCCTAACTAAAACTGGACAGATGAGAAACTTGCATTGTGTGAGGGGTGCCAGTACTATAAATATGTGTGCGCTGCGGATTGAAGCAGCAGTCTCCGTAGAATTGTCTTTGTACCATTCTGGGACCTCTGTCCTTAGCTCGAGCTAATAAATAACTTGCTTCCCTCCACGGCTGGTTGTCCTGGTCTCTTTTGGTAATGTATGATTGATGCAAGAAGGACCCATAGATTCAAGGCGTTTCCCTGCACCACTGGCTTTGACTCCCCTAGTGGGGGGGTCTCCAAAAAGCCGGTTCTACATGGCAGCTGGTGAAATTTCAAAGTGGCAGGGTGTAAAAGTTGTAGATGAGTTTTAAGTAGTGAGTGAGCAAAGTGACAGCCTGACTGACAAAATTGAAGGTTAGGAGGGCCTCCTCTGGAGAACCGTTTGGGGGAAAAGGAAGGCCAAGTGGCGTATTTTTTTTTTTATTTTTTTTTTTTTTTAAAAACCTTTATTGAACAATGAAAGCTCACAAATACTGGCCTACAACCCCACGGGCTGGCCAGAACAGAATGGTCAAATAACCAGCATACAAAAAGAAGATCTGCACAGGATATAACATCAGGAGCACTGGTGAAGCAATAAAAACCATCGAGCGTTCAGCAAGAGCAGGATAATAAAGGTTAATTTTCTAGCACGGGGAGGGGACCAAAGAAATAACGGGCCGTATATGAGAGTACAAGGGAGGGACCGTGGCAAGCCGCCATTTTATAGACACAACGTAAGAAAATGAAACCATATAATCAAACTAGCAAAGGACAGAAACAGAATCAGACCATCAAATAGCGACAGTGGCAACAGTCAATCGAGCTCACTCACCTCCGCCCCTACCCGAACAAAGAAGACGTGGTCAAAAGGCCCCATCACAAAGACTACGCAATACGCACCCCAACGGAAAAAGGGAACCTCCATAAAGGAGGAAGGGAAAGAGGGAGAAAAAGACAACAAAAGGAACACCCGCCAGATCATGCACCCCCAGGGGGAAAAACAGGACAATAAAACCGGCATGCGATGTAACAGAAACACGATACCAGAATAGGCAGCGAACCACAATCAGCCACACACCGGAAGAAGGACAGAAAACCCCCGGGGGAGATACGAGGTGACAGAGTCCCGAAAAAGTGAATACACAAGGGCCATAGAACAAAAAAGGGGAAAATAAGGGGGGAAAAAGACCCCCCGACACAAACAGACCCCCCCCCCACCCACCCTTAAGCCCACCCTGCACCCCTGCAGAAGGCTACGGCCTACCCCCCCCCCCCGCAGCGTGCCTGTCGCCCTAAGTAGAACCCGAAATATAGTGGAGCAAGAAAAGTTGGAATTAAAAGACAAAAAAAAAAAAAAAAAAAAGGGGGGGGGGGGAAGGAAGGGAAGGAAAGAAGGGAGTAAAGACATACAAACATACACACGGGGGAGGGCCAAAGACAGGAGTAAACGCACCCATCCACCCGCCCGGGTTAAAGGTCCAAGTCCTCGGGAAGCCAAAGAGTATCAGGCCAAAGTCCAGGAGCACTAACCAGTTACACAGAACCATATCAGGACACAGAGATCATCCAAGCCGTTCATGAGCTACCGCATATAAGAGTCAGTTTTCATCAGCCCTGACCCTTTTTATCCAAAGCAATAAGGGTCCGATCCAACGAGGACCCTGCCAGAAAGAACAGAAGGCAGGCAGCAGGAGAGTCCAACGGCAGTCCAAAAAAGTCACAGGAAGAAAAGCACGGAAGATCCAGGAAAATCACAGAATGTAGCAAACGATGCAGGCACAGTTCCAAGGATATATCCATAAAAACCGACCCATCCGGGCCGGCACAGGAGACGTCATCGGGCAGTGGTGATTGAGAGGGACCAGGAGAATCATGAAAGTCCGGCAAAACAAAATCCAGCTCCCGGGCCAAGGGCAGAGGAGGCAGCACAGGAGGAGAAGGCGCCATCAGGTTACGCACCTCCGGGGCGGCAGCCGGGACCGAGTCCGCCAGGAGAGTACCAGCCACACCCCGCGATATCAATGCCTCATCCGGTCGTGGGGGCCCGGGAGGCCCGCAGTGAGGAACCGTCTCCAGAGCCAGGAGTGGCGCGGCCACCGAGAGCCGCCAGGATAGCAGGATGTTTAAGATCCCCTTAAGTGCAGGAAAACCTTCACAGTATCCGACACCCGGGCCTTGCGGCGGGCCCCCAGTGCTCGTCCGGGCCCGGCCCAAACAAATGGGGTTGGTCGCCATCTTGAGAGCCCGAACAGGCCGCGCGGCCAACAACCTCCGCCGGGGCGGCAGACAAGCAGATGAAGTCCCGCCGACAGGCAGAAGAACACCCCGGACAGGAAGGGGGGCCACCAGAAGAAGGGGATTCGCCGGCCCCCCAATGTCGCCAGTCCCGATCTCCGAGTCCGGGCGGCAAAGAACAAAATGGCCGGACCGGAGAACAAAGGGGGAGGAAGCTGAACACACGAGGAACCCCAATAATGAAGGGCAGCGTCACCATCCAAGGCTGCCGCCACACAGGAGTCTCTCAGCCAGGAACCTCCGGCTCACACGAACAGCGGCCCTCCAATCACCTCAAGTGCGCCCCGAAGGGCAAGCCCGCAGGCTGCATCCGGCCCAGGAGCCGGGACGAAGAACCAGGCCAGTCCGCTCTCGAGTCCCGGGAATGGTCGGGGGCACTGCACCGGACCCACAGCAGCCAGGACAACCGGAACAGGCGGTAAGTGCCTGCAGTGCGTCGTAGTAGTACCACACAGCAAGGAGGGCTTCCCGGGGCAGGATAAATGCAGGATAAATGTGAAAAACACAGGCGGGCGAACGGAGCCGAGCTAAAGCGCGGCCATCTCGGTCGCGAGCTAGGCTCCTCCCAAGTGGCGTATTTTAAAGCTAATTTCAAAAAAAGAATTCTGTGAAAAGCAAGAATTATAAAAACTATTATTAATGTGTGGTCTTGAAATCATACCATCAAGAATGCCCCATATCTCACTAAATCTTGACTCAATCATTAAAAAAAAAATCTTGCCTCAACTGTCTTGACAGCTGAAAATAGACGTTAAAACTAGCATGGGGGTCAGGTCACTCTAGACCAGAGGTCTTCAAACTTTTGGATGCCGAGACCCCCCTGTCAACATTTTGAGGTGTAAGGACCCCCTCCTGATAAAAATTTCCAAACCTGTAGGCAGGGCTACTGGAATTAAGAGACAGTTGAGGACCAAATTAAGTGACAGGCTTGACTACATTGTGTGAGAAGAAAATGTAAATGAGGTTATGTGATGCCGCGTATTTTGGATTAGCATTGCTTCATTATTTTGAAATTAATTTATTACACACAGAAAAGATTATACCTTATCAGTACTTGTCTATATCCAAAATACAGCAATTAACATCAGAAAGATTTCTAGTCAACCTTGGTGAAGGGCCTTCCACTCCACAGGAATTTGTGCTGCCACATTAGAAGCTTACCTGGGCCTGGCCGGGAGCAGCAGGGGTCCTTTAAAACCCTGGCGGTCTTGTGCAGAGTTAAGCAATTTATCCATGCCGCTTTCCTCTCACCCCCTTCCTTCCAACCCTCTCTCCTCTCCCAACCCCGGATCCCTCTCTCAATTTGCAGGCCATTTTCTTTCCCCCTTTTTACAACTTGTGAACTTTCCCCATTCAACCTCTCACTTCACCTTTAATCACCTCTTGCCATTCTGTCTTTTCACTTCCCTCATCTCTAACAGTCTCTCGCATTTATCTCATGGCCTCTCTGGCCCCGCCATCTCCCGTGCAGTTCAGCACTTCTCATTCACCTCATCTCTCCATTCAACTTTTTGTCTATTTGTATCTTACACCTCTCCAGTCCCCCCATTCATCTTTCACATCTCCCCTTTGTTATAACAGAAGCCCTCACCTTTGGCTCACACTCACTTCTTGCGTGTCCACACTTCTCTTCTGCAATTTACATTTCTCCTCATCCCTGACCTCTTCAATCAAATTCTCTCACTCCCTTGCTGTCCTCTCTCATCATCTCATCTCTCCTCACCAAGCATACGGGTCGGACCTGTATATTCCTCTCAGCCTGTGCCACTCTGCTTATTGTTTCTTGATTCAAGAAGGCATGAATTGTCTGTTTTGCTGTTTTGGTGCGGGCCGTGCAGTTATGGATTTGCAACCTTCTTTGCTTCACTCCACCAAGAATCTATTGTCCTTTAGGAAGATATAAAAACCTTTCTCTATGCTCTGTAGGTTACCCCATTTGGCTGGTTCTCCTTCTCCTTCTGTGTGTTTCTCATTTGCCTTCAGGCAGCAAATGGTTATTAGCCCCAGGACATCTTTTGGTAATAGTAGCGCATTACAAATGTAAATAATAATAATCGGCAGAAGCGGGGAAGCCACTAGACCAGAACTTCGGGGGGGAGGGAGAGGGCTAACACTCCCAGCCAGGGCCGGCCCTAACACTGGTTGCACACGTGCAAAAGTCTTTTTTGGTGCCCCACCCCCGTTTCCTTATTCTCCATGAATTCCCTCACTACCACTCACCAACAATGCACCTCATCTCTCTATATCACCTTCCTGACAAACATTATTTTTTTTTACAGCGCTACTCATAGTTTACTCTCACTCAAGTGCAAGTTCAGAATAGGACGAATGAATGTATGATTACTGCTGGGATTGTTTGAATGAGTTATATATTCAGCAGTGAGGTGGACAGGTGAGTGAAGTGTCACTTGAGTGCAGAATGAGTAGTGTGCTTGTGTGACTGCAGGGTGAGGTATAGGATGAACAGCGCAAGTGCATTGTGAGTGCCGAGTAATCACTGTGAGTGCAGGGTGAGCAGGTGAATGGTGTGAGTGCATGGTGATCAGTGTGAGTGCATTGTGAACGCTATGAGTGCAGGGTGAGTGTGAAAGTGAAGAGCGAGAATGAGGAGTGAGTTGTCTGAATGCAGGGTGCAATCCCAGACACTTGAAGTAACTCAGCATGTTATTGACGGTGGCGTAGGGTTTAAGATCTAAGTATAACTATTGCTATATGGCATTAATCGGGGATCGGGGGTGGAGGAAGATAAATAATGTACTGATGCTACAACAAACTTCGAGTCCTATGGTTAGGGTTGCCAGCAGATTATTCTGATGACCCAGTTGGTACAAAAATAAGCAGTCACCTGAAGCTGTATTTTAAGCACTTGTACGTGCACACTTAGAACAGCAAATATAAAGAGAAAGCACTTTTAATTGTGTTCTAGGGCGGCCTGAATGGTCCATGATGACTGATAATTAAAGAGAACAAAGACAGAAAAGTCACATAATGAATAAATGCATACTTTTTTTAATTTATAAATCTATTTAGTGTCAAGAGGAGGTCTCTGCAGGCTCTTTAAACAACACACACAGGCATTTTACTTTTGGCAACCCTACTTAATATTCCTTTTTATGAAATGCATTCTCACACTAAAGCAGTAAATGTAAAATACAAATGTAAGGAATAGGCAGAGTGGGACCCAGGGGGTACTGGAATCAGGAAAAAACACTAAGCCTCTGTAACCAGTTTATAAATGCATGTAAATATGTAAATAGCCTTTAAAGACCTGTGAAAACTCTGATGGGTGTGATGGAGATAAGATTCCAGACACTGCCCAGCTGAGGCCCCAGCAGCTCGAGTTACACTGCAGCAGCCCGGGCTGAGACACAGGACGGGGGAAGAGGGGGGCTGAAGCCCTTGGGCCTGAGCAGAAGTGTCAGTGGGAATGCGCGACACCCTTTGCATCGCTCCAAGGTCCCCCTGGGGGTCGCTCCCTACAGTTTGAAGACCCCTGCTCTAGACTCAGTGCGAAAGGATAGCTCTGTTGGCCATGTGCAGGTTACTGAGGTCATTAATGCTTGTGTATAGATAATGTACACATGATGGCTTAGGCAGGCAATAGTTTTTCATTTATCAGTCTGTGGCGTACTAAACATGTGTGCACCGTGGAAACAATGACTTTTAAACACAAAGCCCAGGGCTGGATCCTGGTGACCTGACCTAAAAAATTATGTTCTGCAATCAACTCTGAAGAGAAAGCTCAGATCACTGAGGCAGGAACAAGGCACCGTTGAGAGCTGTCATCGCTATTACTTTAAGCCACAATGAAAACTGCTACCCCTATGCACAATCAGAAACTTCCAACACAAGCCCACTCAATCAATCAGGAGTTTGTAAAGCGCAACTTCTCACTGTGAGGGTTTCAAGGCGCCGGGGAGCTGCTGATCTGTCTGAGCATGGAGGTCAGTCAAAGAGCTAGGTCTTGAGATTCTTCCTGAATTGGGTCAGCGACAGGGATTGCCTGAGGTGGAGGGGCATGGTGTTCCAGGTGAGGTAGGGGAAGGATCTTCCTCTGGTTCTGGTCTTGTGAATCCATGTGACTGTGGCCAGGGCAAGTTGAGTGGAGCGAAGTTGTCAGGCGGGTATGCCAAATGCAAGGGGGTGGTTCAGATATGCAGGTAAGGTGTCATGGAGAGCTTTGTGGGTGTGGGTGAGGAGCTTGAAAGTGATCCTCTTGTTGACTGGGAGCCAGTGGAGTTGTTGGACTTGTTGAGTTATGTGGCTGTGGCGGTTAATGTTGAGGACCAGTCTGGCTTTGAATGTTTTGCAGTTTCCTTGGCTGCTTGTGGGTGATGCCGTCATAGAGTGTGCTGCCTTAGTCAAGTCTGATGGTGATGAGTGCATGGGTGACTGTTATTTTGGAATCTGTGGGGATCCGTCTGAATGTCTTCCATAGCAGGCGGAGCATGTGGAAACAGGATGGAGATACGGCCTTGATCTGGTGGTTCATTATGAGCGAGGAGTCCAATATGATGCAGAGGTTGTGTTGTGGTCCATATGGGTAAGGGGGGTTACCACTGCAGGGGGCACCAGGAGTAATCCCAGTCTGAAGGGACGGGTACCAGGATCAGCACTTCGGTTTTGTGCGAGTTGAGCTTGAGGCAGCTATCTCTCATCCAGGTCGCAATGCCTTCATCCCGCTGTGAAAGTTGATTCTAGCGGCTGTGGATTCATTGGTGAGGGAGAAGATCAGCTGGGTGTCATCGGCGTAGGATAGGATGTTGAGTCCATGGTTCCTGATGATGTCCGAGAGGGGGGCCATGTAAACATTGAAGAAGGTGGGGCTCAAAGAGGGAACCTGGGGCACTCAGCAGCTGATCTCTATGGGTTCTGAGAGGAACTGATATAGTCTGGCTCGCTGTGTTTGTTCGATAAGGAAGGCGTGGATTAGGGTGCAGTGGGAAACGGTATATTGAGGCGGCCGAGAGGTCCAGTAGGATGAGGGAAGCGGTTTCGCCCTGATCGATGAGGGAGTGGATGTCGTCAGTGGCTCTCTCAGGAGTGTGATCTCAGTGCTGTGGTTGCTTCGGAAGTCGAATAGAGAGATGTCCAGGACATGGTTCTCTTAGATGACTCAGTGAGGTAGGTGTTGATGGCCTTCTCCATGACCTTGGCTGGGAAGGGAAAGAGAGAGATGGGTCTGAAGTTCTTGAGGTCTGTCGGGTCAGTGGAGGGCTTCTTAAGCAGTGGATTGATCTAGGTGTGTTTCCAGTCATCGGGGAAGGTGGCGGTTTCGATGGAGCAGATGATGGTGCAGTGAAACTCTAGGGCGATGGAGGTGGCTGCTCTGTGGTAAATGCGATATGGGCATGGATCCGATGGTGCAGCAGAATGAATGCTCTTCATGGTCTGGAGTGTGTCATCTGTGGTAAGCAAAGTTCAGTTGAGAAGGGTCTGTTGGGGTGCAGCAAGGTTGTGTGCAGTGGTGATGGGCGATGTGGCAGGGTCTTGGCTGTCAAAGCTGTCATAGATTTGCCTGATCTTGTGGTGGAAGAAGGTGTTGAGTTTGTCTTAGAGGTCTGGAGAGATTGGGATGTCTATGGTGTCGCTGTTGGACATGGCGAACTCCTTGACGATGGCAAAGAGCTCTTTGCTGTTGTGTGCATTGGCATTGATTCTGTCTTGGAAGGCAGTTTTCTTTGTGGGTTTGAGGAGGAGGTGGTGTACAATGACAGTGGTTTTGAGGGTTGCGTGGGTTTCTGGGGTTTTGTTGTTCCTCCATCTCTTCTCGAGTTATTTGCAGGTGCGTTTGGACTCATGGAGGGTGGGAGTGAACCAGCTGTCTTTCTTGGAGTGTTGCTTGCCTGGTGTCTTCTTGAGGGGTGTCAGAGTGTCGGCACAGTTGGAGATTTATTGTTGGAGGTTGCGTGCTGAGGTGTTGGTGTCTGTTGATGTCGGCGAGGTGGTGGTGCTGAGGAAGGTGATGAGATGCTCTTTGGTAGCCATGTTCCAGCTACGTTGGGGGGCTGTGAGGTCGGTGGTGAACGGTGAAGGTGGCAAAGGTGAAGTGCACACAGAAGTGGTTGGTCTAGAGGAGTTCAGCTGGGCAACGAGAGGAGCTGGCAAGGGCAGAGGTGTGGTTGCAGTTTGGGCAGGAGAAGGGTCCTTGGGTGTCCTTCGGTAAGGTGAGGTGGCAGTCGGTGTGGTATCCTGTGTTGAGGGCGAGCAGAATGCTTACATCGTATCAGTGGAGGGTCTGAGAACCTAGGTCCGTTGTGCTGGGTGAGGCAGAGGCGGGCCTACCTTTGGCATGCCAGCGGCACACCCTCTGCACGCGGATGCACAGCACCGCCATTAAGTAGTGATACCATGGGGGCTGGATAGGTGGGAGGTGGTAAACATGGGCAGCAAGAATGGTCACTGGGGAGTAGGGCTATGGGGGAATCACAGCAGCAAGGGCAGTGAAAAAGGTGCAAAAAGAGAAAAGAGCAAAAACAAGAAAAAAACAGAAGCAGAAGAAGGTCATAGAGGCAGAGAAAAATGGGAACAGAAGAGTAGTCCAGGAGCAGAGAAGTGAAGTTCTACCACTAGACCTGCAGGGGTGAGGTGCAGGTGGGAGCCTGCAGCTGGGGGGGCCTCTAACTCCTGACCAGAGGGTCAGCTGCAGCAACAGGGCAGCAGCAGCTACCAAGCGGAGCTGTGCAAGGAAAGGAGCAGTCCACTAGAAACGTCAGTGGACTGCCCTTTCATAGACAAAATAATGTTGTGCGAGGAGGTTTACATTTTACATTTCTGCCAATGTATGACCTGCATAGTGCCTCCTTTATGTCAAGGCACAACTCATTGGTTGGGCCTATTGTCAGTCGCTGCGATGCGGCAAGCACAAGGTAAGTGGTTTTATTTATTTATTTTATTTGGCTTATTCCGTCGTTTGTCTCGAACCCCTGACCTCTGCCCCTCCTCCCCGCGCTTACCTGCATGGGCCACTACTGCTCATTAATTCGTACACCCTACTGACACACTAAATGTAAACAGCTAACGTACATCTTGTGTTCTTAACTAATCACCATGGAACAACCGTTAAAAAAAAGAAGTGATTTTCAGTCCTCGAGGCGGTTTTATTTATTTGCCAGTTTGAGTGACTGCCAATTTTATGATTAGCCGCAGTTAAACAGTGCTCTGTTTACTCTTTGCAAAATACTTTGCCCTCATTATAACAAAGGTTTTGGAGTCAAGCATTCTGGTATCATGGAAATAATTACCTGCATCCGAATAACTGCAGACAAGATGTTTGCGTAGATATTAATCGGCCAGCACAGCATTATGGAATTATTCAAAAATGGGCCAGGGTAGGTGTTTTTATAATATTCTAAAAACAAAACGGGCAAGAACATAGAGTCACTTGAGTCATGGTTTGCAGCTTGTTTGTTCAGTGGGCTTTTCATGTAATCAAACCTTTTTGATATAACTCCTATCGCCACCACAACGTCACTTTTTAAGATGTTGCAGTGGCGATAGGGGCTTCACTTTATTTACAAGGCAACATTAAGCGCCTTGTTAAGCCACTTAACGTGGCTTAACGCTGCCTGGTAAATAAGGCCCCCTTTCACGCTATGCTTAGCGTGAAAGGGGTGGGCATTGGGTGTTGCGGTGGGCGTTCCACCGCAACAAACTTGATTTTGACAATGCCCCCTATTTACAAGGCCAGCATAAATAGGAGGCAGCGCCAACATTAAGACCAGGTAAAACCTGGTCTTAAGTTGGCGAACCGAGGAGAAATGCTTTATTTCTCCTCGTTTTACGTTTTCCATGTGTGCTGCCTTGTGCAGCACACATGGAAAAAGCAAAAAGCCTTGGATTGCTTATGTACAGGAAGGTCAGTCTTCCTGCACATAAACAATCTTTTAAAAAACCACTTTGCAACTTCTATGTGTGCTGCATTAAGCAGGACACATAGAAGTGACAAAATTGCATTTAAAGATTGTTTAGGTACAGGAAGGGGGACCTTCCTCTACATAAACATTCTTCCCCTGCACGCAGACACCCTTGTACTATGGTGCAAGGGTGTCTGCATTGGTGCTACATTGCTAAGTGTAGCGCCAGTACAGGGGGAAATGCAAGGCTGCACCATATTCTCCTAAATATGGTGCAACGTTGCGTTTCTGAAGTGGCAGAGTGAGGCGTTAAGCCATGACGGCTAACGCCTCACTCCACCACTTCAGTTGTAAATATCCCCCACATTTTCCATTGCCCTCACCACTCGATTTGCTCCAGGTTGTCGAGGACACCAGTGGCAGAGCAAAGATGCTTTTGGCTCCTATGTAAGGAATGAAAATAGCACCTTGACACTGAGCTTGGTTGTTAAAAAACATACAGCTAAGCAGGTCTTTAAGTGGGATGAGAAAACAGGGGGGTCTCTCAATGGGGAGTGGCCTATGTAATTAAGCGCATCTCAAACACGTAAGCTAAAATCTGAATTTAGCATGGTGCGCTGCAAGACTGATATTTTGCTGCCTCTCTGCTCCAGATGTAGAACCACTAACATACACCTAAAACAAGGCCGGACTTATGGCTATGTCAATGATCGTTAGTTGAATATGTAAATCAAAAATGACTTTTTTGTACATAATATTGAAAATTCTTCAGTTCTAAAGTGATACGACTGTGAAATAACTATAACGGGCCTCTTTAAAGTTACATCAAAGGCCTGTAGAGGGTGGTAATCTGGCAAGTTAAAATACTTTTTTTCACTCTGAGGGTGATGGGAAAAATTGGAGAGCCCGATAGGGACCCGTCTGAGCACTTGCTTTTTAGAACTGCTGGTGCTCAGCAGCACCGGCAGTTCGAAAAAGCGGGCGCTGGACCGGCAGGACATGGCCCACTTAAAGCCCTGCAGCTAAGGTTTCGGGCACATGCCCTTTACACACCTAGGCTTGACTGTGCACTACAGTCGATATATATCACTTCTCGCTGCATTTAACCATGACAAAACGCTGTAAACAACAAGCGTTAATATGACACAATGCAGTTGATGACACAGAGGTTACACCACTGGATTGGTCAGAGAAAAATGGCGGGTCCCTTGTAAAATTCAAATCTTACCTCAAAACATTCTTTTTCTGTGAGGAAGTGCACATGGATGTTTTGGATCTGCATAGCGTCCACAATCCAACAAACAGTAAGGTGATGAACAGTATGCTTGAATTAATTTCAGCCGCGGGTGAGTGGCGAGCACTCCAGCTAGTACTTACTCCTTCCGTAGCAGTGGCCCAAGCTCCGTAGCCCTGCCCATAAGAAATAAAAATGAATAGAAGTATGTACGGGGCTAATTTCAATTGGCTAAATGAGCCTTGGCGGTAGTGGCTCAGAGCAGCAGGGGGTCGATGCCAGGGTTGGATTGGCAAGTGACCGAGGGGCCTGTGGCAGAGAAGAGCGAGTGGACCTTTTTTTGTTTTTGTATGTGGATAATGCAGCCCCACATACCTGGGCTGGTTTTTCTAACCAATAGACTACTGCAGCTTCAGGTGAGAGGTAGTCTGAGCAAGCCATAAATTAGGTTCATTAATTGTTATTTACAGAATTACATTTGGGCGGCCGGAGGATGCCTCATCGCCGGCCTCAGAAGGTGTCTGTAAACCTTTGTCTGAAGTGCATCCTTAAGCAGCGCAATTAAAAAGTCTTCGGTGTGGGGATGAGGCTTTTGCCCTCCACAGCACGTCACAACGATCATACAGACAAGCTGCAGGTGCCTGCTGCCAGTGTTTTCGGACTGAGATTGGGAGTTTCATTCAAATACTGTGCCATGGAATGAGAGAAAAAACACCTAGAAGTACAAAAGTTTTATATAATTTTGCAATTTGTTTAAAAAAATAATAGAGAGGGATTAAAGGAAAACACATTTGTTGGCAGTGTTGCTGTGAAAAAAAATATTCTGTTGTATTTTATGACAGGTAGCCAGAAAGAGTTTTGTAGGTTTCTTTATTAGTTCCAAGTTGCTATATACATCAGTCTTAAAGCCAGGTGAAACAATTGCACCAGCCCCACCAGGAGCAAGCTGCCTGCTGCTCAGCCCATCTCCAACTATCACCCCTCATCCACACAGGCACCCAAGCATTCCATTCATCACAGTCACACCAACATTCCAACACCAACTCTCACTGCTAAGAGTCAGCTTGGCTGGGAAGCATAAATAAAAAGCCACTTGACTATTCTCTGTCTGGTATACTGTAAGATTAGACTGTAAGATTAGATATGACTGCTAGTCATTTGACTATTCTCTGTCTAGGTAAATTGTCCGTTTAACCCATCCACGATATTTTTCAAGTAACTAGTAAGAATTAGTTTTTTTAAACTTTTAAATGGTCAATTATTGATGTATGATATTTTTAAATCTTGGATTGTAAATTGAGTCATGAATTGTAAATAATATGCTTTTTTATCTCTTTTATTGTAATTGATTGGCAATCTAAATGTATTTTTAAATTGTTTCTGCTTTTATGAGTGAAATCTCGAATAAAGCATATTTTGACTTTGACTTTGCATAAATAAAAACAATCAGGATATAACATTATTCATCTTCCATCATGGGATAAAAGGGGAGGAAAAAAGGAAAGAAAGAGAGATAAGCGGAAATGGGAGATAGGGAGGAGCTGATAGGCAAACAGGGGAAGGGAGAGGAAAGGTTGAGTGGCGAGAAGGGTGAAATGATAGATTGGTATAGGGCTCTCCAAGCTTTCCTTTAATAATAGCTACTTCTGTTCAATGAAAATCCCCCCGAGCTACTAATATTGTTAGTGTTGTTATACTGACCACACCAGAGAAGATTACATTAGTGAACACCATTTGCAAGATTGCAAGCAGTGGTCACCTCAGTTTTCCCAGGCATGGTTGCCAGCAGTAACTTAATAAAAGCTTTGTTAATATAGAACGCATCTATGTGAGTAATATATAACAGCCATAGCAGTATTGCCCCTGACATCAAGGTAATTTTAGTACTAAGTCTTCCCAACATCACATGATTTATTACTCAAATATCAACTTTAAATATATTTTGGAAATTGTAATTTTTCTCCAAACAACAGTTTATGAGCAGAAAATGACCACATTTTCATCTTGAATATATATTTTCAATGTTGGTGCACATATATATTAATCCAACAAAGAAAAAGCTTCTAGTTTGGTAGGCTGGGATGCCAACAGGAGAGCTACTTTTTGGAACATGGAGAGCTATCAGCAGTTCACAAGCTACGCTTTAGAGAAGCTTGGTATAGAGAGTGAAGGATGGGAAATAAAAGTGGAGAGAAAGGAGATAGGAAATGGAGAAGGTTAACAGCAAATGATGAAACAAAGCATTGATGGAGAAGAGGATGCCAGATGTTTCCTGGTCAGTGAGAATAAGGAACAGCTGGATCAGTGCCTCATACACACCCTGACGGTCCAATAGTCTATGGCTTGATTTAGAAGTTGGCAGACACGTAGAAGAAGTGCTGAATCTACTTCCCTGAATCACCTTTGGAAGACTGCAGAAATCATAGTACTCACAAAGACCGAAATCCATTACATTTCTATGGCGAATGGTGGGTTTGCTAAAGCAGGTAGCTACTGACTGCAGGAGTCAATGGTGCAATCAGGACCCTTTAAGACCAGGGAGGTAGTAGGGCTTTGGGTAAATGAGAGTGACTATGAATCCCAGGAAGCTGAGAATGAGCGGCTGGCTCATGTACCTGAATTAAGCCATACCCTGAAAGAAATATTCACCACCACCAATGTCCAATGAGAGTAAACAGTAGCTTTAGCGATCTGGTGGTGACTATGTGGCAAGCAGCAAGGAAACTACACATATGCTTTGCGAAATCTCATTGTGAGCATTGGGGCAGATTTACAAGCCCCTTGCGCCACCGGTTCATCACGTTGCGTGACGCACAGGTGGCGCAACCTGCTGAGTGATATTTACAAGCACAGGTAAAGTCACCATGCATGACTTAACCTGTAATTGTAAATATCGCTTCGGTTCAGGCAACACTTTGTGTGTTATGGGCATGACATGGGTGTTGCTGTGGGTGTTCCCACGCAACACCCATGTTCACTGATGCATTACGAGAAATAGTAAATCTGGAAATGCATCAGAATGCTACACCACCCTAGGGGTGGCATAGCGAGGTACAACGAGGAGAAATGTTTTAATTTCTTCTCGTTTTTTTCCTCTTTCAATGCGTGCTTCATTCTACAGCAAACATTGGAAGAGGAAATCACTTCAATTGATCGTTTTGTTTTTGCAGGAAGGGGCACATTCCTGCATAAAAATGATCTCCCCACGACGCAGGCAATCCACAAGGATCGTACCAAGTGCACATGTGGGACGGGGGAGTAACACGGGCGCTTCCAAACTATTGTAATCATAACAGATCCTGTCGCTAAAATGGCCTGTCCAACTCTGTCCTGTCTGGGTTATCCAAGTCTCCCTAAAACCCCCAAGGGAAGACATCATAGGGACTCATCCTGTGCGGTACATAGATAGGTACCAGGGCCGGCTCTAGGCGGTGCGACCGATGCCACAGCACTGGGTGCTGACTCTTCCAGGGGGCGCCCATTTGGAAGTATTTTATGGTTTTAAAAGCACCTGCTACTCCATTGTTGGCCTCTGGCAATTTTCATACAACAATACAAATGTCAAGATAACTCCGGTGATTAATGCTTTCCTGGAGAGAGGTGGAGTTTTGTCTAGTGGAAGTTTTAACTCATCCTATGGTAGCACAGAGGGTTAATGTGCCTGTTGCAAAGAATGTGTACCATGCGGATGTATGACGTTACAACGCATGCTTTTACCACGCATGCTGTTACAACGCGGTTTTTACAACGCAAACCTTTACAACGCATAGCGCTTTGGGGTGCTGGATAGTGAATAGTTTAATTTACTATTCCAACTCCAGTCCCCGTGGACACTAGGGAAGGTGTTGGATAGTAAATTAAATCTATTCCCTATCCTAGAGCGCCCCCCAGCGCAATGCATTGTAATGGTTTTCGTTGTAAAACCTGCGTTGTAAAAGCACTGCGTTGTAAAGGTTTCGTTGTAAAGGATGTTTCCCGTACCATGCAGGTCACAAAGTGCATATAGTTTAAATAGGTCAGTGCTTTTGTCAGAGAGATCCTTTTGTTACTAGCCGTCTAGATGTTAAAATCCTAGGGCCTCATTTATGAAAAGTGACGCATCGCTGCGTGAAAACAGCGATGCGTCACTTTTCACTGCGTCCTCCTTGCGACACCAATGATGCGTCATATTTACAGTGTGACGCATCATGTCGCAAGGAGTTACAGATACGTCAGTATTTCTGAAGTATCTGTAAGCGCAAAAGTCACGCATTGCTGGGGTGTGTCACAAAAGTGACGCAACTCCAGCAATGCGTCCTTTCACATGGGGAAAGCCCCATGTGAAAGGGCTTGCGTCAGTCTTACGCCTTCTGTGAGGCAGGCGCAAGATTTTGACGCAACATCGTCCTAAAAGTGACGCAGTGAAATCTCATAGATTTCACTGCGTCACTATTACGAGGCTTTTTGCGGGGGAACGCCCCCTCTGCATACATTATACCTGACGCAGGTATAATGTAGCGCAGGGGTTTACAAAGTGACGCATCTGCTTAGATGCGTCACTTTGTAAATAGTGCGCAATAGGAGGCATGTTTTACGCCGCCGATGCGTCACAAAAAGTGACGCATCGGAAGTGCAAAACTTTATTTTATTCATTTTATTTATGCATTTTTATATAGCGCGGACTTTACCCGAAGGCGTCAGAGCGCTTCACAATAGGAACACAAGTGAAACATGATGAGAACATTACACAGGAACCGATTACAAAAGTAGACGTTACATTACATACGGTAAAAGTGACAATTGTGAGCAAATAAAACACATGAGGTAGTAAAAATTGTGACTAACCAAAAATACATGAGGTAGTAAAGAGTGCACAAGAGTAAAAAGTGACAAGTGTGCAGGATATAAGAGAAAACAAGGTATAGTTAGAGGTATAATACTGCAATATGAGCTAGACACTCAGGCACAAGAACAGGCGTTAAATAGGCAAAGGAGGCCCTTGTGCAAGTATCTAAGGCAGGTAGCAAACCATGTGTTACAAGGGCCAAGTGGTGTGTGCATGTTACAAAAGGGTACCAAACACAAGTATATGGAAAATACTGCATACAAAAGGCAGGCATTCCAACCACAAGAACACACAGGGAAAGCACTACCATGGTCATGGAGAGTAGAGTTTTCAGTAGTGGGAGGTCTTCCTTCAAATAACAAAGAGGACGTGAATTACTTTTGGAGGTGTCTCTGGAGGAGGAGAACTTTGAGGTCCCTTTTGAAGGCCTGGGAGGAGGCGGTGGTCCGGAGCTGAGGCGGTAAGGAGTTCCAGATTCTCACTGCGTTGCCTGAGAAGGATTGGGCCATCGTTCTTTCCTTCTTGAAAGTGGGAGGTTCAAGCAGTAGGATCTCCGCATTGCGTGAAGGTCTAGAGCCTCCAGAGAGTTTCAGTTTATTCGCCAGGTAGCGAGGAGAGGAGGAGTGCAAGGCTTTGTGGGTGATACAAGCGGTCTTGTAGATAGCTCTAGCCTCGAAGGGAAGCCAGCGGAGGGTGGATAACATTGGTGTGATGTGATCGCTTCTTTTGGCCCCATAGATGAACCGAGCTGCTGAGTGGAAAACAGACTTAAGTGGAGACAGGTGAGATTTGGGGAGGCCAGTAAGAAGAGAATTGCAGTAGTCTAGTCTGGAGAGGACCAGTGATTGTACCAGGGTTATAAGGTCCTGCTCCGGGAAGAAGCGACGGATTCCCCAAAGAAGGTGCAGTTGGTATCAAGCAGATTTTGCAATGGAATTGATGTGGGGAGTTAGATTGAGTTTTTTGTCTAGTATGACACCAAGGGATTTTGCGCTGTCAACAATGATGGGTTTATTGTTTAGTAGATTCATCTGATCCATCCATGATTGAACCGGGGGAGGAGAGAGTGAGGAGGAGAAGAGGATGAATTCAGTTTTGTAGGGATTCAGAATCAGTTGATGCGTTGACATCCAGTTTTGAATGGAGTCGAGAGTCGAACTTAGGATGGAGAGGTCATGAGTGGAGGCAACCTTGAGGTAGAGTTGAGTGTCGTCTGCATAGAGATGATAGTGAATCCCGGATTTGCTTAGGAGATTTCCCAGTGGTTCTAAATAGAGATTAAACAAAGTGGGTGCAAGAATAGAGCCTTGGGGGACACCTTGACCTACCGCCACAGGAGAAGAAAGACTGTTCTCTATTTTGATCATTTGAGATCTGTCCGAGAGGAATGATGCAAACCATTTAAGCACAGTGCCCTCCATGCCCATTCTCTGTTGAAGAATATTGAGGAGGGTATTGTGATTGACAGTGTCAAAGGCTGCAGACAGGTCAAGGAGAATTAGAAGACAGGACCCCCCTGAATCGAGTATCCTCAGCGCGTCATCAACCACTTGCAGTAGGGCTGTTTCAGTGCTGCAGTTTTGGATGAATCCGGATTGACAGTTGTCAAGAAGATCATTGTCCTTGATATGACGATAGAGTTGTTTTGCTACACATCTTTCTGTGATCTTCGCAAGAAAGGGAAGGTTAATGATGGGGCGGAAGTTGTTGAGGTCATTCGCATCAGCAGTGGGTTTTTTAAGCAGAGGGGTGACCTGCCCAGTTTTGAAGGAGACAGGAAGGGAGCCTTGCCAGAGGGAGAGGTTGATCAGAGTGGTCCAATAGGAAAGGGAGTGGGTATATAAGTCAATGGCAATGGCACTGGGGATAGGGTCAAGAGAATGGTTGGAGGGCTTTGTTTCGCGTATGCACTTAAGAAGGGCATCCTCAGATATGGGGTCAAAGCTCTGCCAAATGGCTAAGGATTTGGGCTCCTCTGGAGGGGTAGGATGAGCGACCTGATCCACAAGTGATTTCACTTTTTCATCGAAGAGCATAGTGAAATCCGCTGCTCTCTTTGTAGAATCCTCCACCTTGGAGGTTGGGGGAGGGCAGCTTGGAATCTTGATGAGATCGAAAAGATTTTTGGGTCTATTTTTAGCAGAGTCAAGGATGGTTTTGAAGTGCGCCGCTTTCTCAAGGAAGATGTGTTTGTGATACTTGGATCTTGCTGAGCGAAGCATGGCCACATTGTCAGTGGAGGGCACTTGCCTCCATTGTTTCTCCAGGAATCTTAGCTGCTTCCTTTCCTCATAAAGGGATTTGTTGAACCAAGGTGCTGAGGGAGTGGGCCTTGTCCTTTTGCTTTTGAGAGGAGCGATGTTATTAATTTCAGCTGCAAGAACTGTGAGGCATTGGGAGGTGAGATCGTCAACAGCTAGGTTCGGGTCTAGCCTTGGAAGTGATAACAAAGCTGATTCACAGAGGGGAACGACATCAATATTTTTGGCGTCACGGAACCAGGAGATGGCCCTCTTGGTTTGGCCAAGAGTTATAGAGTGTGAAAGTTGAAGAGAGAATGGGACGAGGAGGTGGTCAGACCAATCTACTTGAATTGGGTTAGTGGTAGAAAGCATGCCTGCTTTAGAAATAACAAGGTCCAGGATTGCACCCTTAGAGTGTGTTGATTCAGAACAGTGTTGAATAAGATCGTTAGCAGAGAGGAAGGAGGCCAGTGAGTTCGCAGAGGAGTCTTGCGGTACGCCCCAGTGGAGATTGAAGGCACCCACGAAGGTCTGATTGACACTTTGCGAGTATTGGTCGCTGATGAAGTCAGTGAGATCTTCCATAAACGAGGGGCCACTACGGGGCGGGCGGTAAATGACATGGAATCTGAGGGGTGAACGGTGTTGCAATTGAAGCTCAAGAGAAAGGCATTCAAAGGTGTCGGAGGAGCTGATAGGAGAAGCCTTAAGTTGGAGGGCGTTTCTAAAGATGACTCTGCAACACCTCCCCCTGTGTTGTTGTCAGTTCTGTCATTCCTCAATATAGAATAGCCTGTGGGTAATAAAACTGACGCAAGGCCTCATAAATGAGGCCCCTAAAATGGAACAGTGAGCTAATAACTGTCATCAGAGAGTTGCATGCAAACTGCAAGGTATAAACTAGATCATTGTGATGTTTTCCTCCATCTTTCTTTATTGTAATGTTTCAAATAGGGTTCCTTTCGGTAAAAAAAGCGCTCTTATCCATACTGGTAGATAGTATAGTTTGACATGTGACTCACCTAGTAGTCTTCTACTTATGTAACATTTCCTATACACTGATTTACACATGTACGATTGATTGTCTCTGTGTAATGTATGTGTGATGTAAAGTGCTCTGACACCCTACACTGGTATACGTGGTGCTATATAACTAATTAAATACATCTACGAGAGAGTGGTTATGGAGACTTGAGGGGGCACTGTTAAAGGGGGTGTAGTGAGGGAGTCTGTGGGGGGCACAGGGCGCCACCAGCGTTAAGGCCGGCGCTGATAGGTACTAATACAATCAGTATCATAGCCTTGTAATCTGTCGGCGGCCGTCATTTTTCAAAGTGGAAGCGTAATTTGCAGCACAGAAACATTCCTCTAGTATGTACCAGCTGTCTACAACCGGCCAAGCGGCACTCGCAGCCATTGGCAGTATGCAGCGAGACCCTCTTGAGCACCACAAGCGAAACACCGGCGTCTTTGAGTATCATCGTTCTAGGAAACTGGCTGTTACTTTATCACATACGCATTGCATCCTCATTGTGGAATGAAGAATAATCCCGTCATTTCCATCTCCTCCTAACGAACTGGATTTATTTTAGACTTTAAAAAATGCGCCTGCTATTCTTATTTATTATGTTATAGTGCCACCTACTGGAATATTGGCCAAAGTATTACACTCATTCTTGTTTCGAATAACCTGTGACTTATTTTTTTTTTTAATGGAGAGCAACTCAGGGACAGCGTAAGGGCCCTGGGCCAAACGTAGTGTGGGGGCCCCTGTTCGGAGCTATTTTGAATTTATGATCTTCCAATTCTTAGGCTTTTGGTACAGCATTGCCAAAGAAGCAGCCAGGCAATTTAAAAACTCTGTGGCTCATGAGTTCCACCAGCCAAAAAGCAGTGCAGCTGTTTAAGGACTGGTGTCAGGAAACATGGTCATCTGCGGCAACCATTCCCTACAGTTGGGTGGTTAGGTTTCTGACTCTCCGTTTGATGTAAATACCACTTGCACCTCACCCAAGAGATCACTTTTACCAGGATTTGTTTTTCTAGCAGGCCTTGCAAAGCAGTGTAATGGAGGACTTTGGGAAAAGGCAGATGGGAGATTAATGAAGAGAGCAACAATATTTTCAAGTGGCAAATAAGGTTGGAGGAAGGTCAGAGGTGAGACTAGTAGAACGGACTTTAGGGGAAGATTAAAAGCATGTAAAGGTAAAGGATGCGGACAGCAAAAGGATGAGCATGGCTAAGTGGAGAAGGAGGAGGAGAATCTCTGTGGTAGATCTGAAGGAGGAAGCATGAGTAGGCCAAAGCTTAATTTGAGCCGGAGGTTTCCGGTGCCCCGCACTAGCACTTAATAGCCAACACTGGCACTTATAATAGCTGCCACATAGTGGCGCTGTTTGTGAAATATAAAGGATAAGCAGAACAGTTGTTTATTAATTCAATATACATTAAAGATAATTTAGACCTGCCGCCCAAGCCATTTTTACAGTGTTGGGGGCCTCGCACAGTCTGAATTGTCACACTTGTAGCAGTGTGATGGTTAGTAGTGTGTAAGTACAGTCATTGGCAGTGCTGACAGTGGCAATGTGTGGGTGCAAGCTGCGGTAACCTCCTGGCGAGGGCCCTGGCACTTTTTCTTTCTTTTTTACAAATTTAGCACTGTCTGGCTTACACGTTGAACAGATGGGGGGAGGAGGGGTTAGGGAAGTTCCCTGGGGAACACCACTTTGTTTTCAATTTCCTCTAATATGCTTTGTAGGCATATACCGCTGAATAAGTAAATGCAGACTTTCTTTACATTGTACTTTAAAGTATGGAATTACGAATACAAAATATATACTGCTACAAACAGTGCTCAGTAAAAACAAAAACAGCCCTAAAGTGCATTAACATGGTTAGACCTGACCCACAGTGACCAAAGTTTGCACACTGATAAAGGGCGCCATGCCACCAGATGATCCGCCTTAGCACTAACCTTAAGTAACCTCTCTATGGAACTGATAAGGGGCACCATACAGAGGGACATGTTTATTTGCAGTTCTTTGATGGCTTCCTGAAATTCCTGCAGTTCGTGTTACTAAACGCACGTTCCAATTATTTATTTTTAAAGTATTAAAAAAAATTACAGAAAAAAATTGCTGCTTAATTTCTAGACATAGAAAGTCTCAACAACATTGTTTTGTTATTAAACGTTTTAATCTGCCATTTTATTGATTGATGCCGCCTTGAATTAGATTAAACTAAGTAAAGCGAACCATATGTGATAATTCACTCAATGGCTATTTCCTTCCCTACTAATACTTTAATTTCCAGATAAACTCCGAGTTAGTATATTGTAATGAACCGAAGAGGAAGATGAGCAATGGCCTCTGGCAAAGAGCATCTCTTAGAGTGGCATGGCCTTTTGTGGTATTAAGCCATGTGAGATATATCAGGGTTATAATGCTTAGCAGTTCACTTTACAGGGAGGTTGGTAAGAGTCATCTGTTACAATAAGCAAAGGCAACAAACTCAATCAATCAGGGGGTTTAAAGCGCGCTACTCACCCATGAGGGTCTCAAGGCGCTAACGGGTGTTGCAGCTCCAGTCGGCCAAAGAGCCAGGTCTTGAGGCTCTTCCTGAAGTTGTGCAGAGGAGGGGAGCGTCTAATGTTGACTGGGAGCTCATGCCAGGCTTTGGCCACGATGTAGGAGAAGGCCCTTCCACCCGTTCTGGTTCTGCGGATGCGCAGTGTTTCTACCAGGGCGAGGTTGTCGGAGCCAAGTCTTGAGGCTCTTCCTGAAGGTGTGCAGAGTAGGGGAGCATCTGATGTTGAATGGGAGCTCGTCCCAGGTTTTGGCCACGATGTAGGAGAAGGCCCTTCCACCCGTTCTGGTTCTGCGGATGCACAGTGTTTCTGCCAGGGCGAGGTCGGCGGAGCAGAGGTTCCTTTTCGGTACGTGGAAGGAGACTCTTTCTTTGAGGTATTTGGGTCCAGTGTTGTATAGGGATTTGTAGTGTGGGTGAGTAGCTTGAAGGTTACTCTCTTCTCGATGGGGAGCCAGTGGAGGTCTCGCAGGTGTTGGGTGATGTGCTCATGTCTTGGGATGCCGAGGACGAGACTGGCTGCAAAGTTCTGGATGGTCTGGAGTTTGTGTAGCAGGGATTTGTTGATTCCAGTGTAGAGGTTGTTTCCGCAGTCTAGTCTGCTTTTTATGAGTGCGTGGGTGGCTGTCTTTCTGGCTTCGGGGGGGATCCACTTGAAGGTCTTGCAGAGGATGCAGAGGGTGTTGAAGCAGGTGGAGGCGGCGGATTTCATCTGTCGGATCATGGTGATGGACGAGTCGCGTATGATGCTAAGGTTCTGGTCGTGGACCGTGGGGTGGAAGGGTTGCCGAAGGTGGGTGGCCACCAGGGGTTGTCCGGCGCAGAGGGGGAGTGTCCGAGGACTCGGACTTCTGTCTTCCCCAAGTTGAGTTTCAGACAGCTGCTGCTCATCCATGCGGCAACGTCTTTCATTCCTTCTTGGAAGATGAGTCTGGTGGTTTTGGGGTCCTTTGTGAGGGAAAGTCCATGCTGTCTGACAATGGCTGCGAGGGGGGCCATGTTGATGTTGAAAAACTTGGGACTGAGCAAAGATCCTTGCGATACTCTTCAATTAATCTCTGTGGGTTTGGAGAGGAAAGGCGGGAGTCTGATACTTTAGGTTCTGCCGGCGAGGAAGTAGCGGAGCCAGTCGAGGGCGGTTCTCTGTATTCCTGTGTCATGGAGTCTGGCTGCGAGGGTGCGGTGGAAGATGGTATCAAAGGCTGCGACGAGGTCGAGTAGGGCGAAGGCTGCAGTGTGGGCTTGGTCGAAGAGCATGCAGATGTCATCTGTGGGAGCGAGGAGGGCAGTCTCGGTGCTGTGGTTGCTGCGATATCAGGATTGAGCGGGGTCGAAGATGGAGTTCTCTTCGATGAAGTTTGTCAGCTGGGAGGGCTTCTTGAGGAGAGGCTTGACTTCTTCGCATTTCCAGTCGTCTGGGAAAGTGCCAGATTTGAGGGTGGCGTTGATGGTACATCGTAGCTGGGGCATTATGGCGGCGGCTCTGTGGAAGATGTGGAGATGGAAGGGGTCTGTGGGGGCTCCTGAGTGAGTGCTCTTCATGGTCGCGTTGGTGTCTTCAGTGGTGACTGGCGTCCAGGCGGTGATGTTGGGGTGGCTCTCGTCTCTGGAGGGAAGGGTGGTTTCTGGAGTCTTCTCGCTGAAGTGGTCATAGAGGGCTTTGATTTTCAGGTGGAAGTAGGAGCCGAGCTTGTTGCAGAGGTCTTGGGATGGAGTGACGTCTGGCTTCGCTGTGTGGCTTGGCGAATTGCTGGATGATGTTGAAGAGTTCCTTTGAGTTGTCGGAGTAGGTGAGGATTTTGTTCCGGAGGAAGGTCTTCTTTGTTAGCAAACTAATTCTACCAGAGGCTTCACCAGCATTTATCCTGGTGCTCGCTCTGGAACATACTCCTCTATCCTCCTATTTCAATTCTCACATTAGATGAATCCGAGCAGCGGTTTATTTTCGGCAGGGTGCCTAGAGTGATGTGACCCACATATCATGGTGAGGAAATGGAGGACGTGGAGGACGCAAGCAGAACACTGTTGACCATAATCTTTAATAGATTCCGGCAAGGAGGCTTAAAGTTGCAAATAAGGATTAATTATAGCCAGTGCATAATTTAAAAAAAGAAATAGGTGCCTGGATCCTTGTCAAGAGCCCACAGCAGCGTGCACCACCCATTGCCCCTGCCAGCACTGCCAATGGCAGTACCAACACAACTACTGACCATCACACTCCTACTAGTGTGACAATTCAGATTGTTTGAGACCCCCAAAACTATAACAATGGATTGAGGTTTATTAGTTTTTTTAATGCAGATTAAATTAATAAACAACCTGTGTTCTGCTCATCTTTCAATTGCACAAACAGCACCACAATGTGGCAGCTGTCATACGCCCCGGTGTTGGCAATTAAGTGCCGAGCACCGGAAACTACTGGCTTAAATTAAGCACTGATGCTGCACCTCTAATTAAGAATTGGTATCTAGGTGCTGTAGAGTCCGTGAGACATTCCCTGGGGGTCCATAGGCAGCAGTTTTAAAAGCAATTAAAAGTATCTTGTATAATTAGCAGTTTTCAAACAACAATAAAAATGTCAAGATAACACCAGTGATTAATGTACTTGTTGGAGCGAGATGAGAGTTTTGTCCAGTGGCAGCTTTCAAATGATCTAATGTAGCACAGAGGGTTAATATGCTTACTGCAAAGAACATGCATAATGCATTTTAAAAAACAGAGATGATTTTGATACTGTGCAGTTCATAAGTGACAATCATAATCTAGCACAGTGACCTATAAACTGCCATCAAAGAGCTGCTTGCAAACTGCAAGGTACAAGTTAGTGACATGTTTTTTCCAGTTTTTTATTATCCTGATACTGCTAAAAAGGTATATTTGGGTGGAAACACATTATTATTGTTAAAGTCAATGCTAACCACTGTGTTATGTTCTGAATCCTGAGTTTGTGCTTTTCCAGACCAAGCACTATTTAAAAATGCCTACCAGTATGAAGGCCGTGAATTCTACACCTTGTAGTCCCCTTTGCCTTATATAACATTTTCTGCACACTGATTCACATGTATGACTCACTGTCTCTATATGTGTGTGATGTAAAGTGCTCTCTCTCATACAATGGTATGAGAGATGCTATAAAAAATGTAATTCATGTGACAGAGGGGCTGTGGAGAGATGAGAGGCACTGTTGGAGGGTCATAGTGGGGGAATCATTGAAGAACACCAAAAAAGATTGTCGTATTCTGGTGCATAGTAAGGACTTAGTTTACTATTCTTTAAAAGCTAATACAATTCAATATGTAATGATAACTGTGTTGTGGACTGCACCATTGTTTCCTAAATGTTTTTAGGGGGGAGCATCCAAAAGCCCCCTTTGCTGTGGTCAGGCTCACTCACTGCACTTGGTGTGCACCGTATGGGGACTGGTCTGAAAACATTTGCCAGGGCTGCTTTGGGTTTCCAGTCTGGCCCTGGCAGGAGCAGGAGCCTCGTACTGCGAAATAAAAGCAACCATTTAAAAGTTATTCACGGAGATGCAGCACCAACCTTCCCATTCATTTTCTTCATTTTTTCCAAATTCTTTCAATATAAAATACAACAGAAGTGGCAGAGAGTCGCTAGCCTCCTTGGCTTAACAACACGCTCCGCCACTTAAAATACGCAGGGCTGCACCTATATTTACAAGAATATGATGTAGCCCTGTGTTCCCCTACGCTTGTGCTAAACTTAACTTTGTGATTCAGAAAAGGGGGTGGTGATGAACAGAGTGCCTGAATTAAGCAGACCACTCTTACCCAGTCCAAAGATCAGGGCTTGATCCATCACCGTTTTTTAGCTCACTGCACCATCCCAGCTCAGAACTTGGCTATATATGCAAATTAGTCTGTTCCTGTCCCAGTGCATGATGGGAACACGGCAAACCAAACTACCAAGCCAATTCTTGTACTGGGAAGGAAACAAGCTTCCGGGGACCGGTTTCTGCCATTTCAGGCGTCGTCGGCCCGGCTTGCTTGAATCCTGATGGTGCAATGAGCAAGGGACTCACATCTGAGTATACCCTTCCACGCTTATGGTGGACAAAATGATTCAGAAAAGGGGGTGGTGATGAACAGAGTGCCTGAATTAAGCAGACCACTCTTACCCAGTCCAAAGATCAGGGCTTGATCCATCACCGTTTTTTAGCTCACTGCACCATCCCAGCTCAGAACTTGGCTATATGCAAATTAGTCTGTTTGTGTCCCAGTGCATGATGGGAACAGGGCAAACCAAACTACCAAGCCAATTCTTGTACTGGGAAGGAAACAAGCTTCCGGGGACCGGTTTCTGCCATTTCAGGCGTCGTCGACCCGGCTTGCTTGAATCCTGATGGTGCAATGAGCAAGGGACTCACATCTGAGTATACCCTTCGACGCTTATGGTGGACAAAATGATTCAGAAAAGGGGGTGGTGATGATGCTATCACCAATGCACGCAGAATTTGGTGCTAAAAGCACCATTTCTATGCGTAAATTCCAACTATTCTTGGTGAAATTTGAAATAGGAAGTGTTTGCTGGACACAGTAACTATTATGTCTGGTGATTACCTCAGCCCGATCTGGAGCACCTGTAAGTGGGATCTATGTGCGAGATTGTTAGTATATTTCAGAAGCTAGCAAATTAAGGGAAAGTGGGAATATCTGTAGGAGCAGCCAAAGAGTGTCAAAGGGATGCATCGTAATGGTGGTTTATCCTCACATTCACAACGTAGCAAACACGCCGATGATTTTCCAACAAGAGGGTCCTTTTTCTGCGCTCTTTCATTTTTCACATGCTTTGTGGCACCAACGCAGGCACCTGCGTTGCAGGGGAAGATTGTTTATGTACAGTAAGGTCCCCCTTCCTGCACATAAGCAATTTTGAAATGCGGTTTTGTCACTTCTATATGTGCTGCTTAATGCAGCACATATTTAAGTTACAAAATGTAATTTTTTTAAAGATTGTTTATGTGCAGGAAGGGTCACCTTCCTGAACATAAACAATCGAAGGGGTTTCGCATAAACAAGGAGAATTATAGCATTTCTCCTTGTTTCGCCAAGTTAAGACCAGGTTTTCCCTGGTCTTACTTTTGGCGCTGCCTCCCATTTACGCTGCCCTTGTTAATAAGGGGCAGTGTCAAGATCAATGGGTGTTGCGGTGGAACACCCACCGCAACACCCACTGCCCATCCCTTTCACGCTAAGCATTGGGTGAAAGGCAGTGTAATTTACAAGCCAGCGTTTAGTCATGTTAAGTGGCTTAACGCTGCCTTGTAAATAAAGCAAAGCCCCTATCGCCACGGGAAGGTCGCAAAAAGTGACTTTCTCATGATGCTAGGGGCTTTTAAATATGCCCCTAAAATACTTATTAATTTGAGTATGTGTTTTGTGTGCACACGTGTGTTTATTTTTTTCGAATTACTGTTTTAATGTTTGAATTTTAAATCCTACAAATTGCTTGGGGGTCCCCGGCTTCCAGGGGTGACTCAATGGGGGTCCGCAGGAGACAAAAGTTTGGGAACCAATGCTGTAGAGTGTATTACTATGCAATGATTTTCAGCTTTTTAGTCTCTTAGATAACACCATGGCCACATAGCTGGACTTTCAGAATATTATGAGTTAAATTTGGTGTGGAATGGAAAATAATCAGTTTAAGCTAAATGCAGATAACTAGGGATTGTGATTCTAAACAATACATTTGACTTCTGAAATAGGCAATATTGGCCAGCTGAGGTGGGAGACCCATCTCAACCTAAGACATCTGCCAAGTGCCTTGTTATTCTGATATACTGTGGAGTGACTATGTCATCTCAGATTGTAGCATTTGCCTCCAAATATATACATTCATTGAAAACGATTATGAAAATATCAACCATCCTCCCCATGAATGCCTTGAAAGTGGTAGGTATGGCCATGGATGTTTCAGAGTTGGACTATGCCACGTCTATAATATACATCAGCCCCCTAACAATATGGTTCATAGGCTCTACGTTGATTAAAATGAGGCGACCTGCCTCATTCTCAAAAAACCTAGATATACTTAAGTAACTTCCATACCTAATCAATAAATCAGGGGTTTGTAAAGCGCACTACTCACTGAGAGGGTCCCAAGGCACTGTGGTGGGGGGAGGGGGGGGGGGCAGCTCCTGGGTGGTACATGGTGATTCTCCAAAGAGCCAAGGCTTGAGGCCATTCAAGAACTTGTAGAGTGTGGGCGTCTGTCTGAGGCCGAGAGGGAGGGTGTTCCATGCCTTGGCCGTGAGGAGGGGGAATGAGCGTCCTCCTGTTGTGGACTTCTTGATGCGTGGTACTGTCGCCAGAGAGAGCTGGGCTGAGCGGAGAGATCTTCGGGGCGTGGAACGAGAGGCGGTGGTTCATTTAGGCAGGTCCGGTGTTGCGGAGGGCTTTATGGGCGTAGGTGAGAAGCTTGAAAGTGATGAATGAATGAATGAATCATGCCAAATACCTGGAGTCCCACGGGGGTTCAGGAGGGAGATGCCAGATTGGCAGGATAAGGATTTGATGGAATGCAGCTTCAAATGCTACTGCTGGTCTTTCATAAATAGTACCATGCAAACTGAATCTTCTCGAAGAAAGGGCTGATGTCTTCTTTAAATTATATTAATGTGACCACTTTCTACAGAATTGCTATAAGTCTAACAGGAGAAGACAGCGTGAGGATGTAAGAGTGCTATTTGGGTGACTGTGGAGGGTTCACGTTCATCGATGTCTGGAACTTTTTGTGAGTCACCTCACCTGCTGCATTTCGATTGAAATTATAGATTGGCACTAGGAATTTATCTTCTGTTTTAATCCCTCCCCATATGGCACGTTTGTTATGTTATGTTCACCAAACTTGCTATAGTACATGTTTGCCAATTGTTTTTTCGCGCTTTAGCCACGAGAGCAAAAAGTTAAGAGTGGGGGACCTAAGGAACTGACTGACATGAGTAAACCTGTTTGAAAAGCAAGGTTTTAAGATGTTTCCAGAAAGTTTTAAATTTGCTTGCAGTCTCAAATGGAGTCGAAGAGAATTTCACAAAGTGGACGCCTTTACAAAAACAAATGGTCTATTGTAATGTAAATGCTCTGCTACAGCTTTTAAACTGAAAGCTTTGCTTAGGAGCAAGACTTTGGGTTTCTGCTCTTCCGGGGCACAGCTTCGTCACAGCTCAGGCCGGCAGTGACTCTGCTTCTGCGCCACAGATCACAGTTCGAGACCCCGTGCTCCAGCTGGTCTCTTTCGGTTCTGCTTTCGCCATATTTCCTTTTCCTTCTGTCTCATTTTTCTTGTCTGCATTATTCCCCCTTAATTTGCCTGCTTACTCTGTTTTCCTTAATTTCTTGATCTACTTTTTTTCTCTGCTTACTCTTATTTATTTCTTTATTATTTCTTTTCTCTACCTACTCTGATTTCTTGAATTTCTTTATTTCTTTATTTTCTCCTTTTTTCCTTAGTCTTCCTGATTCCTGCTGCATCCTTTCTCTCCATGTTTTATTTTTCCTGCTTGCTCCTTGTTACCGTTTCCTACCCCAACCAGTGTTTGCCACCACTGCTGTCCCCACAGTCTCTCCCGCTCCCAGCTGTCCTGCCCTCCCATGACACCTACCTAATGGCAGTCGTTGTTTGGCCACGCAGTGAGCGCATGAAGCAGCATACCACTGATGCGCCAAAGGCAAACCTGTCTGCCCCCGTCTGCGAACGGCTAGCGACCAGTGCCAGGAACTCTGGTCCTCTGACCCACCTCCGCGACAGCTCTCAGAACTCCACGCACTCGATCTTGGCAAGAACAACTGCAAGCTCTCTTCACCTCTCAACACCCATGGAACCTTCACCTGCCGATACTGCCACCACTCCTTCACATCCACCGAGACCCAGAACCCACCTCCACCCTCCTGCAACAACTCCACCACACCCCAAACCCTGCAATGCATCCTCCTCAACGTCCGCTCCCTACACAGACATGCCACAGAAATATGGGACCTCATCGACAGCACCACCCCTGACGTCGCCTTGCAAACCAAAACCTGGATGAACGCTACCTCAGGAGCTGAAATCGCGATCGCCATCCTCGACGGCTACAAGATCACCCAGAAGGTCCGCCCCAATTGCCCGGGGAGGGGGCATCACCATCGCTCTCAAGGCCAACCTTCATCTGAGCACTTACACCGACAGGCCCACAGACCTGACGGAACACCTCCACTTCAAGATATAGACCAACCCGTCCACCACCCTCCGAGGCACCCTCATCTCCAGACCCCCCGGATCCCGTGCAACATTCTCCGACTCCATCACAGACATCATCTCCCCACAAGCCATCGCCTCCACGACTACACCTTGCTGGAAGATCTCAACTTCCACCTCAACAACCTCCAAGACCCCAACTCCACCTTCCTCCTGGACAACCTCCAAAACATCAGACTCAATCAAATCCTACCAGAACCAACGCACTCAGCAGGACACACCCTCAATCCCATCTTCACAGCAGGAACCTCCATCATCTTCAGCCACACCTCCGAACTCCCATGAACGGACCACCACTGCATCCACTTCACCTTCAAAACTAACATCTCCCGCAGATGCTCACACCAGCTCCAGCGCAGGAATTGCAACAAGATCTCTGATGACCAGCTCACTGCCTCCCTCAGCAGCTCCATCCCCACCACCACAGACGACAACCCTACCACCGCCGCCCATACCCTTCACAACTGGATCACCAGCTGCGCCAACACCATCGAACCCTTAAGAAAACCTCAAACCCACAAACCAAGAAAGAATACTGGTTTTCCACTGAACTCCGACAATCCAGACGAACCTGCAGACACCTCGAAAAGCTCTGGAGGAACTCCAGAACCCCAGCAGACCTCGACAACTTCAGAGCAGCCACCGTCGCCCACCACAAACTCATCAGACACACCAGGAAGAAAGCTCTCCAGGACAGAATCTCTGCCCACACAGAAAACAACAAAGAACTCTTTGGCATCATCAAAGAGTTCACTCAACCCAACAGTGTGTATCCAACATCCCACTCTCCGAAGACCTCTACGACAGACTCAGCGCCTTCTTCCATCACAAAATTAAGACCATCTATGACAACTTTGACGACAAAAACCTGCATGAGAAACCCACACCCACCTCTCCCAACACCACGCAACCAAAGGCACCCTAAAGAATATGGAGACAACCCACTCCAGGCCCCCAATGACCCCTGCCCTCCCCACATCTACCACAGAGGCAAATACATAATCGCCCCAAGCTCCAATGAATCATTAACCGCTCCTTCGAGACCGCCTCCTTCCCCTATGACTGGAAACACCCCGAGGTCAACCCTCTCCTGAAAAAACCATCGGCGGACCCCACTGACCTCAAGAACTTCAGACCGATCTCCTTACTCAAATATCCAGCGAAATCATGGAAAAAGCAATCAACAGTCAACTGCTTCCTTTATAGAAGAAAACAACATTCTCGACCCCTCCCAATCAGGCTTCAGGAAGAATCAGAGCACAGTGACCACCCTTCTTGCCGTGACAGACGACATCCACTCCCTCCTTGACAGAGGAGAAACTGTAGCCCTCATCCTCCTGGACCTCTCAGCCGCCTTTGACACAGTCTCACACTGCACCCAAGCCAGCAGACTCCACAATGCAGGAATCCGAAACAAGGCCCTAGACTGGATCCGCTCCTTCCTATATAGAAGAACGCAGAGGGTCTGACTTCCCTCTTTCCTCTCAGGACCCACAACGACCACCTGCAGAGTCCCCCAAGAATCCTCCATCAGCCCCACCCTGTTCAACATCCACATCGTCAGATCACAAGGACTCAACATCGTATCGTACGCGAACGACACCAAACTCCAAGAAGGAATGGAAGCAGTCGCCAGGTGGATGAAGATCAGCTGCCTACAGCTCAACACAGACAAAACAAAAGTGCTCACCGTAGATCAACACTCCGATGCCTGGAACGACACCTGGGTGCACCCCGCCCTCTGGACCCCTCCCTCCCCCACGAACCACGCATGCATCTCGGAATCATCCTGAACTTTGAACTCAAAATGGATCGCCAAATCAACGCTGTCACCTCTTCCTGCTACCAAACCCTCGGCCTACTCCAGAAGACATTTAACTGGATCCCCATCGAACACAGGAACACCATCACCCACGCCCTCATCAGCATCAGACTAGACTACGGCAACGCACTCTATGCCAGGATAAACAAAAAACTCACCCTCAAAATTCAGCATGTCCAGAACGCTTCCCCCAGACTAGTCCACAATCTACTGCACCGCACATTCTTAAATAAGCAAAATAACTAGAAGTACATAAATTAGATAATATACAATGGCAACTATTAAATTGCTTGCATTATTTGTCTGCTGTGTACATGTTGCTGTGGTGCTGTGGGCTTCTCCTCTTTGATGGTGTGAGATCAATCTCATGGAGATCTGAGCCAGCGTACATCTATTACTTGGTCACTCAGACTGCCACAACTCTATACATTTCTCTACAACCTCAAATGTTCCTCTACTTGTTTTCGCTGTTACCACTCCCACTCTCAGTTTTAATGCACAGCACTTGGAACATTTCTCCTGTTCGGCTTGCATCCGCTCTAGGGGCTCACTTTCATCCTTCTCCACACCTGCTATAATCTACACTCAATCAATCAATCAATCAATCAATCAGAGGTTTGTAAAGCGCAGCATCTCACCCATAAGGGTATCAAAGACCTGAGGCGGAGAGGCCGGTACCTGATACATTTGGATGAGGAGGCTCAGTCAACAAGCCAGGTCTTGAGGTCCTTCCTGAATTGGGTCAATGACACAGTTTGCCTGAGGTGGAGGGTTAGGGTGTTCCAGGTCTTGGTGGCGAGGTAGGCAAAGGATCTTTCTCTGGTTCTGGTCTTGTGGATCCGTGGGAGGGAGGCAAGGATGAGTTGGGCGAGCGGAGTTGCTGGCGGGTGTGTGGAAATTGAGGCAGTGGTTCAGATATTCTGGTCCTGAGCCATGGAGGGCCTTATAGGCATGTCTGAGAAGCTTGAAGGCATTCTCTTGTTGATAGGGAGCCAGTGTAGTAGTCAAAGGTGCTGTGTCATGTGGCTCCGGTGGAGGATGTCGAGAACCAGTCTGACTGCGGCGTTCTGGTCGTTATGTAGTTTCCTGAGCTATTTTTGGGTGACGCTGGCATAGAGTGCATTGCCATAGTCAAGTTTACTGGTGATGAGTGCATGGGTGTCCGTCTTTCTGGAATCTGTGGAGAGTCATTTGATTGTCTTTCAAAGCAGGCAGAGAGTGTGAAAATAGGATGAGGATACTGCGTTGATTTGGCAGTTCATTGAGAGCGAGGAGTCCAGTATGATGCCAAGGTTGCGTACGTGGTCTGTAGAGGTGGGAGGTGTTTCTAGTGTGGCAGGCCACTAGGATTCATCCCAGGCTGAGGGGGTAGGTCCCAGGATGAGTACTTCGGTCTTTTCCAAGTTGAGCATGAGGCAGCTGTTCTGCATCCAGGTAGCAACTGCCTTCATTCCGTTATGAAAGTTGATTCTGTCGGCTGTGGGTTTGTTGGTGAGAGAGATGATCAGCTGGGTGTCGTAGGTGTAGGAGATGATGTTGAGTCTGTGGCTTCTGACGGTGGCTGTGAGGGGAGCCATGTAGATTTTGAAAAGGGTGGGGATCAGGGAGGAGCCCTGGAATACTCAGAAGCTGATCTCTGTAGATTCTGAGAGGAACTGGTCTGTCCATGTAGTGGCAACATGGGCAGACACAGCACCTGTTGTTGGATTCCAAGACCACTCTCCCCTGAGCCTTTGTCCACCTGGAATATTCATCTGAAGGGTCTCTATTGGCTAGGAGCCCACCTTCAACTTTCTTCACACCTGCCATGTTCTTTATTAGTCCACCTGCGCTATGGACTGCTGTGATGCAAACTGTGTTTCTGTTTGCACTTACACCCTCCATGTGCACTTGCTCGTATATTTGTCATGTTGTTTCTTTATAATTAGGTTTCCATCTTTTTGAGCTCCGAATGGTTGGGATTGTTTCTCATTTTGACTGGACACAGCTCATTTGGCGATGAGCGTCAGTCAAGGAGGTTTGCTCTGGTCTTGGCTCATTGTCATTTTATTTTACTATTTGGATCATTTGACAAAGTTACTATAAACAAAAAAAGCAGTCGTTGGTATAAAAAGCGGGAAGAGAGAGAACATTTGCAATGTGAAACAGTATGAAGTTGAGACAAGGTTGAATGTCAAGCGCCCTATTTGGGGGGATGGAGAGAAAATTGAGAAAGGTCACAGCCAGGTAGAAGCACAATTCACTATATCATTCAATCATATAACACCTATTTGTGCCTCCTGCAGTTTCCATTGGGAACTATGTGACTTTTTCATCAGGTTAGATCTATTGTCACAGTATTGAGAAAAACCTTATCAGGCAGAGTTGGAAGACAGAGTGGGGGCCACGGCAATGGGGCCTCACACTGCTGCCTTCACCTCTTTACCTACTCAGCAGAGTAGGGATGTTAACTGCTTAATTTAATTCTCGCTAACTCAAATGTTCCTCTTCAATTTCTTTTCTTTTCTTTTTACCACAGACGCTACTTTTGTGGCACCCCTGAAAAGAAGAAACAACCCCCTGGACTTAGAGCTAGCAGGTAAAATCTATTCTCACAGAGCAATATTCGAGAGTTGGGGAATCACTTTGCAGCAACACAAGCAACTGAGATACCCCTTCCCCCTCTACATCAACTCAGACCACCACAAGGATATAGAGCCGCAAAGGCCCAAGGTAAAATCGTGCCTACATGCAGCCCGAGCAACATCTCAGGACAAAAGAATACAAACAAAAACTGTCCAAAACAGTCAGTCGGTCACATACCGGCTTCATAGTAGCAATCAAGACTGGTCATGGATTCCGTCAGCACTAAGCGAAAAAAGTTCCTAGAAAAGATACACACACCATAATCAAAGAACAAACAAAAGGCCCGCACACGGAAGAAATAAACCTGGAAACAATTAAATTATGCTCTTGGAACGTGCATGGGTTCAGTAGCATGGAGCAGGACCATGAAACACAACTATTTTTTGAAGAGCAAGACATAATACTCTTACAAGAGACCTGGAACTTGTCTCATCTAGGAATTCCAGGCTTCACGGACTATCATATACTCACAGAGAGGCAATCAAAATACGGGCATCCGGGGGCGTGGCTTCGGCGGCAATGGAGTAGGTCGAGCCTCCGACGAGCTCCGGTGCCCCGCTGCCTGCTTAAGCCATCATTAGCGGAGTTTGGGGGCTGCTTACCGTCTCCGGCTGCTTGGAGGGACCCCTGTCCAGCCGAGGCGCTGCGCTGTCGACGGAGGAAATCCCGGGCGCTGTTGGAGAGCCGGGCAGTGCCGGCGGAGCCCCGGAGAGCAGTCGCGCCCGCCATTTTGGATTCACGGCTGGCGGCGGACTCTTCCCCCTGGGCACGGGCGGCTCCTGAGTGGCACCTGGCAGACATTTGAAGGCGGCCCGGGTGCGAGCTCTGTTGCTGGCTTGCGGCACCGGAGCCCGGTGGGATCTGCGGCGGTTTGGACCGGAGACATCCTTGGTGCCCTGAAGTCGGGCCGACCGCCGGTCCTGGTGACAAGCTGTGCAGCTGGAGACGGGCTCCCCCGTGAGCGGTGGGGAGGCCCGGGAGAGCGGGGACCCTTGGTGCTGGCCTGCCTAGGGGTCGCTACGCTGGGGAGTGAGGCGGGCTCGATGCGCCGCACCTGCCGCAATTTTGATCACCCACCCAGCGCGGAAGACGCGAGTGGCGGCGGCGCTGCCTGAACACTGCATCCAGGATAAACGGTGAGGCGGCAGAGGTGAGCTGAACCTGCTGGGGGCTGCGGTGGCTGGAGTTGGACGTGAGGGGCGCCCCCTTGGCCCTGGTGTCTGCAGCGGCTCAGTATTGGCGGACTGGGGCCCGTACTCCTGCGTCCCTCCGCCCCTCCCCCCCCCTTATGTGCCTGAGCCTGGCCTGCACGCAACGATCAACGTGGGAGTGCTGAGACCCGGCGGACCCCCGAAACGGACAACACGGAGTGGGGCTATGTCTTTCGCTGCCCGTTGGCCGCCCCCCTTGTGTGCCTTGGCGGCGCGAACCCCCGACGATCTGCCCCGAGACTTGGCCTGCGAGGTGAGGAGCGGTGGGGTGCTGCGGGTCCTCCTCGGGGGTCGGGCGGCTCAGATTGGGACCCCTGGGGCCTGGGTTGGTCTCTGCTGGATGGGCCCTACCCTGCTGTACGATACAGCGCACCGACGAGTTCGCCGGGGCCTTGCCTGGCTGTGCCCTGTCCCCTTGCCTGTCAGTGAGGCATTGGCAGGGGAGTGCTGAGACCCTGCGGACTTTCAGACCTGTCGCTGGGGGCTGTTTACGGGTGGTCAGAGGTGCCGCCTGCCGTTGAGAACTGCCCTAAACACTGCAACTTTGGGACCCTGTGCATTGAGCGGTGGCCTGGGCCTGCCTAGGCGGCGGAGCTGATAGGGGGGACTTGTGACGCTGCCGGACCTGAGACCCTTGCGATGGAGGTGGTCCATGCCTGGCCTGCTTGGGCGGCCCCCGGTGCACTGCCGAGGTGTTGGAGGAGCTGCTCCCCAGGGGATTTGCCTTCACGCATTGTGTGCGTTCTACCTGCTGCCTCTCTTCCCCTGACCGTGGTGGCTTGATCATCCCTTTCTGCTGCCGGGCTCTGCTTGCTGTCTGTACTGTCTGTGCCCTCCGCCCTGGCCCGGTGGTGAACGGGAGCTCCAGGCCGCTATTCTCTGGATTGCTACCACCTGGGGGGTCTGGACCCCTGTTGTGTCATTAGGGGGGTGAAGAGCCCTGCGGAGATACAGCCCGGTGTGGAGCCTCCCCCCGCTAAATCCCCCCTGAGCCCGCTGGACTGTGCCCTCCTTGTCCTTGGTGGCCCGTGCTGCAGATTTGGCGATGACGAGATCAAAGGGGGGCAGGCAGGACTCGGCGGCGACGGTTAAGGACACGTCGGTGATGGCTATGTGGGGCAAGACTGGAGCGACGGCGTCGATCGACGGCCCCTCACAGACGGCTGCGGACTCACCGCCGGTGACCCAGGCCTTTATGGCCTCCTTCATGTCCGAGCTTAAGACGGAGATAGGCTCCCTACGCTCGGAAGTGCAATCATGCATCAAGGAGCTGCGCAAGGAGGTCACTGAGCTGGGAGACAGAGTGGATGGCTTGGAAAAGCTCGTCGACGCGCGTACGGAAGACCAAGAGCAGCTGTGGCAGAGGGTGGCAGCACTGGAAGATCAGAACATTGACCTGCAGGTTAAGCAGGAGGACCTCGAGAACAGAAGCCGCCGCAATAACCTCCGAATCCGAGGTGTTCCGCTTGATGAGGAGGGGAAGGACATCCTGACCTACGTGGCGCAGCTCCTACATGAGGTATGGGGGGATGAGGACGCTTCCCCCCCGACTTTGGATCGGGCCCACCGGGTGTACGGACCAGCGGGCAGAGTGGGCTTCCTTCCGGACAGCTTAACGCGGGTGCATTCTGAAAGCGGCACGAGACAAGCCCAATCTCACCTACGGAGGCCACAAAATACAAATTTTCCAGGACATGGCGCCTAACACCCTGCGTCGGCAGAGGGCTTTCCGGCCAGTGACGGAGAGGTTGAGGGCTCTCAATATCGCCTATCAGTGGGGCCATCCCTTCGCATTCATCTTTCACTGCGAGGACAAACGCAGGTTCATCCGTTCCTACCATGAGGCGGCCCAACTCCTCAAGATGCCGGAATCGCCGGCACACAGCCCTTCCAGATCGCGACAACAGGAGAGGGTCCCTGCTCGCCCGGACTGGACCAGGGTCCAACAACATCGCCCGCCCCCTCCGGTGGATGAGAAATCTTCTTCGAAGGCCAAGCAGGACATCATAGCGCACATCCGCTCCCTGGAGGGCGACAGGGAGGGCCATTCTTCGCACCCGTCCACACCGTGACCTGGGACCCGACGTGGCGATTCCTTCGGTGACTCTGGCCGCTGCTGTGGAATATCCCCATGTTCGCTGGCCTGTGACGCTATGTTGACCCGCTGGCTGCACTGGCGCCCCTCGCGGCGCCTGGACTCCTATTCTCGACTGCTGTCACCAAGAGGGACGCTGATCTTCCTGTAGAGCGACTGACCAGCACTCCTGGGATGTCTTGGCTTGCCCTGTACTTGGGGTTGCACTTCCTCTGGCTTCCGCGGATGACTCCCTGCCGGCGCCATCCATGTGGTGGACCTGACACTCTGGAGGGCCCGCATAGACTGCTGTACCTGGTCTATACTAGGGACTGAGCGCTGGCTGTTGGCAAGCCTGACTACTCCGTCCTGCTGTATGGTGCCCCTGACTCCGGTTCGGGCAGCGGGGCCAGTGGGGTCGAGGCCTTCTACACTGCACGTGGATACCCCCTGTACTGCCCCATAGGAAGTGACATTCCTGAGTGTGTCCAAACCCTTGGGTAGAGGATGCCCGGTTACTGGGGCAGCCCGATACGGCCCTGTTGGCCTTTGTTGATTTTGCTGATTGCGAGACCTGGTTGGTCTCTTATTGGTTCCCTTCTCCCTCTCTTCCTCTTCTCCTCCTCCTTTTCGCTTTTCTTCCTTCAGACCTTTCCTCTTTCCTTTCCTCTGGTTCGGTGGGTGGTGAGACGGGGTTGGGGTGGCAGCTGTCGCCTGGGGGGTGTGGGTGGGAGGGGGGCTCGCCTGGTCGCCTCTCCCTTGCTCTGGTGGGTGCAGGGAGCGTCGGCGGATCCTGCTTGCTACATGCCATGGCTGCACCTGTACCTAGGACCCTGAAGGTTTTGACACTCAACGTTAAGGGCCTGAACTCCCCCAACAAGCGCAAACAGGTTTGGCGCTATCTCCTCCAACAGCAACCTGACGTTGTTTTTCTCCAAGAAACCCACCTCCTACAGGGGGACACACACCGCATGGCCCACCCCAAATACCCCCTCCAGTTTTGGGCAGCTGCGGATACTAAAACTACCGGGGTGGCCATACTATGCAGAGCTGGCTTCAGGCGGGGAGACTCCGGACCCTATAAGAGTGGGGATGGGTGCTTCCTCAAAGTCACAGTGTATGCGGGGAGGCGCAGATTCACTTTGTGCAGCGTGTATGCCCCCAATCAATTGCAGGACCGATATCTACAGTCACTCCTGAGGGATCAGATTCCAAGTGGAGATCCGCACGTAATACCGGGAGGGGATTTTAACTTAGTGTGGGACCCTGACGTGGATCGCTGTGGTGCTGCCTCCAATGCCTCTGGGGTGATGTCCTCTACGCTGCGCAAACAGATTGCAGACTTAGGACTCTTAGATGCATGGCGCTATCTCAACCCGCATCTTAGAGACTACTCATTCTACTCCCACACACATAGATCCTACTCCCGCATCAATTTCCTTTTCGCGTCGCCGGAGCTGCTCCGAGACGCGCTGGGAGCCTCCGTCTCAGACATTTCTTTGTCGGATCATGCCCATGTGGAAATGCTCCTCCAGGATCCAGCGGTGCGCCCCACGCGTGCCGTCCGTTGGTCCTTCCCGCCGAGCATCCTCCGAGATGCTGATGATGTGGATAGCATCCGGGAGGCCATAGACGCCTATTTTGCTTCTAATGATACCCCGGACATGCCCTTCCCGGTGGTCTGGGACGCCTTCAAAGCCACGATTCGGGGACACGTCACCTCCCTGGCGATTGAGCGGGGGGGCGCTGCCCGCAAGCTGTCCGCCTCCCCCGTTCAAATCAGAAGTCACCGAAGTCATCTGCGGCGTTCCTCAAGGCTCCTGGCTCAGCCCCACCCTCTTCAATGTCTACTTGAGCCCCCCTGCGGCCATCACACGCCAACACAACCTCAACATCATCTCCTACGCCGACGACACCCAGCTGATCCTCTCCCTCACCAACGACCCCACCACCGCCAGAGCCAACCTGCACGAAGGGATGACAGCCGTAGCCGAGTGGATCATGAACAGCCGCCTGAAACTGAACTCAGACAAGACGGAAGTCCTCATCCTGGGCTCCTCGCCCTCCGCCTGGGACGACACCTGGTGGCCCCCCGCCCTGGGCAGCGCACCCAAACCAACGGACCACGCACGCAACCTGGGCTTCATCCTGGACTCCTCCCTCTCCATGACCAGACAAGTCAACGCCGTCTCCTCGTCGTGCTTCAACATCCTGCGCATGCTACGTAAGATCTTCCGGTGGATCCCCACCGAGACCAGGAAGACGGTCACCCAGGCCCTCGTCACCAGCCGACTGGACTACGGCAACACCCTCTACGCCGGAACCACCGCTAAACTCCAGAAGAGACTCCAACGGATCCAGAATGCATCAGCAAGACTCATCCTCGACATCCCCCGACACAGCCACATCTCCGGACACCTGAGAGACCTGCACTGGCTCCCGGTCAACAAAAGAATCACCTTCCGGCTCCTCACCCACGCACACAAAGCCCTGCACAACCAAGGCCCAAGATACCTCAACAGCCGCCTCAATTTCTACACTCCCACACGCCAGCTTCGATCGACCAGTCACGCCCTCGGCGCCATCCCCCGCATCCGAAGAGCCACCACAGGAGGAAGGTCCTTCTCCTACCTGGCCGCCAAGACTTGGAACTCCCTCCCGACCCATCTCCGCCCGACCCAGGACCGCCTCGCATTCAGGAAGCAGCTCAAGACCTGGCTGTTCGAGCAGTAGCGGACCCCCCCCCCCTCCTCAAGCGCCTTGAGACCCTCCGGGTGAGTAGTGCGCTATACAAATGCAATGATTGATTGATTGAAGCTGGAGGCTGACCTGGCTGCGGATATTAAGAAGGCCGAGGTGCACGATCGGGAGCGGTCGACGCGAGACACAAGAAGGAGATTGGCCAACCTCAGAGGGCAACTTCGGCTCCTACGCACCAATAAGGCGGCATGTTCCCTGCTGGCCTTGAAGCAAAGATACTTTGAAGGCGGCGACAAGGTGGGCCGACTGCTGGCGGGAAGACTGCGAGTGCGTGCCGCCAAGGCTCACATCACTAGTATTAGACTGCAGGATGGGTCGAAGGTAGTCTCGGAGTCATCCTAACAGGCTGCATTTGTGGACTATTATACCTCTCTGTACGAGAGGGACCCTGTCTCAGTGGATGCGGTGGCGGCTGTCCTGGATGGTTGTGAGGGGCCGACACTGTCTGCTGGAAGCGCCACGGAGCTGGTAGGCTCCATCACAGAGGAAGAGATCATAGCGGCGATTAACGACCTCTCTCTGGGGAAAACGCCGGGCCCGGATGGCCTGCCATTATCTTTCTATCGCACATTTCAGACCCAGCTTAGGCCTTACCTCCTTCGGCTGTTCGGCGCCTTCTCTGAGGATGTGGGGCCATCCCTGACATGGGCATGGCAGAGATAGCGTTAATACCGAAACCTGGAAAAGACCCCACCTTGTGTGCGTCCTACCGCCCTATCGCCCTGCTCAATACGGACCTCAAAATATACACCAAGCTCCTCGCCAAACGCCTCGACCCGTTTATGCAATGGCTTGTGGACCCTGACCAGGTCGGATTTATTCGTGATCGCCAGGGGGCAGATAATGTCCGCAAACTTGCGCACCTGGTGGGGAAAGTGCGCCATTGGCAAACCCCGGCCTGCCTTCTCTCCCTAGACGCGGAGAAGGCATTTGATCGGGTAGACTGGACCTTCCTCAGAGAGGTGCTTCGTACAATTGGGCTGGGTCCGAAGATGATTGCTAGGGTTATGGCTCCATATATCGGGCCCCAGGCTAGAATCCCGGTCAATGGGGACCTAACGCCGCCACTGACAATACATAGGGGCACTCGACAGGGGTGCCCCCTCTCGCCCCTTCTATTTGCCCTCGCAGTGGAACCTCTCGCAGAGCTGATCCGGCGCGACTCGGACATCCACGGGATAGTGCACGGTGGTCGGAACAACAAGGTGGCACTGTTCGCCGATGATCTGATACTTACACTCACGCGCCCGCGAGAATCCTTGCCGGCTGTTCATAGAGTGCTCTGCCTTTTTGAGAGAGCCTCTGGCCTAAAGATTAACCACGATAAGTCCTGGGCTCCTAATCTCACTATCCCTACAGAGGATCTTTCCACTTTGAAAGGGATTGTGCCCTACCAGTGGGCTGAGCGCCATATCAAGTATCTGGGTCTCACCCTAACTCCCTCCCTGGATGAATGGGCGTCTGTCAATTGGCGTGACTGCCGGAGGGAAGTTTTGGAAGACCTGCGGCGGTGGAAATCCCTGATGCTGTCCTGGTTAGGCCGCCTCAATACTGTTAAAATGTCGATCCTCCCCAAAATCCTCTACGTGTTCCAATGCCTCCCTACTCTGATCCCGCTCCACTGCATACGAAGCCTTCAACGCAAACTTATATCCTTCATCTGGGGCGGTAAGCGACCACGGTTTTCTCACAAAATCCTTATGGCTCCGCGAGACAGGGGAGGCCTGGCTTGCCCTAATTTGGTCCACTACTATTGGGCTGCGCACCTCCGATTTGTGATAGAATGGGGGGTGAGAGAAAGTGAAAAAGGATGGCTGCATATGGATAGGGCGGTGACGGGACATACCATTTGGGATCTACCATGGCTCCATCGGACGGCCCGTTCCAGGAGTGCATACCTTGCAGTACCCACGAAAACGGTGCTGGACATCTGGGATGCCATTGCTGTGTCCAGGGGGCTCACTACATTTCCGTCCCCCCATACTCCCATAGCGGCAAACCCTCACTTCCCACCGGCCTATCAAACTCGGGCGTTTGAGCCCTGGGTGCAGGGAGACTGTAGAGTGATTTGCGACCTTTTTGATGGGGGCTCGCTTAAATCGTTCGACCAATGTTGCGAAGAGTTTCGTGTGCGACCTGCGGCGCGGCTGCAGTATGCCCAACTACGACACTGGGTCTCTGACGGGGACGTGTATCAGGCTGCCACGCGGGCCTTCACTCCTTTCGAAAAACTGGCACGCTCCCTTGGGGGCTCCAGGCGGTTGGTCTCCCAGATTTATCATATCCTGCAGCACCCAACACTTATACCCATTCATCTATATCAGCGCCAATGGCAGACTGCGGTTAATGCGGACATTGCACCCTCACAGTGGGACGCAGTGTGGAGAGACATTCCCAGGGTATACCGGAGTATCCCGCAGAGAGAAAACGCCTATAAGCTTCTAACTCAATGGTATTACACTCCCGTGCGGCTCCATAAGATGTTCCCCAATACTTCGCCATTATGCTGGAGATGTCGAGCTGCAACGGGGGACTTCGTGCACATATGGTGGGCGTGCTCGCTCCTAACTGCCTTCTGGAAGGAGGTTCTTAGCCACATTAGAGGGGTGTTGGGGTTCCCCTTGCCTGAAGCCATAGCCACGATCCTACTAGGTGTTAGGCCTCTAGGCCTCAAGGCCCTCACCCGTAACGACTGGATTGTAACACTGCAAATGCTAGGTGCGGCCAAGCAGCTCATAGCCTTATACTGGAAGAAGACTGAAGCGCCTCCCATTGCCTCTTGGTTTGTGCGGCTGTGGCACGTATTGGCAATGGAGCTTCTCACCGCGTGGCTCCAGCTGCGTACTACCCGCTTTGACACAGTCTGGAAGCCCTTGGTGCGCTACCTTTGCTCTATGGAGCATGCGCGTTATATGCCCACCAGACTCCGGACCCTGCGTCTCTTTGAGGATGCTGTTGTCCCTGCGGACACCGCTAGATTGCTCCCATAGCTCCCTTTTATGGCCTGTGGATTATAGAGCCTTTGCTACCTGGTATCACCCCTCGCCCGCGGACCAACACATCCACCATGCCTGCGCGCTATCCCTCTTGTCTCTTGTCTCTGAATCCTCTTCCCCTCTCTCTCTCCCTTTCTTCCTTCTTTTTCTATGCTCTCTCCCGTGTTTCCTGACCTCTGTTGGGTCACCTTTTAGTGTTGGGCTTGTTGCCTGCTCGCCTGTACTCACTACTCTGGCATTGGGGCTCTCTAAGCGCTGAATGACTCTAACAGCTCTTCTTAAGCCACGCGGACGGCCCCCTTGGGGTTGTAGGCAAGGCGCTGTGTTAACTAGTTTATCTATGCATTATGTGTGACCCTATTTCATACTCTCTGCGGCCGGCCTCCAATAGAGGTTGTAGGCTTAACGCTGTGTCTATGTGCCCTTGTCGGGTTTTTTTTTGCTCCAAAATAAAACAGACTTGTAACAAAATACGGGCATCCACGAGGAGGCCTATCAACTTTTATTTCACAAAAATATAATTGGGACCAAGAGGAACTGGACGTTGGGATAAACTGGGCCCAAGCTACAAAAATTACAATAAAGCCTCAGTATCAACTGCTACTGCTAAATATTTATATACACCCAGAACGAAAAGCAAAAAAGGAAAAATTGGGAACACTACTCAAACTTATTAAAACCCTACAAAAAAACAACAAACTTAGTTCAATGATCATTTCGGGAGATTTTAATTGTAACCTACTCAGCCCCGACAAGGGTATACCAAACAGGAAAAAAAGTCGAGCACAAGGGTCCTACCTAGAACAACGGGACAATATAAACTCAATGGGCCTAACAATTCTAAACAGCAGGAAAAATGGTCACCCTTGGCCGTGCCCCACTTATACGAGCGGCAAGGTTAAATCGACCATAGACTTCACAATCGTCAGTGCGAGCATGACAAAATCTATAGTGGAATACTCAATAGTTCCGCGTTTGAAAAGTAATCATTTCCCACAAATTATACGGACGATTATCGCAGTTCCAAGAGCAGAAACAATATGTTCATTACAGCAACACACAGAAAAATGTAACCTTCGGAAAATAAAATGGAGGGGAGGCGAAACAAAAAAAATCATGATTACAGCTAGTAACTTTATGACAAAAATAGGGAGCCTCGATAACGGAGATCATGTAGAGAACTGGGAAAATCTATTGGAGGAACTAAAGGAAAAACACTCAGTCCAGTCGAGGGTGACTAGAGACGGAATAGGCAAGCCAGCACCATGGTTTAACGCGGAATTAAAACTAGAAAAGAGAAAATTAGCCAGGGTACAAAGATCGGCTGCCAAGGGACACAACTTAAATAATACAGACATCAGAAGTATGAGAAAAAAATATCAGAATAAAATATGGACGGCGAAGGCACAATACAAAGAACGGACATGGGAAAAACTACTGATTACAAGTAAAAAAGCATCCGCAAAAGAGTTTTGGGCTATCATTAACAAATTAAACTCAGGAGCAACACTGAAACAGGACCCTGGAATCAGCGACAAGGCCTGGGGGAACCACGTGAAGAACCTCTACCTAAAAAAGGAACCACCTAGAAATAAAAACAAACAATGTTCACCCAATGACATCGAAGAAGACAGTTTTAAATGTACACTCGTCAGTCCAAGATTACACGATAACGTAAACCCAGAAACAAACGCCATTTATCAAGAAGTTCTGACCACCCGTGCCCAAATAAAAACGCTGATTCAAAAACTAAAGCCAGAGGGGGCACCAAGTCCAAACGGTCTTCCAACAGCAGTTTATAAATCAAACGAAGACTTTTGGGCCGAACACTTAACAGTGCTATTTAATCACACTTTTACAAAGGGTAACCTTCCGGCTACATGGAAAGGAAATATAATCCACCCAACTCATAAGAAAGGGGACCGAAAAAATCCAGGGAATTACCGTCTGATCTCCTTAATAGATGTCGAAGCCAAGCTGTACGCTTCGTGCCTATTGGAAGAGCTGAAGGGCTGGGAAAAATCAACCAACATAATAACCAGGTTACAAAGCGGTTTCAGATCAGGGATGGGGAAATCCACAAACCTAACCACCCTTGGCCTGCTAACGGAAAACGCCAAAAAAAAGAAGCAGCAACTATATGGATGTTTCGTGGACATAAAATCAGCCTTTGACCACGTAAGTAGGTCAAGGCTTTGGAGCAAGTTAAGAAAGTGGGGGATGCCAGATAACTTAACAAACGCAATATCCAGCCTGTACAGCGAAACATGGGCAAAGGTTAAACAAGGGAACGGGACCAGCCTTACAAAAAAAATTGAGACACAGGATGGTTTAAAACAAGGCTGTGTCCTTGCCCCCAGTCTTTTTAACCTATACCTAGCAGATATCGGACGTAATTTAGAAGCAACGGAAAGCCATGCCCCAAAACTCGCCAACGTTCCTGTACCAATCATGCAGTACGCCGATGACATAGTTCTACTAAGCAAAACCCCAATAGGTTTGCAACGCTTGGTAAACATGTTATCGGCCTACTTAGCACAAGAAAACCTGGAACTGAATAAAGAAGATAAAACAAAAGTGCTCCGGCTTGTGGAGGGGAAGAAACTTAATTTCAGATGGTCAATCAACAACTCAGTCCTCGAAGAGCAGGCCTCATATAAATACATAGGGATGACCATTGAGCAGGGCAACACAAAAAAAGGTACATTCTGGTACTAAGAGGGAAGGCGCAATCACTAATTTACGCATACAGGCAACTGCAAAAAACAGTGGGCGGCCCAAATTACACGCACTTACTTAAAGTAATGGCCGCAAAAACTATCCCCACTTTATCCTACGGGTTAACTGCATGGCTAGGAGGGGAATCAACAATTTTAAACAATTTACAAAATAAAATATACAAGGAAGTCTTCAATCTGCCACACTCAGCTGCGCCAGCCCAAGTTCGCTTAGAATTTGGCTTGCAGAACCAAGAAATTCGGTCAATGTCCACGTTCGCAAAATTGTGTCACTAGCTCCGCTCTGCCCCAAGTGAGTCAATGGACAACATCTGCTGGAAGGAAATAAACTATCAGGAAGTCCAGCTAAATACAACTCAATGGGTAAAATATCTTAGTGCGAGTTTGACCACACTGACTTTGCATGAAGTATGGAAAAAAAAAATCGACCACGTATACTTCTGTAAAGTAGTAAATGGACTAGCAAAAAAGGCTTCCTTGCTAAAAGATAAAACAACCTTAACTAAACAACGACATGCTTGGACAGTAGTTAACTCCTACATCAACCATAAACCGCAAGGATATCTAGCTTTGCACTACAGCCAACATCTAGAAAAAGCTTTTATAGCGTACCGAATGGGCATGCATCTATCAAAAGATTTAAGGCCCTCTTGGAAACAACAAACCAAAAGTTCCAACTGCAGATTATGCGGATACCAGAAGGAAACATTGACGCACTTGTTATGTACGTGTCCGGCCTTATTGGCTCTAAGAAGAAGGCATCTACTTGCGATTTTTATCACACTAAAGATCCGCACTTGCAGACAAGCGGTGATAAACTGGCCAGGAGGTGCCTCATCTATTCTGTCATGTCGGGGAGTAAAATTTATGACCAAGGTAACAAAACTTATACAGGAAACTGAACAGATAAAGGCACCTACCACCTAGTGCAAACAGTGTCTAGGGAAAGAAGAACGTGGTGGTAGAAATGCCATTCAGCGAATATCTCGCCCCGGATACACACATTGTGTTTTAACGAAAGAAACATGTCCAGAGAGGTCCTTTTTGGGACAGAACATTTTGACTCTTTATCGTCAAGAATACATGTCATTTTATTTTCATCTTAATCTCTCTTTTCTTCTTTTCTGTTTTTATCCATTCGAATATTGTAAAGATTTTTATTAATCAAACAATAAAATATTGATGATGATGATTGATTGAACCCCCTGGACCTCCTCCATCAACGAGTCCACTCTTAGCGCAAAGAGAAAGAACAGGCTCATCATCTACAGGCAGGGCACAAGTCCTAAAAAAAGAAGTGGGGGGACGCTGGCGTCACAACAGGAAGTGAACTCACGAAAGGTGGCTTGCACCATCGGACTCATTGCCTCCCCTCGCTCATCCCTTAGATGCGATTGCATCAGAGAAGTCAGTGCGTGAGCAGCGTTCTGAATGGGCTCAGATCTCGCCCCAGAGAGGCCAAAGAGTGAATGTGTGGCTCCATTTGCTCCAGTTATCGAGCTAAAATAAGTGGGGGGATGCCGTCCACCCGTGTGGTACCCCGACTCGAGACCTGCCTACAGGGGATACGGGAGGCAGAGGGGCACTTCCTCTGACTGACTAGGAACCAGACATATCCAAGCAGAGAATTAAAGCCCGGATCTACCAGCCTCCACCCGAGGGCTGGGGAAGGAATGGAAGTGAGGCAGTAGTGAGAGACGCATAGTAGGAGGGACCCTACCTAAAGCAGCCACAGCAGACAGGCACCGCTCCCATTTAGAGCAAAGAAAACAGAGAGAAACAGTACTCCAGTTACTTAGCACCAACAGACATATCTGCTTCTTTCTCTAATATAATATGATTGGGAGCCCTGTTTAGGTCATAAGAGCAACAAGCCCCACACAGCCACACACCATTAAAAGAGTACGTTACACCCAGAGATGCCGCATTAAAGGACTAAATCACAGATGGCAATCGATGAGGCGAAGGCATCATGCTGCAAGTCAAAGAATGCCCACTGGGAAAATCTCACCACAATGACACAGGAGGTTGCACTGGGCACTATCATGAAATAGTTCACTTCTATAAAAGTAACAATGGGAATGGTGGAGGAAAAAACAAACTAAGACATTGAATGAAGTCCTCTCCATAAGAAATGCCACAGATTCTTTCAACTCATGCCTCGCAGTAGTGGGGGACAGAATATCCTCTACAGAACAGAAAATGTCAGAATCAGTAGATTAGGAGGAAGGTCACCAAACATGCACAAAAACATGACCTGGTTGGTAGGCAGGAATAGAAGAGAGAACATTGGTTTCTCTGATATCGCTGAAAAACATGGAACACAGCAATGTGGTTTGCTTCCTAACCCACTTTGTCGCTGGAATTCACTAACATGATTTCCAAACCAACTCTGAATTTCCAAAGAGCACACAGACCTAGGACATGGAATTGCGGCTTGAAATCAGGACCAAGACAATTGCCTGGATCCTCTGGCACCAGCAATCCCTGAGACATGGTCATAGCAATGAAGAAACACAGACCTTTCCAACAGGGAGATCACTAATTATACAATACCCAAGCTTCTCTTTTGAGACTAACCTGAAGAGAAGGTCCGTAGTGCTCTGACCAAGACTGAAAATGTGGAACATCTACTTTGGACCACTCGATCCTGCTACTATGGTAATTGAAATAAAAAAGAAATTGAAAGTCTCAACCTCTTTAGAAAAACTGTTACACACCATAGACTCATCAATGATGTATACTCTGCAACCAACAACCTCCACATCACATCCAAAGCAGGTCCGAGGTGCTCCCCACCAAGCCACAATTGGATGAGAGAGAAGAAATCGAAATGGTCATGCATCACCGGGAATCAGGTGACAGAAGCAGAGCCCTGAAACATACAATATCCAGAGATAAATCAAAGTCACCCATCTAGGACTCCTAGATTTATTTTATTTATTTATTTGAAAAGTTTTATATAGCGTGAGTGTGACCCTGGCGGGTATCAGAGTGCTTTTCAAGTAAATGAGTGAACACGGAAGGATTGGGTCTGTGCACTATCTTGACTAGACCACTCCTAAATTTTACTAACAAACACAGTGTCCAAATAGGTCGTTTTTTAGTTACTCATACAAGACTTCAGTGCTTTGTTCTAAAGCCTGTGTGTTTTTTATTTCACTTCTTTTTACACATTTTTCAAACAAATTAAACTAATATTCTCATGTCTTTTGTCGGACCACACAAATGTTTTACAAACATATTTACACATTCAAAACAATATATAGTATAGTAACACCACAAAATGTATAATACAAATCACAGTACAATACATACAACATTAGATAAACAATACAGATACAGATAACCAGTCCATAATTTTACAAATACACCTGGCTGACACTCCTTCCTTTTGTCCTGCCTATGTGTAACGCTCAGGGAGAACTTGATTCAAAGGGTGTTGTCTATAGGAGGACAAAAAGATGTATAAATTCAATTTGAGGCACACCCAGCTGTTAGTCCCATGAGCACAAGCCAACACGTTTCAAACCCTATACTGCTTAAGGGTTCTCCTCAGGACTCGGACTTGGTGGTCTTGGTGAACTAAAATTAAAGCCAAAGAATGTGTGTTTTAGTATTGTGTCACTCACCCAACACCCTATGTATATTAAAATACTTTTTATTTGACCTACTTTATTTCAGCTACTGAAGGGGTTGTTTCCTTGCTACACCATTTTACTCCAATTTTCACTGCTGTATTGAAATAAGACATAATTATACTCTAGAACACAGCACTTTTAGCCAGTAGTCATAGATAATTTAAAGGAGACATATAACATGTACCTTATTCTTTCTTTTTGTGTTCGGTGCCGGATTTCTTTTGAACACTCTGACTCCTGTAGGATCTCATTACTAAAAACCAAGAAATTAGAGACTCGCCTCAAGCGTGCGATTCAAAATGGCCGCTGCAATGAGAGCTCCTTTTTTTTTGCCCGTTTTTTAGATAAAAAAGACACATTTTTGTCAGGAAATCGCTGCATATGTGGTCGCTGGCCTTATAAAGCTGCCACTTACCTGCTGAGGAGGTTTGGTGCTTTTCCTGTCGACGGTGGTGGTGCTGCCAGCTTCTTGGTTCCTGCTCCCTGCTTTCCAAAGAGGTACTGCCTGGACTGTCTGTCAGGGGGGCGGAGACTGCTACAGGAAAGGGCCAGGCTTGGGCCTAGCCACACCCACAGCCCTGTTTAGCTGCTGCACCAGTGTTTTCATTGAGGAATACTTCATTTTCTCTCTATTTTCCTTCTGACTTTCACATATTGATTCTTTTTATTTCAAAATACGCCAATTTTTCTCCTTATAAAATGGAAAATAAAAATATTGTCAATAATAAAAGGAGACAGCAGGTTTCACCTCCTCCATTGAAATCAAAAGTAGTAGAGTCTTCTGAGCCTTCTTTGTCTTTAATTCTAAAAGAAATCCAAGCACTTCGTGCTAATACAGAGACAATTGCGGCAGAATTAAAGAATGCACGAAAGGAAATGGCTAGCTTATCTATGAAAATCTCTGATAACTCTATCAAGATACAAGATAATAAAGCCAAAATAGATGCTTTTACACCATTAATATCGAAAATAGCTCCTATGAATACCCATCTTTCGGATATGGAAAATCGTCACAGGCAATATAACCTTCGCATTTTTAATTTACCGGAAGAAGTTGAGGGGTCTAATTGCCGGTTATATTTGGAAACTTTGGGCCAGATGTAGGTCGGTCGGTAACGGCCGAAAATCGGTATTTTCGGCCGTTACCGACCGGTATTTCAGAAATGGTATGTAGGGGCATTATTTTACAGAATCTGTAAATTTACCGATTCGATAAATTTACCGATTCTGTAAAATACCGAATCGGTATTTTTACCGATTCGGTAAATCTGAGATGTAGGTGGGACTCTTCTGAGTCCCACAAGCCTTACCGAATCGGTATTTTACCATCAAATCCAATTTGATGGTAAAATACCGATTCCGGTGTGCATGCACATGTGTGCATGCACACCTATGCCATATGACAGGCAGACCTGCCCTTAGGGCATGTATGCCTGCCACATGGCACCCGAGCCTGTTTTGGGGGGGCCAGAGGGTGTCAAAGTGACACCCCCTGCACCCTTGTGTAAATCGGTATTTACGGTAATGCCCATTCATTAGGAATGAATGGGCATTACCGATTCGGTATTTACCAAATCGGTAAATACCGAATTGTTCAGATTCGGTATTCCAGCACATCTGGAACCCCTCTAATTTACCGATTCTTAATTACCGAATCGGTAAAATTCGGTAATTAAGAATCGGTAAATCAATTCTACATACATCTGGCCCTTGGATTCCTGATCTTTTAAATATTAAATTTCCAGAGAAATTTGAGGTTGAAAAAGCTGACCGAATTCCCTCTCCTTCCAATCCTCAACATTCCAAGCCAAGACAAATGATATTTAAAGTATTTCGTCACTATCATTTGGCATTGATTAGGAAAGCTGCAAGAGAAATTCCCTCATTGATGGTCAATGGGTCAAAAAACTTTATTCACCAAGACTTTGCCAAAGAAACTGTGGCAATATGCAAGGAGTTTTCTGACCTCCGTCCGCAGCTGCGAAGTTTGGGTTTCAAATATTGGCTTTTTGATCCATCCATGACGCGCATATGGAAAGACAATTTTTCAAAATCCTTTCATCGTCCAGAGGAGCTAAGACATTTTCTTGATCTTCAACTGCAGCAGTCAATGGATACCCATGACCCTACTACTTGAAGTGGATTTTTGCTGACAATTTTTTACGCTATTTCCTCAATTTTTGGGCTCTAACCGTTTTTGGCCATGCTTGTAACGCGTGTGTGCGTTTCACTTTTCATATTTATGTTTGTTGTTTTGTTTGTTGTTTGTCAGTTCTTCTGTCTTCTTCCCTCTAATTTATCTTTTCTATTTTCTAGAGCTACTCACATTTTCTTCGGTTTTCTTTCTCTCATTATCCTCTTCTCTTTTTCTTCCTTTTTATTCCATTATGGCTGACATTAAAGTTATTTCGTTGAATGTTAAAGGTATGCGACATCCAGTCAAGCGTACTAAGATTTTGGATTATTTAGGCAGTTCTAAAGCCATATTTTGGGGCATATTATCAAGGACGGGCAATACATGATCGCCATTTTTATCGGCAGGAAAACACCGATAAAGCGGCGATAATGGGCTTGATAATATGCTCTATGGAATTCCTATCGAAGCCCATGTTAGATCTCTTCACATCTAACATGGGCTTCGATAGGAATTCATAGAGCATATTATCAAGCCCATTATCGCCGCTTTATCGGCAGTTTCCTGCCGATAAAAGCGGCGATAATGTATTGCCCGTCCTTGATAATATGCCCCTTTGTTTTTTACAAGAAACTCATGTTGATGATATAATATTAGGTTATATGGAAAAAAGTGGGTTGATAGTATCGTTTCTTCTCCTGCTATTGGTAAGAAAAATGGTGCAGCGATATTAATTGCAAAGAAGTCGCATTGTCAAATTCTGAATAAATTTACTGATGCAGATGGTAGATATGTAATTGTCAAAGTTAAAGTTTATGATTCTATTATTCATTTATTAAATGTTTATGGGCCGACTGAAGATGGCCCTGCTTTTTGGAACAATCTTGCAACAGAGGTTCTAAAACTTGCAAATGTTCCTTTAATTATGGCTGGTGACTTTAACGTGATTTCTTCCCCTTTATTGGATAGGTTATCTCAAACAAAATTTCATCCCACTAAGGTTTATTTTGCTATTAAAACGTTTCTTCAAACCACTAAGTTAGTCGATATTTGGCGTCTTCATTTCACTACAGAAAAGAATGTTACTTTCTTTTCTAACCCTCACAATTCTCATTCTAGACTTGATTATATTTTAGTTTCAAGACAACTCATTACCTCTATTAAAACTCCTATGATTGGAAATATTGATGTCTCCGATCATGCTATGATTTCTTGCATATTAAATCTTAATATACCTTTTCCTAAACAATCTAGATGGAGAATGAATTCTGGTTTAGCATTAAATGAACGTAACAAACCAAAACTATTAACTGCCATTTCTGATTATTTTCAATTAAATCCTGAAGGTTCTACTTCTTTAGTTAATCGTTGGGATGCTTTTAAAGCTTATATTAGGGGTGTTACTATTTCTATTATGGCCCATGAAAACAAAACTTTTAATGCCAATATTAAACATTCGGAAAAACAAATAGCGAAATATGAACTACTTTTTTATTACGTCCAATGATTCGAAATATAGAAACAAATTGCAAAAGTTACAGGATGAGTTTAATACTATTCTCTGTACAAGAGCGGGTGTCCAACTTACTAAAGTAAAGGCTAAATTCAGTTTTAATGCAAATAAATCTGGACGACTTTTAGCAAATTACCTCTGTATTAAAAAAGATAAATCACAAATCACTTCTATTCATAATCCTACTGGTAAAATTGCCTTATCCCATAATGATATTGTTGATGAATTTGTGGATTTTTATTCTAAATTAGATGATAAACCTGATTTTAATGATGGTAGATTCTTTCCTATCTTCATGTGATCTACCTAAGATTTCTCAAACAGATAAACTTGTATTAGATTTACCCATTACTAAGGACGAAATAAATTCTCTCTGCTATTAAAGCTCTTAAAATAAACAAATCTCCAGGTCCTGATGGTTTACCAGCAGAGTTTTATAAAGAATTTCAATCCCAACTCTCGCCTTTTTTGCTTCAACTTTTTACGTTATTTGCTTCATCAGGAAGTACGTCTGGTTCTTTTACAGAAGCCTTAATTATTGTTCTTCCTAAGCCAGACAAGGACCCTACTCGTGTTTCTAATTATCGTCCCATTTCTTTAATAAATCAAGATTGTAAATTGTATGCTAAAATTTTGGCCACACGTCTTTCCCCCCTATATTATATTCTATTATTCATCCTGATCAGTCAGGGTTTATGAAAAATAGATATTCAGCTAATAATACAAGTACTCTACTTCATGTTATTGAACAAAGTCGGACTCTAGATCAGCCCTCCGGTGTCATGGCCCTGGATGCTGAAAAAGCGTTTGACAAACTTCATTGGCAATTTTTATTACATACTTTCACATCTTTTAATTTTGGTGATTCTTTTATCCGCCAGATTTCAGCTTTATATTTTGCTCCTACGGCCCGCCTATTTATTAATGGTCAAGTTTCCAATCAATTCTCCCTTTATAGAGGTACACGTCAAGGATGTCCCCTTTCTCCATTGCTCTTTTTATTAGGTATTGAACCTTTTCTTGCCTCTATTAGAAAATGTGAAACTAGCAAAAAAATTGGCTTATGCGGATGATATGCTTTTGTTCATCAATGATACAATTTCCTCTTTTCGTTCCTTGATGGACATAATTGCTAAATACTCAATGGTGTCTGGATATAAATTGAATACTAATAAAACAGAATTTTTCCCTTTAAATGTTTATTGTACTCATGATATGATTCCCATGGGAGACATCATTTGGCAGACAAATACATTAAAATATCTTGGTATTTTATTCTCTTCATCTTTAAAATCCACCTTAACTTTTAATAGTGATTATGTTCTAAATAATATTAAAGATAAAACATCTAAATGGTCTTCACTACATCTTTCATGGTGGGGAAGACTGGAATCCATTAAAATGAATGTTGCTCCTAAAATATTTTACACTCTTGCCATGATCCCCATTCAATTTCCGTTAAAGTTTTATAAGAATATTGATAAACTTCTTTCTAAATTTCTTTGGAATGGTAAGGCACCGCGTATTAGTTACAAAAAATTGAAAATGTCTAAATGTAATGCTGGATTTGGTGTTCCAGATTTTCTTCTTTATCATAAAGCGTTTATTTTGAAACAAAGTGCTATTTGGTTTAATCATTCCTGTCTATATAATCATCCTACCTGGTTACATATTGAAAAATCCCTTATCAATCCTTTTCCACTTCCCACATTAGTAACAATGGCTAACAAATCTACATTTTTTCATAAATCCCTTATCCTAAAGTCTACCAAAATGATTTTCAATTATATCGATTCAATTTTTGAACATTCCATGTCTAATACTGTTGAATTATCTCTATGGTATAGCAGTGTTATTAAACTGAATAAAAATGTTACTTTTTGGTCTTCTTGGATCAAGGCTGGTATTTTTTATCTTAAAGATGTTTATTCTAACAATACTTTTCTTCCATTTCAATCGTTGCAAACAAAGTTTGGTTTACCAGATTCTGATCTTCCAAAGTATGTATATTTATGTAATTCAATTTTGGATTCTTTTTCCCAAGCTACACCATCTGCTATTCAAGCTGATGTATCTGTTTATATTAACTCTGTATCTTCAAATGTTCATGGTGTTTCTATTTTCTATAAAAAATTGTCCAATAATCTAGGCACTAATATAAATTTGATTGCATCATTTTGGAATAATGAATTATCACTTTCATTATCTATTGATGTGTGGGAAACTATATGGATTTCTAGTATTTCTGGATGGTTACCTGTTTCGCTTTTTCAGACAAATTCCTATATTTTATTTAATTGCTTATGGTCTCCATCATGATTATTTCATGCTAAACTTCTTTAATCTGATATATGTTGGCATTGCAATTTACACCCTGGATCTCTACAACGTATGCTTTTTTCTTGTTCTTTATTATCCAAATTTTGGACAGAAGTATGGGACATTATTAAGAAAATGTTTCATCTTCAAGAAGATATATCGTATAAAATATTAATTTGGAAGTCTGTAATGTTGTCCCAAGATTTAAGTACTCTTGATTGTAAACTGTTTAATTTCTTGATTTCTGCTGCTCTAAAATCAATTACTTATTGTTGGAAAGATGTCTCAAAGTTATCAGCTCATGCATGGTGGTCCTGGGTTATTTTTACAAGAAGAGGTGCACAGTTATCCTTGTCTGGGGTTTGTCAAAATTCTATATCTTATCATCTATTTTGGTCTCCTATTGATATATATTTATCGAATTAATATTATCCTTATTGTTCCCCCTTTTTATTATTTATTATTCTATTATTATATATTTTGACATTGTATAGTAGCTCTATTTATTGACTTTCATGCTTTTGCTATTATAGTTTCCCTCTCCTTCCCTTCCCTTTTTAAATTTTGTTTTGTTATGATTTATCAATTATTGTATCTTATATATTGATATTTTACAAGATTTTTGCAATGTAAAATTTTTCGGTATGTCTTGCTTATTGTTTATTATGTTTCTGCTGATAAAATTTCAATAAAATATTTTGAACACAAAAACCAAGAAATTACACTTCTGTCAGAGGCATGTAGATTCAAACGCTATCTTTTTGGCAGCTGTTCTCTTTCAGTTGCACTTGAGAGCGTATCCACAAATATTTATCTAAAAACATTTTGAGCACAGAGGGGTCCCAGCATTTAGCAGTGCGCAGTTGTTTTTCAGTTGAAAAATGTCATATTAACTGCGTGCTACAGTCCCGGTCACTTGCCTTTCAAATGGGTGTCCATCAGCTCACTGGTCCTTCTTACTCGTTCTCGTACAACAACCGGATTCCAGTCAGGCTGTTTTTTTAAAATCATTTGGCAATTTTTAAAGCCCGGAGTGGTTTTTAAAGCAAGACACTTTTTAGTTTCCATAATATGCTAATTTGTAGGCTTCCTCCTTTAGTGCTGGCACTAATATGCTCCTGCATTTTAAAGTTTTGTCAAGGATTATTCCTAGTGATTTTGCTGACTCCATTATTTGTGGTGTGCAATGAAAATGATGTTAATTGCTTCATCCAATCATTAGTAGTGTGTATTTGATTGGGTGGAGCGATTAGGAGGAATTCCGTATTTCGAAACTTCAGTTTGAGTTTGCATGACAGCCAATTTTGGGTATGTTGCTTGTTTCCAGTCCAGAAAGGACCTGGCTTGGCAGTTCGGTCTGGACTGTTCCCATGGGGCACAGGGTTAAGACTGATTTGCATATGTGTGGGTCCAAACTGGGGTGGCGTAGTGGGCAAAAGAACAATGGATTTAACACTGGGGGAGAATGTTTGCATTGTCAGCATTCCGTCCATCATTTCTTTGCTGTAATACTTTTCGCCCTAAGTGGGATGAGTATGCCCAGACGTGGGTCCTTTGATCACTGTGCCACTGGATTCAAGGTAGCCTGGCTTAAGAAGGGTGACATACCCTGAAACCGGTCCCAGGATGCTTGTTTCCAGTCCAGGAAGGACCTGGCCTGGCAGTTCAGTCTGGACTGTTCCCATGGGGCACAGGGTCAAGACTAATTTGCATATGGCTGGGTCCAAACTGGGGTGGCATAGTGGGCAAAAGAACAATGGATTTAACATAGATCTTTTGACTGGGGGAGAATGTTTGCATTGTCAGCATTCCGTCCATCATTTGTTTGCTATAACACTTTTCGCCCTAAGTGGGATGGGTATGCCCAGACGTGGGTCCCTTGCTCACTGGGCTACTGGGTTCAAGCTAGCCTGGCTGAAGAAGGTGACATACCCTGAAACAGGTCCCAGGATGCTTGTTTCCGGTCCAAGTAGGACCTGTCCTGGCAGTTCGGTCTGGACTGTTCCCATGGGGCACAGGGTCAAGACTGATTTGCATATGGCTGGGTCCACACTGGGGTGGCATAGTGGGCAAAATCACGATGGATTTAACCCAGATCTTTTGACTGGTGGAGAATGTTTGCATTGTCAGCATTCCGTCGATCATTTGTTAGCAGTAACACTTTTCACCCTAAGTGGGATGGGTATGCCCAGACGTGGGTCCCTTGCTCACTGTGCCACTGGATTCAAGCTAGCCTGGCTGAAGAAGGGTGACATACCCTGAAACCGGTCCTAGGATGCTTGTTTCTGGTCCAGGGAGGACCCGTCCTGGTAGTTCGTGCTGGACTGTTCCCATGGGGCACAGAGTCAAGACTGATTTGCATATGGCTGGGTCCCAACTGGGGTGGCGTAGTGGGCAAAAGAACGATGGATTTAACCCAGATCTTTTAACTGGTGGAGAACGTTTGCATTGTCAGCATACTGTCCATCATTTGCTTGCTGTAACACTTTTCACCCTAAGTGGGCTGGGTATGCCCAGACATGGGTCCCTTGCTCACTGTGCCACTGGATTCAAGCTAGCCTGGCTGACGAAGGGTGACATACCCTGAAACTGGTCCCAGTATGCTTGTTTAGGTCCAGGGAGGACCTGGCCTGGCGGTTCGGTCTGGACTGTTCCCATGGGGCACAGGGCCAAGACTGATTTGCATATGGCTGGGTCCAAACTGGTGTGGTGTAGTGGACAAAAGAACAATGGATTTAACCCAGCATTTTGTCCATCATTTGTTTGCTGTAACACTTTTCGCCCTAAGTAGGATGGGTATGCCCAGACGTGAGTCCCTTGCTCACTGTGCCAATGAACTCAAGTTAGACTGGCCAAAGAAGGGTGACATACCCTGAAACCGGTCCCAGGATGCTTCTTTCCGATCCAGGGAGGACCTGGCCTGGCAGTTCGATCCGGACAGTTCCCATGGGGCACAGGGTCAAGACTGATTAGCATATGGCTGGGTCCAAACTGGGGTGGTGTAGTTGGCAAAAGAACGATGGATTTAACCCAGATCTTTTGACTAGGGGAGAATGTTTGCATTGTCAGCATTCCGTCCTTCATTTGTATGCTGTAACACTTTTCGTCTAGTGATTAAGGACATTGATGTCGTAATATCTGAAGGGCAAATTTCAAGTTATCTGTATTTTCAAGGAAGAATGTGGCAAATTCTTCCCCACTGGTTTGTAGACTGGATCCCTTTGGGGAGAGATTGGGTAGGCTGTTGTATTGCTGCTTGACCAGAAAAAATAGTTTTTTTGGACAGCTTTTGGCTTGGTTGAGTTGGTTTCAGAAGAAATGTGCTTTGGAGTTTATGATGCTTTTGTTGTAGCTATTCCTGAGAGATCTTAGCTGTTTGAGGTGTTCAAGAGTTGGAGAGCATATCCACTTGTGCTCGGCTACTCTAAGGTTACGTCTGCCTGTATTGCGGCCCTCATTGTACAATGGTTGTGAGTCCTTTGTGAATAGTCTTTTTAGTTGTAATGGTGCAGTTGAATCAAGATATTCTTCATGGAGCTAGCAATGTAGTCCGTGAGCTCTTGTACATCTTCCATATTTTCAGGGGGTACTAGGATGTTATCACTGAGTGATGTCAGTTTGGTGAGATTGATAGTGCTAGTATTTCTTTTCCAAATTTTTGGTTTGAGTACTACTATGGTAGTTGTTCTCAAAGGATTAGTGATGAGGAAGGTGATGCGTGATGGTCAGACCAATCACAGGGGAAGATAGATTCCAATTGGGTAGAGTTATCTTTTGCGATGATAAGATCTAGGATCTCTCTCTTGTTGTGTGTGGGGCAATAACAAATTGTTATTCAGATCCCTCCAGTGGAGATTAAAGTCCCCACGTAAAATTTGAGTGCCATGTTGACCAGTGTTTGCTATGATGATATCTATGATTTGTTCTACAAAGGAGATATTATCACCAGGGGTATGAGAAAAGGTGTGCATTTTTCAGAGGGGGTTACTATTGCAGGCAATCTCAGCACATAGATATTCACATGATGAAAGAGCAGGGGACTCTGACTGTTTAACTGAAATGCTGTTACCGTGGATACGAGCGATGCCTCTGCCTAGTCATATAGGTCTATCTAGTCTGATGATATTGTAACTAGGAGGTACTAGAATGTCCAGGATAGGAGCAGAGGACTAATTTAGGCAAGTTTCTGTCAGGATCAACAGTCCTAGAACCCGTGCTAGGATGAGATTTGCGAGGTCCACTGCGTGTAGGGTGACCAACCATCCGTAAATATCACAGACAGTCCGTAATTTGTATCTCCCATCCGTTGTCAGTGATGATTCCTTTTACCGATGCCTTTTGTCCATAAATTTGGGAATTGCAGGGAACAGCCCTGTACCCCTGTATGAAGCCTCAACTCCCTGATGGGGCTGACTTGCACTCATCCTCGGAATACAAGAGCAGCCCCACCCTGCCGATTGTCATTCTGTATGCGGTTGATTGCCACATACAGAATGACAATGGGCCGGTCTGGGTTGTTAAAGTATGTGCTGGGCCTCCTCTTACCTCGGTCTAAGGTCGGACATTCTGTAAAATGGAAGAAATGTGCAAAAAACGCCAATGTTGCTATGTGAGAATCCAGTTTATCAAAAGAATGCAGTGAAAGAAGTTAAAAAGAAGGGGCTAGAGTTCTTTAACAGTCTCATCATTTAAGAACTGATGCATTTTCAATATTATATTCAACAAAGCCATGGCTGCTGGTTTTTTATTTATGCAACTAGCAACCATTGACAAAGCCAATAGTTTTGGTTTGTTGTAGGTGTAATGTTACTTGTTGTGTTATATATCTGGAGACAATGAAAGAAGAAGCAAAATACCAGTTGGGTGGTACACTATAATAAGTACAGCTTAGGTGTTTTAAGCCACGCCCTTAATTACATTGAACACCCCCTATAGAGAAACCCCCCAGTTTTTTCATCCCACTTGAAGCCCTGGAAACAACACCATGTCACAGTCACCTCACGCCCTGACACTGAATTATGCATGACTCATGACTTCCACTTTTTCAGATTGCCTATGTACAGGGGCAAAGTGAACCCTACCCACACCCCACCCCTTGCTTGAGAAATACAGCAAGGGTGACATTTTCTATGGGCCTCTTCTGTCTGCAACTCTGCAGACAAAGGCTCAGCTCATATTTAATATGAAAAGGTGGGTAGTGAGTAAGTGAAGGGATGGCTGGGTGGCTGGATGAATTAGTGAAAGGGTGAATGGATGGATAATGAGAGAAAGGATGGATGGATGGATGGATGGATGGATGGATGGATGGATGGATGGATGGATGGATGGATGGATGGATGAGTAAGCGAAAGGATGGATGAGAAAAAAGGTATGGCTGTATGGGGAGAAGGGTAGCTGCATTGGTAAAAGGGTGGATGGATGAGTGAAAGGATGGATGGATGAGTGAAAGGGTGGATGAATTGATGAATAGATAAGTGAAAGGGTAAATGGATGGACAGATGAATGAAAGGGTGGATGTAGGGTTGGATGAGTGAGTGAAAGGGAAGGTACATGGACAAAAGGATGGATAGATGAGTGAAGGAGTGAAAGGGTGGATGGATGAGAGAAAGGATGGATGGATGAGTGAAAAGATGGATGAGTGATAGGGTCAATGGATGGATTCATAAATGGATGAGTAGATGGATGGGTGAGTGGACGGATGGAAAGAAGTATGGCTAAGTGGAAGGGTCGATGGAGAGAGAAAGGGAGGATGGATGTATGGATAACTGAAAGGGAGAATGGGTAGAACGATGAGTGACTGGGTGGATGGATAGGTAAGGGAAAAGGTGGCTAGATGGATGAGTGAATGGATGGATGGGTGGAAGAGTGGATGTATGCATGTACGGAGTGAAAGGGTGGATAGAGTCATGGGTAAGTGAAATGATGGATGGAAGGATAAATGATGGATAGGTTTGCAAATGGTTGAATATGTTTGGATATGGATGAGCTTACTTATATATATACTATTGTGCTACCTCCTCTAATGTTGCTATAAAACTTACCTTTTGTCCCGAAGTTTTGTCCTGAATTTTGACCTCCCGTCCTGAATTGTTGTCCTGAATTTTTACCCTGCCACTGAATTTTTTCACTCACCGTCTTGAATTTGCACCCATGCCAGTTGGTCACCCTAGCTGTGTGTCTAACAGCCAATCTACAATTGAGAAGAATGCATTTAAGAAAGGATTTAGGGATGTCCTTAGAAGTCTGGGTAGGTGTAGCTCTCTTCAGGTTATGTTTAGTTATCATTCTGTGGTTTGGTTTAACTTCTCCGTGGAGGTTTGCAGAGCTGGATTGGATTTGACTCTGATTGCCAATTCTCTCATGGTGAAGCGGGTTGTATGATAGTAGGAGTGATTTAATATCGTCCTCCAATAATGAGTTTGGACTAGAGGTTCTCAAGGGTTTAGACCCGTGGTACTCATAGTACAGCCCGCGTGCCGCCAGCAGCCTGGCAGGCCTTCATTGGCGGCCCACGGACCTTGCCTTTCTACGTTTCCAGTAAGGCCAGCAGTAAACACAGAAGATGACCGCAGGAGTATACGTATTAAATAGGTATTCACTATGCATGCTCCTGCGGCCATCTTCTGTGTTTACTGTCGACCTCTGTGACCTCAGGGCACTGTCAGAAAGCTTCCCAAAATGCCCTTTAAAGTCAGCTGTAAGCGCTTTCACAGCTAATTTTTAAAGGGCCTTTTGGGAAGCTTCCTGTTTGGACAGAGACAGATAGAGGCAAAGACAGATAGAAGCAGAGATGGAGGCAGGCAAATAGAGACAGAGACCGAAACAGATAGAGGCAGAGCTAGAGACAGACAAATAGAGACAGACAGATAGAGACAGATAGAAACATAGACAGGAACAGATTGAGACAGAAACAGATAGAGGCAGAGATAGAGACAGGCCAATAAAGACAGATAGATAGAGACAGACAGATAGAGACAGAGACAGAAACAGATAGAGACAAAAACAGATAGAGACAGAGGCAGACGGAGAGAGACAGACAGAGAGAGAGAGAGAGACACTGAGAGACAGCGACATAGACAGACAGAGCCAGAGACTGACAGACAGAGACAGACAGACAGAGAGTGTCAGAGAGAGACAGACATATGCAGGCAAACAGAGACAGATAGAGACAGAAACAGATGGAGACAGAAACAGAGACAGAAACAGATAGAGAATGAAACAGATAGAGACAGAGACAGATAGAGGCAGAAATAGAGACAGAAACAGATAGAGGCAAAGATAGAGACAGACAGATAGAGACATAGACAGATAGAGACAGAAAGAGCTAGAGGCAGAGATAGAAACAGACAGATAGAGACAGTGAAAGATGGAGACGGAGACAGATGGAGACAGACAGAGACAGACAGAGATAGAGACAGAAACATATAGAAGCAGAGATTGAAACAGAGAGACAGAAACATATAGAAGCAGAGATTGAAACAGAGAGATAGAGACAGAGAGAGACAGATAGAGAGACAGAGAGAGACAGACAGAGAGAGACAGTGACAGACAGAGAGAGAAACACACAGAGACAGAGACAGACAGAGACATACAGACAGAGATAGACAGACAGAGACCGAAAGACAGAGACAGACAGAAACAGACATACAGAGACAGACAGAGACAGAGTCAAATAGAGACATATAGCGATAGAGACAGAGACAGACAGACAAGCAGAGAGAGACAGGGACAGGGACAGAGAGAGACAGGGACAGAGAGAGACATGGACAGACATAGAGAGACAGGGACACACAGGGAGAGACAGGGACAGACAGAGAGAAACAGGGACAGACAGACAGAGATAGAGAGAGAGAGAGAGAGAGAGAGAGAGAGAGATAGAGATAGATAGATAGATAGATAGATAGATAGATAGATAGATAGATAGATAGATAGATAGATAGATAGATAGATAGATAGATAGATAGATAGATAGATAGATAGATAGATAGATAGATAGATAGATAAAGAGATAGCGAGAGAGATAGATGTGTGTATGCCGGGTCTGGTGGCTCAGTGGACTAACGCATCCGCTGCAGGGGCCTAGGTTCAACCTCATGGACACAGATTTTTTTTTATCTAGCCCCCCCACTGACCCCGCCCCCACTGATGTGGCCCTCGGCCACAAACTACAGTATAAATTTGACCCCCAAGAGAAAGTTTGTGAGTACCCATGGTCTAGACGGTGCGTTGGGGCAGAGAAGTGTTCTCCAACCCTGCAATGGGCGCATTGGGACAGATAAGGCGGGATGGGTGTGGGGAGAGTCGGGGGCCTACAAGGGAAAGAGTTAAGTTGTTCATGGCCATGCGAAGCTGAACTGTGATTCTTACTCATAGGTAGTTGACTTATTGATGTACATAATACACTGGTGGGGGTCTTGGTAGATGAATACATCCTGATTCAAAATGCCTAAAGCCAAAAAGCACCTCTTATTGCTATTTCGGGATAAAATTGTGAAAACTAGTGGTCACTCAGTTTAGCAGTTGAATTTTCAGGTGAGAAATGATTTGATCATCTTTTAGATCAAAATTAATACCTACGTGAATCACTAGGTAATTTCACAATCATACTCGAGAGACAGGGACTGGTACCCAGTAAAGTTGCTAATTTAAGGGCTGATTCCATCTTCATTGTGTTGGAGATGCAACCAACCCAATAGCGATGTAGTACCCTTAAGTTGGGTATGTCAAAAACAGAGAAGTACTACTCATTCATTCATTAAGTCTTTATTGCAATTTTTCATCATAAAAGACACAAATTTCCAGAATTAAACAGTTTTCATTCATTTATAAACTACACCATCATACTCTAAATGTAAAACTTATACTACAACAATAATAATTAATAAGTTAATATATATATATATATATATATATATATATATATATATATATATATATATATATATATATATATATATATACATATATATATATATATATATATATTACCTACTGGCGGTCGCCAGTAGGTATATATAGTTAGGATTTTTTCTCTATGGGATTTTTGAAAATTCTATGTCTAATAACTTTGGCGTTTGTGGACGGAATTGGCTGAAATTTTCAGGAAAATGGCACATTTTGTTTCTGAGCAGCCCTTAAAAATTTGGGGGGGGTTCATCAAGGGGGGGCCGATAAAAAAGGGGGGTCCCAAAACGTGTTTTTAACATTGAGTTTTCCATAGGGCGGTTGGCCTCACTTTTAGCCCGAACGGCTGAATGGATTTGCACGAAACTTGGCAAAATTGTAGGGACTGGTAGCCCGATGTGCCTTTGCTAGGTCTCAATATATGTGCTCCAGTGGATTTTGAGAAATTAACGTTCAAAAAAAGATATATATCTGTAACAGCGGACCGGGCAGCGCTCCGGTTCGCGGACTTTACGCGTAACGGAACTTCGCGTAGCGAAGCTGATTGGCTCTCCGGCGTCTGTGAACATTCCAAACAGTCCGTAGCGGCCGCCATCTTGTCTCTCGGTAGGATCGAGAGACAAGAGGAGGCCAAAGCGAAGGGGCAAATGACCATAAGGGGGCATAGTAGATCCTCGCTGACCCCCTAGGTTTGATGTGGAGGTTTTAAAAGGGTCCCGCGGGGCAAAAAAAAAAAATAATAATAATAATCGAACGGCTGAATGGATTTGCACGAAACTTGGTAAAATATTAGGGACTGGTAGCCCGATGTGCCTTTGCTAGGTCTCAATATATGTGCTCCAGTGGATTTTGAGAAATTAACGTTCAAAAAAAGATATATATCTGTAACAGCGCTCCGCTTCGCGTAACGGAGGTTTGCGAAGCTGATTGGTTCTCCGGCGTCTGTAAACATTGCAAACAGTCCATAGCGGCCGCCATCTTGTCTCTCGGTAGGATCGAGAGACAAGAGGAGGCCAAAGCGAAGGGGCAAATGACCATAAGGGGGCATAGTAGATCCTCCTTGACCTCTTAGGTTTGATGTGGAGGTTTTAAAAGGGCCCCGCGGGGCAAAAAAATAATAATAATAATAATCGAACGGCTGAATGGATTTGCACGAAACTTGGCAAAATTGCAATATATGTGCTTCAGTGGATTTTGAGAAATTAACGTTCAAAAACAATATATATATCTGTAACAGCGCTCCGCGGAGATAAAATTATATCTGTATTACCTAGCTGTTGCTAACACCAGTTAGCGACGGCTAGTAGGAGATAGCGACCATCTTGGGCCCCACTTTGCATGTGAGTTATATTTATCACTAATGACATGCAAAGTGGGCATGCCAAGATGTTAGCGACTGGAAACAGTCGCTAACATCGCTATCTCCTATTATCAACTTTTGGAAATATTCGAGATAAGCGCGAATATCTCCAAAAGCTAGCACCTGCACTGAGCAGTTCTTAGCCATGTTATCCAATGGGAGGTGGATAACATGGCTAAGAGCATTAGCTCGGTAATGCATGAATATCGCTGAGTTTTCAGCGATATTAATGCATTGCGGTCGTTTATTATTGTATTTACGATAAACCTTGATAATAGCAAGGTTTATCTGCGATAATTTCTGACGATGCTTAGCGGTAAAAAAATCGTTGCTAAGCATCGTTAGGGATAAATATCGCTTAACTTTGGTAATATGCCCCAACGTCTGTTAACGTTCGATTCGAAGGAAATCAGGAAGTGTTGAAAAACATTGTCTGCACCATCTTGTCTTTTTTCAAATGCCACACTTTTGTCGTGCACGGCAGCCATTTTAGATGCCTTGACCAGACCCACTCTGTGCACGCTGTCGATCCTTAGCATGGCTCCCCACCCTCGCAAGCATCTCCCCCAGGCAGTGGTCACCCCCGCTCTCTGTCTTATGCATGGGTAATAAACCTCCCCCCATCTGCGCTGCTCTTCCCTGAGAATCACACCCTGTGCCCGCCCGACACCTTCCTTTCGCCCTATTCACTACCGCACCCTCTGACACTCCTTTTCCTCTGTGTCCGATTGTCCAGGCTGGTCCTAGGGTATCAGCTAGCCCTGCAGATGTAGTTTATGGCCCCAGCTGTAAATAATCACCCCTCTTCAAAGGAGTTATAGTAGATCAAGGCCCACACTCGATGAGATCCGTCACAGCAGACGCGTTCCTATTATCTGAAAACCATCCTGTATTGTGATTGGGGAGGGGACCGAGCCTGAAGCGGAAGATTCCAGGGATGACTCTTTGTACATCAAAGTTTTTACAATTATGTGTCACATTAAAAATATATAGCACTCCGACAAAGTAGTAAGATTATAAAACTTTAATAACTTATAAATATATACAAGAAAACAAAAATAGTAATAACATATAAACATTTTTAGGGAAAAACAACGAAGTAGCGGTCGGCTGTGCGAATAGTCCCAACGCAGCACAACGTCCAGATTTCCGGCGTGGGGCGTCGCGGGGGGTGGGTCATCAGTAGCAAACTGTTGTGCGAATAGTTCCAAGGCAGCAGAACGATGGCACCAAGGTGATGTCCAGTAAGTTGCCGCACTGGTTTTGGTATCCTACAATGCTGCTCCGAATAACGGCGTGGGGCGCCCCGGGGGAGGCGGCGTGAACGGGCCTCTCCAGGTGGAGTGTCATCTGTTGTAGTGGGGCGCCCCTTTACCGTTTCAGTTGCCATTCCGTCCGTTTTTGGTCCACTGTGTCAAAAGCCGCAATTCAGCTGCGTTGCGCCCACTCTTGCGGTGCAGTGATAGGCGGCTGTCACAGGACTCTCAAAATGGCGGCAGGCTCTTTCCTTTTTGGGCCTGGTCCACTGAAATGGCCCTGGGACACCTTGGAAATCGGACGCTTGTCTGCTAGGTCTTGGACCCCATTCTCGAAAGCGTCCCCTCCGCCTTGAGGATTCATCAAAAGTTTTGGGGGCCCCCGACTCCTGTAGGCTTCTGGTGGGGAGCGGTTGCCATGATTGCTCGCGGAATGACCACGACGGAGCTACGAGATGGTGGTGCTCTCATGCTGACGCCAGCTTCAGTCTGAAACATCCAGAAACAAGGTGGGGCTTTCATCGTTTGGGAAAAAAAAAAAGTTTTCATCCAATGAAAAGTGTTGTTTTTAGGTCATATGATCAAGCCTTCCATCATTAGGAAACCAAAAGTAAAATGAACCAATGAAAAGTTTTATAAACAAGTCACATGACCTGTTATGCGGCATAGGGTATAAAATGCGGAGAAAATACGTTGGCACGTGAGGTGGCGTCAGTAGCGGACCGATGTGCGAATAGGCCGAAGGCAATACAACGCGCCAAGATCCGGATGGCACCGAGGTGGTGTCCAGCAAGTTGCAGCACTGGTGTGGCCATCCTACAATGCTGAAAGTCGGCGTGGGGCGCCCCGTTGGCCTGTGAGTTTGCGTCAGTAGCGGACCGATGTGCGAATAGGCCGAAGGCAGCACAACGCGCCAAGATCCGGATGGCACCGAGGTGGTGTCTAGTAAGTTGCCGCACTGGTGTGGCCATCCTACAATGTTGAAAGTCGGCGTGGGGCGCCCCGTTGGCCTGTGAGATGGCGGCAGTAGCGGACCGATGTGCGAATGGGGCCAAAGGCAGCGCAACAATATTTTCGGAATAGAAGACACCACAAGGCGCTGAGATGCCAAGATCCGGATGGCACCGAGGTGGTGTCTAGCAAGTTGTGGCACTGGTGTGGCCATCCTACAATGGTAAAAGTCGGCGTGGGGCGCCCTGTTGGCCTGTGAGATGGTGTCAGTAGCGGACTGATGTGCGAATGGGGCCAAAGGCAGCGCAACAATATTTTCTGACTGACACCACAAGGCGCTGAGATGCCAAGATCCGGATGGCACCGAGGTGATGTCTAAGTTGCGGACCGATGTGCGAATGGGGCCAAAGGCAGCGCAACAATATTTTCTGTATGGAAGATACCACTAGGCGTTGAGATGCCAAGATCCGGATGGCACCGAGGTGATGTCTAGCAAGTTGCTGTACTGGTGTGGTCATCCTACAATGCTGAAACTCGGCGTGGGGCGCCCTATTAGCCTGTGAGATGGCGTCAGTAGCGGACCGATGTGTGAATGGGGCAAAGCTAGCGCAAGAATATTTTCTGAATAGAAGACACCACAAGGCGCTGAGATGCCAAGATCCGGATGGCACCGAGGTGGTGTGTAGTAAGGTGCACTGGTGTGGTCATCCTACAATGCTGAAACTCGGCGTGGGGCGCCCCATTAGTCTGTGAGATGGCGTCAGTAGCGGACCGATGTGCGAATAGGCCGAAGGCAGCACAACGCGCCAAGATCCGGATGTCACCGTGGTGGTTTCATAGTTGAGAGGCACTTCATCTGCAGTGGGGCGCCGAGATCCGGATGGCACCGAGGTGATGTCTAGCAAGTTGCTGTACTGGTGTGGTCATCCTACAATGCTGAAACTCGGCGTGGGGCGCCCCATTAGCCTGTGAGATGGCGTCAGTAGCGGACCGATGTGCGAATAGGCCGAAGGCAGCACAACGCGCCAAGATCCGGATGTCACCGTGGTGGTTTCATAGTTGAGAGGCATTTCATCTGCAGTGGGGCGCCGAGATCCGGATGGCACCGAGGTGATGTCTAGCAAGTTGCTGTACTGGTGTGGTCATCCTACAATGCTGAAACTCGGCGTGGGGCGCCCCATTAGCCTGTGAGATGGCGTCAGTAGCGGACCGATGTGCGAATAGGCCGGAGGCAGCACAACGCGCCAAGATCCGGATGTCACCGTGGTGGTTTCATAGTTGAGAGGCACTTCATCTGCAGTGGGGCGCCGAGATCCGGATGGCACCGAGGTGATGTCTAGCAAGTTGCTGTACTGGTGTGGTCATCCTACAATGCTGAAAGTCGGCGTGGGACGCCCCATTAGCCTGTGAGATGGCGTCAGTAGCGGACCGATGTGCGAATGGGGCCAAAGGCAGCGCAACAATATTTTCTGAAGAGAAGACACCAAAAGGCGCTGAGATTCCAAGATCCGGATGGCACCGAGGTGGTGTCTAGCAAGCTATGCAATTGAGTTGTGTGCGCACTTGCGGCGAATAGGTCGAAGGCAGCATAACAATGTTTTCTGAATAGAAGACACCACAAGGCGTTGAGATTCGGTTACCACCGAGGTGATGTGTAGCAAGTTGCCGCACTGGTGTGGCCATCCTACAATACTGCTCCGAATAACGGCGTGGGGTGCCCGAAGGGGGGGGAGGCGGCGTGAACGGGCCTTCCTAGGTGGAGGCTCGTCTGCTGTAGTGGGGCGCCCCTTTACCGTTTCAGGTGCCATTCAGCTGAGTTTCGGCTGCTCTTGATGCTACAGCGACAGGCGGCTGCAACAGGACTCTCAAAATGGCGGCCTGTTCTTTGGATTTGGGCCTGGTCCACTAAAATGGCCCTGGGACACCTTAGAACTCGGACGCTCGATTTTTTTTTCCTTTCCTGTACATGCAAAAAAAGGTAAATGCCCGGTACGTTACACGCTTCATCTGCCACGATGAATTCTCCAGAGGAACCAAAAAAATATATAGTTATGGTAACTATACCATGCATCGTCATATGGAGAGGTGGCACCAATTAATTATAGTGCTGCATAAAAGAGAGATTTGGAGGAGAACCCCTGACCTGCTAGTACATTCATCAAAGAAGTGGCACTGACAGCATCAGAGGCAAGGGAAACGGTCCCAAATATTTAGAAGAACTTTGGAAAGATTAAAATGACATGTTTAGATTGTGGCAAATTAATTTCATGTGGACAGATGAGTGTTACTCTAATAAATACAGCATATGAACATCATCATAGTCGATGGTTGGTAGAGACATTTTGACTATATCCTGGACCTGCCCGTCCTCGCCCAAAATGGCGCCGGAATAAATGGGACTCGTAACTCCTTGTTGTGTACTGGTTGCAGAACCTTGAAATCACGAGATACGTATGCAGTTTTGAAGCACATGGCGGGCGGGGACGAGAATTGATTGAATATTTCGACATCCCTATTGATATTAAGTTCTGATGTGTTATTGATTACTGTACTATTGAAAGTTCGAATTAACGTCACCCATGGTACTTGCCCGCAAATGTATATCTAGATAATTTTATTGTAACTGGCCCTGTCGTATTTTAATTATAAAATGTACGTCCACCGATTCCGTAACTGTTAGACACCTTAGTTCTTGCAACCTAATGGCCCGCCCGTTACGTTCCTCTACAGTGTAAATGTCTACTCATCATATACGATTACAGTTTGCTCCGTGGCAGGCCCACGTGGTTATAGGCTCGTATTTGTATAATCAAATTTTCACAATAAAGGTTTTTAAAAGAAAACATGGTAGTAGTATATACATTGGTAAAGTTTTTAATAATAGTCACTGTTTTAGAATCATTAAAAGGCAAGTGAAATAAAGCAGACCAATTACATGAAGGGTAAAAGGTATAATACGAAGGAACGCAGTAAAGATAAATGGTCAAGGGCTGTTGTGTTTTCTATTCCTGCAACATAAAGTGATCGATAAGAATCTCATATTCAGGCGTATCGGCGACTAAGACAGCAGGTCGACCCTCTTTTGCTCAACGGCTCCGTCATGGGACGAAGAAACGCTCTTTTTCTCGAAAAAAGAATATATTTTACTTGCAGGACAGTTGTAAATTTTCCGGGAAAGTACATTAGCCTGGAACATTATAACATATATTTAAGAAAAAATAATGTTCGGAAGTAATAAAAAGCGTAATTATTAGGTCATATGACCAAGCCATTCATCATTAGAATAAGAAAAGTAAAATGAACCAATGAAAAGTTTTATTAACAAGTCACATGACTTGTTATGCTTACGTTACGCGCTGCGCGCCCCGGATGACTTCCATTACGCGACAACGCAGGTCCAGAATATAGTCAAAATGTCTCCACCAACCAGCGGTCGGAACACAACCCCTTTCAGCAGGCTAAATAGTTCTGTTAAATGACAACAGAAGGGACAGGCAACAAGAACCATCAGTCAAAGAGGGGAGGGCTAGTTCTTCTCTACCGGGTTACATTGGGGCGCTACGGGAACTGATCGAATTGGTAGTCTACAGTGTTTCTGGATGTTTCAGACTGAAGCTGGGGTTAGCATGAGAGCAGTACCATTTCATAGCTCCGTCGTGGCCATTCCGCAACCAATCATGGCAGCCGCTCTTTATCGTTATTTTGGGCGGGGTGGGTGGCGGAGCCGAGCTGTTTTGCAGCCATCATTGTGTGGAGTTCAGTTCATTTCACTAGTTTTGTATTTGTCATGAGGGGTTGTTCCTAATGTTTCTATTTTAGCGAGGTCAAAAAGAGATCCCGTTAGTGGCCTACTGATTTTGCTCGATTCCTTTTCTTTTTTTTTTTACACGATTTTTCGTTATCTGCAAAGACTAAACAGAGTATTGCGACTCTGTGTTTGTTTGTAAATAGAGAATGAACCAAAGAGAACCAATTCTAAAACAGTAAATACTTGGATAACAATCAATCAAATGGAGAGAGAAGCAGGCACGACGTATTACAACGGGGGCAAAGGCCTGCGTTAACTACCCTTCACTATGTGCAAAGAGAGAGTACTCCTAATAGAAATGAGGGGGGGGGGGGCACCATTCAAAGCAGATCAGTGTGCATAAACACGAAAATGTTTTCACTTACCACGTACTTGACATTCAACAGCTTATGATATTTGCTATTAAAAAACCATTGAAATTCACTGAAAAAAACATAGGTTATAGATCATATATAGTTAGGAATTAGCATTTACAAAACCTTGAAAATTCACTGAAAAAACCATAGGTTATAGACCATATATAGTTAGGAATTAGCATTTAAAAAACCTTATTTTACTCACACAAAACCATTGAAATTCCATATATAGTTAGTTGCACTAACTATATATCGCGCACCCGCAATCCACTGCTGATGATGTCACATATTACATCATTCATGACATGGTCAGTGACATCACTGATGACATCACTGATGACATCTCAAATGACATCACTGATGACATCACTGATGACATCTCATTTGACATCAATGACCACATCACTGATGATATCATTCATGTGACAATACAATGCATCTCCTCATATTTTAATATAACCTCTGTTTCACCCAGTGTTAAATACAGAGTATAATTTTTGAAACCATTGACACACCAATACTAGTTACTACATATGTACTCACTGATTCCTACGTCTACACACACATTCACTCATTCACCCATACAATCATTCATACATACAATCACTCATCTTTACAACACTATCATATGCACTCATACACCTATACAGACACTCACACTCTGCCACTCATCCATGGAGTTACTCACACACCTAGTCAGTCCTGTAAAGAATCAATCACACTTCCATTTTCTTGTCTATACAGTTAAACATAGAGCACCTTATATTTTCAAACATATACTAACACATACTTACCTTGTTATACAATCATTGATATAAGTACACATTGATCTGCACAGAGTCACACACCTCCCAGCCAGCCACACACACACTCAGTCTCCCATACAAATACTTGGACAATCAATCAATAACCCATATAGTTACTCATATAGCTACTGATCAACACATGCAGCAGTTTACAGAACAACAGACATAATGATGCACAAATTAAGACAGTTTAGTCACTAACCCATGCACTCAGTGAGACACATTTAATCACTCACTCATACAGTCAGTCACGCACCTACTAAATCCTTCATCCAGACACTTCTACATCTACTCATTCTTCAATATGTAAAACATATTTAAACTTTACAGAAACACACAGTCACTGGATGATGTCATCAGTGATGTCATTTGAGATGTCATCAGTGATGTCATCAGTGATGTCACTGACCATGTCATGAATGATGTAATATGTGACATCATCAGCAGTGGATTGCGGGTGCGCGATATATAGTTAGTGCAACTAACTATATATGGAATTTCAATGGTTTTGTGTGAGTAAAATAAGGTTTTTTAAATGCTAATTCCTAACTATATATGGTCTATAACCTATGGTTTTTTCAGTGAATTTTCAAGGTTTTGTAAATGCTAATTCCTAACTATATATGATCTATAACCTATGTTTTTTTCAGTGAATATATATATATATAAATACATGTTAAAAGAGTTCTTAATAAGAATTAAATATGTTTTTGGCAAAAGACTTAATCTTCATCAGTTAATTTACAGAAGTTAAACAACTTATAAACCACAAAATACATTAATACTCAAGCTATATCCGCTATTAAAGGGTCTCATATTTCATCATTGACTATTTATTTTGCCCCCCCATTTTATTGCGTAAGGCCCACAACTCAAAAACTTTGATACACCAATTACGACTAGGTTTGTAGTGTCTGATTTCAAAATTCTCTTAGCAACCATTGCTGATCTTGTATTCAGAGTCAGGCATACTGGTTTCAGCCAGACACTCTCGGCTGGTGATAAGCAGGGCATACAAATAAGAAGTGGGCAATGCTTTCACTAAGATCATGGCAAAATATGCTCTTATCACTACTTTCAGAGTTCCATTTGCTTGTGAATCGCTGTAAAGGTAATGTACCTATTCTAAACTGGTTGTACAATTTACAGTCAAGAGGCTTTGTAAAAAGATCCCAGTATCCTTCCATGAGAGTTTCATTCTTTAGTTCCAGAAAATCCCTTGACAGCGACTGGGAGATATGAGAGGAAAATCTCTTGATTTTAACCACCTCCCAGTAAGCTGCTCTAAAGAACTTTTTCGGGGGAAATTCTGCAACATCTGGGTGATCCCATAAATTCAAATAATCAGAGGGGAAAGGATCACTTGTCCTGGGTCACCAGAGTTTTTATTATTTTGTGTCACAGTACCGATAAAAAACCCTCAATCACGTGCCTAGGCTCGGGTGGCGGTATATCTTGATTCTCCGCCTTTGAAGGTATGTGGCAGCATCATCATAGGGTTTAGTGGTTATGCTTCTTCCACCTGGAGGTAAACCACTGGTAAAACCAGTAGTGATCAGTGATCAAAAAATTGTCAATGAGTGTAAGAATGGAAATAATGTGGTTAAAAAAGCTTGAAAATCCAGAATTAGGTTTTTATTGAGTCTGGGTTCAGGCTAGATAAAATTATCGGCGTGCTAAGGAAGAGGAGTTAGGGGGTCTCCCGCACTGTAATTAGTCCATTAAAAATGACCTTTTTAATGGACTAATTACAGTGGATTTCACTTTTCGTTAAGAAAATTGTGCATTGATTTAGTCATATTTCTATAATATCCGCAGAGCAAGACATTTGGGACAAAGGCTACCCGTGGTGGTTAATGTGTAAACACGCTCTATAGTGAAGTGAGCACAATTTTTATGGACTCTTGAACATTGATGAATCTTAAGGTTAGGTGACATTGCTAGAAGTTTTTTTAGCTTTGAAAGTCATCAGGCAATCTATACATGAACTATGGGCATTATTTAAAAGAGACTGCGATTGTTTTTGACATATGCTGAGACGATTGTACATTGGAGTTGCCATATTATGTGATATCATACATGTACATGTTCAGGATCGGTTAACTACATTGTGATGGAACGTTTATCATTGCAGGTATACAGATGTAATTGAGTTTCCTTTTGATTAATGACTTTGGGGAGTTGACTAATCATAGATTAGCTTGTATTAGATGATGATTCGATAACTAAATATGTGCATCCTTTGAAAGCGTTTCCTTTTCCTTTTCTTTTCAACAGAAATTTACAACCCCTGAAGAAGGGACCGAGTGTGCCGAAATGCATTGGGTTTAAAAGAAAATTCGCACACTTGAAGTTGATGAATATGTATTTATTTGCATTGTGTATTTGTTGAAATCATGAATAGCTCATTGAACAAAATGATCAAAATGAATTAACAGTCACTGTTAAAACATGAATAAAAATTTTTATGACAAGTATGAACATAGTTTAATTTGTTGATGCATGTTGGAGTCCTAGCAGCCAGGGTGGGGCTAGGCCACTTTCATAGCTAAAGGCATAGGACATGGGAGAACATTCTCACTTCCCAGCAGGTTACCAATGTATTTTGCCTGGTTCCTGTCTATCACTTTTTTAGCACATCTGCCTGCAAACTGTGGTATGTTATCTCTCCCTCCCAGTCATTATCTCCTAGTGTTGATAGTGGCTCAAACTGGTTATTAGTTTGTACCGGGTAGTTAACCGGGTTAAAGCCACCGTTAGGAGCCCTCAGTTCTCTATATCGGGGCATGTTCTGTGGATTATAAAAGTACCCCAAAGGAAGTATTCTAATTTCCTCGGCTACTGGGAAGTAGTGTCCAGACATCTCATGAATGTATTGGACCAGGGAAGGAGACCTGAAACTCAACACCACACAGTCACCAACCATCGTTTTACGTGAGTGACCTACCCAATGAATTCGATGGACCATTTTGAACTCATCGAACAGTTGGTGTCTAATACCTGTCTTTTTGCTCACTAAATGGAGAGCCTTATTTTTAAATGTTGACCAGTGCTCACGAGTACCCGTGGGGAGAGGGGGCACATTGACTAAAACAACCGTATAGGGGGTGGCTTCGGGGGCAGGTGGAGACTAGGTAGCATGTTAGTGTCCTCTTCCATTCCCTGAGCAACCTGTCCCCTTCTATTACCTTCATCCCCACTTGGCTGTACCACCGGTACGTGGGTACCATTGTTTAAACTAGGAGTGGGAAGGCTAGATTGATTTGTCCCAGGTTGTACCGAACCAAGACAAGTTTGTACATTTACCAAGTTTACCGGCTGCATACTTGGTACAGTCACTAAGGTGTTACATCAGACTATCCCGTTAGCGAGGGAAGTAGATTGGTCGTTGTTCCTTGGGTTGCTAATGTGTAGGTTTTGTTCTATCTTTTGTAGCCTTTCAACCACTAAATCCAATCTCTTGGATATTGGGTCGATAAGAGCTGCCAATTGTTTACTTATTAGCAAGCAAAGTTCCTCTACATTAGGTTGCGTGTTGGAACAGGTTACTTGCTTAGGTTGCTGAGTTGACGAAGTTGATGGTAGATTGGTGGAAGAATTAACAACCGAGGTAATGGAATCCGACTTCCCAAAAACATGTACCCTATTGGGTTCCTTATTGGTAACTAGTGAGTTGTGTTTAACTAATGGTCGACCTTTCCTTTTTTTCGTTGGCGGTTGAGCCGTTTGACCCTCCAAGCCTTTCTTCCCCCTAGTTGCTACCATAGCAGGGCTTTGTATACCAGCCTGGGCTTGCGAATTACCCGTTGTGGGGGACGAGGACACTTCACAAGACAGACTAAGAGGAGTTATGTCACAGGCTGATTCTAAGCCATTACTTGGCAAATTTTGTGGTATCTGGGCACAGGGCAGGGAACTTCCCAGGGGGGTAATGGTTCCAATGAGAGCCTTTGCTCAGTAGCCTGGATCTCATGCATTAAAACAGATTCTGCACGATTTAAAAAGGCATCAAGAGTGCCCACCACCCTACCTTCCTTTTGCTCATATTTATAGAGGCCTCAGAGCCAACAGTTAGCTACAAACAACCAAATTTACAAGAAATTTAAAAAAAACCCTAAAGAGGGAATGAGATGCTTACAGTTCAGCACAAAATGTCAATAACATGGCCCAGCCCGGCCTCCTCTGGCCTCTGACGCCGAGTCCCGTGCCGCGGAAGCCCTGTGTGGAATTTATCCCCCTGCGTGCACTATCTCGGAGGGTCACACTGCTCCTCTCGCGGGACTGCACTGCCTGATGGGAGATGTAGTTTCCCTGCAGTCTGCGGCCCGCGTTCCGGAGTTCTGCGGCGGTCCAGGTGGTCTCCCCAAGTAAGTCCCGAGGGCAATGAGGGCAATGAGTAGCAGGGAGCAACAAAGTCACAGCCAAACTGGTAAGGGCGTCCCGCGCCGCGGGAGCCCTGTGTGGAATGGATCACTGACATAATATCGACGACACAAATATCGAGATACACAAATATCGAGTCAAAAATATCGATTGACAAAATATCGACTCCCTATCTTCAAACAGGTAAGTACCAAAATATCGACTCCAAAATATCGACTTACAAAAATATAGACTGTCAAAATATCGATTTTTTAAAATGTCTTAAAATTAAGTTAAAACTAATATAGTAATAAATATATTTAATATAAACTTAGAAATAATTATTAAAAAAATATAATTTTAATAAATAATTTATATAATTAAAAAAATTATATCACCAAAAATTACACACACACACATATATATATATATATATATATATATATATATATATATATATATTTAAACATATTATTAAATAAACATATATAACATTTTAGAAAATGTTTAAAATTTATTGTTACAACTATAGTGAGTTCAACATTAGCAAAAGTGTTGGATAGCGTAGAGGTAAAATTTACTACTCCCACTCCAGTGGGTGCAACAGTAGGGAAAGCGCTGGGTAGCGTAGAGGTTAAAATTACTATTCCCACTCCAGGGATGTATGACGTTACAACGCATACTTTTACAACGCCTACCATTACAACAAAACTTTTACAACGTAAAAACTTTTACAACGCATACATTTACAACGCAAGATTTTACAACGCATATACCTTTACAACGCATACCATTACAACATAAGTATTGGTAAGTATATAATAATTTTTTGAATATAAATTAATAAAAAATATTATAATATAATTTAATATAATTTAATTTTATTAAATAAATGTAATTTAAATGTAATTTTACTTTATTTTTACAAAGTACCCCTGTACCCCAAAAACCCAAAACTGACCCTGAACCCTAAAAATACCCCTTTACCCATAAACTGAAAACTGACCCTGAACCCTAAAAATACCCCTTTACCCGAAAACTGAAAACTGACCCTGAACCCTAAAAATACCCCTTTACCTACAAACTGAAAACTGACCCTGAACCCTAAAAATACCCCTTTACCCCAAAAACTGAAAACTGACCCTGAACCCTAAAAATACCCCTTTACCCAAAAACTGAAAACTGACCCTGAACCCTAAAAATACCCCTTTACCCAAAAACTGAAAACTGACCCTGAACCCTAAAAATACCCCTTTAACCAAAAACTGAAAACTGACCCTGAACCCTAAAAATACCCCTTTACCTACAAACTGAAAACTGACCCTGAACCCTAAAAATACCCCTTTACCCCAAAAACTGAAAACTGACCCTGAATCCTAAAAATACCCCTTTACCCAAAAACTGAAAACTGACCCTGAACCCTAAAAATACCCCTTTACCCAAAAACTGAAAACTGACCCTGAACCCTAAAATTAAAATATTTATCAATTAATCAATTATAATTAATTACCAATTATATTTTAATTAATTACCAATTAATAATTAATTAACAATTAATTTAAAAAAAATATCAATAAATAAATTAACATATTTAATTAATTATAATTAAATTACTTCCCACCCTATTCCCCTATAAACCCACAACCCGCTACAGAAAATAAATTACTAAAATTAAAATATTTATCAATTAATCAATTATAATTAATTACCAATTATATTTTAATTAATTACCAATTAATAATTAATTAACAATTAATTCTAAATTATTATCAATAAATAAATTAACATATTTAATTAATTATAATTAAATTACTTCCCACCCTATTCCCCTATAAACCCACAACCCGCTACAGAAAATAAATTACTAAAATTAAAATATTTATCAATTAATCAATTATAATTAATTACCAATTATATTTTAATTAATTACCAATTAATAATTAATTAACAATTAATTCTAAATATATATCAATAAATAAATTAACATATTTAATTAATTAGAATTAAATTACTTCCCACCCTATTCCCCTATAAACCCACAACCCGCTACAGACTTATATTACACAAAAAATAAAAATTATTATTAACTTACCTTAAATTCGATATTTTTGTTGTCTATATTATGTCTAGTCGATATTATGTCCATTCTATATTTTTGATTCGATATTATGTCCATTCTATTCGATATTAATTTTCTCTAGTCGATATTTTTGTTGTCTATATTATGTCTAGTCGATATTATGTCCATTCTATATTTTTTACTCGATATTCTGTCCAGTCGAAATAATTGACTCGATATTATGGCTGTACACCCTGTGGAATATATCCCCCCAGCATGCAGGAACAAAGTCACAGCCAAACTGGTAATAAAACGTATTTCATAGCGCGCCCTGCATCGCATTTTACGATGCAGGGCACGGAACGAAATTCGTTTTATTCATTTAATTGTTTACTAACCTGCAATCATCCATATTCCGGTGTTTATCACCCCCCACCCTGTCCCTCCCCCGCCTGTCTGCCCCACCGCAACTCCCTCCACTGGCCGCAGCTGGATTAACTCTTGTTTGTCCTCTGTATGAACCTAGATAAAATCCTCTCGTTCTCTGTGGGAAGAAGAGAGGTCTGGTATCATATGCATAAAAGCTGGCAGAAGGGGCTACTCTTCTAACAGTCCAACAAAAATAGGTTACCTGATAACATTTCTCAAAGCAATTTGCGCTTTGCCAATTAACACTAAGGTGTTTATGTGCTTGGATATTTCCGCGATACATTTTTCACTGAATAAGAGACATTAAGCAGCAGGGGCGCTAGGAGGTACGCGACCAAGATGGCCGCAAACAAGTGAGGCTTGTGTGGTCCGGGCTCAAAACTGGCTAAAAATCTGCATCATCATCTGCCGAGATTCCAGGGCTCCATAACAATGCAGTGAGGCCCGAAAGTGCAGCTGGACGGATACAGAGCAGATCCTGTCGGCAAATAATGTAGGAAGTGCAGCTTTCAAGCTTGTGCCAAGCTGGCGACATCAGTGGGTTGAGCAACAGAGGCAGCATAGCGGAGGCAGCCGAAATTGAGGCTGGGGCTGCTCATGGGTGGTGGGTGTCGTATCGTCGTTGCCTGACCCCTGTCTGGGACAGGACAGGCAAGGCAGGAAGGGGCGTGGAGAGAAGGGGAAGTTGAGGGAAGGGGGCTAGTTACGAGCAGACACGCATGAATAAAGACGTGTTTAAACCTGCTCCCGGCTCCTGTGGTTATTGGGGAAAGGCGACACTGGTGACGAAGGTGGGATGCCTGCTGGAGCCCCACACGCCTTAAAGCCCCTGCGTCCGTGAACAGCCAGAAACAGCGAGCCTGCAGCCTGTGTCAGCGCAGTGTGAAAGAGCGCGAAAAACAGAAACACCACACGCCACATTTGAATGCTGCCCCCAGAGTGCGACGATCGGCACCAGCTCAAAGGATTGCCCGCACTGCCGGATCATCGCTCTGAGTATCCCTGATTCGGCAAACTTCCCAGAAACGGCCCGCCTGAAAAACAAAATCAGCGCGAAGCGGCAAGGACGCCGAAGAGTGCACCCAGAAACGGCCAGCCGAGACCTGGAGCGTGAGGGTGAGTCCCGAACGCCAGAAAGCCTGCCTGAAACCAGTTTGAATGTGGCAAAGCCTAAATAAGAGACTTTAAGAGTGGCACTTGTGTAATGAAAGGAAACCACGTGTCCTGAACGGCGGCCATCTTAGAGTCAGGCGCTAGCCATAGGCCCCCATTGGAATTTTGGTGTCGGCCATTTTGGAGTCAGGCAACATTGCATTTAACACTTAAACTGCTGAAAATTCATCGGAACCAAGCAAGACTGGCTAAGACGCTCACTTGTGGCGAAATCAACCGAACAATAGCCACTGAGTGACCTGACCAAGCCGCAATGTCCATCCTCAACCAGACAGGCGCTTCAGGAGGAGGAGCAACAGCGGCTCCGGCCACGCTGCCACAACCACTTGCACCGTCTCCCCGCGTACTCATGGGAGTACCATATCTGCGGCCACCAGACCCTCTAGAGTTGACGTCCGGCAATAGTATGGGACCCAAGTGGAAGAGCTGGGCTGAAGACTTTGAGGACTACATGACCGGTTCTCAAGTGCAAGATTCGAAGCAAAAATTGATAGCCATGCGAAACTTAGTGGGGAAAGACATCACGCAGATCATCAAAGAACTGCCTAATGCGACTACTGCCTCTTACGATGACGTAAAAGGAGCCCTTGACCGGAGGTTTCTACAGAAACGCAACTTAGATTATGAGCGCTACACATTTAATCTAGCCACCCAAGAAAAAGATGAACACATGTGTGACTTCATTGTGCGCATCAGGAGATTAGCTCGACACTGCGAGTTCGACGCTTTCACCACTGATGAAGCGCTGCGACTGCGCATAATTGAAGGTTGCCAATCTGAATCATTGCGCCGGCGATTCTTAAAAAAGCATTACTCTCTCGAAGAAATCGAATAAATGACACAAATCACCGACCAAGCGGAAGACCACGCTAAGAAAATGGAGACCAATAAGACCGAAAGAAAGGAAAAAGCATTCCGAATACAAGCACACAAGGAGAAGAAACATCGGACGGACCATCACAAGTCCAGAAAGCTGACACGTTTTACAACTTCCCGGAGGACGCCATCACGGCAGGAACTGCGACACACCAAGTCCAGCAGAACAGCGCCAGCGTGCTACAGGTGCGGCCAGGGCTACCCCCATTCAGGACAATGTCCGGCTATCGGTCAGCGCTGTCATCACTGCGACAGGGAGAATCACTTCGAAGTGGTCTGTGAAACTCAACGGTCGGGGCGAAGATTGTCCACACCTCGATCCATCACACATCATCACGCTCGCGCAGTGAAAGGAAGAGGAGAACGCTCCTCTAGTTCATCCCGGTCGAGCGTCCGTTCTGCAAGCTCATATCGATCACGGAGATCAACATCCAGTGAGTCATCATCACCCACGCCGGTGTCACAAGACAGTGACGAATACATCTGCATGGTGTCGGACCCGGACCGGTTAAAGAAATACCCTAAATTAGACATCCGAATCGGAAACCATCCTGCCAAGTTTGTCCTGGACTCAGGTGCCTCCCTAAATTACATCTGTGCGCTTGAACATCAAAGCATGAAACCACGGGCAAAACTAGAACCTGCAGCTGTCCGGATACTTACCTGGATGTCCAGAAAGCCACTGCCATGCCTGGGCCGTTTCAGCATGACCCTATCATACAAAGACCGACAAATTCCAGCTTATATTCACGTCGTCGAAGGCCCAGATCTGGCTGACTGCCTGCTCAGCCTGCCAACAGCTGAAAGACTGAAACTCGTGGAACTCCTCTACATGACTGAAGATGCCCCAGACATTGTGGCTAAATTTCCGAACCTCTTCAACGGGCTAGGAAAGCTAAATCAATTCAAGGTAAAATTACACATCGATGAGCGTGTGACTCCAGTGGCGCAACACCACAGGAAGGTGCCGTTCCACTTACAGCAAGCTGAAGATGATGAACTCCAAGATCTGCTAAAGACAGATATCATTGAGCGCACATCAGGGCCAACTCTGTGGGTATCACCCGTAGTGGTAGTACCTAAGAAAGGGCAAAACAACAAAGTGCGTCTGTGTGTGGACATGCGTGCACCTAACATGGCTATCGAGAGAGAACGCCACCCAGGACCACACATTAGTGACATGATCGCTCGCCTCAATGGAGCCACGGTATTCTCGAAACTCGATCTCAATAAAGGATACCACCAGCTGGAATTACATGACAAGTTGCGTTACATCACAACCTTCACAACCCACCAAGGACTTTTCCGCTACAAACGTTTGAACTTTGGCATCTCTTCGGCCGCCGAAATTTTCCAAGAAGCCATTCGGCGAGTGATCCAAGGGATTCCCAATGCTTTCAACTACAGCGATGATCTACTAGTGTTCGGGAAAGATCAGACCGAACATGACACGGCTTTAGACAGAGTATGCCACGCGCTGCTGAACGCCAACCTGACTCTGAATGCAGAAAAATGTGAGTTCCACAGGTCGACCCTGAAATTCTATGGCCACAACTTCTCCAAAGACGGTATGAAACCAGACCCAGAAAAAGTGTCTGCCCTTGCGGACACTCCAACACCATGAGACGTCAGTGACCTCCGTTCATTTCTTGGGATGGCAAGCTATTGTGCACGCTACATCCGGGATTTCGCTACCATCAGCCATCCTCTCAGAGAGCTCACCCGTCAAGGCCAGCCATTTGCATGGATGGATGCCTGTGAACACTCCTTCCACAGAATCAAGCACGCAGTCAGCTCTGCCATCAACCTAGTCTACTTTGATGCCAAGAAAAGAACTGAAATTACTGTCGACGACAGCCCGGTGGGCCTAGGCGCCATTCTGGCACAATATCAAGAGGACTCAGAACAGCGCCACATTATCGCTTACGCCAGTCGCAGTCTTACCAGCACCGAGAAACGGTACTCCCAACCGGAAAAGGAGAGTCTAGCGGTGGTGTGGGCCTGCGAGCACTTCCATCTCTTCGTGTACGGCAAACACTTTACCATCATTACAGACCACCAAGCGCTTGTCACCATCTTTGGTAATCCCAAAGCCAAGATGCCTCCACGCATTGTACGGTGGGGACTGCGACTCCAGGACTATGTATACACTATTGTCCACAAGCCAGGGAAGTCTGAAAATCCGGCAGACTACATGTCCCGTCACCCCCAGACATCCACCAGTGAAAAGTGCTCGCTGGCAGAAGAGTATATTCACTTTGTCATCGACACTGCCTGTCCGCCTACAGTTCCCCTAGAGGCGATCCGAGAAGCGTCCCTCCAGGACTCGGTCCTAGAAGACGTCACAGATCGCATACGCAGCAACTCATGGCCACATGTAAAGGACAACTCCCAGAACTCTGGCCAGAGTATCCAAGAACTGATAGCGTTCAAGCACATCTGAGAAGAACTGTCCATCAGTGAAGATGGTTTGATCCTGAGAGGGGGGAGGATTGTGATTCCACAAGGACTACGGCAAGGAGTGATCAATCTTGCTCATGAAGGTCACAGAGGGATAAGTGCTACCAAAAAGGCTCTACGGGAGCGGATCTGGTTCCCGACACTTGATCAAATGGTGGAGGCCACACTCAAGGACTGTGTCTCATGCCAATTGGTGAGCCGTGACGAACCACCAGCCCCTCTACAAATGTCAGAGCTACCAGACGGAGTATGGCAATAGGTCGCCATCGATTTTTTCGGCCCTCTAAAATCAGGCCAATACTTTGTCGTCATCATGGACGAATACTCCCGGTTTCCGTTTGCACACCTAGTATCATCCACCCAGGCGACCACAGTGATCCCAGTTCTCAACGAAACCTTCGCAGCATGGGGCATTCCACTGCGAGTCAAATCAGACAATGGGCCACCGTTCAATGGTCACTAATTTGCAGAATTTGCAAAACACCTTAACTTTAAGCACCAAAAGATCACACCCCTATGGCCTCAAGCTAACGGCATGGTGGAACGCTTTATAGGGACTTTGAAGAAAGCGGTTCAACAAGCGGAACTGGCTCGCCGAGACATTCAACAAGCTCTGAATGAAGTGCTGCGGGCATATCGCACCACGCCCCACAACACTACCAACCAATGCCCAGCCACTCTGATGCTAGGAAGTGTCACTCGCACTCGACTACCCACCCTGGGCAGTGCCCTCCAATCTCAGACTGTGAACATCGACCACGACACGTTAGTCAAAATAGACTATGACAAAAAACTAGAAATGAAGACCTATGCCGATCGGCGCAGACACGCGAAGCACACCGACATCCAAGAAGGAGACTGGGTGATGGTCCGGCGTGACCGAAAAACAAAAGCAGACAGTCGTTATCATGCTCACCCTCTGAAAGTTAGTGGTCGAAAAGGAACCATGGTCACCGCAGAGGCTGATCACAAACGGATAACCCGAAATGTCTCACACTTCAAAAAATTTAACTCCAGCAAACGCAATGAAAGCCAGCACCGTGAGCTCTCCACTGACTCGGGAAGCCAGAGTGAAAGCAGTGACAGAAGTTATCCCAGCCCAGTACGACAGGACGACTTCATGAGTCACCGAGCCAGGACACCGGAACAGCGCAGCCGCCCCAGATGACAGACCAGACGACCAACGCGTCTAATCGAAGAAATCTGAGAGACAGTAAGACTTTGTATAAAAGGGGGAGGTGTCGTATCGTCATTGCCTGACCCATGTCTGGGACAGGACAGGCAAGGCAAGAAGGGGCGTGGAGAGAAGGGGAAGTTGAGGGGGTTAGTTACGAGCAGACATGCATGAATAAAGACGTGTTTAAACCTGCTCCCGGCTCCTGTGGTTATTGGGGAAAGGCGACAGTGGGCCGTGCCGCCTGTATTCACGCTGCCACATTCCCGATCGTACGATCATAATCCAGGTGAGGAGGCTCATAGGGGTGGTCCCAGTGGGAGTGTACGGAGCTGAGGCTCGGGACCGCGCCCAGGACCGCCAGCCAGAGGATAGGGCGGGAGACACGGTGCAAAGCCCTCACTGCAACCCCATTACAATACGGGCTGAAAACTGTGTGCAATAGCGATAATCACACACCAGCTAGATGCCGCTACTGCTAGATCACTGGATTTCTACACTGTCCCCCTAGAGGTGCCTGCTTGGGATCGTGTACCTTGGAGGCTATCAGTTGCATGGAGACCACAGCACACAAGTCAAGCCAATGTGTTTAGCCCTATCCCCAACCAACCAACGATGAGGACAACGGAGATGTCCCTCACCACAAAGAGCTGAACTTATACCCTTATAGTTACTGTACTACTGTCTTTGTGAGACTAGCGGCGCCATACTGCACATAGCCTACAATGCAAAAATGTCCAGCATACTGCCAGTGGCGTACACAAAGGTGCCAGCATAAGCCTCAACACCTGGGAACCTAGTTGAATTCCAGTCATACAGGGCTGGCCTGTTGCCCCCTCGGCATGCCCCAACCAGTCCCCAAATTAAAAAGCAAGAGAGAAGATGCGCTGACCCCCTCAGTGGTACAAGATGGATAGAGCAGACGGAAAGCAGTCAAAGTGCTAAAAACGACCCAAACACAATCAGACAATCACACTGAAGCTGTAGCACTCATTGATAACCAAGACGAAGACTGGAGATCATTATTGCTTACTATGAAAAACAGTCTCACATCCATCGAATCCAAAATGGACGCCATGACCTCCCGCATGGACACCATTGTCCACAAGATTGAAAAACACGATTACAGGTTCACAGGAACAGAAAATAGAATCTCCGAATTAATAGACGGCGCCACAAGCAATAAAGAACAAATATCCCAAATGGATTGATTGCTGAAAGTAATCGCAGCCAAAAATAAAGATTTGCAGGCGCGTTCCCGACGGAACAATGTGGGCAGACTGGGGCTATCAAAATCAACCAATACAGGCCCCGTGGAGGATTTCATCGAAAAATTACTCTGCGACCAGTTTGGAATAGAGGCGATTTCTCAACACCTAGTGATTGAAGGAGCAGCAACTCCACAGGTGAACCCCCTTGGTGTCTTTTCTTACGTAATAATTACAATGATAGAGATGCATACTAGTAAGACATGTCAACCATTGTATATTTCTTCAGAATTAATGACAAGGTGGGAATGTATACCTGACAAGTTGGGGATGTCAGTGTGGGAGGTGGGCGGAAGGGACAGTTAAACACAGTATCATATACTTATTGATCATCAGTATAGACAGACGCAGGTTCACAGTTTGGAATTCAACGATAAAAAAAAAGTAGACCTAGAATCACTTGGTTATTAGATAGTTGCGGGCTCCGAGATGCAGGCTAAACTTCATTGTCCATCATGGAATGTTTGAGGGTTAAATAATCCACGCAAAAGACGACATATTTTGGGATATCTAGACAGACACCAGGTACAGATTTCTCTATTACAGGAGACCCACTTGGACCCCACCACCACCCCAAATGTCGCTGCCCGATGGACGTTATATCGTTGCTTCTCGTCCTATTCGATGTAAGCCAGATGTGTAGCAACACTTATTAAAAAGAATTTACCATTTGTACTGAGAGGTACTCTCCTTGATCCCCAAGACCGATATTGCATAATGTGGGGACGATTAGGCTCCCAAGAGATTACTATAGCCAATTGCTATGGCCCCAATGTAGATGCTCCCAATTTTTTTGCCACCCTGTGGGGTAAAATCCACTCAGTGGGATAGACATACGTCCTCTGGGGCAGGGATTTTTATACGACAGTGACACCAGCATTAGACAGGTCTCACCCAACCACGCAGCATTATACCGCCACACAAGGGTAACTGGCAGGGATCATCATTGATAATTACCTCTTAGATGTATGGTGATAACTACATCCCTCGGCCAGAGAAGGTACACATCACTCCGCTGTGCATTTAACCTGGTCGAGGCTCGACTATTGGATTTATTTATTTATCAAAAGTTTATATAGAGCTAGCTAGACCCGGGGGTATCAGAGCACTTTACATAATCAGGAGCCAGGGAATACACAATACATTTAGTTACTCACATACGAACAATCTTAAGCTAATGTACAAACAGCAATAAATACACTTGGAAGAATTAGGCAATGCAGGTGGAATACATTATGTACACAGACAGCTGCCAGGCCCTGAAGGCAGTTGATGCTTAGTGGCAAGTTACCACTTAAGAGTCCAATAAAAGAACGAACATTCAAGGTAAGAAGGGGGCAAAAAACTGCCATCTGTTTAACGGGTCAGATAGAGAGACTGATAGGACCAAGGTTGAGAATAGATCAAGTGTTTCAGTATTTCTTGAAGAGCAGGCGTTTCAGATCTCTGTTGAAGCCAGAGAAGAAAGGGTTGCATCTTAAGTCCTTTGGTAGGGAGTTCCATATGTTGGTAGCGTTACCCGAGAAAGATCGAGCCTCAGCAGATTTTCTTTTTAGTTTGGGAGTAACAAGAAGAAGTATGCTTCTCAATGCTCTGGTTCATCCTAATTTAATGAGTTTGCTGCCTAAGTACTCAGTGGTCTGTGAGTGAATGGCATTGTAGGTGAAGCAGGCGGCTTTGAAATTGCATCTTCCTTCTGTAGGAAGCTATTTGAGGGTCTTGAGTGCAGGCGTGATGTGCTCAAATCGTTTAATATCTTTATGAGCCTGGCTGCCATGTTTAGTACAGATCTGAGGGGAGCGAGGTGCGATTTTGGGGCCCCTGTGAATATAGCATTCCCGTAGTCAAGTTTGGAGAGGACCAGAGATTGAACGACCCAGTTGAAGCCATCCAAGGGAATGAATGGTTTGATTTTCTTATGGTGTTTAAGTGTGTACATCGCTCCTTCGGCTGAGTTTCTGATGTGCTCTTTCATTGACCAGTCTTTATCCAGGGTGAAACCTAAGGATTTAGCCAAATTGGAAAGAGTGAGAGTACAGTTTAGAGCTGTCAGGTCGTTGATCCAGTCTTTGATAGGAAGGTAATTACTTTTGGGGGAGAATAGGATAATTTCTGTTTTGGTGGGATTTAATTTTAGATGGTTAGCATTAAACCACGATTGGATATTACCCAGAGTGACATTGAGATAACGGATGTCACTGGGGGATTTAATTTTGTAGTATAGTTGTGTGTCATATGCATAGAGGTGAAATTTGATTCCAGCTTGCTTCAGGATTATAGAAAGGGACTCCATGAAGAAATTGAGCAGTGACGGGGAGAGGATTGAGCCCTGGGGGACTCCAAGAGAGACTGGTGTGGGTTTCGAGAGGCAAGACTTGATTTTGATATGTTGTGATCGGTGTTGGAGGTAAGAAGTGAACCATTTTAAAACAATGCCATGTATACCAGCACGGATCCTCAAGGATTCCAGTAAGGCTGCGTGGTTCACAGTGTCGAAGGCCGCTGATAAGTCAAGAAGGATAAGTATGCATGCATCGCCATCCTCTAAGGATCTATGTATGTCATCTGTGATATTAAGCATGGCAGTCTCAGTGCTACATCCTTTCCTGAAACCTGATTGGAAGGAGTCAAGTAGGTTCGAAACCTTGATATGTTGGTTGAGTTGTTGTAAGAGACATTTTTCTATCGTTTTGGCTAGGAATGGGAGGTTGGAGATAGGTCTGAGGTTGTTGAGATCATTCGGGTCAGCCCTGGCATTCTTGGAAATGGGAGTGATTTGACCTAGTTGAAGGGAATCAGGTACACAGCCTGAGGCTAGAGAAGAGTTAATGATTTTTGTCTAACATGGGGCGAAAATGTGGTTAAGGTTGAGTACTATTTTAGCAGGGAGTGGATCCATGGTATGAGAAGAGGGTTTTAGTTTTGTAATGATATTGAAAACCTAAAGTTCGGTCATGGGTTGGAAGACAGACCAATTTGCGTTATTTTTCAATTGGATGTTGCACGGGTTGCCAATAGTACCATTAGGAGCCATATTTTCTTTAGCAAGGTCCAGGGGAGAGAATGAGGTAGTGTGTGGAGTGTCTGAGCAGATTGATTATAAAGGGGGTGGGGTTGTGACTGGAAAGAAAGATTGATCAATTTGCATTATTTTGTCTGTGAAGAAACTGGCAATTTCTTCGAGCGTTCCTTAGAAGCTTCGATTTCATTTGAGGAGGAAGAGGTGGTTTGTCGTTTGACAATGTTAAATAGTTCTCTGGGACTATTTTTCGCACGGTCAAGTTGGTTGCGGAAGAAGGTTGCTTTTTCGCTGAAGATGTGCTTCTTATATGTCATCCTTGCAGTTCTGAGTAGAGTAAGATGTATTGACGATGGGTTTTGTCTCCAGGTCCTTTCAGCTTGCCTAAGATGTCTTCTATTGTTGCTGAGATCCAAGTTAAACCAAGATTTTGATTGAATTGATCTTTGTTGTTTTAACTAGAGAGGTGCCAATAGGTCCAGAGCTTCAGTTATAGCAGTGTTGAAGTGTGAGGTCAGGTCATGTACGCTATGCGAGGAAGGGTGATGTTGAAGTCTTGGCTTTGAGGTCCTTAAGAGGGACTTGTTTGATGTTTCTGGACTACTGCTTAGGTTTCACTGAAAAGTTTAAGAGTGGTTTAATGGGGGTATCAATGTTGAACAGTATGAGAAGGTGATCTGACCAGAATATATGGTAAGATAGTAAGATGTCTCTAAGGGAGATCAGTTAATTTTTGGTGATAATCGTGTCAAGTGTAGCGCCTTTGATATGAGTTGGTTTATTGCAGAGTTGATTAAGGTCGTTCGTTTCCAGAAGGTTCATGAGGCGCCTGACTGTGGAGTCTTCTGCCTTGTTCCAGTGCAGATTAATCTCCCAGGAATATGTCCTTTGTGTCCGTTAAGGAGAACTGAGTTAGTAAGTCTGATAGCTCTTCGGCGAAGAGGGTGCGATTTCCAGGGGGTGGTAGATGGTGTGGAATTTGATAGCTGTGAAGCTATTACCTTTAACTTCGACGCTGAGGTATTCAAAGGTCGAGTATTCAGTATTAATTAGTAAGGATAGATGGATTTCAGCTTTGTGGATTATGGATAGACTTCCACCATTTTTTTCCAGTCTATCCTGTCTTATGATGGAGTAACCAGGCGGGGTAAGTAGGTTAAGTATGGCATTTGAGTGGTCATTGAGCCAGGTTTCCGTGAGGAAGGCAATATCAATTTCCTCACTGAGGAGGGTTTCCGCGATATCAGTAGCGTGTTGAGCTGCCGTTCTGCAGTTCACGAGCAAACAAGATAAGGAAGAGGGGGTGTCTTTAACCAGTTGTAGCGTCTGGATGGTGGTGAATTGAGCAGGTGGTCTGGGTGAGTCAGTAGTACTGTGGGATCTATTTATGCCCACTATAACTGGGATGGTGGAGGAATTGTGTGCCACGGTCAGAAACTTTACAGCCGATCTGCATTGGCGGGCAAGCAAGCTAGTAGGCAGGGATTGTCTATTACAGATTGTAAGGGCTGGATGATAGTGAGTTGGGTAGGGGGTCTGGGTGAGTCTGTAATATCAGGGGTTCTGTTAGTACCCACTATTACTGGAATGGAGGAGAAAGGGGTGAGAATAGTAGTCTGGAGTTTGTGGAGGTAAGAGTCACTGAGAGCCACAGCTTCACGAGAAGATAGTGGGCAGTGAGAATGACGGGCCTATGAGCCAGCTGGCCCAGTGGAGGGGAAGGCCAAGGGGTGCCTTGTAAGGCCTTCACTGAGTCTGGGTAACACGGCCATTTCAGGCTCTCATTGTTGGAAGAGAGGGTATCGATGGCCTGAATAGATAGGTCCTGTCTAGGATGCGTTAGGTCCGTTTTGAGAGAGTCAATTTTATGCTCCTTACTGTGAAGCATCTGAGTGAGAGTGTAATTGATAAATCCTGCATAGATATTGGGGGAAGACTTGGCAAGTCCAGTGCATATGATAGGGAGTTGTTAGGGTGTTCTAATTTGTTGTGGCAAGCATCCCAACGCACACCGTGTGCCTCAAGAGGCTTGGTTGTAGTGTGATTGTGTGTAGGTGAAGAAGCAGGTGGGGACATGCTAGCGGGCAATTGACTGTTGTGTGAATTGGAGGGGGTGTCATGAGTGACGATTGAGTCCGGGAGAATCCCAGCATTGGATATATTGGTAATGTGAGGGAACATGTGCAGACCTGTGTGTAGGGTAGCAGAGAGGTCAAGACTACACTGGAGGACAGTGTCATTGGATAAATTCAAAGAGAATGGGACACTGGGGGGAGTTAGTGGAACACCCAGCAAGGACATATTCTGTACACTCCCCAGTGAAAATGATAATATCAGTCCCGGGAGGCTAGGTGGCCTATATTAAATGGAGACTTTATTATAGCTAAGGGGGGTTGTATTTTGAAAGACATTCACAAGCACCTTAGCCAACTTGACAATAAAATCAAAGTCTTGAAGCAAGAGTTGAGTAACGTAGTTATAGAGAACACCTCTAAAGTAATGCTGCGTGATAAATTGACAGAGTACAATGAAACAGCTGAATTTGAATGCAAATTCAGAAGTAAATACCACGTAGCAGGCAGATACGGAGAAGGGAATCAACCGGGGAAAGCATTAGCAGACTTTATCCGGCAGCCCACGTTCTCCAATTACATTACTGAAATTCACAATTCCAAAGGGGCGATTCATAGAAATATCACAAGCCTTTTACATACTTTCACAGCACATTATGAAGCCATGTACACCTCACATAGGAGACAATCACTAAATCTCCAATCATATTTTGAGGACACTGTCCTGGCCTGGTTGGGAGACTCCCAGAGGGAGTTCCTAGAGGCAGACCTAGAGGGAGACAAAATCATGGCAGCCATAATGCAAATGAAATCAGGCCAAGCTCCTGGGTCTGACGGACTACCAATTGAGGTTTACAAAACTTACGTGATCCAACTTGTTCCTATTTTAAGAACGGTTTCCGACAAGGCAAAGGAGGAAGGTCTACTCCCAAAAACCACGAGAGAGACCATGATCACCTCTTCACTTAAACCCAGTAAACTAGCCGAATATTGTGAATCCTACTGCCCTCTTTCGTTAATTGTGACACAAAAATCCTCACCAAGGTCCTTTCAAATAGGCTAAATTTGTTAATGAATAGATTAGTACTGCCTGACCAGTCCAGGTTTACCCCAGGGCGAGCGACATCACTCACCCTCCGGACATTATTTACCCTCCTGCAAGATATTGACCCAGACATTGCTGCGGTGGCAGTGTTTCTCGACGCCACCAAGCTTTCCATTCCATTGAATGGGATTATCTTATCGGGACCTCAAGATACATGGGAATGCCCCCCGGGTACCTCAGGTGGATAGAGCTCCTCTACTGTCAACCCACTGCCACTGTTCTCCTTAATGGGACGCGTTCCCCCGGTTGTAATCACCAGAGGTACACGGCAGGGCAGCCCGCTATCCCCTCTACTATTCGCTTTAGTTATAGAGCCACTTGCAGCAAAGCTGAGGCAACACCACAAGTAGCGAGCGCTAGCATTCCCCACCAAACACCTTTTAATTTCACTGTATACTGATGATATTACTCTTTATCTTAAGGAGCTGCAGGATAATTTAAAACTACACGAAATTACTAAATTTGGAGACTACTCCGGCATACACATCAATTGGAATAAGTCAGCCACTGATAAGGCCGTACCTTATACACTTGACTATCCCCTAGCGTGGTGTAACGAGGAGATCAAATATCTAGAGATGAAGGTCAGTTGGGATAAAAACGAATTGATGCATTCCAATTATGGCAAGACCCTAGAAATCATCACAGACTCCATCACTAGGTGGATAGCTATGCCACTATCCATGGCAGGGCGGATTTCAATTGTAAAAATGGTATTACGGCCCAGGCTCCTTTACCTATTCACCAATATCCCATATAGCCCGGGTAAACTGTTCTTTAAGGCCCTGAGAACACAAACAATTTGGCTACTGTGGGGAGGAAGGAAGGCTAGACTTAGGTGGGAAACATTGACACTTCCATTCTCACGGGGGGTTCTAGGTACCAGATTTTGAACTCTATTACTACTGTGCACAAGCACAATATGCCATGTACTGGTTCCATCCACCCCCTTTCATGTCACACCTAGAGGTAGAAATGGGATACACAGTCCAACGAGATACTGATCCCACCACAGTCAATTGCACTAACTCTGCTTGGAGGAAAATAGCCACTTGGCTGGACAGACCGATGATATATTCTCCCAGGTTGCTCCAGGTTCGTCACTCCAGATATCCCTAGACACCATCATACTGGGGTACATGGACGAAGCTTACACCACTTATAAGAAATATTTAGCACTTGGGTTCCTGATTGCTAAACATAGAGTGGTCTGTAGATGGGGTAGAGGATGGGCCCTCAAATTCAAGGAGTGTTTGCACAATCTCATAATAATGTGGCAGGAGCAGTCATTCAGTTATGCAGAATTGCTCCAATCTACTTCCAGACCGAGGGATATATGGGACCCCCTGAAGACATACCTGTTGTCCTCATCAGTTGATACAGGAGATACAATGGGTGGGCAAGACAGTGCTGGGTCCTAAGGGCGAAAGGGATACCGAATGAACTCTGCCCCTAACATAAACTAAAGTATACATGGGCCCCCACTTTGGAAGCATATGCTGGCAAATAAAATACCTAAAGGGGTAGACATTTTAATATTCATAAGAGCATAAGGTATACTATTATATAACTTCGAAAAGACAAAGTACTCCTGCTAATAGCACTCAGACAGATCTAGCGGCCACATGCATCAATTTTGCCGTTTGCGAATCCTTAATTGCCAAAATTAGGGAATCGCAATTAAGAATTCGCAAACGGCAATGCATGAATAATTCAAATTTTTTTAAGCGATTTCTTATTTTTCCTTAATTGCGAATCACAATTTGCGAATCGCAATTAAGGAAAACCCTTCCCTTTGATTCCTATGGGCCAAGAGGCCATTGATTCCTATGGGCCAAGAGGCCCATAGGAATCAATGGGAAGGCATTTACAATTTGCGATTTTCAATTTGCGGATCGCAAATTGAAAATGCAATTTCAAGGGTGCAGGGGGGGTCCAAAGAACCCCTCCCTGCACCCCTGAAATTAAACTTAAGTGCAATTTACACACACACACATGTCCCAAGGACATGTGTGTGTGTAAAATGCAACTTTCAAAAATGCATTTTTGTGCATGACCCATCCCTGTGACTGCCAACTTGGCAAGTTTGGAATCTATTTAAAGAAGTAATCCCTTCCAACTCTTGTAAGAGAAGAAGGTGTGGGCACTGCTGTAGCAGAAATCACTTTAAATAAAACTCCGGTTTGCCATCATAAGCACACAGGGGTGACAACTGCTTTAGTGCCACAGCCCAGCAGGTCAACGAACCTTGGCCATTGTGTTTGAAAATATCAGGAACAAATCATTTTAGAGTTTAGTAGATCAACTTTGTTCATATTAGTCTCAAAATAATCAATCAATTACCACATTTTTCATGTGCTCATTCAGTGGTTGCTTTGGTGGTTGAACGGGTGGAGGTTGCAGCAAATTTTAGTGAAGATGGTTTTCATACAGACCTGGAGCTGGGATATCAATAGGGTGATGGTAGATATCAAGACTGTTGGGACGGAAAAGTCCTCCACATGGCACTGGAAATGCACCCATGCCCTGAGTGTCCCAACTGTACTGTTGTGGGGATGTGAGGATCCCTAATGCTGATTTTTGTTGTCATAGTCAAACACGGATCATGTGTGTGCACCATGACATAGGCGTGTCTCACGGATTACTGTATTGTTGAAAGCCCAAAGCGCTACCCTCATAGTACACGAAGCAAACTGCTAGGGTTTAAGCAGCACGTGTGCGTGGTGGCAGCATACCATGCAGTGATCAGTAGGAGTGAACAGGTCCTTTTTAGGGTGCCTAGGCATTATTTCAAGTATGCTGGTGTTATCAGAGTAATTTTGGTAATTCCGCGTTAGTCTTTGGCATGTAATTACCGCTAATGACACGTTTACTCCTGATTGCATAATTATGAGTAATTTGGATATGTGGAATCCTACCGTGAGAGTACAATAAATCTCTAAAACACGTCTTGAGCAAGAGAATATATAATGGGATTTCGAGCAAAAAACACAACTCTAGTGACTTAATGAAACAATAGGTTAATGATAAATAAACCCAAAAAATGTCAAACACTATGTTTTTTATATCTAAAGTAGCTAAATATTTATTTGATATACATTAGTAATAATATTAAGAGGTCATCTAAAGACTTTCCACTGGACTACTCACGTTCCTATTTTGTACTGGATACAGTAGATGATCATTTCCATAATATAGAACACTTCATCAAAATGTTGATACAATTTTGATATTGCTAACAATTGAATGTAATAATAATAATTCAGCATAATATTCCCTATGTACAATGATGTTGATACATGGGTGAATAGTAACCATACCGCATGGTGCCGGAGGGCTTAGATGTTACAGATGTTACTACGTGTGTTTCGGAGAAATGCCTTCATCAGGAAGCCATCAAAAAAAAATCTGTATGGAGTTACTTATGTTGGCAATCATGGCTCACTTCCAAATTGAAGCCATACATAAGGTCTAGCCAAGAGATGAATACAGGAGTACTAGCCGCACAAAAGATGATGACCAGTACCTGTGGGCACACGGCACAGAAAAGCTGGATAACTTGTCTTATGTTTGATCAGGGCCCGCAGGGAATGCAGCAGGGTCAAATGGCTCTGGTTCAGTAAGTAGAAATAGGCACTTCCTAAGGTAGGTAAGGCCTTGACAAGGAGAGATTTTTCTGAATTGGGTGGAACACGAAAATCAGGTTCGGCAGTGGATTTGGCATCCAATAGTCCAACTCAAGTTAGAGCATTCCTGACAGGCGGTCCAGCGTCACGGCGGCTCGGCGGCTCGGCGGCCTAATGTGAGAGCACATTTATCACTATTCATGTTCTACTGCATTTAGCGCTATTTTTTAGTGAAAAATCCTTCCTCGTGTCCATTTTACACCAAAAGCACATTTAGCGGAATATGCAAAGTTACATCGCATGTGCTACAACGCAAGCCATTACATCGCAAGTCGTTTCTATGACTTGCTGTAGGGGGCGTGCTGGGTTTAGGAATAGAATAATTTACTATTCTAACTCCAGCGTGTGCAACAGTAGGGAAGGTGTTGGAAAAGTAAATTCTACTATTCCTTAGTTTAGCGCGCCCCCTACAGCAAGTCGTAGAAACAAATTGAGATGTAATGGCTTGCATTGTAACATTGCAGTCATTGTAACAAGCGCGTTGTAATCACATGCGTTGTAGCGCATGCGATGTAAACACTGTTTCCCCATTTAGCGAGTGCAAGTGGCTGCTCGTGCCCGATATTTGCGTTATGTTGGATTTAGCACTATTTCTTAGTGCAAAATGCATTCTCGCACCTATTTTGGATGCAAGGAGGTATTTTTGAGCTAAAAGATACCACTAAACTTAGCATTACTTTTGCATTTAGCGCTAGTTCTCAGCGCAAAATGCATTCTCGCTCCCATTTTGACGCAAGAGGTTTTTGCACTGAAAAATAGCACTAAATGCAGATTTACTCTTCTTGCGTAATTAAGCATAATCTCACAGAATTCTCGGGAAATTCCATGTGATTATGCTGCACGGAATTATGCGAGTTACGCCTACCCCAACTTTTTAGCCTGTGCCACTGAAGTGAGGCCTACCAGCTCACTCATTTAAAGTTCCACTGTTGTGTGCTTATCTCACCCCTAGACCTACATTGGTTTGATGTGAAGTACTGCACAGTGCATGAGTGGTGTACCTATGCTGGGTGTACTTGTGCCTGGGAAGGGTGGAATACAGGTAAAATGCAGTATTTTGCAGTGCGTGCATGTCTAATGCATGTTCTGGGTTTATGTGTGCCGATGAGAGATACAGTACTTTAAGGATATAGTGCTGTGTAGTGCATTTATGTTAAATACATGCACTAGCTGTATGTGCATCTGTGAGTGGTACAATACATTAACGGTTAATGGCTGTGCAGTATATAGTTGTTAAAAACATTTGCTAGGTGTATGTGTGCTTTCAATGGTACAATACATGGCAAACTCTGGGGTCCGTTTTGGGATATCATGGCTTCATGGCTGCATGGTTAAACATGAGAGGAGGGGATAGAGAAATCAACCCCCACCCCCAGAACGATTTGTATGTTGCTGGTTTCTTGTAAACAAGGTGGGACACGCTGGAAAAGGGACCGCCAGGCTCCCCTCTGTACACTTCAAAGAGTGCCCTTTGATTCAGGGAAAGGTTACAAGGAAGGGGCCTGGGCATATCACAGGAAGGAGATGGGGCTGATGAGGGAATCATAAAGACTAGGAATGAGGCACTGGGTTAACCTTTTGATGCACATATCACTGTAACTGACATCCAAGTGTTAACTCTTATCAGTCCCATGGACTGTTGTGGGGCTGCCAGCTTTAAAGTTGCTCTTGCTGTGTCAGACTGCTTTCAAGAGAAAGAGAGTGCACAGGAGTGAGCACTTCAAAAGGAAGCAGGCCCCTACATACATTTGAAAGACAGAGCCTCTAAATCACATTTGGTGTTGGGAAATAGACTATACGTAGGAGAGCTTGAGGTCGCAAACACTGTCAACTGTTAGCAGCTGCGCGATTTCTGCCTGTAAGCCTGCTAGTTTTCAATCTGGGTGAGGAAACCACCTGCCCTGGAGCATGGAGCACCAGCGCCTGACTGCTTAACAAGATCGGTGTGCCCTGTGAGGAAGAAGAGAGCGTTAGAGGGAGCGAGGTCCTTTGGGAAAACCTATTGAGTGGACTCCTTTTGCGAGGTGTGAGGCGATGGCTGCTGCACTGATCGGGCCATTGTCTATATGCAGGAAAGAGTCCCTGACCCACATATGCCAGAGGAGGGTCACCGTGAAGTGAGCCAATATAATCGCTGTGCCAAATGTGTCATCATTCAAGTGCAGTGAGGCGTCATTGACCCCGTATGCCATGAGGGGTCACTGTGAACTATGATCCTCACTGTGCCGACTGGGCCAGAGCCTGATCCTCCAGGCATGGGTAAGACTGATTTTGGGTAAGTCGGCCCTGGGGGGGGGGTTATTCATTTTCTAGATAGAACTTCAGAGATATAAAACATTTGAGTTTAATAGTCAGAGTTTAGAGAGTCAGAGTCAAAGAGTCGGAGAGGATTTTATTAAACTCAACTACTAGTGGGGCTTACCATGGATGTTGCCTATTGTGAATAGGGACTAACAACTATTGTTAAAGTGAGGAGAGAGTGGGACGCATCAAAATGACTAAGAGACACTAGAGCCCTGACGTCAGGGGACTATCTAGTTGTTTATGAATGTCTTAATTACCTTTGTGTTAATAGCTGTAAAATAAAACACTTCTTTTATCATAAAAGTGAGTATTTGGCTGGGCAATAACTCACTGCTGCCTCAGCATGTATTTTGAGTTGTGAGCCTGTGTTCACTCCCCTTTATCCACCTTCCCCCATGGGAGTCTTGTACTGCTCTAACCGCACTATTCCTGAGAGTCAAGTGCTGAAGGGGTTTCTTGGCCTAATTGCCCTGAGCTCGACCTCATAGGAGGTCGAGCCATGGGGCACGAGGAGTAAAATACCTCAACCCCCATCTTTGGGACAAGTAGCTCCTGCCCGTGTCCCTCTGAACGTAATTCTGACAGAGCCTAATTGCATCTTCTAGTTCAGAATGGTTATCTGAATTTTTCTCAAGTTTTAAGAAGTAGTTTACATGATTCTGTGTCGCTGATTCCTATAGTTCCCTTTACTAACGTTCAATTTCTTTTTTGCCTGGCTGGCTGCTTAAATACAACCAAGAAATGATTTGAGGCCCAGATAGATAGGAATTTTCTCTTTAAAGAGGTCCGGATTCATGTGATTCTATTCAATATCATTTTTTATTTTTTATTTTTTATTTTACATTGTCCTATACTACAGCACCCCTATCTAGGTGTCATCACACTTTCTATTAGAAGCAACTTTGGACACAGATGGCTCAGACTGCAAGTAATATGTTCTGAATGCAACTTAGCTGGGTGGTGTGGGTGGAGAGCACGGTGGCATTGGAGTAGGGTCTCATCTGAGGGAGGTGAGTGTTGGGGTATGCTTCAAGGTGGGTGAAGTGAAGAGGTGGTGGGTTAAGTTGCCACTCGTAGTAATACTCAATAAGAATGAGTGAGGGGAAATGGGTTAGGAGTAGGAGATGGAGGAAGCAGATGGTTGTAAAGAGGTAGATATGTTATTGTAATTGCTGGGCAGAAAGCTGGTTGAGTGGTAGGAAGAGGTTGGTGTGGAGAAGGAATCCATCTTTCATATGGAAGGAGATAGGGGTAGGAGGCAGTGATGAGGGGGACGCCGGGGGAGACGAAGAAGAAGTTAGCTAGGGTGCCTTGGTTGGCAGAAAGATGGTGAAATGAATAGGAAATGGCGGAATGATTTGGGTATGGAGAGGTAGGAAGGGTGGGAATCAGGGTTTTCAGGGACTGGGGCAGCAGTACGGGGAGTATGAGAAGAGATGTGAGTGAGGAGAGATGTAAGTGGGGAGAAAGGTAGTAGGTACAAGCAGATGGATTAATAGCGAGACAATGAAGGTCAGAGTTATGAGTAGAAAATAGGGAGACAGGTAGGTCAAGGAATGTGTGGTGAGGGAACACCAAAGGGTAGGGAAAGGAGGGAGTAATGTGGGTGGGGTGGAGTCATTGTGCATGGAGCTGGAGAAGTTTAAAAAAAACATTGTGGGTGTTGGTGTGGGAGAGGAATCCAGTGCTGGGGTATACAGGAGTGGTAGAAAGAAAGGGGGTGAAGGCACTTAGAGGAAGAAGATTGAAGAACATGAAGTGAGATAGGAGAAAGAGAGAATGAGGGAGGCTACAGGTGTTGAAGGAAAGGGGCCAGGTTTGCTGAAAGGAAGGGTACAGGGACGTAGGGAAATGGGAAAGTGATCTGGGTGAGGTGAGAAGATAGTGTGCTTGGGGCTACTGCCATGGTAGCATGATGATGTGGGTCTGAAGGAGTAAAATAAAGGGGAAGGTAGTAGGATAGAGGGGTTGGTTGAAAGGATCGAGATTGGGGGGATGAGTGGTAGCCGTGGTGGTAGATCATTGTTGGGTCCGAGGAGAAGGTTGGATGGGAAGGGTCAGGTGTGAAAAGAGCTGTGGGAGGACATGTTCAAAGAGAACAGCTGATCATACAGAAGCGGAAAGCAAGGGCGCTTGGATGAGTGAGTGTGTTTGAAGGGTGATGGGAGAGTAGATACATGTTAGGAAGGCACAGAAGTGACAGCAGTGTGAGGGAGGATCTGGTAAAATAGAGTAGATGTGACCAGCAGATCAAGTTAAAAGAGAGGGGTGGGAGGCAGATGCATTGACGGGTCCCGATATTGAGAAGAGTGAAGCAAATGAGGCAACAGGATTTGTGAGGGTAGTGAAGTGTCTTGATTGAAAGGGGTGGGTAGAAAAGGGGGCGTAGGGATGAATCTTGGAGTGATCCAAGATGGGTGAGATGGAGAATACAGAGGGGAGCAGTTTGGAGTTGTAGGGCTGAGCGATAAGTAATGTACTGTAGTTTCGGGGAAAGGAGAAAGCATTGTGACGGAGGGGAGAGGCCTAAATAAAAAGAGAAGGATGACAAAGTATGAAGGAAGGAAGAAGCAGGAAGCAGTTGGGGTGAGTGCAAAGGATGAGGCAGAGGAATAAAGTGGGAGATTAAGGTTGAAAGGATTACCTGGAACCCATGTTATCTCCCCAAATACTGCCTACCCATCACTTTTTCCTTGGAAAACATTTGGAAAGCAGTATGCAGCCAACTTTAGAAACAGATATACAAGAATATCATTCAATGTGGCATTCAGTATTGTTTCAGATGGCACTGCAGCAAAGAGACGGTTATTCTTCAAGTAGGTAATGGCAGCCTCCTGCACAATGACTACGTCTTCAGGTGTGGGTCCAGAGTAATAATAATAATAAGAATAATAAGAATAATAATAATCCATATTTGTAAAGCGCACAATCACCCGTCAGGGTCTCTAGGCGCTGGGGGCCGTCGGGAAGATTAAGTAAGCTATAGTCCAGAGTCACATGGTGCTGGGCTAATCTGCCGCCGGTGCCAGGGATCGAACCATGATCCCCAGATTCCGGAGTCAGTCGCCCTAGCCGCGGCGCCACACCTCTTCCCTCCGCGGCGCCACACCTCTTCCCTAGAGTGAGGTGTGAATAAAAGGCATTGCTCTGTTTGGGGTATCAAAGTTCTCATTACTTCAGAGGAAGTTCGAAGGCTCCTCAGATACGACAACTCAGAATAATGATATGATTATAAAGCCGCATTTACATTGGATGGTAAATTAAGAGTCAGCACAAGTACTACAAGGATCTATATGGACCATGGTGGAAGGACTGTTGCTAACACATCAGCTGTGTTCTCCCATTTTATCGAAATTGTGGCTTGTCCCAGAAGGAGCTGTTGTGGCTAAAAAGCATTTGGATGCATCTGCGCCTGGAAAGTACTTGGCTTGAGAAACTAAAAGTTCCGTGTTAAGCAACCACAAAAGAATTGCAGTCTGCTGCTAAAAGCCAAATAACTTGACACATATGTCCAGAGATGTCTAGCACTGGCTGCCCTCTAATAGAATGCAAATATCCTCAACTTTTAGTGCAAATACTACAGTGAACTGCATATCCCATAATGCACTAGGAAAGATTTGCGCTAACATTTCAGCAGTGTGCTGCCACCACCTTGAAATTGTGGCACCTTCCAGAGGTAGTTTTTGTGGCTGCTGAACCATTTGGGATGAGCCTGAGTTTGGAGAGGTATTTCAACAGAGAGCAGCATAGTAGGCAGTTGCCCACTTTCCTCCTTATCATTATGGACACTGTTTCCTGTCCTGGAGGTTTGTGTTATGCCTAATGCACTTTGGGTGTTGCAGTCTTGTTTTCGTTCCATTGAACTAATTAGATTAACACGCCTGATATCAGCCATTTGCGGGTTAAAGTATACAGGACTGCGGATAGTGTATGTAATAACCTGGTGTGAGGTGGTCACCCTAAATGTTATGCATCTGTAAAACCAAGGGCTGTTTACTGCTGAAATAAAGCCAAATAGCTTACAATGCATGTCCAGAGATGTCCAACACTGACTGCACCTATACTGTAAGGTGAATACCTTCATCTGTGAGTACAAATGCTGCAACTAACCGCGTATACCATGATGCACTTGGGAGGACTGGTGCTAACATGCTACTGGTGTGCTTCCACCTCTTTTAAATTGTGGCTCCTCCCAAAGGAAGCTGTTGTTACTGACAAGCCACCAGGGTGCATCAGAGCTGAGAGAGGTACTTAACCTGAGGACCTCGAGGCAGTTGCTAAATAGCCCCAAAACTAAGGATTGATCCCAGCCAGTGTATGCCAAAAAATAGCGTGAAACCTACCCAGTGGTGGCCAGCACTGACTATGGCTTTATCGGGTGGGGAATGCTGTCAACTGTGAATGCAAACATAATGAAACTGCGTATACCATGATGCACATGGGAGGGACTGGTGAAAACATGCCGGCATTGTGTGTTAGCCAATTATACCGCCGCCTACCCTTCTCTATCCGACTTACATATCCACCACTCAAATTACTTCATATTTCACTATACTAATTTTCATCTCTAATCCTTTATAGGTTCCGGAGTAGCCTGCTACTCGCCAGAAAAACACTTCAAAACCCATCAGGGGTAACAGGTGCTAAATGAATGCAAACATTTCTTCCCTTTCTATCCGTCCGCTATCCTTCTTACTCCAAATAACTGACTAATATCCACCATTCAAATTACTTTCAGATTTCACTATACTGATTCACCACTAATCCTTTATGGGTTTCCGGAGTAGCCTTCTACTTGCCAAAAACAAAGCGCTTCAACAGCTCATCAGGGGTAACAAGCGTTATATAAATACAAACCTTTTTTCCTCTTCTATCCTTCACTTAAAATTACTTTCATATTTCATTATACTAATTCAAGTTCAACACTAATCCTCTATGGGTCCCGGAGTAGCATGCTACTCGCCGAAAAAGCACTTCGACGCCTCATCAGGGGTAGTAAGCGCTATATAAATGCAATTAAAATACAATTACAATACAATATTTGGGTGGCATAAAGTGGCATGAAGTGCAAATCCTGCTGGCAAAACCAAAAGAAAATCCATAGGAACCAGCTTCTTTATCTTTTAAATCAAGGAAACTGTTGCAAGCACAGGGCCCATTGGACTATTTGTTTCAGATGTGCACCTGCATCCATCTTTTGTATAAGGCAAAGTAATTGGTTGTAGAGCAGCAGGCAGCTAAGCAGATCCATACAGACAGACAACTTAAATAACCACCCTGTAATCCAGCGCCAAGATGCGCTTTACAAGCACACCTTTATGAATTCATTTCAAAAGTTGTTTTCCTCTAATCATATTGCTAAAGTCTGGAGTCTGCTGTAAAAGTAATCTCAAGCTGGACATTTATTAATTTATTTTTAGTTTAGCGCCCGGCTGAGCAAGAACATTTAGGAACTGGAGCTGTTTGTCAGTGCTTGATTGGGAACATGCTGGTTTGGCCATGGCAATGCAAATAAGGCACAGTCTCAGATTCAAAGCAGCCTCCTTGTCCTGCTCATTAGTTTGCAAAGCATGTTCTCTCTGGAGCAGGGCTTTTCAGGCAGGCACTGTGGTACGTGCAAAAATCAACGTTTAATATCCCGAAGTAAGTGCAAATGCAGACCTCTAAATAGGGCCACCATTTCATGCTGCGCTGGGTCAAAGAAAGTAAACGGTGCACTTGTAACTCCAAAGCAACCTGCAAGGAAAAGCTGCCCTGTGGTCTGGTGCTTTGCTCTCAGGCACACTGTTTATTTTCTTGGCATTGCTTACTTCACTGTATCTTCTGCTGTGCTAAAATGCATGCATGTTTTGTGTCTGGCACGTTTTAATTTTCATTTTTGGAAGGGGGCACATAATACATACTGGAGTTGTTGTGTTAAACAGGAATAATATTTCGATCTGTTGTATGGGAGGTAGGAGAGTATTCAAAACTTAAATTATTTAAAGTTTACTTCCCATTTGTGAAGGCCATGGAATCGTTCATCTTATGCAAAATATCTGAAATTAACGAATTAATCATTTAAACATTTTGGGTAATTAATTGAGTGTTCCATACGTTTCCAATCGTTCAGAATGTATTAATGTGGTCGTAAAAACGTAAATCCATACAAGTACATTGAAGAACAAAATCTCATGCTCAAGAAGTAAATGTTGACAAACTGTAAATAGGTGTATACATGTTCCTATAGGATCATCATCATGGAGCTGATGCAATCAATGCACAATAAAGTATGTCCACTGACTTCACTGTCTGCAGCCAAATTTGGAAAATCCCCTTCAGTATTCCAGAAGTGATTTTAAATGTAATTTATCTGCATAGGCTGTGATACCATGCAAGTGCTATCTCAGTGCCTTTTAAAAACAAGCAGTGCAAAGCCAAAAGGTCTCACCTTTGGGATCAATTGGCTTTGCTACTGGTTTTTAGCCGTTATCTTAAAGTTTGTAAGCAACAACCCCATTCTCCGACAGTGCACTCTCAGCCACTCTGACGCAGCCAGATGACACAGCTGTTTTCCACGCTCCTCCATTTGATTGTGCTCAGATGTGTTGCAGCGCAAAGTTGCCCATTCTTTACACGTTACAAATTATGACAGAAAATGCTAACAGACACAACATGAACATGCACTTAGCACGTTTCGTAACTGAGTCAATGATTAATTAAAATAATTTAGCCTCTATTGTAGAACTAGAGAATCTACTCACAGATGTGTGTTTAACCATGCTAATTAGGTTGTTTCAATAAAGCTTTGATTAAATAAAACCATGCCCGTTTAATAGATGGTGTACTTACTCTGAAGAGGTAACTCAACTTTACTATACATGTGCTATAATGTATGAATAACATTTTATTGATTTGTCATTGGGATTAAAACCATCCTCATACAAGTAGAATGTGATTTTACCATGAAAAGATTTATTTAAGGTTTGCACAAATGTTACACGTATATGCATTTAAAAATAGTTTTCCGTCATACTTTTACCTCACCTCATCAAATCTAATGGTTTATTGTATGTTACATGTAGTATTAACTTCATTAATTCATGTTTAACTTGATTTAACAGTTTAGGCCTGTATTTCGCCATACTACAATAAATAAAATACTGTTTTACATTTGCTGCTAACACGACATTTCTTGCAGATATTAACATGCATTGTTAGTTTAGAACAGATACATTCCTGTACAAGAGATGGCTGAAAGGGCCTGAGAAAAAGACCTTGATGAAAGTACATGGAAAGCCAGAGCGCTAACTGAAAGAAATTGTTTGACAAATTATACAACCTACGTGTGTCTGAGAAAGAGATGACTTTCCCTTGTCCAATGTGGGACAATCCATCAATGTTGCAGTCGGCAACTTTGGAATTTGACAAGCACTAGCTCCCCTGATGGCGTGATCAAAGGGGTGTTGTCTAAGTGGACTATGCACGTTATAATATACTGTTCCCCCTGGACATTTTCCAAAATTCTGCAAACCTTTCCTGAGCCCTTTGAGACCCCTCCTGACTTTTGCCAGACTGTCTTGCTAAACCCCCTTTCTACAGACTCTATGCAGATCTCTCTTGTTTATTCCTTGCACACACCTCCCCTGATTCCCTATGACTTGAATAGGCTTTGAGAGGTTTAGACCTGACCCCAGGCTATTCCTGACCAATAGAAGACTCCTGACCGAGCTTCTGAGATGCTATTGTTTTCCCATTTGATTTCCTTTTGCTGTGTCCTGACTTCCTTAATTAAAATCCCCTGATTTGTGAGTCTTTGTTCCCTAACCATCCTCTGGGCTTTGAAAATCTAGATTACCAATGTATAGAAAAGAGAATCTTCGATTATTTTCTGAGAATCAGATCGTAATGCTACTATTCTGTATTGCTGTCACAGAACTGCTTGTTTGTTTAATACTGGTTTGCCTCAATTTCTTCAGGTTTCTGGGATTTCCCGTTGTTATTCTGTATCTCTACAGGATGGTTTTTTGAGTTGTTTATTTGAACTTGATTCTTAATTTGTAATAAACCTTTTGAGCTTGGCTACTGATTCCTTGTCCTCATTGTGTAGTCAAATGGGTTACACTGTTAATTGAAATTTGATTGAATGAATTTGTTAACTTCCCTCACCTCTCAGTCGGATCTAAAAGATCCATTGGAGGACCAATGTGAGCAAGTGGGCCCAGAAAATTCTGGATCTAACCTGGCACCACTTTGGATAGTTTATCCACTGACATGAGGCAGTTAGAGAGTCTGATCTAGAAGTTGCCCAAGCCCAGTCCGAACCCCAAAAGCCCATGATTCGGTTGAAGGGTCGATGAAGATCGAGCGGTTCTGAAACAACTTGTAGCAGGGGAGGAGTGTGAGTATTAGAGGGTTGCATATGGCTGTTGCTTATGCTTAAATTGTGTTGTTTTGAAATGGCTGTGTGGTGTCATGGGGAGATGATTTAAGTTGATGTGTGAATGTGGTTTTTAAGAGAGAGAAGTTGAAGAGGTTATCGGGTTCATCGTGGCCTAAGATCCTGTGATGGACAGAAGATGTAAAATCAAGTTACAGTGTACAAGAGACCAGGTGTAGTTGTCTGCTGTGTTGTGGTGCTTGTCATGAGATGTTATTGACATCAATATTAAGATAGGGGCTTTACTCTGTGTGATTGTGAGATGTAGTTGTTATAGTTGATCTCAGTGCACAGGGAATAACTGTATAAATCCGAGTGAGATCCCGCTGGTCGAGGTCCCAGCATTGTTCCGAATTGCTTCTTGTATGTATGAATAATCTTTAATTCCTTTAGAGTAGCAAAAAAATGTATTTGTTGAAATTGCTTGCATTTCTTGGTTCTAACGAAAAGTCATTTGTGAATATTGCATATTTATTCAAAAAAAATATTCTTAAAGCCTTACAAAGCCTAGTGAAGGGAGATGTCACTGTTAGAAAGGGAGAAGAGGCACCACCTGAAGTTATGTCAGGGCATACTATGGTGGTAGATGTGGGTCTTCACACGTGTTTGGCTTGCACAAGGGCATAGGATCGCTGGAAAAGATGGTGCATTGCAATTTCACGCAATATCCCCATTATGGGACATTTCATTTGAGAATGATGAGACAAAGAATTTATAACCCTAACCTCTATGTGCCAAAGCTCAGGTGATGCAAGTTCCACAAGCCACAGCAGAACGCACATTTCCAGAGATACAATGGGAATCAGGTCTCCAATGTAAACACTAATCCTTTTGTGACTCAGGGCACGTCCCAACAATACTCCATGATCCAAGCAGATGATTTTGAGCTCAGATCTGTCACAATGATGGGCCTTGAGAAGGAAGGAGGATTGAGTGCCTGGCGCAGCCTTAGAGATACACAAGAGTGGTCCATATTTAGATGGTGAGGCAAATGGGAATCCTCTCATTCCTCTTTGACACTTGTGCTACCTGCTCTACTGCAATAACAGCATAGGTTCCCAACCTACCCCTCTCTGGACAAAGAATCCAAGTTGTAGGAGTTGCAAATAAACAAATGATTAACCCAGTTTTAGAAGTGGTACCTGTCAAGATAAGGTCTTTTGAGGATTATCACTGATTTGTGGTGTGTGATTCGAGTCCTGCGAATTTGTTTGGGCGAGATCGCTTGTGGAAGTTGAATTGTTCCATTTACTGTACCCTAAATGGCATTGAATTCCAGACTCATGATGAGGACATTGGGCCCGATTCACAGAACTAACTTAAGACAAAATCCTAAACTTACTACCATTTTGGTATTCACAGAAGGCACTTACTCATTTTGGTATTTACAGAAGCCACTTACTCATTTCGGTATTCACAGAAGTTAGGACTCCTAAATTTAGGTCTCCTAAATGTCTTCTGTGAATACCGAAAGTCTTAAAGTTAGGATTTTTCTCAGCTTAGGAGTAGTAAATTTAGGACTCCTAACTTTAGGACTCCTAAATGCCTTCTGTGAATACCGAAAATCTTAAAGTTAGGATTTTCTCAGTTTAGGAGTAGTAAAGTTAGTACTCCTAACTTTAGGACTCCTAAATGCCTTCTGTGAATACCGAAAGTCTTAAAGTTAGGATTTTTCTCAGTTTCGGAGTAGTAAAGTTAGGACTCCTAACTTCTAAATACCTTCTGTGAATACGGAAAGTCTTAAAGTTAGGCTTTTCCTCAGTTTAGGAGTAGTAAAGTTAGGACTCCTAACTTTAGGACTCCTAAACTGGGAAAAATCCTAACTTTAAGACGGCACGTTGAAATCCAGATTGGCTAGAGTATGGGCTTCAGTATCTCTGAAGTGGCCTGATGCTTTGCCTCTTGTGTTGATGGGTCTATGCAGTACTCCAGATAGGAGGACAGAATTGTCGCCCCATGAAATCATCATGGGGATGGCCATGAGACTGCCTGCTTTGTCTGCAAATGTGCATTATGGATGACATGATTCTTGATTACTACAAAGGACTGGCTGATGTGGTACAATCTGTGTCTCGCCAGGTTGGAGAGACTACAGCCCTTCTCAACTGGAGCAGTGCCATGACCTCAGTCCTGGCGACTGGGTTATGGTGAAGAAGCACATGCGCAAGTTGTGCTTGGATCCTAAGTGGCGTAGCACCTGCCAGGTGATTCTGGTCACCACGCTAGATGTTAAGTGCGGGAGTCATCCTATCTGGGTACACTGTGAATGAGAGTCCTGTGTCCCGTTGTTGATATAACAGCAGCTGTTCCTGATGGGCCAGCAGTTACAGTGAGACAGATGGAGCAAGTTAGTCAAGCTGTTGGGGATCACAAAGCTGCTGGGATAGCTCTTGTTTGGCCAGAGGGGGTGGGGGGTCTGACAGAGTCAACAGTTGAAGTTGGTAAAGGAGGGTCTCAGCCAGTAGTATTGCATGCACCAGATTCAAACCCTGGAGAAGGGTCTAGTGTAGTTGTAACATGAGTTGTACCTGGAGACCGGTGGCCAAGAAGACAAGAGAGAGGGAGATGCTGTCTGTGTAAAGCACATGCACCATACTCTATCCCAGAAGATGCTGAAGGACCCCATCTTTTAAGATGGAGATTGATTGTTAAAACAATTGTTGAATTCCGTTGTGAGGTTGAAAAGAAATGTAGGAATTAATCCAATGCGGAAACTGAATGTTTATTTATTTTTTTAGTTGTTGACAGCAACACAAGTTTGATTATATAACTTGTGTTTTAGTGTATCATTTGTGGTTGCTGATTGTGTTGTAGAGCTATTAAGGGGTTCAAGAGAGTTCTACTCAGATAGTTGTTGCCTAGAGGTAATGAATATCAGTTAGATGTAATGGTGAGATGTGAGAATGCTCAGGTATCAGAACGGATGTCGACGAGGAGGTTGCATGCCATCGTGGAGTCATTTTATTATCATAGTGTTGTTGTGTGTGGGTTTGTATGTTGTTCACAGAGTACTACTCATTGGTATGTGCGAGAGGATAGGGTTCGATGGATGCAGTGCTGCTGTGGTACTTGAAAGCACAAAGTGGTGCAATGACTGTGATGCTGCTATGGTGTGTTGGAGCATATAAAGACGTAACAGCTGTGAAGCAGCTGTGATTCATTGGTAATGGTGCAATGGCTGTAATGGTGCACACTGTGGTGCAGTAACTGCAATGCAGTTGTGGCTCATAGAAACACACATTGGTCTACATGGCTGTTAGCTTTTAGGTGTGTATTAGAGTACACATATCTTGTCACAGCGTGTGATTTATTTCTGAGATTTTACCTTCTAGTAAGTGCTGATTGATACTTAGGTTGAAGGCTAAGACTAAGTGAATTGAGATTAGTTATGGCAAGGGTGTTAATTGCAAAGTATTTTTTACCGCATTGGCCTGGTGGACGAATACAAGTTGTATGTAGGTTGTCCTTTGACTGGTGCAATATGAAATATGAAGGTGTTACACTTATGTTGTTGTTTTCATATGTAAAGGAGATGCTTATTATCCTTGCCCTATGAAACTGGAGTCTGGCTGTGTGATATCATGTGAGTAAATTATTGGTGTATAGTAATATTGCAATACGGAGTATGTTCCTCAGGATCTATGGAGGCCGGGTGAAATCAGATGAGGAAGCTGACCAATATGATGTTAGGCTCTTGCCGGAGCATCCTCTGCTTATATCTTAACTAAACCAATAGATTACCTCAATAAATAATCTACCTAAATGAGCCAAAAGCCTCTGCTTTCTTCTGTGTATTCAATAAGTGGCATCTCACAAATATATAGGGGTATAGTTTAATTACCAAGGCATTCACTTATCTTAAATGGTAATAGTAAAATAAAATAGGATGCCCTCATAGTTGCTTGCCCTTATAGTTGCAATGCTGCAACCAGTCACAGAAACTTCTTGGCCTTCTGTTAGTATATAGTTGTAAAGCTCTCTGGGAAAAATCACTACAGAACTCATTATGAGGGATCCGTTAAGATCTCTTTATTTCCAAGATTAATGTTACTGTGGCTCCGGGTATTTTGGAGGACGGTAAATAACAGGGACTATATGTTTGTGGTAAATAAAACGTGGGATTTGGACTAACTATGCCTATTTCTGCATGGTTTTCTCTAATTCTCGACCTGGATGCTTGATGCACATGAATGTCTGGGTGGAATACTACTTGCCAGCAATGTTACTGCTACACTTATTCCAATGGGCCGGGTACCTCATGTTACAGAGCCCTTCTGTTTTAACAGGCCACTCGTATTGAATGCCTAGGTGTCTGGAAAGAGGACTGTGTGATATGTGGGTAATTCATGTGGAATTATGTTTTAACTAATCAGTTGCGCAAATAATGGGCCTGATTCACAGAACTAACTTAAGACAAAATCCTAAACTTACTACCATTTTGGTCTTCACAGAAGGCACTTACTCATTTTGGTATTCACAGAAGGCACTTACTCATTTCGGTATTCACAGAAGTTAGGACTCCTAACTTTAGGACTCCTAAATGCCTTCTGTGAATACTGAAAGTCTTAAAGTTAGGATTTTTCTCAGTTTAGGAGTAGTAAAGTTAGGACTCCTAACTTTAGGTTCCTAAAAGCCTTCTGTGAATACCGAAAGTCTTAAAGTTAGGATTTTTCTCAGTTTGGGAGTAGTAAAGTTAGGACTCCTAACTTTAGGACTCCTAAACTGAGAAAAATCCTAACTTTAAGACTTTCTGTATTCACAGAAGTTATTTAGGGGTCCTAAAGTTAGGAGTCCTAACTTCACTACTCCTAAACTGAGAAAAATCCTAACTTTAAGACTTTCGGTATTCACAGAAGGCATTTAGGAGTCCTAAAGTCAGGACTCCTAACTTCTGTGAATATCGAAAGGAGTAAGTGCCTTCTGTAAATACCAAAATGAGTAAGTACCTTCTGTGAATACGAAAATGGTAGTAAGTTTAGGATTCTGTCTTAAGTTAGTTCTGTGAATCCGACCCACAGTCAGGAGCTGTGGAGCGTAAATTCTAGCTCAAATAATGCACGATTTACTCCTTATTCCAGTGCCTGAGAGATAGTGAATGTTAGAGCTATCTGGGTAGATGCCATTTCTTTGGTAACTTTTGAAAATGTACTAAAAAATATTATTACAGTTAAAAAGCTTTGAACTAAAGTTACACCTGTTTCACGAAAGTTGTAGAAAGGGATCTCGCCAATTCTGCGAGAGAGCGCACTTCAGAGAAACGTTCTAGTGCCTTTTGCTCCATTGTCTCTAATTTGCACTGCTCTGTTTTATAGTTATTTGTTAAAATATGTAAGTTTTGTAATGTCAAAGAAAAATAAATGTGAGCCTAATATTGCAATCTACTACTACAATTGATCAATTATACAATTAAAATCACTGCCAATTAAAATCAAGAAGGAATACATGCGTTTGTTCTTTGGTCTCTACTATGCAATTACCAAACATACTTATTAAAATCAGTCAATTAAAATCAAGAAGGAATTTGTGTGCTTGTATTTTGGTCTAACTGGTTTTGAAGAATGTGCACAATTGTGGAAAATATTTTAAAAAATGCATGCCAGATTACATATATGCACAGGAAAGTATGATTTATATTTTATGTTGTTACCGTATTTTTTTGAGAAATTTAATTTTTAAAATCCTTTTCTGGAAGATGGAGCTCTCAGCCATGTTACAATATCATTTTGTTTTGGCATGCAACTAGCCAGTGTCTTTGTTAGATATTTGAAAGAGACTCAAAGCAAAACAGAAGCCTACCTGCCCTAAAAACCTTGGCTAACATATTTTAACCCCTTTGCTGCTAGGCCTTTTCCCCTCCTGTGCTAGGCCTTTTTTTGGCTATTTGGGGTAGTGTGTGCTTAGGCCCCTGTAACTTTTTGACCACATAAGGTATCCTCGCCAATTTTGCTTCCTTTTCTTCCAACATCATGGGGATTCTAAAGGTACCCAGGGTTTGTGGATTCCCTTGGAGAGTTTCCAGAAATTAAGCAAAATACAGTAACATTTTTGTTTTTTTCAGAAAAATAGGAAAAATGAGCTGCAAATGCAAGCCTCTGGGTTTTTCCCTGCAAATGTTATCCAAAAAGGGTTGGATGGCCTGAAATCACCATTTTCCCAGCTTTTAGGGAATGACAGTCTTTAGTCAGAGAACCAACATTTTTCAGACAGTTTTGGCATTTTCCTGAGACATAGCATATTCTTGCTATTTCTAGTGCTTTCAACCTCCTTCCAGTTAATGGTAAAAATGAGTTTAAAATCAATAATGGATCCTGGAGAGCTATACATTTTTGAAACGTAGACAACATTCTGAATTTAGAAAAGGGTAATTTGTCCAAATCCATGAAGGTTTCTTTATAGAAACTAACAGTTAAATATTGGAAAAATTGAAAATTAGTTGAAAAAAACAGCCTTTTGTCTCAACGTTTTCACCTGTAACTTCTTGTAATTTTGACAGCTCTTTGAAAGCAATATACCGTTACATCCGTTGGACATTCCTGGTTGTGGGGATATATATGACGTGTAGGTTCACCAAGAACCCGACGAAGCCAGAGCCAAAAACTGAGGAGCAACTTGCAATGGTATTTTATTATGTACCGGGTATAGAGCAATTATTCTGGGAAAATGTATACATGGAAAAATCGGTATGAAAGACACCTACATATTTCTGAATTGGGTACAAATTATAGAGTTTAGAAACAGTATATATTTGCACATTTTCAAAATTGGGAATACTCATACTAGCCTGAGAATTATTGGTCATTTTTCAAAATGACTTTTTTTTTACACAATGTCTTTCAATTGGAAGGGAGAAATGCATGAAAACTCAATAGGTAATAACAGTGGATTTACAAATCTGAATTACCCTAAGTCTCCCGATAAAAACGGTACTTCACTTGTGTGGGTCGGTCTTGTGCCTGCGACAGGAAATGGCGCAAAATGCAACGTGGTCACAACTCAATTTCGCAGTTAAAAATGTACCCTTTTTTGGCAAAGTGCCTAGCTGTAGTTTTTGCACCCTAGCTCTGCCGGCACCTAGGGAAACCTAGCAAACCTATATATTTTTGAAAAGTACACCCTGGGGAATCCATGATGGGGTGACTTGACTGCCTCCCACCAGGTTCTGTTACCCATAATCCCTTGCAAACCTAAAAAGTGGCCCAAAAAACACATATTCCCCACATTTCTGTGGTGGAAATTTCGGCAATCTGCGTGGATCCACAAATTTCCATGCACCCCGCGTTCCCCAAAGTCTTCTGAGAAAAATGGTACCTCACTTGTGTGGGTCGGCCTAGTGCCTGCGACAGTAAAAACCGCGCAAAGCGCAACGTGGTCGCACCTCAATTTTGCAGTGAAAAATGGCCCTTTTTTTGCAAAGTGCCTAGCTGTAGTTTTTGAACTCTAGCTCTGCCGGCACCTAGGGAAAACTAGTAAACCTATACATTTCTGAAAACTAGACACCCAGGGCAATCCAGGATGGGGTGACTTGACTGCCACCCACTAGGTTCTGTTACCCAGAATCCCTTGCAAACCTAAAAAATTGACCAAAAAAACCCACATTTGCGCCACATTTCTGTGGTGGAAAGTTCTGGAATCTGCGTGGATCCACAAATTTCCTTCCACCCTGCGTTTCCCAACGTCTTCCAAGTAAAATGGTACCCCACTTGTGTGGATCGGCCTAGTGCCTGCGACAGGAAATGGCACAAAACGCAACGTGGTCACACCTCAATTTCGCAGTGAAAAATTACCCTTGTTTGGCAAAGTGCCTAGCTGTAGTTTTTTAACCCTAGGTCTGCTGGCACCTAGGAAAACCTAGCAAACCTATACATTTTTGAAATCTAGACACACAGGGAAATCCAGAATGGGGTGACTCGACTGCCTCCCACTAGTTTCTGTTACCCAGAATGCCTTGCAAACCTAACAAATGGACACAAAAACACATTTTCTCCACATTTCTGTGGTGGAAAGTTCTAGAATCTGCGTAGATCCACAAATTTCCTTCCACCCTGCGTTCCCCAAAGTCTTCCGAGGAAAATGGTACCACACGTGTGAGGGTCGGCCTAGTGCCTGCGACAGGAAACGGTGCAAAACGCAACGTGGTCACACCTGAATTTCGCAGTGAAATATGACCCTTTTTTGGCAAAGTTCCTAGATGTAGTTTTTGAACCCTAGCTCTGCCGGCACCTAGGAAAACCTAGCAAACCTATACATTTTTGAACACTAGACACCCAGGGAAATCCAGGATGGGGTGACTCAACTGCCTCCCACCAGGTTCTGTTACCCATAATCCCTTGCAAACCTAAAAAGTGGCCCAAAAAACACATATTCCCCACATTTCTGTGGTGGAAATTTCGGCAATCTGCGTGGATCCACAAATTTCCATGCACCCTGCGTTTCCCAAAGTCTTCTGAGAAAAATGGTACCTCACTTGTGTGGGTCGGCCTAGTGCCTGTGACAGTAAAATCCGCGCAAAGCGCAACGTGGTCGCACCTCAATTTTGCAGTGAAAAATTGCCCTTTTTTTGCAAAGTGCCTAGCTGTAGTTTTTTAACTCTAGCTCTGCCGGCACCTAGGGAAAACTAGTAAACCTATACATTTCTGAAAACTAGACACCCAGGGCAATCCAGGATGGGGTGACTTGACTGCCACCCACTAGGTTCTGTTACCCAGAATCCCTTGCAAACCTAAAAAATTGACCAAAAAACCCCACATTTGCGCCACATTTCTGTGGTGGAAAGTTCTGGAATCTGCGTGGATCCACAAATTTCCTTCCACCCTGCGTTCCCCAACGTCTTCCAAGTAAAATGGTGCCCCACTTATGTGGATCGGCCTAGTGCCTGCGACAGGAAATGGCACAAAACGCAACGTGGTCACACCTCAATTTCGCAGTGAAAAATTACCCTTGTTTGGCAAAGTGCCTAGCTGTAGTTTTTTAACCCTAGGTCTGCTGGCACCTAGGAAAACCTAGCAAACCTATACATTTTTGAAATCTAGACACACAGGGAAATCCAGAATGGGGTGACTCGACTGCCTCCCACTAGTTTCTGTTACCCAGAATGCCTTGCAAACCTAACAAATGGACACAAAAACACATTTTCTCCACATTTCTGTGGTGAAAGTTCTAGAATCTGCGTAGATCCACAAATTTCCTTCCACCCTGCGTTCCCTAACGTCTTCCGAGGAAAATGGTACCACATGTGTGTGGGTCGGCCTAGTGCCTGCGACAGGAAACGGTGCAAAACGCAACGTGGTCACACCTCAATTTCGCAGTGAAAAATGACCCTTTTTTGGCAAAGTTCCTAGATGTAGTTTTTGAACCCTAGCTCTGCCAGCACCTAGGGAAACCTAGAAAACCTATACATTTCTGGAAAGTAGACACCCGGGGGCTTACAAGGAGGTATGGTTTACGTGGATCCCCCAATGTTCCCTTACCCAGAATCCCCTGCAAACCTCAATTTTAGCTGACAAAATCAGTTTTTTCACACATTTGTGTGTGGGAAAGCGTGGCATCACTGGGCACAGCATTCCCCCAGGTCTCCCAATGAAAATGGTGCCTCACTTGTGTGGGAGGCCCAAGTAGCTGCGACAGGCAAAGGCACAAAACGTAGTGTGGCGACTTCAAAATTGCCTATGTCAAAAACACATGCTTTTGCAAGGGGGGTCACCTGGGTTTTTGGCCCCGTGCTTGACGGCCATCTAGGCAAACCTACCAAACCCACACATTTCTGAAAAGTAGACACCCAGGGGCTTCCAAGGAGGTATGGCTTGCGTGGATCCTCCAATGTTTCCTTACCCAGAATCCCCTGCAAACCTCAATTTTAGCTGAAAAAAATCATTTTTTTCACACATTTTAATGTGGTAAAGCGTGGCATCACTGGGCTCACACCAATTTCCTACCGCCCAGCGTTCCCCCAGGTCTCCCAATAATAATGTTGCCTCACTTGTGTGGGAGGCCCAAGTAGCCGCCACTGGCAAGGGCCCAAAACGTAGTGTGGTGACTTTAGAATTGCCTATGTCAAAAACACCTGCTTTTGCAAGGGGGGTTACCTGGGTTTTTGGCCCTGTGCTCAACGGCCATCCAGGGAAACCTACCAAACCCACACATTTCTGAAAAGTAGACACCTGTAGGCTTGCAAGGAGGTATGGCTTGCGTGGATCCCCCAACATTTCCTTACCCAGAATCCCCTGCAAACCTCAATTTTAGCTGAAATAAATCTGTTTTTTCACACATTTTTGTGTGGGAAATCGTGGCATCACTGGGTTCACACAAATTTCCTACCACCCAGCATTTCCCCAGGTCTCCTGATAAAAATGGTGCCTCACTTGTGTGGGACTATTAGAAAATGAAAATTACCAACTACACACTTCTCTAGATCCTCAAATTTAAGGAGAACAAACCAGTAATACTCCTAGGTTTGTTGGGTATATTTAATTTGTACGCTTTTATTCTATTGTTTTCATCTTTCTCAATATTTCATGTGTGAAAAGAACACTAAACATTGTGACAATTTACACATACATACAATACATTTCTACAACATATATAATATACAAAATTTTACCATTATATACAAAAAGCACTTCGTATTTGTACAGTGTATTTACTACTCACACTCTCTTCAAGACAAAGTCACGTTTGGACTAAAGGTTTAAATAAACAACAACTAAATCTCAGAAAAGTTTTTCAATAGACCATAAATCAATTCCTTGGTCTATTAAGCATTAGATGTCTATTCTCTTTATATACCGACGCGTTTCGAACCCGATGATGTCAGTTCTCAGGTTCTCCTCAGGGCTCTGTCTTTTGAATTTGTCTAACGATGTATATAAAGCAAAAATAATTTTTGTTTTAGTTGACTATACTTGATTCTCTCTCCTCCATTTAATCATACTGTCGCTATATTTACCTGTTTTCCAGCTGTCGCCGGTCTGCAGGTTAGTTTTTACTCGACTAATTGTCTTGACCTTTGTTCCTGTAACCAAAATGGGACATATTGTCATCTCTATGACTCATGACAGTCAGACAGCATCCAAGCGCAAGCTACATCTGGACATACCTTGGTGTGTCTCTTTCTCTGTCCTGACACTCTTCCCTTTTCCCTATTTTGTCAAAAGGCACTCGTCCTTGCATGTTGTTCGTATTCACAACCTGAAAATAATAAAACACTCCTATAGTTCTCAGGTGTATGTACCTCTAACTCTATTCCTAGCGTTCACCATCCGGAAGGCATACCTGTTTAATTCTGATTCTCCCTCGTGTGCAGCAAACACTAAGCGTTTCTGTCCTCGGGCGGCTGTATATGCTTCTGGCCGTCTTTAAGTTTTCCTGTGTGTGGAAGATCGTTTTTAGTTTAAAGGTTTCTAAGATTAAGCATGGGGGCTTCCAAGGAGGTACGGCTTGCGTGGATCCCCCAACGTTTCCTTACCCAGAATCCCCTGCAAACCTCAATTTTAGCTGAAAAAAACAGTTTTTTCACACATTTGTGGGTGGTAAAGCGTGGCATCACTGGGCTCACACAAATTTCCTACCACCCAGAGTTCCCCCAGGTCTCCCGATAAAAATGGTGAAAAAAAAATACATTAGACAATGCAAAAGACATCACATATTTCCTTGCTCAAACCACTAACTAAATATGCAGCCACTATGAGACCACTAACAAAAAAATTAATTCCTACATTACAATATCACTCATTTGGAGCAAATACAACACAAATATTTTACTTACCCAAAAGCTGCAAGTACGCAAAACTGCACAACAACCACTGTCGAAACCAGAAACAGGAATCAAAAGCTTTACACTAGAATAAAAAGAAGAAAGAAACATTGCAATCACATATGCAAACAATGCACCAGACCACCATCCAAGCTAAGGGGTAGGTGGGCCTAAGAGTATACATTAAATAGTCACCCCCGTAAAAGTGGAGCGACCCTTACGCTTGAGGCCACCCCCCAAAACAATAATTAAAAAAAAATCTGGTGTCTAATGGCTTCCGCCCCCCCTTGGGAGCAGATGGGCCTAAACACACTTACTGCAACTCTGCCACCCAAAGAGGGCAGAAATGGTCACAATCATCCTCCCATAAAGACGAGTAACCCATGTCCAAAGGCAGCATCCCACCTAACTGCCCCTCAAGGTGATATCAAAAGGGATGATGGACGGAGCGCTTCACCAAATCTAACTCACGCCCCCATCAATTAATCGAGGTTTAATCCATCATCATTCTTTAGCTCACTCCACCACCCGAGTTCTACACATTTAAATCAGCCCCCCCTGGGGGGCAAATACAGAAAAATGATAGGCCACCAAAAGGGGAGCAACCCTTGCATAAGGGGTCGATCCCCAAAACTACATTTGATAAACTGGGCTCCCTAAGATGGCCCCCATGGAAGGAACACTTGCCCAAGGGGCCACTCCCTAGCACATTGGCCCAATTAAAAAAAATATATAACTCTGCAACCCCAGGGGGCACACAAAGCAAATTAAAATGCCCCCAAAACTACATATTAAAAAATAGACTACCTAAAATGGCCCCCCATGGGAGTGAATCTTGCACAAGGGGCCACTCCCCAGCACAATAGCAACATTTATAAAACAAAATTAAAATTCTGCTGCCCCAGAGGGGGCAGACAAAACGAAAAACATTGCCCCCAAAAGGGGAGCGACCCTTGCCTAAGTGATCGCTCTCCAAGACTAAATATTTAGGCAAATGCCTAAAATGGCCCCCATGGGAGTGGCCCTTGCCCAAGGGGCCACTCCCCAAAACAATGCCCGATTTCCATTTCCAATAAATAATAATAAAAAACTTTTCTGCCCCCTCCCGGGTGGCAGACATCGATAAAATACATGCCCCCATAAGGGGGAGCGACCCTTGCCCAAGGGGCCGCTCCCCAAACCAACAAACATTGCCAAATAAAAAATAAAAAAACTGGCGTCTAGTGGGCATTCCTGCTGCACGATCGCAGGAATGCTCAAAAGACGCATCGAGGGAAAGGAAAACCCTTTCCTTTCCCCCGATGCCTCTTTCATTTAAAGCCCCCCTCCCCAGCCCCAAAACTCGCGAGCATTGATGATGCAGGCGGGGGGGCGGGGGAAGGCAGGGGAATGTCTTCCCCTGTCTTCCCCATGAAAATGAATAAGATCGGGCACCCACAGGGGAGCACCAGCACTACCCCCGTGGGTGGGGCTCATGACGAGCTGAGCTCGTCATGAGCACCCGAGCACTGTATGCCATGACGAGCTGAGCTCGTCATGAGCATACAAGGGGTTAAGCTGGACTTAAGGATGGATTTAGAACTGATGGAGCAAGGGCTCGTAGAAAAGAGACTTGCTTGAAGACAATCCTCTCATGTAACTCATCATGTTATACTAGTTGTGTATTGTGTAATTAATATGCATCCACATTTCATACATCAAGAATAGAGTTTGAGTTTGAGTTTTAAATTATTTATAAAGCGCGCGTACACCAGACGGTTCCATGGCGCTACAGTATGCTGAGTCCTTGAGAAGCGAGAATCACGGGGGGGGGAATTGGTGAGAAATTATAGGGGGAAGGCTTTTAAGAATAGAAAGGTTTTTAAAGCCTTTCTGAAAAGCAAGTATTGGGTAGAACATCTAAGTTGGATAGGAAGAGTGTTCCAAAAGATGGGGGCAAGAGTAGAGAATTTGGAGCCTCCCCATTTTTTTCGGCGAAACCGGGGAACAGTCAACAGGTGTTGAGAAGAGGAGCGAAGTTCCCTAGAGGGGGCATAAGGTTTGATCTCCGAAGAGATGAAAGCGGGAGATGAGCCTAGCTGGGCCTGAAAGGTGAGGCAGCCCACCTTGAATTGGGAGCGTTCACGAATGGGGAGCCAGTGCAAGGATTTTAAGAGGGGAGTGACGTGGTGGAATTTTGTAAGGTTGTAAACCAAACGAGCCGCTTGGTTCTGGACCAGCTGAAGTCGTCGTACACTGTAAGCCGGCATGCCGTGGTAAAGGGCATTGGCATAATCCAAGCGGGAAACGACCATGGCAAGTACGATAAGTTTCAGGGCCGTGAAGGAAAAGAAGCGGGAAACCTTGCGGATAGTGCGGAGGGATAAAAAAGAAGAGGAAACCACCAAACTCACCTGGGAGTGCAGAGTGAGTTGGTCATTAATTTTGATGCCGAGGGTTTTAACAGAAGAGGAGGGGGGTGGGGGAGGTCCAAGGGAAGAAGGCCAGAAGAGGGGGGACCAGGGACTGGAGCAACCACCTGTCAAAACCAGCTCAGTTTTATCTGGGTTTAGTTTCAGGTGGTTGTGATTCATCCAGTCCCGGATGAATAGCATTGTGGATTGGAAATTGGATTTAGAGTCAGGGGAGTGAGAAAGAGGAAATATAAGCTGGAGGTCATCCGCATAGTTATATACGGAGACCTCCATTTGTTGAAGAGCAGAGATGAGGGGGGCTATGTACAAGTTGAAAAGTAGAGGGGAGAGAGAGGAGCCTTGGGGGACCCCACATACCACCTTCCGAGGTTCAGAAGATTGCATTTTTGTGTTTTATTAACAAGTAACTCGAGTAAAATCTAAAATGGCCACTAACGCGGTAAATTGTGTTGCGCATGCATCAACTGTACCTACATAGTAATGACGAGCTTTTGCTTGGAGGGAAATTTCTGCACTTGCGCAAACACCTCCAAAATAGCCGCTTGAAAGCAGACATGCTAGACATCTGCTGTGCTGAAACTAAATGAAGCTATTTTCCTAACTGCTAATGCGGGGAGAACATTTAAAAGTAAATGGGACTAGAGTAGAGATAGGTGGTATACTGTGAAATCATTTTATTTTATAATTAATATACTTCTTCGACTTTCTTATTAGTTCGTATTTGGGCTTCTGTCAAGAACCAAAGTCTATATCCAATGTGACTCCTTACACATGCGCAGTCTAGATGAGCCAGAAGTCCCACTGTGACCCTTGAATGCCATCCAAGAAACAAAACGGCAACATACCCTGGGAACCATCCTGATGTCCTGTGAAAGGAAGAAATACTGAACCAAATGTATACATTATGATGATAAAAATGTGGATACGGTTGGCAATAAATATTTATGGAAAAAATTAAGGGGCGGGATCATTAGTCAATTAACTAAAGAAATATGATGAAAATCTGGTCTGGTGGGATGATCATCCCCTTTGCCTGACCAACCAGAACAAGGAGTTCTATAAAATTGGCACTAGGAAATGTAATGTTTGAAGTGTGATTTATGCACCTTGATTTATGCTTATAGATGTGCTTTCATGCTTACTAGGTTTTACCTACTGTCTTATGTTTTCTACTGTGGTCTAGGTTTGATTTATTCCCTACTGCAGGTTATGTTACTAAGTTTAAGTTTATTTCCTAATGCAAGTAATGTTTAGGAGTTGTGGTCTACTAGGTTTAGGCTTATGAGGTTGGTGCAGAATAGAGTTCTCGCCATATGTGCTACTGTGCCTGTTCTTTGATGTAATTATGTACGCGAGGAGATTGTATGCTCGATGGGGCTGCAGAACGGGAGGGCTCCCTGAATATTGCAGAATGACTCTGGAGACGCCACGCCAGTCCTGCCACTCACCCCCTCTGAAGACATGCAGACACTGGCCCTGTCCTCCTCCGCTTCACGGCATAGATTACACCCCCTATGCTTTGGGAATTTTGGGGACCGACTGAACTTAACACCAAGGTCTCAACCCCCCTGCCTGACCTCAAGTTGGCAGCCTCAGTCGGTCTCTCCACGATGCTCTAATGCTCCCGGATAATAGAACTGGTCAGCGTCCTGAGCTTAACCACATCCCTCACCTGACCTTGATCCTGCTCTCCCTCCTGGACATGCACTCTGAACCTTCCCTCGACCATAGAGACCCTGCTATTTGTCTGATGTCCGGTGGAGCTACCTGTTAGCTGAAGAGGCGATGGGTTTTTGATTCCCCCTCAGCCGTCACCTACCCAGCCAGATTTTGGTTGTTTCCCACTCCTACCCGGTCACCCCACCCCCTTCCCCCCAAACTTTCCCTTCGTCTCTCCGCTGTATCTATACACTACCCCTTTTGCCCTCACCCCCTTTCCATTCCTCACCCCATTTTCCTTTTCTTCTATGCTCCTAAAAAGTTTTTTCTGGTATCTTTTGTAACTATTTTCCCCTCGTCTCTACGTCCTGTCTTCCTCCTACCCCTTTAACCTATCCCCTCACCCTTCCTGCTCCATTCACCTTGTTCTCCTATGTTATTTAAATGCTTTTGTTGATACTTGTGTAACTTTTAACTGATGTAATTTGCAACATTATTGTCCCTCATGTAAAGCGCTCTGATTCCATCGGGTCTAGCCAGCGCTATATAATACCTCATTAATTAAAGTTGTTCCCATTTAGTACTCTTTCTCCCTTTGTCTACCTCCCTAGCTCCTAGCTCCTATCCTCTCTCCCCTGAATCTCTCACCTTACCTGCTAGTCTGCCTAGCCCCCTGTCCTTTGTGTCCTTTGACTAAGCACTCCTTCTCCCCTTGTTGGGGAAAGATCCAATATTTATACTCTGGAGTCTCAGCGTACCCGCTGAGAGAGTCCACTGCGCCAAGGGAGCCACTCACAGCTGAGGTATGGTATGGCACCCCTTGCCAAAGCACTCCCTCTCCCCTTTTTGGGGAAGGATCCAGTATGTAGGCCTGGAGTCTCAGAGACCCCTCTGAGAGAGTCCACTGCGTAAAGGGAGCCTCCCGCAACAGAGATAGGGAAGTGATACCACTTCCCCTGGGATCACAGCTTACTGGACTTTGGACATTGCTTTGACTCGTCTACCGGTTGGTGTCCCTGTCGCCCTTCCCCTCCTCTTTCCTTGCGATGTCGTTCACCCTCCCCTCCTCTTTCCCGCCTTCATTACCTATCTACTTCCCCAGCTCCTTCCCCCCTCCCCTGAATCTTTCCCCTTGCTTGCTTTTCCCCTTTCGTATTTGTGCTTATTGTTTATCTTGACCTTACAAGTAACTATGTTGCCATGCTCTAATAACTGTGTAACCTTTGTAACAATGTAACCTGTAACTACGATCTGTTGCTCATGTAAAGCGCTCTGATACCTCCGGGTCTAGCCAGCGCTATATAAAACCTTTAAAATAAAATAAATAAAAAGATATAATTGATGTAGTTTAGTCAGCTAGTTGGAACAGAGAGACTGGAATGCTGCAGAGCTCGGGATGCTGATGGATTAATGAGCGAATGCTGAAGAATATTTTTTGAAGACTTTCCGCCAGATTCATCAACGGAAAATCGGCTCGCAAAGGGCCGGATTCTGAGAATCTGGCCCTTTGCAAGCGCAATTTTTGCATTTGGGATTCATCACCCCAAATGCAAAAATCGCAAATTGCGAAATCGCTAAATTACGAGGAATTGCATTTAAGGAATCTCTATTTGAGATTCCTTAAATGCAATTCATGAACCATTTTAGAATTGCGAAATCGCTATTTTTGGCCGCTATTTTCCGCGAAGTCTGACTTTGTGGTAAATAGCGAAAACGTAGAAAAATGCACTTTAGTAAATTTTTCTAAGTTGTATGTTACACACACACATGTCCTTTGGACATGTGTGTGCGCAACATCAGTCTACATTTACATTTCAGGGGTGCTACAGGGTGTCCTTTGGACACCCCTGGCACCCTTGAAATCGCATCCTTATTTGCGATTAGCAAATTGCTAATCGCAAATAAGGAATGGCTCCCCATTCATTCCTATGGGTCTTTAGGCCCATAGGAATGAATGGGGAGTCATTCCTTATTTGCGATTAGAAATTTGCTAATCACAAATAAGGAAGCTGTAGAAATCGCAAATAATATTGCGCTTTCTACATGAATCCCGTTTTGCGAGTCTTTAATAGTGATTCCTTAATAATCGCTATTAAGGACTAGCAAAAGAGGACAATGATGAATCTGGGGGTTAGAATTTAAGCCAAATAACTAGAAGAAGATCACGGAAGAATCAAGGAAGATAGTGTCAGAGAGGGGCGCGACACAGGCGTAGGATCTAGAGAGGTCACCTTATCCAGTCCTGAATCCTGTCCTGAAACCTGAAGCCTTTGTCTCCTGTGGTCTAGGTTTTGATTTATTCCCTACTGCAGGTTATGTTACTAAGTTTAAGTTTATTTCCTAATGCAAGTAATGTTTAGGAGTTGTGGTCTACTAGGTTTAGGCTTATGAGGTTGGTGCAGAATAGAGTTCTCGCCATATGTGCTATTGTGCCTGTTCTTTGATGTAATTATGTACGCGAGGAGCTTGTATGCTCGATGGGGCTGCAGAACGGGAGGGCTCCCTGAATATTGCAGAATGACTCTGGAGACACCACGCCAGTCCTGCCACTCAACCCCTCTGAAGACATGCAGACACTGGCCCTGTCCTCCTCCGCTTCACGGCATAGATTACACCCCCTATGCTTTGGGAATTTTGGGGACCGACTGAACTTAACACCAAGGTCTCAACCCCCCTGCCTGACCTCAAGTTGGCAGCCTCAGTCGGTCTCTCCACGATGCTCTAATGCTCCCGGATAATAGAGCTGGTCAGCGTCCTGAGCTTAACCACATCCCTCACCTGACCTTGATCCTGCTCTCCCTCCTGGACATGTACTCTGAACCTTCCCTCGACCATAGAGACCCTGCTATTTGTCTGATGTCCGGTGGAGCTACCTGTTAGCTGAAGAGGCGATGGGTTTTTGATTCCCCCTCAGCCGTCACCTACCCAGCCAGATTTTGGTTGTTTCCCACTCCTACCCTGTCACCCCACCCCCTTACCCCCAAACTTTCCCTTCGTCTCTCCGCTGTATCTATACACTACCCCTTTTGCCCTCACCCCCTTTCCATTCCTCACCCCATTTTCCTTTTCTTCTATGCTCCTAAAAAGTTTTTTCTGGTATCTTTTGTAACTATTTTCCCCTCGTCTCTACGTCCTGTCTTCCTCCTACCCCTTTACCCTATCCCCTCACCCTTCCTGCTCCATTCACCTTGTTCTCCTATGTTCTTTAAATGCTTTTTTTGATACTTGTGTAACTTTTAACTGATGTAATTTGCAACATTATTGTCCCTCATGTAAAGCGCTCTGATTCCATCGGATCTAGCCAGCGCTATATAATAACTCATTAATTAAATTTGTTCCCATTTAGTACTCTTTCTCCCTTTGTCTACCTCCCTAGCTCCTAGCTCCTATCCTCTCTCCCCTGAATCTCTCACCTTACCTGCTAGTCTGCCTAGCCCCCTGTCCTTTGTGCCCTTTGACTAAGCACTCCTTCTCCCCTTGTTGGGGAAAGATCCAATATTTATACTCTGGAGTCTCAGCGTACCCGCTGAGAGAGTCCACTGCGCCAATGGAGCCACTCACAGCTGAGGTATGGTATGGCACCCCTTGCCAAAGCACTCCCTCTCCCCTTTTTGGGGAAGGATCCAGTATGTAGGCCTGGAGTCTCAGAGACCCCTCTGAGAGAGTCCACTGCGTAAAGGGAGCCTCCCGCAACAGAGATAGGGAAGTGATACCACTTCCCCTGGGATCACAGCTAACTGGACTTTGGACATTGCTTTGACTCGTCTACCGGTTGGTGTCCCTGTCGCCCTTCCCCTCCTCGCGATGTCGTTCACCCTCCCCTCCTCTTTCCCGCATTCATTACCTATCTACTTCCCCAGCTCCTTCACCCCTCCCCTGAATCTTTCCCCTTGCTTGCTTTTCCCCTTTCGTATTTGTGCTTATTGTTTATCTTGACCTTACAAGTAACTATGTTGCCATGCTCTAATAACTGTGTAACCTTTGTAACAATGTAACCTGTAACTACGATCTGATGCTCATGTAAAGCGCTCTGATACCTCCGGGTCTAGCCAGCGCTATATAAAATTTTTAAAATAAAATAAATAAAAAGATATAATTGATGTAGTTTAGTCAGCTAGTTGGAACAGAGAGACTGGAATGCTGCACAGCTCGGGATGCTGATGGATTAATGAGCGAATGCTGAAGAATATTTTTTGAAGACTTTCAGCCAGATTCATCAACGGAAAATCGGCTCGCAATGGGCCAGATTCTGAGAATCTGGCCCTTTGCAAGCGCAATTTTTGCATTTGGGATTCATCACCCCAAATGCAAAAATCGCAAATTGCGAAATCGCTAAATTACGAGGAATTGCATTTAAGGAATCTCTATTTGAGATTCCTTAAATGCAATTCATGAACCATTTTAGAATTGCGAAATCGCTATTTTTGGCCGCTATTTTCCGCGAAGTCTGACTTTGTGGTAAATAGCGAAAACTTAGAAAAATGCACTTTAGTAAAGTTGTATGTTACACACACACATGTCCTTTGGACATGTGTGTGCGCAACATCAGTCTACATTTACATTTCAGGGGTGCTACAGGGTGTCCTTTGGACACCCCTGGCACCCTTGAAATCGCATCCTTATTTGCGATTAGCAAATTGCTAATCGCAAATAAGGAATGGCTCCCCATTCATTCCTATGGGTCTTTAGGCCCATAGGAATGAATGGGGAGTCATTCCTTATTTGCGATTAGAAATTTGCTAATCACAAATAAGGAAGCTGTAGAAATCGCAAATAATATTGCGCTTTCTACATGAATCCCGTTTTGCGAGTCTTTAATAGGGATTCCTTAATAATCGCTATTAAGGACTAGCAAAAGAGGACAATGATGAATCTGGGGGTTAGAATTTAAGCCAAATAATTAGAAGAAGATCACGGAAGAATCAAGGAAGATAGTGCCAGAGAGGGGCGCGACACAGGCGTAGGATCTAGAGAGGTAACCTTATCCGGTCCTGAATCCTGTCCTGAAACCTGAAGCCTTTGTCTCCTGTCCTTTCCCACAAGATCCTCCCCAACTCCTTGGCTAGGGGGTCGGTTTTCACACCATCCTAAGTACATCTAATGCTCTGCAGAATTAAATTTCTGCTGCTCTCTCTATCCTCTCCTTTCCAGCTATCGCCATTGTAAGTCTTATTATTTGTAATCTTTTCATTTCATGGGTGACAGAGACCATTCTGTACTTTGAATTTGGCTCACATGAATTTTAATTTAGATAAATATTTAAACTTTTCCCGATTCTTTGGTTATTTCATTGCTGAGAAAGTAAATATTATTTCATGTCATTTCACCATCAACTTTTTCAACTAATGGTCCATTGACCAGAGGAAATTACTTTTTGATCAGTGAAAAATAGGTTAGAAATATCAGATAAAGAACCTAAGAAGGACAAATTATAAAAATTGACCCCAGTGGATTTAACTGGCCCATATGTGAGTGTGTGTGTTTATGGGTCCAAGGTGAGTATGTGGTATTAGAGTATCTGAGGCTGGTTTACCGCTGGATCAGAACATACCGTATAAATTTGTTTATTTTTTGCTTCTCTGTTTTTTTTTGTAGCAAGTCTTTTTTGGTTGTGGTACTAACTTAGGGGGTCATTACGATGGCGGGCGGACTCGAATCTGTCTGCCACCATAGAGGGGGGAACAGCCTTTACAATGCGGGCATTACCACGCGCTGCCATTTCTACGCTGCTTTTACAACGCAAGTCGTTTCAACGACTTGTGCTGGAGGGCGCTGTTGGACAAGGAATAGTTTAATTTTTTATTCCAACACCTTCCCTACTGTAACGTGGGCTGGAGTTGGAATAGAAAATTAAACTATTCCACTATCCAGCGCTTACAGCGCAAGTCGTTGTAACGACTTGCGTTGTAAAAACAGCGTTGTAATGGCACGCGTGGTAATAGCCCGCGTTGTAGTGTCATACAACCCCATAGAGGTGCCTGGGACCGCTTGCCTGCAACGCAGCGCTCCCGCACGCCAGATCACGATGCAACTGTCACCGTGGCGGTCGCATCGTGCATAGTTAACTTTGTGGCTGGTGCTGCTTTCTGCAGCACCAGCCGCAATGCTAAACGTGCAGGTCATGCTTTTCAGTGCACCATATGGCAGGCATCATACAGTGCCTGCCACTTAGTGCAATTAAATGTAGGGGGTACCATAGGTACCCCCACAGTGCACCACCCCCCCAGCACAAGGGGGGCCTGCAGCCTTTCAATGGCGGTTTACCTACCACGGAGAGGCTGGCTGCGGCCCACATCCTAATCTGGCGGATGGTGCCTGCTAGGCGTGCTGACCACTCCGCCCGGCAATCAGAATGATTGCCTGCGGCGGATCGATAGTGGGCGGTCTTTGCACCCTCCACGGTCACGGTTAGATTCCCCTCTCCATTGTAATGTGGCAGGGGGAAAATTGCTTTCCGATAGCGCAGAGCCCGCCACCGCACTGCTGGCAGTGGCAGGCCTTCCGCCATTGTAATGACCCCCTAAATTCCTCAAAGATATTCAGATGCGCTTGGTAGGACCTTGTTTGGACCTGTTTTTATCTGTAATGTTTTATGAACTGTTAATTGTTTTTACCAAATAAATAAACACAAAGAAATACAATGTTCACTCATTCTGCCATGTGTATAATATGTGTATTTTAAGTAATTACGATTTGGGTGAACTAGCTGTAGTGTGGGAAGCTGTGATGAATGCCAGGCAGTGCTACCCCTTGTGCTACGTTAGTCTCAGTTGCAATGAAGGCCGAACCAGGTATTGAGAATAACCACTTTTACAAAACCCTTGTTTACTTTCTGTAGTTCGCAATTCTTGCCCTTCCCCTGCTGTTTTAGTGCAAGTCGTAAGGCACGAGGTGAGGGTATAAGAGTAGGAAAAGAGAAGAACACTGTGTTCTCAAGGGGTGAGTGATGTCACTTCCGCTGTCCGAGACATTTTAGTGACTATGAGGCTTCCTGTGAGATTATTGGACCCGAGAGCCTCGCATTGTATCGACGGAGAGCGCCTGTCAGTCAGCAAATAATGAGGTCGGACCCCCCCAGCTCCCATGCTTAAACTAAGCACATCGTATGACAAGCACTTCCGTCTCAATGTAAAGTGGCTTTGTTTACTGTTATGCAAACAGTTGCACATTGTATTCAGTGCACACTAGCCCATTCACTCAAGCCCTTTCTTGCTGGGATATAAAATGTTTGTTTCTAATTGGAAATAAATGCGCACGTTCTACAACAAATCAAACTCCTTCACGCCCTGGATGAATGGGTGAGCAGTGGGAAAATATGATGTTTCAGTCCTTGAAACATTTTGGTTCCAATCAGCTTAGATGCACAATGATGCGCTGTGGCTTACAATCGTAGAATCAAAAACCTGAGCAAAGGTACACATAAAACAAACCGCTTCTAAAGTGTTACACAATATACAATCCATTTGCGCTATGCTCTTAGATGTGTAAATACATTGTTTATTGGGCATCATGACACAAGCCCTGGAGACACCTGAGTACCACACTACCATTGTGTAAGTATGCATGCTTGCGGAATGTACACATATAGTACCCTGCTTTACCCTTCTATACCGACTAACTAAAACCAGCTACACACACAGTTAAAACATGAAATGTTCCCACTGTACCTGGTGTGAGCCTCCTTCTCACGGATAATACAATGCCAGATTCTCCTATCATTGTGGCCTTCATGATATCTCACAAAAGTGTATTCACCTCCTCTGTCTCCCACGCAGGTGCTAAGAATCATTGTGAAACCAATTATTTGCAAAAAATATGACCTTCACACAGTAAGCTAACAGAAAAATATTGCAATGAAAATAAGGTGACTCTGGTGCCTGAAACAAAAAAGAAAGTTGGGCACAGAAAGCAGAAATTCAACACTCACTTTAAAATAGAATCAGGCACCTAAGTCCACTCACATCAATGTTAAGATGTACATATTCTATAGTTAATAGGAAACATATGAACCACTCGTTTGGCTAAATCTAAGTGTAAAATAACATGTGCACACATGTGAGTGATGGTTGTGCGCGTTATAGGATAACATTTCATTAAGTACAAATACATGATGGTGATAATGCATTACCAGTAGTCCCTGAAGGCAGGGCTCAAATATGATGAGGCTATTGTGGTGCACGGGGCCAGGTGTGCCTTTTAGAAGGTGCACTATTTCCGAAGTATGTTTGATTAATCTTTTAGCATGAGATTTGGTGGGTGTTAATGACTAGAAAGGGTCTGTCAGCCTCAGAAAATGATAGTTCATGATTAAAAGTAGGTAAAGGCTAAACCAAAGTAGTGCTACATCCTCAGACAAGCAATGGAAGGGCAACATGCCTTATTTGCACTTTCAGTTGGACGTAAGAGACATTTGATTTACTTATGCTTGTCATCAGTGGTCTGGCGGCAGGTTGACAAAGAGCCTATGGGAGTGCTGAAAGGGAAATGGTACAACCTCATTGAATTATTGCCATAAAGCAGCAGCCAAGTGGTAGTCTGAAAGGAGCTGCCAAGTAGCAGCAGCAAAAGGCATGGTAGAAAGAAGATGCTCAGTGGGCTGAAAAGCAGCATCACCACTGGTGCCAGGATTATGGTGAGCCGTCGGCCATGCTGAGATGAATACTTGAAGTCTTGTGAGATCAAAACTTTTAAGGAGGACACCTTTGGTCAAGGACTTCCTTATTTAAAATAATATGGGCGGCTGTCATAGGATCAGGTTCATTCTGAAGTGCTGACAAAAGCATTAAAATAAGTGATGATTCAGTAAAAATATATTTTTTGACAAACCCTCCAATGTTCTGTATAGCAGAAGCGGCCCTGCATTAGGAAAACAGTGGCCACCTATCGAGCTGAAATACTGCTTGGAGTTGTCATGTCTCTGTTGTCAGGAATACACAGGAGTCAGGTAGGAGCGTTTCTAGGTTCTTTATTGCTGTATTCTTTGTCACTGCTTCCGAACCCACATCTGGTCTCTTCCCTTTCCCCTTCTGGTCTCGCTTCCTCCTCACTCCCCTGACCGGAAGTGGTGTCCGGTTCTCACCCCCTCCCCACCAGTCGGGTACAGGGCCCTAGTGCCCTTGTGTTGTGCCCAGGTCACGACATCTCCCCTTTTGTTTCAGGAAAATGACAGAAGAAGGTGGTGATAGACATAGAGGTATAGAGAGAGAGATAGAGAGAGAGAAGAGAGAGAAAAAGAGAGAGAGAGAGGGAGAGGGAGAGAGAGAGATATATAGACAGAGACGTGTCGTTGTCTCCGTCATTACATTTCTTCAATCAGTCTTTTTGGTCTTTTGCATTCTCTTCTTTGATGTGTATCTCCCGTCCATCACCACCCCCTTTTGTACCGCTTTGTTCGCCATAAGTTGGCAGGGGATGCTCAGACGTGAGTCCCTTGCTCACTTTGCCACTGGATTCAAGCAAGCCTGGCTGAAAACGGCTGAAATGCCAGAAACCGGTCCTAGGAAGCTTGTTTACGGTCCAGGGAAGGCATGGCTTGGCAGTTCGGGCTGGACTGTTCCCATGAGGCACACGGTCAGACTGATTTGCATATGGCCATGTCTGAACTGGGGTGGCAGAGTGAGCTAAAGAACGGTGATGGATTAAACCCAGATCTGTTGACTGGGTGTGAGTGTTTAATTGGTTCAGATGCTCCGTCCATCACCACCCCCTTTTGTACCGCTTTGTTCACCATAACTTGGCAGGGTATTCTCAGACATGAGTCTCTTGCTCACTTTTATTATTATTATTATTGGAAATTTATTAAGCGCCTGATTACGCCACTGGCGTGTCTCCGCGCTATGGCAAGTGGTGTGGCTGTCCCCCCCTCCTCCCAACCAAGCTATCTACTGAAACAGGTGCGTTTTAAGTTTTTTTCTAAACTGGACTTCGCAGGGTTCCAACCGAAGTTCCAGTGGCAGATTGTTCCAGCGTTTGGGAGCAAGGTATCTGAAAGATCTGCCTCCCATGCGAGCTTTAAATATTCTTGGGACTTTTAACAGCCCGGTCTGCGAAGACCGGAGACTGCGTGCAGGCTCATAATGGGCTATAAGGCTCTGGAGCGGGAGAGGTGCTTTGCCACTCAGGATACGATGGCAAGTGGCAAGAGCCTTAAACTCCACTCTCCTCTCTATGGGGAGCCAATGAAGCGCCCGCAAGGCCAGTTTGGCGGATGACCTCCTGGGGAGTCTGAGGACCAGCCGCGCCGCTGCGTTTTGTAGAACCTGCAGGCGGCCGAGGACCCTGCCTGAGGCCCCCAGGTAGAGCAGATTCCCATAATCGAGTCGGGAGGTAACCAGGGCATGCACCAGTGTCTGACGAGCAGGAGTGGGAAGCAGATCTAATACTTTCCTGAGAGCTCTCAGAACACCGAAACAGATCCCTGCCACTCGACCGACATGTGGGCCAAAGGTGAGGTCCTTATCCAACCATACGCCAAGGTTTCTGGCCTCGCGGCAGGGAGCAGGAACCTCCCCCAGACACGGTGGCCACCACGCCGACGACCACGCAGACGGCACTCCCCCCACCACGAGCACCTCGGTCTTGCTCCCGTTTAACTTTAAACAGTTGGCAGACATCCAGGCAGCAAGGTCGTTCATGCAGTTCCTGAAGATGTCTGCCGCAAGTCCGGGCGCGCGCGATAGGGAGATAACCAGCTGCGTGTCGTCGGCGTAGGACACCAGGCGGAGACCATACCCCTCCACGATGGCTGCCAGGGGGGAGACATAGATGTTAAATAGAGTTGGGCTCAGGGACGAACCCTGCGGTACGCCCTGGCCCAACTCAATCTCCCTGGAGTAGTAATCACCCAATCTGACCTGGAAACACCTCTCCGTGAGGAAGGACTTAATCCAGCCAAGCGCAGCTCCTGTCACCCCTCCTCCATTCAGACACTGTAGCAAGGTGGAATGTGCTACAGTGTCGAATGCTGCACTTAAGTCTAATAAAATCAGTGCCATCGTCTGGCCCTCGTCAGCTCCCTGTCTGAGTGCTTCCACCGCCACAAGGAGAGCGGACTCCGTCGAATGACGGGGGCGGAAACCAAATTGCGAGTCGTGGAGTAGCGACGCCGTCTCCACGAACTGCATGAGCTGTATGTTGGCTGTTTTTTCCGCCACCTTTGCCATATAAGGAAGAAGGGAAATAGGACGGAGGTTATCCAGCTTTTCAAAGCTAACGTTGGCCTTTTTTTGCAGGGGAAGGACCACAGCCTGTTTCCAGGCCTTAGGCACCACTTGAGACTCAAAGGAGATATCCAGCAGCTGACGTACATGGGGCTCTAGAACTGGCAAGCTATCCTTTAACCGACTAGGAGTGGTCGGGTCTCTAGGGGAACCAGATTTTATAGATCCACAAATGCGGAGAAGCTCCGTAGTGGAAGGAGTGACAAACCTGGTTAGCCGATGTTCCCCTTCCGTTCTTGTGGATTCCAGGGAGGCAAGGCCATTGTCTGCCCTCTGGGGGAAGGAGTTATAGATGTTGGAGACCTTGGTTGCAAAATACTCCGCGATTCGATTGCAGCCCTCCGTAGTGCAAAGTTTCTTAGGAACTGTGGCTGATTTGCCTATTGCAATGGATTTATAGATGGAGAAAAGCTCTTTGGTAGACTGCTTTGCTTCCTCAATTTTATTGCAGTAATACAATGATTTGGCCTTCCTAATTAGAGCATGATAAGCGCGTCTGCTGTCCGTGTAAACAGTTTTAGCCTGCAGGGAGTATGTAATCCTCCATTGCCTTTCGGCGCGTTTACATGCAGCTTTGGCCGTTCGCAAGTTGTCATTGTACCAGGGCGCCGAACGTTGCGCGCGGCCGCCTGATTTCGCCATTCCCAGTGGTGCTACTTGATTCAGGGCTTCCAAAATACGCTGGTCCAGGTTGGAATTAATTTCATCAACCCCGTCGCCCCCCAAATGACCTTTCTCGGTAAGTGCCCGATTGAATTTGGCCTGCGAGAACGCTGTCCATCTGCGCCTCAGATATTTGTCAGCGGGAGGGTCGTTGGGGCAAGGTCCCTGTATTTCAATAGTGAACGGGACGAGGAGATGGTCGGACCATGCGATGGGAATCGGGGCTTGGGCATCAACCTGACTCCAGTTAGCAAAAACTGGGTCCAGAAGATGGCCCAGCTTATGGGTAGGTTGCGATACCTTCTGTTCGAATTGTAAGTTGGCCATCGTGTGGCATAACTCACTCGCCACCCTGTCTGTAGGGGTATCGAGATGTAGATTAAGATCCCCTAGGACCAGATATTTATCCGAACGTAAGGCCGCTTCAGTGACGCCTTCCACTAATTTTTCAACAAAGGCTGTGGAGGAACCTGGAGGACGGTAAATTAACAGACCTTTCAAGGTGAAACGGCCGTTAATAGAAATAGAAAAGGCGCCGGCCTCACTGTCGTCAATCACAGTGCGATCCAGCTGGCATTGATATTCTTGCCGGGCAACAATGGCTATGCCGCCCCCTCTCCCTCGTGGCCTGTCTAGCCTTTGCAGGCAGTAACCTTCAGGGACGGCCTCAATGATCTCCGGCATGGAGTCTTGGTCGAGCCAGGTTTCTGTAAGGAAGAACAGATCCCAGTTTTTCCCAGTTAGAAGGTCATGGATGTCGAGGGAGTGTTTACGTAGAGAGCGTACATTTAGTAGACCACATAACAAAGTGTGTTGGCCTGTGGTGAGCGCCCTATCTGTGTTGAAGGAATAATCACAGTGACTGCAGCCCGTATTAGTCCCTGCATCAATGCTGTGAGGACAAAGCCCGCGCAGCTCTCTGCGGAGGAGAAGTAAGTCATCTCGACTCCAGCAGACTTGACAGGAAGAAGACCCAAGAGGTCTGGCCCTGGGCCGCAGTCGGCCGCGGACGGGCGCAGACGGGCTTAACTCAGGCGCAACTCCGGCGCGCCTTCGTCGCGCCCGCTGCGCTCGTCCGCTGCGCTGACGGCAGCACATCCGCCTTATATCCCCCCCAGCGTTCCAACAACTAGAGCGCTGCTGCTCCTACCGGAAGTGCCTGGCTCGGACCCTCCACGCCCTCTGCTCAAACGACGCTAATCGCCGGCGTCAGACCGAGGCGGGAGGGAGGGACGAGACCAGCACTCCGTGATCCACCTACCAGAGCTCAGCTGAGCAAAATGCGAGGGGCACACGCAACGCGCTGTCACACGCAGTGCTTCCCAGCCAGGTAAGAAGAGAATAATGTGCAGAGTGAATTTTTAAAAGCATAAAACGCTCACGCGCCTCAAAGCATGCGAGCTGCACGCAGATGCGCTAAGTAATAAAAGCGGTAGGGACGCTGCCACAGTCCACTTACCACGCAGGGCTCCTGTGTCCAGTGCCTTATATCCCCCCCAGCGTTCCAACAACTAGAGCGCTGCTGCTCCTACCGGAAGTGCCTGGCTCGGACCCTCCACGCCCTCTGCTCAAACGACGCTAATCGCCGGCGTCAGACCGAGGCGGGAGGGAGGGACGAGACCAGCACTCCGTGATCCACCTACCAGAGCTCAGCTGAGCAAAATGCGAGGGGCACACGCAACGCGCTGTCACACGCAGTGCTTCCCAGCCAGGTAAGAAGAGAATAATGTGCAGAGTGAATTTTTAAAAGCATAAAACGCTCACGCGCCTCAAAGCATGCGAGCTGCACGCAGATGCGCTAAGTAATAAAAGCGGTAGGGACGCTGCCACAGTCCACTTACTTTGCCACTGGATTCAAGCAAGCATGGCTGAAGATGGCTGAAATGCCAGAAACCGGTCCTAGGAAGCTTGTTTCCGGTCCAGGGAAGGCATGGCTTGGCAGTTCGGGCTGGACTGTTCCCATGAGGCACACGGTCAGACTGATTTGCATATGGCCATGTCTGAACTGGGGTGGCAGAGTGGGCTTAAGAACGGGGATGGATTATACCCAGATCTGTTGACTGGGTGTGAGTGTTTGATTGGTTCAGATGCTCCGTCCATCACCACCCCCTTTTGTACCGCTTTGGAATACACATGAGGCAGGTTAGAGCGTTTCTAGGTTCTTTATTGCTGTATTCTTTGTCACTGCTTCGGACCCCACATCCGGTCGCTTCCCTTTCCCCTTCTGGTCTCGCTTCCACCCCACTCCCCTGACCGGAAGTGGTGTCCGGTTCTCACCCCCTCCCCACCAATCGGGTACAGGGTCCTAGTGCCCTTGTGCCCAGGTCATGACAGTAATCAAGACTTAAGGTGACCATCTTGGTGTTAATGCATCCTCATTTGTGAGAAAATAGGTGGCTGTTGTAAGATCCAGCTAATACTCGAGAACTGACACGAGGTTAAAATGAAAATGATGATTGCAAGAAAGAAGATTATTATTTGGATTACGAGGTTGTCCGCATCAAGGCATAATGACACTAACTCATCGGGGTAAATCCCAAAAGTCACAAGCCTGAGACGTCACTGTGTGTGCCATTTATTTGGCTGTTTGTGGGCCTGTTTCATGGTCTGTTGGCCTGGTTGTTGATTTCCCTGGTATTCAAACAAACATTGCCTGTAGCAAGCTCAAATCCATGAGGCATTCCATAGCTTGCAAGACATTATAGAGCGTTTTTTATAAGGTCACAATGTGTGCTGTTGTGTAAATATTTTAGCTTACCTAGGAAGCTATTCCTCCTCCTGTTATTGAAAGGATGGAACTTCTCACAAGCACATCTGTTGCTTATGTATTGGCAGCTCCTGCCGAACTAGCTTGTTCTCTTGGCTGTTTCATGGTTTCTACGTGCTGCTTTGAGATCAAGGCGATCTAGACCTGATTAACCCTGATGTGGCACATTGAACTTTTTAATGCATTGTACTGTTGACATTATCATGCCTTTTACCTGTTAAAGCTGGTACATGAAGGAATGCCTACTTACTTTAACTGTTTTATAAGTATGTGTTTTATGATTATATGCTCTTTTATGGTTCTATTTAGAACTGAATAAAGATTGATATGATGATAATCTGGCAAGCATATTTCACTGAACCCAGTCCCTGATGTTCTGTAAATGGACATTTGCTTTTCATCGCTTTGCTTTTCTGTGCCTACATTGCTGTGTTTAAACCTGCATTTGTGTGCAAGAAATCCCTTTTAATAAGTCTGTATTCCATTTTTCTGAAGCAGCATCCTAATATTTCAGTACAGACAGCTTGTTTTTTACTGCCAGTATCCCGCTTTTAAAATCACACCCTTTCTTTCAATGCTGCAAGAATTTTGAGCTACATCTTTAGATGTGTTGCAGACTGTTATTAGCGATACTTTAACATATGAATAGAGTGGACTTTCCTCCACCCCAAATAAGTATTCTTGTCTCATTTCATGCTATTGGTTATTTGGATGAATCCTTCTGTCTTCTGTTACAATGTATGAGGGACTATTTTACACCTTCAACGTATGCTCACTCATCACAATTTCAAATTATTTATCTCATACATTTAGCGAATACATGTTTTTTTTAAATTCATTTTACTGCACCATATTTTGTTATTTTTTTCCTAGTGTTCAAGCACAGGCCTGATCTTTTTAAAAAAAATATTCTTTGTTTTCAACAAATTATACAAGTGGCATTAATCTTATGCGTAGCATTACAATAACAATTGCTTGGACAGCATAGGCATGGTGTCAGGGTATGACATATACAATAAACAATGCAGTGGTGACATTATATGCCTTTAGTTTCGCAGGAGAATACAAGGAAATAAAAAAATAAAAAAATTACAATATACAACTAAACTGCTAGCTATATAAAGATGTTCGATCACGTCTGTCTAACTCGTGCTTAGTTTCAACCATTGGTGACTCGGGGTATGGAACCACATGTGTACCCGGATGAGTGTTGGGGGAAGGGGTCGGAATCACGCCCGCATCCGGACCGGGAACATTCACCGATGCACAGGACTGACCTTAAGATGGCGGTCAGTATGCATTTAATGAGGATGTCATGCCCCCAATGCTCAATTGCACAATTCTCAAGGCAGCCATCTACATTTCACTATAACCATCATACCAATGGGCTGCTGCTACTTTTGAAATTATCTTTACTGCATCATTATAGAAAATCCTGCTGATACAGATGGTAATGAAAATATCCTACTAAAACAATCATCTCTCGACCCATGCCACCCCCCTCCAAACAGTTAAAAGCATCACACAGACAGGGGAGGTTGGATGTACCAAAAGATCGTGATTTTTTGCATTAGAAATGTTAATCAGGACAATAGGTGTGGAACCAGAGACATGCAGCTTAAGGGGCTAAAACAAGTGTGGGTCCCACTTAAGGTCTTTAATGTAACCACAAAGCTCTAATGTCTCAAAGATAACTAGGCCCCCTTAGGCCCCCTGTTGCAAATACCACTGCAGGCCAAAACAGATTTTATAACCTTAAAGAAAAATATATTACTGACTTCCCAGGTTTCCTGCAAACAAATCACATGATATGTCTTAACAAACTACACCCAATTACTATCGATTCAAAATCTTTATTCGGATTACAAGAAAAATCCATAAAAGTGCACTCTTAAAATACAGTTCAACATATTCAAAATTACAGTACCTAAGTGCAAATAAGTGTTTATACAGTACATATGATTACAAATAACAAGTCATGTATTTCCAATCTGGAGTAAGAAAAAGAAGAAGTCGATAATCATAAAGAGTACAATAGATTAAGGGCATTCCATACTTCTGCGAACATTAAAAATAACTTGTGCGGAATATGAGTTCATCATTTTCTAATTTTAGGAGCATAAGATAGGACTGATTCAAAGAAAGGGGTCTATATTTTTTAAAATATGGGGCTAAAAACCATTTAATATAATTCATATAAAATGTACACATAAAAAGGAAATGTAGATCACTTTGTTTACTAATTCCGTCACAAGGACACGGAATATTTCCATGTGAGCTGTGTCCCAAAGGAAAGCAGAGGGAAAACTTTATCGTTCCTGCTCTCATTCTAAAAAGTAACGATCTTTCCCAACCGCACATTGGTAATATCAGATACAATGGCAGTTGTTGAGTTGATAAGTCATTATTAATATAGGACACAACAGTTTGTTTCCGCATCTCTTCTGACAGTCTATTTCCATTATAGATAGCATATAGTTCAAGTTGAACTTCCTTTTTGTCGGAACTCTTAATATGAGATGGATTATCAAAGAGGTCTCCTCTATCTATACCAGAGAAACTTTCTTTTATGCCTCGGAGCCATGGGATCTTATTCCATTTGTCACAAGCTAGACATTCCCTTAAGATATCCTGTGTTAGGCTAGCATAATCATTTACCCAGATAGCCAGCCAAAATAATACAGGCCTGGCAGCAATAAAATCGCTAATATAGGGTATATTCAACTCTGAGTGGCAAATATACCCTGATGATGAAATGGGAACCCCCAATAATTTCCTACACAGCCGATTCTCTTCTTTTTGTAAAGTGGGGGTTTTTGAAGAACCCCATATTTCGGCACCGTAGGTTGCCACTGGTGTGCATTGGAGCCTATATATCTTTAAAATGGCTTTAGTTGCTCCAATTTTCCTTGGTTTGGGAAGGGATAAAATTGAATTTATAGCCTTTGAGAACTTGCCTGTGGCGTGGGCAATGTGCCCACCCCACAGGCCGCTCGCAGCAAAGACTATACCTAAATAAGGGAAAGTTTTAGTTGAGAGCAGCTTATCAGCTCCTATTGCAATAGAGTTTAGTTGCCTAGCGCCAGGCCCACAGGACATGATAAATGATTTTTTAAAATTTACTTTAAGATCCAAATTCCCCATATAAAATGAAAAATCCCTGACTAGTGCACGTAGGGCATTTGGTGTTAATCCCATGAGCACAGCGTCATCCGCATACAAAAGACAAGGTAATAGGCCTCCTTTGATTTTAGGTACATCTGAGGTAGCCATCTTGAGAGAATTACTCAGGCCATTTATATAGATGATGAATAACAGGGGTGCTAAAACGCACCCATGTCTCACACCTCTTTCTACTCTAATTGGCCCAGAAACTGTGCCCTCCATGTCAATCCGAACCTGCGCCTTTGTATCTTTATGCAGATATGCAAGGAAATGTACCAGGGGGGGGTCCAGGCCGTATGACAAAAGGATCGACCACAATTTTGACCTATTTACTAGGTCAAATGCGGACGATAAGTCCATGAATGCAAGGTAAATGGGAGATGCCTTAGCTATATTATATTTACTAATTAAAAGATTTAGATTTAGGCATTGTTAAATAGTCCCGACCCTGCATCTAAAACCCATTTGACAACGGTCTAGTACCCCCATTTCCTCAGCCCAATCGTTGACTCTATTGTACAGAACCCTGCCCATGATCTTCAATGTATTGTCCAAAAGCGAAATAGGCCTGTAATTTACAGGATCAGATCGTTCTCCCTTTTTGTAAATCGGCACTATTATACTTGTGGACCAGGATGCGGGTATTGGGACTGTTAGAAACGGGACCCCCGGCCGGCCAACGCTCACGCCTAGGTCAGTCAGGGATCACCATTTCTAAGGTCAGGGCAAGGGAGTCACACACCAAGACAACCCCTGCTCACCCTCTAGGTAACGTGACGCGAGCAGCAAGGCTAATCTCGGAGGCGATGTGTAAAGCGTTTGCGCGCGCACCCCAGCGACAACACCTTAGGCCCACCACAAAGGAAACTCCACACAAGGTTATATCAAAAATAGCCTTTGTATTATAATAATAAAAACACATTAGATAACACACACACTTTACAATGTGCCAACAGGCACGGGCAAGATTTACAAGGGATTATGTACAGGACAGGGCCACCTGGACCACTGTCAGGGGTATGCACTTTTTAGAAATAATACTTGTAGGTATAACACTTAGCACATAAACATATAATGACTGTAACACAGAAATAGTAAATGTAGCATACAACCAGTAACTACTGGTAAAGGGTAAATACCTCCTACGCCACCCTAAACACTGTAGGGAAATCACGCAGGGAACTAGGACCTTATCATCAGGACCTAAAGAAGGAAAACCATCACCTAAGCAAGTCACATTTAGCAAAGGGAAGGAAACCTAAAATAATCACCTAAGCAAGTCACATTTAGCAAAGGCAATAAAACATCAACATTCCTCTAAGCAGGTCACTTTTAGCAAAGGGAAATAAAAGCATAAGGAATCACCTAAGCAGGTCACTTTTAGCAAAGGTAATAACATAAACAATCCTCTAAGCAGGTCACTTTTAGCAAAGGGGAATAAAACATAAAGAATCACCTAAGCAGGTCACTTTTAGCAAAGGTAATAACATAGACAATTGCACATGAAACATTAAAACACGTTCAGAGGTGCAGGTAGAACACTTGCGCAGAAATCACATAAGCAGTAGATCATAAATTGCGCAGGGTGCACATGGCACAACACTAGAACTGTCCCTCAGGCCAACTGGCCTCGCAAGGGGCTGAAATGCCCTGAGTCTCAATGTCAGGGAAGGCTGCGCAGGCAGCCAGAACACAAAGCCTAAACGTGGCAACTGTCCACTAAGTGCTGGACAGTTGTGAATCACTGCTGGCCAACGTTGGAGCCTCGTGGGCTCAAGAACAATGATTGGCGCCCAAGAGCCTCTCTGGGGCTCTAGAACAAATGTGGGCGCTGTGAGCCTTCTCTCAGGCTCTGTAGAACAACTGCGGGCGTTGGAGCCTCGTGGGCTCTTAAAACAAATGCCCCCTCGAGCCTTTCTCTGGCTCTCAATACTAAATGTGCCCGCTGTGAGCCTCTCGCAGGACTCTAAAACAAATGGGGCACCTTGAGCCTTCTCTGGGCTCGTGAACCAAATGGGCCGACACCAGGGGGAGCGACCCGCTGCCACGTGGGGCCGCTCTATCACCCCTTGTGCCCTTTACAACGATGGAGTCCCTCACGGGGGACTCTAAAATCAAATCTGCCCTTCAGAGCCTCCTAGGCTCAACAAAGGAATGCCCCCGGAGCCTCGTGGCTCCCAAACAAGCAACAGTGCGGGATCGTGCTACGGGGGGGGCGGACCCCGACAATGGGTCCCGGCGCCCCTCCCGTCTATCGGCACTCACCGGTCTTTTCGCAGTAGCGCGGGGCTTCTCTTCCCTCGGGGAGCCTCGGGGACTCGGCCGGCTGCTTCCTTTCGTGCTGCTCGGCTGCGGGGCGGGACTTCCGGTTGGCCTCAAGGGGGCCGCGCTGTGATTGGCCGGCCGGCCCAATACTTCCGGGTCACCGCGGGCAGCGCGGCGGCTCGTATCAGGCAGGCAGGCGGGCTCTCAGCATCCGAGGAGTGGGCTCCCTCGTGATGATTTAAATATCCAAGGACGGGGCAATGCCGGGTGGGCACCGGCTTCCAAATTAAATATACAGCGAGGTAGGCACTCGCTATGCCAAAAAGTGGCAAAATAAAACGGGCAGATGCCGGGTGGGCACTGGCTCCACACAAAGCTCTCCCAAGCACCGGGGACCACAGGAAAAGCGCTCCTAGCGCTTGAAATACAAATAAAGCGCTCCCAGCGCTTAGGGGAGAAATAAAGCGCTTTTAGCGCTATAAGTCAAATGAAAGCGCTTCCAGGCGCTCTGGCAAAAGTATAGCTCCAGCAGGGTCTGGAGGCAGGCAGGGGGGCAAGGCTGGGCCAGAGCCAGCACACTGGGTCTCCAGGCAGGGAGACAAGCCAAGTGGCGGTCCTCCTGGCCCCAGCAGCAGCAACAGCCCCCTCTGGCAAGGATCCAAAAGTAGAACAAATTGTATGGGGACACAGCCCCTTTTTATACTGTGAAATCCTTTGTCTTCAGGGTGCAGGGTGGGGGAAAACCAGTTGCAGCTGGCCTGGGAGTACCCTTGATGGCCCAACCACCCCTTTCATTCACTGGGGAGGCTTGGGTCGTTAGACAAACCACAGGGGGGCGGAGCCAGCATTGTGTGGGGAAAACCCCAGCCCATCAAGGACCCAGGTGCACTCCTCCCACACATCACTCATGCTGATCTCACACTCACCACCAGGCAGACCCATCCAGACTTCCTGGAGCCTGGCATGCCAGCCAGCTCCAGCCAATCACGCTCCAGCACCCTCACTACACACATACATCAATGTCCAGAAGTAGCACTTCCCTTCTAGACACATACAAGCCGCACATACCATTGCGCAGCATTCATTCTCACGAGTTCATACATACCAAACTCGAGCCTGCACTCCCCACACATCAGGAACTAACATGGACACACACATTCTCCATGCATTCCTATGGGAGGGCAGGCCAGCCATACTACACGCACGCACTTTACTCTGGGACACAGGGAAAAAAGTGCGCCAAGACCCAAAAATCACTAACACTGAGTCACAAATAAAAGCAAAAAGATTAGGGGTGAACCTGCCCTAAGGCCCAAGTCCAACACAACCCCCTTCCAGCCAAAACGCAGGGCAGACCAATCACCACCGTGATGGACTTCCCTGCTTGGGGCGATAAAACACGGACGCGGGCCCACAACTGCAGGGACACCCTCCTGTTTTACGCCACAGTGAACCCCTAGGGTTCCTTCTAAAACTACTGTAGGGACTAACTGGGGTACCCCACTGGTACTCTCCAGCTGCCCTCGGCCAGGACCAGGCCCTAGGCCTCCCAGGTGCCACTGGATCCTGCCTACTCACAAAGTGGGGGGTAGTAACCCCTGGCACATAATAGCCATCCTCCACCCTTCCTGTCTGCAAGACAGGGCTAGATTGCCACTGGTTCTCCAGCCTAGGGTCTACAACCTTAGGTGGACCAGGAGTCTCAGGGAAGGCTCTCCTCCCCCTACCTCTTCTTCTCGGGTTCCTCCTCCTCCTGCGAGGGGTACCCTCTAAACACCATCCTCCCAACCTAGAGTTTAACCCCTCAGGTTGCACCGGGGTCAGAGGTGGGCTCTCCCACCCTCTGCACCCCCTTCCAGAGTCCTGCTCCCTCCCAACCGGGGCGGTACCTCTGGAAAAAGAACTGGTCAGGACACTGATTACAGTAGTCCCACCCTTCAGGTCAGGTGGATCCTGAACCTGGCCTTCCAACCTCTGGTCTAGAACCTTTGGTGGAACCAATGCCTGGCACTCCAGGACTTCTGGGGACTCACATACTATTCCCCAATCACTCCTTTCGCTGGACTCCTGTACCCTCCCCACTGGAGTGGTACTGCCAGACTCTAGAACCATAGAAGCTCCGCTCACAGATGCTCCAGGTCCTCTACACACTAGGAGATCTCCCTCAAGTGAACTAACAGGCAAGTCTAGGTTCCCATCCTGGTGTTCCCTAAAGAAACCATCCAGGCTCTGTGACAGGGCTTCGGGCGTCTGGGGACTCTCGGTCACACACTCACTCCTGCTCCACTGAGACAGGCAGTCAGCCCCTACACCCTCCTCACTAACCTGGGACCTAGCTGGGTTACTCTCACCCTCCTCCACCACGCTGGGCTGGAGGACACCTGACCCACTATTGTTGGAATCACTCACTAGTGACTCTAAAGAACCTCTCGCACTGTCCCAGCGCTCTGCTTCCTCTGCGAGGGTGTCTGGATCAGTCAACCCATATTCCAACAGGTGTTGGCGCAACCCTGGCAAACAACTATTGAGCACCTGCTCTCTTAGAACCAGATCAAATAGCTTGGCAAACTCAGTTCCCATGTGAACCTCTAGCCAATCAGACAGTGCACCTTGACATTCATCCACAAACTCTTCCCAAGACTGGTGAGACAGTTTCCTAAGGTTCCTGAATCTCAACCTTAACTCCTCTTCTGGGGAAACAGGCACCACACTCTGGAAACTGGGAGTGGGACTGTCTACACTAACACTTAAATAGCTGCCACCACTGGACTCAACCCTCCCTGGGGAATCCAGAAAATCAAAATTGCACTCAAGGGATAACCTACTCTCCCTGAACAAGGCCCTCTCAGCCTCTAGCTTGGCATGCTCCAACCTGAGCTGTTCCATCGCTAGCTGTTGCTCCCGCTCTTCCCTCCTATCTAACCACTCCTCTGGGGACAGGACAAGGGATGGGGCACTGACACTGGACCCAGCAAGGGACTCCCTATCTATGGGGTCCTCACTATCTCTCTCACTGCGCTCAAGATCCCATTGATCCTTTTGCCATAGGATCAGGCTGCTCCTCAGTTCGGACTGAGTATCTGACTCATCCACCCCTATGTCTCTCTCTTCACAGAATCTGACCAACTCCAACATACTGTATCTAAACAGATCACAGAAATCAAAAGTAGGCTCCATTTTGGCGGACGTTCTCAAGAAGAGTTTGACACAGGGAACCTGGGGGTCTGAGCTTACACAGGAGTACACAATTACAAAATTCAGCAAGATTCCTATCTCAGAGAACTTGCACTCCTCTGCCCAGTGTAACACACCACTCATTCACACACACCCTCCCCTCGGACCGGTAAGGCAGTTTCTACCACCCCTGACTTCTCAACCTGACCATAAGCGACACAGGTACCAGACTCTGGGAGCAGGGCGGGGAACAAATGAACTGGACACAAATACAAAATGACACCTTTCAGGAGAAGCAATACTTAAACTTCACCTAAAAAACAATAACCCCCAAAATGTGGTTATCTAAAATTGCAGAGTTTTGTAATGTGGCCTGTCGCCACTGTGGTACAGCGCAAACGCAAGTCCAATCCGCACCGCTTGCCACCAATGTTAGAAACGGGACCCCCGGCCGGCCAACGCTCACGCCTAGGTCAGTCAGGGATCACCATTTCTAAGGTCAGGGCAAGGGAGTCACACACCAAGACAACCCCTGCTCACCCTCTAGGTAACGTGACGCGAGCAGCAAGGCTAATCTCGGAGGCGATGTGTAAAGTGTTTGCGCGCGCACCCCAGCGGCAACACCCTAGGCCCACCACAAAGGAAACTCCACACAAGGTTATATCAAAAATAGCCTTTGTATTATAATAATAAAAACACATTAGATAACACACACACTTTACAATGTGCCAACAGGCACGAGCAAGATTTACAAGGGATTATGTACAGGACAGGGCCACCTGGACCACTGTCAGGGGTATGCACTTTTTAGAAATAATACTTGTAGGTATAACACTTAGCACATAAACATATAATGACTGTAACACAGAAATAGTAAATGTAGCATACAACCAGTAACTACTGGTAAAGGGTAAATACCTCCTACGCCACCCTAAACACTGTAGGGAAATCACGCAGGGAACTAGGACCTTATCATCAGGACCTAAAGAAGGAAAACCATCACCTAAGCAAGTCACATTTAGCAAAGGGAAGGAAACCTAAAATAATCACCTAAGCAAGTCACATTTAGCAAAGGCAATAAAACATCAACATTCCTCTAAGCAGGTCACTTTTAGCAAAGGGAAATACAAGCATAAGGAATCACCTAAGCAGGTCACTTTTAGCAAAGGTAATAACATAAACAATCCTCTAAGCAGGTCACTTTTAGCAAAGGGGAATAAAACATAAAGAATCACCTAAGCAGGTCACTTTTAGCAAAGGTTATAACATAGACAATTGCACATGAAACATTAAAACACGTTCAGAGGTGCAGGTAGAACACTTGCGCAGAAATCACATAAGCAGTAGATCATAAATTGCGCAGGGTGCACATGGCACAACACTAGAACTGTCCCTCAGGCCAACTGGCCTCGCAAGGGGCTGAAATGCCCTGAGTCTCAATGTCAGGGAAGGCTGCGCAGGCAGCCAGAACACAAAGCCTCAACGTGGCAACTGTCCACTAAGTGCTGGACAGTTGTGAATCACTGCTGGCCAACGTTGGAGCCTCGTGGGCTCAAGAACAATGATTGGCGCCCAAGAGCCTCTCTGGGGCTCTAGAACAAATGTGGGCGCTGTGAGCCTTCTCTCAGGCTCTGTAGAACAACTGCGGGCGTTGGAGCCTCGTGGGCTCTTAAAACAAATGCCCCCTCGAGCCTTTCTCTGGCTCTCAATACTAAATGTGCCCGCTGTGAGCCTCTCGCAGGACTCTAAAACAAATGGGGCACCTTGAGCCTTCTCTGGGCTCGTGAACCAAATGGGCCGACACCAGGGGGAGCGACCCGCTGCCACGTGGGGCCGCTCTATCACCCCTTGTGCCCTTTACAACGATGGAGTCCCTCACGGGCGACTCTAAAATTAAATCTGCCCTTCAGAGCCTCCTAGGCTCAACAAAGGAATGCCCCCGGAGCCTCGTGGCTCCCAAACAAGCAACAGTGCGGGATCGTGCTACGGGGGGGCGGACCCCGACAATGGGTCCCGGCGCCCCTCCCGTCTATCGGCACTCACCGGTCTTTTCGCAGTAGCGCGGGGCTCCTCTTCCCTCGGGGAGCCTCGGGGACTCGGCCGGCTGCTTCCTTTCGCGCTGCTCGGCTGCGGGGCGGGACTTCCGGTTGGCCTCAAGGGGGCCGCGCTGTGATTGGCCGGCCGGCCCAATACTTCCGGGTCGCCGCGGGCAGCGCGGCGGCTCGTATCAGGCAGGCAGGCGGGCTCTCAGCATCCGAGGAGTGGGCTCCCTCGTGATGATTTAAATATCCAAGGACGGGGCAATGCCGGGTGGGCACCGGCTTCCAAATTAAATATACAGCGAGGTAGGCACTCGCTATGCCAAAAAGTGGCAAAATAAAACGGGCAGATGCCGGGTGGGCACTGGCTCCACACAAAGCTCTCCCAAGCACCGGGGACCACAGGAAAAGCGCTCCTAGCGCTTGAAATACAAATAAAGCGCTCCCAGCGCTTAGGGGAGAAATAAAGCGCTTTTAGCGCTATAAGTCAAATGAAAGCGCTTCCAGGCGCTCTGGCAAAAGTATAGCTCCAGCAGGGTCTGGAGGCAGGCAGGGGGGCAAGGCTGGGCCAGAGCCAGCACACTGGGTCTCCAGGCAGGGAGACAAGCCAAGTGGCGGTCCTCCTGGCCCCAGCAGCAGCAACAGCCCCCTCTGGCAAGGATCCAAAAGTAGAACAAATTGTATGGGGACACAGCCCCTTTTTATACTGTGAAATCCTTTGTCTTCAGGGTGCAGGGTGGGGGAAAACCAGTTGCAGCTGGCCTGGGAGTACCCTTGATGGCCCAACCACCCCTTTCATTCACTGGGGAGGCTTGGGTCGTTAGACAAACCACAGGGGGGCGGAGCCAGCATTGTGTGGGGAAAACCCCAGCCCATCAAGGACCCAGGTGCACTCCTCCCACACATCACTCATACTGATCTCACACTCACCACCAGGCAGACCCATCCAGACTTCCTGGAGCCTGGCATGCCAGCCAGCTCCAGCCAATCACGCTCCAGCACCCTCACTACACACATACATCAATGTCCAGAAGTAGCACTTCCCTTCTAGACACATACAAGCCGCACATACCATTGCGCAGCATTCATTCTCACGAGTTCATACATACCAAACTCGAGCCTGCACTCCCCACACATCAGGAACTAACATGGACACACACATTCTCCATGCATTCCTATGGGAGGGCAGGCCAGCCATACTACACGCACGCACTTTACTCTGGGACACAGGGAAAAAAGTGCGCCAAGACCCAAAAATCACTAACACTGAGTCACAAATAAAAGCAAAAAGATTAGGGGTGAACCTGCCCTAAGGCCCAAGTCCAACACAACCCCCTTCCAGCCAAAACGCAGGGCAGACCAATCACCACCGTGATGGACTTCCCTGCTTGGGGCGATAAAACACGGACGCGGGCCCACAACTGCAGGGACACCCTCCTGTTTTACGCCACAGTGAACCCCTAGGGTTCCTTCTAAAACTACTGTAGGGACTAACTGGGGTACCCCACTGGTACTCTCCAGCTGCCCTCGGCCAGGACCAGGCCCTAGGCCTCCCAGGTGCCACTGGATCCTGCCTACTCACAAAGTGGGGGGTAGTAACCCCTGGCACATAATAGCCATCCTCCACCCTTCCTGTCTGCAAGACAGGGCTAGATTGCCACTGGTTCTCCAGCCTAGGGTCTACAACCTTAGGTGGACCAGGAGTCTCAGGGAAGGCTCTCCTCCCCCTACCTCTTCTTCTCGGGTTCCTCCTCCTCCTGCGAGGGGTACCCTCTAAACACCATCCTCCCAACCTAGAGTTTAACCCCTCAGGTTGCACCGGGGTCAGAGGTGGGCTCTCCCACCCTCTGCACCCCCTTCCAGAGTCCTGCTCCCTCCCAACCGGGGCGGTACCTCTGGAAAAAGAACTGGTCAGGACACTGATTACAGTAGTCCCACCCTTCAGGTCAGGCGGATCCTGAACCTGGCCTTCCAACCTCTGGTCTAGAACCTTTGGTGGAACCAATGCCTGGCACTCCAGGACTTCTGGGGACTCACATACTATTCCCCAATCACTCCTTTCGCTGGACTCCTGTACCCTCCCCACTGGAGTGGTACTGCCAGACTCTAGAACCATAGAAGCTCCGCTCACAGATGCTCCAGGTCCTCTACACACTAGGAGATCTCCCTCAAGTGAACTAACAGGCAAGTCTAGGTTCCCATCCTGGTGTTCCCTAAAGAAACCATCCAGGCTCTGTGACAGGGCTTCGGGCGTCTGGGGACTCTCGGTCACACACTCACTCCTGCTCCACTGAGACAGGCAGTCAGCCCCTACACCCTCCTCACTAACCTGGGACCTAGCTGGGTTACTCTCACCCTCCTCCACCACGCTGGGCTGGAGGACACCTGACCCACTATTGTTGGAATCACTCACTAGTGACTCTAAAGAACCTCTCGCACTGTCCCAGCGCTCTGCTTCCTCTGCGAGGGTGTCTGGATCAGTCAACCCATATTCCAACAGGTGTTGGCGCAACCCTGGCAAACAACTATTGAGCACCTGCTCTCTTAGAACCAGATCAAATAGCTTGGCAAACTCAGTTCCCATGTGAACCTCTAGCCAATCAGACAGTGCACCTTGACATTCATCCACAAACTCTTCCCAAGACTGGTGAGACAGTTTCCTAAGGTTCCTGAATCTCAACCTTAACTCCTCTTCTGGGGAAACAGGCACCACACTCTGGAAACTGGGAGTGGGACTGTCTACACTAACACTTAAATAGCTGCCACCACTGGACTCAACCCTCCCTGGGGAATCCAGAAAATCAAAATTGCACTCAAGGGATAACCTACTCTCCCTGAACAAGGCCCTCTCAGCCTCTAGCTTGGCATGCTCCAACCTGAGCTGTTCCATCGCTAGCTGTTGCTCCCGCTCTTCCCTCCTATCTAACCACTCCTCTGGGGACAGGACAAGGGATGGGGCACTGACACTGGACCCAGCAAGGGACTCCCTATCTATGGGGTCCTCACTATCTCTCTCACTGCGCTCAAGATCCCATTGATCCTTTTGCCATAGGATCAGGCTGCTCCTCAGTTCGGACTGAGTATCTGACTCATCCACCCCTATGTCTCTCTCTTCACAGAATCTGACCAACTCCAACATACTGTATCTAAACAGATCACAGAAATCAAAAGTAGGCTCCATTTTGGCGGACGTCTAAGAAGAGTTTGACACAGGGAACCTGGGGGTCTGAGCTTACACAGGAGTACACAATTACAAAATTCAGCAAGATTCCTATCTCAGAGAACTTGCACTCCTCTGCCCAGTGTAACACACCACTCATTCACACACACCCTCCCCTCGGACCGGTAAGGCAGTTTCTACCACCCCTGACTTCTAAACCTGACCATAAGCGACACAGGTACCAGACTCTGGGAGCAGGGCGGGGAACAAATGAACTGGACACAAATACAAAATGACACCTTTCAGGAGAAGCAATACTTAAACTTCACCTAAAAAACAATAACCCCCAAAATGTGGTTATCTAAAATTGCAGAGTTTTGTAATGTGGCCTGTCGCCACTGTGGTACAGCGCAAACGCAAGTCCAATCCGCACCGCTTGCCACCAATGTTAGAAACGGGACCCCCGGCCGGCCAACGCTCATGCCTAGGTCAGTCAGGGATCACCATTTCTAAGGTCAGGGCAAGGGAGTCACACACCAAGACAACCCCTGCTCACCCTCTAGGTAACGTGACGCGATCAGCAAGGCTAATCTCGGAGGCGATGTGTAAAGCGTTTGCGCGCGCACCCCAGCGACAACACCCTAGGCCCACCACAAAGGAAACTCCACACAAGGTTATATCAAAAATAGCCTTTGTATTATAATAATAAAAACACATTATATAACACACACACTTTACAATGTGCCAACAGGCACGGGCAAGATTTACAAGGGATTATGTACAGGACAGGGCCACCTGGACCACTGTCAGGGGTATGCACTTTTTAGAAATAATACTTGTAGGTATAACACTTAGCACATAAACATATAATGACTGTAACACAGAAATAGTAAATGTAGCATACAACCAGTAACTACTGGTAAAGGGTAAATACCTCCTACGCCACCCTAAACACTGTAGGGAAATCACGCAGGGAACTAGGACCTTATCATCAGGACCTAAAGAAGGAAAACCATCACCTAAGCAAGTCACATTTAGCAAAGGGAAGGAAACCTAAAATAATCACCTAAGCAAGTCACATTTAGCAAAGGCAATAAAACATCAACATTCCTCTAAGCAGGTCACTTTTAGCAAAGGGAAATAAAAGCATAAGGAATCACCTAAGCAGGTCACTTTTAGCAAAGGTAATAACATAAACAATCCTCTAAGCAGGTCACTTTTAGCAAAGGGGAATAAAACATAAAGAATCACCTAAGCAGGTCACTTTTAGCAAAGGTAATAACATAGACAATTGCACATGAAACATTAAAACACGTTCAGAGGTGCAGGTAGAACACTTGCGCAGAAATCACATAAGCAGTAAATCATAAATTGCGCAGGGTGCACATGGCACAACACTAGAACTGTCCCTCAGGCCAACTGGCCTCGCAAGGGGCTGAAATGCCCTGAGTCTCAATGTCAGGGAAGGCTGCGCAGGCAGCCAGAACACAAAGCCTAAACGTGGCAACTGTCCACTAAGTGCTGGACAGTTGTGAATCACTGCTGGCCAACGTTGGAGCCTCGTGGGCTCAAGAACAATGATTGGCGCCCAAGAGCCTCTCTGGGGCTCTAGAACAAATGTGGGCGCTGTGAGCCTTCTCTCAGGCTCTGTAGAACAACTGCGGGCGTTGGAGCCTCGTGGGCTCTTAAAACAAATGCCCCCTCGAGCCTTTCTCTGGCTCTCAATACTAAATGTGCCCGCTGTGAGCCTCTCGCAGGACTCTAAAACAAATGGGGCACCTTGAGCCTTCTCTGGGCTCGTGAACCAAATGGGCCGACACCAGGGGGAGCGACCCGCTGCCACGTGGGGCCGCTCTATCACCCCTTGTGCCCTATACAACGATGGAGTCCCTCACGGGGGACTCTAAAATCAAATCTGCCCTTCAGAGCCTCCTAGGCTCAACAAAGGAATGCCCCCGGAGCCTCGTGGCTCCCAAACAAGCAACAGTGCGGGATCGTGCTACGGGGGGGGGCGGACCCCGACAATGGGTCCCGGCGCCCCTCCCGTCTATCGGCACTCACCGGTCTTTTCGCAGTAGCGTGGAGCTCCTCTTACCTCGGGGAGCCTCGGGGACTCGGCCGCTGCTTCCTTTCGCGCTGCTCGGCTGCGGGGCGGGACTTCCGTTTGGCCTCAAGGGGGCCGCGCTGTGATTGGCCGGCCGGCCCAATACTTCCGGGTCGCCGCGGGCAGCGCGGCGGCTCGTATCAGGCAGGCAGGCGGGCTCTCAGCATCCGAGGAGTGGGCTCCCTCGTGATGATTTAAATATCCAAGGACGGGGCAATGCCGGGTGGGCACCGGCTTCCAAATTAAATATACAGCGAGGTAGGCACTCGCTATGCCAAAAAGTGGCAAAATAAAACGGGCAGATGCCGGGTGGGCACTGGCTCCACACAAAGCTCTCCCAAGCGCCGGGGACCACAGGAAAAGCGCTCCTAGCGCTTGAAATACAAATAAAGCGCTCCCAGCGCTTAGGGGAGAAATAAAGCGCTTTTAGCGCTATAAGTCAAATGAAAGCGCTTCCAGGCGCTCTGGCAAAAGTATAGCTCCAGCAGGGTCTGGAGGCAGGCAGGGGGGCAAGGCTGGGCCAGAGCCAGCACACTGGGTCTCCAGGCAGGGAGACAAGCCAAGTGGCGGTCCTCCTGGCCCCAGCAGCAGCAACAGCCCCCTCTGGCAAGGATCCAAAAGTAGAACAAATTGTATGGGGACACAGCCCCTTTTTATACTGTGAAATCCTTTGTCTTCAGGGTGCAGGGTGGGGGAAAACCAGTTGCAGCTGGCTTGGGAGTACCCTTGATGGCCCAACCACCCCTTTCATTCACTGGGGAGGCTTGGGTCGTTAGACAAACCACAGGGGGGCGGAGCCAGCATTGTGTGGGGAAAACCCCAGCCCATCAAGGACCCAGGTGCACTCCTCCCACACATCACTCATGCTGATCTCACACTCACCACCAGGCAGACCCATCCAGACTTCCTGGAGCCTGGCATGCCAGCCAGCTCCAGCCAATCACGCTCCAGCACCCTCACTACACACATACATCAATGTCCAGAAGTAGCACTTCCCTTCTAGACACAGAAGTCCAACAGGGACATAAGGTAAACTGTTAAAAAGATTCACAAAGATTTCCCCCCAGAGTTCCGGTTTATACTTAATTATATCTATTGGGAAGCCATCAGGCCCAGGTGCCTTGTTACCAAGGCTCTGATTGATGGCCATGGTGACTTCCCCCATGGTGATTTCTAGAGGTTCCAGCGTTCCTTGGGCATAGTCTTCTGTATTAACTCCAGAACTAGCATATATTTTGGAAAAATGCAATTCCCATTGCTCACTTGCTATAGTGCAGCTAGTTGGAGTTAGTTGCTTACCCATTTCACGCATCTTTTTAACAGCAGGCCAAAAGGTTGTACTGCTCCCTAATGCAGCAGCAGTTGTTAATGCCTCCCATTGCTCAACTAATAGACCAGCCTTCCTTGAACCTATAGCTATTTTATAATTTTGTCTGGCGGCCCTCACATCCTTTAAACTTCTGGGTTTGCAGTTTAAAGCTCTACGAAGAGCTTTATTAGCTGCTGAGCAATGCGAATCGAACCACCGTGGCTCAGGGGTAGTCAATTTAATAGGGACACTTAAAAGGGATTTTATAATGTTACACAGTTTAGAGAAGTCTTTTACTATTCTTTGGTAGTTCTCATCATCCAAGGAGCAGGATTCAATTAATAGACCATGGTTACTTATGATTGTATTTGTTACATGGCCACTATCTATCCCTCGCCATTTTAGTCTTAAGTTATTAGTTGAGGTCACAATGTCCCTTGCTCCCAGGAAGCGTACAAAAGCACTCGGGGGACCTAAGCCAATATTAACCTCCAGGGCATTGTGATCCCCAAAGGCAGTTTCAAGAACACCAGCCTTCTTGACTCTATCTATTAGGTCAGAAGACATAAAGATATAGTCCACTGTACTAGAGGATTCTCGTCCTCTGAAGGTTGGAATATAAGTAGATGGCTCATTTTTATTAACATCCATTATGTCTGTTAAGATGTGTTCTTTAAGAAAATATTCTAATTCTTTGCCCCGTTTGTAGGCCCTATCTGTTTGTACATTATCCCTTTTAGATGTTATAAACTTTGCATTGAAATCTCCTGCTAAGATTGTCCTAATGCTCACCTGATTATGTGATTTTTCCGCTATTTTTGATAATTCCCCGAAAAGATCTATATAATTCTTATTCGGAGTTGAGCTAAAATCATTGTTATAAAAATTTATTAAATAGTATGGAAGCCTACAAGTATACTCAATTATCTGAATGTTTGGGTTTTTAGAGGGGATCAATTTTATGGACCCTCCTATGTTTGTCTTAAACCCTATTAATAATCCTCCTATCGGGTGGCCAAAAACAGGCATTTTGGCCTTAATACAATAACAATGGAAGCCTTCTATGTGTACAGATGTCAGCGCCCAGGTTTCCTGCAGTAATATTATATCTTTTTCTGAGATAACCTTTAGCCATTCTAAATCGGTGACCCTTTGTTTGAGTCCTGCAACATTCCAGCTTATAATCCTAAATTCCTTATTTTCCACCCTTAAATATTCCCTACCACTCTTTGACCTATCATCCCGAGCGCTAATATAGCAACCCGGCTCTTGAATCCTTTGTTCCCCCAACTCACAGATGGTGACATGTTCTTCCTTTTCTTGGCTACAATCATTAGGGGGTAACTGAGAGTAATGTGGGGCTGAGATATTTTCTATAGTAAGTCTCAGTTGATCTTCCCTACATATTTTTTGGACCTGTTGGTCCCCAGGGACAATAGATGAATCAATTTGGTCCAAAATAAGGCCCCTCCTCAGGTGCCCATCATAGGTCTCTTCCGTGTTATGTGACATATTAAGTCATTCATTCTCATCCATTCGAGAGAAAGGATGGAATAAATTAGACAAAGGTATATGCCAAGTGTCCTTGGGATCATAGATCTGATAAAGATCCCTCGGTTTGTTGGCATAGAAATTATGACTATTATAAGCCTGTGGATAGTTTGGGTATGACAATGGAGTACAAGGATCAAAATTCCTATTATAAAGATTATTGGCCACCGGGTTCGTAGTGAAGTCTAATCTATATGGTACTTTGGGTCTATTGCTCCTAGGATGGTAAGGAGTGAGCATAGGTTGGGGGAAGGGGGGATCATTTCCATTATAATACCTTTGAGCTTGGTTTAGCGGTAGGGTAGATCTAAGTAAACCTTCTGGTCTCCAGTTGTTCCGAATGCTGTGATTTCTATTCTCCCTTGATGGATTACGAGTGGGTGGGGGCTTCATAAGAGCTTCCGGATAGAAATAGCTCAGGTTATGGGTAGCAATTCCCCCCTCCCCGTCCCCAGGGTACCAATCGCTGATATGCGTGACCAATCTATGATCTTTAAAATTTATAATAATGACGTCTCCTTCAATTTCCTTTGGTCTCACTCCCACCCACTTGCATCGCCTAACCGACACTATCTCACCATTTAGATGTGGTGGTAATGGTCTATTTTTCCTTAGCCAATGAATGACCTTATTTTTTAAACTTGAATGATGTTCATGGCTATCATTTGATATAGGTGGAACTCCTGTAAGGACAATAACAAAGTTTAGGGAATCCGGGGGTAAGTCAACTACATTTCTTGTTCTCATAGTTGTCGCAGGGATCGTACCATTTGAATTATCTGCTATATGGTGACTTCTTTTTTGTGTCCCTGTATTAGGAGGAAGAGTATCCTTGTTTATCTTGTCAGATTTTGTTGACAATTTATTAGATGGTTTAATACCTGCCACTGGATTAGATCTCCCCACAGCAGGCTTATTAATTACTGAAGGAGGACCAATATGTTGCTTACCTAATTCAGTGGGAGGTAATTTAGCAGCTTGATTTTTATTTATTTGTTCATCAAAATTACAATCGAAAGCTGTCTTTTGTCCATCAAGGATCTGATCCATTTTTTCCACTAGTATTTTAACCCTTTCGGTAAGTGGGAGTATCAGAGCCTTAATAAGGTCATCAATATCATTAAGTAAGCCTTCATAGCTTGGGACAGATATTGATTTGACGGACGCATTCCCTCCTAAGTCCCTTTTTTCCACATCTTTCAACATTGTATGTATAGGGAACACAAAAGAACTATTTCCTTTTATAGGTGCACCCTTCCTTCTTCTCTTTCTCGGGGGTGAGCTCGTAACTCTGTTAAAACCTTTGTTACTTTTCTTGGTAAAAGATTTCTTTGGGGTTTCAGGGTTACTGGATAAGTGAGATAGCTCATTTGAACCCAAGGGTGTGAATAAAGGGGAGGGTACGTTTATATCATGGAGGGGGGCTAAACCATTCAATGGGGGGGGTAGTGCTTAGGTCAATTAACTGATTATCAATGGACTCTACAGTGGTAGGATCAGGAATGACTATAATGTCATTTTGGACAGAGTGATTTGTCTGAAAAATAAGTGGGATACCCTCAGTGCTGAGAGCCTCACTGTCAGAATCATTGCATTTGGTAAGATCTGTAGGGCTAGCTGAATAAACATTCTCGGCAAGGAGTGGTCTTAGTTTTAACAACTCAATTGATAGGCGTCGACCTGCTCGCTTCTCAGCGAGCGTGAGTTCCCTATCAGTATCAGTCTTAATTTTAGCAAAGAATTTGTCTAAAGGACCCAAAATGAAAGATCCAGCCGGAGTCGGCCGTGGGGTCACTTCGAGTGAAGACATTTTAGCTTACACAGAATTTTAAATAACAATGTATTAACAAGCCTAAAAACTATAAAGCAGCAAAGTACACGTCAACACTTGAATATATTTGGCTGTAGAGATAATTATCAGTAATCAATCAATAGTCACCAAGGGATGCCAAATCCATAGGCCTGATTCCACAGGTGAAAGGGGGGGCGGCCCAGCCCGGCCTCCAGCGGCCCCGGACGGCCACAGACGGTCCCGCCCTTGTCCCGGGCTTCTCCCGGCGCCCTCCCGCGCGCTCCCGCGCAGCGGGATTTACAGCTTCTTTAAGTAGCTCACTAATAGATGGTCTAGCGGGCGGGCGGGGCCGGCAGGGAGAGCAGCCCAGCTGGTCCCAAGGGCGCGCAGGGACTCCTGGTCCTTGGAGTCCCTGCCAATGCTCGCAGCCCTGCCGGTTACCAACAGAGCACCCCTGATGATCCTTCCAGCTGACGCCTATGTCAGGGGGCGATGCGGGACCCGCGCAGCGGGTCCGGCGAGGTCCCGAAGTCCCGAGTCTGGCAGGAGAAGGTAGAAAAAGCTCCAAGAGGCGCTGTATCCACGAGCAGCGCGATGTGAGAGGGAGAGCACTCAGTCCCAGGTGCAGGCAATTTTTTATTCTGGAGCGGGCGGGCGGGGCCGGCAGGGAGAGCAGCCCAGCTGGTCCCAAGGGCGCGCAGGGACTCCTGGTCCTTGGAGTCCCTGCCAATGCTCGCAGCCCTGCCGGTTACCAACAGAGCACCCCTGATGATCCTTCCAGCTGACGCCTGTGTCAGGGGGCGATGCGGGACCCGCGCAGCGGGTCCGGCGAGGTCCCGAAGTCCCGAGTCTGGCAGGAGAAGGTAGAAAAAGCTCCAAGAGGCGCTGTATCCACGAGCAGCGCGATGTGAGAGGGAGAGCACTCAGTCCCAGGTGCAGGCAATTTTTAATTCTGGAACGGGCGGGCGGGGCCGGCAGGGAGAGCAGCCCGGCTGGTCCCAAGGGCGCGCAGGGACTCCTGGTCCTTGGAGTCCCTGCCAATGCTCGCAGCCCTGCCGGTTACCAACAGAGCACCCCTGATGATCCTTCCAGCTGACGCCTGTGTCAGGGGGCGATGCGGGACCCGCGCAGCGGGTCCGGCGAGGTCCCGAAGTCCCGAGTCCCGAGTCCCGAAGTCCCGAGTCTGGCGGGAGAAGGTAGAAAAAGCTCCAAGAGGCGCTGTATCCACGAGCAGCGTTGCAGACAAACTCGCAATATTCCAGGATAGCAGCCTTAGATCCCCCCAATTACCAGATGGAATATTCGAGTGAGGAGTTATAGACACAGCCAGTGGTGGGATGTCTCCGGGCCATTGAGTCAATCACAAGACTCGGGATTACTCAGGGGCACAATTCTGTAACCCAATAACAGGGTTGTGGGCACCGGCAGGATCGGGGTGGGCAACCATAATAAGCTGATCCACCCTGTACGAGGATGCATGAGAGCTGACACACAATCTCAGGTTTATAAAAGAAACCCACTGGAAGCACTGGAATGTCAGTCAGTTCCGGTAAATTATGTCAGCCTAATGCGGCCAGGACACATGCAGCTATGGTAGATTTGTTAAAATTAACCACCACACAGTCCCCTGCCCATCTCTTAGCATCTGGGCTCAACTGGTCCACCCTCCTGACCATGATTATTTGAATCATACATTTCCATACCTAGGTTAGAGTTAGACTTTAACCAGTGCACCACCCTTTTCTTTAATTCCCCAATAGTCACTGGTGTAGAATTATTGTGTGAAGGGACATTCCCTAAAACTACTATACATGGGGTTGCTTCCAGGGGCGGGTTAATCACCACCCCAGGTCGAGAAGATAATGAATGAATTGTTATAGGGGACGTGGACCTCTGGGGGTGGGGGGGGAGTGGGGCTCAGATTTGCACATGGAGGAATGGGGGAAGCCTAGGGAGCTGCAGGGATACAGGAACCAACGCCTTTGGGTTCGCTGCAGCACACTCAGACCATGCTGAGCCAGTGGCTAAAGGCCCCACTTTAGGTGGAGGCCTCGGATCCTTATGTAGAGCAACAAAAGCGTTCAACTGATCTCTAACTGCAGGACACTAACATCAATCAATTCTAACCTTGAGTTGATTGAATCTAACTTGGTGTACCTAGTGCTGATCAGCTACCAAGGGTAAACATCCAGCAGCTGAACAGGCTGAACGACAAGATAGCTCCGTCTGTACCCCCACAGTGACTAAGGCTGCTTTCTCTTTTGGGGCACCAACGTACCTTCTGTGCATACACCTAGGGCTAGTGGTGGGTCTTAAATTAGTATTCGTCCCCTGGGCACCACGTTCCCACCACCCCTTGGTGTTGGGGGAGAAACCTCCTGGGGCAATTCCTAAAGGGCCCTGCTGGTAGGATACAAAGATCAGCAGGTATGGTGGGGACTTCATTAGGACTGCGCACACAAACCACAGTCGAGGGAGAGCCCTCCCTTGTGGATGATAGCCTTCTCTCAGCTAGTTCAATCTCTTTGGCCAGGGATAGGAGGTAGTGGGTGGGTAGTGGGACTGACGTGCTCCAGACCACAGGTTATTTTCCGTTGCATCCCGATTGGGGATGCCCTACTACTTTACTTCCGAGATGGCTGGACAGATTCAAACAACCACTTTTTGCCTTGAAGAAGCCCTGCCTGCGGGCCACTGGGCGAAACACGTGTCAGCTGTTTGTTGCTCTCACCAGCATTCTAAAATAAAAAGACAAAGGACCAGATTGTGACGATCATTTTGCGTATATTTTGCATACTGTAGAATAATATTACAACAACAGACTGTGCCACTTCATGTTTCCCGCACGCTATTTGTACTTCTGGGATTACATCAACCCTAAGACTGAAGATAATCTCTGTAGGCACATACCTATCTACTCTGTCAACAATCTCTTTGGACACCACACATACTGCCCGAGAGAGAAACCACTCAATGGTAGCAACCTGAGGAGCACAGTCGGGGAACTTTGGGATAGGATCAGCTGCTTTCGTTTTCCAGATCTTTAGGAAACAGAGCAAAAATACAAAGTTATCACAATAAACTGAAGGGGACCCTATGCTGGGACATGAAAACAACTTTCTTCCCAACTGGGGAGGTAAATGATGGTTCAGTGATTAGAGTCTGGTGAAGATGTCCGCTAAACAGGTTGCGACCCTTGAATAGGGGAACACCAATCCTCCTGGATACGGTGCGTGCCGCCAGACAAAAAAAGAGCGGCCACAAAGATAAAAGGATAAAAGATAAGACAGTCACAGGTGTCCACCTGCCCCAATGAAGGAATCAATCTGTGTGAGAATGACAAAAGAAAGAAAGGCAGGGCACAGGCACGCACACCATCAGGGAGGGAGATCCTCGTACCTTATGAGCAGCAGTGGTAGGCAAGGATGTATTACATGAGCAATGTTTTGCCAAGTTCCTGATTATTTGCCTTCATCTACTAAAGATTTATTTAAAACGGAATGTAATTTTTCCCTCATCAGAGTAAGCTGACACTTAACCCAAAAGTGCTTTTTCTCACCAGTACTGATCCACTTGTGAAGAGATTTGTGTTATGCCAGCAGCTTGAAAATCTTTTGTACTGTAATTAATACCTTGCTTACCTAGTCCTTGTGAATGACTCATTACTTGCAAGGGATTGCTAAATCAAATCCCACCAACATATAAAATGTTGAAAACAGAGAGTGTGATGATTTTCATACCTTTTCATATTTTTGCGGTGAAATAGGTAAAGATAACAAACAAACAACTTTACATACCCCAACTCATTTATGCACACTTTCTCAGAACCCTAGGATTGCTACTCCTAGTCATTGAGGCTGCAAGGATCCCTTTCAATTACAATACCAATACATTGCATGTGACATAATAAATGACCGTGACATTCTTTGTGGATAAAATAAGGTACACATTTATTAATTACACAAATTCGGTTAGCTCTCAGGAGATCCAGTTGTTGACAGTGAGTTCCATGAACAGTCGACACCCTGAGAAACCTAGAGCAGTCCTTTTGGTGTTTTAGTACCAACGTACTTAGACCCTTTCCAGCTTGTTCACTTAAAATGAGCAGCACCCTACTCTTTACTTTTGTGTCATGCTCTGGACAAGTTAGAGAGCCCCTGGCCAGTCTTTGGGGTTGCTTTGGATTTCAACTGTCCCTTAAGGGATTAAGCAGCATTGTTACGTTATCCCATGTCCCAGACTCCCAATGACCGGAGAAATTTCCTTTGTTCCTCCAAGATCCACTATCTGGAGGCTTTTTTAGTTGTTTATAGCTTTAGGATAGCCCTGTAACTCTGTCTTGCGATGCTCACTGAAACCTCTGAAAGAATTATTCTAATTTTCTTTACATTGAAGTAACTGTGAAGTTGAGTGGTTAACGCTGATCTCCAAAGAAGCCTGGTCCTTCCAGATGACCCCCTTGGCTTTACTCCTCCCCTCCTGGTGCTCAGGGCAAAAAATAGAGAGGCGACCAGCCCCCTCCTCCTTCCGTGGCCCAATGTGCTCAGCTACCATTCTAGCAGAGGAGCAACACTAGGATGCTGTCCCACTATATTGCCCTGCATGTGATGTGATTATTTGCATAGTATTGCTACCCCTAGCCCATTGAAGATGTGAAGACCCTTAAAAATTAAAGTATCAATACAATCAATGCAGCAAAATAAATGGCAGCGGCAAAAAATGTTTCATGTTCCTTCATTACACAGGTGCGGTTAGCGTATGGGAAATCCAGGTGTCAATGGAGAGTTCCCTGATAATTCAACACCCATCCTGAGACTCCATGAGCTATCTTGTTGGTGTTTTCAGCACCAATGCATCTAGATAATCACAACCTGTTCACTTTAAAAGGATTGCCACCTTACTCTTTACTTTTGCATCATATTCTTGACAAGTCAAAGTGAGATCCCGGCCAGTCTCCACAGTTGCTCAGGATTAAGGAGAGCTGCCACGTCATCACAGGACCTGCATCAATGACTAAAAGTGACCTGGGAATTTCCATTAGAGCTCCAAGATCCACTATCTGGAGGTGTTTGTAGTTGTTTAAGCCTTTAGGCGCGCCCTGTAACTCGCCAATCTTCATGGATGCCACCTCGCGATGACCGAGACCCCCCACCTGTACTCACCCCACATTTCCATTACATACAGCTGACCCTCTCTTAGGCATTCCTAATGTTTAGCATAGTGCTATATAGTGCTGCATTAACAGCCTTTGCCCTATAGATCTCGAGGGCTGGTAATATAGGAAAGGTAATCGATGTATCTTTTAAATTGGTGGCAGGATCGGGGCCACTGCCGCGGCTCCCGCAGGACTTCCTGTTGTTGGGCATCCAGTTTCAGGGGCAGTTTTCTGTGGATAAAGAGCTGTCAATGGTTACTTGCACCATTTTGAGAAGCTTAGTTGTTTTCAACAATGGACTTTTGAGCAGTACTCAAGGCAGTGGCTCAATACGTGGGCGATTTTCTAGTGGTGTAGTCACAGAAGGACTGTAAAGAAGTGATGACAGATATTGGAGTTATGCTAGCCACAGAAAAGATAGTGGACCACAAATGCTTGGGGACCGAGATTGATGCAGAGAGGTTGGATGCTAGGCCGCCCGAGAACAAGCGAGGGGCATGGTTGCAACTCTTTGATGACATGTTGATTAAGAAAAAGGCTACTGTGAGATTCAACTTTTGTTGGGGCATTACAATTTTGCTTGTGGGGTAGTGATGGGGTGGAGGACATTTTATGTAGGCAGATGGTTGGGTCTGGCATTAGCACCACAGGGTAAGGCTATCAGCTGGGGTTAAAGCAGATTTGCAAGTCTAAAACGTGTTCTTAGACAGATCCAATGGTGTCCCTTTGGAAGGAGTGGTTGATCCAGATATTTTCTGATGCAGCGGGGGTTGGAAGGGTTAGCCTCTACTGGAAAGGTCAGTGGTGCACTGACCTGTGGATGGAGAGACAGAAACAGGGAGGGTGCCATATTACCTCTCTTGATTTTTTCCACTGGTGTTGGAGGTGGCATTTTGGCGAGGACATTTTCAGAACAGGAAGGTGTCTTTTAAAGTGAACAACAAAGCCATGGCGGATATTGTACCAGGCAATCTGCAAAAGATGACAAGGTACTAGAGCTATAAAGGGTGTTTGTAGTGGGGTGCTTTAATCATACTGTTTCTTTTTGGGCAAGGCATGTTTACGGGGTTGATAACATTACAGGTGCTTTCTCTCGTTTGCATTGGAGGAGATTCCGTAGACTCATGCCGGAGGTGGACAGGGAGAAAACACACATGCCAGCAGAGCTCTTGGGAAATAGAAGGTGCAGTTCGATGTATCTGATTGAGGGGTCGCTGGCACCATCGATGAGGAAGGCCTATCGGCAAGCTTGGCTTGAATTCATGCGTTTGGCGCACGCAGGAGGGATGTAGTGGTAGAGTACATAAATGATGTATGTCAATTTCATTATTAGTCTGATTGACAAAGGCTTGTCACCGGTGTTCATAAGGGAGTGTTGTTTCACAGAATGGTGTTTTGGGATTATGAGTAGGCCTGGGCAGTGAACATTGCTCCATTTGTGGAGTTTGCAGAGTTTTCTGTACTCCGAGGAGCTCGCAGAGTGCGGAAAACTCTGCTTCACGAGCAGCTGAGTTTTTTCCCCGCTCACGATCGCGAACGGTAAGTTCATGAGAGCAAGCTGCTGCTCGGGTAGAATTTCTACCCAAGCTGCAGGAAGACAAACACAAACTGCACTTCGCACTGCACTTCACCACTTGCGGAACTTCACAGAGTTTTATTTTGTAACTTTGCAGAGATCCGCGTAGCAAAACTCGGCGAACTACGCCCAGGACTAATGATGAACCACTGGTTGGCGAATTGGGGAGAAGGATTTTTTTAACAGAAGGGCTAGGGAACGGGGGATGAGACAGAGGGTGGGGAGGTTATTACCATTGAGTTGTTTTTCCCGCTTTTAGGGGAAATATGCAAATATCAGGATTAAGTAGTTTTGTTTGCGATGTCATAGTTTGGCTATTTTTTTAAGCCTTTCACATCTCAAAGATGTTAGGGGTTATGCAGGGAAAGGTTTGCATTACAGTGATATTATGGAGCAAGTTGATAAGTTTGAAGTGCTGATTAAAAAAAGGAAAATGGATCAGAGAAGCTGGAGAATTGTTAGAAGGAAATATTCAGTGGCAGAGGATGTCCGGTGGAGGCGTGGATTGCCGTGAAGAGATGTAAATGTAAATGTACAGGAATTTATATAGCGCAAATCACCGAGCGGTTTCTAAGCGCTTGCTTAGGGAACCCGTCCTGGTGTTCCCCTGTGAGATAACCCCGGCAGGGTATCCACAAGGTGAAAGCCAGGCATCCCGCCGCGAGGGGCCGTTGTGGAGATTAAGCAAGCTATTGCCCAGAGTCGCAGAGTGTGAACCCGTGAATCGAGTAGGCACCGGAGCGAGAATTGTCGAGTCCATGGACATTTTAGGACTCAAGACCCCGCCGAGCCGGGAATTGAACCCTGGTCCCGGGCTGACCTCTGCTTCCAGGTCTGCCTCCTCTAACCAGTGAGCCACACTTCTCCACAGAGGAGTGGGAGGTTTCTTATTTTGGCACCCGGGACGATCGTAAGTTGAAAAGGGGTCTTGTGTTGGCAGCACAGAGGAGGAAATTAGGGGTGTTCTGGCTGCATCGGAGTTGGGGACTCATTAATCCCACATAAGGATGTCTAGAGAGGCAGACGCACAGGGTTCTGGAGTAAATTGGATTAAGGAGCTCAGGGGGTGGAGATCTGAGTGCTTTCAGAGGTATTCTTCGCCGAGATGGGTTTTTCAGTGACATGTTCTTGTTTTAATATTGGTTTTCTTGTTAATTTCAGGATATTTCACCATTTTATAAATATGTGGTCACTCCTTTATAAAATGAGCTGCACTGCAGGCAGAATGCGACAATGTGGCAGGTAGATGAGTTTAGGTGAGCTAAAAGTGCATATAAAATTGTTTGATAAAGGAAGAAAGCGCTGAAAGGTACTGTTACCTACACTGAAGAAACGGTACACTTATTGACGGTGTCCTGATACATACTAATAATTCAACGAGGCAAGAATGATTTGGTGAAAAAGGCCTGTGTTCATAGAAGTCATTTAGGGGTCGCCAAGGATCAGAGCTGTGACCCCTGGCACTGCCTTTGCAACCCCTGGCCTCAGAGGTGGCAAGATCAGTGCCAGGAAGACAGTCAGCTTTTCCTTATGAACATCAGTTGGGGTTTGACTCTTTATTTTCTGTGATTTTATTATTACACTAATAGTGAATCATATTATATTTTTCAATATTAGTATAATGAAAATAGAGTACAAGTAGATGGGATATGACCTTCTCTGGCAGTTGTACTGAGTAAAAAATGCTTCCAAATGTATGCTGTGTGCATGCTTGCGGCTGAGAGTGTGTTTACATGAGAGAAAGAATGTGAATGTGTGTTTATGTGTAAACATGTTTGTATGAGTAACAATGAAGGTCAAAGGGTGTATGATGTCACTTCCAGTACCCCATGTATTTTGGTGAATTGAAGTCTATGCGTTTGTTTGTTGAAGGAGATGGGGAAAGAGTGAAGGTAATTTGGATTGATGCTGTTATATTGTGAACAGAGTTGATGCTTTGACGTGAGTGGAGAGATGTGAATAAACAGAGTAATTGATAACGCACGTACAAAGATTAGTATACGTTTGTAGCATTTTTGCACGGTGGAAAGGGTGGAAGGATTGCCCATAAGAATATTTGGCATCAGGTGAAGCATTTTTCAGAGATGATGAGGTCCACCTTTCACAAGTTGCTATGAAGTTGTATTTACTTCCGTCACAGAAAGCACGGATTTTGGGAGAAAAACTTTAGAAACTGCATCCAAAGTTATAAATGTTTCTGGTTTAGGGTTGGGGTGGGGGAAGCAGGACAGCAAAATTCACAAATAAGGTTTTTCTAGGCGGTAGGTTTTACACTGTAGATAAGAATAGAAACAGGACCGGTTTCACTACAGCATAGGTGTATTAGCTCAGAGTCATTCAGTATTTTTTTTTTTTCCCTAGTTAAGATTTCACATTGTCCGGGGGCGTGGCTTGGACGGCAATGTGGACGGTCGTCTGAGTCCGTCGGCTCCGCATCCCTGAGGGGTAAACAACCAGCCAAACCAGCCAGATCCTGTCGCAAAAACAAAAAACAGGCGGGGGAAGCAACAGGTATCAGGAAAACGGACGGAAGAAGAGGGAGCAGCAGCAGCAACAACAAGAAATAAGCTCCTACACCATTCACGGACAACAACAACAGAAAAGGCAAGATGGCGCCCTGAGGCCAGAGGCAGCCACCGAGGGGGGAAGCAACGAAGAGAGACCCGCGAAGACACTCCCTGCACCGCGACCGACTCCCACCCGACGAATAAAGAGACACAACAACCGTGGTAAACTCAAGCCACACCAGAATTCGAGGAGCAGTGTCGGGGATCGATCTACACTGGTGCAGCGAGGTGCGGCAGGAAGACATCCGCAACACAGGAGACACCTCGGCAACGTAGCGACCCACCGACGTGCCAAGCCAAACGAAGGGGACACCTACCGGGCAAGTTTCTTGAGAACCGGAAGGAGCCGGAGGAGGGAGCGCCATTGCCGGAAGTCTTCCCCAACTCCAGGCGGAAGCTGCGGACCGGAAGCGGAAGAGCGGCCATCGCCGGAAGCTTCAACAAGAACAAGGAAGGCTACGCGAAACGGTACCTGAGGCGAGCCGTTACAGGGGCCCTCCCAGGCGGGGAAGCTAGCGGAAGGGAAACGCATTGCGGAGCAGCAAAACAGCGGACGCTTTTACTGCCCCCGGACGCCAGGCGCAGAGAAAGAAGCCAGGAGGCAGGAAAGAGGTGCGGAGGCAGAGTTGGTACAGCCGGAAACAGGGGCCGGAAGCCAGAAGACCGAGTGAATGCCGGGGAGACCAACAATCTGATTAGCGAGCACTGGCAAACGCGCACACAGCCCCGAAGCACCGGCGACCACCGCCGAGTATATCTGCACCCCCGGGAGGGGAGGGGAACACACCACCCTCTGCCGGCAAAACAAGATACCGGAAGGTCCCACGCAAGCAAGAGGACTGCAGGAAACCAACACCAGAGGCACGCTAGCAGGCCCCCCCTGCTGAGGGCAAACAAGCTGTGAGGGAGCTGATAGTTGAAGGCAGCACCGACCAGTGGTCAGAGGAGGCAGGATCAAGCAGTGAAACGCGAAAGAGCGTGAGAGCGAGAGAGCTGGCAACAAAGTCAGAGGGGCACGGAGCGAGCACCCACTTCGCATAGCGGCACGCACGGCCATAAAAGCCTGCAATTGCAAGCAAGGCAAGGTAGCAATTTAGAGGCCGGCAGGGCGATCACACAAGAAAAGAGCCAGCGCCAAGGCCCTCCACAACCTTAAACATCTCTCACGAAGGTCTGCGGAATAAAGGAGCAGTGGCCTGTAAAGCCGCGAACGAGACAAAGCACACGCTGGCAGGGCCTAAAGCAAAGACCAGAACAAGGCACATCAGAGAGCCTAGCAGATATAGACATAGCACCCAATCACCAGCGCCAAAGGCAGCAAGCGTACCAAAAGTGGTCCAAGCAGGGGGACGGCTGGTCAACATTCTATCAAGAAGGGGCATCGGAACAATGCCAGACAACGATGGGAAGATGGTGGGCGAGCAGAAAAAGCCCAAAATAGACAACCAAGGATCCCCATCGAAAACAAGAGGCGAAACCGTCACTCTGGAGACCATTTTACGGAGAGTTAACGAAGGTAATGAAGTGGGGAGAGAGACGAAGCTCAAGGTGGAAAACACGCAACTGGAGATGACGGCTATAAGAGCGGACCTTCACAAAACAAACACAAGAATGGAAGCCGCAGAAAGCCGAATAAGCTCAGTGGAAGACGAAACAAGTAAGAACATCAAGGCCATAACAGAACTACGAACAGCCACAAACGCCATACAAAAGCAGCTAGCGGAGAAGGACGACAGGGCAAGAAGAGGCAATGTAAGGATCCTGGGTGTACCAGAAGGGGCAGAGGACAAGTTGGGTTCGTGTGCCGCCATGCTAGAGGAGATGATCCCTCAACTTACAGGCATCACCTTCGAGAGAGGCTTCGAGGTGCAAAAGGCATACAGAGTACCATCAGGAAAACCTGCTACAGGCAGGGGGCCGAGAGCAATAATATGCAACCCACTGAGACTAAGCCAGACGGAAGCCATCTTTGCCTTTGCCAGGAAAAACCAGAATCTGACGTGGGCTGGAAACAAGATAGTACTGACCCAGGACTACTCAAAGCCAACGGTAGAGTTAAGAAAGGGATTCTTGGCCCTAAGAGATACCCTGCGTAAAAGAGGCGCCACCTTTGGCTTCGTCAGCCCCACCAAGTTCAAAGTCACAAACAAATGGAAGACAATGTTTTTTGAATGCCCAGGAGATTTAAGGCGCTACCTGCAAGGACCACCGGTGGGAGAGATGGAGGAAAACAATAGCCCCGGTGCTGCGAAAAGAAGCGCCTCACCAGACGCAATCCGAGTAAGATGCAAGACAAATCCAGAAAACGGAACACAAGACATCGTATCTACCTCAATACATGATACCAGACAATAGTAGCTAGAGCAATAACGAGACATAATGGTCTGGCAGCAGCTCCAAGCAGAGACTCACGTGAAGACAATCAAGGCTCACCAACTGCCAGGCGGAGATCGAGCCCTTTTCTTTCTCTCCAGCCTCAAGGCTACACCAAGGAAGGAACAAACTCTACCTCAGCGATGATGCGGGCAGAGGAACTTTGTCGTCGCACACCCACTCAGCAAGTAAGGGAGGGAGGGGGGTGGGGGGGAGGAGGAGGGAGGGAGGCAGGGGGAGTGAGGGGGGGCGGGGAGGACATACATGGGCTTACTTACTATCATCTTCTCTTCCACTACTATTTCTCTCTCTATACACTCATATCTAGAAGGAGCAAGCGCAGGCGTAGAGACATGGATCAACACATAACCCCAAGACCAGAAGCACACAGAGAAGGGCCACTATGCCGCGAGATACAAAACAGCATAAATGACACACATTAACCAGAGCAGCATCGCGTCTGACATTAAGATAGTGTCCCTAAACGTCAAGGGTCTCAACAGCCCGGTGAAAAGGCGGAAAGTGCTCGAGCACCTTAAGAAACTTAAAAGTGACATATATGTGCTCCAGGAAACAAGACTAGAGGAAGCGGACATTAGGCGATTAAGTGCCAACTGGATAGGTGAGGTGGTGGGCTCACCAGCCCAGAATAAGAAAAACGGGGTAGTAACAATAATCAGCAAAAGCTCAAACATAGCAGTGGTAGACTCTCAAGCTGACACCCAGGGAAGAACACTGATGACCACTCTTAGAAGAGCTGGAGAGACATATCACGTGGCAAACATATATGGCCCTAACAGCGAGGACAAACCATTCTGGGAGGGGGTAGGAGCCCAACTACACACCTTGCCGCTGGACGACCTGCTGATCGTTGCAGGAGATATGAACCAAGTTCTGGACCCAGCCATTGACAAGCACCCTTGTAGACAGCGCCAATCAACAAACAGCCCCAACATCCTGAAAAACCTATGCTCCAAACTGAGACTGAGAGATCCATGGCGCCTAAGCAACCCAGACGCCAGGGAATACACATTCTACTCCAACCCTCACAACTCATACAGCCGAATAGACTACATACTAATGTCAGAAACACACATCCACCTCATAGACCACACAGAGATAGGACCTAGATCGGTATCAGATCACGCGCACATAAGCCTAACCCTATCAGGCAAGCACAACGAAAAGCCAACCCGCAGATGGCGGTTCGATGACAGTCTACTCCAACACACCTCAGCAAAAGCAGAGATAGAGGGGGCGATTAAAGAATACCTGCTAATGAACGACATACCAGGGACAAGCAGGGAAGTGCTATGGGAAGCCCTAAAGGCCACCATCCGGGGAACAGTCATGACAATTAAGGGCAGGATGAACAAAGAAAGGAACAAGAGAATTGTAGATCTAGAGAAAGAGATTAAAACGCTGGAGAACAGCCACATAGCCAGATTGGAAGATAATAATACACTCACGAATCTAACCAAACGTAAGTACGAACTTAACAGAATACTGAGTGAGAGAGCAGGGACCTGGATCAATAAATACAAATCGATTAACCTCTGCACTGCAAACAAAGCGGGCAAAAACCTAGCATCCTACCTAAGAGGGAAACAAAAACAGCACACAATAGGGGCCATCAAAGACAAACACAGCAAGTCCCAGACGGCCAACAAGGATATCCTAGAGGTCTTCAGAGACTTCTATGGGGACCTGTACACTAAGGATGATACGCTAAAAGAGGACGGGGTGAAGAGCTTCTAAGGAACATCAACACACCCACACTAACAGACAGAGAGCGTGACATCCTAGAGTTGACCATAACGGAAGATGAGATAGGGAAAGCCACGGCAAGCCTCAAGGACAACAAGGCACCGGGGCCAGATGGGTTCACAGCCGGCTTTTACAAGCAGTACCTTCACACTCTTAAACCCACAATGAAACAGGTATTTGAGGAGTGTGTCCACACGGGACGCATGACACCCTCAATGGCCGAGGCGAACATAACTGTCATACCAAAGGAAGGGAAGGATACAACAGAGGCGAAGAATTTTAGGCCGATCTCCCTCATATATGTAGATTGTAAGATATACGCGAAAATACTTGCTAATAGACTCAACACATACCTACCCAAGCTTATACACAACTCCCAGGTAGGCTACCTCAAAAACCGTATGTCCCACGACAACACGAGACTACTATGCCATATAATTAACCACTCCTCCCGAAGTAGCAACGCAGCTGTCATGATAGCCCTGGACGCTGAGAAAGCCTTCGACAGGGTCTCATGGCCTTTTTTAGATCGATGCATGGGGAGATTCGGGCTAGGGCCTAACTACAGGAGGATGGTGATGGCTCTATACAACAGCCCCAAAGCACGGGTGGTAGTCAACGGAGGCGCATCAAACATACTCAACCTGGGCAGGGGAACGAGACAAGGGTGCCCACTCTCACCAGCCCTTTTCCTACTAGCCATAGAACCGCTCCTGACGATGATCAGAACGAACGAAGACATAGCGGGGATAACAATTGGGGGGGAAACGTTCAAGCTAGCGGCATACGCGGATGACGTACTAATAATCACAGAAGACCCAGAAAGATCCATTAAAGCACTGACGGACACCATCGAAAAATACGCCCAGGTCTCGGGGTACAAACTTAATAAGGATAAATCAGAGTGTAAACCCTTAAACATCCACACAACAAGAACGGTACTAGGGGAGTCGGGCCTGTCATGGCAGCAGAAGCCCATAAAGTATTTAGGCATCCTCTTTGAGAGAGACCTAAGAACGACACTAGAACACAACGAACAAGCAACAATCCAGAAGATTAAGGATAAAGTAGATGGGTGGTCCCCCAAATTCACAACATGATGGGGAAGGGTAGAAGCCATAAAAATGATGCTCACACCGATGGTCAACTACATGCTAACCATGCTCCCACTGATCAACACAGAAGACTTCCACAAGAGAGTAGACAAGATACTGAACAACTTCTTGTGGAGAGGGAAGAAGCCCAGAATAAGCCTACACAAGCTGAGACTCTCAAAGGATCAGGGCGGTCTGAACATAACAAACTTCAAACAATTTCAGGTAGCGTGTATAGCCAGACAAGGGCTGCACTGGCTGGACCCAAGACAGGAATACACCCCAGCTTGGCTAACACTCGAGAGAAGGCTACTAAAAGGCATGAACCCAATCACCCTCCTCACCGCCACCCGTCACCCAGTAATCAAGGACAACCCCGTCCTGAGGAACACGAAAACAGCTCTCCTGAAGGTAGACAAACTACTGACAACAAGCATCAGGGGAGGGCAATTCGAATCCATCTGGCACAACCCCACTTTAAGATACAGGGATAAGGTTCTAGACATGCGCGAATGGTATGGCCATGGTATCTCCATCGCCCAAGACCTTCAGAAACAGGGCGCGGCCATAACCTTTGATACCCTAAAGGAAGCACACAACCTGCGAAGCATAGAACTCTACAACTTCCCGAAAATAAAAGTAGCAATAAGGAAGGCAAACCTAAGCAGCCGGACACCATCACTCATACAACTCGCTGCCAGTCTCAACACACTAGGACACCAAGTAGCACATCTATACAAAGCCCTCAGCCCCAAAAACACCAAACTCAACGATAAGGTCACAAATTACTGGAGAGTTTTAGCAGGGAAGGAACTAAGTGAGGACGAGAAGGCAGAACTATGGAGATCTACTTCTAGGAAAAAGGTAACGGCAACGCTAAACCAGACCAAATTTTGGCTAGTGCACAAGGCATACTGGACACCGGCCCGCCTGGCCTCCATGGGAATCCGAGAGAGTGATGCATGCTGGAATTGTGATAAGGGGAGGGGAGACTTAGAACACCTTCTGATCAATTGCCCTAAGATTAGGGATTTCTGGGGAAGAATTGGAACACTCATCAAGGAGATCACAGGAGTAGCCATACAAATAGACCTCCCAAGTCTAGCCCTAGGCTTCGCATCCCCCTCCATCACAACGGCGGAGGATCGTGACCTCATTGACCTATTGCTGACAGCCGCAGTCAAAATAGTCCTAAGTAACTGGAAGGACACGTCGAAAGCGGCGCCCCAGGCATGGCTCAACTGGGTCACGTTCCTAAGGGGGGCAGATAACATCACAGAGAAACACTCGCCAAAAACTCACAGGCAGTCAAACATGTGGGGACCCCTAGACATCTATCTATCATTGCATAAACCACCATAGGCGCAGAACCTAGACAACGACGTGGGGAACACTCTGCGAATCCACGCGCTAACAAAAAGGGAACCAGTTTGCAAGGCGCTTCACCTCTTCTTTCATTTCCGACCTCTATCCTTCTCTGTCCCCTCTAAGGTCCGGGGCGTAGACAGAAAACCAACCTAACATCGAGAAGGGGGGCAGCAGGACACAACGGAATGCAGGACTTTGAAATCTGACCTCCGGACTACTCGAACTATTGAACTAACTCAAAGACAAGGAAACTCCCCCCCCCCCCCCCTGGCGCCTACTTTTTCTCTCCTTTTCCTTTTTCTCTTCTTTTCTTCTTTTCTTCTCCACTCATGTATACTCCATGCTCCATGTAAATATATATTTTTTATATACAATAAAGAAATACAGAATAAAAAAAAAAATGATTTCACATTGTCCAAAAGAGCTTGAGAAAGACGTAGAGAAAAAGGTGCCCATGGGAGACAGTTGAGAGAAACAATAAGGACAATTTTAAAGGAGCGTGATGGGCTTGGGGGCATTCAGGGATACAATGTAACAGTGAGGCTTTTAAGTTTAGTGTGTATGGCCTTTGCCAAGATTTGTTTAAATGTTATATGCACATTTCTCCCTAAAGCAGCCTTTTTCACACACTGACGGTGTCAGTGGTATTTGGAATGCACAGATGCGTTGACCCATTAAAAGGAACAATAACAATCAACAAATACAATAAAATAAGATACTACAAACAAAGAAAAGAAATTCAAGAAAAGGTCAAATACCCTGGGCCTGGGGAGTTAGGCAGAGCCAAATGCATCATAAAAATTAACACAAAAGCAATACATTAATCATAGAACAGGCTTAACATTATTATTATTATTATTATTATTAGCATTTGTAGAGCGCACTGTAACCCTACGGGCATCCTGGTGCTAAAAGAGCAATCAGCACAAGAACTGTCAGCTACACAGAAGAAAAGGGCTTACCATCAAGTGAGACAACTGCTACCCACGATAAGACACATTATACCCTAGGGAAGAGCCAAGTCTTATTTTTTTTACGGAACAGCAGCAGACTTTGTGTCCTCCTAATTTCCAAAGGGAGGGAATTCCAGCGGCGAGCTGCTGCCACGCTAAAGGCTCTTCCTCCCAGGGTCACCCTCCTTATATTGGGAATTCTGACCATAGACCATGAGCTCTATTATATTCCATAATTAGATCTGTTAAACATGGACATCTGTGTCTTCAATTTACAGCTGTTTAAATCAATTTACAGCTGTTGCAAATAGAAGGCATTTCCCCTGTTCAATATTCTTTATCTAAAAGCTATTAATGCTCAGAAACCTAGCAAGGCATCTGGGTTGGATAAAAGTCCTGCTTAGTGGTCTCATTCAAAACCAACTATCAGGGCTCCTTATATTAATACACTTTCAAACACAATAGTCATGAATAGGTGCTGAGATTATTCCGATCCACAAAAAAAAGTCTTGTTCCTTACCAGAGAACTTTCGGCCAATCAGCCTGATCAATAATCTACAAGAGACATTTTGTAAGCAGGTACCCGAAAAGCTTTTAGTGTGGGATGAGGAAATTCAGATCCTCCCCCACTAATAGGCTGGATTATGTGCCAAGATTTGCATAGTGGACTTATTCTTCCACTTTTTATTATTTGAATGGAAGGCCATTGACTTAAGCAGTTGCCACTTATATGTAACTGTTATGGATTTTCAGGCAGCTTTCGATCTAGTACCAATATTAAAATTGCAGAAGGGCCTTACAAAACTGGGAGTTCCATCGATTTTGCTTTTTATTATAATCCTGGTCAACTCCTTCCCTATGTGATCATTGACTGAGCTACCCTCTGGCCATGATGTGTTGGATTAACCTATACTAGCCTTTTTCTTTCTTTGGGACAACCCCTATCTTTGAGATAGTAAGAAGACCAATTTGGAAGGTCCCTCCATTTGCCCTTTCCCTACCTCTTTCATCAGCTTAGCCCATACCACTTTGGCAAAACCTTAGCAGAACCAGATTCATTGACCACCCTGCCTCCCAGGGACCAGCGCAACCCAACTTAAAACCAAAAGAAAAGCCATTCTACATTTCCTCTTCCTCTCTTTTCCTATGCTTCTGCAATCAAACCCACAATCTCTCCATCTTACTTGGAATACGCGCCCTTTCCCCCTTGAGAAGTGGGCCTTCCAGCTCCCGCTTGCTACCCTCAGTGCAGAACGGATGAGGGGCCTGTGACCCTTAACAGTGGACAACTGGATGCCTGACATTACACCATGCACATTCATGGCTAAAACAGCAGTGTTCGAGAATGTAATATCTTTTGTTATATCTCCAAAACACACCTGGGGCACCAGCCAATCCCATCGGTCTCATAACGATTTCCACCCCTGACTGGAGTAAATGCTGGCATAAATTAGAAAGACACTGTCCAGTTTTCTATATCAACTGGTACCCTTGGGCTTCATGCCAGCTCATATTCCTCCTCCTACCCTCCTTAGCCATTCCTTCTCTGTGCTCCTCTTCAATCTAGAAGAATGAACCACACCACTCAATTCCACTGCTTTTCCCCGTCCTTCCTGACTGAGCATCATGAGCCCTGCCTCCTGACCACCATGTACAAAGCTTGCTGCCCTTGTCCACACCAGCACTTGAGACAGAAGCCTGTGTGAAGGGCACTGGGTGGGGGCTTCCATCATGGAATTTGTCACCCAACACTAGCCTGACATTAGAGCTGTGCCTTTGTGCTTCCAGCTTGGCCCTGTTGGGTTGTAGTAGTTCGCTTTCCATACTAGTAGCACAGGGGCGTGGCCACTCCCACACATCAGAGCACCCATGCAAGTTGATGCCCCTGCCCCTGTGCTCCACCACCATAGCACTTGGCAAGCAGTAGAAGCCACCGCAGCGGTGGGTTAACAATGAATGAATGACCCACAGGTGTTTCATTGATGGAGTCTTAGCAAGCAACACCAATCGAAAGCCCTAACATAGCCCATCTGGCAGGGTGCTGCCAAACCACAGTGACAGTCACTCTGCCCTATTTAATATGGGCAACAATTACTGTATTTCTCTGCCAGGGACCTTCAGGCAATCAATCAGAAATCTCTATGGGCATTAGGAACATTTATGTTTTTACTTTTATAAAACCAATTTGAGAGTTTGTCTAAGAAAAAAAAAGAAGTGTGCTGAACCCTGCCTAATGAGCCTGGTGGCTGATTTGCATAGTGGCATACATAACAAACTGTTTTCTCTTCAAATGAACTGCCTCATGGGCAGATGCACTAAAGACATAGAGAATGAGATACCCAGTAGATAGGTTTTTTGTGGGTGTTCTTCAACTAGGGGAGCAGGAACCAGAGCCTGAGCCTGCTGGGCAGTCCTGACATTATGGGCTATCCCCGCCCATATGAGCCCAGAATTGCCATCGAGCAACCCAACCAGGAATGAGACACGATCGGTCCGGTCTCCTATGAAGAGGCTATCTTGCCCTGGCTTGGAAAATGCTCAGATAATTGAGTACCTGACCATATTTCCCTTGATATTGGGCACCGCCCCCTGGAAATAAACAATGTTTGGACCTAAATCTGGTAAAAAATTGCCTAAAGATTTTCAAGACAAACCTTTTTATTCTCTGTCCTGAAGATGATGCCACTCATTTCACAATAGGCATCGAAACGTCGTCGACATTTTAGCGTCATATGTAAAATGAAAAGTATAAATTGTATACAATGATGCTTCTAAAATGTATTTTTGTCTGTTCACTGAACTACTAGTATACAGACCGCCTTGTTCGTTCTAACCCCATCCCCTTGTTTTGTCTTGTCCCCTGTGGGTTGCTGGCTGCACCCACTGTGTAAAAAAATCCTCTTTATTCTTGCTTATCACTTTAATTAAAATTCCTGTCCGGCTGGACAAAGGTCATACATACTGTTGAGCGTGTGTCTATCATTTTTGCGAAAGATCCCTGAACTACTAGGGACCCCTGTTTTTTGTAATACATTATGGGCTACCCAGCCGAGTCAAACCAGCTCCATAAATTTGTGTGTACAACGCTGTGTAATCTTGAGTAGAGAAGAGGTCCCTTGAGCTCATAAACGATACACTAATCTGAAGACTGATTACTCTTCTGAGTTTATTATGTTCCAGTCTATACAGTGTATGATACTCTATGTCCTACACATGGCACCACAGTGAAGCTCAGCTAGGTGTGGAATAGTACCTTATTGTAGCAACCATTCTGATCATGTTGGGCAGTGTTTGTATTTTGGGGGTCTTTGGCTTCTAGTTAGGATCATGATAATGATCAAGAAGACAGGTGTAAGGGAGCCAGGAATGGCATGGCAGCAAGAACAGTCAGCAGATAGCCACCCCAACTTCGAATTGGCTTAACCTAACAAGCGGGCTCACCTACTGTGACCTACTGTGGAGAAAAGGTAGGGACCTGAAGGGCTTCACTCGTGATGAGCGAGACAACAATTAGTGTCAACTTCCTTGTAAAAACCTGCTGCCCCCTCCTCAGACATTCCTCTGGCATATAGGAGTGTTATTTAATGCCTGAGGCTACTTCCTCCCCCAGCCAAGGTGTCAAAGATCTGTCTTGGAGAGCAAATCTCCTCACTGGGTTAACCTTCAATGAAACATCAAAGATCTTCTCAAACCCCTGGGAAGTACAGAGTTAACTCCACCCATAGCAGCGAAGGCAGAAAGCTCAGTGTTGTCCCGTAAACCCTAATGGAAGGTGATGTATTAAGAGTGCTTTTTCAGAAAAAAAAGCAGATGGCTTGGACACAAATTATTCAGACTTTCATCAGTATATCATTTATAGATAATTTATTTATTTTTCACATGTGATGTTTTTTCCCTCAAAACTAAAATATTCATAAATGTGAAGCTTGTAGCTAGGGACGTGACCGAGCATGCAACGAGATGGCTGCACACCTGTAGTCGTTGCGAGTATGCATCCTATCACCTAGAGTGTGATTCGCGCTACTGCGCGTTCAGTAACTTCATAAACGCTAGGTGCTCCCCTCCCCATAGTCTGGTTCACCAGCATGCTTCAGAAAATTATAATGTCATGTTTTAGTAATTATTACCTTGGTGGCAGTGGTAGGTTTCTGATATGTGTGGAGAGCGGCTTGGGGTAATAATGAGGCAGACACGGGTTGCTTTTAACTTTGTTTGCGTGGCTCGGCTCTATGTGCAAAATGGCCGAAGGCAGTGTTGCCAGATTTTGAGATCCATCCCAAGCCCAAAGCCCCTAAAATATAATCCCAAATCAAGCCCAACGTAGACCAGTTCCAGCCCAAAAACCAGCCCAAAGTAGCAAGTCTCAAATTATGCAGAAATAGTAATCAGAAACAATTTTAAGGGGGGCGTGGCTTGCACGCCGCACAAGATGGTGGTATAGTAGCGGGGGTCCGTCACCGACTTCTCCGATCGGCAATACCTCACGGTTTTGCCATAGGACCAGATTTTGTTGTCTCAAGATGAGGTGAGCTCCCTGGAGTATTTTTTGCCACCATTTTTGCTTCGCTGAGCTTCAAATTCAGCGCAACGCGTCTCCTTTCTGCCCGCCGCCATGTTGTTTTCCTCTTTGCATCATCCGTGCCTCACTCATGATGCTTCTGCCTGCGACCTCTCATGAATACTGTTTCTTCTGAATACTGCTTTTCACAACGGAGCTTCTTCAAGTGACCCACTGCATTTTCATTTATGTACCAATACTATTGCCCTTTTTCTATGTAATTTTTCACGCTGTGCCTGCAATTCAACACTTCTCTCAGGAGCCGCCATTTTATATCTCCCTCAATGTTTTTTCTTATCGTGAGGTGAATTTTTCAAATACAGTTTGATGTTGACATGAGACTTGCGGCTTATCAATTTTTATCTCTTCTTGACTTCATATGAGGCTTTCATGACTACTATTATTTATGGCTGCTACATTTTGATATTCCTGCTCCTCAAGTGTGTCTTAAGACTTTGGCTCATTTTACACCATACCCCACTTTACTTCTATGGGAAAATTGCAGAACCTTAAACTCTCTGCGCCTACTAAGTGTGCTATTGGTTCTGACTCTGACTCAAATCTCCACGACATGGAAGACCTTCCGTCACAGAACTCCGACTCTCCTTCTGGCACTATGCCTAAGACTCATACCATAAGCAAATTGCTGACAACAACATCTACCAAACATCCAAAGAAAGATCCTCCCTCTCCAGGGTCTACCTCGGCTACTGCTTCTATGGACTGAATGCTAGAGGAGATTAATGCTCTAAAACTCTTCATGGAAGAGACTACTAACACCTTACAATTCTTGAATGATAAATGGTCCTCTTTGGACTCCCGTGCACTTCTTGTGGAACAAACCACAGAGTCCCTTCAGCCCTCATGTTCTTTGATTTCTACTTTGGAGTCAGATATATCACTTCTTAAGAGACAAACAGAGGATTTGGAAAATCGCAATCGCAGGAATAATCTTTGACTTTATGGACTTCTGGAACACAGAGAAGGATCAAATCCTACTGCCTTTTTTCAATCCTCTTGATCCCATTTTTATCAAAAAATCATTGCTTTCGCTACTGAATCTTTTACGATTAATCGCTCCCCTGACTCCCCTTTTGTTATGGTGTGGGACTCTTTCAATGCGGCTGCTAGAGGTTTTAATATCAATTTTGTCTCATAGAGGAAAAAACGCATGGAAGCTCAATCTGCCCAATTACTCATTAAAATTAAACAACTTGAATATAACTATTATCACTCCAATACTGAATCCTCTCTGAAAGATCTTATCGACGTCAAACTCACTTTCAATAAATTAACCACTGATGCTGCCTTTAATTTTTTATTAAAGAGTAGTTCTTGTTATTATGGAGGTCAAAATAAAATGTGGAAATTACTAGCCTATTATTTAAAAGTGAAGAAGGAGCGAACGAAAATAAGGTCTATGCAAGGTTCTACCGGTGTTTCTTTATTTAAAAATAAAGATATTCTAAATGAATTTGTTGCTTTCTATAAAAACCTTTATACTCCTGAAACCATTCCGTATTCGGCAGATCTTCTCTCCTATTTTCAATCTATACCCCCTCCTTCTTCCAATCACGTCGACTTCGGACCTTTAGAATCTGACATTTCACTTGCGGAAATCTCCCATGCTGATTCAATTTTACGACGCGGGAAAGTTCCCGGTCTAGATGGGTTTACCATTGAATTTTACAATCATTTTGCATCACTTCTCCTACCAAATCTTGTACTCTTATTTCAATCTTTTCTCGATTCAGGCTCCTCACATGGTACGTTTCAAGAAGCTTTGATTTGTTTGATCCCTAAAGAGGATAAAGACCACTCTCTCTGTAAGAATTACCAACCTATTTATTTGGTAAATAATGACTCTAAAATTTTTGCAAAAATGTTGGCTCTTCGGATGGATCCACTTTTACCTGATCTTATTTGCCCAGAACAATCAGATTTTGTTAAGGGACAGCTTTCTTCTGATAATTTTCATTGTCTTTTTTAACGTTCTGAGTAAGGCCTCTTCATTAAATTATACTTTGGCTGCTATCTCACTAGATGCTGAGAAAGCATTCAATAGAATTAGTTGGGACTTTATGTTTAATGCTTTAAAATGGGCTGGTTTCCCTTCTAAATTTCTTACTTTTATATCTTTACTTTACTCTGGCCCTCAGGCGTCAATATTTGTTAATGGTATGGCTTCCTATTATTTTTCAATACGCAGAGGTGTTCGACAGGGATGCCCATTATCCCCCTTATTATTTGTTTTAGCTTTGGAACCCTTTTTAACCAAAATTCGGCAGGATGACAGTATTACTGGTTTTCATTTTGGTTCCCAACAGGTTAAGCTTTCCGTTTATGCTGACGATATTCTTTTCTATTCCTCTGATCCTCAATCCTCCCTTCCTTTCTTTCTTCAACAAGTTTCTTTCTTTTCTAAAGTTTCCGGCTACCGTCTCAATGTTGACAAGTGTGAAATTTTACCTTTATATGTTATGCCAAAAACACCTCTTTGATCATTCCGGTTTCTTTTTGCAGCCTTCTAAGGTCAAGTACTTGGGAATTTGGTTTGCTCCTCTATTATCTGATACTCTCAAAATAAACTTTGACAATATAACCAAAAAATTGAATGCTGCCATTTCTCAATGGAACCCTCTCTATTTATCTTGGTGGGGCAGTCTGGACTTAATAAACATGATGTTATCACCACTTATATTATACACTATCTTCATGATCCCTATTCATATTACTGATTATTATTTTAAACAAATTGATCCTACCCTTCTTAAATTTCTGTGGAAAGGTAAACGTTCTCGTATAGCTCTTTCCTCATTGAAGAAGGACAAACTTAATGGTGGCCTTCGATTCCCTGATTTTAAAACTTATCATCGCACTTTTTCACTAAAACAAGCGGCCCGTTGGATCTTTACTGATCTTTCTTTTTATCCTCCTCTTTGGCTAAAAATAGAATCTATACTCATTACTCCTTTTGATTTCCCAGAAATCTTAGCCTTTACATCTAATATGGCTTCTCTACGCTCCCCTATCATTTCCCACTCCCGTAATCTCCAGCTTCCTTTTCTTTCCTCCTCCTATCTCTCTATTAGTTCCATTCATCAACAACCTATTTGGCACAATAAACCCCTCCGGATCCGTAATTGTAGTGTAGTTCCTATATTCCCAATAAGCTCTGCGCATTGGAATAATATATTCAGCAGTGTAGACGTAGGACTGAGGTTATCTAGGTCTCTACTGACTATATTAGACTTAAGGTTTGCCAGCTAGCTCAGAGGTCACTAGAAACTTTCTCGAATAAACGAGGAGGAGTTTAACCTCCCTGGATAGACAAGAAGGGATTAGCTTCCGACAACCGTACAACATGACAACTTTGCTCTCCCTGAATAAGAGTATATCTCTAGAGTCGTGTGAAAACAAAAGACAGCTATTTCACTCAGTCAAAATGTGCGTACTTAGTTTCACCAGAATGCAGAGAAAAGAGAGACGGGTGTTTTCAATACAAGGTGTTATTTATTGAGCAGTCTTCTTCCTCATACAAGCGAAATGAATTGCCATGATTGTAATGCTCATGGTAAAGTAAAGTGCGTACAGTAAAAGGAGGATTATAAAATAATACTGTAAAAGCATTGATATGGTTTCTTAGCCATATGATACTTTAAAATAGATAAAATATATACATACATATATACATTGACTAATCGTACTCAACTGTTGCTTCTAAATACGCCTACCCCGGTGTACCTGACCTAAGCCTAATACGTGGGAGGGAGTAAGTAAGTAGCAGTTTAAGTTAAGTTTATTTTGCCAAGAATCTGACTCAAGAATTCTCTGTAAGGGTTTAGTCAGTTCCGTACCTGGGTAATAGAAAGCAGGAGGTCTGGTATCTCTCTCTCAGGACTCGATATCCCAGCAACCCGCAAGGGTAGGCTGGAAACGCCGGAGCTGGATTTCTCGGCAGGAGAAAAGACAGCGTCTTTCTCAGCGCGTCAAGGAGGAGGGGCAGCGTCCGTGGGCTCTCGCATCAGCTGGGCTTTCGGAAGTAGATAGCTGCTCTGCTCCAGAATTACCACCGTGTGTTTGCTTAAGGCAACGTTGGTATATTTGTACCTGAAAGGTGCCTGGGTTTGACGTAAGGTTGGACATAAGATGTCACTAAGAACTGGCCGTTCTTACAGTGCTTTACAGGAGTTCTAGGACGAAATCAAAACAATAGCAAGGGGGATTCCCCAGGTTACTGGAGGCTTGGTTTTGTTTAGAGAACTCAGTGTGCTTACTAGGGGGCCGGAGAAGTATTGTATTGTATTGTATTGTAAGGGGTGCTTATAGAGCGCACTGACACCATGGGTTTCCTGGCGCTGGGCGGACATGGAGAGTACAGAGGGACTAGACAGATTGAGGGAAGAGTCAGGTTTTTAGAAACTTACGAAAAAGAATCAAAGAGTTAGAAACTTTAAGAGAAGGGGGAAAAGAATTCCAAAGCTTGGGGGCCAGGTATGCAAATCTCCGGCCTCCAGATCTACAGAGTTTATAAGAGGGAACAGTGAGAAGGTGAAGATGGGAGGATCTCAGATTCCGGGGCGGACAATAGGGTGTAATCAGAGATTTCACAAACGCGGGACAAGGCCCGGTTTGCGATTTGAAAACAAGACAGCCGATCTTGAAGGCAGACCTGGCAGTGACGGGGAGCCAATGGAGTTTGACAAGAAGGGGCCTGGCAGATTGCCACTTCGGGATCCCTAGGGCCAGTCTCGCCGCTTGATTTTGCACCACTTGCAGTCTGGCCACCGATGTTTTAGGCAGACCGTGGTAGATCGCGTTAGAGAAATCTAAGCGGGAGAGGACGAGGGCCATGATGACCTGTAGGAGGGCATCGGGTGTGAAAAGAGATGCCACTTTCCTGATCCTGCGTAGCTGGTAGATGCAGGACGAGACCACCGTCCCCACCTGTGGCCCAAGGGATAGACCGGAGTCAATTGTGACCCCTAAGCTCTTCACCATGGCCACGGGGGTGGGAGAGGGACCAAGTTCCGCCGGCCAAAATTGTGGCCCCCAGGAGGTGGCGCTCCTACCGGGAAGGAGGAGCTCCGTCTTCCCGGGGTTCAATTTCAGCTGGTTGTGGCCCATCCACTGAAGAATGTGGGACATGACTGCCTGGAAATTAGGAATAGCAGAAGGGGAGTTGAGAGAAAAGATGAGTTGCAGGTCGTCCGCGTAATTAAACACGGTAACGTCCCACTGCCTCAAAGAAAAAAGAAGGGGGCGAAGATAGAGATTGAAAAGAAGAGGGGATAGAGAGGAACCCTGGGGGACCCCACAGGGCAAGCACTCCCTGGGGGCCCTGAAAGTGCCTAGACTAAGGGTCTGAGACCTGCCGGTCAAAAAAGATTTGACCCAGGCCAGCGCCAGGCCCTGGATGCCAGCCTGCTCGACACGGCGGAGAAGGATGTTATGGTCCACCGTGTCGAAGGCGGCAGACAGATCTAGTAGTACCAGGGCCTGGGGGGTACCCTTGTCCACCCCGTCTCTCAAGGCATCCAGCACCGCCAAGATCACAGTCTCCGTAGAGTGGCCGGGTCTGAAGCCAGCCTGATTGGCCTCGAGAAAGTTGGAACTCTCGATAAACTGTGAGAGACAGGTGGTAACGTGGGCCTCCAGGATTTTAGAAAAGAAGGGTAAGAGGGAAATGGGACGGTAGTTTGCCTTGCCTTGCTTAATGTGACAGCATGTGCTACGACTGAATTATGGATATGATTATTATGCCGTTGTATGGATATTATTGATTATAGCCAGACAAGGGCATAAAATAGGAATATCGATTCAGGTTTCCTAGATAACACACTACACCCACTCCACGAATTAATGTCCATCATTACTAAAACTTAAGCAATAGTAAACATAAAAGTTGCACGTGTATACCAACCCACCCCAAAATAAATTTTTTGCATTTGAAATGGTGTATGCGAAATACATGAAAAATGATTATAGGTACTGTACGTTTTTCAAGCAGTGTAATCATTCACTAAAAAGGATGCATATATATATCAGCATGAATGATTTGCGAAATTTACACATGAAATGGCTCTTAATACAGAAAAAAAGGTGCGAGACCATTCCATCACATATAAATACAGTTATTGTAGATGTGCTAGAGGCTGACGTGATATAATGTCTTTAGAGTTCCTAAAATAGAAGCTCTGTTCTCTAAGAATAGTTCTACTTAAAGCAGAGTACATGTGCCAAGGAAAAGGTAAATATTTTGGAATCGGGAAAAAAAAAATTTGCTTTCAGGGGAGAGAGAAAAAAATATATAGTTCCAAATATGTTCAGTAGCTTTTGTTTATCAAGGCCGAAGGCCGAATTCAGAGTTCAGGGTGCTGTGTACTAGTTTGCTTCAAAGTTATTCTTTTTGTTCGGGGGAAAACATCATTTCAGACAGACTTTCAAAAAAGTGGTTTACCGCTTCGGGTGAAAGTTCGACCAAGTTGGAAAATGCCGCAACTGTGCAGTCGTGAGCATGATTGCTATCATCGATGACAGGATCAGCAGTGCTCACAGAAGGTCGTACCTGGGTGATGCTGCTCTCATCTCGCACTTCACTACCCTTTAATCGCAGTGGTGAAGTCTCAACGAATGCCGTCATCAGGATTGGTAACCGCTGGGGACAACACGATGCATGAGCCGTTACAGGACTTAGCAAAGTATCTGTATCCAATGGTACTTCTGATTGTAGTGTAAGACAGACGTCCAACACGCATTCTTCTCCGCATAGCATGCATCGAAGCACAGGTAAGATACAATTCTGCCAGATGGGTCTGAATGAAAGAAACCAGGTCATATTCAGATCTCTTAGCCGGGCTAATCCAAAGACTTTAGTTATGCGGTCCCGATAGCGTATAGCTAGGATCGTTTCTTCCATTGTTGCAGGAGTCTTGTCTGCGTTTTGGCTTGCCATAACGAAGCAGGAGAATCAAAAATAAAATGCCTGCTATGAGTCCCAACAGGAGTGGTAGGCCACCAAAGACAGAATGGACAAAATTAGGAAAAATGCCCAGAACTGTTGTGAAGGGTGTTAACAGTCCCGAAAAAATTGTCTTAAATACATGCAGGATACCTCCAATATCGGACATATTTAGGATTTGGCTTAACATTTCTGCGAAATGTAGGGAGCAATTTGCTGATAAAAGGCTATGTATCTCTGCCGTTGTCCTTGCGACTTGCAGATCATACGTTTCTTTTGATGACGTCAAGGGCACAGTTGTCTGCAAAAGGACATACTTTATTCTGCTTAAAGTATCAGTTCGAATAGAAGAGATATTCAAAAAGGGCCAAATGTTTTCCACACTGTCTGGAGTGCTGTTTGGAAACAATACTTACATACAGCAAGTGACCATGGAACTAACGCTAACTAGATAAGCTTTTCCTGGCACCATGCCACAACATCTGTGGTCCACTATTAGAATATAGCTCCCGTTAGAAAGCCGTCTAAAGAATGGCTCTATTCGAGTTGCAGGTGTGCCATGCTGGTGACATGAAAGGTTATTTGAAGTCCCCTCACAGGCCCCATGCAGGTTAATACCTTGACACAGAAGTATACCACTTAGTGACCTTTTACAATTATTACCACTAAGAAATACATTCTGTTCCTTTTCACTATAACATGTGTGTGTGTAAGGTAATTTCCATGATGACTTAATGTACCCTTTACCCAACCTTTCATACTGGCCTGCTGGTATATACTCTTGACAGAATTTGAATTTGAAAGTTGTTATCGGAATAGTTATTATTCCGTGTATTATCCATTCAATGACAGGTCGTTCTGACATTGTCAATGGTAATCTCTCAAGTTTTTCAATGCTCAGAATTGTATATTCCGCTCCTTTCTGTGCCAAGCTGATTTGTGTATCAGTAAGGTTAAAGATAGAGAATAATGACGTTGTGTTGATTAAACGCCAAGGCACGTAGCCTGAACGCAGATTTTGTAACGTCCAGCCAAGCTGTACAATAGAACGTAATTGGGACTGACCATGTTGTAACATTAACAAGTCCTGTTCTATTATATCTATAGCAGATGATACAATGCTGTCCAGTGAATATATTCTGGAAGACAGAGTCAATAACCCATTGTCCACAACAGAAAGTGATTTTTCAAAATTAATACGGTCAATTTCCCGTATTTTTTCTGCTGTTTCAATTTGCATTATTTTCCAAGCTTCGTTGTAAGCTGCATATATACTGGCCGCTATGAAACATTTTCGACGCTGTTTGTGTGGTCCCATTATGAAATCACGCAAGTCAGCACCGTCTTTAAGTAAAGTCAAGTGTTGCTTAATGTCTGCCAGTGTGGATGTTTGTAGCCATTCGAGGCAGAGTTTTCCTACACTGTATGTTGTTACTATCCCTGGATGTTGTCTCTGGGAGTATCTAGGGTCTGGCCTGGTCAATTTGAAACCCTGTATTTTGTTCAGGAATCTATCTTGACAGTTATTTGTGTCTGTGGGCCAGATCAACCATTTTTTCCAATCAGGATGTGTTCTGTTTTGGTTAAAAATATGGAATACGTCTATCTCAACATCTGTAGTGCTATTATTGTCAGGTGTTGGCTTTGGAATAGATGGTTTGTTTAAGTCTTTAATTTTGGCTAGGCCAAGACAGGTTATCTGTTGAATGGTATTATTCAAGAATATAATTTGTTCTGGGATCATGCAGGCTCTAAATAATGATTCTGTACCTTGGACCTGCCAATCTTTGGTACCCCAGATGGTTTTTGTTTCAATATTGTTTTTCCAAAAATCAAAACCAAATGTAGTCATTTGTTCATAAAATGCTTCTGAATAGATTAATTTAGTATTTGTCAGCATTGTTTTCATTCCTGTCTTATTTAACATTTTGAAATAAAAGGCTTCTGCTTCACTTGTGTTAAACCCTGAGAAGTATGGGAATTTCTCATAAAATGTTTTTGAACTACCTTTTGGTGGAGTTGCACAATGTTCCCATTGATTATAATTTAAAACATTTCTAGGTTGAGCAAAGTGGTTGTAGCAGTACAATTCGTCATAATTAGATGAACCCTGCAAGTAATCATGTTCTGTAAATTTTGATGACATTACTAAATCTGACATCATATCATTAATACTTTCAAAGTCCCAATCATCAGAGAATTTGCTTGGTTTTACAAAGTCCCTTAATGAAATTTTGAACTGGTGTGGATACTTCAAGAGCTCGACCGGGCCATAAATATCGTAATCTGTTTTGTCCCAAGCTACCCCACCGGGTATTGGATTGGCTGTGACATTCACGGATGATAGTTCTCTTTTCTCGATGTGAGATGACTTGTGTGGCTTTGGGACCAAGTTGATGTCCTGACTTGCTGTGTCCATTGTACTATATTTTCCCTCAATGAAATTTCCCAAACAAATAACCATGATGAGCCAAAGCAGGAGGAAAAGTACACCTAACACAATCCAAAATTCAATCCATGGAGAAATCAGATAGGTTTCTCTGAGTTCATGTAAGAGTTCTTTTGCTTTGTCTTTAAAAGATTTTGTTGTTGGCTGTTCTTCAGGTTCGCTTGGATCCTTAGAAAAGTTATCGAAGTTGATGAAGTAGCCAGATGTAGTTCTATCAATTGTTGTAATCGCTTCCGGATTATTATTTGCTTTTGGAATTTTCTTTGTTTCATTAGCATAGTCTGTGGCTACATTGTTGTAGACAGGTGTTTCTTGATGAACTGTTTCAATTTGGGCTTCATGAGGCGCAAGTTCCATGGCATTATTGCATAGTCCCTTTTTAATCACTGTAGGTTTATCAAATGTGATTAGTCTCTCAGTTTGAACCTCTTGAATTGTAGCAAGATTTGGTCTTCTGCTACACCTTGGGAGTCCACTGGGCCTACTACCTATTATTGGCCACATGATTGCGGTTTTACCAGGTCGATGGATACAACTCGGTTCTCCTTTTTACCAGCAAGGGGCGGTAGTACAACTGATCTTGTTCCGTTCACAGCTAAGACAGGTACTGCTTTTCTGTAAGAAGGCCCAAATTCCTTCTTCACCGCGATCTTCTCTCTGACTAGATCCCCAATCTTTGGAATCCAGACAGGACTTGCTGGGACAGGTGATTTCTATTCAGTGGCTGTTGGCTGGTGTTTTAGCTTTACGTTGCTCAGGTCTTTTCTTGTTTCATTTAAGTCCTGTAAAATAGCCAAACGATCTTTGATATCGAAGCATTTTTCTTCTACCACTGAAGTCTGACTATCGAGGTCCTGAATATGCATTCTAGTCCCGAACAATAGTTCATACGGACTGAAACCTTTTAGAGAATTTCTTGGCAGATTGTTAAGACTGCGTTGGACACTTGTTAAATGTTGGACTCACCCAGTACCCGTACCTAATACTCTCGCCGTTATAGATTGCTTTATGTCTCGGTTTTTTCTTTCCACAATCCCGTTTCCCTCAGGATGGAAGGGACAAGAATACTGCAATGCAATGCCCATGCTGGTCATGGCCTCCTTATAAGCTCGAGAGCTAAAAGCAGGACCATGGTCAGAATGTAGCATGCCAATTGCGTATGTGCCGATATAGACTCGCAAATCTTTTATAACAGTTCTGGCGTCAGCCGAGCGCTGGGGCCACATCCAAATGAATCTCGTACAGGAATCCACTGCTACCATGATATATTTATAGTTGCCATCCCTTTGTAAGGGACCACAGTGGTCCAGGTAAACACATGCTAAGGGTTTATCCGAGATTAGAAGGGGCGTCTGTTCTGGTCGTTTCACTGTAGATACTCTCATTTTTTGACATATTTCACATTCTAGAACATACTTCCTAGTTTGTTTTCTAATGCGTGGCCACCAATATCTCTGTTTTAATAACGATACTGTGGCGGAAACACCAGCGTGTGCAGAAGCGAGCCCTTCGTGTGCCGCTGTAATTAGTCCTAACCTGTGTTCCATGTTTGGAATTGCCCTATCCCCCACTCTAGGGATTCGAGCAAATGGAACATTATTTTCATCAGTTATGTATGAGTACTTTACTGGAAAGCCTTTCGGGAGTGATATTATATCATCTTTTACCGTAGCACTGACAGCTTGCAATATATCGCTGTCTATTTTTGTTTTTGACCGGGTGATAGCAGCTACGGAAGCCGTTTGCACAGCTGCCTTCGCGGCCTCATCAGCCAATGAATTCCCCGCAACTTGAACGCCATCACGTTGATGACTCAGTGTATGGATTAAGCATGGGCGTAAAATCTGTTCCGCTCACGGATTTTGCGCATTTTCGGCAAATTCGCAATCCGCGAACTCTCGCGAACTTGCCGAAAATTCGTAAATCCGTGCGAAGCGGATTTTTTGCTTGGTCGCACTTGCCAACTAGAATACTATACAATTTTGCGGGAGTAAACACTTGCGAACACGTAGATGCGGCGGGCTGCGACAATCTCGCAATTGCGAGATTGCAAAATTTGCAATTTCGCACAAGAAATCCACCAGCAGGCAGCATAAACCTTGAAAATTATGATTTTTATCAGAATAACTCCTCAGGTTGACATTTGCCTGCACTTTTTTTTTGCAAGGAGTCCATTTTGGGGGGGGGTGAGGAGGAAGGAAGTGCCCCTCAGTCTCCAACTTCCTGTTCCTGTCCAGCAGGCTCCTCCCAGTGCTTTCTTCATGTGCTGGTCACTTTGATTTGGATCTTGACCTGGAAGGATTACTTTTTGTGGATGCTGCTGGATATTTGGATTTTTGCAAAACTGAAAGCACTCAGCAGGTGCAAAAGTTCAATCTTATCATTAGTAACCATTCCCTTTAGTGCCTGGAAGGATTACTCTTTGTGGATGCTGCTGGATATTTGGATTTTTGCAAAACTGAAAGCACTCAGCAGGTGCAAAAGTTCAATCTTATCATTAGTAACCATTCCCTGTAGTGCTTCCTGAGGGGCCCCTTCAGAGTTCAGTTGCCTACTTGCAACTATTCTATGACCCTGCTCTGACCCTCACAGCAGGCTCAGAGAATAGCTACAAGTATACAACATAGGTACTGTTAAAAAAATTACACTGCAACAGAAAGCAATTACAGATAAGGAAACAGGTGCCAGCCTGGAAGCTCAAATTCAGTGACACATTAATCAGCCCCTAATTCATTCATGTCAGTTGAGGCAGGGCAAGTGTGCTTTTCCCCCCATAATCTACAGTGATGAACTAGAGGGTGGCATGGGTGAGCCAGAGGGTGGCATGGGTGAGCCAGAGGGTGGCAGTGGTGAAACAGAGGGTGGCAGTGGTGAAACAGAGGGGGCTGTGATTAACCAGACGTAGAAACAACATGGTCGCAACCGTTGCTACCCGACAAGTAAGTTCGCGTTTGCGAAATGGCAGAAACACTTGCGAACACAAAAAAAAAGGAATCCGCAAAATTCGCGAGAGTTCGCGGATTTTGCGGATTGCGAATCCGTAAATACGCAATTTCGTGGATTGCCAATTCGCAAAATTCACCCATGCTTAGTATGGATCACGTGAGTCTTTTGTAGTTCTTTCTGTAAAAGAACTACATGTTCCCAAAGCGTTTCGTGCTTGATTGTGCCACCTTTTGCATCTTTGAAACCGTTTTGAACCCAGTTCTGCAAGTATTCATTGTAAGACTGAACGCAGTAGTATGAATCGCACACTATGAGTGTGGGGAATTCGCGATCGGTATTTTCAAGCGCCATCTTAAATGCTAGTAGTTCAGCTCGCTGAGCTGTACAATCTCCTAGAGATTGTGTTTTAGTGACAAGTGGTCTAAATTTTCCTTCGTGCCCACGACCTTTAACAATCGCGCATGCAGCACTGTAAGCTTGCTTACCCCCAACTGCGAGTTGTGCTGATCCGTCTGTATATATTATACAGCCGTAGTTTTCTAGAGGAAGGATTTCGGTCGGCACAGGACATTCATATTCATATTGTAGAAATTCTTGTGTTTTCAAATTAGGATCAATTTCGTAAACTACGTCTGTTGCAACAAGAGAATTAACCCATTGGATCCATCTCGGATGTAGCGCTTTAGCATTCGGAATGCTTGCCTTTGTTACCGCTTCCAGGGCAGGTACTGGTGTAACGATTATTATTCGTTTACCTTGTGCTAGAGTTCTTTCTGTTGCTACAGCAGCCTGAACGTTGAGCTAAATTTCATTTCAGCTTTTGTGTACAAATGTGATTTGTATGCTATTGGTACCTTTTCTCCCTCATTAGAGGTCAGGTATGTGAATCCGCATCTTCCTGGGATGACTCGGATTACAAGGTTGCGTGTATTATCGCGAGTTTGCAATTTTGTTTTTGCTAACATGTCTGTTTGCAAAGATCTCAAAATTTCAGTGTGTTTTTGAATCCAATTGATTGGTTTAAAATCAGGTTTTATTAATTCATAGAGAGGTTTAACCCTCTCTGCATAATTTAGAATGTATGTTCTTCCGAAATTCAGGAAACCTAGTATTGATTATAAGTTCCTCAGCGTTTTTGGTGCCTGGAGTACCGCACACTTTTCTAAGAAGTTGTCTGCTAGGCTTTTGCCTTCACTTGATAATTCATATCCTAAAAACAGGACAGTCAGATGGGCAATTCGTGACTTTTTAAAGTTGAATTTGTAACCCTCTGCTGCGAACCCAAGTATTATGGTGTTCACTCTTTTCAAGTGAGTATCCAAGTCATCATCTGTTAGATAGATGTCATCGACATAAGATAATGCCTCATCATCATACATTTGTAGTAACTCTGTTACCCTTGCTGAGAATAATCCTGGGCTATTCTTGAACCCCTGTGGGAGTCGACAGAAATTTTCTGCGAGCCCATTACTGAGAAAGCGGTCAAATACCTGCTTTCAGGTGCAATGTTTTGACAAAAGAATCCATTAGAGATGTCTAATGTTGTTTTGTATTTTTTGCGCACAATGTTATTCATTAGTGCTGCACTGTGTGAGTTTTGTACTGCAAATGTCCTGCAACATGAGTTAAGGTGTCTGTAGTCCAAAACTAGACAATATGAATCGTCTGGCTTGGATACAGGAAACAAAGGATTGTTCATTTGTGAGGTGCATGTTTTAATCACCCCCTGGTATTCAAGTTGATCTAAGATCTCCCTGGCCTGTTTTTTAGCTTCTTGCTTAATTGGGTACTGTCTTTGTGCAGTTGGTTGATATTTTAATTGGATTTTGTGAGGAGGAGAGTCCTCATCCCATCATACATGATTTTTATATAATGCAGGAGCTTGGGCTACTGCCCACTTTCTTGCAAGTGTATATTTTTTATGAATTGGAATGTGATTTGAGAAGGCAGGCATAATCATTTCTTCGCCACGAGGGCACTCCCTGACAAACTCTGGTGGCCAGTCTTTTTCAGCTAAAAGGATGTCATAGCCTTTTGAAAGGTTATCGCAAAATAGACCCCTTACTTTCCTAGTCTTATCTCCCTCTATACGTAATGTTATCTCGTATATTTTATGAGGTTTGCTAACTCTGCTGTCTGCAGTTTCCACTTGAATGGATTCATTCGTGTCCACTGTCTCCAGATGATTCATCAGGATCTTGCGAGCTATGGTCACTTCTGCTGCGCTGTCTAGCACTGTCTGGGCCCACTCTCCATTTTTCAGCTGTGTCCTCAGTATCCTCGGCATGTTTGACTATTTTAGTGCTGGCTACCTTCTTTTTTGGAAATTGTAATATTTTACTTTGATGAGCAGGTTCCTTGTCTTTGGACTTGACGTGCTCTTCTCTTTGTTCTGACCGTCCTCTTCTTTCCGATTTCTGCGAGGAAGTCTGAAAAGATCGAGAGGGACGTGTATCAATATCTTGATATCTATCAGGTTTCTTTAGATTATCCCTATTTCTAAGGTTGTATCTTTTCTCAGAGGGCTCCCTCTGGGGAGACTTGTGTCCTTGGTCCGGAGATCTTTCTCTCCGCCGAGGAGACCTTCCTCTTGACTGGAATCTTTTTTCTTTGGGAGTGGATTGTTTATTTCCATCCCAGCTCTTTTTTGGAGTGTTTAGATTATTTTTAATAAATAGTTTTTTCAGGATTTTCAGTTAGTTGGGGTTTTACTGGTTTCCCACCCAAACTATCTCTTCCTAATTCTTCATAGGATTTTTCTATGATTCTGGCAAGTTCAAATGGTTGTTCTGCTATATCTGTTTCTTTCAATTTCTGGAGGAAAGTTATATCCTCCGTTGCCAATTGAACCAACTCTCTATATGCCTGTGTTAATTCTTTTATTTTAACTAAGAGTTCTTCACTTGACATTTTATCAATGTCTGGATGTGGTGTGTAGCTGGCTAGAACCGGCCACGTTGCTCCTGGTCTACCTAGTTGACCGAGCCTGGTGATGTGATTATTATGTTTTAGGGCACCTTTAAACCAGAGCAGGTGCTCTTGGTATTTTAATGGGATTTCCACCTCCTCGAAAGGAGTGTACTCTTCCGGAGGTTCCTCTATTTTGTAATAGTGGAATTCATGTGTGACAGCGTTTGCTGCTGGAAAGTTTATCCATGAATAGAATACCTCTGTCTGTCGATATTCATGTGCCTCAATTACAAATACGACTATACCACCTCTCGATGTTAGTCCATTTTCTATAAGTTTAAGAGCTATAGTTTTTCTTATGTTGACCGGAATGAGTATAGCATCCGGGTCGGACTGCAGGAGACTATTGTCATCCTTTAGGTCCGAGCTGCTATTCTAGCTGTCTCCCTCTCTTCTTCAGTTTCTGACATTTTTTCTGACAGAAAGGTTTTTGTTACAGATCAGGTTTCAAGGAAACAAAGATTAGGTGCACAATATTTTTGGAACACTGTATCCTTCAACGTTGACTACACCAGAAACTATACATAGAAATCTCTTCCTACTAAGTTCCGGCGCATTTTTAACCTTTTACCCACTCCAGACGTCTTTTGGAGTATTTACGGGAAAAGGGGTCTGTGTGAAAAAGCACGACTGAGTTACTCTAACGTCTTGCGTTAGATTTATCACCTTACCAAATGTTGGGCGCCATGTAGTGTAGTTCCTATATTCCCAATAGGCTCTGCGCATTGGAATAATATATTCAGCAGTGTAGACGTAGGACTGAGGTTATCTAGGTCTCTACTGACTATATTAGACTTAAGGTTTGCCAGCTAGCTCAGAGGTCACTAGAAACTTTCTCGAATAAACGAGGAGGAGTTTAACCTCCCTGGATAGACAAGAAGGGATTAGCTTCTGACAACCGTACAACATGACAACGTTGCTCTCCCTGAGTAAGAGTATATCTCTAGAGTCATCTGAAAACAAAAGACAGCTATTTCACTCAGTCAAAATGTGCGTACTTAGTTTCACCAGAATGCAGAGAAAAGAGAGACGGGCGTTTTCAATGAAAGGTGTTATTTATTGAGCAGTCTTCTTCCTCATACAAGAGAAATGAATTGCCATGATTGTAATGCTCATGGTAAAGTAAAGTGCGTACAGTAAAAGGAGGATTATAAAATAATACTGTAAAAGCATTGATATGGTTTCTTAGCCATATGATACTTTAAAATAGATAAAATATATACATACATATATACATTGACTAATCGTACTCAACTGGTGCTTCTAAATACGCCTACCCCGGTGTACCTGACCTAAGCCTAATACGTGGGAGGAAGTAAGTAAGTAGCAGTTTAAGTTAAGTTTGTTTTGCCAAGAATCTGACTCAAGAATTCTCTGTAAGGGTTTAGTCAGTTCCGTACCTGGGTAATAGAAAGCAGGAGGTCTGGTATCTCTCTCTCAGGACTCGATATCCCAGCAACCCGCAAGGGTAGGCTGGAAACGCCGGAGCTGGATTTCTCGGCAGGAGAAAAGACAGCGTCTTTCTCAGCACGTCAAGGAGGAGGGGCAGCGTCCGTGGGCTCTCGCATCAGCTGGGCTTTCGGAAGTAGATAGCTGCTCTGCTCCAGAATTACCACCGTGTGTTTGCTTAAGGCAATGTTGGTATATTTATACCTGAAAGGTGCCTGGGTTTGACGTAAGGTTGGACATAAGACGTCAATAAAGATGTCACTAAAAACTGGCCATTCTTACAGTGCTTTACAGGAGTTCTAGGATGAAATCAAAACAATAGCAAGGGGGATTTCCCAGGTTGCTGGAGGCTTGGTTTTGTTTAGAGAACTCGGTGTGCTTACTAGGGGGCCGGAGAAGTAGCCTTGCTTAATGTGACAGCATGTGCTACGACTGAATTATGGATATGATTATTATGCCGTTGTATGGATATTATTGATTATAGCCGGACAAGGGCATAAAATAGGAATATCGATTCAGGTTTCCTAGATAACACACTACATAATCGTTCCATACATTGGAAGTCTTGGTATTCTAAAGGCCTAAAATGGATTTCTCAACTTATTTCTGATAACCAACCTCTTACCTTTTCTGATCTCCAATCTCAATTTTCTCTACCTTCATCTTCTCGTTCACAGTATAGTTTGCTGTATCCCACTCTCGTTCAATACCTTCAATCTTTACCCATTACCAATGATTTACCTACCACATCTAAAAATGTATCTTCTGCATTAGACCACTCTACTTCCGCCTCCTTTCTGTATAAATCCTTTCAATTTTCTATGGATAGACTCAAAACTAAGGTTGAGGCAGCCTGGGAAAAAGATTTTTCACAGGTTTGGTCTATTCCTCTGTGGGACAAAAGCTGCCAATACCACGCAAACCATTTTTTCCTTTATCATCGGACCCTATTTTCTCCGATGACACTATCAACTTTTTCATCAGACACACCCTCTACTTGTTGGTCTTGTCCTTGCCCTACTGCTGATTTAAAACATGTGTTATTCGAATGCCCTCCCATTCTTCAATTTCGGAAACGTGTTTGGTCTCAAATTCAAAAAAATTTTAATGTTCAAGTTCCTTTTTCTTTTATTCACATCTTCCTGGGTACTCTCTCCCCCTCTTGCCTCAATCTTCACAACGCTGCAAACTTCTGGACCTTTTAATAGCCATTGCTTTTTATCTCATAACCTCCAATTGGAAACAGGCTGTCAATGTCACTTTTTGCTCTTGGTGGAACGCGGTTTGTTTTCATCATCGGCTAGATACTAATTACGTTTCTCCCATTTCCCTGGCAATCAAAAGAGACCTTCTTTGGCTTCCTTGGACCACTTACTTATCCATAGTAGCTTCCTCGAACACTGCTACTAAAACTAGATCAGATGAGGTACAGAAACCACCTTAAATTCCCCATTGCCTTCTATTTTTCTAGTTAATTACCTATTGTTTTACAATTGATACATTTTGTAATTTTGCTTCTTTCATTGAGTACTGTTATGCTTACGTTGTTATTTCCATTTACATAAATTGCTTGCATTTTTCACTTGCTCCCATATGTTTTCTATCTCTCTTACCTTCTTATTTTTTTCATTTTATAAGCTGTACTATTTTGCCATTTGTACTGTTTTTTCTTTTCCTCCTTTGTTCTTTAATAAACTCAAGCTTAAAAAAAAAAAGAATCAATTTTAAGGACAAATATACATTCTATTCAATATACAGATAGTGGGAGAGAGTTAACTGGGCACCTGCCTTAACGCTACTCCTCACTGTGACTTTGTCATGTGAACTTCAGACCCATCTTAGGTTCTACTAATTGGATTTTGTCATTTTATTAATTCAAATTCACTCAATTTTGTAAATTGATTTGGAATTGGAATTGTGTTTTACTTCATTACTGCTGGAGTGCTGCATAATTATTTTACACATTGCTTTCAAGTTAAGCCTGATGGCTTTTATGCCAATCTACCAGTGGGATAATCACAAATGTATTTATTGCCTTATGTGGCTCACCCTGATAAGGATTGTGTTTATTATTTTAGTGGGCCTTTCACTGCTCTCAACTAATAACCCAATTTCTTACACTTTCCAATATTATTTATGACGTTTCTTTGCCCCCTAGAGACAGAAGTGTATGTTTACCAAAACATATAAATATACATACTCTGGATATGTAAAAAGAAACTGATAATCGTTTTAACCTCTTCCATGATCATGACGGCTCCCGGCCATCATGAGTCACGGTGGGCGTGTGCTGATGACGGCCGGGAGCTGTCATGACCACGCCCGCGATAGGAATGTTCAGCACTGTGGCGGAATTCGCGCCACAGTGATGAGGTTAAACATATTTTGACTATGTTCCAGAAAAATATGCATCTCTACCAAAATCTGGGGCTAACTGACATTGAACAATATCAAAGAGCTTAATGTGTTCATTTTGTCCAACTGCTGGTGTGAGTGATTCAGACAGCAGATTCTATTAGAACTGCATTTTTAAGTTGCCATTTTGATCTTGTAATTACATTACAAAAACTCTATGCCTAAGAGCAAACAACAAATAGATTGTCCACCATCATATTGCCCCTTGCAAGTGGACAGAAACTGTAAAAACAAAAAAAATGAAAATACTGTAAGCACAGCAGTGCCAGACATAGGCATACATAAACCTGCCACTTATGTGTATGGAACAATAAATTAACAGTACATCACAAGACTTTCAATATTTGCTAACTAAAAGGTGTGATGCTCATCCCAGGCTCACTCGAACCACGCAATACCTGGCTGAAGAGCCCTAACTAGGCCGAGACTCCTCCTAGGTTGCTTGGGTTCCGGTTCAGGGAGGACCTGCCCATACAGTTTGGGCTGGACTGTTCTCATGAGGATCAGTGTGAAACATGATTTGCATATGGCCGGGTCAAAACTGAGGTGGCACAGTGAGCAAAAAAATTAGTGACTAGATTAATTCAAGCATTTCATTCATCACTTTGTGGGCCATTTCAAGCATGGATCAACACTACAACTAACAAACAGTAGGGGACGTTGGAAGAGGAGGATGACTCTTGGAGAAGGCATCTAGCAATGACAGAGTGCGAGGATGAGAGACGCTTAAGTAAGGGTCTCTTTGGCAGCGATATGAGAGGCATCCGACAGGGTATCTATGGTAAGGGATTGTAATTGTAGTTGCATTTATATAGCGCTTACTACCCCTGACGAGGCGTCGAAGCGCTTTATTGGCGAGTAGCACGCTACTCCGGGACCATACAGGATTAATGTTGAATTAGTGTAGTGAAACATGCATGTACGTTTTACGTGGTGGATATTAGTCAGTTATGCTGATTTGGAATAATAGCAGAAGGATAGAGGAGGAAAAAAGGTTTGTATTTATATAGCACTTGTTACCCCTGATGGGTTCAACACATTGGAGCCAGAACCATAACTGAACTTTTAACTGTGTGTTTTTCATTTATTTTGCATAGATACGCTAATGCTTAAAAGAATTAATAATGTCTTTGTCAATTTGTCAAAGCACCAACAGTTATACATGGAACAATTAAGTATACAGTGAATAATATCATCATCCTAGGATAGATTAACATGGTGACCAGAGTCATGTGTCACCCCCAGCCAGCATTTTCAGGAAAAGTCAGCGCCACGCGCGGGCTGTCAATAATTGGTAGCGCTTTCGCGCACTACAAGATTGACAGCCCTGGAGACTCACATTGGCCCGCACACACTACTACCAAGCAAGGTGTGTCTTGGCTGCACTTCACAATTCACACGAGTGTGGGTGTGGTCTTGGGTTCTCCTCCAATGATTAGCATTGTGCTGGACTGACGTCATTTGCCACTGGACCTTCTGTGCCACTGTGATAGACGCACGCTCATCGTGGAAGTTGCACGCTCATCGTGGTCGGCGCCTGCCCAAGCCAGAAAAAAGCACACACACGTTTAATACCAGCCCAAAAAGTAACCCCCCACCAGCCATGGGTTTTCCCACACAATTGGGAAAAATGTCGCCCATTTGTGCGGGAAATAGCCTAATCTGGCAACACTGGCCACAGGCGCTCCCAGCATTTCCTGTCACCCCACGTGACAGGAACACTAGAGCGCTACACTACAATATGTTTCATGTACACGTCACTCGCTTCTTTAACAAGGCATTGGCAAGTTTATTGGCACAAAACTCATATTGAACCTTCTTGCTTCCTTCTACACGCAATGCATGCAAACTGTTAACCATACACAGCACATTCAAACTGCGAAACAATATCCAGCTGCATGGCCAGCTCTTGTTAGTGAGCCATCAATGGTCTACACGTGCTCTTGAAACCTGTTCTACAAGCAGGTAGAAAAGTCGCTCCCACAGTGCATTCAGCGCTTAGCCTCATTCGGACCCTCGCCTAATCGGCTTCCCTCGCTTCAGCAGCTCGGCCTTTCCTGACCCGATTTAGACCTCCTGGCTCCATCACTTCCGATGCATCCTGCATGAAAAAAGAGAAACAGAGAAGGTCGACTGGTAATTCTGTGCAACAGGTTTTAGACTCCGTGGAGTCTCGGAATATTAACAACCGTTCCTGCAACAAAGGCAACGGTGTGCTTCAATTCTTTGGGCCAGATTAAGCTGCCACTTGCATTTACCAAGCGCCCAGCAGGAACTCATATTTGACGCTGTGTAGGTGGAACGAACAGTGAGTTCTGCCTGTTGAGATACAGTATTGGAAGCTACTGTTTAGAACTAATTTTGGATTCCACTTGTATGGCAATATTTGTACAGAAGAACAAACAATGGACTCTGCTCATTTGTATGTTGATTTATGCTGCAATTGCACCCAAGACTTGATTTATGCTTTCTTGGGAAAAAATCCTTGAAGTAGCTAGTTATCATACTAATCTAGCCTACTTTACGTCTTACAAACACTTATACACTGCTCCTGCTACTTCCTCACCTGACATTAAGGTCTTTCTTCATGGCCTACCCTTTCCCCAGTTGTCAGCTGATGCTCAAGCTGAATTGGAAGGCCCTATAGCTCCCATTGAAATTAAGAAGGCCATTAAAGACCTGCCTGAAAATTAGACCCCAGGCCTTGACGGCCTACCCGTGGAATACTATGCTCTTTATACCAACAACTTGGTCCCACACCTTGTGTCTCTTCACAACACAGCATCGGATAAATCTGCCTTACCCCTAACGACCATGCAAGCAATGGTGACCTCTCTCCCTAAGCCCAACTGAGACCCCTGTGACATTTCTGGCTATCGTCCTCTTTCTCTACTGTCCACTGAATATAAGATACTTAGTAAATTATTGGCCAATCGACTATTAACTTATCTTACTAAACTAATACACAAAGATCAACGCGGCTTTGTTCTGGGCCGCAGTACATCGCTCAATATACAGCGTCTCCACTATATTTTAGAGATAGCGGTGGTCACGTCCCCAATGGTGGGATGTATTTTGCTCGATATGAAACAGACATTTGATACCCTCTCATGGCAGTATATGTGGGCCACTGTGGAATGGTTTGGTGTTCCCGAGGGTTACTTACAATGGATGCAGCTACTGTACAGTTCCCCAACAGCACCTGCCCGTACTGGCGCACATATTTCTGCAGCATATTCAATAATCAGAGGCACCCGTCCGGGATGCCCCCTGTCGCCTTTACTATTTGTGTTGGCACTGGAACCTCTTCTTCTCAAGCTTCAAAAGGAGGCGGTGGATCTTGGAATTCTACTTAACAATACACCACATATATTATCAGTCTATGCCGATGATCTGATTCTTTTTCTTAAAGACCTCCATCCTAATTTGGTGCCCATCCCATCCATTTTTAAACGATTTGCATTCATCTCTGGCCTGACGATTAATGCTACTAAATCTTGTGCTTTTTTTATGCGATACAGGGAGAGCCCGGATCCTGACTTATTTGGAGACTTTGTAGTGTAGTTCCTATTATCCCAATAGGCTCTGCGCATTGGAATAATACCTTCAATAGTATAGACCTAGGACAGAGGTTAACTAGGTCTTCTACTGACGATATTAGACTTAAAGTTTTTGGTTTTGCCAGCTAGCTCAGAGTTCACTAGAAACTTTCTCGAATAGGCAAGGAGGAGTTTAACCTCCCTGGATAGACAAGAAGGCATTTAGTTTCTGACAACCATAGAACATGACAACTTTGCTCGCCCCTAATCAAGAGTGTATCTCTAGAGTCGTGTGAAAACAAAAGACAACTTATTTTACTCAGTCAGTTTAGTGCATTCTTAGTTTCACCAGATTGTAGAGAAAAGGAAGAGACGGGCGTGTTCAATAAAAGATGTTATTTATTGATCAGTCTCTTTTCTCGTACAAGAGAAATGAATCGATATTATTGTGATACTTATGGTTAAGTAAAGTGCATACAATAAAAGCAGAAGTATAAAATAATACTGCAGAAGCATTGATATGGTTTCTAAGCCATATGATATTTAGAACTGATAAAATAGATACATACATATATACATTTGACTAATCGTACTCAACTGGTGCTTCTAACCACGCCTACCCCAGTGTACCTGACCTAAGCCTAATACGTGGGCGGGAGTAGATAAGTAGCAGTTTCAGTTAAGTTTGTTTTGCCAAGTGACTGACTCATGAATTGTCTGCAAGGAGGTTATTCAGTTCTGTACCTGAGATCTTGAATGGTTCAGGGCTGGTATCTCTCGTCTCTGGTCTTGATATTCCAGCTGCCTGCGAGGGCTGCTTGGAAGCGCCGGAGCTGGATTTCTCGGCAGGAGAAAAGCAGCGTCTCGTTCTCAGCGTGTCAGGAAGGCGGGGCAGCGCCAGCGGGGTCCGCTCTGTGCTGGCCTCTTCGGCAAGTCTCGCTGCTCCGATCTCATCACCACCGCATGTGTTTGCTTAAGGCAATGTCGGTAATATTTATACCTGTAAGGTGCCGAGATTGACGTAAGGATGGACATAGATACGTCAATAAGGATGTCATACGGACTGGTGGTTAGCACATTCTTTACTGAAGTTCTCGGTGAAATCAAAACAATGGCCGCAGGGATTTTCCCAGGTTGTCATAGGTTTGATTTGTTTTGAGAACTCCGTATGCCTTATCAGGGGCTGGAGGAATAGTGCTTGCCTAATTAGATGGCAAGCGTTATGACCTAATCAGATAACGCGTTCCTGTGCCGTGGTGTGGCTTAATCAGATAACGTTTTTTTTGTACCGTGGGATGGCTGCTAGTTAATTATTAACCAGAACAGGGTCAGGAATAGGGGGATCGATACAGAACCTATAGGAATACATCACACCCACTCCACGCAGACTATGTCCATATTTACAAATCTAGGCATAGTAAATATACTAGTAGAGCACGTGTATACCGTACCACCCCAAAATACATCCATATGCATTTTGAAACCATGAAATATACGAAAAGATATATATATGCATTATATGCACTCAAGCAGTATAACAATGCTAAATAAATTACGCATATTCATACATCATTATTAATAAAATATGAAAATTACACATGAAATGGCTCTTAAGACAGAAGAAAAAAATGCGAGACCATTTCATCACAAAATAAAATATATATGAACATGCCAGAGGGCAGCTAATGTCTCTAAAGTTCCTAAAATAGAATTTTAGTTCTCTAAGAATAGTTTCTACTTTAAGCAGAAGATAAGTGTCCCGAAAAATTGCAACATATTTTGGGGCCGCTGAAAAAATTATGTTCCGCTGTCCGTAAACTGGAGAAAAATTGTTCACAATACTTTATTATCAAAGTTGAAGGCCAAATTCAGGGTGTTGGGAACGCCGTGTGCTAGCTTGCTCAAAAGCCATTATTTCTGCTCTGGTGAGAACATCATATCATTTAGACTCTCGAAAAAGCTGTCAACAGCTTCCTGTGAAAGTTCCATTAACTCGGAAAAAGATGTTACCATGCATTCATGAGCATGATTGCCTTCATTGATGTTTCGATCAACATAGCTGACAGAAGGTCGTACCTGATCGATGCTGCTTTCATCTTGAACCTCACTACCCCTCAATCGTAGTGGTGAAGTCTCCACGAATGCCGTCATCAGGATTGGTAGCCGCTGGGGACAGCACAATGCATGAGCCGTGACCGGACCCAACAAAGTTTCTGCATCCATTGGCGCATCTGATTGTAGCGTCAGACAGGTGTCCAACACGCATTCTTCTCCGCATAGCAAGCACCTTAATACAGGTAAAACACAGCTTTGCCACATTGGTCTAAATGAAAGAAACCAAGTCATGTTCAGGTCTCTAAGCCGGGACAGTCCAAGGATTTTAGATATCTGGTCCCGGTATCCAATGCCTAGGATTGTTTCTTCCCTTGTCGCAGGTGTTTTGTCTGTGACACGGTTTGCCATAGGAAAATAACAGGATCAAAAATAGGATTCCTGTCACTAGTCCCAAAAGGAGCGGAAGTGCACCAAAGATGGAATGGACAAAGTCCGGAAAAATACCCAGAATGGTTTTAAATGGTGTTAAAGCCCCCGAAAACACTGTCTTAAATACATTTGAGACTCCACTGGTATCAGAAATATTTAAGATTTCGTTCAGGATTTCTGCGAAATGTATGGGGGAATTAGTTGATAACAATGAATGAATCTCTGCCGTTGTCCTTGCAACTTGGAGATCATACGTTTCTTTTGATGACGTGAGCCTGGTCGGCGTCTGAAGGAGCACTGTTTTCATTCTGCTTAAAGTATCAACTCGAATGGAAGCAATTTTCAAATTCGGCCATAACTTTGCCTCCCTGTCTGGCATTGCGCTGGCGAACAATACTCGTTCACAGCACATGACCTTCGCCGTCGTAGTTATGAGATAAGGTATTCCGGGCACCAAGCTACAACATCTGCGGTCTACAATTATAATGTAACTCCCGTTCGATAGTCTCCTAAAGAATGGTTCTATTTGTGTCGCAGGTGTGCCTAGCTGGTGACATGAAAGGTTATTTGAGGACCCTTCACAGGCTCCGTGTAAACTAATACCATTACACAGAAGTGTACCGCTTAGTGACATCGCACAATTATTGCCACTAAGAAACACTTTCCGGCCTTTATTACTGACACAAGCATGTGAATAGGGCAAGTTCCATGTTGACTTAATGTACCCTTTACCCAATTTTTCGTACATGCCAGCCTGTATATATTTTTGGCAGTATTGAAACCTGAAAGTAGATATTGGAATATTAATTATTCCATGTATTATCCATTCACTGACAGGTCGTTCTGACATTGTCAATGGTAATCTCTCGAGTTTCTCAATGCTCAGGATTGTATAATCAGCACCCTTCTGTGCCATACTGATTTGTTTATCAGTAAGGTTAAAGATATTGAATAGTGACGTTGTGTTTATTAAACGCCAAGGCACATAGCCTGAACGCAGATTTTGTAACCTCCAGCCAAGTTGTACAATAGAACGCAATTGGGACTGACCGTGTTGTAACAACAGTAAGTCTTGCGATATTATGTCGATTGCTGAAGACACAATGCTGTCCAAAGAGTATATTCTGGAGGACAGAGTCATTAACCCATTGTCCACTACAGAAAGTGATTTTTCCAAATGAATACGGTCAATTTCCCGTATTCTCTCTGACGTTTCAATTTGAGTTATTTTCCAGGCTTCGTTATAAGCTGCATATACAGAGGCTGCTATGAAGCGTTTTTGACGCTGTTTGCGCGGTCCCATAATGAAATCACGCAAGTCAGCACCATCAGTAAGTAAAGTCAGGTGTTGCTTAATTTCTGCCAGCGTGGATGTTTGTAGCCATTGAAGGCAGAGCTTGCCCACACTGTACGTGGTAATTATCCCTGGGTGTTGTCTTTGGGAATATCTAGGGTCTGGCCTTGTCAATTTGAACCCCTGGATTTTGTTCAGGAATCTGTCTTGACAGTTATTAGTATCTGTGGGCCAGATCAACCACTGTTTCCAATCAGGATGTGTTCTGTTTTGGCTTAATTTATGGTTTACGTATATCTCCTCATCTAAAGATATATTACCGTTCATTGATGGCTTTGGAATAGACCGTTTGTTTAAGTCTTTGATTTTGGCTAGGCCAAGACAGGTAGTTTGTTGAACAGTGTCATTCAAAAATATAATTTGTTCTGGGATCATGCAGGCTCTAAACAATGATTCTATACCTTGTACTTACCATTCCTTTGTACCCCAAACACTTTTTACTTCAACATTTTTGTCCCAGTATTCAAAACCAAATGTACTCATTTGCTCAAAAAATGAGTCTGAATATATCAATTTAGTGTTTGTAAGTATGGTCTTTGTACCTGTCTTATTTGATAATTTGAAATAAAATGTTTCTGCATTACTTGTGTTGAACCCTGAAAAATATGAATATTTGTCATAAAAAGTTCTTGAGCTACCTTTTGGAGGGGTTGCACAGTGTTCCCATTGATTATAATTTAAAACATTTCTAGGTTGTGCAGATTTATGCAGATAATGATTACTATAGTGATTATAGCAGAACATTTTATCAAAATTAGAAGAACCCTGCAAATAATCATGTTTTGTAAATTTAGCAGACATCACTAGGTCAGACATCATATTATTAATGCTTTCAACGTCCCAATCATCAGCAACTGAGCTTGGTTTTACAAAGTCACTCAATGAGATCTTGATTTGATGTGGATACTTCAGGATTTCAACCGGACCATAGATTTCATAATCAGTATTGTCCCATGCTACCCCACCGGGTATAGGATTGGCTGTGAAGTTGACTGAAGAAAGTTCTCTTTTCTCGACGTGTGAAGACGTGTGTGGTTTGAGGACCAAGTTGATTTTCTGGCTTGCTGTGTCCATTTTAGCATATTTTCCCTCAATGAAGTGTCCCAAACATAGTACCATGATGAGCCAAAGTATGAGGATAAGTGCACCTAAGGCCACCCAGAATTCAATCCATGGAGAAATCAGATAGGTTTCTTTCAGATGTTGAAAAAGTTCCTTAGCTTTGTCTTTAAAGGTTTTTGTTGATGTTTGTTCCTTTGATTCACTCAGGTTTTCAGATGAATCATTGAAGTTGATGAAGTAACCGGATGCCGTTCTGTCTATTGTTCCTATTGTTTCAGGATTGCTGTTTGCTTTATTATTGTGTTTTGTTGCAGCAGCATAGTCATTTGTTACTTCATTGTAGATTGGTGTGTCTCTGCTAAATGTTTTTATTTGGGTTTTTAGAGGTTTAAGTTCCATAGCATTGTTGCATAGTCCTTATTGTTGTTCTGTTGGCATTTCAAATGTGAGTAGCCTCTTAGATTGAACCTATGTGTTTGTTGCAAACCTTGGTATTCTACTATTTATCGGGAGTCCACTCGGCCTACTGTTTGTTATCGGCCACATGATTGTGGTTTTATCAGGTCGATTGATACAACTCTGTTCTCCTTTTTACCAGCAAGGGGCGGTAGTACTACTGATCTTGTCCCGTTGATAGACAAGACAGGAACTGCTTTTCTGTAAGAAGGCCCAAATTCCTTCTTTACCGCGATCTTTTCTCTGACTAGATCCCCGACTTTTGGAATCCAGACAGTTCTTGCTGGGACAGGTGGTTTTTCTTCAGTGGTCGTTGGCTGTTGTTTCAACTTTATGTTGCTCAGGTCTTTCCTTGTTTCGTTTAAGTCCTGTAAAATAGCCAAACGATCTTTGATATCAAAGCTTTTTTCTTTAACCACTGAAGTCTGACTGTCAAGATCTAAGACCATCATTCTAGTTCCAAACAATAATTCGTACGGACTGAATCCCCTCAGAGAATTTCTTGGCAGGTTATTTAGACTACGTTGGACACTTATTAGATGTTTGACCCACCCAGCTCCCGAACCTAATACCTTCGCTGTTATAGATTGCTTTATGCCTTTGGTTTTTTCTTTACACCATCCCGTTCCCTCAGGTAGGAAGTGAGAAGAGTCCCGCTATGCTATGCTCATTTGGCCATGTTTTTCATACGCTTTAGGGCAAGAAGAAAAAACATTCAGCCAAACGTAGCATGCTTCTAGCGTATATGCCATTATAGACTCGCAAATCTTTTTATAACAGTCCAGACGTCAGCCGAGTGCTGGGGTCTACATCACAAGTGGAAACTAGTCTTTATATGTTAATTGGACGCATTAATTTTTATTGTTGATCAATTCTGGAGTGAAACGCCATGCTAATATACCGTTTCTCTCGCCACTGCGATCTTTACAAAGATGTGATGATGCAGGCTCATACCTGGCCACCAGTACACTGATTGTAATTCTTCCTGGGAATCTTTTAGTTTGAGGTGTCTGAGACCCTCACCCATATGTGCGTCTGCTATTAACAACCCTCTTCTGTCCATGTTTGGAATCACTCTGTCCCCCACTCCAGGGATTCGAGCAAAAGGAACGGAGTTTGCATCGATTATGTATGTATAATTGAGTGGATAGTTGATCGGTAGTGCTGAGCAGTCGCCTTTTGATGACGTTTTCACCGCCAGCACTGTTTCACCGTCAATGTATTTTACTGCACGCTTTTTCTTGACTACGGAAGCCGATTCAGTTGCTGCCGTTGTGGCTTTCTCAGCCAATGAATTCCCTGCAACGTGAACGCCATCACGTTGATGACTCAGTGTATGTATCACGTGAGTCTTTGGTAGTTCTTTTTGCAAATGAACTACTTGTTCCCAAAGCACTTTTTGCTTTATTGTTGCACCTGTGTCATCTTTGTAACCGTTTTGAATCCATTTCTGTAAATCGTTATTGTATGATTTGACGCAGTAATACGAATCGCACACAATAAGTGTCGGGAATTCGCGATCGGCATTATCTAGCGCCATTTTTAACGCTATTATTTCAGTTTGTTGTTCTGAATTATTTTCTACTGGGTGTGTTTTTGTAAGTAGAGGTCTTAATTTACCTTCGCGCCACACTTCTTTTACAATTTCGCATGTGGCCTTGTAAGCCAGCTCTCCCCAAACTGAGGGTTGAGCATGCCCGTCTGTATGTATTACACAGGCGTACTGTCGTACAGGCAGAATGTCGATTGGCAGAGGGTATGTCATTTCATATTCTAGATATTTTAATTCCTTTAATTCTGGATCAAAGCAGTATTTTACTTTGTCCGTTTTAATTGAATTCACCCATTGTATCCATTCTGGATTCAACGCTGTTGTTGGTAAATTACATGGGGTTGTTAATGCCTCAAAGGCTGACTCCGCTGTTCTGACTGTGATACGTCTACCGTCAGCGTTGTCTTTTTCTCTTGCTATAGCCGTTTGAACTGCATGAACAATGTTGTCTTTAATACTGAACTTCTTTTCAGCTTCTGTGTACAAGTGTGATTTGTATGCAATTGGTACCTTTTCTCCCTCATTAGAGGTCAGGTATGTGAATCTGCATCTTCCTGGGATGACTCGAATCACAAGATTGCGTGTGTTGTCACGTGTTTCTAATTTTGTTTTAATTAACATGTCTGTTTGTAAAGATCTCAAAATTTCTGTGTGTTTTTGAGTCCAATTGATTCTTTTAAAATCTGGTTTTATTAGATCATAAAGGGGTTTGATCCTTTCTGCGTAATTTGCAATGTATGTTCTTCCGAAATTTAGGAAGCCTAGAATTGATTGTAAGTTTTTTAGTGTTCTAGGAGCTTGGAGTACAGCACATTTCTCTAGGAAATTGTCAGCCAGGCTTTTGCCTTCACTTGATAATTCATATCCTAAAAACAGGACTGCTAGATGGGCAATTCTTGATTTTTTAAAGTTGAATTTGTAACCCTCTGCTGCGAACCCAAGTATTATGGTGTTCACTCTCTTCAAGTGAATATCCAAGTCATCATCTGTTAGGTAAATGTCGTCGACATATGATAATGCCTCGTCATCGTATGTTTGTAGTAATTCTCTTACTCTCGTTGAGAATAATCCTGGGCTGTTCTTGTGCCCCTGGGGTAAACGGCAGAAACTTTTTTGCGAGCCATTTACCGAGAACGCAGTCAAATATCTGATCTGTGGTGCTATATTTTGACAAAAGAATCCATTAGAGATGTCTAATGTTGTTTTGTATTTTTTGCGCACTATGTTATTCATTAGTGCAGCACTATGCGAGTTTTGTACTGCAAATGTTTTGCAACATGAGTTAAGGTGTCTGTAATCCAAAACTAGACGATATGAGTTGTCTGGTTTGGAGACAGGAAACAAAGGATTGTTCATTTGTGAGGTGCAAGTTTCAATCACCCCCTGGTATTCAAGTTGATCTAGGATCTCTTTTACCTGTTTTTTAGCTTCTTGCTTAATTGGGTACTGCCTCTGTGCAGTAGGTTGTGATTTTAACTGGATTTTGTGGGGAGGAGAGTCCTCATCCCATCCTACATGATTTTTATATAAAGCAGGAGCTTGAGCTACTGCCCACTTTCTAGCAAGTGTATATTTTTTATGAATTGGAATATGATTTGAGAAGGCAGGCATGATTATTTCTTCGCCATGAGGACACTCCCTGACAAACTCTGGAGGCCAGTCTCGTTCAGCTAGAAGGATGTCATAGCCCTTGGACAGATTATCCCAAAATAGTCCCCTTATTTTTCTAGTCTTATCCCCCTCTATACGCAATGTAATTTCATATATTTTATGAGGTTTGCTAACTCTGGTATCTGCAGTTTCCACCTGAATGTATTCATTCGTGTCCACTGTCTCCAGATGATTCATAAGGACTTTGCGAGCTATGCTCACTTCTGCTGCGCTGTCTAGCATTGTCTGAGCCCATTCTCCGTTTTTCAGCTGTGTTCTCAGTATTCTCGGCATCTTTGATTACTTTAATACTGGCTACCTTCTTTTTTGGAAATTGTAACTTTTTATTTGGATGAGCAGGTTCCTTGTCTTTGGACTTGACGTGCTCTTCCCTGTGTTCTGATCGTCCTCTTCTTTCCGATTTCTGCGAGGAAGTCTGAAAAGATTGAGAGGGACGTGAATCATTATCTTGATATCTATCAGGTTTCTTCATATTATCCCTATTTCTAAGGTTGTATTTTTTCCCAGAGGGCTCACTTTGGGGAGACCTGCGTCCTTGGTTCGGAGATCTTTCTCTCCGCCGAGGAGACCTTCCTCTGGACTGGAATCTTTTTTCTTTAGGATTGGATTGTTTGTTTCCATCCCAGCTCTTTTTTTGAGTGTTTAAATTATTTTTAATAAATACCTTTTCAGGACTTTCAATCAGTTGAGGTTTTACCGGTATTCCACCCAGACTATCTCTTCCTAGTTCTTCATAGGATTTCTCTATGATTCTGGCAATTTCAGTTGGTTGGTCTGCTATATCTGTCTCTTTTAACCTTTTGCGGATCGCCACGTTTGCTGCTTCTCCCTTTATGTTGGCTAATAATATAGCCGAGACCTGCTTGAAGTCTTTCAGTAGTTTCATACCAAGAGTTAAGGCGGGTTCTGGACCATATTCATCTTGAATTTGTTTTAGCACATCTGGTATTACTGACAAAGATGGTACACCATGTGTTTTTGTGTATATGGAAGCAAAGACTGTACCCCAAGTGTCACAGTCTTCCACGTGTGGTGCGATTCCCATTGGAAGACAGATAGTCAGAATCCTGTGTTTTTCTACCGGGGTGGTGTCTGGAAACACCGCCTCTATTTGAGTGATTTTTTGTGCTAGCCAGAAAGGTATTTGTTCCCGTTTTGCGGGTACTTTACCCAGACAGGACTGTATGTTCTGTGGTGTAATTTTATTTGTGTTACCCTGATGAGGGTTCAGCTGTGGAATTTTAATTGCTGGTTGGACTGTTGAAGTCCGCATTACATATTGGACTAATTGTCTATGTATTTTGATTAGTTGTTTTAGCTGTATTAAAAGCTCTGCTGCAGGCATTTCTTCAATATCTGGATGTGGTGTATATCCGGCTAGGACCGGCCACATTGCTCCTGGTCTACCTAGTGGACCGAGCCTGGTGATGTGATTATTATGTTTTAGGGCGCCATGAAACAAGAGCAGGTGCTCTTGGAATTTGAGTGGTATTTCCACCTCCTCGAAAGGAGTGTAGATATCCGGTGGTTCCTCTATTTTATAATAGTGGAACTCTTTTGTTACAGCGTTTGCTGCTGGAAAGTTTATCCATGAATAGAATACCTCTGTCTGCCGATATTCGTGTGCCTCAATTACGAATATGACTGTACCACCTCTCGATGTCAGTCCATTTTCTATAAGTTTTAAGGTTATAGATTTCCTTATGTTGACCGGGATGAGTATTGCATTTGGGTCATTTTCCAGCAGAGTATTGTCTGCTACTAGGAGTTCAGCTGCTATTCTAGCTGTCTCCCTTTCTTCATCACTGTCTATCATTTTACCGACAGGAAGGTTATTCTGTTTGTTTGCAGATCAGGTTTCTATGGAAACAAAGATTAGATGCACAATATTTTGGAACAGTGTATCCTTCAACGTTGACTAAACCAAGAACCATACATAGGAGTCTCCTCCTGCGAGGTTTGGCGGATATGACCTTTCACCCACTCCAGACGTCTTTGGAGTATTATGGGAAAAAAGGGGTTATGTGTGAAAAAGCACGACTGAGTTACTCTAATGTCTTGCGTTAGTTTTATCGCCTATCCAAACGTTTGGGCGCCATGTAGTGTAGTTCCTATTATCCCAATAGGCTCTGCGCATTGGAATAATACCTTCAATAGTATAGACCTAGGACAGAGGTTAACTAGGTCTTCTACTGACGATATTAGACTTAAAGTTTTTGGTTTTGCCAGCTAGCTCAGAGTTCACTAGAAACTTTCTCGAATAGGCAAGGAGGAGTTTAACCTCCCTGGATAGACAAGAAGGGATTTAGTTTCTGACAACCATAGAACATGACAACTTTGCTCTCCCCTAATCAAGAGTGTATCTCTAGAGTCGTGTGAAAACAAAAGACAACTTATTTTACTCAGTCAGTTTAGTGCATTCTTAGTTTCACCAGATTGTAGAGAAAAGGAAGAGACGGGCGTGTTCAATAAAAGATGTTATTTATTGATCAGTCTCTTTTCTCGTACACGAGAAATGAATCGATATTATTGCGATACTTATGGTTAAGTAAAGTGCATAAAATAAAAGCAGAAGTATAAAATAATACTGCAGAAGCATTGATATGGTTTCTAAGCCATATGATATTTAGAACTGATAAAATAGATACATACATATATACATTTGACTAATCGTACTCAACTGGTGCTTCTAACCACGCCTACCCCAGTGTACCTGACCTAAGCCTAATACTTGGGCGGGAGTAGATAAGTAGCAGTTTAAGTTAAGTTTGTTTTGCCAAGTGACTGACTCAAGAATTCTCTGCAAGGGGTTATTCAGTTCTGTACCTGAGATCTAGAATGGTTGAGGGCTGGTATCTCTCGTCTCTGGTCTTGATATTCCAGCTGCCTGCGAGGGCTGCTTGGAAGCGCCGGAGCTGGATTTCTCGGCAAGAGAAAAGCAGCGTCTCGTTCTCAGCGCGTCAGGAAGGCGGGGCAGCGCCAGCGGGGTCCGCTCTGTGCTGGCCTCTTCGGCAAGTCTCGCTGCTCCGATCTCATCACCACCGCGTGTGTTTGCTTAAGGCAATGTCGGTAATATTTATACCTGTAAGGTGCCGAGATTGACGTAAGGATGGACATAGATACGTCAATAAGGATGTCATACGGACTGGTCATTAGCACATTCTTTACTGAAGTTCTCGGTGAAATCAAAACAATGGCCGCAGGGATTTTCCCAGGTTGTCATAGGTTTGATTTGTTTTGAGAACTCCGTATGCCTTATCAGGGGCTGGAGGAATAGTGCTTGCCTAATTAGATGGCAAGCGTTATGACCTAATCAGATAACGCGTTCCTGTGCCGTGGTGTGGCTTAATCAGATAACGGTTTTTTTGTACCGTGGGATGGCTGCTAGTTAATTATTAACCAGAACAGGGTCAGGAATAGGGGGATCGATACAGAACCTATAGGAATACATCACAACTTAACGTTACAGACGGTTCCTGATACGTTTAAATACTTAGTTATCAAAATATATAGAACACCACAAGACCTAATCAATTGCAATATACTGCAAGCGATAGCTCCCCTCCGGAAACAGGTTAGCTTTTGGATTTCCTTACCACTGTCAGTGATGGGACAAATCGCAATTTCTAAGATGGTGATGCTTCCTTGGTTATTATATTTTTTTGTTAACATACCGGACGTGATTCCAGATTCCATTTTTAAAACATTAAATACATTATTGATTGAACTTATCTGGGGCAATGACCGCAGATGGATAGGACTGGCAAAATTACAACTGCTGCCAGAGGAGAGGGGTTTATGAGCGCCTGATTTTAAGGCCTATTGCTTATCTAGCCAACTGCAATGGCTGTCATATTGGTTAGCGGGTCGTCATTTACAGGAAATAGAATACATCCCTCGACTTTTACACCGGGGCACTTTGCATAACTTGATATTACCGACTGGTAGGATTCCACATACCCTCCCTTGCTTAAAACGGCCCTCCTATATTGGAAACAAACACTCAGATACACCAAGAAAGTTGGCCCATATTCCGCCAATGTCCCATTACTTGGGATCCCCACCACTACTGGTATAATTACTAATAGCATTATATCCTCAAGGATAAATGAGGGGGTCTCGACGGTGGGAGCGCTATTTATAGAAGACACCCTGGCTGATCATGACAATTTCTTGCGTGCCCAGGGAGTTCCTCGACTTTATTTCTTCTACATGCTGCACTAGTCCGCTATATCAAACAACACTGGGCTCCTGAAGGGTCCGAACCTCCTACACATGATTTAGTCCACGCATTGCACCTTATGGGAGAAGGTCAACATCTTATCCATTGGTTGTACAGGGGTATCAGGACTCACTCCAGCACACCCTTACTTTTTAAAGGAATTTACAGACAAAGAATGGGCCTCGATACTGGAATTCCAGGCAGGTTTCAGGGCGCATCACAGCACAGAAATTGTGATGCTGTCTGTTCTAGATGAACTTAGATTGAGGGCTGACAAGAATAAACCATGTGCCCTGGCCCTACTGGACCTATCTGCGGCATTTGACACGGTCAATCATGACCAACTAATGTCGAGGATTTCGGAGTTAGGGATACAGGGCATGCCCCTTACATGGCTGCTCTCTTTCCTCAAAGGCCGCTCGCAGAGAATACAACTGAATGACCATGTGTCCGATTTAGGACTGCTCTCATGTGAGGTACCACAGGGATCAGCATTATCACCACTGCTGTTTAACACTTACCTCCAGCCCCTGATAGCGGCATTGAACTATATGGAATGTCAAATCTATAACTATGCTGATGACTCCCAAATTGGCATTCAGATAGACAACTCCACGATAGCCCATATAAGATTCCAAAACATTTTGAAATTCACGGTTAACTGGATGATGGCCAACTCCCTTAAAATCAACCCGGATAAAACAGAAGTATTGGCCGTCACTTCAGATTCTAACCAGTGGAAAGAGTTCTTTTGGCCACAAGAGCTCGGCACCTACCCAGAGCCGGCTGTGGCTGTAAAAACTCTGGGTTTCAAAATCGATGCCAAGCTCACTATGACCCAACAGGTATCGACAGTTGTGGGAACATGCACAGGCATGCTGAGGCAGCTGCGTAAGCTCGCTCCATTACTCACTTTCAATACACTTAGAATGGCAGTATCTGCTTTGATACTATCACAACTTGATTACGGGAATGCCTTGTATTTTGGCCTCCTGGGTAACCTTCTGAATAGATTGCAGGTGATTATGAATGACGCTGCCAGGCTTATCTTTAGAGCGCCCAGACGAACACGTGTATCAACGCTCCTTAAACAACTGCATTGGCTTCCCGTCGGAGAGAGAGAGCAACATTTAAAGGCCTCCTTATCGCACAAAAAAGTCATCTATGGCCAAGCCCCTAGTTACATCAAGGACCATCTTGCCAACTATCCTCCTAGTAGGGCGCTACGGTCCTCCGAGGCCAACCTGTTGACCTGCCCACAATTTAACAAGTCATCGAAAGGAGGAAGAGCCTTCTCCTCATCCATTCCCCATATCTGGAACAATCTGCCGGAGAATATACGCAAGGAACGCGACCTCCTCCCATTAAGGAAGAAATTAAAAACAATACTTTTTGTTAAGGCATGAGGTGCAATTTGAACCCCCTCTTGTGAAGGCTGGATCTTTTTCTGATAGCGCTTAGAGACCTGCTGGTGATAATGCGCTTGATAAATAAAAATTAACATAACATAACATACCATTCCCTAAGAAAGTATCTAGAAATGCTCGCTTTAAATACATTCAATCCATGATCTTACATAGATCCTACCTCACCCCACATCGTCTTAACAGTATATATCCAGATGCCCAACTCTCCTGTCCTAGATGCCAGGAGACAGATGCAGACCTTGTTTACATGCTATGGGCCTGTCCTAGACTTCGTTTCTATTGGCATGCTGTTACTTATCCTATACGACAAGTCACTAACACGTCTGACTGGGGGTCACCAGAAGCTTGCCTCTTGGGCCTCCATGGATGCCCCAAAAAGCAGTAGGTACAACTCAAGTTTGCGGACTTGGCAATACTCATTGCTAAGCGAGCTATTACAATGAGGTGGAAGTATGCCTCTCGCCCTATGCCACCATACTAGCACACACAGAATTGATATGATGGGGTATGGCTGAAAGTCCTATAATCTGACAGGAGGAATTCCGGGTCCTGCGTAAGATTCTTATCTCTTTGAAATGGGATCACATGTTGGACATTTTCAAAGCTATGGATTCCTCTACAACCCCAGCGTCACCACTAGTTCGGACTCACTCCACCACTCCTGCATCCCCCTGAATGACTTGATTATCTCTATTTGGTAAATGTCTGTTATTTATTCATTGTAATGCAAGTCGACAGACCTTTTTGCCCACCACGGTTGTCGATATATGTTTTTATGCACCACTATGTACCACAATTTTTAACATACCAGAGGTGGTCCCACAGGAGATTGGATTATTCCTCTGTATTTACGTACCAGCGAACGGGGGGAGAGGGGGAGTTGGTTCTCTTCTTATTTCTTATTTTGTTAGAATTAGGACTGCTGCGACAATATACAGGGCAATCTTGTTTATGCTCACATTGTTTCCTTTCTCACATGTTCACAATATGTAATTTGTGTTTCTTCTATTTTATTGTCATTATGTATTGATTGGATGTCTGACTCTTTTTATTTCTATTTGAAATGTGTCGATATATTTACTATGGACAATGATTTTGTGTTCTTTGCTACTGCCCTTTGTAATACACATCTACTACTGATATGGACAGTTGTTCTTCTTATGTTGTGCTATTTGTAAAATTATTAAAACTATGTTTAAAAAAAGTAGCTAAAATCATTAATCACCACATTTGCAACAAAGGAAGGACAAGCAAATGTATTGCATATGTACAGAATAAGACAGCTGGGAGACTGACCGCACCATAAGAGAAGCACAAGTTAGTCTCTAATTACACATGCTGCGGGTCCATTCTTATAATACTATTGTTGGGAAACAGCCATATCTTCAATCCAATATTGACAATAGAAAAAGCTTCCTGCTTTTACGTTCTGTGCCATCTGGTCTGCACATATTTCCTCTAAGCGCAGCTTTCCTGGTTTCATGACTCTAGCAGTCACACTACCTAAGCAAACCAGAGCTTGGAACATCCTCGTCTGCTCTGAATTTCCCACAAAATATTCCATTCACGAACGTTCCTAGAAACACACAACAGGAGGAAAAAACACTTAAAAGTCAGACTGCATTTAGACCTCTATTCAAATCAGGCTGTAGATTATTACCAGATAATTGTGCAATTTATACATGCACTTTAACTATACATTTAAACAGCCTCATACTAAATTTCCTTCTTAACACGATAATAATGCTTCTCAGTTTCCAGGTGAGAAACAGGAAAAACAGAATAATGAACAGAATGATTAGGGCCTAAAGCTAAATTTGGGGTTTGATTCCTTTCATTTCCCTATTTTGTCGATCTTTGACAACTTCTTCACTACCCCTGTACATTTCTCCCAGTTTTGTAGTTTTCATCTTTTTATTTCTTATTATAGGAAACATACCTCCTACTTTAGCTGTAACCCTCTTGCAACATACTTAAATAATGTGAAATACTAAGCACAGCAATAGCAACACAATTATTATAGGCAACACGGCCTTAAACAACCCAGACATCCAGGACGGCACCCAGTTGAACCAGATAGTCAACCACTCACCTGGAGAACCCCCCTCTTTCTTCATCTGTGTATGCAAATTATGCAAAGTCTATATGGCCTGAGTCAGGTTTCCTTCATCTTCTTCATTTGCTGGTATAAAAGTGCAGCATATGGAACAAATATTTTTACATACTCCTCCTTCAATTGCTGTCATTAATTTCAATATATAGCTGGGTTCCATTACCATAAGTCTGATGAACGCAGTTCCCATTTAATGGCATTAAAGCATCTTCAGTCGCATCTATAGTTTTTCATTAACTCTCACCAGGCAATTTGAACAGAGTGAGCAGTTGATTTTGCTTGAAACATGGGTAACAGACTTCCCAAAAACGTTTGGGTGTTATTGAACAGCCTATACTCTTTGGTCACATCCTGCCACACTGAAGTTCTAAAGTACTCAGCCATCCTTTTTCTTCTGTGATGATGCAGCAAAGTTCATGCTTTACTCATAGAATACAAATGTAAATCATGTATTTCTTTTACTGATGTTACCATAGATTAGGTGTGCGGAGTAACCAGAGAGCAGATTCCACTCCAGTGGTACTTGAGTATATATTCGAGCGCCACACTGCCAGAAAAAATCCATAAGACTGGAGGTACTGCCCTGCATATCGGCATTGTATATAGTTGAGCTACAATTGACATTCCGTCCCACTTTAACAATCCCGTTTCCCGGAAAGAAAAGAGAAAATCTCATTAGTTTCACAGCCAGCTCACGATGAAGTTTAGTTCCAGTCCATGTATATCTCTGTATGTTTTTATCCGATACATGCAGACATGATCCTTTTATATCATCAAAGCTCAAAGGACTATTGGTTTCTGTGCCATTCCATAAAGATATGCCCTACATGTGAACCTAGTTCCAGTAAACCATTCATTACTGGCAAATACTAATGCTTCAGTACTTAATATAGGCCTGGCTGCACAATCTAGGGGCTGTGGTTTAGCAGAATAATTACTACAGGTGGATGATGGATTAGATCACTCTAGAATACCTTGTTCCAATACCGCTTCCTACCAATTTATATAACTATATTTCTGCCCTGCTCCCTTCATTCTGGATATCTCTTTCATTAAAAACAGCTCTGCAATAACGTAATATTTCTTCCTTATGGGTGGGGTATTTTGGATCCACATAACACAATGGCAAATTATCAGAGTAATAATCATAACCACTGGCTCATTAAGATAATAAGAAAAATACAATTTACTGTTTCTTAATTGTGTAATTTATTCTTGGCCCTTTGCCTCCACCCCTCTCTACGGGAGTGAGCCCAAAAATGGAGTAAGGTACGTTATATGCACCCAGTTCCACATCTCCTCCACTTTTACTGTTGTTGGTGTGCCCTCTATTACTTGGTAGGGGCCTAGAAACTTGGGGTCTTTCCATGTCCTAACGAAGTTGAACATGAAGACCCAGGAACCGATGCTTATGTGCAGTACTGTCGGCATGTTGCAGCTGAGCCTGTTTAGAATAAACCTGTACAGCTTTTGTTAAGGCAGACATGTATGCATTTATTTCTTGCCAAAAACTTTCCGATGCAGATTTAGTATCAGAACGAATCATTTGATTTTGTTTAAAGGAAAAATTAGAATGCCTACCTGTTACAACTTGGTGACGAGTCAAATGATGATCCTTTTAAGGGGCATTTCTTAATGCATACAGAGCGAGGGGAAGTCAGTAAAGCCAATTATTTTTCAATGTTCACAAATCTTTGACACCTTACTTTTTAAGAAGCCGTTCATTCTCTGAACTATTCCATTACTCTCTTGGTGGTAAACTGAAGTAATCTGGTGTTCCAATCCTAATAGTGTAGTAATTTGCTGAATTACTGTGGTTAGTGAAGTGTTTGCCCTTATCGCTGCATATTGCCGCTGTAACACCCACCTCAGTATGACCTCTCTCACTAGGAATTTGGCTGCCTGGTCAGCATCACACCTAGAGCAGTGTCCCACTTTAATCAATCAAGAAAACAGGTACACCACAACTAACAAGTACCTATATCCGTTACATTTTTCTATTATATCTACAAAGTTTATGTGTAACTCTATGAAAGGACCTATTAGTCTTGGAATGGAGGATGAAGGAATTTTTGGTGATATCTTATTAGAGTATTGATAACACAATTGACTTGAAGCTAAGAAATAGGAGACAGGTTTGTGACTCATCGGGTATTGTAGAGTAAGGACTGATATCATGGAATCCTATGTAGCAGTGGAAAACAGAAAAAAATATCTTTCTATAGTCCACTGTATGTCTGTGTTGTCAGTTTTAGCTTGCTTCACTGCATATCATACTGGCTGTATGATAGTAACATAATCTGATATACAAAATTCCATAGGCCTAAAACTTTTTGCATGTCTTTTACTGCCTGGGGCTAAGGCTGATCATGCATATCTTTTTGCCTTCTGCAGACACCACTTGGCCCAAATACAGCACTTCCTGTTGCACAACTATAATTCTTTCCTGTCCACTTTGTATCCCTTAATAGCAAGTAGAGTTAAGAGATTGGTAGTGTCCAAAACACAGTCAGATTCTGTTTTACTACATATTTATTTTATTTTATTTTTAGAGTTTTCTATAGCATGCACAGGGTATCAGAACACTTTACAATACTGAGCAAAACAAGTATAAAAATGTTTTCGTAGGGTCTGTGGAATAGAAATGTGGCTAATATGAGGTTCGGCAGAAAGCAAAATGATAAAAGAGATGATTTGTTTGTGCAGTAGGAACAAGTTCAAGTACGAGCAAATCATATAAGCGAGGGTGTCCTGACAGGCAGTATAGATACAAGTTTGTAGGAGTTGATTGGTTCAATGCAGGCAGGAGTGAGTTTCCGTTGACGTCGGAGAGGGGCAGGTCAGAGAGTTAACTGGTGTGATTAATAGGGCCCAGAATGGTGAGGATTGTTAAGGAGTTACATATTAGTAAAGTGTCTGCATATTGCAAGACTGTACTGTCGGAATGGAAATTTAGCACACCGTCTCTCAACACTCTATTGAACACAGATGGAGACTCAGAATGGCCTTGTGGAAGCCTAGATTAAACAATCTATTCAGCATCAAAAGTGAACGCAGACAAAAAATGACTGTCAGGATGTAAAGGTATGCTAAAAAGGCATTCTTTTTGCTGTCACTTGGTATATTAGTCAATATCACAGATGGGTCTGGCACTATGGGGTATGCTGCTAATTCTATGGCAATAAGGCGGTGAAAATCCTGTACCATCCTCCGTTTATAACCTGTAGCTTTCTTTACATGGTAAATTGTGGTATTACATGGTCATGGACAGGAATACAGCACTACCTGATCCTTCAGTCTTTGTATTGTCCCTCTTATGCTTTTTTGCATCTTTGGACAGTGGATACTGTTTTACATGGGGCAATTGTGTATCTGGCTTCAACTTGATCCTAAATGGTTTTGCAGATAGCATCAGTCCTACCTCATCTGGAGCTGATGTCCAGAGACAAGGCGGAACCACAGCAAGCGCTCCAATATCATGGGAGGGGAATGGCACATCGGGTAACGTGGTCTGTGCATGGTAAACACACACTAACAAGGGTGCGGTGTGTGTGTAAACTATATCAGTCCTGGTGGGATCATCTGAAAAGAGTTCTGAGTCAGAAATGTTGTGGTTTCAGACCAGGTACAAGAAAAATCAGGCCTTCCAAATTCCTCCATCATTATCTGATGCCACAAGGGCCCCCCGCCTACTGGTTATTTCCATGCACTCAAAAAGGGTATTCACCTGTCCCAGTTCATCACCACCAACTTGCCTCCTGAAAATTAGTCTAGGTGGCAATTTCATCCATCTCGCTAAAAGTATTTCCTCAGTCTTCAGAACCTTAAGTACTGCATCTGATAGCAATTTATAATGCACTAGCTTTGCCCTTCCAAACCACATTTTTCTCTGGTATTCTTAGCAGATGTATACCACATTTTGCTTGACCTGGTATTTCACATGTCATGGACCCATTAGAGGAAAACCTTATTGTCATGTTTAATTTAGATATAATATCCCTTCCGAATAAATTTGATGGTGAGTTTGGAGAGTAAAGGAGTTCCATGCATTCACGGTCCAGAACACTTCTGATTTCTCTCTGCACTGAGTTTATCTCTTCCTCATCTTTCTCATCTTCTCCTGTAACATTCTTGATTTCTACGTCATATCATATATCCCTTACAACTGGCTATTTATCTGTCTTCTATAACATAGATTTACATCTATTTCAGCAGTCATCAGCAATATGGCTTGGTCTCTCAATTGTGTTCTGTATTCCTTTCACAGTGGTGGTCATGTCACTATAACCCTTACCCTCTTCCTGATGCATCTTTGATTATACCCCTAAGTCAAAGTTCACCTGTGGGGTGCTAGTATAGTATCCATTTCCTTAACTTGAGTTTTGGGCAATCCTGCTATTCCATTCCAATATGTCCTTTGACTTTTGTTCTACCAATTTTTTTTATAATTTTCTTGTCTTAATTTTACTAAAATGTTTCCTGTTAGGGGCATTGTTCCCTCATATGCTTTTTTAGGTCTAAGATAATCTTTATTAATTTTTTGAGCAAGATCAACTTCCCCTATGTTCAACAAGTCATCAACATTTGGTGTAAATTTGTTTATGCCAGTCAGGGGTGTTAATGTCGGGTCTTTGTAGCCTACAGCTGGAACATCAGTGTCCACTGAGTCTACTGAGGTAGTGCATTTCTTATCTTCCACTTACAATGATGGATACATACCCTGACAGCATCAGGGCCCTTTAATTATCTCAGAATATGTCAGGGGGTGCTGTGGATTTCACATGGGAATCCGGACTGAATATCTTCCACATCTCTAATGAAGTAACTCTTTTTGTTCTTTTATCTCCTTTATATGCTCCTAAGATATACAATATTACAGGGTCTATCCCTGTATTATCAAAAGAGCCATATTGGGGCCACTGAAGTCTTTGTACCTTCTGCCCATTCCTGAAATTCAGTCACTGTCAAGGCGTTGTGTTTGCTGATTTGCTGCAGCTGGGAGCCGTTGGTCAGCCGCTGGTCGGGCGCTGCTGGTCGGTTGAGCGGTGAACGGTGAGCCGAGAGGTCCGTATCTGCTGCCGATACGCCGCAGGCTCCTACTGCTCCTATTGCCAAGACCCCTACTCACTACCTGCTTACCTCTCTTGAGTGGGCAGAGCGGAGACGGAGACCGGCTGCTGGGAGCTGCGGGCTGCGGACCGCGGACTGCGGGGAGCTCCTGACCCCGCCCGACCCCTGCTCCGCATTGCACCACAACAGAAGCTGCAGTGAGCCGCAGAGAGACTGAGCGGCCGAGCAGTGGCGGCTCAGGAGCGGCTTGAGGGTGACTGAGAGGAGGAGAAGACCTGCCACCCGCATCACATTGTCGGTCACTCGGTCGTCCGGGCAGCGGTCAGCAAATCAGAGGTGAGCCTCCAGCGTTATCTGCAACTGAATCACCGATCTGTCATAGGCACAGTTACTACTGACCCCCAGGACTTTCAGGACTCTCTGTCCTCCCCCCAATCTGCTAGCTTATCGATCTCCACTCAGTCTATTGCCTATTGCTGTTTGCCCACCGCTCCCCCCGCTTGCCATTTCACCAGATTCCTGAGTTGCCCGCCTTGCAGACTATCCTGAATCTAGCGCCATTTCCTGCAGCGGCGGCGGGAGACTGCTAGCCAAGCAAGGCAGGGCATGGCTGGTCAGGGCGGACAGCTGGGTTGCTTGGGGGCTGCGTGGGAGCCGGAGGACTGGAACTCTTTTCTTTTTTTTTTTTTTTGTAACAAAGGGGAGTGATAACTAGCGGCAGTACAATTAGAAATCAACCCATAAGACGAGATTGGATTTTTCTGCAGCAAAGGGGAGTGAGAACTAGTTGCCGAACAACCAGGTCACTAATCCACAAGTGGAGTTTGGATTTAATTGGCTTCACTGGCTACCAAACAACTCCAGCCCCAGATTATTGGCGGGGTGCCTTATGGGGGATGGTTTGTGCCTGTTTGTGTTGACAGCCACACAGGGGTTAAAGTTGGACCAGCCAGGGAAAAAAACAGCGTAAACAGCACCAACAGGGCAGGGCATATAAGGAGACTTGCCCACTGGGTCCCGCTTGATACCCTTCAACCTATCTACTAATTCGTAACTAAGGGGCCGAGCCCACAAAATGAGATCAGGAAGGGTTCGAGGAGGCCCAACAAGTAAAGGAGGAATAAAAAAATAACGCAAACAAACAACTAAGACACCCGAGAAAACCAAACGGTCTGAGCCAGTCAAACAGAGCTCCTTAATAGACATAACATCGGACAAGCCCGTCTCTAACAACTCAAAAAGCGATACTACGGTTAATTCAGGAAGGAGCAAAAAAACAAATCAATCTTCGTTCCAACCCAAAATCTATACAAAATTCTGTTTCTTAAAAAACGCAGGGGACACTCTATTCTCAAAGATCAACGAAGAATCAGGATTACAATCGCCCCTGGAACCAATTCAGTTACCCCTGCCTTTCCAGTTTAGTGGCACACATTCCCTACAGGATAAGGATAAGGACAAGGATAAGAGCAAAGGAAAAAACAGCACAATGCCTATATCCTCACCTCAAACAACATCAACACCCCAGCCTCATAACTCCGGGGTAAAGCGAAAGATCGGATCTGTGGGATCCATAACAGGGAAGAAACTGACTATAGATACCAACTTAATTCAAGTACACTGGCCTAATAAAGCAAAGGATAGGTCACTAGGAACAACAGACAATAGCATACTCAGCATCAGCTACAATGCCAAGGATGATAATATGAGGAACAGAAAAAGGTTAGAGGCTATCAAGCCGTTTGGAGGAACCTACAAACAAGAAAGAAACTGGAACTGGAACTGAGCGTGGGGAAGAGAGGGACTTATCCATGTTAGTCCTGGACACTTCTTACAAAAAACAAGAGTTTGGTGATAAAAAGACGGAACGGACTTCTAGCAAAGAAGAAAGACAAGTGAGCTCGTCGTCAGAGGTAATAGAAATATCCTCTTACTTGGGGAAGGAAGAGTGGGAAGAACTCATAGCTGCATATCCTCAAGATCAGAATAGCAGCGGGACGGCCTCATACATACGGTCCAAGAGAACTGAAGGCATGCAGGAAAAACAAGCGGAATCAGGTTCGCCAGAAGGAGCAGCAAACTTTAAGGGGTCACCTGGATGCCAAGAAAAAATTCCAAAACACCATGGGCAGGAAAGCGCCTGGCCCAGTCTCCTAAATACAGTACAACTCTTGGTGGACGCATTACACTACCAATCGGAGAAAATGGACGCCCAACTAACGCTATTAGACACTTTGTTTGTGGTTGCCATAGATGGGAAAATGGGTGAATTAAACACGCTTCTCCAGAGCAAATTGGGACACCTACAAGACACAAAGAGGAGCATAAGTAGTGGGTGCAGATGCGGCCCAATTATTGATGAGCTATCCACCCTCCCAACACTACTAACAGACCTGTGCACACAACTCAAAAGATCTGACCAGCAAAACACCAAGCCGCACAACGAGATACAGGGTCACCCATCAAAAAAAGACACCAAAATTGCTCTTCACACACAAACAGAATTGGTCGAAAAAGGAAAATCTGGTGAAAACACAGAAGCCGTAAGAAAGAATGAGCTGATGAGCATAGGCACACAAGCACAACCTAAAAAGAATGATCCAAATAAATGCATAGCGGGCAAAGACATGGGTCCAATGAGCCCTCTACCAACGGATACCATAGATGAAGATGTCAGCGATACAAAATCTAACGCGAAACAGAGAAGAGCTAAAAAGCGTAAAGGCAGAAAACATAAGCTCTGCTCAAAATGCGAAGGATTTACGCAACTCTTTGGCCGATCTATCACTACAGAGCAAAACAAATTACAATCTGGGGAAGAGAAAACTTCAAGTCAAAACTCCAATGAAATGCGCCAAATATCTGATAACCTGGAGAAACCAGCTAACACTGGATCAGACGAACAAAATGCCCACCTACAAAACGGCCAATTAGCATTTGCACAACCAACGAGGAAAAGTCCAACGCCTGCTGATACTGGCCTGTCAAATGTGCAAAAAAATAATACAAAGATTACCCACAACCTCCTGCAAAATATAAAACAATGTCCTACCCTGGACAGAACCGACAAAAGAGTAGAAAGTCAACGAACAGGCATAGGATTGACGGAAAGCCAACTATACGCTATCAATCAAGCAACTGCGACATTACATACACGGGAGACCGCACAACAATAGAATCGGCACCAGCAAACCAGACAAGCAACGTGCATTGGTTGTGCGGAAGGGGGAGAGACACAGATCCCGAAACTCTTGCACCTCACCAATGCGCAATTGATCAAGCCTCAGGCGGAACAATCAAAACTGACACTTATACGGTAAAAGCAAGACCTACAGAATGTGTGGATCGGGAAACACCTACAGACATCTACAATGGAGTGCGGTGCATAAATGAACAGGGGAATACCCCAGAGGCTACATGGTTTAACCCAGATTATATCTCCAAAGGAAGACATGACATCCTCAATAGAAGAAATATATTACGGCTACTATCCCACATCCCTTCATTGGCAAATGTATCAAGTACAGACCTGCTATCCATTGAATTTATAGACTTAGAAGGCACAGGAAGGGAAGCGACAAAGGCGACTTGGACCTCGGGAGCAATAACGCAGAAAATTCTATCCGAAGCCGAGGTATTCAAAAACTGGGGCATCACGATAAAACCACATACAAAGCCAAGATACCCGGACATCCTATACCCAGAAGTAAAGCTGGAGCCCAGGGATAATGCTTCCAGCTTCAGAACCTCGGTTCTTAGAGGCGCGGCAGGGCCAAGTGGGTTAGGTAGCAATGAGCACACTGAAATAACCTGCTGGAAAGGAGCGGACAGGGTAGCTTCAACCGAGTTGAAAGATCAAAGACGGATTGTGAGAACTATAAAAAACAGTAACTGACAAATCGACCAAAACCCACGGGTGCATATGCTAAACCAACTGCGCATATGCTCCTGGAACATCAATGGTCTATCCACCAAAATGCTGGATTCAGAATTTGTAGCCTACATAAGATCTTTTGACATACTGGCCCTACAGGAAACATGGCTAGCCGAACCTCCACATCTTCAGGGATACCTATGTTTTTTCACAGATGCCAAAAGGTCAGCTAAGTACGGGCATCTCAAAGGCGGACTAGCGATTTACATAGCAGTTACTAGTTTTGTCAGGATAAAAAAATTGGTTCTTCTTCAGAAGCCAATCTTGCAATTAAGCTGGCTCTAGCACCCCAAGGTCCAGAGAAAGTCAACAGTGACTGCATGCTCATCAATGCCTACATCCATCCTAAAGGGAAAAAAAAGCAGTAAAGGAATTATACAACTTCTTTGAGGAATGCATTATGGGAAGATCAACAACTAATATTGTGCTTACAGGGGATTTCAATCTTAACCTTATGGGTACGCCACAAGAAGAGGCAATTTTAGCTCAAAATACATCTTGGGACCTTCCACCGCAAGAGAAACTTCAAACAACCAAACAAACAAAATTGGGAGCACAGACACTCGAAGAACTGGAACATTTCAATATCAGAGCCCTAAATGGTAGGTTTGTGGGAGATAGTCCGCCAGCCCCAACTTATCACTCTACAAGGACAACCAGCATATTAGATTATACCTTTATTTCACTACCTCTTTTTCATTATATAACCTCGTTCCAGATAGGGAAAAAAACTGACAGTGACCATTGCCCTCAGGAAATGGCCTTGAATATTGTGAGACCTACACTCGAGCAATCAAATGCCCCAAAAGAGACTATTCATACTGTTAATTTAAAAAAAATTAAGTACTCAGTAGCAATGGGTGAAACTTTAATAGGAAGTGCACAACATCACTTTATGGAGCGCACTGGACCAAATGAAGTCACAAAATGGGAACAATTCACAACCACTATGTCGAACTATGCAACACAGCCTAAAGCATTTGCAAAGATCGGCAAAACTGACAATCTATCCCGAGAGCACAGAGGAAAAATTAAGGAAGCAAAAAACATGATATACCGCTTAATGAGGGAAATACAGTTGGACCCCAATGAAAAAGCAAAGCAAAATCATCTTCGGACACTGAAATCCAAATTAAAAAAGCTGAAATGGGAAGCAACCAAATCAACGGAGGACGACTTGTGGGCAAAACTTCACTCAGACATTTAACAGAATGATGGGGCAAGGTTTTGGAAAACCATTAATTCGCTAATACGTCCGGCAAACCTGGGGGTCTCATCAAACATTACAGAGGAAACATGCGCATCCTATCTTGGCAAGCACTTTAATCAAGACCCACCCATAAACCAGGTCTTATCTACATCAGATAACAGAATAGACCACAATGCTGTCAATGCACTACAAACGCAATTGTGCACAAACACTAAAGACAAATATGAATTAACTAACACCTCAAAGCTTCAACACAGCATTGAATGCCAAATTAAAAAAGGTAGAAGGGAAGGAGCTCCGGGACCTAATGGGATCCCCCCAATCCTCTTCAAGCAAGATGTGGGTTACTGGGCAGCAGCTCTTGAACCCCTTTTTTTGGAAATCAGGTGCTCGAACATCTTGCCAGATTCCTGGAAGGGCTCTAATATTGCCCCAATATATAAAGCAGGGGATAGGGCTCTTCCCCAAAACTACCGACTAGTGGCCCTAATAGACAATGAGGCGAAGTACTTCGCAGGTTTACTGCTGGAGGAACTACAGGTATGGGCTGCAAAGAAATCCCTGATACCGGTTTATCAGACAGGCTTTGTTAAAACAGTGGGCACAACGACGAATATCCTAACTATGGGCCTATTAATAGACAAAGCAGAGACGAAAAAACTGCCCCAACATCTCTGCTACGTAGACTATAAAGCAGCTTTTGACAACATTAACTGGAATCTCCTGTGGTCAAAATTAAAAAATTGGGGGATCTCAAAACCGCTGTTGGACCTGCTAATAAACCTGCACACGGAGACCTGGATACGGATAAAGGTGAGGGACGGCTCACTGCTGTCTAGGCGCATACCGACAAACAATGACCTCAAGCAGGGCTGCGTCCTGCCCCCAACACTGTTTAATCTGTTTTTGGGTGACCTGGTGCCAATTTTGACTAACTGCAATTCACATGCTCCCAAACTAGGAGGGCTTAATCTACCATGCCTCTTATATGCGGACGATATTGTTCTAATAAGCCACACTAAAGTAGGGCTTCAAAGCCTCCTGAACACCACACAGAGTTATTCCGAGGCAAATGATCTAAAAGTAAATCTCGAGAAAACTCAAACTATGACCATCAGCAAAAGAAAAAGAAAAACCTTCAGGTGGTTCTGGAACAAATCTCGCATCAAAGACACGCCGATATATAAATATTTAGGCGTGAAGATTGACAACGGCGGCCGATTCAGTGTACAAAGATCTTCCATCAAAGGCAAAGGGATAGCTTTGGCAATTGCTTTAAAAACCTTGAATAATAAGCTATCTGGTCCATCACTAACACCTTTGGTACAAGTTATTTGAGCTAAATTACTGCCTACAATCACCTATGGAAGTGAGGTCTTACGAGGCAGAGATGCAACAATACTTGACAGCACAATCATAGCCGCATATAGAATTATCTTTAGTCTTCCTAAGCGGACCTCCCCACCACAGATCAGGCTGGAGTTTGGCATCCAACAACAAGTCCTGGCACGTCAGGGGGCCTACATCTGTGTATGGGACAAAGTGAGGAAATCTGCACAGGGAACATTGAACGAATATCTGTGGAGGGAGATAGAGCAGTCTTCGACATCGCCTGCAGCCAAATATCTAGCAAAAAGTCTTGTAAATACCGGGCTGGAACAGCTCTGGGCTTCCTCCTTAGATCACAAAACTTTCAATAAATTGGTAAAGAAATCTATCAAACACCAGTCGTGGGTACAAGATAAAACAGATTTTTCAAAAAGAACGCACGCCTGGATGATTTTGAACTCATACTCGGCGAAAGCTCCTCAGAACTATTTGGGCCTGGGCTACGCCAAAAAGACCAAAATGTGCTTCTTAAGATACCGACTAGGGCTGCTGCCCTGCACTCAGCATCTCCCACACTGGTTAAAAAAGAAAGCAGGCTTGTCATGCCGTCTATGCGGTCATAAGCAAGAAGATATGATTCACCTACTATGCTCTTGCGAGAAAATGCAAGAGGAGAGGAAACTTCTTTTGAAACAACATTTTATTCGGTTTGGGATACGTACACGAAGGAGTGCAGTACTCACCTGTTTTTCAACTTAGGACCCTCAACTGAGTTGCGGCCTTGTAAAATTTTTAAAGGCTGTGGAGGAAAAAATGCCAGGACTAGAATCTTGAACCGACCTGATCCCAACCTGTTTATAACACAAACTATGTGTACTTCCAAATACTGTGTGATAAATGAAAGGCTAATACGATTTTATAACTATGAAGAACAGAACATCAATGTTCATACTATGATGGTTTTAAACATATGTGATTTTATATTGTGTTTTATCTTAATTCATATTTTGTATCGAACTGCATTGGTTTTAATTAACTGTGCAAAATAAATTACTTACTTACATTCCTGACAACGTATTTTTATCCAATCAGAGTATCCGGGAAATGTTGAAATCATGTGGCCTAAAGGAGTCCCTTTTTCTTCCTGCCTTCCCGGGAAAGATTTCTTAAAGAAAGGCATTACCTCACAATTTTTCTTTAAATCTACCCAGAATTTTTACTTTTCCTGTTCGTGGGGAAAATACATGTGGACTATAAGTCAGACTCCTCCCTTTTGTTTAGCCTCATCTTTAGTTATCCCTAAAAAAATAAGTGGTGGGAGACTTACAAGAGTTTCACATGACACACCTAGACTCAAATCAGATGGATCTATATTAAACGGAATAAATCTACCTGGTATCCTAGTATACCCAACTCTTACTGTTCGTCAAGGCTGCTGTCTTAATGGAGTTAATACTAAAAAAAGTTAGTACCTCTGATAAGGCAAGAGAACTCATGATCTATTACAAATGCTGTAATAAAATCTACATTATATATATATATATATATATATATATATATATATATATATATATATATATATATACACTGAAAAAACTATAGGTTTCAAGGATGTTATAGTTAGTTGGACATTTCACTCGTATAAAACCAGAGAAATTCGGGCGTTATAGTTAGTTGAGCTAACTATAACTTGCACCCCCGCAATGCACTGATGATGATGTCATATATTAGATCACTCATGGCATGGTCAGTAACATCACTAATGACATCACTGATGACATCTCAAATGAAATCACTGATGACATCATTTAGTGACTGTGTGTTTCTGTAAAGTTTAAATATGCCAAGGTGTATTGAAGAATGAGTGGGTGTATAAGTGTCTGAATAGATGACTTAGTAGGTGCATGACTGACTGTATAAGTGAGTGATAAAATGTGTCTTACTGAATGCATGCATTAGTAACTAATCTGTGTGAATGTCTGTATCAGTCTGTCAGTTGGTGGGTAAGCAGCTGCCTGGGCTGGTGAGTAGCTACATGAGTGTCTATATGGGTTATTGATTAGTTGCCTGCGTATCTGTATGGGTGCCTGAGTGTCTGTGTGGGTGGGGGTGTATGACTGTGCATAGATGTGTGAGTGTGTAATTCACTGGGTGTATGGGTTCAAGAGTGGATTTATGCAGGGCTGTATGGGTGGGTGAGTGTGTGTATGGGTGTGTTAGTGAGTGAATGGATGTCTCAGTGGTACATGTGTGAGTAACTACAAATGTGAAAGGCAGTATATGTGAGTGCTGGATTATATAAATGACTATATGTGAGAGTGAGTGATTGTGAGAGTGGCTGTTTGGATGAGTGAGTGCTTGTATCAGTGATTGCATCAGAGAGTAAGTATGTGTTAGTATATATATGAATAAGTGAGGTGGTTTGTGTATAACAGTATAGGTGAGTAAATGAGAGTATGATTGATTATTTGCATGACTGACTAGATGTGTGAGTAACTCTATGGATAAGTGGTTGTGTGTGAGTGTCTGTATAGGTATAAGAGTGCAAATGATAGTGCTATATTGATGAGTGACTGCATGTATCAGTGACTGTATGGGTGAATGAATGGATGTGTGTGTAGACCTAGAAATCAGTGAGTGGGTATGTAGTAACTGGCATTGGTGTGTCTATTGTTTCAAAAATTGTAGTCTGTATTTTAAGAGTGGGTGTATCAAAAGTTATATTAGGGTGTGAGGAGACGCATCAGATTATCACCTGGATGATGTCATGAGTGATGTCATCAGTGATGTCATTTGAGTTGTCATCAGTGATGTCACTGACCATGTCATGAGTGATATAATATGTGACGTCACCAGTGGTGCATTGCGGGGGTGCAAGGTATAGTTAGCTCAACTAACTATAACGGCTGAATTTCTCTGGTTTTGTATGAGTGAAATGTCCAACTAACTATAACGTCCCTGAAACCTATGGTTTTCTCAGTGAACTTCAAAGGTTTTTTAAATGCTAATTTCTAACTATAACAACCCTGAAACCTATTTTTTAAATGCTAATTTCTAACTATAACGACCCTGAAACCTATGGTTTTTTCAGTGAATTTCAAAGGTTTTTTAAATGCTAATTTCAAATTATGCCTACATAGGTAGGACATATGCAGAAAGAGGAAGAAAGGCACAGAAAGAAGCAAGAGTTATGCAGAGAGAACCAACAGAGTGGCAGAAAGAGGTCTTGTTGCAAAGTCATACTGTGCCCCCAACTTTGTGTTGACGGGTACTGGTGGTAACTGAGTCCGACTAACCAGGCCTAGAGTTAGTGCTATGCTAAAAGACACTTAGAATACAGTGAAAACACCTACATACACTAGGGTACACTATGGGATGGAGTACCCCTGTGATTGGCATGGCCTCCCCTGTAAGGCCCTAGTACATAATAGGACAGGCAGATTAAAACTACCTCTAAGTCAGAGGTGCAGAAAGATGCTTCTTTCACTAGTAATCACATTTGCAGAGTGGTAGAGAAAGGTTGCTGGGCCTCCGACCAGTGCTCAGGAATTCCGCTGCTTCTTGGCCCCCAAAGTCCCTCAGTAGTATAGTGGACTTTATCACCCATCCCGTAGTCTGCCAGGAGGCGCGTTTGCAGAGCGATGGAGAAAGGTGGCGTGGCCTCCAAAGACGTCTTATCAATCCTACTGTGTGGGACTTACTGGAGGTCACAAGAGGACATTCTTCGGGGCCAACTACCCCTCCTGTTAACTCCAGTAAGTACCACACAGCAGGATTGCTAAGTTCTCATACCAGGCCACGCCACCTTTGCCCACCACTCTGCAAACACGCTCCCTGGCATGCTCTTGGATGGGGATTGAAGTCCCCTTCACTGCTGGGGTTCCTTAGGGGCCAACTAGCCTAACACTTCCCTCCAGTAAGCCCCACACAGTTGGATTGTTGAGAGGTGGACACAGGCCATGCCCCTTTTCTCCACCACTCTGCAAACACGCCTCCTGGCATGCTCTTGGTTGGGGAATGAGGTCCCCTTGCCTAATGAGGGTCCCTGGGGGCCAACTAGCCCACCAGGTATCTCCAGTAAGTCCCACACACCTGGATAGCAGGGTGTGATCCAAGGCCATGCCCCCATTTTACACCACTCTGCAAATGTGCCTCCTGGTGCACTGCTGCTCGGGGGATGAAGTCCACTTGTGTCCTGAGGTCACAAGTCACAAGTGTGGCACCCCTTATTTCAATGTATTTTGGACCCTGGGGACCCCATCCCCCAGGGCCGGCACATTTAAGAAAAAAAATGGGAAAGGCACGCGTGGCCCCCCTCCCGAGGCCAATTTCGGCCCCAGGTACCCATCCCCCGGGGCAAGGCCAGCCTTCTTTTCAAAAAATATTTTTAAATTCGGGCAATTCCCCCCCTTCCCATGGCCACTTCTGTCCCTGAGGACCCGATTCCCCGGGACCTGGCCTCTTTTAAAACTATTTTCTAATTAGGGAGGGGTGGCTGGGGGCTCCCTCCCCTGGGCCACTTCTGGCCCCAGGGACCCATGCCCCGGGGCCAGCCTACAAGTTGGGAAATGTAGGGGAGCCCCAATGCACCCATGGTCCCTGCCAGCTCCATGCCCCCTGTGGGAGCCAGCATTGTTTGTGGGTAAGGGGAGCAGCTCACAAGCAGCTCCCCTTGCCCAAAAGCAATGCTGCTTTGCTTCGTTGAAGCAAGTGCAGGTTTCCTGCTCTCACTTCAGCAAAGCAAAGCAGTGGTTGCTATGGCAGGGTGGGAGCCATGCAGCCCCCCTCCCAACATGCAAATAGCCTCGGGGAGGTGGTGGTCCGTGGGGCCAGCGATCTGCAACGGAACCCCATATGTCAACAAACAGTGCCCTGGGGAGGTGGTGGTCCCCGGGGCAGTTTGGGGGGATCAAGCCCCGCCACACTAAATAGTCATGAAAGCCCTGGGGAGGTGGTGGTCCCTGAGGTTTTGGGGGCACATGAGGCCCCCTGCTTTTAATTACCAATGCCCTGGGGAGGTGGTGGTCCCTGGGGCAGCGTGGGGCTGAAGAGTACCCGATGCAGTTTAATAAAAAACCCTAGAGGAGGTGGCAGTCCCTGGGGCTACGTGTGCCGCATGCCCCCCCGGGCACAATAAACTAAGCCCAAGGGAGGTGGAAGGCCCCAGGGCTGCGGGGGCCACCACGTGCCCCACCTTAATATTTGTGCATTGCCCCCTGGACCTGGCCCACCCAAGGGGTTATAGATAACAAAGCATGGGAGCCCACCCTTAATTTTTTTGTTTTTTCGGCCAGATTTGCGTATTGAGTGCGAATTCGGCATTTTTTTTTTAGAAAAAAATGCTTTTCTAGCCCTGGGGGTCCTTGTGAGCAGGCCAAAGGGTCAGGGTGTTTCTACTCTGCCCCTTTTCTTGTTTTTCATTTTTTTAACTATTTTTACACTTCCTGGTTTGGAACATTGGCAGCCAGTCAGAATGAAGCTTCTGCTCGGGATGGTTCGCAAACCCTCCTCGGTGCTCAGACATCGTTATTTTTATTTTTTGAATTTCTCAGGAATGACTGAACGGATTTACACCATTTAAAAGAAAAGGTCGCTTTCTGAACCAAGAGCTACCTTTTTTGCCAAATTTGGTGTAATGTAGATTTTCCTAGTAGTTATGACGGAAAGTCTGAATTTTATTAAAGATACGGAGGCGAGTATTATGCTTTCTTATCTTGCCTTAATTACAATAGCAGCCAAGATAAGCGAGAAACTACAGTTCCCAGAGGGTTCAGCAAAACAACTGGCCAATGGGAACACAATAAAACAAAACCTTACAACCAATCAGAGGTTATCAGCATAGATAACATGACTACTGACTGCGAAGCTTCCTCTTTTAGCTGGCGAGCAGCTCAGATAAAGTCAGAAAGCAGTTGAACAATCGCCCAAACAATAGAAAGAGATAAGGTCCAGGAACAAAATTCTTGACCCAAATCCAACTAGGAAAGTCGAACCACAGGACTCGCCGTAGGAGACTGCAAACAGGAAGGCGAGGTGATCTGATGAGGTGGAGGCCACACTTGTCGGCGAGCAGAACCATCACGAAGATGCAGGCGGCAAAGCTGGGGTCGCTGAAGGGAGGGAGAACACAGATTAGAAGTGTAGATGTGGGATAATACTCGCCTCCATGTCTTTAATAAAATGAAGACTTTCCGTCATAACTACTAGGAAAATCTACATTTTATGTCAAGACCGGAGGCTCCTATTATGCTTGCTTAAAGCATATCAACCACCAAAGAAGCCACAGTATCAACAGGTTTGCAATAAAGCAGACGAAAAACATTGTCATTAGTCCAATCTGCTGATCTCAGAATGTCGTCCAGGAGCTGGGAATGAGAGGGTGCACTGAGATCAGAAGTTTTTTGTTCATACACTTCGAGACATTGGCCTACACATAACTTAGGATGTGAAGGAAAATAAGGATAAAAAACAGAGTTCAAATTTGTCTTCGTTCGTCAATTAATTTCAAACAAAACAACTGTAGGTGAAAACAGACGAGAAGAAATATCCAATGCCTTAACGTCTGAGACATGTTTAATAGAAACCAGACACAGTAGCATGGTAAGTTTAGCAGACAACATTTTTAGAGAAAGAACAGAATTATCTGGCCAATCAGAAAACAATTTGAGTACAACATTAACATCCCAGAAACTTGAAAACTTAGCCAACGGAGGTTTGGAAAACCAAACTCCTCTCAGAAGGCGGCAGATTAAAGAGTGAGCACCCACTGGCTTGCAGTTAATCGGGGAATGATTAAGAGACATGGCAGATCTAAGATCTAAACAAATTGACTTTTCTGTAAGACTTACCTGCACTGGCTTCAGAAGCCAAGAAATTGACCACAAAATTTAGAGGGGCCAAAAAGGGATCGATATGTCTTTCCAGAAACCAACTTGCCCATAAAGACCAGGCGGATTTGTGAGCCTTGGAGGTCCCAGGGGCCCAGCTTTGCTGAGAAAGATAGAAACTTTTTGTGAAATGAGAAGGTCAGGAGGGACAGGCCGGAAACTTTCCAAGCCGACAGCACCAACGAGTTGTCTAGGATGAGACTTTGTGGGAGACCTAAGGGGTTCTGAAGCAAGTCTTTGCGGACGGGTAGGAGAACTGGGAAATCCATGCCATCTCCAGAAGAGAAGGAAACCAAATCTGAGACTGCCAGAAAGGAACCACTATGACCAACGTTGTCGATTGACGAGATACTTGTGAAAGTACTCTGTTGATCATGAGGAAAGGACGAAAGGCATAGTTGTGGTGAAGGGACCAATCCTAAAGGAAAGCATCTGTAGCTAGTGCCGAAGGATCTGGGCGCAAACTGAAAACCGAGGTAAATGGGTGTTGAGGCGTGAAGCAAAGCGATCGATATAAAAAGGGCCCCATTTTTGAGAAAGAGATTGGAAGACGGATGAAAGACGCATCCAATCGCTGGAGTCCCGAAGATAGCGAGAGTGCCAATCTGCTATAGAATTGAGATCTCCTGGAAGATACTCTGCTGTCAGCGATAGATTGTTTGACAAGCAATACTCCCAAAAACTCTTTGCAAGCTCCGCCAGGGGCTTGGATTTGGTGCCACCTAGATAGTTGATGTAGCGCACCGCAGAAACATTGTCCATACACAGGAAAATGGAACACCGAACCCTGTTCTTTGTAAGGCTTTGGATCGCAGGGGAGCCTGCAAGCATCTCTAAACAATTGTTGTGCAATTTCAACTCCTCTCGAGACCAGGTACCGCCAGTCGAGATTGGTCCACAATGGGCACCCCAACCCGACAGGCTTGCATCTGATTCTAACACAAGATCTGGGGCCGAAGCGAATATAGTTTGCCCGTTCCAAGCATCTAAATGGTCAATCCACCATTGAAGTTCGATGCGAGATTCTTGATCCAAAGTGATAAGATCGGCGTAGGCCAGCCCTTGACGAAGATGTCTGATTTTTAGACGTTGAAGGGCCCGATAAGGAACGGGACCCGGAAAAATGGCTTGAATGGAAGTGGAGGGAAGGCCAACGATTCTTGCGAGAAATCTGAGGGAAATGAGGGACTTGATGGTTGACACCTTTGATTGAGGAAGTAGGAGAAACGCCGTGGAAGAATGCACTAGAAAGCCCAGGAATTCGATGTGTTGAGAAGGGAGGAGCATGGATGTGTCGTGATTGAGGAGGAAACCCAGATCGTGTAGAAGAGATTGAGTAGTTCTGAGGTCTGAAAGAAGAAGCTGTTTGTCTGTATTCATGATCAGAATGTCGTCCAAATAAATAATAAGCCTGATCCCCAGGGATCAAAGGAAAGTTACCGTTGGTTTCATGACTTTTGTAAAGCACCATGGTGCTGACGACAGACCGATAGGAAGAGAAGTGAAGCGATAGGTTACGTCTGGCCATTGGAATTGAAGAAATTTGGTATGGGAAGGATAATTCAGAATGGGGAGGTAAGCGTCGTGCAAGTCTAGTCTAATCATCCAATAGTTTGGTTAGAGGGTATCTCTTAAATGAATGATAGTCTCTATTTTGAAGTGGTGATACACCACAAATTGATTGAACCATTTTAGATTTATGACTGGACGCATCTTTTTGTTCTTTTTCTGGACAAGGAAAATAGAACTGAGAAACCCTATGGGATCGAAAAGGGCGATTTGAATAGTTTGCTTTTGGAGGAGGCTTTGGACCTCCAGGGAAATTAGTTGAGACATTTCCTTCGAGAACACCAGAGGAGGAGGGAACACAGTTTGGGAAGGCAGCGCATAAAGCTCTGTAAGATAGCCTTGGACTGTGTTGAGGACCCAAGGGTCTGCGGTAAGAGTCCGCCACTTTTGTAGAAAAAGCTTTAAACGACCTCCCACCAGGGGAGTAGGAGAAGGACCTACCCTGTTGGTTCTTGTTGAGGAAATTCTTTTGACCTCGACCCCTGAAACCACGTCCTCTCTGAGGGTAGAATTGAAGTTTGTAGTCTTGAGATCCGGAGTTGAAGGAACCTCTGGAGCCTTGATTGGAATAGGGACGGCCGGTAGAGCTAGCCCTTCCTCTGCCGGCCCGTTGAAAAACCAGAGGTGAAAACACTTTCTTAATGGATTGTTGTGCCCTATCCAAAGAGGCAAAGGTGGAAACAAATCTGCTGAGGTCCTTCACCAGAGAATCACCATATAGGAGACCCAACACTTTAATACCAGGATCCTGAGAGGCCAGATTGGCCAATTTGGGGTCAAGTTTAACAAAAGCCCTTTAAGGCGTTCGTGTGTGATCGCATCGTTTGCATTTCGAAAAAGACAAAATGCTCGTTGGACTCACAGAGATATGTCATCAGCAGACAACTCAGTACCTTCCTGGCGAGCAGCCTCAGCCAAGTCAAATAGACACGCCAAGCGACCAACCACATCAAGCAATTTATCCTGGCAGGTGGACCAGGCTTTGTCCACCCCCTTGCGTGGGTCTTTACCAAACTTAGAGAAACAGGTGAGTAAAGGTTGGTCAATGGAAGGGACTATGGCGACTTTATCAGCTAAAGTGGGTTTAGGACATTCAGACTTCAATCTAGATCTAGCGGACACCTCCAAGGGGAGACGAAGTCTGGTGGAAATATAATCACCCAAGTGAGAGACAGGAAACCATTCGGTGGAATTAGCATGACGAATGGAAGCAGGGTTGAACATGGGAACCCCTTCAGAATCCAAGACAGGCTCAAAAGTAAAATAATCTAATTTGTTTTTTTTAAGCAGGAGGGGAGGGAGGATCAGACGCATTAAATAGGTCAAATAAATCATCTGCGTCATCCATATCCTCGTCTGTGTCCAAAATGGTGGAAATAACCAACTTTTTGGGTACCTCTGAATGCTTCAATTTAGTTTTGCGTTTACCATCAGAGCTTAATAACCCCTTCTTAGAAGGAGGCCTAGGAAGCACATAGTCCTCATTCAAATTTGAGGAAACCTCGCTATTCAAACGTTACACAGAATTAGAGACAGAAACAGAAGCAGAGGGAACCACCTTTCTTTTTCTACTTTCTCCCGCACACTGTGCCAATGCTTTGGTCAACAGACTCATCATGGAACTCTCCATGCCTTTTGAAAAAAATCTCAAAGACGTTTCCACTGCAGACTCCACTGAATTATGGATAAACGTATTCAAATCATTTTTGAAAGCCTCGCATTCATCCTGTTGCCGGTCAGAACCGGGGAAACTTTCAAGTTCCATAGTCACCACGGGAAACAGAGTGAGGCAAGGGTTAAAGGGAAAATAGAGGGCAGGAACAGGACTGGGACACTCCACCGAAGGGCGTAACCGCTACCGCTGAAGCAGGAGCTGCGGAGCAGTCGAGCGAGCTTTCAGAAGCTCCAGAAGCAGCCGCAGAACGGTAGGCACAGCACGCACTCTGTGAGGGAGATAGCGGGAGGAATAGCCACTGTGCAACGGTAGAGACCAAATGACTACCGCGCGTGTGGGAGGAAACAAACTTCAGTGGGACGGGGAAACAGAGTTAAAAGGTGCTAACAAAGCAACGGCGAGCTCCGCATTTACAACATTGTAAAATAACGCAACACCATTTTAAACTATGACGAAGAGCAGAGCAACAAAGATAAGTCACTTATCTGACTACGAGCAGCAAGAAAAGATGAAGCTTCGCAGTCAGTAGTGACATTATCTATGCTGATACGCTCTGATTGGTTGTAAGGTTTTGTTCCCATTGGCCAGTTGTTTTGCTGGACCCACTGGGAACTGTAGTTTCTCACTTACCTTGGCTGCTATTATAATTAAAGCAAGATAAGAAAGCATAATAGGAGCCTCCGGTCTTGACATAAAATTCCGTTCAGCAGTTTGGGTTTTAGCCTGTTCCAAAATTTCCTTTGGAAAAACGTGTTATGGGACCTGCCTTTTTTCTCGGGCCCCGCTTGACGAATCACTCCGAAACCTTCAGGACAAGAACTGACCTGAGTGAGCCATTAGGTTTGAACATTTTGAGAAGATTTGTCAAAGGGCGCCAAAGATATTGCCAAAAGAAAAAACGCTTTTTGAATAGAAACATAGAAACGACCGCCAGTAGGTAATATATATTACGGAAACAATGTCTCAATATATTGACTTCTTCCTAATTGATTTTGTGAAAACTTTGCACTCGTACATCCGGGACACTGCGGATTTCATCAGAACCATTGCTAATATCACATGGGAACCAGAAATGCTGATGATCGTTCTGGATGTTACAGGACTCTATACATTTATCTCACACCATCAGGGCATTCAAGCAGTACAATATTTCCTTAAAGGTCGATCATTGAAATTTGCATTACACAATGAGATGCTGACTGAATTTGTGACCTTCTGTCTCAACAATAAAATCTTCTTATTTCAGAAGCAACACTTTAGACAGATAAGAGGGACGGCGATGGGAACCTGCTTCGCCCCCAGTTACGCAAACTTGTACGTGGGCTGGTGGGAGAAGCAGGTTGCCTGGGCCTACGACAACCAACAATGGGTCCAATCAATTATCGGGTGGCACCGATATATTGATGATCCCTTCATTTTTTTGAAGGGTCCCCGGGCTGAAGCAGAGGCATATATCAGACACCTGAATGACAACACATTGAATTTACACTTCAGTGGTCAAATAAGTGACACTGAAGTTGATTTTTTGGATTTCAGAGTTTCAATTAGGGAAGGCAAGATCTGCACCTCACTATTCCGTAAAAATACAGCCGGCAACTCCATTTTCGAGGCAAACAGCTGTCATCCCAAACCCCTCCAGAACAGCATTCCCTACGGGGAATTGCTGCGCTTGAAAAGAAATTGCACAGTAGAAAAGGATTACGAGACAGCAGCTCATGAATCAATGGAAAGATTCAAAATAAGAGGTTATTCAGAACAGATCCTAGTGAAATCTTTTAAGAAAGTCAAGAAAATACCTAGAGTGGGCCTCTTAAAAGATAAAAAGAGACCAGAGACTGTCAATCAAAGTACTCTCTGCTTTATCACAACCTTCTCCCAAGATTCCAAAATCATTCATCAAGTTCTCTCACGAAACTGGCATATCCTTAAATCGGATTTTACCATAGGAACTGAAATATCAGATTTTCCTAAAATCACTTATAGAAGAAATCGTTTGTTGAGAGAGTTACTTGTACATAGTCACTTCGATCCTGTCCCAAGAACACCCAGATTGGGCAACCTTACTGGGTTCTTTCCATGCCATCGTTGTAAAGCATGTAAAACCAGCCCTAAAGTTACTCACTATCAAATCCCTGGTAGAACTTCAGGCAGAAAGATTAACACATTTATGACAGGCACCACACCCTACTGTGTATATTGTCTGGAGTGCCTCTGCAAACTGCATTACATCGGTAGCACGATACACCCTGTAAAAAGAAGGATACTCGAACATGCGAGAGCCATTGAACACAATGATCCGAATTACCCTGTGGCCAGGCATTTTCCCCAAGAACATCGGAGTGATCGTAACCTCCTCCGATTTTTCTGTCTTGATCACATTCCCATCAAAGACCGTCGTGGGGGGGACAGGGAGACACAGCTAAGCAGGCTAGAATCTAGATTCATCATAGACCTTCAAACCAGGATACCACTATGCCTGAATATGGAAGAGGAGTTATCCATACATTTAGGCTAGTAGTCTCTCTTTCTCGCTCATCTGTAGAGCCAGTTACTCTTTTCTTTTTTCTTTATTGCTGTATTTCGAGATTTAAGTTCCAAACTTCAAAAAAGTTAATTACTACGATTAAGTAGATGTAGATACCAGCCTATCCAAGGCTTGATTGATTTTTTTATTTTTTGGTAAATAATGTATTTTTTTAGGTAACATTAATTCACACAATTGACATGTGTGTATAAAGAGTGACATTTGTACAAAGGTCTATCTGCACAGTTAATTATGAAATTGGAACCCAGAATTAATTTATGTGTATATAATTTCTTTTCAAACATTTTGAAACAATGAATGCAAAACCAGCCGATTTAGGGGTTAATTTTGTTCTTTGCTGCTTCACGTGTTATGATGTAAAAACATATCTTAAGATGGCCGCCACATGATTTAACTAAAGGCTAGTGCATTATCTATGTTTACCAACCTACGCGGAAATGACATCATTGAATTGTAAATGGAGGTCAAACTTTATTATTTAAATCACGATGAACAAGATGTGTGCGGTAACAGTAAGAAAAAGGCGCGAAGCCGAAACGCGTCCTGTATTGAATTTAACGGATAAATAAACCTGTTTTGATTTCCATCAGTGGACTGCGGTCGATTCTTTATATATATATTTATATATATATATATATATATATATATATATATCTCCACACTCCGGTTCGACGTTTCCCGGCCATTAAGCGCTCATTGTGGGTGCGTAGCCTTACGGCAGAACCAAGCCGTTTTCTATTCCACACTCCTTCACTTCTCAGTAAAGAAAATAGGCGCACACCTTCTGAAATCCACAATTAAAGTTGTTTTAATTCATTTAGCACGAAAGCAGGTGACCTACGCCTTTCGATGCTACAAGCATCTTGCTCACGATCAACTTCCCACATTTTTTTCAAACATTTTAAACATTCAAAACAATGAGTGACATCATTTCCTGTATTGTGATACCGAGCATTGTGGTTATTGTAGTTTTAATTTAACAAGAGTCTCTAGGGGAGGAATTTTTTTCTTCTTTAAATCACATTTGAAAATTATTTTAGTTTTGTGGTCTTTACTTAGAACAAATCATGTTTGGGTTTGTTTTATGGTGTTCATTCTTTAGTAAGTCCAAAGTAATTTTAACTTTTGACTTTGTTTTTCATGTTTTCACTCCTCTGGTGGGGTTTGTTCTCTCCCATTCAATTCATTTTTATGGAGTTGCTTCTTTTATTCAAGGTTAAAGATCTTTTATTTTTTGTCATGTTTAATGTTCCCCTCTCATATTCTAGTTGTCTCTCTCACTTCATTGAATCTACTGGATACCTGGAGCTTAATCAAGCTGGGTTTCGACCGGGGCACTCAACCGAGATGGTGACACTGGCGGTCCAGAATGTACTTAGATGCAATGCAGACAAGGACATTCCCCAAGCACTGGTACTTCTTGACCTGTCGGCCGCATTCGACACGGTCGACCATACTATCTTGGTCGACCGTGTCGAACAGGCTGGCCTGAGAGGCTCGGCACTTAGATGGCTGAAGTCATTTATCTCGGAACGCACCCAGGCAGTGAGATTAGGAACCTTTACAGCCCCTAAAATCAAAAATGAATGTGGAGTCCCTCAGGGCTCGTCTCTGTCCCCACTTTTATTTAATTTGTATTTACGACCCTTGCTATTCTCATTAAAAAAGTTCAGAGCCTTAATTTTTAACTACGCAGATGATCTGCAATTGATCTTCTGTTTAGACACACCTGGCGCGGTCACCGAATTTCGGGAGACCATGGTTCACATTCAGAGATGGATGGGCCTAAATCACTTAAAACTCAACCCAGGCAAAACTGAATTGATTTTGCCTGGGAAGAGTGCACTGTACTGGGGACCACATTTCTGGCCTCCAGAAATGGGTGACCCCCCGGCTAAGTCCCAAACAGTTAAGAGCCTTGGAATTTCTTTTAATGAAGATCTATCGCTCAAAAATCAGGTAGGGACTGTGGTATCTGCAAGTTTCTTTCAACTTCGCAAGATTAAGAAGATCGCCCACCTTTTAACCCACCCTGCTCTGATTCAGGTCATTATCGCTCTTGTGTTGTCCCGTCTGGACTATTCCAACAGTCTGTACTTGGGTCTTCCAGCGGGGCAGCTCAAGAGACTTCAACTGGTCCAAAACCAAGCGGCCAGGTTGATCTGCAAGATCCCTAAGTGGCAGTCCATTAGATCAGGACTGGCCAGTCTCCACTGGTTGCCAGTAGCGCAGAGAGCAGCTTTTAAAGCAGGATGCATTATCTTCAGGGCTCTACAAGGTAAGGGTCCCGGATTTATTAGCAGCCTGCTTGTTAGTTACACTCCCTCTCGCGCTCTCCGCTCAGGTCAAAAGAACCTGTTAGTGGTGCCGCGAATCAGGAAACAACGCCAAGGAGGTGGATCTTTCCATTTTTTGGCCCCCTCCCTGTGGAACTCTTTGCCATTGCCGTTAAGGCTCCATGAAGATCTGTTAGCCTTCAGACAGGCTTTTAAAACTTGGCTCTTCAAGCAAGCTTACCCTTAGTTAATCCCGTTTTCTTTTTTCTGTTACATGTTATGTTGTGCCAGTTTTCCACAGCGCCATGAAGCCTATGGGCGTACGTGCGCTTAATAAATTTAATTTAACATAACATAACATAACATTCAAGGTTGATGTGCATTGATGTTTATCACAGATGAGTGTATAACTCCTCCGATTGGTTGAGGCCATACGGGCTCAGAGTTCTGAAATTTAGGATGTGACGTGACTCCTTCTGTCGTAGGATTCTCTCTCGGTCACCTCCTCGAATGTTTTTCGGTATCGTCTCTATTCCAAAGAATTTTAGTTTTAACCAGTCTGCATTGTGTGATTGCTCCATATGCTTGGCAACAGCATTTGCTCTATCCTTGTGTGTGGTTGCTCTAGCATGTTCCATGATGCGTTTCTTCAATTCACCTTTTGTACTTCCCACGTACATTAGTGGGCAGGGACATTCTATTCCATAGATTGTGAAGTCTGTTTTACAGGTGATTAGCTGACGTATTTCCCATTTTTTGTTGTTTGGCATTTTTATTTCCTTGGTTGGTTTCGCAATTTGACACATTTTGCATCCATAACATTTTACAAACCCTTTCGTTTTGAGCCAGTCATTTCCTTTATCCTTTTTCGTTTTAAAATGACTGTGAATCAATTGGTCCTTAAGGTTTGGTGCTCTTCGGTAGGTTACCGTCGGGTGTTTTCCCACTAGATTTCCAACTGTATCATCCAAATGTAGGAATTTCCAATTTTTTCTCAAGATTTGCAGGAATTTTTTACTCCCTTCGGAGTAGTCCGTGATGAGTCTGATTGGTTCTTGTTCTTTGTTGTTTTTATTTTCGATTGATCGTTTCAAACAATCACCTCTGGGTTTCTCATTTGCCCTTTTCCAGCATTTTTCCACATTTCCTTGATTGTATTTTCGGTTTTTGAATCTTCTTTTCGTTAGTGAACTGTGTTTTTGCCATTCCGTTTCTTCACTGCAGATTCTTTTTATGCGGAGGAACTCCCCGTAGGGGATGCTGGCGATTAATGATGCTTGATGAAAGCTTGTGGCTTCCAGTGTGGAATTGGTTGCTGTTGACTTTCTATGCAGGGTTGAGTGTATCTGGTTATCCTTGATGTAGATGTGTGTTTCAAGGAAAGTTACTTCTTGTTTGTTGATCTCATATGTAAAGTTTAACCCTGTCATACTTCCATTCATGATTTGATAGTACTTTTCAAATTCCTCTGGGGACCCATCCCAGATAATGAATAGATCGTCTATGAATCTTATCCAGCAGATGATTTTGCTGATCATGTGGTCATTTTCCGGTGCCCAGGCAACTTCCTTTTCCCAGAAGCCCATCGTCAAGCATGCATAATTTGGACTAAATGAAAAGCCCATGGCGGTTCCACTTCTTTGTCTGTATAGTTCCTCTCCGAACAAGAAAATATTCTCTGATAAGCATAGTGCAATCATGTCATGTAGCATTTCATTATGATTTTTGTATTGAATGTTGCGGTCCCGCAAAAAATAATTGCATGCCTCTATCCCTATATCATTGCTTATGTTCGTATATAGGGATACGACATCCATTGTGATAAGTTGGTAATTTTCATGCCATGGGGTGTTTTCAAGTCTTCTTAAGAAGTCATTTGTGTCTTGAACATAAGAGCTCAGTTGCGTCACATATGGCTTCAGGAAATAGTCAATGTAATTTGAGATGGGTTCTAGCAAAGAGCCCTTTGCTGAAAGAATTGGACTGCCTGGGGGTTTCTTCCGATCTTTATGAACCTTAGTCAGGAAATAAATTGTAGCTGTCATTGGGTGGTTGACTGTCAGGTATTTTTGTTCATCCTCATCAATTAAGTTTTTTGCTTTCCATTGTCTTAGTTTCTCATCTAATTTATTTTTTATCTCTGATGTTGGATTGATTCTTAATTTTTCATAATATTTGGTATCTTTCAGTTGGCGATGAGCTTCAATGATGTAAGCACTCTTTTCCCAAATTACTAAATTTCCTCCCTTATCCGCCATTTTTATTTCGATTAGCTCGTCCTTTGTTAGATTTGCTAGAGCTTCTCGTTCCTGCATTGTTAGGTTATCTTTGTAGTTGGAACCTTTCATTTTGTATAGGTCCTGAACCACTGCCTCCTGGAAAATACCCACTTTGTTTCCTGGGGTTAGTCGGGGATAAAATTTTGATTTGGGTTTCTTTTGACTGAGGCCAGCTCCATCTTGAGAGATTGCTTGACTAAGAGTTGTTTCATTTTCATCCATTACATCGAGATTCAATAAGGTTGTATATGCATTCGCATCTTTTGCTGTTATGTTTTGTGCACTTTCCTCTTCTATGGCATGTTTTTTGTTTTTCGTTTTGTTTTCTGCAAAGAATTTGGCTAACTTTATTTTTCTTATATACAGGTAGAAATCTATTCGGACTTGGGCCAAATTCAGTTTTTTCTTAGGACAAAAATTTATACCTCTTTTTAAGAGTGAGATCTCCGCTTCTGTGATTATTCTTTTGGATTGATGACTTGTAATTCATCATTTATTTCCCCCTCTTCTGGCGCATACTCCTCGTTTCCGTTCCTACTTTTTCGGTTGTTTCTGTTGTTTCTTTTCCCCCTTCTTGTCTTTTTCTGTTTGTTTTCCACTGCCGTCCTCGTCCCTGTCCCCTTGGTTGGTTTTGTGCGCCCCGGTTCTGTTCCCAACGTCTTTGTTCTAACACGAGGCGCATATCCTCTAAAAAATGTGTTTTTTCCGGATTTGTGGATGTACTTGGTTCGCCATCACTTGTTCCTATTGATGTTAAAGATGAGGATATAGAGGAGGCACTGTTGGTCATATTATCAGCTCGATATTTTGGGGCTAGTTGTTTGAAATAGTCATACTTTCTGGAGAATGTGAATATGCGTCCCTCTTCATAGTCTACAGTGTCACATATGAATTTGTTGTGTTTGCGTTCTCTCACTGTATTTTCATGTTTTTCAATCTGACTCTCCAAGTCCTCCTTGAATGTAGTCATGTCATTATTGAGCTTCAATTGTATGATTTCTTTTTCCATTTCATTGAGTTCTTCCTGTATTTTGTTTAGGCCAATTTCAATGTGCTTGACAAGAATTTCTATCAGACCCAGTGACGATCTCAAAATAAACTCTCCCCATTCTTCCAGCAATTCATTTGACGTCTCCTGGTGGCTTGGCATCAACATTATTCTTAAACCCCTGGGTACTCTTTGTACTTCCAAATATTTTTTTAGGGTTATTAGCTCCCATGATTTATTTATTTCTTTGCGGCTCAGCATTTCCCATGCTCTCAATTTACTTTTGGCATCCGATTTAGGAGCATCTGATTTAGTATTTTTCTCTGTTCTCTCTTTGTCCGTATTTCCTCTCACAAACATTGTTGTTAACAGTTCATTTCTTTTTGCTGCCCTTTGTTCCATGTTGCTTTAGTTTATTCAGTGTTTTTTATCCAGTATTTATTGTCTTTTATCGTGTTGTGTGGCGCTTCAGAAGCCGTTTTGCAGGCATAAAACAAATTGGTTTATACACGCACGGTACTTTCTTAGTGAAGTATAGTCGCGATACTTTTTACCACTATGCCTGCATTCTCGGCACACAGCTGACTTATTCCGCTCCTCCGATGTGGAAACAAATTACACGGGTTTGCTCCTTTCTGACACGATCACACTCTTACCTCCTGCCTGGAGCGGTGTGCGTGTCCCGAAGCTCTGCCGTTTGTCCTCTCCTGTCAGCGTTCACTCCGGTCGGGTCCAATTATCTCCACACTCCGGTTCGACGTTTCCCGGCCATTAAGCGCTCATTGTGGGTGCGTAGCCTTACGGCAGAACCAAGCCGTTTTCTATTCCACACTCCTTCACTTCTCAGTAAAGAAAATAGGCGCACACCTTCTGAAATCCACAATTAAAGTTGTTTTAATTCATTTAGCACGAAAGCAGGTGACCTACGCGTTTCGATGCTACAAGCATTTTGCTCACGATCAACTTCCCACATTTTTTTCAACATTTTAAACATTCAAAACAATGTGTGACATCATTTCCTGTATTGTGATACCGAGCATTGTGGTTATTGTAGTTTTAATTTAAAAAGAGTCTCTAGGGGAGGAATTTTTTTCTTCTTTAAATCACATTTGAAAATTATTTTAGTTTTGTGATCTTTACTTAGAACAAATCATGTTTGAGTTTGTTTTATGGTGTTCATTCTTTAGTAAGTCCAAAGTAATTTTAACTTTTGACTTTGTTTTTCATGTTTTCACCCCTCTGGTGGGGTTTGTTCTCACCCATTCAATTCATTTTTATGGAGTTGCTTCTTTTATTCAAGGTTAAAGATCTTTTATTTTTTGTCATGTTTAATGTTCCCCTCTCATATTCTCATTCAAGGTTGATGTGCATTGATGTTTATCACAGATGAGTGTATAACTCCTCCGATTGGTTGAGGCCATACAGGCTCCGAGTTCTGAAATTTAGGATGTGACGTGACTCCTTCTGTCGTAGGATTCTCTCTCGGTCACCTCCTCGAATGTTTTTCGGTATCATTTCTATTCCAAAGAATTTTAGTTTTAACCAGTCTGCATTGTGTGATTGCTCCATATGCTTGGCAACAGCATTTGCTCTATCCTTGTGTGTGGTTGCTCTAGCATGTTCCATAATGCGTTTCTTCAATTCACCTTTTGTACTTCCCACGTACATTAGTGGGCAGGGACATTCTATTCCATAGATTGTGAAGTCTGTTTTACAGGTGATTAGCTGACGTATTTCCCATTTTTTGTTGTTTGGCATTTTTATTTCCTTGGTTGGTTTCGCAATTTGACACATTTTGCATCCATAACATTTTACAAACCCTTTCGTTTTGAGCCAGTCATTTCCTTTATCCTTTTTCGTTTTAAAATGACTGTGAATCAATTGGTCCTTAAGGTTTGGTGCTCTTCGGTAGGTTACCGTCGGGTGTTTTCCCACTAGTTTTCCAACTGTATCATCCAAATGTAGGATTTTCCATTTTTTTCTCAAGATTTGCAGGAATGTTTTACTCCCTTCGGAGTAGTCCGTGATGAGTCTGATTGGTTCTTGTTCTTTGTTGTTTTTATTTTCGATTGATCGTTTCAAACAATCACCTCTGGGTTTCTCATTTGCCCTTTTCCAGCATTTTTCCACATTTCCTTGATTGTATTTTCGGTTTTTGAATCTTAGTACCGCGCGTGTATACACCAATTTGTTTTATGCCTGCAAAACGGCTTCTGAAGCGCCACACAACACGATAAAAGACAATAAATACTGGATAAAAAACACTGAATAAACAAAAGCAACATGGAACAAAGGGCAGCAAAAAGAAATGAACTGTTAACAGCAATGTTTGTGAGAGGAAATACGGACAAAGAGAGAACAGAGAAAAATACTAAATCAGATGCTCCTAAATCGGATGCCAAAAGTAAATTGAGAGCATGGGAAAGGCTGAGCCGCAAAGAAATAAATAAATCATGGGAGCTAATAACCCTAAAAAAATATTTGGAAGTACAAAGAGTACCCAGGGGTTTAAGAATAATGTTGATGCCAAGCCACCAGGAGACGTCAAATGAATTGCTGGAAGAATGGGGAGAGTTTATTTTGAGATCGTCACTGGGTCTGATAGAAATTCTTGTCAAGCACATTGAAATTGGCCTAAACAAAATACAGGAAGAACTCAATGAAATGGAAAAAGAAATCATACAATTGAAGCTCAATAATGACATGACTAAATTCAAGGAGGACTTGGAGAGTCAGATTGAAAAACATGAAAATACAGTGAGAGAACGCAAACACAACAAATTCATACGTGACACTGTAGACTATGAAGAGGGACGCGTATTCACATTCTCCAGAAAGTATGACTATTTCAAACAACTAGCCCCAAAAAATCGAGCTGATAATATGACCAACAGTGCCTCCTCTATATCCTCATCTTTAACATCAATAGGAACAAGTGATGGCGAACCAAGTACATCCACAAATCCGGAAAAAACACCTTTTTTAGAGGATATGCGCCTCGTGTTAGAACAAAGACGTTGGGAACAGAACCGGGGCGCACAAAACCAACCAAGGGGACAGGGACGAGGACGGCAGTGGAAAACAAACAGAAAAAGACAAGAAGGGGGAAAAGAAACAACAGAAACAACTGAAAAAGTAGGAACGGAAACGAGGCGTATGCGCCAGAAGAGGGGGAAATAAATGTTGAATTACAAGTCATCAATCTCTCCAAAAGAATAATCACAGAAGCGTAGATCTCACTCTTAAAAAGAGGTATAAATTTTGTCCTAAGAAAAAAATGAATTTGGCCCAAGTCCAAATAGATTTCTACCTGTATATAAGAAAAATAAAGTTAGCCAAATTCTTTGCAGAAAACAAAACGAAAAACAAAAAACATTCCATAGAAGAGGAAAGTGCACCAAACATAACAGCAAAAGATGCGAATGCATATACAACCTTATTGAATCTCGATGTAATGGATAAAAATGAAACAACTCTTAGTCAAGCAATCTCTCAAGATGGAGCTGGCCTCAGTCAAAAGAAACCCAAATCAAAATTTTATCCCCAACTAACCCCAGGAAACAAAGTGGGTATTTTCCAGGAGGCAGTGGTTCAGGACCTATACAAAATGAAAGGTTCCAACTACAAAGATAACCTAACAATGCAGGAACGAGAAGCTCTAGCAAATCTAACAAAGGACGAGCTAATCGAAATAAAAATGGCGGATAAGGGAGGAAATTTAGTAATTTGGGAAAAGAGTGCTTACATCATTGAAGCTCATCGCCAACTGAAAGATACCAAATATTATGAAAAATTAAGAATCAATCCAACATCAGAGATAAAAAATAAATTAGATGAGAAACTAAGACAATGGAAAGCAAAAAACTTAATTGATGAGGATGAACAAAAATACCTGACAGTCAACCACCCAATGACAGCTACAATTTATTTCCTGACTAAGGTTCATAAAGATCGGAAGAAACCCCCAGGCAGTCCAATTCTTTCAGCAAAGGGCTCTTTGCTAGAACCCATCTCAAATTACATTGACTATTTCCTGAAGCCATATGTGACGCAACTGAGCTCTTATGTTCAAGACACAAATGACTTCTTAAGAAGACTTGAAAACACCCCATGGCATGAAAATTACCAACTTATCACAATGGATGTCGTATCCCTATATACGAACATAAGCAATGATATAGGGATAGAGGCATGCAATTATTTTTTGCGGGACCGCAACATTCAAACCAAAAATCATAATGAAATGCTACATGACATGATTGCACTATGCTTATCAGAGAATATTTTCTTGTTCGGAGAGGAACTATACAGACAAAGAAGTGGAACCGCCATGGGCTTTTCATTTAGTCCAAATTATGCATGCTTGACGATGGGCTTCTGGGAAAAGGAAGTTGCCTGGGCACCGGAAAATGACCACATGATCAGCAAAATCATCTGCTGGATAAGATTCATAGACGATCTATTCATTATCTGGGATGGGTCCCCAGAGGAATTTGAAAAGTACTATCAAATCTTGAATGGAAGTATGACTTCTGCTAACGCCTCATCTTTGGATTTAATTTTGAAAACATTAATGGACCACCGCCAAGAGGTACAAGAACAGTTTTCAAAACTAAGGGAAGACAATAGTAAAATACACAAATGCTTACAGGAAGTTACTAGTAAATTGAGTGGAGTAACAAAAGAAATAGAAGAACTGCAGCAAAGAGTAGTAGATGTGGAGGAAACCTTAGCCACTACTACGGTCACTTCAGATCGACATAACGATGAAATAGAGAGTTTACAGAACAAAGTGGAAGATTTGGAAAACAGGCAAAGACGCCAAAATCTGAGACTTTTTGGAATACCCGAAGGATCGGAGGGAGCAGATGCAAGGGCATATATTGTAAAAATGCTACAGAGGGCATTCCCGGATCTGTCTGACTGGGACTGGGATTCGCAAATTCAACGGGCACATAGACTCCCTATCATTCCTAGATCTCAAGAAAGCAAATATCCACGGCCTTTTTTAATTTACTTTGGTAATTTTTTGCTGCGACAAGCCATCTCTATCAAAGCTAGACCAAACACCCCAGTGACAATCGACAACCTAACTTTCTTTGTAAAATCAGACCTCAGCAAGGCAACTATGGATAAAAGGTGGGGGCTACGTAAAATGATCGATCCCCTCAAGTCTTGTGGAGCAACGGTTTACCTTCAAGAACCTGCCCGCCTCAAAGTTATAAAGTCTGGTCACACTCATTTTTTTCATGATGTTAAAGAGGCGGAACAATATCTTTCTAAAATGGATTCTTAAACTTAATTAAGGGGGGGTAAACATTGGGGGAAAAAAGAGAAAAGAGAAAAGAGAGAGTGGGGAAAAGAAAACATGATTCAATTGATCTAAGTTATCATGGATGCTATAGACATCAAGAATTGACAAAAATGTTTTTTGTAGCCTTTGGTTAGGTTTACAGGTCTAAGCTATCATGGATGTTATAGACATCAAGAATGGACAAAAATGTTTTTTGTAGCTTCTGGGTAGGTTTACACTCTTAAATGGGCTACAGTCGCTTTATTTTTTTTTCTTTTGTATGAGAATAATACAGAGGGATGGGGTTCTAGGAGAATCCTCTCTGACTGGCTGCCCCTCAAACGGCAGCAGAAGATAGAGGGAGGCTTCCGGGTAGGTACAGGGGGGAGGATTTCATGGGGCCTCGAGGGAGGCTCAGGAGAAGAATGGAGGGTAGGATGGGTGGGTGGGTCTGTTGGCAAGGGTGGGCTAAATAATGGGGGAAAAAAATATATGGCAAGAAAGAATTTTGATACAGACAAAAATAAGACACGCTATATTATTAAAATTGTTATACAGAGGGAAAACTAAACGCATAAAAAGCAGAAATGTCTAAAATTAGACTACTAGTTTGGAATGTTGCTGGTCTCAATAGCAAGCAGAAAAGGAAATTAGTACAAGAGGAAGTTGATATGTATAAACCACACTTCGCTCTTATGACAGAAACACACATCAGCTATCAAGACAGAAAATTACTTTCTCAAATAGGATACGAGCGGGTGGTATGCACAACTTTGGGTGCCTCAATCAGGGGGGTGGCCATTTTAAAACAGAAACGGCTGGGGATTGATATCCTTAAAACTGCTTCGGATACACGGGGGAGGTGGGCAATTGCTCAGATTCAAACAGATCTAAAGAAAATTGTTATGTGTGTAGTATATGGGCCTAATATAGATGATCCTAAGGTGTATGAGCAGCTAAGCATTGAGCTATTAGAGTGGGAGGGGGAGGTGTTGGTTATGGGGGACTTTAATTGTGTTATTGACTATAAAATAGATTCTACGGGACATGGCACTCACACTAGAATGCGAAAGGTTAGATTCGCAATCTTAGAACTTGGCAGACTGCTTTAATTTGAAGGATGTATGGCGCTTTAAATACCCTAATATAGCAGGACATACATACTACTCCGGCGCCACATAGATCCTGGTCTAGAATCGACATGGTCTGGGCATCTGATCAAAATAGCTAGGCAACTGCCGATATTGAACTATGTTCCGAAGATAAACATCTGACCATAACCCGATACTATTCG